>NC_081142.1:4297520-5637031 GCF_958295425.1 Solea solea | reverse complement strand
GAGCCCTAAAGAGTTCACAACTAATATGATAACAATATTAGGCCAAATATCTCATGTTAATATGGCACTAATGAGAGTGCAAAGCAGCATAGCATCTTAGTCTGAGTGTATATAAAATAAAAGATGATTCTTTTGTGAATGCTCGTTTTATGGTCAGTTAAGTTCTTACAACAAATCGTGAAAGAAACGTTCATGTGCATAGCAACTATCAATGCATTATAATCAAATAATCAAAATCAAATAACCGCTAAAACATTAAAAAAAAAAAACTAAACCTTCCCATCCACAACTTTAACTTAACTTTGCAACTTAACCTAAACCCCACAACATTCTCTTTTCCCTACAAGATAAACCTAACCACACCTGCGTCATACTTCTGTGCAACGTAAATCTTGGCATCCACCTATTTCTCTGGTGGTCCTCATGGACCCTTTCTGGAACCTTCACAGATGTTGGTGAGCTCACCTCCAGTAATAATTGACATTAAAGTCTGCAGAAGTGTTTCTTTCCTGAAAAACTGGTTCATTTTAAAACAGCATATTTTCTGGATGTGTTTCAATAACACGATTAAGACATAATGACACTGTATGCACAAAAACAAAGTAATCGAAACAAAGCCATTACTATATAACGGTGGCTTTTAATGTAAATTCAGTGGAATCCCCATTGTTTTAAGGTAAATTCAAAATTTCACGACACTTTTTTACGTGAAAGAAATTCATTGAGTAACTGTTATAACTGAAATAGCTGCAGTTAGTTTACACTGACAACTTGTTTTTTATCAGGTGAAAAAGCACGGAGAGGATGCAGATTTTCATTGACGTCACTGCCTCTGCTACGGAAGTCACGTTAACCTGTAGACTCTCTGTCCTCTGCCTTCACAGGCTGAAAGTCACATGACATGTTTGGCATTTAAATCACAAGACATGGTTACAAAATCTGAATCAGTTCAAAAACTCATCGTTACTGTTTGGTGTCTTCATTGGAGAGGATTTCCTCAAGCATTTTCTTTCATGTGCATGCAAACAAACCAAATAGTAGAAAACAATATAAAGCATTTTTTTCCCAGAACTGATCTGCTGATGTGGTGTGATGTTAAATATTATCCACTCTTTGCATCACTGTGTTAGTGTACCTGCAGAAAGCCTGTGCAATGCAATGCGCCATGTTTATGTGTAGTTTAGCAGCCTGCCGGCACCGTTCAGACGGGATACAGCGAGCGAACAGTGTGTGAGAGAGACACGTGGCTCTGTGTGACTCCGTGTGCACCTTCCTGCCGTTCTGTGATCACTGACATATTTAGACTCATCATTGAAGAGGTTGTCTCAGATGCTGCATGCTGTCTAAGTGTGTGTGTGTGTGTGTGTGTGTGTGTTTGTAACACTGTCGTTGTGAGGAGCTGATCGAAACCTCTTTGTCATTTTAGGAGGGTTAAGACATTTGGACCTGGTCTTTGAGCATTGAGACGTGGTGTTAGGGTTTGGTGTTTTTACTTGTAATGGTTAGATATTAAGTCAGTGGCTTGTGTCTGTGTGTGTGTGTGCAAAAGAGAGGGAGAGGGACAAAAACTCCCGTCTCCCGCAAAATGGATACACTAACACGTGTGCAAGCACAGCCTGAGACATTTATGCCCCCTGTGTGAGTTGTGGTTACACACACACACACACACACACCACACACACACAGAAGAGTGAGAGAGATGTAGGCTATTGGAGAGAAGAAGGGGAGAGCAGTGAATGAGAGGAGGAGGTTGTTTCTAAATCAGAACCAGAAGTTGAGACAGAGTGACTGTGTGTGTGTGTGTGTGTGTGTGTGTGTAGGAGTGTTTCAGGAGGTAAGGGGAGAGAAGAAGTAGCCTGAGTTGCCAGGGGTGGGGGCAGAGAGGGATGTGGTGTGTTCACTGTGCCTGAAAACAGGAGTGAACAGTAAGCATATTCTTCACCACTATTAATCCTTTCTCCTGATGTGAGACCTGGACCAAACATTATCTTCTTTCTCTTTCCTTAAATTTCCCAATTCACCCTCTCTCTGTTTTCTCTTTACTTCTCGTCCTTCACGTCCTCTTCTCTATGTTGCTATCTTTCACAGCCTTTATCTTCATGTCTCAGTGTGTGTGTGTGTGTGTCGTCCCTTCTCTGCTTCTCTTTCTCTCCGAGTGCCAGTGCTGTGCTACGCTGGCTGAGATGATGCTGGGGATATTTCTGTCAGCCTCTCTTTATTTATTGATGGCGTTGCTGGTGAGACTCCGCCTGCCCACATGTGTGCTAAGAGAAAGAAAGGTGTTCTCTGGGAATGTTTACCTCCTCATTACCTTCCTCAGAGTCAACATTTGTCAACCTCCACCCCAAAGAGAGTGCAGGGATGACCCAGGAAGTGTTGGCTCTTTGACCCCTGAATAGGCGGATATTGAACCTGCTGCTCCAACCTTGTCTCTTGTAGATGATGAAAGGCCAGTGTCACTGAAATGGAAGTTTTAATCATCTCTGAAAAGAGCACCTCCCCAGCACTGCTGCCACTGACAAAGACCTATGGCAGACAGTCAGCCACGCTGTCTGGCTACCTGGAATCAAATAGCGTGAAATAATGTCAGATCTCATTGATTGTCAGGAGCCATGTTGACCTGTGGCTCAGAGGTCAGCAGGTTGGTACCAGGGCCAGTTACTGTATCTATCAGTGTGTCTCCAAGGTCAGACAGGGG
The DNA here is from genome assembly GCF_958295425.1 of Solea solea. Lineage (NCBI taxonomy): Eukaryota > Metazoa > Chordata > Actinopteri > Pleuronectiformes > Soleidae > Solea > Solea solea. The sequence goes on along the minus strand of NC_081142.1, from coordinate 5,634,333 downwards.
GAGGAGCCAGGTGAGATGACAATAAGGCCTGTATCGTTGTTAGCTGGCTGTCCTGACTCTTCTTTTGTCACCTTTGGTTGTGAAGCCTAGAGATTTGCAATGTTGCTGGTGCAGAAATTCACAGAAGTCATCTGTGTCCAGGCACTTACTCAGTGATACTACCTGTCAATCTAAATTAGGAGTGCCTAAAAGGTACAATATGAATCTCTGTTGAAGAGGAGCTGATGCTAGCAATTAAGACCATTCACTCCTCAAGGAAATGTTTACTGCTATTATAAATCAAGCAAGAATTAGGTTAATTTCCCCATATACTCACCTTTATCAGGTATACCTGTTCAACTGCTTGTTGATGGAAATATCTAATCAGCAAATGAGTGCATCTGGACACATGGTTGTTTTATTTATCCAGGTTAGTCTCACTGAGATTAAAATCTCTTTTACAAGAGAGACCTGGCCAAGATGGAAAAAGATGAAAAATAAAAAAACCTTAGAGATGAAAACCATCTCTATCCAGTCACTGTGTTTGCATCAGTTCTGGATCATCAGATTACAGATTGACAAGTGTCTTATCAACTATCTTCAACAGCCTCCATCAGAAACTAGGCAGAGTAAACACAAGTGGACAGCCACAGTTCTTCCCTACATGGTGTCTCCTCAGCTGCAGCGGCCCTGAGGATACATTTTTGAAGAGGTGCCTGTCAGCTATAGTGTAGCCTACAGCACTGCGGATGCCAAAACTTCCGCGCAGCTATAAATCAATCCTGTGGAGAAAACAGATTGTAAGGAAAGATTTTGACGTAACAGACATTATTCGAAGATTAACCACCTTTTGCTCACACTGTAATTACAGCAGACGAAAGGAAACATAGTCTAAATGAGCCACTTTCAGATGCTCACGTACAAATTAAACCAAGTAATTTATGTTAAATTAAGTGGCTGATTAGTGTTTTTATTGCTGGATGGTATTTTACACACACTTTGCACCCATCCTAACAGTCATTTTCACAAAGTGAGCGATATTACATAGCTGTCACAAATATTTCATACCTCCTACTTGTAATAACAACTCCACTGAAAAAGAGACAACCTTCACTAATGATGATACAAAGCTGATGCACTTTTATGGCACAAAACATGAACCTTCAGGTGGAAAAGAGCAGTGGTCTCATATTTCAACAGTGTGGCTCTTAAGGGTGTCAATTTAACAAAACAAAGAGCACGCATTAGAAACTGAGTGCCTTTACTGCCTCTTAAACAGTTTCCTGGGGGAAACCCTGTGAGTTGGACGACGACACAAATGTTTTTTGCCACCGCGCTGCTCATATTTACGGTTCATGTGATGTGACATGAAGGCAGCATGAGTTCCTATGAATTGCACTGAAAAGCCATCGTTACAGCAGTCGAACAGGTTTTGAACACTTTCTCCATCTTGCTTTTCTACACGTGTTATTGAACACACACCCCATCCCATTTTCTTCTTATCAGCAGCCTACAACAGTACCAGCACTCCCTTATTTGGCCTCTTCTCTCTCTCTCTCCCTTCTTTCTGAATCCCTTTTTTTACTCTGCTTAATATGTTCCCCTCTTTCTTTTCTGCCTCTCTCTTAATTTTCACTCCTTCTCCTCATTGTGCCCCAGGGCCATCAGAGTCTCAGCAAGTCCCACAGACCGTTCATTGTCTTGGGAATGCGGTTTGCTGTCTCCCCTCACCTCCTCCTCCTCCTCCTCCTCCTCCTCCTCCTCCTCCTCCACCTCCACCTCCTCCTGTCTGGCAGGAGACCGGGTTAGGTGGTGTTTGGCTCCTGGGTCCTCAAGACCACTGGGTTTGAACACTCAAACCTAACTAACCCCAGAACCAGATGAAAAGGCTGAACTTGCTATTAGACTTCGTGGAAAAACGCTGTCTTGAGAAGACAGATGTGTGGTTGTATGCTGTGGTTTGTCAAGTCTCAAGTCTCGTGGTTTTAAATACGGGGTTTTTAAAGGACATACATGTGGTGTATATTTGGTGAAGCTCATCATCGATACTCACCTGATACGCACAGAAACTCTTATGGTTAAAAGTTGTTGTGTTAGTTCATTGACTGTTTCAACGCGTTTGGTCCTGAAATGAAAGTAATTGTTAAAACACATTATTTTTTCAGGAGTTATGAGGTAGTCCAACTTCTTCAACTTCTTCAACGTCTTCAACGTCTTCAACTTCTTCAACTTCTTTGACCTCTTTGCCCAGTGTTGCCCACCACACAGCAACATCAAGACACTGGAAGAATCTCGATTTTTGCGACATCAAGCAAAGCAGCACAAGATTTGTGTAAATGTGTTTTGACAGTGACTCTGTGTGTAATCTCATAGATTTAGTTTAAGGTCAGGGTATATGAGTTGGGTTATAGACATAGGAAAACATGCAAATGTGTGTGTGTGTGCCTCTCTCTCTCTCTCTCTCTCTCTCTCTCTCTCTCTCCCTCTCTCTCTCTCTCCGTGTGTGTGCGTGTGTGTGTGTGTGTGTGTTTGTTTGTGTTCATGTCCGCATACCCAACCCCCTATGTCTGGCTCTCAGAAGGACTGCTCCTATGGGAATGCCTGTCTCTATACGCACTCACATGCACACACACACACACTCTTTTAAAATAGAATTGGGATGAGTGGATGAGACTGGCGTGATATGGTTTTAAATGTCTGGTCTGTTGCTTTTGTTTGCTGAACACAAGTGTCAGACACACAAACTGAGCTCAGAGTGACAGAGTGACGAGTTCGGGCTGAATGCCAGACGCACAGACGTGTGTCTTTTGTCACAGCAGAACAGAGTGAGACTCACTCGAAGGCTCACATTTGACTTTTCACTTCCCTCAGCTCAGTGTTTACTCCTGATTAGCACATTATGCACTGTCATTTAAGGTAGTATTATAACTTTTGAGCTGAGCTTGTCTGGATTCGGCTTTGTGGTCCACCTTGTTGCTCAGGCATTATGGAATGTGTACATCCCGTCTGAAACTCGGCTGGCTGCTCTCTCACCCCCCTTTTTTATGTTCACACTATATGGTACCACCACTTCCCGCTCTCTTTTATCCTGCGCCAGAAATAAAATCCAGTTGTGTGAGTGCAACATGAGGGAAAGAGGAAAAAGAAGAAGTGAGCAGGAGAATATGAAAGAATGCCAAAGTATAAGGAGGAGGTAGATATTGCTAACAAGGTTGCTAGAGACTCTTTTCATTTTTAATAGTCCCGTAGGAGGCCTGGCTGATAAAGTGTTATATTATATTATTATATCTTGGCAAAGTTTGAGTTGCAGCAAATTCCAACAGTAGCAAGTGTGAAAGTGAATCTGTAGGTTTGACAAACGGCAGCAAAATCTCTGGACAGTATCTTCCAGTCTCAACAGATTCTTTGTGTAGGTGATATGTTTGTTAAGTTATCGGTTAGAATTAATCATAAATAACTGAGGCTGAGGTTTAGTGTGGGCATCTCACCCGATTGGCAAAATGTGACTTGTCTCTTGGTGGGTTATAGAACCTGGGCCGAAGTTTTCCTTGCTGTTTTTGTAATGTACTCCCCGCCTATATGGCCACTATAAGAAGAAATAACTACATTTTACATGGTAACATTTCTGTTAAAATACCGAAAAACAACTGGTCTAATGTTGTATATTTTATGCATGTTTACGTCAAATCTGTTTACCTTGTAGTTACGCTGTAAACCTCTTGAGTCATATGGGGTTAAACCCTCTTTGCCAACAATGTAGTTTCAACAGTGTTGTCATTGTACTGGTCCCACAATATAGCATCATGTTTTTATCATCCAATCATCTGACGATTATTTCATGGACCTAGATTTAATCAAATCTGTTACAGAACATTGATTTATTGTATTTAACCTTTATTTAACCAGGCATTTCCTTGAGATAGGAATCTGTTTTATGAAGTTACAGTTACCAGTTACAGTTCAGTTAATACAGTGCAGAATATAAAACAAAGAAAAACATTTAACATTATAACATTTCTGTTAAAATACTGAAAACTATAAGCTATAACGTGGGGGAAACTATTTGGTACCATTAGTTCTGTGTATTCTCTTGTCTTTTCATTTTATTGCGTGTATTTATCACTTGTGGATCACAAATACTTATTGCATTTGCTGCTGCTGAAGTGCTCCCTGTAAAGCTCAGGTGGAAACAGAACAACGATTCCCATGATCCCTTGCTGCTTCCAATTTTAATCAGACTTTTGCTATTGTTTTGATTGAGAGACTCTTAGAAGCAGAAATGACACACTGTGTGTTTAATGTGTCCAAACAGGCAACACAATACACACACAATATACACAGCTTGCCAAAAGTGTGTGTGTGCGTGCCTATGTGTGTGTGTGTGTGTGTGTGTGTGTGCCATCACCTGTGAAGTGGCCTTTTAGAGGATGATCTTGCTGCTCTGCTGCTGCTGATCCTCAGACCTCCTCCTCTGACCTGTAGAGCAGCACGGAGACTGAAGCCCTTTCGCACACTGACTCCTCCACAGTGAATTAAGAGCTGGCGTAGGTAGCATGACACCAGTTATTGCAGAAGATAAGAGGGGGGGTGACAAAATCTTTCTTCATGTAATGCTTTCCCTCTGAATTGTTCAACCCCCCCACCACCACCACCTAGAAAATCACTTACCTTTTACTGCATTTGTCCCAATTTGTTTTCTCTCCAAGCTCTTAGCATTCTACTATTAATTAGCATCATTTATAATCTTCAATTAGGCATATGGCTTCGAGTGTATGTGTGTGTGTGTGTGTGTGTGTGTGTGTGTGCGTGCATGTGTGTACTTTTATCTTTTATTCCTTGCACAAACTCTGACCTTGACAGGATCAGTAGTCCTCATGGCAACCAAAACCGGGTCCTAATGAGGCAGAGCCCCATTCATTTCTAAATCAATTTTAGGGCAAAGATACGAATCATTGTTAGGTAAAGGTTAGGGTTAGGCATTATTAAGGTAAGGGATAAGGCTTTGTTTAGGCTGTGCAAATGAATGGAAGTCAATGCAGTCTCCCTTCTGTTTGTGCGTGTTCACGCGCGTGTGTGTGTGTGTGTGTTTGAGTGTGTGAGGAAGAGCACCTCCACTGTGATGCTCTGTCCTCTGGTTCCCTTATGGCTTTCCACCCCACACCAACTGCCTAATGAGGGAGTGAAAGGCCACGGGCAGAGAGGGCGGGGGCTGCATATCTGTGTGTATGTGCACTTGTGGTTGTGTGTGTGATTAAAGAGCAGTGCCAGCGGGGGGGGGGGGGGACTCAGTTAGAAAGGGTCACCAGAGTGAGCAGCAGGCCATCGCCAACCTGCGGTCATTAACTACAGACACCGCCAATAAAGGTTCTGGGTGTGTGTACTTCTGTCCCTGTGAGTGTGTGTGTGCGTGTACGTGAGTCAGGAGACCAGCTTCCACATCACTTAACATCATTTTGTAATTAACTCAGTTTATGCATGTTTACGTCACATCTGTTTACCTTGTAATTAAGCTGTAAACCTCCGAGTCATATGGGGTTAAACCCTCTGTGCCAACAATGCACTTTCAACAGTCTTGTCATTGTACTGGGCCTGCAATATGACATCTTTTTTTTTTTTTAATCATCAAATCCTCTAATGATTCATGAATAATCAACTCTATTACATTTGATTTCTTGTATTTAACCTTTATTTAACCAGGAATTTTCTTGGTTAAATCTTTTACCTGGCCAAAAGAGCTCCCCATTTACAGTTCAGTTTAAAGAATACATAACATATAAACAATACAGAATATAAAACAACAGTCACAACCAATTTAGTTAAAACAGCTGCATTTTTCTATCACAACACCTTTTAACTTAGATTTAAAATCAATGTCTAAAGTGCTCTACAAATAAATGGAATTAATAGACAGCAGTTGCACATTTTCTTCGTCTCAAACCCAAACTTACAATCTTGGGAGACAGCAAAAACATATTGAGTTAGTTCTGGTTCTTGGTCCTAGTCTGGATTCTAGTTCAGCTGTGTGGAGCCTGCATGTTCTCCTCATGTCAGTGTGTTCTCTGACTTGCAAAGACATATTAGGTTCAGGCCAACTGCCCATGGGTATGAACGTGAGTGTGAATGATTGTTTTTTTGGTCGTGTGACAGTGACCTGTCCAGGTTGTGCTCTATCTCCTCAGTGACCCTTACAGTATCAACAGTGCAGATGATGAATGGATGAGACAAGCCAAGAAGTCTTTACTTGCACTTTGTTGTTTGTCTCGACATAAAACAAATCTCGTCGCCAGACACCACAAGATCTAAACACAACAACACTGAGAAACGTACAGTTGTCGCAGTGCTTAATCAGCATTATGTGAACAGTAGGTTGAATGTAACAGACTTGTTGTGATTTAAAAGCTTCACACGAGTTTTGATTACTGTTAAATCTACTCTTGGGGTTTTAAGTGAAATCTGACATTAAATCATTCTAAAGCTGCTTTTCAGTCTGCCTTTTATCTGGCGTTGAGTTATTTCAGGTTGTTTTGTTTGCCATGTGTTGTGGATTCTGTCAGCCTCTGTTCAGCCCACAGAGAAACACCACGTCCAATATCGTGTTTACAGGAGTTAGGGAATGACGTGCAGGATCGTCTGTGTTTCTGCATTTGTTTGCTTCATCTCAGAGTGCATATACATATATATACATATATATATATGTATATATATATCTACTGTATATATATATATATCTACTGTATATATATATATATATATATATATATATATATATATATATACCTGTATGTGTCTTTTCCCCATCTGCACTCATAACGTGTTTTTGTGAACTGCCATAGGTTGGTGGCTCAGCCTGAGAGGCAGCAGCGGGAGTTGAGGCAGGTGCTCTGGGGCTGCAGTAGAATAGCCTGGGCGACATCCCCCAGCCACAGTGACTTTCCCCTTTTGGCTTGCAGCTCGGAGCGATGCCTTCGCCGCTGAGAGGCAGCTCTGGGCTCCAGGGGCTCTGATGCTGTTAAGGAGATGAGGGAAATGAGTGTGTGTGTGTTTGTTTGGGTTTGGGGATCCCAAGCAGATTTGTTTACAGGTAATTAATTCACCTGATTGACATAGCAGCTGCCAGAGCGGCATTATGTGTGTGTTTGTGTGAAATGCGTACTACAGTGTGTGCGTGTGTGTGTGTGTGTATATGTGTGTGTACACATGCCTGCACAGGGACTGGCTCCTGCCATTGAGGGCATTTCCATGTCACAGGTTTGGGACTCTCTGTTCTCCATCGATTAGACCTTGTCTGTTGGCTTGCATGCCCGCTTATACACTCCTATGTCACTGCTAATCTTTATAGAGCTGACACAGTTATTGGAGGGGAGAAGGGAGAGCTGCAGACCTGAGACCAGATTCCATCCATCCGTCCATTATCTACCAGTTTTATCAACTTCCTTTAATAAAACAACACTCAAAAAGTTGATTGTCTTGATTGAATTGAGTAGAATTGAGTATGAAATCACATTACTGCACATAGGTTTATTAACGTCATGGCTGGTGCAACCTTTGTGAGCTTTCACACAGCTGTTGGTGCATCTCGTGTCATGGTTTTGTTTGTGGTTAACATGTTGAGCCTTGTCCATTTTCTTCTGGAGGAAATTCACTTTTCCTGAGCCTGTTTGGATGGAATAGTTGGCTCAGCATACTCAGAGTCACCAGCTTAGTCCTCCACTCGCTCCAGCAGAGACTTGAGTTGCACTGTATCCATGACGTCCTCCATGTCAGCCTCGGGGTCCGAGGCTGCTACACAAACACAAACCCTTGCAAGAAGAGTGTTTTTCAGCCCATGCAGTTTCATTCATTCATTCATTCATTCAGTTCCTTGTCCAAATAAACAGACCCCAGTAAGCACAGAAGGAGCATCATACAGTGCAAGATCATGGCTGCTGCGAGCAGTGGCTCCTTCTAAGGGTAGCAGATGTTTATTTCCTTCCAGAAGTTGTTAATGATAAGAAAAACCTTAGTATGTTCATATTCTAGACTCGTGCAAAGCTTGCTTAAGTAGATAAAACCCGAGGCAAGTGGCCTCGTCCACAGCTGTTGGCTTTGACTCCTACAAATGCCTACACAGGTGTTCCCTCTTAATTTCCTCTTCATCACATGGTCCATCAGATGATTGATAGGCCTCCAGCATCACCGACCTTCAAGACGCATTCACTGACCTCTAGAAGACTGACTTTCTAAAGAGATTGGAGGAGAGGTTGATGGTGATGACAGTCAGAGGAGGAGTGTTGGGTGTTATACACTCATGGGCCACTTTATTAGGTACACAGGACAGTTAATACAGTGGATGGAGTGGCCCCTGGTGTGATCCTCTGCAACTGTGGCTCACCTGCTTCAGTGTTGGCCATATCCATCAGAGATGGTCTTCTGCATCTTCTGTTTGTTGTAAAAAGTGGTTGAGTCACTGTTTCCGTCAATCATCTTGAACCAGTCTGGTCATTTTCCTCTGTCCTCGGACATCATCAGGGCATTTTTGCTCAGAAAACCTCCGCTCTTTTCTTAGTAAACCCAAGAAATGTGTGTGTGTGTGTGTGTTTGTGAAAATCTCAATAGAGTTCTGTTTCTTCTTCTTAGTTTCTGAAATACTAACAACAGTGCCATTCAAAGTCATTTACACCACCTTTCCTCTGATACTTGGTTTGAACTTGCCATTATATATTGAGTTGCAGCTATGTGACGGTTAGTCACCTCAAATCAAAATCACAGTTTGAAACAAGACAATCTGCAAATTACAAAGGCTGCAATTTAATCATACACTTAATTTAAGTTCTATGTTTGATACCAATTTTCTTTTTTAAATGCAATACATAAATGTTTGAAACAGTTCATATCCTTTACATTAGATCATCCTTAATGTTTTGACGGTAGCTCATGTGGTGTCTTCTTTAAAACCTATGACACAGTAAATGTTGAACTGAAGCTGAAAATGAAAATTACAATTGCAATAAATATGTAAAATTCGATAATTTACAGAAACCATGCAGTTGAACAGGTGTACCTAATAAAAGGGCCAGTGGGTGTAAATGAGTCCATGGTAACAAAGCACACAGTGGAACTTTCGTTCCTGCACAGACGCACATGTATACCCATATTTTGTGTCACATGCGCTTCACTCTTTCTGTGCAGCCATTGTGCATCAAGGACAAGGTCTTTACATGAACAGTTTCAACCTGTTTGCTTTTTCAGCAGTAATCACAAGTTGTGCTTTGTTGTGTCGGTGCAAACAAGTCTAGCGCGAAGAGCTCATGAAAGAGAGAGAAAGTGTGTGTGTGTGTGTACTTGCATTTATGTCTTTGTGAGGTCCAATAACCATTTTTGCCTGGGCTTTTCTTCAGGGTTAAGACCTGGTTTTAGGCTAAGGGTTAGAATTGGGTTTAGGTTAGGGCCAGGGTAAGGGTGAAGGTTAGGGTAAGGGGCTAGGGAATGCATTAGTTACCAAAATGATTCACTTTTAATGATTTCTTTGTTATCCAGAGCAAAGAAATGAAGAAAATATGCACATTTAAGAAGCTTAAACAGTCGAAAATCTTGTTTTAATCATGAAAAAACTTCAAACCGATGAATCGATTATCAAAATACTTCTCGATTGATTTAGTTATCGATTCATAATCGAATACAGCTCTACTAAGATGTAAAAAAAACAAATGTGTGTGTGAGCCCTTCCGCGTGTACTCACACTCACACTACCATCTCAATATCAGTGTTGTTGTGGGCAGCAGGTAGCTGTGTGTTGGCCGGCTTGTCTGTACCCAGATAACAGCAGATCCATTACCCCCTGGAAGCCGAGGTCTGATCACTGAGCAGATAGAGCCTCTCACTCACTGTCTGTGGGCCGGCCAGCAAAACCAGCCTCTGCCGTAGAGCTAAAGAGGATCAGCAGCAGGGGTCAAAGGAGCGCAGACCCCTTCTGCTATAGGGAAATGATTGAGGAAAAAAGCTATTGGTATTGTGTATTTTCTCATCCTCATATTTTGTTTGCATTTAAATTAGGAGAAACAAGCAAATGAAAAAGTGGGGCTGTGTGGACACAGAAAACTGTTTTCTGTTTGGTATGAATGTGAACTGTCAAATCTGATCTGTACTGAAGAACACTCACTTCTTTGGCTCGTAATGTGAATGTAGCCTTGGTACATCTGCCTCAGTAGGAACATTTTCAGTAAATAAAAGATTCCAGAAGATGTAGGTGATGTTCATAACATCTGTTTATTTAAAAATCTATTCCATATATTTAATATAACTAATAATTATCAGGGAACAATTATCAATATGAGTGAAACTTTTTAAACACTAGATATTTTTCCTGTTAAACAATAAAACTAAAAACTCTAGACTCTAGAAACAAACACCAGACTCTTGCAAGAATGGGTGAATGTCGTTTAGTGCAGCCTTGGACTCAAAATATTAGAATTTCAGTAAGAAGTACTCAAGGTCATGTTAAACTTTTATTTTCCACAAAATATTCTCCACAGAAATTTGCCTTGAAAATGGATGGATGGATGATTTGAAGGATGAAGGGTGATGATCCTGCAAAGGCGGCAAAAGACGTCAGCGAGATGATAGGTTAACAGGGACGATGAGCCGCTGTGCTTTTGGATAGATGAGACCAGCTGATGAGCAGCTGACAGGCCCAGGAAATGACAGCAACAATTGAGTGTGCATGTGTGAGAGGAGTGCAGGATAAACACCACAACCAACCCTTCATTAAACATTAAACTCTGCATATGGTTTGATTCTGCAGACTTCATCTTCAGAATTGTGAATCAAAATTTAAAAATACTGGTTTTTGACCTCGCAAAGTGCTGTGAAGCTGCTGTGGGCAACACATTGTTGGTGGGTTATTTTTGTCTGTCTTTATCAATAAGTCCACAATAACCTTTCAGCATAGTGTACATTTGTGAGAGAATTAGACCTCTGCACCAAGGCTCTGTTTCCATCCTTGGAGAAATCTGTTCAGTTCAAGCAGTTCAGAGAGAGACGGTGCTCTTATTCACTGTTCAAAAAATTCAAAAGATTCAAGAGGATTTATTTGTCATACATGCATTTACAGTACAAGTGAAACGAACTGAACCTTTTGAACGTGTTCTCCTCCTCGCCTGAGGGGGCGCTGCGTCCAGAAATACTGAAAGAGAAGTCAAGACAAACATCTGTTGGTTAATGCAGGGCAACGTCTGTTAGTTGCTGTTGGCAAAAACGGCCTATGCTGCAAAGCAACCTAAAAAAAAATTAAAGTTGTCCCCAAAATCTTAGTATTAAAAACCTGAGGGTGAGACTCAAGAATCAACAATGTTTCTATAGCCACCCTGCAAAGCCATTACTGCAGCTTTAAGGCTGAAGACGTTTTATTGTGAACAGTATGAGGGAAAATGAGATGCTAAATGAAAATGAAACCCAGTGAATAATGGTGACGTCATGAAATGTATCCCTGATTTCTGTGGTTTAGTGGCAGAGGAGAGGGAGGAGTGTGTGTTATGTGTGTGAGGAGTCAGCACTGTGCGGGTATTGTGTGTGTGTGTGTGTGTGTGTGCGTGGAAAAGGAAAAAGAGGGCGATAGCAGCAGCAAACAGGGCAGCTATCAAAAGCCACAGGCTGCTTAAAACTCCATCTCTTTTCTTTTTGTCTCGTCTTTTCTTTTTCATCTCTCTCTCTCTCTCTCTCTCCCTCTCTCCCTGTCCCTCCCTCTCTCTCTCTCTCTCCTGCTCTCACGCTGCTCCCTGGCCATGCTGATGATTGACGGCCTGAGGGTTTTAATGGGCACTGGAGAGCAGGAGCTGAGGTCGGGGTTGTCATGGCAACTATGAGAAGGGGCCTTTTGCTGCTGCTTCACCTGAGTACTGTGGAGCCTGGTTGGCTGGCTGAGGCAGCCACACACACACACACACACACACACACGTACATGCCAGTTCCATCCACTGTTCCTCCTTTACCTGCGACATCCCACTGTTCATCCCGTCGTCTTGTGCTTCCTCACCCTCCTTATTCTCTTTCTTTCTCTCTGATTCACCACAGCTGGTTAACTCGGAGCGTGTGTTTATTTGTGCACTTGCATGTGTGTAAAATGGGAAATGGTTGCCCTCGTGATTCTACAGCTCTACACCCAACAAGGTCAAAGTTGTGCTGAATATTAGGATGTTCAATTATGATTTGTCCGTGAAGCTAGTCTCACACTGTTCTTAGATCTTAGTCCAAAATCTTTACACAATCTAGGTCTGACCTCTGAAAGACAAAGCCTGACGTGTCAAAACAAATATTCAAGGAAAGTGATATAATAACAACTAACAAGCTTTTTTCCCTGTTGTTAATGTTAATTAAAAATAAAATACAAGGATTTTAGATCTATAATTAACTATAATTGACAGGGTCTGACTCAGGCGCGGCTTGAGGTCATTTAGCTGCGATGTTTCTTTTAAAAAAAGATGTTTTTACCTGATACATAAAAAATAAATATAAAAACAGGGGTTTAGATGAAACAGTGGAATAGAAACCACTGAAATGGATGTATCCTCTTATATCTCTTTCACATTCAGATCCACTTTTCATTTTCAATAATAACGTGCAAAATGTTTGACTTTCTGTCTCGTCACCTCTGTGTCCCCTTTCTGCTCATGTTTGACTCTAGTGGATGTTCATGTCCACACTCTTTGATGCTCAGAGAGTCCCACAGATTCACAACCTCTTACCACTGTGTGTGTGTGAGTGTGTGTGTGTGTGTGTGTGTGTGTGGGTGTGTGTGCTTGTCCAGCCTCATGGCCCCCGGGGCCTGTTAGTTAGTGTCTGGGTCTTACTGGTCAGCTGAGGGATGGAGGGATTGTTTGCTCTGGACGGAAGTGGAGCTCTAGTTACAATGGGGGAGGGGCAGAGTGTGTGTGTGTGTGTGTGTGTTTGATAAAAGTAAAACAGAGATTTGAAGGAGTCTTTATGTCCCTCTGTGATGGTGCTTTTTCTTTTTCTTTACAATTCTCTGCATTAAGTTTTTTTTTTTTAGCCTGTTATGATGTATCAGGTACTTTTATGCTGATGTCACTATCAGGCTGCTGGAGGTTGAGAGAGTAAACTGTGATCATGGTTAAAAGAAAAGATCGCTAACTGTTGTAAGAGTCAGATCGAAAACCACAGTGTGACGCCGATCTCGCTGACAATGGCTTGGCAACAATATTTCCACCTTCGTCGTACAAAGTCAGTCTCCTCATCAGAGCTCCATGTCTAAGTGACGTCACTGGACGAGTCTGACACAAGAGTCCAAAAACCAAGAAAGAGTGTTACAGCGAGCATGAGCACGTGGACGCTGTGGTTCCTGTGAGAGCATAAAACGCCACGTCACAGCAGGTTCACGTAGCAGGAGGTGAAGTAATGAGAAAACCACGCGCCTCATACCCATACCGAGTAGAGTCGAGTCGTGCTAGAACTGTATCATGGAAAAAGCTCCATTAGTGAGAGAAAGATGCACTGGTAAATCATTCCGTCTGGGTAAAATGAACGGTTGTGTTTTTTACGTCTTAAATGATCGACTCAAAAAAAAATTGTGTTACAGAAACAAATGACCAAACCGAGCTTTAAGTGTTTGACAATGAACCAGTGCTGTTTTAATTCCTACTGACAATTAAACTATACAGACAAGAGCTGTTTGTACCTTTATAATCCCTCTACCTCCCGTGTCGGGAACATCCTGTTACATGTTGCTTTATTCCACCAGCTGCCAAAACGTGTCCTCACTGTAACCTTCTTGTCTCTGTCTCTCATCACTCACTGGTCCTCTGTGTGTATATCAGACTCTTGACAAAGAATTCATGACCAAACGCTAAGTGTCAGACTCTCCGCCTCAGAAGAAAAACATCGGTCTTCTCCTGTGATGGAAGTCATTATAATTGAGAGCAAAGATGAGCGGAATATAGAAACTCATTTGGAGGCCAAATTCAAACAGTGTTTCGGGCAGGAATAAATCAAAGATCCTAATATTGATTTACTAGGTGATGTGGCACCAAAACGCTGCTTGAAACTTACCAAAATCTGGATGACACTCAGCAAAATGCCAAGGGCTTAAAATTCCCACGTCTGGCTAGCTGTTAAAAAAATTAAACCAAAATGGAGAAGTCTAATAATCTGCAACAAAAAAAAAAAAAAAAAATGCAGAAGTTCGATGCAATTTGGCCCATTGGTGATATTATAAGTTTATTTATTGAGTCTTTATTTTTTTGACACTGAGGACTAATAAGTGAGTGTGTGTTTGTCTATAGACAAAAAATGACCTATTTAACAGCTCATCCAAGGGCAAAAATGAGCATTCATGGAAAAAAAACCATCTTTTTTTTATGCAGAATTTGTGGTTATATGGGTTATATGAGTTTTTATGAAGAACAAAAATGTGATTGACACCTTTAGTGAGTGTTTTATGAAAAGGTGCTGCAGAGAAATGTGCATTTCTGTCTCTTTCTGTTTGTAACTGTGTGCAGAGAGAGTGACAGTGTTTTGCTCTGTTTTATTGACCTAAAAAAAAAGGTGTGACCAAGTGGATGCCTTACATTTGTTTTCACAAGATAGTTTCATGTCATTCATAATATAATAATAGTCTTCTCCTGACTAAACAATTACACTTTCATCAGTTACCAATAAATGTGTTCAGAAATGTAGTGGCAAGTATGATATTAACACCTTGCTGATTGCTGTTTTCAACTGAGTTCTGCTCCACAATTACTGAAAATATTCTCTTCTATTATTCTTTTCTTTTTTCCCAGAGTGCAGCCGCTGCCCCCAGTCCAGTGATGGGCAACATGCCACCCAATGATGGCATGCCAGGGGGACCCATGCCCCCAGGATTCTTTCAAGTAAGAAAAAGATCTCTCTCTCTGACTTTATCCCTCATCCACTCCCACCTCCATCCATCGCACCCCTCCCACAGCCATTACTAAGCTCATCCTTCTGTCTCCTCCTCCTTTTTTAGCCTCTTTAGCTGTCCTAATCCCTGTCCAGATGTGTTCCCTTCTCTGTCTCTCTGCCTCCGTCCCATATGTCCATGCTCAGATTGTTAACTCACCGTCCTCTGCCTGATGCTGCGGATGCACCGACAGTCGTCCGAGAGTGTTGTTGTCTGTTTTTTTCTGATACAGTGTGTTTACTCGAAATATAAAAGGTTGTGTTAGGGTGAGGAGAGGAGAGGAGAGGAGAGGAGAGGAGAGGAGAGGAGAGGAGAGGAGAGGCGAGGAGAGGCGAGGAGAGGAGGCTATTTTCTCTGGTTTGTGTTGCTCCACTAATTCCTCCTGTCATCACTGTTCTCTGAAGGCTGTCTCAGATGCTGACGAGGTCACACACACTTTCTCTCCCCCCTTCTCTCTCGCTGTCTCTCTGTTTCCATTACACACTCTTTTCTTTCTTGTACGCAAACATGCACACAAGCCTCATTTGACTTTAATACACATTAAACTAATCTCACTCCCCCCCCCCATATGTTCTTGTCACTGCTTATAGTAAGAGAACTGGACAATGATACTATAATAGTTTACTTTAAGTACATACTGAAACCATTGTTAAATTATAGTCATTGAAATTATGAAAACGTGGAAACAAAAGCTAAATGTTTGCTTTGATACTTTGTAGCATTGCTAGCCTTAGGTTTGGGAGTGGTTGCATTTCTTTATGAATTTAAAGGTACAGTTTAGTTTAGCCTGTGTTAAATACTGCATCCTCTATGCTATATTGTAAATATGAGGCTGTACTCAATCAGCACTTAAGCTTTACTTTTAAAACTATAGCAAACACCTGGCTCTGTCTTAAGGTAAAATAAATCTCTTATTAGCATCTCTTAAACTGTGACGATAACAGGCTAAGCTAAGCTAACCTGCATCTGTACTAGTGTTCTCATTTACAGAGAAATACGGTTATTATAACTGTTATAATAACTGTTATTGTGTCTCCTAAATTAGAGATGAATGGCGTAGTGCTGGAGGGAGGAGTCACATCGGGAAAAATAAGATGAATTTTGAGAAATGTGCAGAATTGATCGATAATAAGTCACTGAATTCATCGAGCAAAATTGTGCAACATTTGTCACGTCTTGCTGTCTTAATTATGAGGATTTGCAGCGTCTCAGTGACATCACTGTGGTAACATCTCTGTGATGGATTTGTCACAAATTTCACTCATCTGTGAATCCACATGAAATTGATTTGGCAGATTAATTGATAAGTATCCATTAGTTACAACTCTTATCACTGTATAACTCCATAACTGGTTATTCTGTCACAGAATTTTACACCTAAATGACATGATTTACATATTACTGGGAATATAAGCTGTGTTTGATGTATGTGTATATACAGTGTGTGTGTGTGTGTTGGGGTTGTGGAGAATGTTAATGATATATGAGCAGTAAGCAGGGGGGAGAAACTATCTGGTGGTGTTGAGTGAGTGACATTGCTTTGCTTTCTATAAATAGACCCTTTGCATGGCAGATAGATTATACAGACAGACACTTGGAAAATAAAGAGGGAGTAGTTTATTGTCACAAATGCAGTCCTCTCTTCTCTTTTTCTTATTCTCTTGGATTATTTAATGGCCTGTATGATATTCACTATAGACATTGCACCAACACCAGCATCTGAGACCAAAATAAATGCTTTGTCAGCCACACCTTCCCGAATTTCATCCTGTTCTCAGGAAGGTGTTGTGAAGTCCAGTGAAAGCCGCTAAACACAGAACAGGAAAGATAACTGAATATAGTTGCCCCGGGCACTGGAGTGCCAATTAAACAATCGTGGTTGCTGCTGCCATGTAGACTTGTGAAAAGGATGTGTTGCCTTTTACCCATAGATCGTGGTCCTGTAATGTCCGGCAAACTTTGGCTGGAGTTTTTCAAACTGATTTCAGGCCTGCATCCGCTCCCGCAACCCCATACGAGCGGGCATCATGCTGTTTAGCACGTCTAGCGCTGTGAGTGTTGCAGTGCGCTGTGTGAGGCCGATACGAATAAAGATGTAGCCAGAGTGTTTCTGCTTTAACGGGAGTGACAGTAGTGTTCACAGTATTTTTGCTCTGTAAAAGACATCGCAGCACAGGAAATTAGCATTCACGAAGGTCGAGGTGAAGATGTTTACATCTGCCAGCCTGAGCTGCAGATCCAGGACAATTACAGGCACTCAAATCCACTCACGGCGGAGGCTTCAATTTAAACACTGCTCATTCACTTTGAACGGGGAGGCGTCACGCGTTACTGAACTGCGTCGTGGGGGCATGTTGTTCCTCTTTCAGCTGGAGTTGACAAATTTCCAAGTGGCAGCGCGAGCACATGCCAATCACATCATGTGATACAAATATTCCAGCACAGGTACCAGCTGGAATAATTACATTTAGGTATTTAAAGCTTAAATGGTAACAGAATACAAACAACAAGGCTGTTCCTTCTGTTGCTGACATACCTAAAAACCACATCACACCCCAGCCACACATCACCTCATCACGACAGACATGTCCACCATTAAGCATTAAATCATCTCATTATCTTCTGTGAACATAAAGTGACATAAAGTGACCTCAGTCCTCACTGCATCTGCAAAGAAAATATTTAGGATTTCAGTTGCATCTCTTGTACAACCTTTAAAGCAACACTGTGTAACTTTAGCTGGACGCAAACACGTCATGATGACTTCTACATTGGACCTTTTCCACTAGTTAGCTCTATCTCTACTCAGTTTAGGTCTCAGGCACGTTGTTTTCCATCACTCCATAGTGGGTGGAGTCATCATAGCACGGCTGCACCGAACTGCCGTTCTTTTCACTACTGAATCATTACAGTTGATTAGTTCAGTACTTCCTACATGACTGTGTCTGACACAGTCCCTGAATTGAAATACTTTTTTAGCTGATCTGCAGTTCAGCATTGTTCAGTTAGATTCCAGTGTGGGACGTCGCGCTCATGACGACAATCTCTGACCAATCAGTGGCCGACAGTCTGTCAACGTCACATTTTAGTGTCGGCTCAGCTCACCTCGCCAGAGCAGGTACTAAAAAAACTACCAGATACCAGGTACTATGATAATGAATACACATCAAAATGATTATGACGCAGTTATTTTGAAGTTACAATGTTACATAGCGTTGCCTTAACTCATTCGATCACTGCTCTGAAAATGGCTGGCAGCCAATACCTTTAGTGGTCCACACACACTCCTGTACTATATCTGACATCCACTCCAGTGTGAAGTAATGTTTGCAATACACAGTGAAAATACAGACCTCTGAGTTCATTGTTGTTCATTTCTACAGTCGGTTGAAATGGGTTTGGAATCTTTTTTTTTTTTTTACCCTTCAGTAACATACTGATGTGACTTTACTGATAATATCATCTCCAGTTATACACGACAGTGACTTTGACAGGGTGAAGTTTCCACGTTTATGAACATAAACAATGTTGTGGAGGTAGAATTGTGAATGGATTGTATCTAATAAAGCAGAATTCGCTTCATTCTTTCATCATTTCTCATCTGTAGGTCAGCTTTCACCACCTTTTCCTTTCTCTTATTGTGTGCGAGGCATTCTTCTCAGTAACATTTCCTCACTCTCTCCATTTCCCTTGTCTTTGAAACTATTCTTTTCTCACACACACACACACACACACACTGCTTCAGTTACACATGCTCACATGGTTTGCGTGTGTTTCTGTTGCAGAAATGTTTGTCAGTTGCAGTAGTGCTGTAATTAACATAGGTGACCCCAGCACTGTCACTGGCTACAGTCTTGGGAGAGAGAAATGAGGAGGGAAATAAAGGTGAAGGTAGGAGGGGATTGTCTGCTTCCACGCTCACAGGACGAGCCTGGCATCAGACTCCTCGGGCGAATGAGGAGAAAGATAAAGACAGAGACAAGAATTAGGTATGGAAATAATAAGAAAATAGAGAAAGTTCATCACTGCTGCATCATGGCCCTCTGGGGAGGGCAAATGTGTGTGTGTGTGTGGGGGGGGGTGTTGGAGCAGGGAGTAAATGAGAGAGTAAATGGCAGCGGAGGGTTGAGGAGAAGAGGGAGGCACTGATTTGACAGAAAAGTCGTCCAAAAATATTTTCCCCCGACTTTCAGAGACAAAAAAATGACAGTCGACAACAAAACCTCCCATACTGTGCCTGTGAAGTTTTATTTACATTCTGCATAAACAGTAGATAACAGGACAGTATTGTGAGAGAAGGAGAGAAACCTGGGAGAAAGCAGCATAAATAAGAGAATTATAGGAAAATATACTTAAACATGAAATGCTCCTTAGAGATTTATATGGTCCATCTGTCAAATAATGCCCTTAAGAACCCTCTGTGACGACTTTACTCACCGATCTACTCGTGTACGTCAAGTGCACCATTGTCTATAAACCAGTTAAGGTGGGGCTACGTCTTTCAACTAAACTGGAATCGCTCCCCCTGCCAAAATAAATTAATAAATAAATACAAAATAAATGTCAAGGGCAGTGTGTTTTACTGCAGGTAATTGAGGCTCTTCAGAGACAACACCAAAATGCACAACAAGAGGATTAGGTTTGATTACACATTTAAGAACAAGCAACCGAGGTATCAAAGACAAATTTAAGAGCCTGTTCAGAGCTGACACGTGGCAGCCGCACACAGAGAATTACGCAGACATCTGCTCCTGGTAATTTATTTATCAAAGTTCAGACTGATCTTAGGTCAGTGCAGATTAAGAAGGTGAAGTGTTTTAGAAAGTGAAAGGCTGGGTGTAAAACATGCTGAGGCGTCTGGTATCCAATGTCATCTCTCAGTGTTTGACTGTGGTCAGAGCTGGTGCTTCTGTGGAGCCCAGGTTTAGATCCTGGGTGACGGAAAGATAATCACAAGGTTGTCATGTGGCTTTTGGACACGAGTGTCACAGAAGTGAGACGCAACTGTTTGACTGTTTTTGCCCAGTGGACAAAAGACACCTTTTATAAAAACCTTGTGTAAAACATCTTTTTCTACCGTATCTGAAACTGACCATGTGAGTCAAGGACACGAACTTCTGCCTCTTCTGAATCCATTGAAGGGAGGAGCGTTTGATTGCTTTCGTCCCTGCTTGTCCTCGAGAGGACAGTGACAATAAACAGATAATCTCTTTGAATGACAACTTAAAAATTGAGAGGCCGTCCCCTGCAAATGTCTCACCTGTCCATTGTCTGCCTGTTGCTACTATTACACCTAGGGCGCGCACGCTGATAACAGCACAGTTAAACAGTGTTTTGACTGTAGCCTTTGTCTCCTGCTGTGCACGCTTCAGTCCTATCAGCAGCACATTTCAGATACAGCGTCTTTTATCTGCTTCAGAGGCAGACGTGAGAACTCCCCGTGAACTGTGGAAACTTCAGGTGAACGTTCCCTCTTAGCCGTAAACATGTTCAATCATATTTATGTGTGTGTCATCGTATATGTCTAAATGGCTGTTAGGAATTCATGGCGGTTCCTCAGGGAGAGAAAACACCCCGCATAGCGTGTTCCCATCTCCTGAGTGAACGTGTGGCCATTCTACATACAGAGAGAGCAGGAGACGCACTGCTGCCACTGCCACTGCCACTCTCTGTGGAATGTGAGCAAGGAATGACAATGAGTGTGCATGTGTGTGTGTGTGTGTGGTGCTGTGCCTGCTGGCTTTGTTTGTTGTGTTCAGTGATGCAGGCTGCTTTGTGTTCTTGCTCTCTGTTTGTGTGTGTGTGTGTGTGTGTGTGTGTGTGTGTGTCCTGTAGTTTCATGGTAGTTACACACTGCCCTCTAGTGTTTGCAGCTGTAAATAAGTGAGGTCAGATGACCGATACTCAACCTCCCCCCTCTTTCTTTCTTTCTTTCTTTCTTTCTTTCTTTCTTCCTTCCTTCCTTCTCTCTTTCCTTCCTTCTCTCCTTGCTTCCTTCTTGTTTTTAGTGGCCCATCAGGGGCAACAGTGTGGGTCTTCCTTAAGCTGAACTGAGTGGTGGGGGGTTGGGTTGATGGCTTTGTGGTACTGTGCCAAGCTGTTATCTCCTTAGCCGGGTAGAAAATGATTTTATTAATTGCTTCATTTAACGCTCCCCGTGTTCCCCTCCTTCCTTTGCCTCTCCGACACAAATACCCAAACACCCAAACACCCAAACAACACTGCACTTGCCCGTGCACACACTCTCCAACCAGGCTACTTTTCAAACTGGCCCTGTGCGCGTACCTCTGTGACAGTTGAAATGTTCTGTCTCTCTGTGTCTCTGCAGGGACCCGTAGAGAGAACAGCACAGTCATAAAGGCCATATGCTGGCCCATTCAGATATAATAGCAGGAAGGCCCAGAGAGGCCCGGATCGAGGGGCTGTGCTCCATTATGGCACATTATAGAAAAGAACAAGAGTGTCTGTGTGTGTGTGCTTGTATTTATATCTTTGTGAGGTCCAAAAAACGTGCAAACCTATCTCAAGGCTCCATAACTTTAAATGTGCCTTTTCACGGTTGAGACCCTAAACTGTGATGGTTAAGGTTAGGGTAAGGGGGCCACCAGGGTAAGGCGCTCAGGAATGCTATATAATGTTGTGTCCTCACTAAGATATATAAACAAGTTTGTGTGTGTGTGTTTGTGTGTGTGTGTGTGTGTGTGTGTGTTACCTACACTGGGAAAAAAAATGTGTTCACATTATTTATGAGGACTCAACTGCCGTCTGGGGACACAAAGCTGGTCCCCACGATTTACTGGTTTTAGAGTTATAGGACGTAAAGGCTGGGTTTAGTCATGTTCTGATCATAGTCACAGTGAGTGAAGGTTGGCAGAAGTTTGCATGTTCTCCCCGTGTCTGCGTGGGTTTCCACCGGGCTCTCCGGTTTCCTCCCACCATCAAAACATGTTCGAATGTTAGACACAGGTTGGTTCCAGGTTGGAGCGCTCAGTCGCTGCGGCTCTGAGCAACACAACTCCATCTGACCTCGAAATTTCATTGTCTAGTTTCGGTTGTATAATGACAATAAAGATGATTTCCTTTCCTTAGAACATGATTAAAATCCGTCGCACGGACATATAAAGTCAAAGCAAAGGCACGTAGACGGGTGTCAAGGTACCAGTCCATCAGTTAAGGGATTTCCACACTTCCCATGCGTTGTCCGTGTAAACAGCCACACAGGGCATTGTGGTGGTGAAGTGTTGGGTGTCAAGATACAGTTTGAACCATTTAGTCACAAAAGGGAAAAGGTTTAATTTGATATTGGAACAGACGGACCACAACTGACAGCATTTGTCCAATCAGGTGCAGCGTGTGTTTTAGTGTTTGTAGGCGGGTCTTGTCAAAGGCAACAGAAAACTTTTGGCAGTGCAGTGTCCTTCTTACTGACAACTGGGCTGTGTGTGTGTGTGTGTAGAGGAGAAGCAGACTGCAGCTGGGTCAGTGCAGCCAGACCCTGCAGGGATGTCTTGTTAGAGACACACATCCCCACACACACACACACACACACACACACTGACTGGCTTGGCAACAACAATAACCTCTGGGGTCAGACAGAGCTGGTGCTGCATTAGCCTCAGTGTGAACCTGCTGAGAGTCGGAGCGAGCCAGTACAGCTGGTGTTAACCACCCAAAACATACACACAGAGAGTGGCAGAACAACCACAGTGGCTCTGCTGCAAATGTCAAACATCAACTGTGCCAACACGTTCGCACAACTTTGTGTGCGCGACTAAACAAACATTTACAGACAGTTGAATAGATTATTGACCAGCTGCATGTTAGGCGGCCAACCCGGTCACTATAGGATCATATGATGGATGTGAACGTTTCTGCAAACCACAGACACATGTTAGCTCACACCTCTGAGTCAAAATTACACGTCTGGTGATCTGCATGTGAAGATGATAGTGATTGGCAGAAATGAGGATGATGATTTCCTGCTTATGAATGTGGTTATAGGTTTAGGAACAAAAGGCTCTCCTGTTACAAGTCACTATTATTAAACTACAGTTATGTCATCTTAATCTGATATCATCATTATTATTATTATTATTATTATTATTATTATTGTTATTATTATTATTATTATTATTATTGTTATTAGTATCTGTTATTGGCACATAGATCTGCTACTTTTAAACTGTCATTATCCCATTAATTTGCTATGTGCCTTAAAGATATCTTATTTATTAAATGATTTATCACTTATTTATATAGATTATATTTATTTATGTAGATTATATACATAATTGACAACAAAGCAAACCTTAACTTAACTTAACTTAACTTAACATTACATACCCCTCCACCTTGGGAACTACATAACTTTACAAATGTTGACACACATATGAAACAATTTGTTCAAAACCTTTAAATGAAGTGCAGTTTTTTTCCTTGTACAGAATGTACAAATGTAAAACTTTGCAGAAAACTAAAATAGCAACTACTTTCTTGGAGACCAGTCTTGAGTGTCACGAGTTATTCTACTGCTTTACTGAAGACGTTCAACGGTCTGTCATTACATCAATGCAGCAGAGACATAAACTGTTCTAAAAGGATGCAGCATATGAATCACCTGTTTTGAGAACCAGTTTTGAGACAGCGCTCAACACCCGTGTTGTTTTAGTAAAGGGTTATGAGTCTGTGCATAATAAGCACTCTGCTTGATGTATTATATGTGTAACATGTACGTACACGCTCACCTCTCCTGCCAAATTGTGTGCTTTTATTCAGTGGACCTGACAGTTGCAGCAGCACTGTATCAGATCCTGTGGGAACGCACTTGTTTCAAGCTGTCAGTCAGGCATGTTTATTTTCCCACTGTAGCAGCGCCCACAGGTTCCTGGTGCTCAGTGTCTGTCAGCGCTCCACCATCCCAGCCATGCCAGCAGAGAACTCACACAGGGAAGGCAGCACAGTAGGCAGGGTGGGAAAATGAGGGAGAGACAGAAGGGGGATGGGGGGTGTTGGGGGGGGGGAAGAGAGAGATGTTGACATTTTTTTTGCGAGGCAACAAAGACGCATATATATCTGTGCAGCTAATGATGCACGCGCTCGTAAGACATGTGTTGTTTGTGTGTTAAAATATAAAGTCAGAAAAGTTCCTCTGCGTTAAGTCAATCAATTATTTAAAGTAATTTTGATAGTTTTGTTCTTTAAAAAAAACAACGCATCTTTGGCACATCTCAATCGATTCAACCTGTCAGATGACAGATACAGTATCTATATATTATAAATGTAGCATATCACCTGGAAACACAAGAAATATCCGGCTCTCTCAACCTGAATCATTTGAAATCAGCTTTAATTACATACAAATGCTACAATAAAGTATTATTATATTAAAATGTATAAAGCCAATACCTATATATTTGGAATTTTTGCTAAACAAGCTGTGTACCAGATATATTTTTAACATTATGGATATGTCTTTAATTAATAGCACTGTTACCTGCATTAAAAGACCTTTCTGGGCCTTTCTGCATGGAGTTTGCATGTTCTCCCTGTGTGTGTGTGTGTGTGTGTGTGTGTGTGTTCTCCAGGTTCTCATGGTTTCCTCCCACAGTCCAAAAACATGCAGAGTTAATTGGACACTTTAATTTGGCGATGAAGTAGACGATGAATGAAAATCCCATAAATTACATACTAGGAATGAATAGATTGATCATTTCTATTCAATATAAATTGTAAAAGTCGTGTAGATTAATGTTGACAAGAAGGTCTGTATACTTGTTTTGTTTTTTAATGCCAGTATTGGCTCAAACCCACATTTTTTTGGGATGCATATTATTTCACTTTGTTCATGGCAGTGACTACCAGCTATTCCTCTTAGCATATTACATATGTGTAATATGTAATAACTTAACATATATATACCTGGATTCAGGTAGAATCATCTAGCATGGATGTATCCAAGGGCAACCTAATCACCCCTCCAGCACATTGGTCAGTATTAGTATCAGAACATGAGCTTCATCTCATCTCATCACCAAAAAACTTATAAAATGCACATGAGGAATGATGCAAACTGCAGAGTGACATGGAAAAGACTAAAGGTGAAAATGGAAAAAAAAAAAACTTTGATTAAATCATGTTTTAAAAATGTGAAAAATATTTACTATGATTTTTTTTCAGTTCATCTCTTTCAGTCCACATTAAAGTCCTTTTATAGTTGCTTGGCAACTCTGACACAATCAACAACAACATTCTCTGTAACTTTTAAAAACGTATTAGGTTTATGTTTTTTTCATGTTGCATTAGAGCTAAAGCTGAACATGCAGCAGAAACAGAGGTCACTGTAAGATATTGTGCAGTATTGCATGAGACTACTCTTGACTACATACTTTTGTTAATTATTTTGGATATTTGTGTTTTGTCATTAATGAAGCTAATGAAACATTAATGAAAAGGAGCTAAAACTATAAGATGTGTTGTTTATTTCTTATTTTAAAAGAGCTGTTGGAGGGTTACACTTGGGTTGTAGGGTTAGGTTTGGTTAGGGGGATATGTCTTTCAAGCTTGGTGTTACATTTCCACAGGCACAGATTATATACATTTGTTTCCTTCTGTGATGCTTAAAAAAAGGTTAAGGTTAATGTTAGTGGTAATTATTAGTCTGCAGGGGTTTAGGACCTGGGAATAGTTAGTTTCCTATGTGCAATCTGAATCGTTTAGTTTCAGGTTAAGTGATAGAATCAGGATCAATGTTGGAGTAATTGTTAGTCATTTTCTTTTTTTACATGTTTATGGTGTGTATGTGTGTGTGTATCAGGGTATAGTGTGCATGTATAATCTCCTAATCCCTCAGCCTTTCAGTGAAATCTTAGACACACACCTGTAAATGCAGAACACGCCTTCAATACATTCACTGAACATGGAACCACACACACACACACACACACAAACACCTTTACTGTTCCATGATAGCTGAGTGCTTGGCTGAGGCTCCGGCAGACTCTCGATAGGCCTGATCTGGCAGTGGGTGGTCCTCTTGCTCCATACTGATGTTCAGGCAGATCTCTGCTGCAGCGGCTGCTGCTGGAATCAGATGAGATTACTGCAAGAGGTCAGAGTTCACACAGTCCTCTGATAGTATTGACTTTAATATACTCCACACAGTGGAGACTCGGACTCAGACTCAGGAAAAGTCACTCACTCCCATAAAACTAAAACTGCAGTTCACATACCAGTGACTGAATCTAAGGGCATTTAATGATTTCAACCTGGGACTCATTTCTCTGTTTTTCCATAATGATATTTGATTGGGTTCAAATATTTGGCTCTCTTCTGAGGAGGGAAGGGGAGCATCCGTGTTCTAAACTGCGGCGCGTCTGGAAAATTGGATCATCCTCCTTGTAAAAATATAAAGAAATAATACCACTGTTTGAATAATACCTACAGACAGTTTGAAAATAACCTGAATTATTCTTTGGCAAAAAAACATTGTAAGTGAGCATCGATGTAAGTCCACCTCCTGAATTGATCTGACCCTCTGTGGAAAATCAACATTTCCTGCACATGAAAATCAATGTGGCCGTCTGCAAATGTTCCGTAACAGAACAAAAATACAGAGTTGTGCTGTAACTCAGACTTGACGTGCTGCATTTACTCTCAGTGACAATTAAAGTGTAGAGAAAAACTCTTTAAAGTTTTCTATTGTGTAGTTGCCTAAAGTTGTTGTCAACGGTAATAGTTGTGTTAAAATATCACATCATAATAATCATAATAATAAATGGGAAAATGAATGATAATTATTGGAAGCATTTAAAGATACAATTAATAGCATAATTAAGTTTAACATATATATTCTCTCCTTGAACAGATAGAACTTATGCATTACACATATGCATTCACAGTGAAGAGCCATTGTAGCTATTAAAGTATGTAGAAAAATGATTTCTTATGTGAACTCATATATTATTAGTGCTGCGCCTCTGTTTCATTGGCTGCAACTCCTGAGATGAATGTTCCTTCTCTCCAGGCAGCCACATGTCCATGTATAATCATTACATACAGAGCATTTATCATTTTACACATACGGAACATAATCATTGTTGTTTCATTAATGTCAGAAATGTGTATGAATGCAGGTTTATAAACTCTGGAACGTGTTCAAATGTCCGTCATTCATTTGGTTGGTTGTGGTGTTTAGCAGCAGCAGGCATCTGGAATTAGCACCTTCTCATTTCTTTGGGAAAATTAGGAAATTCCCTCAAATGTCATACTTGTAATGAATAACTCCTGTGCTTTTACATTTGTCTTATGTCTTGTAAGTGGCTCTGATCACCAGTATCGAAGCACTGTTGTTGAGAACTTTCTGTCTTTTCTTCTCCAGGGTCCACCAGGATCTCAGCCGTCCCCTCACACGCAGCCTCCCCCACACAACCCCAGTAATCCCATGATGGGACCTCACGGACAGGTGAGATGGAAACACTGACTCACGTTAACTTCTCAGGATTCATCTCCTTCTCCAAACCTCAGTCAATCAGTCAGTGACTCGCTTTTTTGCTTTTTATGCTTTATTGACAAAGCATAACTACACCAACAATTCAAATAAATAAACAGAATAACCAAACAGAGTGAAAAAAAAATGTGTAATATAAGCCAGTTGTTCTTAAATCCATTTAAACTATCGCGATATAGAGTATAAGTATGGGTCTTTATTTTTACTGGAGTTCAGCAGATTGTAAAGTATTTTCATTTTGTAATATGAAATAGTTCATAGATTTTATTTCAGCACTTTATTATACAACTATATATAACTTATTCCAGGAGGAACACACAACACATTTTCTGTTTCATCCAATTTTAAAGGAAATGACAAATTGTGTTGTGATATCACTTTGAAAACAAATGTTTTTTTCAGAACGTTAACAACTTAACAATATGGATGGGGTGTACCAAAATGTAATAACATGGGCAACTGCACAATGGTGTTGTATAGTTGGTAGAACTTCTCGCCCAGCTCTCACCAGAGGTGGAAAGAGTACTGAAATGTTCTACTCAAGTACTTAAGTAAAAGTAAAAATGACCTAGTACTAGTACACAAAAAACCTACTCAATTACAGTAACGCGAGTAAATGTAATTAATTACTTTTCACCTCTGCCTTAGGTAATAATAACAATAATTAATAATGTTTTGATCTCGGCACTGACCTGTAGGCCCGACGTGTGTGGCTTTGTTAGGCCATTGGCAACAAATTGTATCATACCACATGTAAATGAAATCAAATATACAATATAAGCAATATAAGTCAAATAAAATAAAGAAAATAACTCACTAACATACATAACAGTAGTGTACAAACAGCACACAGGTCCTTGTTGTGCTTACGGACAGGACAGGCAGCATCATCCGTGATGGTAGGTCAGATGAATAATTTAGCTGTGTTGGCCCAGCTGTAAGGAGCGGAGGTGCATTTGGAGGGCCTCCTCTCTCCCTGAGCCCAGCACTCACCATCCCATAGTCCATCAATACACCATTAATATTGCAGCACCGCCTGACACGGCACAGCCTTTTTGTGCATAAACCCGCCGTAACGTGGAGAGGAGAGGAGAGGAGAGGAGAGGAGAGGAGAGGAGAGGAGAGGAGAGGAGAGGAGAGGAGAGGAGAGGAGAGGAGAGGGCACAAAAGAAAATAGTAGTGAGTCAGTCTCCTCCCATTCTCCCCCTTGAGGGCTAACTGGGATTATATAACTTGAAAATGTACACACACGTGTCACCTTTGGTCTCTCCATAGACTCACACTATAATGACTCCAAACCGTACCTTAAATATACAGTATATATACATTAATTACCATTGGGAAAAAAACAGGCCTTTGTTATATTATTTGTCATGTTTATCACTGAGAGAAGACGACAATCCAAGCCCTGTTGTGCTGTTCACGCTGTACGACTAAAACACACAACATCAGCATGTTTCCCCCCCTTGATACTTAAATATTTGCATTGAGTTTGGGGCTAATTCCTCTCGCCAGTGACTGAAATCTGGCTCGTGGACAGATGCAGGTATTTGTAGTTGCAGCAGTAGACTCTCAAAGGTAAATCTGAAAAACATCTGTCACTCACTGTGCACTGGTTCTCTGTGTGTGTGTGTGTCGCCTCCTCCCTGCTGACACATGTGTCAGTCCCGGCTGTATTTTTGATGTGCTACTGCTGTCTGGTGGTCCACACAGAACACAAACCTTTATGTCACTACATCTCCTGCCCACCCCTCTCTCTCTCTCTCTGTCTCTCTCCATGCAGCATGTATTCTCTCTCTCCTTCTCCTTTATCTACACATCCTCCTTTACCTTTATCCTAATGGATTTTATCACCTGAGGTCTTACTTTCCCAAACTTAACAACAGTTTCCTCCTTCTGAGGAAATGTGTCAAAACTACAACACAGCACATTATTCTCCAACACAATAGCTCCCCCTGTTGACCATGATATGATATGACATCACAAAAGTGCTCAGGTTAGATGTGGAAAGGTTTTTTTATTTACGCAACTCTACCTGGAAGAAAGAGGGATATACAATATCTAAAGGAACACTTTTATTTATGTTTTTCTTTAAGGTGTTAGTTAAAGGTACTGTATCTTGATTAATAAATATCAAATTAATCAAAATTCTAACATTATAATCTCTGTTATTGATGGAATTGAGTTTACCTTCTGTTTTATGTTAGTTTTTTTAATTAGTATAGTATATAATGATGATAAAGTATAGTATATAGGTTTAAAAGCTTAGTGAAATGTAAGATCTTTTTTATGCTATATGCTATTTTAGTATATAGCTATATCATGTATCGTGATAACGTATATATTAGTGCATAATATGCTTAGAGCTATGGTTCACAAACCTTTAATATGGGGACCCACTTTTTAAACATGACAAACTATTGTGACCCAATTCACAAAATAAAATGTGAAAAGAACAGATTTGTGCTAAAATATTGCTTCTGTCATCTTTGGCTACTTCCACATTCTCTTACACCTGTTATTATGTTTGAATTACTCATTCTAGACTATTTCAAGAGATATATGTTTTAAGAAATCAGCCAAATGTGTTACAATGTATGCGTGTTATTTGATAAATCTTAGTACAAAGCAGATTGCTAATTTATTCAGCTGCCCTAAGTAGATCACCCACAACCCATCTGTGGGTCTGACCCAGTTTCTGAGAATGACTGGCGAGAAGAGTTTGTCATTTCAGGTGATTCAAACAAGGTCACAACAAAAAAATATGCTGGCGGCGTTTTACGTGGTGTTTTGTCGAGAATTATAAGAAGTATTTCACACTG
Organism: Solea solea; assembly: GCF_958295425.1. Lineage (NCBI taxonomy): Eukaryota > Metazoa > Chordata > Actinopteri > Pleuronectiformes > Soleidae > Solea > Solea solea. Next base: position 5,604,116 of record NC_081142.1, on the reverse strand, counting down.
AAAAACAAATCTGTATATAAATGTAAATCATGATCATTCTGTGCCTTTCTTTCCTGCAGCCATTCATGTCCCCACGGTATCCAGGTGGCCCAAGGCCCGCCCTTCGAATGCCAAATCAGCCTCCTGGGAGCATCCCCGGGTCACAGCCTCTCCTGCCAAACAGCCTGGACCCCACCAGGGCTCAAGGTAATGTTCAAATACTTTATGTGTTATATCAGAGAAGCTACACATTCTACTTATTCTCCTACTGAGTCCTCTCTGTGTCTCACCACAGGACATCCAAACATGGGAGGTCCAATGAGAATGAATCCCCCCAGAGGCATGGGAGGCATGGGTCCACAGGTACGAACCAGTGACATCATACAGAATATAAAACCAACTGCGTTCACATTATCGCTGTTCTCTGCTGATAGACTAAAGTCTAAAGTTTGCCTTTAAATTGTCAGACACACTTTGATGATTTAATGACAGAGGCTAAATATGAATAAATAAGATACTACTGACTGAATTTCATTCCTATTCCTGATTACATGTTAAAGAGTACAGTCTTATTATGACTATACGGTGTCCACAAGTGTGAAAACTCCAATCAGACCTTATAATGTTCCTTATAGTCTACATAATCTGACTAAAATCATAAAACTCTACAGTCTTGATCTGTGGAGATTAGCAGAATATTGCTTATTGTGAGGATGACCTAATTCACAAGGTCAAGAATAGAGACAAAAACAACTTAAATCTAAAAACAACAAGACTTCTTAGCCAGTTTTTACGTTTCATTCTCGTCACCATTTGCTGCATATTCTTGCCAAACCTTTCCCCGCAAACGCAGCGAACATGAAGACGATTTCCCATGATCCCACGCTGCTGCATGACGTCATCTAATCCGGTCTTTTGTCATTGTTTTGGTTGAGGGACCTCTACTGGCAAAAGAACATACTGTACATGTATCAATTCATGAAGATAACTGTCTAAATCAAACATACAAAAGACCCTTAAAAGGACCAATTATCCTGCTGTCACCATATTTGAATGAAGAAGAATCCTGACGTAGTGTTGTAGTAGTGTCAAAGTGGTGGGAAATGCCTTTTTCTTTTTAATTAAAATATTGATATTTAGTGCCCGCATATTGATGAAAGTATTTTACAATGAAAGTCTTGCTATTTCATCCCGTCCCTAATCCTGACCAAAAAGGTGTACACTGTTTGTTTCCTGTTATGAAATGATTTATATTTTGTCGATGTGATTCAGTGTAATAGATTAAAAGATAGATTAAAAGAACACATCCCCTTTGAAGAACCATTACCATCACCAGCTGCTTTATTCTGCACCCAGCCACCTCCCGCTCTAGCATCACCTCGTACAAAGACACACACGCGCTCTCTGTGCCCCTCAGCCACTCTCGGTGCCACACTGGCACGGTGACTTTGGCAGTTAGTGCACCAGCAGCTGGTGTGGCATCTGCTCGACAAGTGTAATCGTCTGCTGAACAAAACTCTTCCTCCGAGTGGAGCTGCTCTCTGGCCTGCCCCCCTGCTATCTGTCTCTGTGACTTAGTCACACACACACACACACACACGTCCAAGTACAGGCATGTCGTGGCAGCCAGACCTGCCTGCTGGGCAGCCATGAAAACATACAGATTAGAGCATGGACACAAGTCATAGACACACACACACACACACACACACACAGCTGTCCACTTTTACACACACAGTCCACTCCAGCCAGCCCACACACAGCTCATACAAGCACATAATTAAACACTAGTTAGTGGGAGACATGATCTTCCTTCATTAAGATTCAAGCCTTTTAAACGGAGCAGGTGTGAGACACCATGTTCACTGTGTGTGTGTGTGTGTGTGTTTATCTCTTTGTGCAGAACTACGGCGGAGGAATGAGGCCTCCTCCAAACTCCATGGGTCCAGGGATGCCTGGCATGAACATGTAAGTACACTGAAAAACTTAACTCACAAGTATTACTTCCACTGATAGGACTCATTTATGCAAATAATTGGATTATTTTATATGATAAATCTTAGTGTGGGTATAATATATACATATATACATGTATATATACATGTATATATATATATATATATATGTATGTATATACATATATATGAAATCATTTTTGGATCAAATTGTTATCTTTATTTTAATAAAATACCAATATAGTGATATTAAACACAGATGTTAAGAAATCACATTCCCGATAATGGACTTGTTCAAAACGGGCCACAGACATTCACTGATGAGCTACAACAGAAACACTAGTAACCAGTTTCGTTAAAGTTTGGCTGATTGTTGAAGAAGGTCAATTTAAAATACATCACAGCACATTTCTGTGTAGTTTCTCATTCATCCAATTCATAAAAGACATTAAGTCAGTAGCAATTGGGACTATATAATGATTTGAAAAAAGGAAATAAATGTTTTGTTCTCATCATCGTTTAAATCTCTGGACTCTTAAACTATACAACAGAATTCGTGGGACTTTTCTGTGAATCTCCCACAAATTGGGTGCTGTGTCGCACTTAACCCTTTAACACCGGGCGTATCGCAGACGACACGTTGGCACAAGTGCACTTTGCGTTACATTAAGTACACAACGTTTGTGCTATCGCTTTCTGAAAACTGAGAAGTTGTACGTCAGAGCGAACATGTGGATATTACGGTAATTTCACTCATGCTGTTGCAGGAAGCCGGCAAATCAGCGTCTTTGTCACCGGAGAGGAGAGAGTGCACAAATGATTACAGTTTTTGGGCCTGTTTTTGGAAATTGAGACAAAGACTTAAAAAGGAAATAGAAATTTTGTTATTTAACGTGCAAAATCTGGTGTTCTTCATTATAAATTGGTAATACACCATTTTAACGTGCAGTAAATTGTAAATAACTGCAGGATATTGAAAGTTATTCTGGAAGCAATGGGCAAAAGCACTTACTCGCTGGACCTTTTATGGTTAAAATAAGCAAACAAGTCCAGATGAACATTTTGAGGCTTAGGTGTTGAAAGCTTTGGATGAATAAAATTTTTATGTCACATATTTCAATTGTTTCCAAGAAGTCAGAATTACTCAACAAACACAATTTTTATATTTGAAATCATGTGTCATAAATTGTGATATTTGAGGAGATGATGCCTTGTTCCTCATTGTTCTCTGTGTTTGTGTTTGCAGGGGTCCTGGTGGAAGAGGTCCATGGCCAAACCCTAACTCAAATTCAGTGAGTCGCATTCCCTCACATCTGTATGACTGAATGTGTTTACAATGACCTCATGTCTCATGTTGTGCTTCATATCTTGTGTCTCCTCCTTCCATAGATAGCGTATTCGTCTTCATCTCCAGGCAACTATGTGGTAAGTGTCCCGTCATAAATACCTGTCAGTGCAGCGATATCTAACAGGCTCGCTAATGTCGAGATGCACTCAACACTCGTTTCTCTCACTTCTTCACCCCCTCAGGGTCCTCCAGGGGGAGGCGGCCCGCCAGGAACTCCCATCATGCCTAGCCCCGGAGGTGAGTTATACACTTCATGTTTCCCTTCTGATCTCTTCTTCTATCCAGTGTTCACTGAAGGAGAGCTCTGTCTCAGAAACATCAGACCTGTTCTCTGTGAGAGACGTGTGTCTCTCTCTGGGAGACACACGGCAGAAATAGTCCTTCAAATTCTTCAGGAATTGAGCCTTTTGTAAGAATAAAACATTGAAAATGGTAGAGCATTGCACAATTTTAAAGTCAAAGTACGACATAAATGTTTTATTTTTTATTTTTTGGCCATTGTTTCCAACTTAAGAGACGTTGTGCAAAACATTGTGAGCTGTGCTTTCTCATGACAGTTGTACAAAAGGGAAGCAGAGACATGTCAGTCTGTGATCCAGCTCAGCTTTGACCCATCAGTCTTGTATCTCTGTGGAGGATTAGCAGTCAAAACAAAACACTGTGGGCAGATATCCTGTCGACGTCCTCCTTCTGTGGGCCTGTGGCGAGGTTCTTTTTTGTGCCCACTATTTATTATTGATATATGTACCTCTATTGTGAGTCGTTGCCAGGGCAACCTTTTTACACTGAATGCTCCTGCTCACACGTACACTGGGAGAGGAGGGAAAACATATTTCCACTGCAGTTGCCAAGCCTGCACACACACACACATTAGCACAGCTATCCTTATAAAGACTCTTCACTGATTTCTATTCATTTGGACAGCCTAAACAACAGGGAACCTTAATCACAACCAGTTAATGCCTAACCCTAACCTGAACCAGTTCCTCAGAAACAAGGTTTTGCTTCATTAGTCCCCATGAGGACAGAAAAGGTCCTATAGAGGTAACAAATACAAGTATATACACACTTTCCAATCAGTATTGCCCCCCAGTCCAGTCACGACATAACAAGATATATTCAGTGAGTCTCACAGGCATGATCTTGACACCTTCCTGTCTTTCAAGTTGTTATCCTTTTTTTTTCTTTCCCTCACAACTTTCTGCCCACGTTCTTCAGATCAAGGACAACTCATCCTCCTGGACATTTTCAGGGCAGACACAATAAAGTTGGCTGTTGCTAAGTTGCCATTTAATCATGTGGTCTAATCTATGTATGAGCACTGGGGTCCCTTTTGTTCTAAACTCCAGAAATAATTGTTTGTGACAGATGCACAACATACAGCACAATTATTATATTTTCTGGCTTGTGGCTGAATGAAAAATAAACAAAAGGCCAAAATTAAACTGCAACAAGGTCAAATTCAGTGACAGACAGTGTCACTCCAGTCGCCTCAGTGTCACTGTGGCCATTATTACTCATTAATTACCTCATTCCATTCCCCATATTTCTTGACAGTTCTTCACCAATCAAGAACGGGCAGCATATTTCTGTCAGACTCAGAGGAAGAACTTGCCTGACTTCTCATTTTAAACAGCCAACTATCTTCTTCTTCTTCTTCTCCTTCATAGATTCAACAAACTCAAGTGAAAACATCTACACAATGATGAACCCCATTGGCCCTGGTGGAAATAGACCTAATGTAGGTCAAATTGCCCTGCACATGTTTGATTTACAATGAATGGCTTCAGTGTTCATGATATCATTTTGTTTCTGTTATATTCCTTTAGTTTCCAATGGGACCAGGTCCTGACGGGCCAATGGGTGGAATGGGAGCGATGGAGCAGCATCATATGAACGGGTCTCTAGGTGAGCAGCTTAACATCATGTTCACTGTGAACAAGGTGTTTACAGCAAGTACTTTATTTGAGCTCCCCGATGTTAATAGATGTTAAACTCTGCCCCCCTATGGCTGGTACAGGAAGTGTTTTTTCTCACACTCAGTATTGATCAAAACCTTAAACCAGATTAGTGGGGCAGTGAGTCGGGCAATTAATCCTTTAAATGGGTGAGACGTGATGAGTGAAGCCAGTGAAGTTGCTGCTCATCTGTATCTGAAACAAATGGCTTAATTACAGGCTGTTAACTGTGAGAGGACTTCCTGAAGTGATTTTGGATTTCAATGAACTCTTACTTTATAATTATTCAGCTGTCTCTTTTCCTTAATAATCACAGGCTCTGGTGACATGGATGGGTTGCCAAAGGTAAGACTCACTCACTGTCTGTCCATCTGTCTGTCTGTATGACTCCTGTATTTTTACCTTTTTTTTTGTATCCTGCCTATGTTGTAGAATTCTCCCAACAACATGGGGGGTATGAACAATCCCCCCGGCACCCCACGAGATGACGGCGAGATGGCAGGCAACTTTTTAAACCCATTCCAAAGTGAAAGTGTGAGTTTCGGTGCACTTTTTAAGCTGGGAACAAATAAGACTCAAACAAAGACCATATCTGTCACAAGGCTTAGACTCACATATACTGTAGTGTCATTTATTTATGCACATGTTCTGGTAACAAACTGCACATTCAGGTTTTTACAGTTACAAGAAAATCAATACACTCGACACAGTCAGAAAATCCAGACCTCCGCACACACAAGTCCAGTTTCACTAAAAGTCAAAGGTTTTGACTGTGTCTTCTAACAGTCATTCTAAAAGGCTAACAAACATTTAAGCTCTAAATGTATCTGTTGCACCGAGCTTTGTGTTTTTGGGTAAATTAAGAGATATTTCAAATGAAAAAACACATGAAACCACTACATTTTCTTTTTTCTCTGAAAACACCTACAAGGTCATCTAGTTATATATAGTATAGTATAGTATAGTAATATATAGTATAGTAGAGCATAGTAATATATAGTATAGTATAGTATAGTATAGTAATATATAGTATCGTAGAGTATAGTAATATATAGTATAGTAATATATAGTACAGTATAGTATAGTAATATATAGTATAGTATAGTATAGTAATATATAGTATAGCACAGTATAGTATAGTAATATATAGTATAGTACAGTATAGTATAGTAATATATAGTATAGTAGAGTATAGTAATATATAGTATAGTCTAGTATAGTATAGTATAGTACAGTACAGTATAGTATAGTAATATATAGATAGTACAGTATAGTATTATATAGTACAGTATAGTATAGTAATATATAGTATAGTATAGTATAGTACAGTACAGTATAGTATAGTAATATATAGTATAGTATAGTATAGTACAGTATAGTATAGTATAGTAATATATAGTATAGTATAGTATAATAATATCAGAAAAGGTAGTTCTGGTCAATTAGTATGTAAAAATCCACACTTCCAAATTAAATAAGCACTAGTCAGATGTGACAAAAGCCAGGAAATAAGGAATGATTCGCACAGCTTTGTTACCTGGAGATAATCAAAAGAAATGGTGGCACCTTCAACTGATGTGCGCACATTCCTTATTTCTCTTTATGAAATGGTTTTAGACTAGTCTAGGAGACTGGCCTTACATACTGGTCTAGGATGATGTATTTGTGAAACTGGTCCCTGCTCTTTTTTGCTCACGTGATCCTGAAAGCAGCTACTGTAGTTTCCTCATCAGTCCTGTTGTACTGAGCACTGTGTTCCCAGCTCTACCAGTATCTCCTCCTGAAACACAGCATGCACTGCACAAATGCATGGAAGAGAGCCACATAATATGCTTTCTCTGATGCATGGAGAGATTGTCATATAGTGATTAATGTGAGATTGACATTCTGCTCCTTTATTTTCACTGTGACCTGAAATTCCCTAACATTTTCTTCTTGGGCCGGACTCTCTGCTCTGCTTGCTGCTGATGTACTGACATAGACAGTGTTGGTGTTTCGTGTAATGTTAGATGGAAAAGGCTGGTGAACTGGACATGGCATTTAGTTTATTTCATTGTATTGCTTTCATCTTGAACTGGGTAGTCTGAGCAGTTTTATATAGTTATGGCTTATCTTTTCTCCCCTCCTTCTGTTTTTCTCTCTTTACAGTATTCACCCAACATGACGATGAGTGTGTGATTTTTTTTTTATTTTATATTTTTATTTTATTTCTTTTCATCTCCCCTTATCCCATTCTCCCTCTCCCAACCCACCCCGGTGCGTCTTGCATTACCCTCTATCCTCCATCCCACATTCTCCCCCCCACCTCCTTGTGGATGGTGTGCTGTGCCGCACAGCCCCTGAGGATACCCATGGAAAGCAGGACTCCCCTCAAGGCCCCTCATCCCAACGCCTGTAAAATGGGTGTGAGAGCATGAAACGGCCTCCAAGCAACACGAAGAGGCTCCGTGCCGGTCCTCCTCGCCTGCCAGGCCCTGACAGGGGCCCTCGGACAGTGACAGCTCAACCTGTCTCCCAAATTCAAAGTCTGCCCCTGTGGGTGACATCTCAGCCCAATCAAGATGTCCTTCTGCATCAACCACTCCATCACATCATGGTGAGGGCAAGTTGACTGATGAGGGGGAAGGGCATCAACCTTCTTTCAAAAGCTCCTGTGGCAGGAATTCTATATGTATATGTATATTAACATATATACATATATATATATATACGTATATATGTAAACAATCATATGAACTGATGATGTTATGTTAGGGCAAGTATGGTTTTCATTAAATATTTGTATTTGTTTTATGTTGCTGATGATGATATATTGTTATCATTTTCATAATTGATATTATTCAACTATTGTAGTTATGATTTTCTGTAAAGGGCACATTTTATCGCAGCAGCAGCAGCAGCAGCGGCGTCAACAGAGACAGAATGAGCACACGCTCAAGACAATGCACAATGATTTTCTGTTTACATGACTTTAGGTTGTTTGTCGTTTGTTTGTGTTACAGCCTCATTTCACGCACCCCTCGCAGCTCGCATCTTTGCCCTCTACGTGTTTTTGTAGCACCATTTCCGCAACTTTCAAATCAAACTTTGGAAGAATTCATATATATTCCCCTGAGCGTGTAGTTTGTGCCCAGGTTTAAGCACCTTGCTGTTTCCTGGTACGAGGTGTCGAGGTGTTGATGCACGTCCAGCTGTCTTCATAAGCATGTTTTGTTTATCTGCTCTTACACTGATGAAATCATGAGATCATCGTCAGGTTCTGGACAGATTTGTGTCCTCTCTGGATTTGGTCTTGTTCGTACAACATACTTACAGCAGCTTGTAATGGGATTGTTTTGTTGTTTTTATCATCATTTACAACATTGTCTGTAGATTTGGAAAATGTGGTCCCTTCCCCTTCATCACTTTGTTTGGTTTCAGCTTTGTTGTGGACTCCTCTGTGGCACTGTTCTCTTCCCAGCCTGGTCTGTCCTCTGTGTCTCCTATATTTTTTGAACTTTAGAAGACTGTGGGACATCCAATACACTTGTGAAGTTGATCCTTTATGATACACTTTCTCAACCCAGGCCAGTCAGGTTAACAAACTGTGTTCTTGGAATTCCCATTGACCAGCTCCCACAGCAAGTCCCTTATGTGTGGGATTAAGGATCCAGGGTATTGAACGGCTGTAGTAGCACTGATGATGGAGCATTGTGGTGTACCTCGGGGTTAACTAACCATGCAGCCACGTCAGTGTAAAGACAAGGAACAGATACTTTCAGAATGGATTTCTGTTTTTGTGGATTGTTTTCATTTTTAAATGTATTCAACAGAGGAAAAAAAAAATAAGAATCAAAGCCCATGAAATCTACACAGCATATTACACTATTTAATTTGATTTCTTCTCTGTATGTTATGTACTCTTGTCCTGATTAACTCACAGTTTCATAGAGGTAAACTGTTCTTAATGGCGTCACATTGCAGCACATGTGTCATGTTCAAACCAACAATAACAACCATTGTAGCCTCTATGGGTGATTGTGATGTATGTCACAAATCCCTGCTATTAGTGTGAAGAGATTACCCAGAGTTTGACTGGAACATCTCCAGGATTTAGCTGTCAATGGCCTGGGATGTCAACGTAGTGACATACAACTCCCTTTGTTCCTTTAATCCCATCCTACACAGCCCAAAACCTCTCCCCTATTCTCTTTAATTTCCTTTTTTTGTGTGTGTGTAAATACTGTATAATGCATTTTGATATCATTGACATGTTTTGATATGTCAGTCACTACCAATGAATACAGCTGAAAGTAAATTATAAATAAAATTGACCATGTTTTTCATAGAGAGAGGATGTGCTGACTATGTGGCTCACGTTGCAAAATTTCTGTGAAAATGTATAGATCACAGTGACACAATAAATGCAGACTGTATGCTAGAGACTTGTTTGGTGGGGAGGATAGGACAGAGAGAGGACAGGACACAGAGAGAAGCAAATGAGCTGTGGCGTCCTCACTCTGCCCTTGTTCTCCATATGCTTCAGTTTAATGCGACTATTGGCTGTGAATAATCTGTGTCTGATTTGTTTTTCTAAAGGGCATCTTCTCACAAAAAACATGTGACCTCATATTGCAGTTTTTAATATGAAGGATTTTTATCAATTTAAGAACTTTTAAACAGGGAAAAAAAATACTTAAGAGAACTTCATATTAAATTAAGATGAAATGAAAAAGTAATACTTATGGGGGAGGGGAAACTGTGTCATTTGCTATTTGCTCCTGTGACATCTTTGTATAGATTGAAGCTCTCTCACTGATCCTCTCTCAGTCCTCTGTGTATATCGATTGTTGACCATCTCTGTACTTCTATTGTGATGTATAATACTGTACCATTAGGAAGATTTGCTGGTGGGGTGGTTATGTTGAGTCGGGTGGGTTGGGGGATTCAAGGGAAGGGTATATAAATGATTCTCATGTACCGTTCATGGTCCTTTCTGATGACACGGCAGTATTCAATATGAAGCAGTCTGTCTCTTAGGTTTGCTTTGTATTTTCATGGTAGGATAGTCCAGAATCTTGTCTTAGGGACTTAGGTGTCTTGTGTAGTTAATAAAGATGTTCTTTGTATGTTTCTTTATATTGTAAAGTTTCTTTAGACTGAAAGAAAACCAGATAATTTGCTTATCTAAAAAGAAACAATGCATCAATAATAAATGTCATTTGATTTTTTCTCTTTGTTTTCCTGAGTTCTCATTTAGCTTTCAACATTATCTAATGCAGTGCACAAGGATAAGTTGTGTAAGACATCACTTAAATAAAGGTTATTTCTGGAAATGTTAAAAACCTTTAGCAAATAGGGATACGTACAATTAATATTCAAATCAAATATTATTATTATTGTTGTTATTATTACTAAGGATGCATACTTTATTATTACTAGGGATTACTATAAGCAAATAGTCTAATATTGAGCATCCCTAATTATCACTATATGTCATCAGTTGCAGCACTTAAACTTGTAATAGTGTATTAACACCGGTGCCAGTTAAGTTCAGCTCAGTTTGGTACAGTTTTTTTGGCCAGACTGAAGGTCCAAATAGTTAAGACTGAACTATATAAACTTGATGCTGTTCTTAATATTGTATTATATGTAAGATATGCAACTTCAGTTTGAAAATGGTTACTGCGATCCAAAATTGTTAGAATGAGCATCAGGAGGCTTTGCTGACTGCACACATGTTTGACTTGTGAAGATATTAGAGAGTGTGAAAATTCAAATGGCTGCGATGTGGCAGATAATGATGGCAGTCAGGGGGTAGAAGGGGAAGATTGATTTACATTCGGACAATACAACATAACATACAATCACAACGGTATTAAAACAACCACAAGGAAAGACTCACTGACACTGAGTCTTTCAAATACAGAAATTCTGTATTTTGAAAGACTGATGACATCACCTCAGTCTTCTCATTAAGAGAAGATTGATTAAAAACACTCCAGAAGGCTGGGTTTTCATCATTTTTACTACCACTCCCCCATTCATTACTATAGGATATTTCTTGTGAAACGTTTACAAAAGTCATTGCAAACCATTCCTGGCTTAACCGCACATGTTTTCCTGATTTCTGATTAGTTACAATAGAAATATGAAAGGTAAAATGATGGAAAGATGAAGGGACAATTAATTATGTCATACAGGTTTTAAATGATTAAAGGGGGGTGGAGGGCAGCATGACATGACACCTTTTATTGTACGCCCCGCTGGACATTATTATTAATAATTGAAAAGGAAGAAGACAAAGGGCAAAACACGCATACAAAAGTCAAGCAAACAAGAAATTATTTGGAGAGTCCACTGAATCTGTGGACTCTTTTCTGACTAGGTCACAAAGTCTTAGTCCTGTCTGGGTTTTGGTACATCTTATTTTGTTAAACGTTTTAAACTAAAACTGTAGCGTAAAATAGTATTAATCTAAAAGAAAAGGTCAGAAAGAGGTCTATCACCTCAAGGTTAACAGGAAGCAGCTTGCTGTGTCGAGAGACTGCCACGAAGTCAGTTTGACGTTGGCATAAGCAAAACGTAACACCTCATATTAGTCCTGTGTCCTTCAACCAGAAGCGAACTTCATCACTGTAAACTGGATGGTAGATGGAGTAGATTTGCACGGGACCAAAATCAACCTCTGTGTTAGTATAACTCGTGTTTGAAGGTAATATTGTTTGTTTTCTTTCATTAGAACAGTTAATGACATGCAGCCGTTGTCAGTGGGAATGTATAACAACACAGCCACTGCGTAATTATCAACATTAGCTGGCGAGATACCAAGCTAATGCTAGTTTGTTATTGTCAAGTCTGTTAGCAGCAGCCTGTTAGCCACTTGGAGAGAAACTTCCAGAAACGCGTGGTAAGCTTGTGTTTGTGTTAATAACGACTCGGGAGACAATGTCAGCTTCTGCTCTGCTGATTAGAATATAAACACTTACAGTCAAACACTGACTGAAGGAGCAATAATTGTTGTCAGGCTGTAAATATGGAGGCTGGGGCATGGTAATGCTATCTCTCTCTGTCTGATACCTCAAGCAATAAGACGACACATTTTTACATTCTTGGTGTTTTAAGTTTGTATTTCAGTATGAATTGTCATTTTTGTGGCTATGATCATATTTTTATTTGCATGAACGAGGGCGCAAGCTTTGAAATGTCTGTCCTCTCATGTATGAATTGAATGAATGTTTTACGGCAGTTGGTTTCTGTAATGTTTTATCACTTCTTTCCTTGTTTTCATCACTTATCAGTTTAATATCAGCCAAGTTTTATTTAGACTTCTTTGGTGTTTTACTGCAGATAATGCGATATTATGTATACCACCTGACTTTAAACACCACCTAAATGTTCCTTTTTTTCCTTTTTTTTAAGATAGACATGTAAACATGCTTTATTGATCCTAAAGACTGGAAATTCTCTTTGTAAATTACTAACCCTTTATTCCTATCCCTAATGGCATACAGTCTTCTGACTCAAATGAATCAAACCTGACTGAAATTGTATTATACGATGTTATTAGTTGATTTATTTATTTATTTATTTAGATGAATCAATTCAGTGTTTGGTGCATAAAATGTTGATTGTTGTTGACCAAAACTCGACATTCTTAGAGGTCCTGTGTTACCACACACTAAAATTATTCTGTTTTAATGATTTCTTTGTTATATGGAGAAACAAAACCAGCTGAAAAATCTCCTTCTAATAAGTTTGAAATATTAAAAAACACCTCAACCTATTAATCAATTATCAAAATAATCGTCAATTCATTTAGTCATCGATTAATAATCGATTAGTTGTTGCAGCCCTATATGGGATGATGGCAGATTTTGTTTGCAGATGTTTTGTTAACTGCAGCAATAATGTTTGTTTCTGTTCTTTCTCACAGTTTGTCACAGCGAGTGACAAAGAGGAGACCATGAATGACAGCATGCTATCTCAGAAGAAGGATGAACAAACCTCATTGCTGGACAGCTGGGAGGACGTTGGATCTTTAGAAGACTTAGACGATGATTCCACTGTCGCTATTGACTCTGTAAAAAGCAGTGCAGACACAGACCCAGATCCTGTTGGTCAAGTCGAGGAATGGTTGGATGTTTTAGGTATGTTTTTAAAGCACCCAACATACAGCACAATTTATGCATATGGAAGGAAGTACTTAGTATTAATACCTCAGTTTCATAATTTTTCAGTAAATTTGTTTTATATCATCCCGATTTAAGACAGGTTACATCCTCACTACATTTTAACTTTGTAAACAGTGTTGTCAAACAAAAATCATCATTCCAGCTACTTTCCAGATTTTCAGAGAGTACAACTGATGAGAGATTACAATGGTAAAAAGTCAGAGCAAGGAAACCAACCGCAACATTCAAGATTCAAGATTCAAGATTCAACATAAACATAACATTACATAAAACTGATTGAAAATTGAATAGTGACCTATAGGCTGTATAAGCAAATTTTGAGCCAGTGGGCCCCTGGAGACCGACCTGAAAAGGGGCTCTATGACGACATCACACAATAACCAATGTTATTTGGCTTCCGGGCCCGATTAAAATATTGAGATGAATAACGAAGTATCAATGATATTGGGATAATAGCGCAGAGGCTTGGGCTTCAGGGCCTCCTGAGTCCTTGGGCCCTTGGTCAGTAATCTATTTTTGCCTATAAGAACCACTCAGGTAGCAAGTGCAAGTATCTGCAATCAACATTAACAAAAGTCTTCATCACTGATCAGACTAGAATGCCACAAAAAAGCAGAATTTTTGTGTTTGTAAATGAAAACAGATTTGTGTGGATATAGCCACGATATCACAGCACTGAAGACCCAACTCCCTTTAGAGAAGTAACACATATTCTTGTCTGAACCATTATAGGCATGTACAACAATCACTTGATAGAAATTAGAGCTGGATTAGTTATCTGATTTAGATTATTATCATAATCTGTCCTCAGGTAATGACCAACTAAAGAAAAAAGTCTTGGAGGCAGGGCAAGGGCGAGAGAGTCGGCCACAGAAAGGACAGAATGTCGTGATTAATCTTAAAACCTGCCAGAAGGATGGGACACTGATAGAGCAGCAAACAAATGTTGCATTCACTTTGGGAGACGGTGATATCATCCAGGTAAAAAAAAAAAAGCAAAACCAAACCTAAAAAGTTTAATATTTCTCTTGAAACTTTATGCACAATATGTGCTCATTTATGTTGATTATAGAGGTCATGCATGTACTGGTTTCCTACTGTAATCCTCTTTCAGGCTCTGGATCTCACAGTGCAACTCATGGAAATGGGAGAGAAGGCTTTCATCCAGACAAATGCAAAATATGCATATGGAATCCATGGCAGGTAGGCAGGTTGTCTTAAAGTAAATTTGATTTTAAGGCTTTATTTTTTTAACTATACTTTTATTGACTTTTAACCAGTCAATTATTAATTAATTAATTTGCCTTCTTGAAATGAGGAAAAACAACATATAGCTTTACGTGCTTTGTTGTTTGTGTTCGGGAATCATAACTTATTTCCTGAACTCATTGGTTTGAACATGTTTTCTCCCCTTTGCCAGTCATGATCCTGAGATCCCCCCCAATACTGACTTGTCCCTAGAAGTTGAACTGCTGGAAGCCACTGATGCTCAGGACCTGGAGCTGCTGCCTCCCATTGAAAAGATAGCACTTGCCAATCTGAAGAGAGAAAGGGGAAACATTCACTATCAGCGTGGAGACTATGCTTTTGCTGTGAACTCTTATAGCATTGCGCTGCAGATAACAGAGTCTAGTTCCAAAGGTAAGACAAGGGTCTGGAGATCAAGAGTCACTGAAAGGTTCTATTAGTTTTATTGTTAAATACATAGCATATCTAAATGTATACTAATATTCAAACTTTCCTAATTATGATTCGATAGAAAGTGTCGTCATTAATTTGTCTGTTTTTTTAATGTTATTTTCTTCTGAATGCTTCTGCTGCAGTTGACATTAGTCCCGAGGAGGAGAATGAGCTAATGGATGTGAAAGTAAAGTGCTTAAACAACATGGCCGCTTGTCAGCTGAAACTGGACCACCATGATGCAGCTCTTAAATCTTGCGTCTCAGTTTTAGCCCACCAGCCAGAGAATGTAAAAGCACTTTTCCGCATGGGCAAGGTGCACATTCACTTTCTCTCATAAATGGTTTCACTCTTAGAAATATAAATTGTTCTTTTCGCTGATTTATTTACCTTTACTGTATGCTTTTTCTCAAGGTATTAGCCCTCCAAGGTGAATACACTGAAGCCATTCAAAGTTTGAGGAGGGCACTGAGGTTGGAAGCAAAAAACAAGGTACACTGAGCACAGTTTTGGCAAAAACTAGTATTGAGAGTGTAAGTTCTTTATTTTGACCAATAGATGGTGCTATAGGTTAAAATGTCTCCTTGTAGTGGAAGGTCAGCTGGACTCCTGATTCAGCATTTCACAGGATCTGTTTTCATGCTGTTGCTTTAAATAGGCTTTGCACTTCAACTCTGCCATATCTTAATCTTAGCTATTCCTTCTGTTCTGATTATAGACTTTGTAAAATGCAGTTATTTTGCAGAATGTGACACAGCTCAGTGTGTGGGCTACTTGGATCATCTGTAAGCTGCTGCAGCAGCTTGGTACATGCCTAGTATTTAATCCTAGAATCCCCCACGTCAGTCCTACACCAATCTGTCAAACCACTCATAGCTTGTCATCCAACACATGTTGCATAAAAATGTAATGTAGTATTGCATTTCATAATAGTCCATCTTAGCTGGAATGTTGAATGAAGGAACTTGTGTATAGTTAAGAATATTTGGCATATCGGGTGCAATTTCATACCTGTCAAGAAAATTATATTGTGAAGAATGATAGTTTTTGAATTGTTGACCAGCCCTAGCAAAATGATCCTGAACCATGTTTAAACTAAATCTCCTCTGACGTGCTAGAGCATCATAATGAAAAAGATTGATGTGTTAAATGTCCCCTTATCTCGCTCGCTCTCTCACTCACTCTCTTTCTGTGTCACACACAGTCACATTGACAACCTACTGTATCTGTCAGCAGCATAAATTGGTCTTTGCAAACAGAAGTTACGTATGTGTTTATTTGTATTTCTAAAGCCAGGTGTGAACTGACGCACTCAGAGCTGTCCACTTGTGCTCCAGTGACTCTGAACAGGAAGTGTGTTGGCAGTTGTGTCAACACATATCCAATTTGCTGTAAGATTTGTTGTTCTGAAGTTAAAATGTACTCACATTTTAGGGCTGTAATAATGAAAAGACTCCCTAAATAACCCTGTGTTCTGACAGCAAGTACAGTGGGTGTACCTTAGTGACAATACAAGAGCTCTCCCATTATAATCAAAGAGGCGGTCTCTAACATGCGCAGGAATCATAGATTGACATGATGACATCCTAACTCTGTCTTCACCAATCACTGAGAGACGTGCTGTTTCCGTTTTTACACTGGTGTCAGCTTTTCACACCCTCTGTCTTCAACTTGGATGAATTTGAGGAGATTTATTATATCTGTAGTTTATTTTCTTTTTGACATGGTGTACAGAGTTGACATTGTAGATAACCACAGTCTTCCTCAGCACTGTACATGGACCCACAGATGCTGTTAGGACAATGTATTATGTTCTGTAACATACTTAACTCTTGTCTCAGGGACAAGTCAGTGTTGTCATGTTTGTTGCAATATATTTCGTAATATTGGTACCAACTTGCCATGACTGCCCTTACTTTACTCTGAGCAGAAAGTAGGAATGAATGAATCCTCTCTTGTTGCTTTGAACAGACATTCACACTGACTCCACTTTTATTTTAATTTTTTTAAATTACTCGATTTATACTCTATGCTACTATGCAGTGGTGCTCCATCTGTCTTCCTGAGACACATTGCTAAAGCATAAACATCTCTCACGCCTCTCATGGCAGTGGTTTACTTAGTCACTCAGGTTTTTGAGCAGTGAAGTGACTCAGATCTGAGAAAATGCTCGAACAATAACCCAGGAATGATTGTCTGGACATGTCGGCTAAATGGCTGGCTAATTCTGTGATGCAGGTCTGGGATTTCTTGTAAGAGAACAAACACAAACATGTTTTTTTCCAGCAGTTATTTCTGTCAGTGTCTAAATATAACTTCATTCATCAACTTCAGCCATCTTCATTGTAGAAAAATTAAAAGCTTTGTGTCTTTTTTTCTCAGGCAACCAAGGCCACTCCATCCTGACATATTTCCTTTTAAGAAGGAAATCACTTTTGTGTGTTGTTGTTCTTGTACAGTAGCAGAATGTTATTTCCTTCATCCTAGGATAATGTGGTTGGTAGAGTGTATAAGTTTTATGTATTAACCCTGCTATTTGTCTTGTCTCTCTTGTCTAGACTATCCACGCAGAGCTCTCCAAGCTTGTGAAAAAGCACTCTGATCAGAGAGGAGCCGAGCAGGCCATGTATAAGAAGATGCTGGGTAACCCCACGAGTAGCACCAGCAGCACACGCAAAGATCCAGAAAAATCCTCATGGGTGAGACACTTATTTGATGAGAAAACACATGTGAAGTGTGTTTAGAATACACTTTGAATCTTTAGCTGTTATCTGATGATACTTGTTTTCTTTATATTTCCTGCTGGGTGAAGATAATGTAATATAAATGTATATGTGTGTGTGTGACAAAGAGAATTGAGCGCATGCACACTCGGTTTGAAAGTGGTGGTGATGCAACTGTAAATGATAACAAATAGTCAAATGGAAATGCTTTAATGTCTGTCTGACAAAAGCCTGTTTTCACTGTCATTACTCAACCTGCTTAACATTCACTTCTCCTTTGTCTCTTTATCTCTCTAGACTATCAGCTGGAAGTGGCTGTTCGGTGCCACAGCAATAGCCATCGGCGGCGTAGCATTTTCTGTTTACATAGCTGCTAGAAACTGAACCAAGCCTGTAGTGAAAGCCTGACCCCTGCTAAGTGAGAGCCTGAACTCAGAAGCACAACTGGCAGTGACTTCTTACCGTTGGTGAAATGGGGGTAGAAATGCCAGTAGGGTCAGTCGCCTACTCACTGTCACCCTCATTTCTCTACTATGTTTGAGAAGTTTATGTAACAAATTTCAAAACATCAATATTTGCATATGGGAAATGTTATTCCAATCTCATGAATGTGAAAGCATATGTGTCATGTTTCCAGACCAGTTTATGTTGCTGCCATTGTTTCTGTCTTTACCAGTTGATGTTGAAAATTGAAGGATGATTGAAAATGAAGAATGGATTATCCTAGATTCATGTATAAGATATTTATGAAATGTTAACACAAATTCATTGCGATATGGTCCTACAAGTTGTAGTTAAATTAACAAAGCCTCAGAGAGTATCATGGGACCGCACCATCAGAATCATTTAAAAACTGTTGGCTGATAAATATAAATTAATATTGCACTGGTTTGCAACATAATGCTTTTATACTCATGTGTACAAGCATCAGCTATACGTCCAGCATTCCAAAATAACTTGTTTTATGTCAACAGAGGTGCAGTTGCCTATTAAAACAAGAATGTTCCTGGTTTTTCATAGTGATGTGTCTGGGAAAAATGCTGAGGGGTAGTTAATTTTTTGAATCCAGCCAGTTACACAACAATTGTTGATAAAGAAGACCAAATGCTAATGAATCACCCTTCAAGTATAATGTTGGTTTGTTAAATGTCACACTATTTCCTCTTTGCTTTTTTTTTTATGTTAGATCAAATGTGACGAATGCTTTTTTAGTCTAGTTGTCAATCTGAGACAAAACTGTAAATGACAAATGAAGTGATCCTGGCATTCCCTGTATTTGTTAATTTTATATTTATTACAACAATAAAATTTAGTCTATCAACATTTGCCTTGTTGTATCATGTTATGTGTTCAGATCTGGAATGGTTTTAAAATTGTATTCTCTGTTGTTAAACTGACCTTGCAGGTTTAAGATGGATTGATGTCCATTGGTAATGTCTGAAGCACACTTCCCCCATTATAATTACAGGTTCATAGGTTTTGTTGGGTTTCTCCAATCTTTAGAAATCAGGGCAGCCTATGGCTGATATTTTTGACCATTTTGTATGATAAAATAGTTTAATAATAACAAATGATACACAACATTGGTTACTTTAAACATTTATTAAACAGTCCTTATTATTTGGCTCCCCCCAATCCCCATATTATTGACTGCACTCCAGGTTTAAAAAAATAAAAATAAAAAAAATAAACCTATGAATGACAATTAAAAATCAGAGCATTTAGCAGCTTTTGTAAAGTTTCTGAAAACAATAATCTGTACATTTGAAGACTTAATAATCAGCAGCTGAGTAACTATATAATAATCAGTCGACGGCGATTGTTTTACATATACGCCTACTTTTCTGTTTTATTCAGTCAAGAGTCGTACATTCCCGAGTTTTCTGGATATTCCCTCTCTGGTTTTCTTCCCCCAGACACTGACGTATGGTTGACGTAATGAGATGACCTGTCGTTTCCCTCTTCCTACGCATCATCTCTGATGTGCAGTGCTCATTTGTAGATGCAGTGAGAAATCTTTTCAATCATTAGTAACCATATAACATATAATTATGGAATATAAATTGACTAAGGGGTTGTCAGCGACTTAGTTGTAAATGTATTTATGTATTTATTATGTACTTAATGTTTAAGTGTGTATGGAGGATTATGGGGCCACGTGTGAAACATATTTTTGGAATTCTGACTTTACTCTTAGAATTGTGAGAAGAACCAAGATTAAAGTCACAATTGGGACTTCACTCTCAGAATATTGACTTCGCAGATTCGGTATTGTAATATATATATATATGTATATTAAAAAAATATGGCCTTACTTATTATTATATTTTTTTATTATAGTTTTGTTGTTGTTATTTCATTTTTTATTTTTTCCAAAAAATGTTCACATTTGGTCCTAATCCTTTTCCGTTATGCAGGGCGTCATTGCTGCTCGGTTACTTCATCATCAGTGAGCGGTCATTGAATATTCATTGAAAAGCGAAGGGAGTTCTCAGTTTACAACAGTGTGCGTCCGTGCGCGTGGTGGGAACGGTAGCAAGATGGCGGCGCTGAAGGAGGAGCAGTGCTACGGACTGTCCTGTGGAAGAGTGAGCAACGGCAGCAATGTCTCCGTCTTTCACGTTAAACTCACTGACAGCTCACTGAGAGCGTTTGAAGGCTATCGGAGCAGCAAGGTAAACGGCTCCTTTTCTGTATTACGGCGTCTTGGTTAGAATTTAAAGAGAAGGGTCCGGGCGGCTGTGTGACAGGCAGAGTGAGGTCAGTCCCTCCTGCTGCTGCTGCTGCTGCGGCGGCGGCGGCTGCCTTCATGATTCAGCCACAGTAGGCTGCTCACTGCTGTCTAGTTTGGCTTGATTAAGTGTCCAGTCAAGCGGCCATAAGCTCTCGCCTGGCCCGGTGACTTGTTGGATTGTTGGGTCGCTGTTACAGCAGTTTGTAGCTACACCCAGACTCGCTTTACACCGACCACTGAACACGACTCTTGTCATTTAACAAGCTCGGTGCCATTGGATACTGAGCCCCACCACTTACTTAATTATATTATGTTATTTTCTTTAAGTCCCTACAGCCATTTAAACTCGGTGTTGTTCTTTCTGGGAATGTCCAGGTCGTTTGTGACAATTGTGAATGGGAATTGAAAACTTGATGATTCCAGAAAGTTTAAAGCTGTCAAAAGCCTTAGCTAGCTGGAGTAGCAGTACACATTATAACAGACTTCTTTTGATATCTGAGCTTTGTCTATTACCTAAACATAATCACACCCACACAGCTATTTTTGTTAGTACACTGCGTAGACTTTATGCATTTGGATAGCTTAACCAAAGCCTTACTCTTATCCTTAGCCCTAAACAGCAAGCAAGTGTAACTCTAAACTTATCCAAATGACAACTGACATATTCACCCTAACACCAAGTAGAATCACATGAATGGGGTTCTGCTTCATAAAACCAAGTGTTTGGTCCCCAAAACGACCTAAAAGGTAACAAAAACACGTGCCTCTATAATTGTGAGGACACTCGTAGACATAAAACATACCCTAACCCCTTAATCATCTCAGCAAAATGACTATCCTTACCATAATAACCCTTTTAACCCAACCTACCTAAATCAAATTCTACCCTTAATCCTAAAACCAAGTTGTAACTCTCAAAAGCTCCTTGAAATTGTGAAGACTGGCAAAAATGTGCTCACAATGAAGGTTTTGTACCAAAATCTGACCTCACAACCTGACACACATGCTAAGTCTAGAAAAGGGTTTCCTTGGCTAAGTATCTAATGACAACGTGGTGAATAATTTGGAAAAGTACCCAGTATTATTCATCTGAAAGACGAACGTCTCCTTTCCCAACCCACTCACTGCCACCAAAGGCTCATGTTCACCTCCCAGCTTTATAAGGTGATTTAACAGCACATTTACTTGTGAGTAGAAAAGTAAAACTCATGCTCTGATCTGTGGCTGTGCTATTGGTGCTGTCTGTCTGGCTTCTTGTGTGGAGAACTGTAGTCTGATGATGGCCATCTAACATTTCAGCTTCTATAAATATTTGACAGGGGAAAACCTGGCAGGCCGAGAGGAAAGGACCTTATCTCCAGCTTCTGTGGCTGTGTACAGCACAACTGCAGCTATAAACCAGAACAATATAACTGTGATGTGTAATTGGGGAACTAGTTGTTGTAGGAAGAGTGTTAATTTGATGTGTGACAAATCAAAATAAATTGTCAATATAGGGCAATCACTCAACTCTTAAAGATAGTGTCATTCTAGATACGGTGATTATGTTGGCAATAATTTAATACCGGAATATTTTCAGAGGGCCTCTGCGATTTAGAGAATGAAATGTGAACAGATATCACAATTGGTGAATTCTGGGCTTGTGAATGATAAAAATGGTGTTTAGATATTTCTTTTACTAAGTCGTGAAGCTTGCAACTACCTTCAACTAGCTCTGTTGATGACGTAGCATAGCTTTGGGCTCATAAATCTGTTTTCAGACTTGGTCTCCCAAATGTACCCAACCACTTTCATATTGCCTGATACAAACTTTGGTACAAGGATTTGTACCAATGTCTGCATTTATAGTGTGTGTAATTCAGCATAGGATATTCTTTCTCATTATAAGCAAAGAGGAAAATAAATGTATGCCACCAACATCTGTCTGTGAGGAGTTGATATTAGAACCAGGGCCTTCTTTGAAGGGTCAAATGCTGCCTAACCTTGTGTACTATTGTTTTACTGGTACATGGTCATGATAAATTACTACCTTATGCAACTTTATATCCAATGAATAAGAAAAAAAATTATGATTTCATTATAAACCAGATATACTTTATTATATTATATTTTTATTTGAGCTCTTTGTGCAGATTAATGGTCATTTATTCTGTTTTTATCTATTTAAAAGGGAAAAACAAGCTGCAACCATGGTAACAGTAACATAAACTCAGTACGTCTTAGATTAGCTGTATCGGGCTTGTGTTGGGATCGGACAGAAAAACCAAATGCCTCTGTGTTCAGGGTTTGGCTTTGAGACTCACAGATACACGGTGGAGGCATCAAGTTAAACACTTCTTATTCACTTTGAACTGGATGGTGTCACGCATTGCTGGGCTGCATTGTGTTTCCATTGTGGCAGTTTGCCAATCAAATCATGTTTATGTCTTAAGCGTAAACGGCACACTTCCTAGAGCTCTTGGACAACCGGGTGTTTTTTGCCAGGCAAAGGCTGACCGACATACCATCGCTATCCTGTTAGCAACATTAGCAGCTCTTGCTATAAAGTCTGCAATGATAGACAATGCTCTGCTAACCTCTGATTGCCAACTCCAACACCAGGCACCAGGCCTGCCACCTCTGTGTAGCGTTAAAGTGATGCATACTTGTTCCCCATTACTACTTTCTCTGGTTGGGGATGCATTCAAACTGAAAAGTGAGGGCCTTGCAGTTTCAAACATTAGGGACTGAAGTAGCAAGTTTTTAAAATCATGTTAATATCTGCCATTATATAACGTTATCTCATTGTTTTTTAATTCAGTTTGCTTGGCGCATAACATTTGACCTGCCATTTAAGTTCAAACTTTAAAAAACTAATTAAGAATACTGCATGTTTGGCATAGAAGCAAGTGCTTATTTCATAGTGAGTTTCCAAAAGCAGTAGATTTATTCACACATGCTGTATTATTTTGGGTATGTTGCACCTTACTTTGTACCATTGTTCAGATGACATTTTGGGGTAGCGAGCAGGATCTGTGGTCAGTGGGATATCTGTTCTCAAATGTGGTGGTTTGAACTGGTTTGGCTATTGTTTGCTGAAATCACTGGAACAGAAAGTCTAATTGGTGATATGACAGTATTTTCTTTCCTGAATTATGTGCATTAAGCCACTGTGGTGGAGGAACAGCTTTTGTTGTGCCTCAGTAACATTAATGACAGATGATGAGCAGCATACATTAAACTCACCATGTGGCATTGGTCTCATTTATATTTTAATGTGACAAAAATGTAAGGAAAAGTCAAATATTTCTCAATCTATTAATTATAAAATAATAACATTTGGGCAGAGATTATTGGATTTCCCCCCTTAAATCTAGACTAAGACAGGCCACATTTCTTTCAAACACAGATTGACAAAAGATATCTCTCAAAATCTAGTGAGATACTAGTATTAGTGTTTTTCTCTTTTCACATAAGGTCATGAATTATATAAGCCAACTGACAAACTCGGTCATCAGAAGGATTCTATCTGTGATGTTCTCACCTTTCAAGTTCAGACCAATTTAGCAACTAGGTAAATTGCGTAACATACATCAATCACATTAATTACTTATCATAGCTCATATGCCACCACCCCAAACTTGCATCGCTTTCAATTGTGGTATGGGTATGTTTTAGGGGAGCCAGACTCTGGCTGGCACCCAACAATAGAGATGAGCTGGAAATTCAGAAAAGGAAGAGGAAGAGAGCTACAGAATGACGCATGCCTTCTAATGTAAAAGTTGTGCTGTGGTGGTCTTAGGCAAAGTTGGTAATGTTTAATGACCTTGGTTTTGATGCTGTGTGAGAAAGTATGGAGATTCCCTGGATCACTTACTTTCATCGAGGCTGTTCCAGGCCAGTGTGCTATACAGTATAGTAGCTTTGATAAATTGCAGACTCCAGCAAGCAACAAAATATGTATACACCAAAAACAGCACATTTGTAATTGTCAATAGACTCATTGTAAAGTTATGTTGCATTGCAGATCAAAAACATGACCTCATTTAATATAAGCGTCCCAAAAACTATATAATGCTACTCCGCCAATGTTCTGCACTAACGTTGTTATTAAAAACAGAAAACACTTTCATTGTGTTTTTGTCGTACAACAGTCATCAAGTGGTAGTGAGCTTCCTGTATGAGACGTGACTGTCAGCTGGTTCCTCTCTTGGTCGTCTGAGGACAGAGTGAACCAGAGCCACTGCTGTAGGACTAGCAGCCCTTTTTTGGTCTGTGACATCAGCAAGGAAATAAGTAAAGGTACTTGAGCATCATCAAACTGGAAGTTACAGAGTGCTGATAAAAGTTTTTTTTAAAAGTGTTATCGGAAAACACGTTATTATTCAGAAGTTCTCTCACACATTTCCTTTTCTGTATTATAAGAACAGTCACAATGTACTAGGGTTCTCACACCACGGTGTGTGCTGGACACAAAATATAAACTGCATTGCTGAAATAAAAATTGGATCTATGTCTCAAGTATAAAAATAACATTGATGGGCAACCCAAGAAAGCATGCGTAAGAGGTGACAAAAAATCTCTCATGTGCTGACACTGCAGTATTATACGAGATGAGTAGTTCCATTTGAATGTGAAATGTTTCTGTTGGCCCAAATCACTGTTTTTGTCTTGTGGTGGTCTGATGGATTGGTGATTGTAGCCCAGAAGTAGGAATGTTACATTCTTAAAGACCTACATCACAGTTGTGGCACGCATTTTGTGGTGAGCACTTTATTATGTGTTGCAATCACATTCTAAACTGTGGAATGTAAAAAAAATAGTTTGAGCGATATGATGCATTCTACAGCATGTTAAATGATGCCAAAACCAGCCAAACAAAGTCTTATGTGTTAAAGCTGTGCAGTCTTTTATACCTGAGATAATTGAAAATGGCATTCTCAAGTTTGGAAAGTGCTTGTGCACAGAAATTAACACATGCATTAATTCATGCTCACATGCCAAGTCAGCATGTTGTGCAGCATTTTATAGGGGCGGTTTTCACTGCTGAATTCCTGAATCGATTAGACTCTGATTCACGAGGTCCTGATTCGATTTAATTCTGTATCAGGTTTTTTTTTTCATACCAGTTTTGCTTGGATACGAAACTGATTTTCACAGAACTAATGCTGTAAATTGTGCAAATTTTAGATCTCTCTTTCCATCATTTTTAAAATATTAATGTTTACATAAAAATGTAGTCCAGTAGTTGCATTAATGCACTTTTATTTAATATGACCACACAGTGCAACTCTGCAATACAGTCTTAGATGATAATTCAAACTCAAACATTTAAAACCTGTTCATGTTGATTTACTGGGTATACTGCGATCCAACGTAACTTCAAATAATTCACACACAACACCCCCACAAAACCACATGCAGATCTTCTGTAACAGTGGCGCCAGCAATTAAACATACTGCCACAGGTAAACGCACAGGGCTTTTCCATTTCGTGCATCATGCAGATAACTACATCTATCAAAAGCCGCTATCCGTATGCTGATCACTTATTGAAGAGCTACAGCCTGGAGGCCTTGGAGCAAGTCTGTGATGCTGCAGTTTGCTGCTGGTACAGAAGCAGCGGATGCTGCCAAATGTCCTCCCAATGAAGCAAGTGCTTGCAGGATCGGAAAATCCCACATTCAGATAATCTTGCCGACTTGTGATCACTTCCCTTGGAGAAATATTCCCTGACTTTAAAACTCTAGTTGAAGTGGCGATGGTGATTCCAGTCTAAAGTGTGGCAGCAGAGCGCGGTTTCAGCCTTCAGCCCACAGCTTTAAAACGTTCCCAAGAGAACGACACCAAACGGCATTCACCTCTGCGGCAAGTTCAAGTCCCTGTAGATTCAGTTTAATTTCTTGTAAATAGTTTGCTCACATTTAAATTGTGATTGTTTTATTCTATGTATTTGCATCGTTCATATTTGCCGAGACATCACGCTGCGGTGCTCTGTCACAAAATTAAAGCATTGAATAAAATGACATGCCTGAAAACTTTAAGCCCTATGATTGGTATTGTAGTTGAAAATGAAATACTATTAGAGAATCAGACTTGCTTTAAATTCAGCAGACTCTTAGGCCTGCTCAGTGGCAGGAATAACAGTTCAAACGTTAAAGTTGATGTTAAAAAAATGAGTGGTTGCACTGATTTCTTGGGTGAGATCGGCTCTCTGTGCTTCAGCAACAGTACAAACCCTGTATTTACAACGCCATGTCGGATTAACAGAGAAAACTGTCCAGTAAGTAAATGTCTTTTGTAAGAAATTAAATTCATATGAAATTGTATTGAGCTCAATCAGACTGCACATAAACCATTTTGGTGGGAGAGATCAGTGTCCTCTCTGTTAAATACTGTCCAAATAAATCAACAAACCCTTATGGTGCATCCATAGACATAAACATTGTTTTTCTGTGACATGGACCCTCATAAGTATACTTACCACGTTTCAGGAACACGGTAAGTATATTTATGAGGGTCCACGTCAGTGTAGCGTTCCACACGTGTATACGCGATGTCGCATTCCTTTCCAGTAGCGCACATTTCTCACTAGGGGTTCGCCCTCATTTGTGTGTCCTTGTGTGTCCTTGTAATCTTTGAGCTCCGAATTGTACATCTCTTGTGTACAAGCAGACTACTTCACATAATCTCAAGGAAGTTAAAGGAGATAAAAAAGGAAGGAAGTAACCATCAGATTTACCGGTAGCTTGCGCAGTTGGCGAGTATGATCCGCACAGACTCAAACTTGAGATGTGGGTTGTTTTTGTTTTGTTTTGTACATTTGTCCCAAAATGGGTGGATGATAAAATGAATGTCACGCGGACCTCTGTGGAGGTGGAGTATGATCTGGGGCCTCATTTGTAAAGCTTGCGTAAGCACAAAAGATGTTAGTGATGAGGACACTGTCCACCAAATAAAAGTTTTTCTGTGCCTTGATTTCTCAATATGTGAAATTCCTCTTCTTCCCTCTGCATTTGCCATGTCTTACCCATCACTCACAATCAATGAATATTAAAGTGGGGCATTCGTTTGCCTATACTGTATATGGGCAACTATGGCTACAGCTTGCAAATGCTGTGCTGAATTGTGAGTTGATTGTGTGTGGACGTAACTTTTCAGGTGTGCCAACGCACAGTTTTATAAATGAGGCCCCTGGCCCCAAGTCATTTATTGTTGTACATCCGACGTGTGCATGGAAGCACGAAATGGAGAGTTGTGGGAATGTTTGCATATTTACTGTTGATAGTAGGCCCCTGGCGTGTTGTTGAGTGGCTGAAAAATACTTAAATGAGTTGTTTATAATTGACTTAGGTCTCGCTTGGAATGTACGGTATTGTTGGATGACTGTTGGGATGATGAAAGGACACTGATTCCATTATGATAAGTGTGGTGCACTGATCCACTCAGCTTGCACTTTGGAAGCTTTTGATTATTGGTATTTATCTTATCTAATAGATGAAACATTGACATCCCTTTCCAGAGTCTAGTATCTAAGAGCTATCCAGGTTTTAAATAATGGGGTTATTTTGTTTTTGGTGAAATATAAGAGATTGTTTGTGTAGCTGATGATCAATCCTGAGTTTAGTACTTGTGGCGATGGAGTATGGGTTTCATTAGGAGGTCAGTTTACATTGAGGCAGTTTTGTTTTTCCCCTGGCTCCCAGCTTACCCCTCTGTCTTAACCCCTATGGGAATGGTATGGGAAGTAATAGAGACTGGGTGGGGATTTTGTTGCTTGAAGCTGGTCACCCTGTTCCAGTGCCATGGTTATTTAAGGAATGCTGACTCCCCAGTTTCAACAGATCACGGGGCACTGCAAGGGATGACCATCACCACTAAGGCCAAATATGACTTTAAATGTCATAGTGTTCCTCTGTCCTGTTGCAGTGTTGCCACAAATGACTATGTCATCCTTGTCATGACACACGGCTGACTCCGTGACCTGCTGTGTCATTTGCAAGAGATCAATCAGAGCATAGGTCATGAATTGGTCTTTGGTCAACAAACACAGTTGCTGGTGTCTGTGCTTTTTGACCAATATTGGAGCAATTTGATGCTTGTAAACAGGATCAAGTGTACAAGAGGTAGAGGAAATGGTTGCATATAGCTGTTTTAATACATGTTACTGAAATTATGTTGGGTTACTCACTGGATAGTGACAAATCAGTGGCCTCTTACTTAATCAACTCTGATTTAATACCTGAAAGGTACTGCAGTAATTAAAACTTTGTTGAAAGAACCTCATCTCAGTCTTCGAAGATTTCTGTTTTTGCTTCTGTACTCGAATCATGCAACCAATTATTGTTTTCTTTCCGAATTTGCCAGTGTTGTCTGCGCAGTGATGGTAATTTTGCATGGTCATAAACTAAGGTACTAGGAAAACACAACTTTCTATATACATTGACCTGTTTTTGAACTGAGTTTCAAACAACTGTGAGAATACATACACTTTTGTATGACAGTATTGCAAAACCGGTTTAAGTTATGTAGCACTGAACTATTCTGGCAGCACGACTAAGGTCATGACCCAGAGGTAGTATTGCAAGATTAACTGAAGCCACTGGTCACACATTTACACATTTTCCTCACTGGAGATGTATAGAACATGGCACTTATATCTACTTAACCTAATATCAACCTATTGCATAAGTGTTTTATCATGTTACTGGGTGAAAGATTTTATACTAGGTTTAGTTGGCCACTGATGAAAATATGATGACCTCAAAACGGGCAGTTTTAGAGCAACCATACCTAGCGTCTGTCTGTATTTTCTGTTGTTCAAAGCCTATCATAATGCCAGAAAATGTCCACCTAAGCTAAGATGTTTTTATATATGTAGTACAAAATAGTAAAGCCTTTGAACATATCTAGCAAACTACAACTCTGCTACAAATGCATACTGAGTCATCACTTTCACATCACTTTTTGTTAAGGTCCCTGATTACAAGAAGTCTGAAAGGAGTGTTGTTCAAGTTTTGAAAAGTGATACAGTTAGATTTCCTGTGTCTCAGTGCACACTCACTTTTAAGACTGAAGCACAGTGTCCCTGTTGCATTGTTGAAAACCTGTTAGTTCTTGAAACACAAGTTGGATATTATCATTCAATATAATAATTAATAATAATTGTAATGCATAACCACCCAAACACCCTTTCCAACAAAGGCATGATGCATAAAAAGAGAAGTGTGTGCATGAAATGGCAGCATGTGATCAATGGTAGCACGGTGCTCATCAGATGGTAAACAATTTTATGAGTGTGCACCACATACACCACCCAGTAGGTTCAATTAAGCCTAAAATTGTCACCTGACACTCTTCTGCCAGGGCTATTTTTAAGAAGAAGTGTATTAATCAACATTTCATGCACGGGCCAGTCTCAGCAATGATGCATGCACGCTGAGTATTGAGTGTAGGGACACTACGTACTATTTCACCCTTGCACAGTGCATGGCACAAAGTGATCTTTGCACCTCTGTAATACTAGACAGGTGGAACATCTCATCAGTGTGACAGTTATGTAACTTAACACCTGACAATTTGGGTGCCATACCCATAGGGATTTGGACATGGCTATTTCTGAATGCATCCAAAGCAAAGAAATCCTTTGGCAATGCAACATGGGCAACACTGTATGAGAATATAAGTTCACGTTGGTCATTTTTAATGACTAAACTCAGACAACAAGAAATTCAGGTTGATTTAACCATGAATAGATAACTTACCACATTAATTTGTTGTTCATACCGCTGTGATATTAACTGCCATGGAGCCGCACTTAGTTTATTTCTGAAGCGCTGTTGCTTGGTCACTGCTCGTTTTCCCAGACGTGCAGTGTAACTGACCCTCTGAATGCATCATGTTTCTTAAGACCCATGTGGTCTTGAACTAAGAAAACACACATGAAACAATTGTAGCTGAGCAGAATTAAATTGATGCAGACTTCAGGACAGAGACAGAGATATGACAGAGCACTCCCTCCTGTCATATCAAACCACTGTCCTCTTGGCTGACAACAGAAATTGACAGGGCAAATAATAAAAAAAGTGTGGCTCTGCAGTAGGTTTGACAAGACCGCATAAATGTGCTACCGTAATAACCACAGCCGCCCTAATTATGACCACTAATAAGTTAAAGATTGTATGTTACATCAATTTATGTTAAACAAAATTGTGCCCAAATATCATGTGGGTCCATATTGGTTTAGTCTTACTTCCATTTGCTCAATAGTTGCTTAATACTGCAGGGCAGCCTGCAGTCGAAGGTAAGGTTTTATGTACTAGGAAGCACTTGGAAAAGCATTTTCATCAGGTCCATTTTATCACTGGCTACTTGGCTACAAGTTCATACTGTGTCAAGTCAATGCCCATTCTCTTTCTGTAAGGCAATGTGTGAGGACATCCATAGCTTTGTCATCGACCCATGGCCAGGACCCGTACTGTGTCCCTAAGGTTTGCTCTGTGGAACATTCTGGGCTCAGGTCCCAGAAAATAGTGACATGTCAGCAGCCCATTCAAATGAACAGGCTGAGGGTAGCACTATGTTGGCAGTGCTGGAATGGGGGAGGGGGAGGGTGCAGGGTGGGAGTGCTAAAACCGGTACTGTATTCAACACTGCAGGGTTAAACCAGGGAGTGTGGCTCCATGAAAGGTCTGGGGATCCTGGATGGGCTTTGACTCTTCAGAGCTTAGGTTAAACCCAAACCATCTTTGGCTGTAGTAAAAATAATTCAGATGGTGGCCTTTAAATCATGACCGTCATGTCTTAGCAGAAGACCTAGGAAGATGAATGTCTGCCCTAATTTCTGTGACGGTCCATCCTGTTTTCAAACCTGGTGTCCTCTTCAGATCTGATCTAGACCCTATTTTAGTGGTGGGTCAGACAGGGGGATGCATGTGGTCACTTGCTCTTTGCATGTATGGATGCGAAAAGGTTGACCTGGTAGCACTAAAAGACCACCCATTAAGCTAATGTCCTCAGACAGTATTTTTACACTCTGTTGGGCTCATACTTTGATTTATTAATGCTGATCTCTGCACTTGTTCTCTTTGAATTGTTGAATTCTCATTCCATATGTGTGTAGTGCACCAATTCCCTCTTCTTCTCTCTCACGCACACAAACTCACTGACAACATAGACGTCTTCAAAGTGTATAGTTCCTTCGTAAACACAAATGACGTCTGTGTGTGGGGTGTCAAAGTGATATCAGATTAAAATTGGTGACAGGAGACGCGTCAAGGGCCCATTTTAATGTCCGGTGTAACCAGATAGAGTTGGATCTTAACATCAGATTAAAGGATGTTAATACTAGTTTTGAGCCAAGCTGTGCAGGGCATACATTTAATTTATTATCAAAGAAGACTTGATAATGGCTTAACTTGTCCTAAACCTGGTGAAACAAGTTTACAAACACTAAAAGCCTCATATTTGCTTTTCACAAAACAGCATTACTTAAAATAGTTGATAAATTTGCCTGATGTCAGTGTTTTTTTTAATGACCCAATGGCCCCAATTACATCATCTGCTGACCCTGTATGTATGGGTGCCATTTTATCAGAAATAGGTGGCTGCTAAATATATTTGCTGAGTTTAGGTATTAGGGTATTCTGATGTTTCATTTATGCCACTTGACTCACAATCACTGATGGTAATCTGGCTATAATCTGATCATTTATTTGGACGCAGGATTATTTTTCTTGAAACATTACTACACAGGGCAATTTTAACCATTAACTTAAATATCTCAGGGAAATTATCCAGATGTCACACATTCAAATCACACTTAAAGATTGCTAATGTACAGGAACAGGTGAAAGTAGCTGCAGATCCAGATTTTAATCTTTGCCGGGGATGTTTGTGCTCTCATTGCACTTTATATAATGTTTAATTGCCCCTCGCACCTAGTTAAGATCCTGAAAACTCATAATCTGTAGGATTTCATGTGGGGTATTAAATAAAGGGGAAAGAGTAGGAAAAAAGGTCTGCATTATCCACAATACAACAATGGCCATTGTAGTGAAGTGTATATAAAGCTCATACTTTAAAGCTTTACTTGCATAAAGCCTCTGTTGGTCTGTTATTCTTTGATCAGCTATGACGTTGAAACCAGGTATCCATTTTTAATGATGTGGCTCAGCACTATAAATTCCTTTTCAAATATTTTTTTTCAGTTCATATATCACTGTTTCAGGTGATTTCTTGCTACATTTTAAATTTCATATTTTAAGCCAGATATCAACCTTATTCACAGAGTTGCCACTGGAGAAATGATGAGCGAGGTCTGCAAATGCCATTGATCACAGAATGTAAAAGACCTGGTGAGGCCCTGAGCTGTTTGCACTGTACTGTACAACATTAAAACACCCTTTTTATGTTTTGATTGTTGCAAGTGGCCAAACTTTTGAGGGAGGGTTTTAAGATTGTTGGTAAAATCACACGGAGAACAGAAGCTCACCAGTCTTTGAGGCATGCTGCATATCTTGGGCTCAGGACCAAGCAAGAATACAAAGCACTTGTGTCTTTTAATAGGATTGTCCTCTTTTGAACTTTTGTCACTCACTTGATCCCATTTGATCCGTTAAAGCAGCATTAAGGAGGAAAAACTAATGACTTCCCATTTGATATCCATAAATGTTAAGTTCCCACAGTTGGTGAAATGTTAGTCGGTTGATCCAGTTGAAGGAGAATTGAACCACTATGAAGCTGCTCTTCCCTCAACTGGAAATACATTAAACTTTGTTTTTCCCTTAGTCACTTCCCCTCTGCACAATTTTTCACTTAGGGGAATGAAACTGCTGCCGTGCCATTCATTCATTGTCTACCGCTTTATCCTCCACATGAGGGTCGCGGGGAGCTGGAGTCATTTCCAGCTGACACGGGACAAAGGCCGGGGTCACACCCTGGACAGGTCACCAGTCCATCGCAGGGCCAACATACAAAGACGAACAACCATTCACTCTCACGCTCACACCTATGGGAAAATTAGAGTGTTCAATTAACCTGTGCAAGTTTTTGGACCGTGGGAGGAAACCGGAGAAAACCCATACACACATGGGGAGAACATGCAAACTCCATGGAGTTTCCATGCAAATGTGAAAACTGAAAACAAATGTGGCAAATGTTATAGCTATAAACTGATGGCAGCTCTAGACAAATGAAAATAAAATAAATAATGAAATGAATAATGAATGCAACAGAACAGGACTTAAAGTAGTTTCATTGAAGGTAGTGGCCCTGTGTCAAGGACCTTTGATATTTAGATGATTCATTTGAAGGCAAAGTCAAAATTGACCCTAGATATAAAATGTGGTATGCGATTGACAATGTTTTGACCATGCCTGTGTTTGTGTGTAAACCTTACCAAATGTAAAGATACAAATGTATCTTCATTTTTCATGAGCCTTTCTCGTAGATGTATACCGTTTGTAAGTGGATTTTGTTAAATGACAGAAGTAAATAATAGTTATTCATTGTCTGCTTTAACTTTTAACCTTTACCTTTGTCTTTTACAGGTGCTGTCATTACAACCGTTGATCAGATTTAATGGAAATCAAGGGGTAAGATCCTTACTATCTTCTCCAAATATATGTGAACGTTTCATTTACTGTGTAAAAAAATAGGATTTGTATTGGGTAACACGGTGAACTGCAAGCAATGTTGTTCCCCCAAATGCCATGAGATAGTGTCTGATTAAGGGAGTGACAAGTGATGTGCTGGTGCAGCTGTTCTGAATTGACTATTAGCATGGTCACTTCCTGGTTTTCAATAATCCAGCCTGAGTATTTCCGGTAAGCTGTCTGCCAGAGATGCAGAGAAGGTCTGCAGTCGGTGTCTGCAGAAGTTACCAAGAGTTTTTATCGACAAATTATTTAATTTAGCAGAGGCTGTGCACAGAGGGGATGCAGCAGTGCTCATAACGCTGAAATTGAAATGCCTTTTTAATTTTAGGCCATTTCCCTAGTGCTAACTACTAAAACAACCTGTCTTGTACTGTCACCAGTGCCTGATGTCAGTGCAGTATATTCACAGAGAGATGTTCAGGCAAATGGTGTTCTGCTATCTGCTGTGAGATCTGCTTTATTTAGTTCTAACTGCATCACATGCAGTCTGTGGGCTCTACATGTTGTATTACTGGACATGTAGGAAACAGGACTGATGGTCTTTGCTCTTAAAGCATTAATCCTCTTCATCCACTCTAGAACTAGTACTGTAATGTAACTTCAGATATCTTAACTGTTGCCCTGTTGATAGATGATTTGATATTTTTTGCTGGATCATATGGGTACAAGCTTGATATTGCTGATAGGAAGGAAACAATTCTCTTTCAGCAGTATGAACTTCAGCAAGTCAAGTGAATGCTGCAGTTAGTTGTCAAGCTTAGGTTAGCCTACCTGTTACATTTTCAAGATGGACTAAATTAACTAACTATCAACTTGGATGTACAGTACACACTTTTGTGTCTAAAATTTTGACTGGTACTTTATTTCATTGAACGCAAGTAGCTGTGTCTCTGGCTGGTAGCTGGTATGTGCTTGTTTATGACAAAATTCTACAAGAGTTCCACAGTTAACTCTACACATTCAAATAAAATAAACATTCTCATGCTCACAAGATTTTTTTTATGTAAGCAGATGCTTCCTCCCTGGGCAAAATAGGGAGCCTTCAAGTGTGAGCCTGCCCAGTCTGACATGCATATTTGCTCATCTGTACTTCACGGTTGAGTTGGACAAGACGTCCAGTGGCCTGCGTCATGTAGTGTAGTATTGTGCTGGTTATCCATCAATGTCTAAAATGTTGTCATGCTAAGCTGTTTGTGTAAATGTTGGTCCCAAACCACTGTTACCACTGAGATGCACACACACACCTTTGCGCAGCTTAGACAGCCTAAACAAAACATTATCCCTAACCTTAACTATAACCAGTTAACCAGTTAGTTAAGGGTGCTTACGTGTGTCAACAAAAACATGTTTTTAATCCATTGAGAATACTTATACAGTGCTTCCCATTGCAATTTTTAAGTTTTTATAATGAGGATGATAATGAGCACTACAATAACTATTGAGATTTAGAAATGTCCTTACTAAATGTTGGAGATTAATGATTGTCTTCAGGATTTTTAACTGATCTAGAGTTTGGCATTGTTCCGTGTTCCGATTCTTGTCGGACATCGTGCTCATGAAAAAAAGTACCAGGTACTATCAATAATGGAAAAGCAAAAAAACCTAGTTGATCCAAGTCATACTATTCTATGCATTTTTATTAGCATAGCGCTGAATTACAACATACATTATCTCAAGGCACTGTACAAAGACAACATCATAGAGAAACCCAACAATTCACACAATGACCAAGCACTAGAACTGTATAATGGAAAAGTGATGTAAGAGAGAACCCAAGCCCTTTGCAAGATGGTGCTAGATTTGGCTGCCTGTGAGGACAGTTGACATAAACCTCAGAGTTTAATGGCTCACCAACACCTCACACATTTTTATATTTGTTTACCTATAAATGAAATGTATTTGTATGGTTGTTGTGTCACTGCATAATTCAGATAGTTGAACTGATGTTTCTTATCTTATCAGTCGTAAAATAATGCATTTTACTGATGCGGCAAAGGAAAATCTTTTGCTGTTGCTCAGAAAGATGGACAGAAGTGCAAAAGTGTCTTAATTACAGAGCAGATGGCCTGGCTGTCAATGACAATGACATTCCATATTCATTCATTTATTTATTCATTCATATTCAGTCATCTGGTGCAGCTCTCTGTCTGTCTCTTTCTCTCTCTTTCTCTCTCTCCCTCCCTTAACTATAACTACTAATGGCCTAACCATAACCTATTCCTCACCACACCTTAACCATACATACAACATGTCTTTACCTTAATATGTATAATATGTAATAATTTACATTTTGGGGACTTGCTTTTTGTCCCCATAAGAAGGACGAGTCCCCATAATGTGACTGTCAACAGATTTATGTCCCCACAACATGAGTAATACCTGGAACACACACACACACACAAATGTGTCTTTTGAAAGGAAGGAATTCAAAGAGAAAAACAGACGGAAGTTGCAAGGTATTTTTCCAGTCAGGTTTTGGTTCAGATTTTAAGTGGCCAATAAACACACATACATGGGCTCCATTAACTGTATGTCATGCCGAAAAACCTGTGCCCACACTAGTATTCTTTCTCCTGAAAATGTCCCGCTGGCCATTACCATGGCTTTAAGCACTCGTATGTAATGTGTGTCAGTGATTGTGGAAAACTCCTGCTTCTTTCCTTTATTAATGTTGCACAACTTGCCTGTGGCTGTGAGTGAATAAAGTTGGCCTAAACTTGTTGTTCTCGCTGGTACTCTCTCTGACATGCTCCCCATCCGTCATTCTTAGATAAAGTATAGATTATGCGGTGTATCTGGTGTTTCTGAGCCACGACACCAGCAGATGTTGGCAGAGCATGGTGAACTCTTTGTAAGATAGGTTTAGTTTGGTTTCTCCCTATTTTGTATGATTTACCTTACCCTAGTTTGTTGTCCTTCCACAGTGTTAGTGGAATTAACCAATTTATTAACTCTGATGTAGGAGCAAATCACTAATGCATGTTAAAGGTCAGCTGGTTGTTTGCGTAAGGCAAAACATTTAATTTATTCTTTTTTTTCTTTCTTTTCTTTTCTTACATTTACACATCTATTTGCTCTTTCTTTGCTTCTCTGGCCTTGGACAGAAGACTAGACGAAGTGTGTGGGGGTTGGTCCTCTTCAGCAAGCCTAACCTGAAAAGAGGCATTATTTGCCTACAGCTGCAAGTAAAACACAGAGGGGTTGGTGGGACAACACATCCACCCTTGGAAAAAGCCATACAAAGAAGATTATTACTTGTAGAGATGATGCGTTTCATTGTCACTCCCTGCCCTTCATGCAGTTTTCAAGAAATTTCTACATGCCCTTTAATTTCTGCTCTTATTCTTTTTTTCTTTTCTTTTTTCCATTGCTCTATTTTGTTAAGGTTTTGTGGTTACAGTTACGTTTACTTTGAGTAACTCTGTCTAAAGCTTTGGGCTGGGCAGAAATTCAATAACAATAATTAACTCCACCATAAGGTTTTGTTTTTGGCAGTGTTTGTCGGGTCTGTTTGTCTATGAGCAGAAAAACAAGAAATTAATAGATGGATTTGGATGAAATTTTCTAGGGATTTAGGTTATAGATTTTGCTGGTGATAGATATGGAAATGGAGCAGTCTTTGTGGATGTTTGCACTCTCTCAATGCTTTCTTTAGTTACAGATTTTTTTTTTTAAGCCAATATGACAAAAGCTCAAAACCACAATTAGCAGGTTCTTTACATTTTCACATTCAAGGAAAAAAAAAAGCAATCTTTAATTATCTGACTTTTTGGCTATATCTCCCCCAACCTCACAAAGCTACATTACCCTCATTGAATCACTGTGTTTAAGGAGTGCAGTTCTTGCCAAATTTGCTAGAAAATCAAAAGTTGTCAGCTTTCATCTTCATGATTGACCCATTTTCTGTAAAAACCGTTGTCTTCAATGAAAGAGTAAACTCTTGTATATGCACGGCACACTGTGGTTTCAACACTTTCAAGTCTGAGCTCATACCATTTGGTGTGGAGGAGCCTCTTTCATCCTCTACACTGTGAGTCAGCTGAGTCACTCCGCTGTGCCATGCCTTTCAGTCAGTTCCTCTGCTTCTTAATCATCTCTGGGTTTATGTACTTAACCCATCGCCTTTGTTCCTCTGTACTTTTGTATTCACTCAATGCAAGTGTTTTCATGTTTCAACACCACAGCCTTGTTCCTCTTCCCATGGATACATACTTTATATGTGATCGTGTTTGTGATGTAGTTCAGACGAGACAGAGCTGCTGACTTCATTGTTTTTACAGCCTTATGAACAACAGCCTGACTGCAGAGGGATAAATGAGTTAAATACAAATCTGGAGTCACTTGTCTTTTTTTTTCATAGCAGAAATGCTATATTGTTTTTGCCAGGACTTAACTGGGTTAAACACACCTTGCTGCTGGTTGATCTCTTTTGCTTAGGCTTAGCTGGAGTGAGAAATGTGAGGTAGGACCACAGGGATAAAGCAGCAGTGAATGTAAAATGCAGTTTACATTTGGAATGTACAGTGTGATGTTGATGTATTTTGTTGTCCTGAGGCAGGTCGGCTAGAAACATTGAGTAGGAACATTCATTTTTTTCTAACTGCAGATAGAAAGTTGTTCTTTTTGAGAGGATGAGAGGCTGTGTGGGTATGTGTGAGTGTATATATGCACTATATATATATTTATACAGTATGTGTTAAAGTCTCACCAGCTTTGTTGCTTTTTATGTCTGTAAAATGATGTGATCTTTGGCATTTGGATTGAAATATTGTGACAGTTGGTCTTATATAAGTCAGGATACAACATGTGTATGTAAATGCTCAAACATGTCTTGAATAAACCTGGTGTAACCGACCTTTTTAAAAGCAGACATTTGTTGACATGAAATAGTAGGACTAACGCATTTGAAACAAGTGAGCCGCATAACCCCTTTCTGGGAATAGTCCTCTATTTTGTCCACATGAGTTTCATTGCAAATTAGGTAGTGGAAATAATCTTTCACCACACTGTCAATGTCTATTTCTGTCGCACATGTCACACAACATGTCCTGTTCCTCTTCCAAAGTAAAACCACAACTGTTAGATGTATTTAGAAGATTTTAAAGTATACTTTTATGTTATTTTGAAATGGCAAACCTTGTGTAAATTATAGCAGCAGGTCCACAGCAGATGAGCTCCCTGTGTGAACAACAGATCAGCAATGCAGCTTGCATGCTTGTAAACATGTTCAGTGTGGCCTTGGCCTAACATGCCTGAAAACACATATTCCACCACCATTCACGGGTCATGTGCGTGCTGGTGTAAACAGGGAACAGATTATCCATACTCAAGCTGTTTGTTTACTTTGAGAAAATATTACGGATAAAACATTTATTTTCTTGAACTGTCAAAGAGGTGGAACTGTTACTGACAGCATGTCTTGGCAGTGTTTTACATTCACCACTTGAAATAGAGTCGTGACTTTAAAGAAGCAATCCTGAATGGATAGCATTTCCTAAGTTCTTCAGTTTTGGGGCTGCTTAAATGGTGTCAAACGAACAGGTCTTCCTAAGGCAAATTAAGGGCATTGTATTTATTTATAGTTGGTCACCTGCAGCCTGTACACATGTGGAGGCCTCTGGTAAACAGAGCTGAGCTGCCTGCACTCTGACCACAGGTCAGTTTGATACCCTACCTCTGTGTAATTTTCAGGTCTTGGCTGTGACGCCACTAGCATTAATATTCACTCGGAGCTTTCTCGGCTTCACCTTTCACATTGCTCACTAAGAAGATTACACATACACCTTTCTGCTCCATTAAAATGTGAGGTGTTTTCTGCCTCCACTGAACAATCAATAGTTTAAAGTGCATTGTAAAATAGGAAAGGCAAAATCATCCCTTACCCAGTAGTCACTCCTCAAAATATTTCCTCCATTTAAAAATTGTCACACAGCTTGATATCGATAAGTAGTTTGTGGAGTTTGGCAGACAGTTGACAGTGATTAATTCCACTTTATTTCAAGTCTCTTGGAAGCAGCACCTTTAGTTTGGGAGGGAGGGAGGTAATTATGGGGGAGGAAATGCAGACTGCAGAAATACCCAGTTCTTGTGCTCCAGGAATTTACGCATGGTGGTGTAGCACAGTGGCTATCCTAGTATGCAGTATATAATAAGCTGGAGTTGGAGAAAGCAGTGAATTCTGAATTCAGCATTTTTGATGCCAGCTAGAAAATTCCTTTACCCACTGTTTTGCCTACAAATAATATTTAGGAGTAAAGTAAGATGTCCTATTCTGTTCTTGTGTGTGTCTGTGTGTGAATAATATACAGTATTAAAAAGAAAGGTGTTCATGAATGCCTGAAAATGTTTTTTTTGTGCTCTTCAGTGTTCCTTTGACAACATGTTTTCATTTGGTTGTGTTTCTTTGTGTGTCTTCAACAGAAAATTTCAATACCACGGTCAGAAAATTCCAGTGAACTGCAAACGTTTACTTTCTACCTGTCAAATGTGGGCAGAGATAACCCCCAGGGCAGCTTTGACTGCATCCAGCAGTACATCACCAGGTGAAAACAAACACTGATTCTCACTCACTTTCACTCTAATGTTGGGTCTGTGCAACCAAATCTTTTTCAAAAACACAGTAGTAGAAGTAAAGTAGAAGCCATTGCGTTACATATAGTAAAAGATGTACCTGTAAACTATTTATTTTCAATAAAACAAGTGTGGAAAGCTCTTTACAGGATGGTTGGGTATTGATATTGATATGCAGACTTATGTACCATCTCCTGAATATGCTTTTTTTTATACCAGTTGTCTATAAATTAATTTTAACAAACATTTAACTTCAGTGATATCAAATGAAAACACATTTTTAATTTAAAGGGATACAGAAGACGTTCTGTACCCAGTCAATACCATGTAGGTATTGAAGTTCAATACCCAATCAGAAGTTTGGTCCGTGCCACAAAAGTTCAATACCCAGCCTTAATAATTAGGTGGTTTGGAGTGAGGGCGTTTCTGTTGACTCCTCTGTTGGCAGTTGCACACATATACACTTCCTGGCCCAAAAAAGTCACATACTCTAATAATGAAACAATATATTTAGTGCCTCCCCTACGAGTCATGTTCTGAGGTTTTTCTTCTGTTCAGCAACGCCCATAAATTCATCAGGATTCATCAGGCTCAAATTGTGAAAGAACCATTAGACATCATTTTTACACATGGATTGGCCACCACAGACTCCACACTTTCACCTGTGAGAGTCTTTGCGATGTGCTGGAGAAGACTTTACACACTTGTCCAACTCTCCACTCATAACTGCAAGACCTCAACAAACAATGATGCATCTGTGGAATGAAATAAATGTTGTGACATTGCTTCAGCTTATCAAAGTGATGCCTCTGCAAGTGCATGTCATAATAAAAGCTGAAGGCGGTCCAACAAAATTGGAGTGTGTGACTTTTTGACTGGGCAGTGTACATCCCGTCTGTGGAACGATTGCTATTCCATGAATACTAACAACTGTCTACATTGCAAAGCAGCCCAAATGAAGGGGAAAAACTCTGAAAGAGAGTCAGACGAGCAATAAAATGTCAATATTAGTCAAGCATTTGATTTCAGAGATGGAGACCACGGGTCACATGAAGCATGCTTATCTGATGGGAGGGGCTCCGGACAGAAAACCTCTATCCCACGACATTAGTTTTTAACTATCTTTGGGATTAGGCTCACTAACTAACTGCCTAACCCCAACTTTAATCAAAATCATTTTCCCAGTATTGTTTCGAAACTGCATCATTAAATGAAATAAGTTAGTCCACTGTTTTATTTTCAGTTTTCAACTTTAGTTTCTCAAGCACTGCTTGTGTACTGTCTTTCCCTTCCACACATCAAGCCCATTAACCTAATTCTTCACATTTTCTGCAGCCTAACATGAGCAAACTGCTCTCTCAAACACAAACTCTCTCTCTAACGCCACAGCTTCTCTGACTGTCATCGTTCTGTCCCCGTCGCTCTGAAAATATTTTTAACAAGTGGGTCAGGTGGAGTTCATCCGCATCTGTGACTGGATCCTAATCAGCCTTGAGTACCAAAGTGAAACCCAAATGACAGAGCTCAGCTTCCAGTTACTGCACCAGCAGCAGCTCATTTTCTGCCAAATCCTCATCAAAGTGGTGGAGAATCAAAGCAAGCCGGAAAGAATGGGAATTGATGTGGCAGTAAGTCGTACTGTGGGGACCCACAGTTGTATAGAAATTGAAGAAATAATAGTTGTGCCCTTAGGCTGTGGAATTAAAGTCACCTAGGCATTAATGCTCATTGGAGGAATGAGTTTTTGCAAATAGGGAGATATTTAAAGCTAACACTGAGAATTAAATATACCAATAGTGGTGGATCTATCTTCATTATCTTAAAATAGTATCCTCTAACATATACTGTAACATGGTATTGGCTTGTTTCCTGTCTGCTTCAAATCACTGACCATCTAATCATGCAGCACCTTTAAAGTTTCTCATCCCTCAATCTCTATTTCCCTCTCTCAACGTCACCTCTTTGCCTCTTTGTGTTTTGGCAGTGAAGGGAGCATTCAGTTGGATTGTTTGGGTGGGATCCAGGACAAGATTACAGTATGTGCTACAGACGACTCGTACCAGAAGGCCAGGGAAAGCATGGCCCAGGTTGAGGAGGAGACGCGCAGTAGGAGTGCCATTGTCATCAAACCAGGGGGAAGATATGTAGGTGAGGAGACGTGATACTGGCACGTAAAGACGACATGTCAGTCACAGGCTACCGGCAGGAGGAGCAGAGCTGAGGTCAAGCACTCTGCCTGCATGCCTCATCTGTTACCAGGACGTTATTAAAAACATGTGATGCACCACGTACGCATGGATCCTCTTTCTGTCCTCAGGCAGAACACCTCAACTTCCTGACTTTTTTATGTTTTTGTCCCTGAGCTGCATTAAAAATCATGTTGAGTTGCAACAGAAAACCACAGCAGCCCTGCCTTACTGTATGCTTCGAATGAAATCCACTCTAAGCCCATTCCCTGTACAGCAATGAGGCAAAAAAAAAATTTAAGTTGATAGTGAACAGTGAAGAATTTTGATGCTCGTTATAGCAGTCAGGGAAAAGTTGACTCATTACTCAACTCTAAAAAAGGTTCTTTAAGAATGCAGCTAAAAATAACTGGATTTGTTTTACTGGTAGGTAGTAGTGTATTTAACAAAACAGGAAATTCTCCTTTCAACTTGTCAGTTAACTCTAGAGTAAACATTACTAACTAGTTTTCCACTTCAGAAGTATTTATGGAATCTGGGCGCAATCTCAGCCCAATCCTTTTTCTCTTTTGCTCATTGTTGTCTTCACTTTGATTCTTACACCACAAAGTGATAGCTTATATGATGTAGTGTAATATAAAATATATAATACAAAACTTAGTTCAATGTCACCACAGTGTAACAGTGTTGGCATTATTATTCTACCAATAATGATATAACTAATGGTACTCTGTTGTTTCTCTCAGGCAAAAAGGTTCAGATACGGAAACCAGCACCTGGCCTCTCAGACATCGCTCCATTGCGGCGAACATCTCGGCCCGTCATCATCTCTAGCAATTCCCTAAAGAAAGGTGCGACTCAGAACCGGCCGCTGCGAGAGCGCCTCATACACTTGCTGGCCCTTAAGCCGTACAAGAAGGCTGAGCTGATCCTACGGTTGCAGAAAGACGGCCTCACACCATTAGACAAAGACTCCCTGGACAGCCACCTGCAACAGGTCTCGCACACAAACACACTCTACACAGCATAGACTGTTCATAATACACACCTTGAACTTAATACACAAAATTAACTTATTCCTCTATCAAACGACTGCAGAAGAGAGAATGAAGTTCCTGTTTACACCTCATTATTCCCATACACAGAGGTCAGTAGACTGAATTGTGGCTCTTTTGCATTTCCTAGGTGGCAAACCTCAGTGGGAGAGACGGCACCTTCACATTGAAGGATTTTTTATACAAGGAAATTCAGAAGGAATGGCCTGGCTACACAGAAGGAGACCAGCAGCTTCTCAAGAGAATCTTGTTTAGGTAAGTTAGATATATGGCTACAACTACCGATTCTTTTCATAATCAAATCTGTTAAATATTGTCTTGGTTAATTAGTTATCTCGTCAAAATGATGTTCTCAAATGTCTTGCTTTGTCCACAAACCCAAAGTATTCAGTTTTAATGATTTCTTTGTTATATGGAGAAAAGAAACCACTCAACCCCAATTAATCTACTATCAAAATTGTTGGCAGTTGA
Organism: Solea solea; assembly: GCF_958295425.1. NCBI lineage: Eukaryota > Metazoa > Chordata > Actinopteri > Pleuronectiformes > Soleidae > Solea > Solea solea. Next base: position 5,559,646 of record NC_081142.1, on the reverse strand, counting down.
TTTAGTAACTGATTAATAATCGATGAATTGTTACAGCCCTAATCAGTTGTTGTAAAGGACACATTTGCATTGCAATTGTTTTTGATGGTTTCATTCTTATACTGAAACAGCAGCAGCTACACATTCATACTGTGCTGCTGTGATGGCTGCTTTTGTCAATCACCCATATGTGTCATTCATATACTGTCAGCACCACAGTCAGGCATAATTAGGCAGTTTGATGTCTTGCTCAGGGACTCTTGGACCTGTGTCCTGGAGGAACTGGGAATTAAAATGCAGACATTCTGATTTGTGGATGACCAGCGTTACCTCCTGAAGCACATACCAGCGAAACATTAGCAGATACTGTGAAAGTGGATTGCATTTTTAAAGTAACAGGGTTTTTTTTAGGTCTTTTGTTGTATCTGCTCTTTTCCTTTTATTTGCTTAAAATAAGTAGACTGTTCTTAAGGTTTGATTCAGGCCACTGTGGAGTAAGTTTGTGACTTTGTTTTGTTGTTTGTGGTGAGTGTAGGCCACAGAGTGATGACGCTGGTATGTCAGGAATGTCAGGAAAGGAACACATGTAAGATGTTTGCCTTTTAAATATCTTGGTATGTAAAAATTTCAGATTACAGTAAATGAGATGCGGTTGAGTTTCTCTTGAATAGAAGTCTGTGGAGGTTACATTATCTCCATTGTGTCCTCATAGTGTATTTCTGTGAGTCAAGTTGTCCACTTGTTTTGGTCAAAGTGTTGTATTTGTTGACAGCATGAGCTGCTGGCTTTCTTCCCAGTAGGAAAAATCATGCCTCTGAGGATCTGGGACACTAAGGAAAATCAAGCTTCCAGGTGGCTAAATATAGACCAGGCTGCATTTCTCTGTGTTGACATTTTGTTTGCATAGTGGAGTCAAAAATGGCTCCTTGACATGGATTTGGACGACTCGGAAGTTGAAGATGAGATTTTGATAATAGCCTATACTTATTCATCCATTCATTCTACAGTATGTTGAAATACTGATGTTGAAATGTTGCCACAGTAAAGCTGTAGGATAGCTACAAAAATGGTTGAATCTCATCCCCAGGTTGTTTAATACTAATGTGGCTCCCTGTCCTTAGCCCATCCCACCAGATGAGCACAGACAAATAACTACTAATAACTAAGAAGATGGATGATCTGAGGGAATCTCTCTCACCATCAATACTGATGTTTATTACATTGGTTATCAGACTCTTTCTTCTTTTTTACAATTCTGGTGAATTCTAAATGGTGACCTTTCCTTTGAATGGATGTGGTTAGAACAGCCGATATGAGATGCCCTCTCTCTCTCTCTCTCTCTTAACTGCCCTGTGATTGGGCAAAGTCATCTATCACAGGCCAGATTTTGTTATGGCTAGAAACCGAGATTAGTGGAGGCACAAAGGTCACATTCTCTCTCAGATCTCATGATTTACATTATGCTGAAAGGTAATTGATGAAATAATGCTCCATATATACACAAATATGTTCGCTGCCCGAGCTTTAATGTTGCTATAATGCTGCAGTTAGAGCTGCAACTAACGATTATTTTCATAATCGATTAATTGGTCGATTATTTTCTCCATTCATCGTTTGGTCCATCAAATGTCAGAAAACGTTAAAAAATGTCCATCAGTGTTTGTCAAACCTGGGAATGATGATGTTCTCGAATGTCTTGTTTTGTCCACAAACCATAATTATTCACTTTCAGTGATTTCTTTGTTTCTTTGCAAAGTCACATTTAAGAAGCTGAAACAATCTGAAATGTTGTTTTAATAATGAAAAAAAGCATTAGTTGTAGTTGTATTTCATCATGAGCTCCTGGTCACACAGTGTGTTCTGTATTTAGTTGTTACGTGTGTGTGTGTGTGTGTACGTGTGTGTGTGTACGTGTGTGTACGTGTGTGTGTGTGTGTGTGTGTGTGTACGTGTTGTATTGTGTTTGTAAAGGCATGCATGTCCAGAAGCCACTCGTGTGCCTGTGTTTTTACTGTACTTTGAGCTCTGTTTGTGAGTTTATCAGCTGACTAATGATCACAGCCTCCCACCTAATTCCCCCTCCCTCCCCGGCTCCCCTAGAGTTTTGAGCCAATACAGTCAGTCGTGCAGTAGCACAGCAACATGATTGAAATGCACATGATGCAACAGCGTTCCAGCACATGCTGATCTGTGTGTGAGGAAGGCAACAGTCCAGGATTTACACATATCGGTTTGGCCCGCTGTCTCACTTTGAGGCTTCCACCTGTCTATGTGGCTGGTCCCACCGCAGACACACAGACACACTGGTTGAACTAGGGTGGGGCTTTGACGAGACTTGGCGTTTCAACTGTCCCCGACTGAAAATGACAGCAGCATCCCTGTCTGTGTGCTTTAACATTTTAAAATTAAATGTCATCCTTGTTCTAATGGCTTTATCCGTTTACATCAGTGAGTTAACCCAGAGCTAGAAGCGGACAGTAATCATTTTTCCACTTGTGAATCTCATTGAATGTTCTGTGTTGATTGTTGTGCTGAGAGTTAACTTTGTCCTGGCAATGCTGGTTAAATGCTGGTTAATTTGATAGCAGTTTATTGGCAAAGGTTTTAGTTTTGACACTGGTGCCATTTGACAGATTAATGTGGCACATATTAGTTCCATGTATCATAATGAATGTGAGGCTCTGTTCACACATGGCTCTGAAATAGTCAATAGACAGGTTCAAATACAGGTGTGAAAATAAAACTGTAAACAAGAAAAATCAAGATCCCATTTAAGAAAAAAAAAAAAAAAAAAAAAAAAAAACATTTAGCCAGCTTTGTGGGGTATTGTCTTCAAAACCTCCCAAACATCATCTACACCAAAATCTGCAAGAGCTGCTGTGCTATATTCTGTCTCACTCACTGGTGAGGGTTGTTCCACTTTCTCATGTGTCTTGCACTCGCTGCTAAGATTGTTCAAATATAAAGGACATATGCAACAGTCTGTTCAAATTAGTGAGATTTTAAAATTTCTTCTTTGGTGAAAGGAAAATACCAGAATCAAATGCATTAAACTGGTTGAAAATGTGTACAGGTTTGAAAATTATTAAAGTGTCCCATCCATGCATGTGTGTGAAGTGTTTTGATAAAATGCTGCTCTGTCAAGTAGCTCCTCCTTCACTCAGTTGTCATAGAGACCATCTCAGTCTAACAAAGAGTGTGTGTTTGTGTGTGTGTTCAATGCTGTAGAATTAGCTCAATGAAAATAAGAGTTTGGATCTTTTGCTTGAGTGTCATTTGCAGTATAAATCACTGAAAATAAAAATAATATATATACAGAAATAAACAAGAAGTGTTGCTGCATTAGTGCTAATGTAATGCTGTGATATTTGGGTAATTATAAAGACAATTATAAATACAATCCCTGCCACCAGATATACAAATATCATATTGTGCAGAAATAATATCAAACATTTTTCTTCTGTGTTTGTGTGTGTGTGTATTGTCTCGCGCAGGAAGCAATGCCAGACCCAGAACAGCTCTGCGCCTCCACCAGAGAGCCCCCCCAAAGAGCTGCCCAGCAGCTCACCCTCTCAGGTGAGCTCACTGTTCCTACAGTCATAGAGTTGGATCATTTTTCTTTCATCATGATTTTTCCCTTTTTCCCTTCAGAAACTGCTTGATGGTCCTTCACAACAGTTTTAACGCAGTCAGTACCTTTACATGGCATTAGAAAACGTAGTGATGGTGTTAGTCTGACTAAAGCCAGACTTTTAAAATACATATGCCATGAATATGATAGTCCAACTTAGAGAAATTTGATTTTGTACAATTTCAGTCGGACGAACATACTCAGATAATCCAATTGTCTACAACTGCATTTACACCTTTAGTCGGACTCAAGCTCAAGCCTGGGAGCTCTGTGCATGCACCACAGTTCCAACCCCTGACTTGTATTCTGGGATGAGGGCAGTTGTCCAACTCAACAGCATAGTGGAGCTACAATTGTAGTTTAACTGAACTGTGCATGGAAATGTACTGAGTGTTTACAAAGGTAATCCTTGACTAAAGCATGCCTTTGGAAATACACACATGGTATTCATCCAATACATATTTTTTCACTGTGTATTTGTGTACACAGTGAACCTGCTGACTGGGTTGTCACTGTTGTCTGGTAATTCCCTGGTGTTTCCCATAGAGGGTTCTTCTAAATTCCTGTGAATTTCAGATTCAGTTCATGGATCCAGTGGTCATTCCTAATGTTTGTAAAGAAGAACCTTTGCACATGTATACATGGATTGCTCGAGTATTTTTTTTCCTAAACAGAAGTTCAAACTTCCTCCTTCTCTGTTCACTTGATGTTAGTTTCATTTTTTTTTTATTTCTCATCCTGTTTCTCTCTTTTTAGGCCTGTCCAGATTCTTGTGTTTATGTTTACACTTCCATTAGGTTGAGGGAGCTGCTATGTTGTATTAATAGCTCCTTCCTCTCAGGTTGTTCTCCCTCAGACACCTACTGAAAGCCCCTTTCCTCTCTGTTCACTCCCTCAGTAAACACAGTGCAGAAACACATAAGCAAACATTACCTGAAGCTCTTCTTTTAGTGTCAGTGGTGAAAGAAAATCAGCAGATACAAGTAGAGCTGAAACAATTGATCGATTCATCGATTACTTAATTAATTGACAACTATTTTGATAATCGATTCATTGGTTTGAAGCTTTTTTCATGATTAAAACAAGATTTCCGATTGTTTAAGCTTCTTAAATGTGAATATTTTTTAAGAAATCATTAAAAGTTAATCATTTTGGTTTGTGGACAAAACCAGACATTTGAGAACATCATCATTTCCAGGTTTGACGAACACAGATCAACATTTTTTAAGGTTTTATGGACCCACAAGATTTATTGATTAATTGAGAAAATAATCGACAGATTAATCGATTATGAAAATAATCGTTAGTTGCAGCTCTAGATACAAGCTGTATACAAACCACACGTCAATATTAAGGTGGATAAAAAATGACTTCTGCCCCTGCCATCTTTTAATCTTGTTACTTTCCACACACACTTGTGTTTTCATTACTTCTGTCACCTGCAGGGAGACTTGTGATCTGGATATTGGCCCAAAATGAAGACACATATTCCAATAACTGCTTCCCAGGCTCAAATGGTGCTCCTCCCTGGTTCTTCTGTCAGGGCACACAGTGACTGGGTCAGCCACTCCCAAAGACATTAGTGCTGGCTGGGTCAAACAGGGCCAGTCTGTAATGTTATCCCTGGTGTTGTTTAGAAGTCACATTTATCACAAAGAGAGAGATAATACTCTTCCTCTCTTTCTGTTTCTGTGTATATGCAGGTTTTCTCAATTGTGCGTGAACCCACTGTAAAAACAGACGGACTCCTAATCAATTACGCGTAAAATAGTTTGCCTTCCACTCTTCACTGCCAATAGATCCAATAAAAACCTGTCTATTATAGAGTCATTTCATTTGGGAGTGAACCCCAACTATATCCCTTCCCTGCTGCAGACAGGACAGTTGCCAGCTTGTACTGAACTCAGTTGTAGGTCTGTTACTAAAACTGCTCTTTCTCTGACAGAAACGACCTGCTGCTGACTTCATTGACCCTCTTGTCAACAAAAAGCCCAGAATATCACACCTCGCCAGCAAGGCTGCAACAGCCCCAGTTAATGGCAAGTTCAGCTCCTCCGACGGGAAAGCAGAGGCAGGAGGAGCACATGCAGAGGTGGTTTCGATGTCAGACAGCAGCGTGACTTCCAGCTCCCAGCAGCTATCTGTGCTGGACATCCCTCGTCCTTTTGAAGCACTGTCAGATGTCAGCAATGACTCCAGCCACAATGGGAGAGACTGTGACTCTCAGGAAACAGCAGTATCTGACAGGCTCAGCCAACCCCCTTCACTCTTTTCTGTGTCAGCGGTGCTCACTGCACCCAGCATCAGCACATCATCTCCTGGACACTCGCTCCTGGACGGTCCCCGGGATAAGGGTCTTTCGTCCTCAAACAGCAAATCCAAGAAGAAGTCGAAAAAGCATAAAGAGAAGGAAAAGAGCAAAGGCAAGGAGAGGGTAAAAGAAAAGGAGCAAGAGAAGGGGAAGGAGAAGAGTCATGCGGAATGTTTGCCTGAGCCTAATAAAGCCTGTGAGATAAGCCCTGGAAACCTCAAAAGCAACAGTATTCCACAGAAAAGCACAGGTGAGAGCAACACACACATAGATCAGTAATCTTCAGCACATCTACATTTACTAAAAATCACTTCTGTATCTCTATAGTACATCAGATGAGAGATTTCTGAATAATCATTCACATGCAGGTGGGAACTACAGTAGCATCAGTAGGCATCACTGTGTCGGTGATCCACCATGTGACCAGTATGTGACTCACTGATTAGACGGAGACCCCTGCTGTTCAGCGTTGTGCACTCACTCGCCTCGAATAGACAGACACCTGTGACTCCACCCAGCAGTGTCTCACATTTAAGAGATTATTAATGAAAACGGTAGATAGATCTAATGATAGAACGATTGTTGGTGTTGCATTACAGCCGCTTTCACACGGCAAAGATGACATTCAGGTTCAAGCCATTCTCTGTGTGTGACCTTGTTTCAGATCTGAATGGAATGTGCAACAATATCAGTATCTCTTCATCATCACCTGAGGTGGCAGACTACTCATTGTGAGTATTTTAAAATGGTTTTAAGTCTCAGTAGATGAACAAATGCTGCTTTCATAGATTTGCTGAAGACCAGGCATTTTCCTTAAATCATCAAAAGGTTGTGTGCCGTTGTGAACGACATCTGACCCAGACAATCCAACCAGCTGTGTTCGACTCCACAAAATGTCTGGACTTGTTTTACAGCAGAGGAGTACAGCGGCTTAAGAGTTTGGAATATCCTCAAATGTATCGTTCAATCAAAAGCCGTAAAGGTCAATGCCACTTTTCCACAGTTCTAGCACGACTTGGCTCGGTGTGGTATCAGGCACGTCGTTTTCCGTTACTATAGTACCTCCTCAGCGTAGGCGGGGTTGTCATGGCACGGCTGCACGAAACTGCTCGGCGCAAACTAGTGACGAGCAGTTTCAGTGAATCACTGAATCATCAGAATCAGTTAATTAAGAGATTAGTCCAGTACTTCCTGCATGACTGGAACACACACTCTGTCCGACACAGTCACTGGACAGGTTGTGATGCAGCTCACGATCGCCGGCTTTCGACAGTGCTGTCGCTAAATACACCACACTCCTCTGTGAAATATTGAGATTTGAGACATTTCTTTGCTAAATGTTGGTGATCAATAACAGTCTGACGTCACATTTCAGTACCTGGAACCTCGCCAGAGGAGGTACTAAAAAAAGCACCAGGTACTATCCCTAATGGAAAAGCCAAAAAAAAGTCGTGCTTGAACTGTATAGCGCCATAAGACTGCAGAACACAGGACTCCTCCACTCACCCCTCCCTTTCCTAAGTGTGTCAGTGAACTACGGTGACCTTTGTATACCACAAAGGGGTGGCTTTCTTCTTTGTTTGAGTGGGAAGCTTATGCCTCACAAAAAAAAAAGCTCTGGCTGGTTTGTTCCCCTGCTGTTGAAACATGGTGTTGCAGGATGGCAGCCTCCGTAAAGCAAGGCCTTGCTGTGTAAAAGCTTTTTTTCAAAGATTTTTAATTTAAAGCAATTAAACACTTCAGCAAACATACTTGTGGTCAGTATGTTTCGTTTCTGCCAGTAAACCCTCATTAATGTTCCGCACTGACTGGAACTAGGGACTAGTGTAGGCTCTAAAAAAATAAATAAATAGAGCCTACACTGAACATGATGGCATGACTAAGAGTGCATCTGCTTCACTGTGACATTACAAAATCATGGACGTCCTCGTGGTTCATTTCTGTAGGTGGGTTGTGTGCAATTCTCTGCCAATGAAACACTCATCTAAATATCATAATTTGAAATAATGTGTGTGTGTGTATCTCTTCTATCTTTGTGCTTTATTCCTAAAACAATGGGATAATTCATCTTAAATATTCTCTTATTTCCCCCTCCTAGGAATTACACAGTAATTGGCTCTCCAGAGCAGCGCCAGAGGTATAAAAACGATTTCAACGCCGAGTACAGTGAGTACCGGGGTCTGCATGCTCGGATAGAGGGCATCACTCGGCAGTTCACTGTGCTGGACAATGAGCTCAAACAACTACAACACGGCACAGACAAGTATAAGGTAGATTTGTTGTTGTACAACACTTGTGCTTTGTCAGAAAATGTCTCCTTCATTCACACCAGTTGACCTTTGTGTGTCTCTCTGTGCAGACAATCCACAATCAGATTCTCCAAGAGTATCATAAAATAAAAAAGGTAAGCTCACCTGCTACGATTGATTTTCCGAGCGTGACGCGAGTATTTGAGTGCATTAGCCAACTGTGACGGTGCTTTTTTTTCTTTCTTTTTTTTTTAAATCCCTTGCAGACTAATCCAAACTATAGCCAAGAGAAGAACCGCTGTGAATATCTACACAACAAACTGGCACATATAAAGAGACTTATCGCTGAGTACGATCAACAGCAACTCGAAAAGTAGTCGTTGGACATTGTTTCCCTGTTATCTCTGGAAACCATGCAGATAAAGGAAAACTCTGGATTCCACTTGTGCTAAAGAAATGTTCTCATGAAAGATGCCATGAAAGGAGCGTTTCCCTCATTGCAACCAAAGGCTTCAGTGAGGACTGAGCAGGACACATGATCTGTTTCTCGTTCCTTTTATTTGTTTCTCCTCCTCCTTTTGGAAACATGGGACTGGACCCAGCGTGGCCAGGTCCATAAGTGTAGTTGCAATGCATTCAGAAAGAAAGGTTTTGTGGTTTTGTGGCTTTGTCTTTCTCAACAGCCCATCCTGCTTTAAGTGCACGGTGGTTTGAAAGAGTCAGTATCTTGGAAATAAACCGTTCCTACTTTTGAAACTGGAAGGAAGGGGACACTGAGATGAATACTGCTGATTTTAAGCCAAGAGCAACTCATTTTGTTTTTGTGAAAAGAAAAATTAAGTTATCATGCATCTGTTTTCCCCCATATACTGAAACTAATATTGTGATGTTCTGTTTAGTTTTCTGTCTTCCTTTCTTTTTATTTATTTTGACACTTAACTGTGGGGAATGAATCCTGTTTTACACTCCTCAATACCAGTACCTAAAAGCTGTCTCTTATCTTTGAGTCTTGATTGTCGGACAGTATTTTATTCAGAAGCTGCCTTGCCCATGTAGTCGTCAGATCCGTTGGCATTCATAATTATGTCTCTTTTAAAGAGATGCAGATATCACTCTTGGTGAAATCATAACCAATGCCTCTTAATGCACATGGTCAGTTGCACATTTGTGCACCTGGCTATTCTTTTCTAAAACCATGTGCAGATGTCTTAATAATGGGGACGTGTTTTCATTCACGATAAGCTGCGTTCGTTCTGCACTTACAGCAGTTTTCATCATAGCTTATCTCGATTAAGATCTTAATTGGTTGTCAATTTCACGATCATTTGTGATGCTTTTTGTAGCAAAAGAGTAATTCAAAGATATCTAGAGAGATAATTGACCGCTCTACACTTCATCACCAACTATGGGAGATCCTCTAATTGTAAGATGATGCAGATGGGAGATTCAGATCTGTGTTGTTGTTTTTTTCTTTCATCTTCTAAGTGTTTAAAAAAAAAAGTCTAGGTTCATCCACAGATCTGATATCTCTTTTGTTATTATTGTTATTATTATTATTATTATTGCTAGTTTTAGTTATGTTTAAAACAACAGTGTTTTGGGTTTTTTTGTCTGCTCATCGCCCCTTATGGTAGAACATTCAAGACGACTGTTAAGATGAAGCCATGGTTGATCGTTCTCTGAGTGGAGAGCAGTGGACCCTCAGCTCAGAAGACTTGTGACCACTTTTTGCCTTTTCAAATGTGATGTCAGATATTAAGCGGAGGGAGATGCGGAAACGGCATCACCCCGAAGTGTCGCGTCATGACGGATTTAATCGACGTAGCCGCAGACAAATTAGAAATGCTGTACCAGAAGTTGAGCGCAGTCACCTTAAGTATTTCTTATATCGATCTTTTTATGTGAACATGAAAAATCAGCACTTTTTTGTCTAAATGACACTTTTCTCTTTGTCCATCAGAGTGCATGCTTTATGAATGTGTTACAATGAACAGTCTTTGTGTCTTTACTTGAAAACAAATACAAGAGAAACTGCCCAAGGAGATCACAGTCCAAGCAAAGTTAACATGTAATCATTTGACATGGATCTGACCTGCAGATTTACCAAAGTGTTGACCAAGACGAAGATGAAATGTGACGCTCAACCAAATTCTCTAGTTTGTGTTCTCACTTCTTTTGTCTGTTTTCTTGTAAGAAGTTTACTTCAGACAGGATTTGCATGACTGGGCTCAAGTGTTGTTCACATTATGTCAGGCTTTAAAGTGATATCACTGTCCCATTTCAAACACTACATGCAGGCCAGTGCTCTGAGGCTCGGCACACGCCGACTACGTTGTTCGAGACCAAGACTGGATCTGGGACTTGATGAAATGACACTCGCCCAGTACTGCAACCTTGATTCTCACTGTCATTATTTACTGTAAACACTCAGACATAATTACTGCATTACACCCCTTTTATGGTCACAATCCATGGTGAGTGAGTTCATTAGTAAACACATTTTTGCTGTGATGGAGAACAAACTGTTGGAAAGTCATGAAATGCCAGCACAGGAGTACAGTTGTATGAATTGTGCCAAAATGATGTGTTGTATAGGTTTTTTTTTGTTTTTTTTTTTCCTTTTCTTTTCTCTGAGTATATACATGCTGCTGTATTAGCAAAGAGGGCGTTGGAGAAGAGTCATGAAATGTTGATGCTAATACCCAAAGCATGCTTTTTGAAAACCATAAGGGAACGGGACTGAAATTGTTTCAATAAAATTCTTTAAAATCCTTATTTGTGAAATTGTTAAACTCTTGTTGTTCATTATTGTGCGCTTGCCTTTGTACGTTGAACAGGGATGGAATTTGACTCACAAATGTAATTTGCCTGTTTTGTGAGGATATAGATTTTGGGGGCGTATGTTGACGTTTTGGGCGATTTTGGATTTACACCGGGGGTCATTTCCTGAATATGTTATGTAATGTTTGGTTGCACCTTAATGTGTTTTCCTCTGATGAATGGCTCTGACTTTCCTTTGCCTGGTTGTGGTTTGTAGTGATGGTGACGTCCTGTAGATGGCAGCAGTTTCTAGCTTACACTTACAAAGTCGCTCCACATCACTGGCAAACCTTGTTTTTGTTCAAGAAAGCTGCACATAAAGAAGACGCATTCTGCATTCTGCATTCTGCCCCCCCATTACCAACAGGGGTTGGTCAGTGACACATTCAGGACGCTGTGTGATATGTGTTGCTTTCTAATGTGTGTCCTCTACTAACCTACATTTGTATGCTTACTGCCAAATATGTACTTAAGCCTGAAACATGGATCCAAAAAAGGACATGGCATGGCAGTGTGAGCAGAAGATGCAGCAACGAGGCAACAGAGAGGACAGAGCCCGGTGTAATCTGACACAGTGTGAAAGATTCCACAAATCTACATAGCGACTGTGTTCCAGTTGGTTGTGCTGAGCTTATGCCTGAGCCTCACTGTGCTGCTACTGGCTCTTATCCCAAAGTTGGCCTCAGCAGCGCTGCTCGGGGAGCTGGAGGGGGCCCGGTCAGCGAGTTCACCGTGGCCAACAGCCTCCTCTCTCTCTCTCCACTCAACATACAGCAGCATATATACCATATGCACTGACATGTGTACACACATAGCTGTGGAACGACATGCTTTCCTCCCCCCCTGTGTCTTTAAAGGCTTGTTGTCCTCTAGTCGGACAAGGTTTGAATTGTGTGGGTTTTGAAATGAAGAGAGAGCTGAGTCTAGGTTGTGTCTAGATTATGTGCTGCAAAGCAGATCAGTGCTCTAATATGAAAATGTAGGCCATGGTTGAGTAAAAGGTCAGTCTGTTCCTTCAGTTGTGTGGTTGTTGTATTAGACGCGAGGACATTAGTGTTCAGTTTGCATTTGGTTATGGGGAAAGCTCATACTGGCCATGTAGGATGCTGAGACTGAAATATTTGCAACTCCTTGGGCCAAAAACCATGATCAATAAAATATGCCAAGACTGAAATAAAAAAAAATGAACAGCATTACAGTGTACAGAAGACGGTGACAGTCACATGGTGCAATTCTGCTGTAGGATTCTAGAAGTGTAACGTTTGCTGTTTCTAGCATTTTCTGAGATGTTTTCATTTGGCGGAGTGCGTGAGCAATGTGAGAATAACCAGGTCCATTTGGGGTTTTTAGGTCCTAGATTTTCACTCTTGCGTGATTCAGGCGTCCACATGCAGTTCTTTCTCTGTAACTGAGTTGTGCTGTAACATTTGGTTTCATCATGTTGATGATCTCTGCAGCAGAGTCTCTGTGACTCGCTGCCTGCTGTCTCACCCTCCTGTGTCCCAGTGTCTCAGCGGATGATTCTTCAGTGTCAGCTCACAGTTATTAGCATTTCAGTGTCATACTGACTGCCGTGACCTTCAGTGTTTCCTCTAACAGAAGTAGGATTGTTTTCTCTCGCTGCTGATCTTGTGCCTGACACCACACCATTGTCTCTTCTTCTTCTTTTTTAATCTGCAGCATCTACTTAAAGACGGATACTGTATTTTTGTGGCATGTTTAAATGTTAAATGATGCATTTATTTCCATAGCTGCTAGGGCTGAACAATTAATGGAAATTGTATCAAAATCACATATTTTCAAATCATAGGAGGCGCAATATTTCTTTAAGCCAAAATGTGTCATATTACCATTTTAGATTAAATGACCTGTACACATCATATTCTACAGACTGACAAAAACATCTTTGTTTCTCATGGATCTGCACAAATATCACACTTTAAATATTATTCAAATTAAAAATGAGAATAATGATGTAAAATTAACCTCTCATATCGCAATTTCAGACAAAATCAGCTCAGCTTGTACTTATTTGTGTGTGTGATTCTCACATGTTTAATAAAAAAATGTTTTGAATTCTCTTTTGGGGTTGAGAATTGACCTTTTGAAATATAATCGGGTCAAATTCATTAAGCCTCCTCAGCACAGCTGGCTCACTTTTTCTGTGAGGGAGCTGAGGATGTTTCTACTCCAGTTATATACAGGAGCTCTTATTATTTCATCAAAGGTACAATCCACAACCAACCACACTCAAAAACAAGCTGTTGTTTGCTGCGTAATTGTTTTGCGAGAAACATGTTATTATACTGGGAGGCAGAATAGACAGACAGAAGACGTAAATATCAAAAATAGCATTGTGACTCGGCCACATGGTAACCCATCTTTAACCCCCAACCACAAATTGCAGCATAAATCATCATTCAATGTTGATTAGCTTGGACTTCACTGTCTATTTTGAATGTCCTGCACAACACACTGCATTGTTTCGTGCAAACTATGGGCTCATTTGTTAATGTATTTAATTTTATTCAAAGATCTATTGCAACCCTGATTCTTCATGTGTATGTGTTAATGTATGGGTCTATGTTACAAAATGAATGCATTCATTCTGCATTGGGTCGTGATTACTATAAAATCAGACTATTACTAAAAAGCCCTTCCACAAAGCGCAGCATCTGGGATTGAACTGAGCCACTGTGCAGCTCATTCTTACACCGTTCTTTTTTCTTGTCACACAGGTGTGTGTGCATTCCTTATAGGTGAACCAGAGGCTTTGCACATACTGGCAGACTGACACACCTGAGATACAACAACCAGGTGTCAGATTTCAGTTTATGCATGTGTTATTTGAACAAGTAAATGTGCGGAAAATGTCAGCAAATAAGGTACCATCATTGTCACATCTTAACAAAATACAAGATCTTGATACTTAGTTTACTTAGTATACTTTTATATTATATGGGCTGCAACTATCGATTACTTTTATAATTGATTAATTTGTTGATTATTTTCTCGATTAATCGAGTAATCGTTTGGTCCATGAAATGTCAGAAAATGTAGAAAAGTGCTGGTCATTGTTTCCAAAACCTGGAAAAGGAATGTCTCGTTTTGATTTCTTTATTATATACAGCAAAGAAACCACAAAATACAATATAATATATAAAATTGTTTTAATTCTTTAAAAAACAACAACACCCAAACCAATTAATCGATGACCAACATAGTTGACGATTAATTTAGTATTAGTTAGTATTAGTATTATTATTAGTTTAGTATTAATCAATATATATAACCGATATATTATCTCCATCTACATAATGTCATAAAATGTCATAATGTCTTCTTTGGAAGAGTTGCAAATTAGCATCTGCTATAACACTATGATTTATATGTTACCGTATCTGTCCATATAAAAATACATACAAAATAAATAAATAAATAAAAAAATAAAAAAATAAAAAAATAAAAAAATAAAAAAATAAGGTGACACCCGGCCTAATCTTGTATTTATTATCATTGTTACTGTTATTATTATTAATAATGATAATGTTGAGTCAATGTTATTGTCTTCACAGGGTAAATATTTCTGTAAAAGACGTGTTTTAATAAAGACTCTGATGTTCAGTGTATATACCTAAGAATGGTGATGTTATTCTGTCACGTGCCGCTCGTACTCTGACGCTGGCGCACGCGCTACGATCACGGTCCCCCTGGTGACGTCAGTGTCCCCGCTGCTACCAGTGGCCCCCTGCCATATTTATCCATGCCGGGCAAGATGGCGGCGATATGGACGAGGTGTTATTGGCAGTGGACATAAAAAGGAATTTTATTCACAAAACAACGCCGAGTCGGATACATTTTTACACTCGGTTGTTTTGTGTGTGTCTCTGCCACGCAACGGGCGTCGACATCTTTTTTTATTTCACGCATTTCAACGTTTTTGTCTCACAAAATGTTCACGTTGTAGTTCGCTCGCTAACCGTCCAGCTGGCTAACAGAGAGCAGCCACTAGCTAGCTAGCCGAACATCACAGGCAAGCCGCCGCCGTGAAGTGTAGAATGGGAGAAAAGCTGGAGCTCAAGCTCAAATCGCCGGTTGGAGCAGAACCCGCTGGCTACCCGTGGCCGTTACCAGTATACGTAAGTGTTAAACTTCAAAAACACTCCCGTCACACATGTCGATTTTGTCCATGTTTTGGTCTTTGTTAGCTAGCTCACTGCTAGTGTTGCTAGCAGACGGAGCCACGGCACGGTCGTCTGAGGACTCGGGTCACTCTGGTGACTCTGGTGACACTTACCGTGTTTTACAACAAGCGGCAGTGAACGACCTAATATTTCAGTAGCTTCTTATGCTTGTTAGTGCACATCCGTCTTGGTGTGTCTTATTCATTCCTGTGGTGCATGCGACCTGTAGTCACATCTTGCTGCTGCTGCTTAATGCTCTGTTGCTTGTTGGTTTATGTAAATATCTCTACTCGTGCATTTACTTAGTGCATCGTGCTAAATGTCTGTTCATGTTGACTGCCTTTTGCTTTTTATGATTCAGCTCGTTGTGCTGTCCCACTGCTTGTGATTGTCTTTGCTGTTGTCCAACTGCTTCTCAGTTGTTCTGTTATTTTAGCTGTGTCATGTTAACATGGCAATTACAATAATATTTCTACCTGTGTTTTATTCTTACCTCGATTTTTAGGGAATCTGTTGTAACATGTTGCCATGGACAACAAATGAAAAGAAGCCTCTTGGCAAACTGACATATTTAATGTTTTATAATATGCACTGTTCATGTCAATTAAAACAATAAGTGAGATAGAAACGTTTGAGCAGAGCTGCATTACTGACAGACATTGACACTTGGTAAAAATAATCTTGAAACTGCAGCCACTTAAACAGGGTGTCTCACAACCTGCATTATGCCAATGTTTTCACACAAATTGTTATTAAGGGTCTATCATGTTCATGCAGTAGCACATGGCATTTTCTCTGCACGTATGCACTATCTGATGCCTGTAAATAACACAAGAGTCTTGTATATTGTATAGAGAAATATAGGCGTGTACATAATGGGTGTGGGTGTGTATGAACTCGGTGAAGCCCGCTACTCAGTGCTGCTCGTGTGAATAGTAGTGCTATATTCCTGGAGTGCTTTCAGAGTTTATAATCTCATGACACCCTGGTGATTGAGACCAGCTGGGTGTGTCTGGTAGTTTGAACTCTGGACATACACAGAGCCCCTTATCTAGCAGTGCTCAAGCCAGTAATAGTCATGTTGGTTGTTTTGTTACTTTTATTTCCATGCAGCATGCTGTCAGCAGCACGTCAGTGTCTGACTGCAGTTGACTCACTGGAGTTGAGAGGAAAGGGAAGCGGTTGCAAACTATGTGGTCTTTTAGTGACATAAAACTAACTCTCTCATTTAAAGTAATTGCGGTAAAACAATGGGTGCTGACTAAAAAACCTGAATTTCTCAGAATGTCTGGGAGGTATTTCTGCATATCTCCTCTCCACCCACACTGTACCTTGTTTGGCAGTGTCTGTTTTCTTTCTGTTTTCCTCCCGGTGAATAATTTTTATCATGAACTGAAAGGGTTTTTAATTGAGTCTGGGCGACTAATTTATGTCATCTAAAACCCCTTCTGCTCTGGCTGATATTTGTTGCTCATGTCTTCACACCAGTGCATTGGTTCTGATAACATGGAGTCACGAGCCTTCCCATTGTAGCCTCGCCCATTTTCTCATGTTGTGGGTGTGTGAGTATAAACAGGAGAGAAAGTATGTCAGGAATTTAACATACTTTTTATGTGCATGATGCTATTATACTGGGACACACTGAATTAGAAACAGCTGATGGCCGTCCATGTGGAGATCTGCAATATGGAGCATATTTGTTTAGTGCCGTCCTCCTGTTTTCAAAGAAAAAAGACTTCCTTTCCTTTCTCCCTTCCTCTCAAGTCCATATGGCCAGCTCTACAGGGAAGAGGATAGCTCCTTTTTAGCAATGCTATATTAATAGAATTCAGAAACACGTGCCAATATGTGGCTTTTAATGGTTTTCCACTTCCAGTCACGTTTAAATGATCACTTATAACCTTATGTGAACTGCTTGCTGGCAGCAGCAGATCCCACTCCATGTAGATTCATTCTTCACTCCCACAGAGCATTAAGATTGCTTATCTCACCCACGGAGCATGAAAAAAATGCTGCCTGTGTTTTAATACACACAACATGGCTGTTGTACAGGCTGTTGCAGTATAGGACATGCTGTCAGAATCAAATCCTTTAAGTCTTTTTTTTCTCTGTTTGGTGCTGGGTTTCATTCCGATTCTTTGTCTGTGTTTTTCCCCTGTCTCACTAAATGCCCACATCTGTGCATCTGTAAATGCTTTTATATGAGGAGCACCTCTGGAGTGGTGCCGTCCTTGTACATTTGGTTGTGTGTGTGAATACACCTAGTTCTCCAAACCATTTCAAAAATACAAGAACTTAAGTACTGTTGAGTGAATTTGTTGTAATGCTTGCTTAAATATTTATTGATTTTATTGATAGACTCAGTGCATATTAATAAACCTCAGTATTAAGTACAAGATGTAAACATGCCAGATAATATAAGCTTACTTATACCCACCTGTTATTTACAAGGATGCAATTAGCTCTTGCAAATAAATGGAATTGTCAAGACATCGCCTCTGGATAGCAGTATGTTTGTATTCATCAGGTGCTAAACACATCATTTGCCATTAACCTCTTATTTGAGATATAGAACAAATGATGACTTGAATGTTTGTTTTAGTTGTTAGCTGTATTTCATGTTAACAGTAATACAATGTGTAGGTGGCATGTCTGCATCAGTCATTTGTTCTCGTGGGCTAAGGTATATGTAGTGGAGCACTGTGTGGTGTGAAACCCCAACGCCCCCGGTGATGTGGTTTTCAGAGTCATGCATGCATGCATCACTTGTACCCATAGTGAAGGGAAAGAGGATGGTTGGTCTTCCTTGTTCTTTTTGCCTGACTCTCATTTTTAGACGGTTTATTTTTAGCAGCAGTTGCAGTGTGTGCTGGTGTTCGCTGTGTGCCTCTTTGTGTGAGCAGGTGACCTCCTCCCATCGCAATCTCATTTGCTCACTTTCAGTCTTTTTCATCCGCCTTGTAAGCCTTCTCCATTTACTAGAAAATTGAGTGGTAAAGCTGTTGTGTCTGCTGTATCTGCTGTATGTTTCTGAAGATTTGTAACTCATTTAGCTTATTAGCAGAGTTAGCGTGGTACAAATATGGTTAGAACCGGAACTTGGCTTTGACAGAAATAGTAGAAGATTTCCTGTGTTATTATGCCTATTTGAGTGTGCGCACACTCATGTTTGAGCTTTGGCGGAAGTTTGTGTAGTAGTGGCGGGCTGTATTGAGCGGGAAGCTGGGAGGCAGTGAGCTGTTAGCTGTGGCTGCTGTGCCAGGCCTCAAACAGCTGACAAATACCAAGCTTTCCCTCCTTTCTCTGGCCTCTCTCTCTTCTCACTTTCACTTTCTTTCCTTTTACCCTCTGCTTTCTCCCCCACTCTTGCTTTCCCTCTTTTTTCCCTCCACCAGAGGCTCTCCTTGGCAGTGCAATGAGGAAGGAGACAGAAAGTGGGTCAGTGGGTCAGCTCAGGCAACTGGCTCAGGCTGGCTGCACTCTGGGTGTAACCTGAGTCGTCTTACTCTCATAGAGCTGCTCAGCACACTCCAGCTAGTATTGCTAACTGTAGGTTCTCTACATGTGATTAATTAACATAATCTTATTTCATTTTGTGGAGCTTTGTTCTAGATGAAAGGGCAGTTTAAATCACTGCAACTTTAGTTTTCTTAGACGTTTCTTGAATTAATTGAAGGTGAAATACAATTTGATTTAAAATTGCAACGACAAAGGTTTTGACTTGTAATACATCGGCACTGAAAGACAGACAAAGATTACTGAACACTTGTTATCGTTTTGTTTCTAAAAGTGTTTTAATGAAAGGCAAGTTAACTATTGGCTCAAGGAAAAAAGCCGATACTCCTCACCCCACCCCTTCCCTAAGTCAAAGTTTTTGTTTAGTCTTTTTCTGTTCAGTTGCTGATTTTTTTATTTTATTTACATTTTTACACTATGTGCATAGTGAAGCATGCTTTATGTAGGATTTTTGTATCGCATTGTATTTTTTAATTTTTTCTGTCCAATATCAAATCCAGGGATTTTGACCAGTATCATATTGGCTCATCCCTAGCCTTGTCCTGCCTGTCCCTGCACTGTTGCTGTATACACACAAATGCTTCCTAAGCAGGGTCTGATATTATTGCTGGACAAGTACGCAGCATACTAATGTTACATAATTTATGTTCATGGAGATCAAACGGAGGCATAATAATCACCAGTAAACATCAAGAGCAATAAATATTATCATATGTTTTGCATTGCTGCTTTAAAAAGTGACTTATTCTGATTGTGAGATGTGTCTAACAAAACTTTTGATGCTGTGTTGGCTGGGTCAGTAATTTCAGGTTTATCAAACTGTGTCAGCACGACCTTTGATACCTTTGCTTTGATAGAGACTGACTCTGTGAACACACCTTGTGTAATAGGCTGCATCATTCAGCCACAAAATAGCCCTCAGTGACAATGGTGGTGGCTACAGTTGTGTCTGCAGTGGATGTTATATCTCGCAGATACTACTGAAACACAGTTGGGTTTTCTTTGGTCCCTTGCTGGTAACTAAGTGATTATTTATATTGTTATGAAAGGTCTGAGGGCAACCAAATGGAGATGCTGTTGAACAAGCTTAAAACAAGTGTTCAAATAGAAATCCTGGACAAAACAGTTCTGTTGAATGTTTGAATTTCCTCCTAAATATTGTGCAAGTAAGATGCAGGGACTGTAACCATGTTGGATGTAATTACTGTTACCATCATAGGAGATTAAATAAAGTTAAAGTTCACCTTAACCACCAGCATTACAATTGCTTATGTGTTATTAGTTTAAGCACATTGTATTTAGCTGCCCTTTTCACATAGATAAAGTTTAATTCCCATCATGATAATAACATATCATGATTTACTCATATTGGCTTCAAAAACAGTGTTTGCAAAGTACTTGTACAACAAAGCAAAATCAAAAGAAAACGAATGTATCAATTTATCCTGAAAACAAAGTGGTTTTTTTGCATCCTTTTTTCTGCTACTGCAACAATTAATGAGAATTTGAAGTAGATTGACTGAAGTATGTTCTAATTTCTGGTGTCATGCTGTTCTATGTTTTTTTGTTAACTGTTTTCTGGCCTATAGAATATCTGCCCTTTGTGTATTGTTTTTTTCATCCATTACTAAATATGGTGAAATACCACCATTTGGAGGGGGGGTCAATCAAACGTTGAGCTCAACAAAATATGGTTTCAGAAAACACATTTTCCAAAATATCTCCACAAATAATGAGACTTGAGAACCTAGAAAACCTAGAACATGTAAGGCCTACATTGGTTAAAAAAGAAAAAAAGTTAATCTAGCATTTAACATGACTCCTCTTTGTTTTCAGGATAAACATCATGATGCTGCTCATGAAATCATTGAGACCATTCGGTAAGTGACCTTTCCATTTAATTTCTGAGTCAGCTCATGTGCATGCCCACATTCACGCAGACAGTAAGTGACTGAGTCAGGTGCATGATGAAGTGTTGATTTTATGTGTATATTGCTGTAGGTGGGTGTGTGAGGAGATTCCAGACCTCAAACTTGCAATGGAAAACTATGTACTCATTGACTATGACACAAAAAGGTGAGTCGTGGTTCAAATCTTTACACTGAAATCAAAATATGTCCAAGAACAATGATTAGGAGGCTGTGCAATAGTGTCTATGAAATCTAAGGGATTTGAGCAAAAGTATGGCAACAGTTTTGTTTGTTGTTCTCACAGCTTCGAGAGCATGCAGAGACTTTGTGACAAGTACAACAGGGCCATTGACAGCATTCACCAGCTAGTAAGTGCATTATGGGGAATGTTTTTCAGGGTTGTGTTGGTGAAAAGAAAGTAAAAAACGCATCGCTGAAAATGGAAAACACTGTTTGCGTTACATCACTGTGTTCTTTGAATTTTTGCCAGGTGTGGCCTTTGAACTAGAGGTCGACCAGTATGGGTTTTTCTATGGGTGATGCTATAGCCACTTTTTAGTCATCAGGGCAGCCCACTGGTAATTCATGCCAATTGTTTTGGCCCATATATTTAGTGGAATTTCTTTTTTTCGCCTCCTGATTAATTATAACAGTTTAATAATAACAGATAATACAAAAAACTGCTGAACTTCAGTCACTTCAGATCATTGACAAGTAGTTTAACTATGTCAAACGGGTCATCGAAAAATAAAAAAGGCTCTGTTGACTTGGCAACACATGGATTATTAAATAACAATCGGCCAGTGTTGATTGTTAAATAATGGCCACTATTAGCCTCTACTTTGAACTAGTTGATAATACAGTCTTAACAGTGTTTTTTGAAGAGTGAATGACAATGCCTTCCTTTTTATGTTTGTGTATATTTGTATTTTTGTGAATAAATCAAAAGAACGTAAATCCTATCTTACAGTGGAAGGGGACCACCCAACCCATGAAACTGAACAAACGTCCGTCTAATGGGCTGCTGAGACACATCCTACAGCAGGTGTACAACCACTCAGTGACTGACCCTGAGAAGCTGAACAACTATGAGCCCTTCTCCCCAGAGGTGTATGGAGAGACATCGTTTGACCTGGTGGCTCAGATCATTGACGAGATGGAAATGATGGAAGACGATACCTTTGTTGACCTTGGCAGTGGTGAGTCTGCTGTTATTGTGGGACGCCAATGTTTTCGAAAGAATAAAAGTTTGATTAGGTTTATAGTGCAGACAAAACACAGTTTGGTTTTTAAAAAAAACCAAAACCCAAATGTACCAGTTTTAACTACCTGAGTCCCTTTACAAAGCTATAATTACCCTTTTTATTTGTTTCTGTTTGCAGGAGTGGGACAGGTGGTGCTGCAGGTTGCAGCAGCCACCAACTGTAAACACTACTATGGTGTAGAGAAAGCAGACATTCCAGCCACCTATGCAGAGGTAACTATATATCTATCTCAGAGTGTCAGAGGGTTTGACAGAAAGGATGTGACACTAAAGTTGCTTTCTTTCCAATTAGGGTTGCAATAATTATTAGATTACTAAATTAGTCAACTATTTTGATAATTCATTCATTGGTTTTAGTTATGTGATTTTTCAGCTGGTTTTCTTGCTCCATATAACAAGGAAATAATTGAAACTGAATAATTTTGTTTTGTGGACAAAAGACATTTGAGAACATATTTATTTTGAGGTTTGGGAAACACAGATCTGCATTTTTCAACTGCATTTGTAGTTAAAACTAATGATTATTTTCATCATCAATTTTAAACCCAAACCTCAATATGATTAACGATTATCAAAATAGATGGTGACCTATTCAGTAACTTTCGAATTCAGATGAACTATTGATTAATTGTTGCCGCACTACACTTGCTGTGATCCAGCAAGTCCTCGGGATCTTTGGTGATCCGTTAAAATGATCTCTTGTTAGCCTGGTGCACAACAACTAACCACCATCTTCATTTTTTCTGAAAATAAGAAATAAGTTACCTGACATATTGCCTGGTATATATGCTATCATTAGGCCCATGAATATAAATGGTACTGCAACCAATGGCATTGCTTCGGTTGTGTGAGGCCAGCTACTGTGGTGTGCCTGTTTTTCATCAGCCTTCATACTGGTTTACTATGTCATTTTCTTCCCATTTAACTGCAAACCCTTGCCAGCATGGAATAAGCATGTCTAAGAATAGCACCTTGCCAAAACAGTACAAGTTATTCTTAGTCTGAATGTTTCCATATATTGCAAGGAGCCTAACTTTAGCTAACCAGCTAAACAGCTGCTAGTACAATCAAAATCTCCGCAAAACAAAATTCCCTACAGCTGGTGTTAAGTTTCAAATCCTTTTTTCTGGAACATATACAGCTGAGCATGTTTTTGCTTATACTGTTTTGTTATTGATATGTGACTTTCTTTGTTTCAGAGCATGGATAAAGAATTTAAGAAGTGGATGAAATGGTATGGGAAAAAACATGGGGAGTACACAGTAAGTTGAGTCAGCGTGGCATTTACTTTGTGCAATGCGTATAACACATCCTCAAGTACTGCTAAGTAGGTCTGTGGGTATTCAGAGTTTTTTTTGTACGATTTTTAGCTGGAGAGAGGTGATTTTCTCTCTGAGGAATGGAAAGAAAGGATCGCCAATACAAGGTGGGAGACCACACTTGGTTGTTTGGACTGTTGATACAGAGCATACTAAGCTTTTGAAAAAAGTTTAACTCTGGTCGTCCAAAGCATCCTGTGCAGGACTTCAATATGAAATTTAAGGAGCTGATTTTAAATGTATCCACCTTTTCGTTGTGATAAACAATTTCTCTTGCAAAACATTATACTTGCTTGGTAAATATTTTTACTGCCCACAGTAGATCTGAAATTGTCCCTCTCTGTCTTCCAGTATTATTTTTGTGAATAACTTTGCCTTTGGTCCAGAGGTAGATCACCAGCTGAAGGAACGCTTTGCTAACATGAAGGAAGGTTAGTATTTCACAACTAACCACTGTATTACCTTTGACTTGCACAGGTTTACTTGTAAAGACCTGTAATATTTGACTATATGACGTATAAGAACTACTGTGTTTGTCCCCATTTGGAAAGAAAGCATATGTTTATCTGTCTTTCTGTGTTTTTCCCCCTTCCCTTTATTTTGCAGGGGGGAAAATTGTGTCCTCTAAACCTTTTGCACCTTTAAATTTTAGAATAAATAGTCGAAACTTGAGTGGTAAGTACCATAACTAGAGAAAAAGTGAATCATTTTCTATTTAAAGCTCCTGTTGGTTTGTTGATGACATGCTTGATTCTGTCTTTAATGCAGATATTGGCACAATAATGCGTGTGGTGGAGCTTTCTCCACTGAGAGGCTCAGTGTCCTGGACTGGAAAACCAGTTTCCTACTACCTGCATACCATAGACCGCACCATAGTAAGTCTGACAATTCATCA
Source organism: Solea solea (assembly GCF_958295425.1). Classification (NCBI taxonomy): domain Eukaryota; kingdom Metazoa; phylum Chordata; class Actinopteri; order Pleuronectiformes; family Soleidae; genus Solea; species Solea solea. The sequence continues at coordinate 5,535,568 of NC_081142.1, read as the reverse complement.
CTGTTCCTGTAACTAGTGATTATAGGATGATGGGAAACAACAATAAAACGTGTAACTGCTACAGTGGCACAAACAAACTGTATATTAGACACTGAACAGTTACCTCAACTCTAGAGGTTGGCTGCCATAGCACTAGCTGTTATTATCTTAATGAGCAGTCCGTCTCTGGAGGAGAAAGCAATCTGAGGAAAGAACACACAGGGTTATACAAGGTAACACAAGCTCAGTAAATAACACTGAAGTTTGTGTCACTCTTGCAATTCAGAAAAAGTAATCCCTGGTCACCAGTGGGAATCCCACTGAGAAAGCTGACAAGCTGTTAGTGGTTTGTATCCTTTACTTATAAAAAATTCTTTATGAGTATGACAAATTTATTTTACAAATATATTGAGATTTGATCCATGATCCAAAATGACGCATGTAAATTGCCTAACCCTAACCTAGCCTTTTTCAAAATGTGGGGCGGGCCCCCCTGGGGGGTTGTGGAGACTTTCCAGGGGGGGAGCGATTTCTGTTTTTTCTAACTAAAGTCCTAACTAAAGTTTAGCAGGTGGAACTTTTGGTCTCGCTGTGACACGGACTCATTTAAGTGACGTACCACAACAAAATCTACCCTGGTGACAAGTTTTGGATAATAGAGAATAGAGATAATAAAGAAAACTCTGCAATGTTTCGGAAACTAAAAACAAGCTAACGTCAACCGAACGAAACAGTGATTCACGATGACCAAAACCCAAGACGAGAAAATGCCACCTGTGTGATGTCTCTGAAAACATTGGCAGGGGATGGCATTTGTATTGCTAATACAAAAAAATTTTTATTTGAACAGCAAATTATTGATATTGGTAAAGTATTCTTTGTTATCCAAATGTATTTATTGTTTTAAAAAATGACACTATTGTAGTTATAATTGCACATTTCATATTTTTTCTCACAAAGCAATATTGAGGTTATTCGTTTTGCTAAACCAAAAATGTTATTTGCACAACAAATTATTGAAAGAAAAGTGAAATGTTTGTTCTAATATAGATTCAATAAATGTTATACTTGACACATTGTTACAATTTCGTGAGAGTTGCGGGTCCCTGGGAAATTTCTTCCTCCAAAGGGGTGCCCCAACAAAAAAAGTTTGAGAACCACTAACCCTTAAGTGAAATAACACACACGGTTTGCATTATGTGTATGACTCACGATTCATGATATGATCCAAACAGTGAGTTCTTTCATCTGTGATACTGTTATCTTTTAAATAATAATCCATTAATAACAATTGAAAGATAATCAAATTTATCAAAATAAATGTAATGTAAATATTAAATTGTCTGGTCTTTTTCAGCTTGAAAACTATTTTGCTAGTCTCAAAAATCCTAAACTCAGGGTAAGTATTCTTCTTTCACAGTGTATAGATTGTGTCATTGTATTTATCAAAGTAAACACAAAAGCCTAAAATGGTTAATCTTATATTAGGAGGAGCAAGAGGCAGCTAGGCGGCGTCAGCAGAAGGATACAAAGGAGAGTAAAAGCAATAATACCACACCCACAAAACCGAAAGAACAAAACAAGGTAGGATCTCCCCAGATTTACCAGATTTTAAGTATGTAAAATTTTCCAGCGCTTTGTGTAAATATACTGTATGTGTGTGTCCATTTATATTACAGCAGGACTCTTGTGGAGAGGAAGAGCATCCTAGCTTGGTGACAGTGGTCAAGCCGACTGCCAAACCAAGAAGAGCTCGACTCTTGCCCAAAGGTCGAAAGTTGAACAACAAGAAGCGAGGTCGACCTAAAAAAGCCGCCCCGGCTGCTGAGAAGAAAAACAAGAAGAATCAGAGCGCACTCGACTTGCTGCATGCTAAGACCCTTTCTGCAGCGCCCCCTCAGGGTCAGAGTGCACATTTACACCTTCATGTACACACGTACTGTAGACAAAGAAGTCACCCTGGAATATTTTGTTGGAAAGCATCACACATTGATTTTAGTTTGCATTTACAGCCTTATTTCAATTATCGTATGCAGTGTCACAACATTTAATTTAATCCACAGCTGAATTAACTTGTCCTCAAAATTTGGATGGGTTTCTTTGGGCACATAATGTTGCTGATTATAGAGCTGGAAGCAACCCTAGATCATAACACTGCCCCCACAGGCATGCACAGGCGCTATGGGAAATATTGAAGTTTGTGACTTTTTTGTTTTGGTCAGGCAATATCTATCGGTTTCCTACTTCTCAATAGGAATGCAACACCACACATGGAAATCTTGAGCTGTCTAATATTACAGATATACATATTTCCTCTTTACGTCAACAGAGTATGGCTTATTTAACTTGTAATTATTCGTATTTATTCTCTGTGCAGATGCATACAGGCCACCTCAGAGTCCCTTCTACCAGCTACCTCCCAAGGTCCAGCACTATCCCTCTAGTCAACTGCTGCTGAGCCCGACTCCACCGGGTCTGCAACAACTTCTAGGTGAGCTCATGATGTGTGTTTTGTCTGTTCATAATTTAAAGTTTATCAGATAATATATGAAGGCACACATGTCCAAAGTCCAAATGCTAGGACAGAGGAGATTAAATCTGGAAAATACTAAACACAAGTCAGTTGTAGCTGCCACAAACCTTTTTAATTCTCTCCTATGGAACATTCAGGCCACCAGCCCCTTTTTAGACCTTTGTATGACAAATTGTATTTTTTTGTAATTTAAGTCAGATATTGTACCAGACCATCTATTTACAAAATAAAGCATGGTGTGCACCGCCCCTGAACACACACATTCCCACTGGTAGAGATAAACCCAATTGTGGCATGACTTTTTGTTTACTCTTTCTGTCCTCCATCACCAATATCTCCTCCTTCAGTGTGACATTGTGGAACAGTGGTTTTAGGTTGTTTGCCATTCAGCTTTATGCTTGTGTTTGGCTTCACTGACACATAAGTGACACGGAGAATGAGTAACCATTGCTGCTAAGCTAACTACTAGGCCAGGATAACCACCATATGTGAATTTAAGTGAAACAAAGTGAGTCAGCAAGAGTATCGCTAAAAGAGGGTGAGGGCTATTATGAATAAACACAATTAGTATATGTCAAGGGGCTTGATAGCCACAATTAGTGCTGGTTGGTATACCGGTTCCTAACAAAAGCCGGTGTTTTTTATTATTATTTTATTAGGATTTTTCATATATCGCAATATATATGAAAAACAGAACGTGGTGCAGCAAAACACTGTTTGATGGGGAACACTGCTGCACCATACATGCTAAGGGCTTAGCTGAAAGAAGTAACTGTGGTAGCAATAGCTTATTATTTCACAACCTTAGCAGAAAACATGTCTGAGAGTAGCAAGAATGTATTCAGTTACGTTAAAACACGCGCTGTACCACTCCCTCTCTCACTCGATATGATTGCACACACACTCAGTAGCACCTCCTACACCGAAAAAGAGGTGTTTGTAGCATGTGTTGTGGTGATGAATAAAAATACTGATGTTTACCGTGAAACAGTTGAGATTATGAAAGATACAGTGATATAGATTTTTGGTCATATGCCCAGCACTAGCCACAATAGTTACAAATAGCAGAATTTATGGAGTTGTAGTGAACAGTAGTAAACAGCACCGGTTTAGCCAGAAGTTCGATTGCCATCGTTCTGTCTGAACCTGTCTTAACACAAGATGATGTGATATGCGGCTGTGGTGGTGGCGGCTGTTGTCCTCTGCAGTAGTCTGATTCTTACTGAGGTGTTTCATTTTTTACCATCAGCATGGGAATTTAACTGAACCGTTTACAATTATTTTAGATAAGAATGACATGATAACATGGAAGAATACGTTGTTTATCACTCAACCAGGCAGCAGTCATGTGTTTCTGCATCATATTTTCCAAAATTGTTGTGTCTGTCTCAATTAAAACACAAACCTCAAGCTTTCGCACAAATACAAAGTCAGTGTTGTCAAAAACTCGGCAGTAGGTTGTACATTAGGATTAAACATAGAAAAATTAATGTATGTTAAAACTAAAATGTATTAGTTTGGATTTGGTTTAAAACTCCTCAGACTAAGAATTAATCATCCATTCCTTGTTTCCCCGTTCCCCTTGTGTGCTTTTACAGATAACATCAAACTTCAATACCTCCAATTTATGACCTACATGAAGACTCCTCAGTACCGGTCCAACCTGCAGCAGCTTTTAGAAAAGGAGAAGGTATTTCATAATGTCATCAGATACCTGTATATTACAGATATGCTACTGCTCCTTGCATACATTCAGTTATATTTTATCTAACTAACAAAGTAACTTTAATGTTATTGCTTTTTTCCCCTCGTAACATTTTTGTTTCAGCAAAAGCACATGGACCTGTCAGGGCAGGCAGAGCAGCTTCAGTCTGTGTGCGAGTCTCACAAGGACAGGATCAAAGGTCTTTTTCAGACAAAGCTAGATGAGGTAAGACCTTCTTTAATGTCTTCCATATCCATATTTATGTTGTCCATGTTTGTAGCAGGAGTGGGATTATTTTATCTGTGACAGTTATGCGAGTGATGTAGAGCTGAAATCAGGGTTTAATCAATGTAACTGAAACACTGAAGTTATGTAACTGCAATGCATTGGTATGTTTCTGCATTGGGGGTAACAGTTTTAGCCACTGGAGGCCAGCAAAGACTGGACTAGTTAATGTGGTCTTGATATCTTTCTTCCTGATGTATTCAAACTGTGTGTGTGTGTCTGTTTGTTAACAAGTTGGGAGTGAAAGCCTTGACTGTGGAGGATCTGCTGCAGGCCCAGAAGGAGATATCGGCTCACAACCTTCAGCTGAAAGAGCAGACTAAACAGCTGGAGAGAGACATGGCCTTGCTCAGAGACCACAGTCTACTACTGGTGAATCATCAGAGCCACAAACCCCATCATTCAGACCTGACATTAACATCCGTTCTCAAAGCCCTAGATATGTCTCCTGTTACCTGTTTGCTTTCCACCTCTGATTTTCAAGCAAATGCATACCAATGCTATGTTGTACAGATATGTCCATTGCCAATGTGTACATCTCTGTTTGTGTGTGTTGCTGTTTGTGACAGACACACACACACACAGACTTCCTGAGGTCTGATCTTAAGTGGAGAGTGTTAGAGCTTGGGGACCTAATTTTTTTAGAGAACACTTCATCATGACATTTGTTAACATCTGGATAGAGTAAATGTAGTGTAGTATTGTTTGTCCACAAATAAAACATGTGGTCACTGGAAGTATAAAATGCTTTCAGTTGAAAGCATTTCATCCTCTGGATGTATTGGCATTCACACATGTTAAAGAATGTGTTCACGTGCGTCCTAGACCATCTCAAAATGTGGTCTGACACTTTTTGGTGCATTCATACCTGGATCTGATCTGGATCTTGTGATCGGATCCTTATGCACAGATGTCAATGCCAGGTCTGGATGGTGTAAACGTTTCTGTTGTCCACTTTTATATTACCAGTATTTCACAGCTTGCATCTTTATCTGCTGAAATATTTGTTAAGCTCTGGGTTTTATGTATAGGTATAATAGTGTTTTTTTTTTTTTTATTTCTAGCTGAAGGCCCGATGTGAGGAGCTGAAGCTTGATTGGGGTTCTTTGTGTTTGGAAAGTTTGTTGAAGGAGAAGCAAGCACTACGCAGACAAATCTCTGAGAAACAAAGACACTGCTTAGAGCTACAGGTACACAGTCCACTTCTTCATTTTTTGGATCCATTTCTATATGATTGAATTTCCCTTTCCTTCTTATTGTTGTACTCCTCCATGCCTTTGTGTTTTCATCCTATTACCTGCCTCCACCCTCCTCCCTTTCATCTGTCCTTCTGACTCTACCAGAGACATTTATGGGGATTAAACTTGTCACCCATACACACTTATGACAACTTGATGAATTCCTGTCTTGTATTTTTTCAGCATGTCTGTTTTATTTTGTAATGGCTCCCCCTGGTGTCTGTTTGTAGATTAGTATCGTGGAGCTGGAGAAAAGTCAAAGACAGCAGGAGTTGCTTCAGCTCAAATCCTACAGCCCCTGTGATGGCTCCCCATACAGAAAAAACTTGGACATGCGCTCTTCCACAGACATGGACTCCTCAAAGCTTGGCCTGTCTTCAGCCCCAGCCCTCAATGGCATCAGTCCAGAGCTTTCTATTAATGGCACCAGCTCACCAGGTTTTGAGCGGACCAGCACAAAGGGAGAGCTTCTTTCTCGCTACCTGCCCATCTCTCCTGACCATGAAATTGTTTCTGCCACCCCTGACGCTCGGCAGAGGCAACATATCTCTTCCCACACTCTTCCTGACTACACACGCTTCTCCCCTGCCAAAATTGCATTGCGGAGGCACCTAAACCAGGACTCCAATGCTCACTTGAGGGGTCCGGGATTGACCACACACAGGTTGGTATGCGCTAAAATCTCCCAGTTTCTAACAGTTGGCTTTTTATTTATAAGGTCTCCAAGTTCATTCCTTAACAAACCACTGTATAATTTAAGTTTGTTAAACTTTTCTTCTTTTTTTAAAGGGAATTTGGTAACGTTAACTCTTCACTCGGAGCCAAACAAAACTACCCCTCCCCAAATGCATCTGACGCACAGAAAGGTTCAGAGAGGGTAAATAAGAATGTTTTTTTTACTGTCTATGAAACTTGAAATGTTGAGTATCTCTTCTTCAATTTTGGATTTCCCACTATTAACACATTGCCTTTGCTGTCTTTTAAAGGGTGGTAAGGAGAAAAGTCCGTCTGTTCAGGGTGACAGTAGCATTACGAGTCTGCCTATCAGCATCCCTCTGAGCACTGTCCACCCAAGTAAACTACCAGTCAGCATTCCATTGGCCAGTGTTGTGCTGCCCAGTCGAGCTGAGAGACTGGTGAGCATCCTCACAAAACTTTTATTCTATATTTACAGCGTCTTATGATTTGATGATTCTTGTATTTGTTGTACCATGTAATTACTGTTTTATTTTAGGGCACATTTACACAGGATGTCTAATCTTCCTTTTGCTTTAAATTTCAGAGAAGTACTCCAAGTCCTGTTTCTCAGGCAGGCCAGACCAATGGTAATTTAAATAAATGAACAATCCAATATTACAGTGTCATTACCTTAGATGGATACAGATGATTTTTCATCTAATTCAGTGCATTGAATCTGTTTTTTAGTTGCATGTGCTTTCTTCATGTGCATCTGTGTCATGAATTGGTTTGTCTTTAGGATATTCATCCAGCTCAGGGCTGATGAATGGAGGTCCCCACTCTGAGGATCACAATGGTGCTTTATCATCACCTCTTCCACATAGCAACAATCCAGTGACTGGACAAATAGGTCGTGCAGGTCCCATTCAGAGCCCCCCAATCAGTACTGGAGGGGTGCTCCAGTATGCAGATGGACCACCAAGAATTCTGCCAGAGGATGGACAAGACCACCAGGCGGGTGAATCTGACACTGAGCCCCAGGACAATGAACTGCAAAGGAGAATCTTCTTCTCTTCCTCTTCATCCTCATCTTCCTCTTCGTCAGGCAGTGGAGGCAGTTCAGCCGGAGGATCACGCTTCCACCATCACACTGGCAACTCAGCCAAGCAGGGATACCACAGTAACCATGGAAACCACCACCACCACCACCACCATCATCACCAGTCTCCCGGCACACAGCACACACCCACACACGCGTTGTCATCACATTCCTCTCACAGCTTTGGCTCTCAAGAGGGACGCAAGCGGGGGAGAAGGAAACGCAGCTCTGCAGGGGCTGTGACAGCCAGTGGATCCCCAAAGAGGAGGTCATTCCCTGGACTCAGCTCTTCCAACCACTCCTCAGGATCACCACTCAACATTAACTCCATGGTGAGTTATTTCAAATATTATAAACTAGCAGGGCAATAATACAGGGCTTAAAGTATTCATGCACTGTGCAGAAATTCTGGCGTATGGATGTCAGGAACAACAGTTAATACATATTCGAACCTGTGGATGCGGTTCTTCATGTTCGAGTCCGCCCGGAGTCTCCAGCCAATGATATGAGAGAAATGCCGCTCTCACTCTCAACCTTACCTTCGTTAGTAGCCAATCAGAAGTACAGTAAGTCGGGTCTTAGCATTGCGGCTAGTGTTTATTTATTATCTACGTTGTCGGCGCAGAAAAAAAATAGAGAACAAATGTATTAAGCTTGGAGAAGATGTACAGATTGTTGATAAAACAATAAAAACTAATGGAGTTGTGACCGTTGCCGGCAATGGCCGTCCATGCACTCCATTATACAGTACAACCACACTGCCTGGTGCAACAACTGACACACTGTTGTCAATGACCATATCTGTGTGACTTGGAAATATGTGCATACATGTTTATCATGGAGCACAATCTATCATTGCATTGGCTCAGCCAAATTTGATATCCTGACACTGATGAAGTAACGAGTCAGAATATGAATGAAATTCTTAATATCCTTGTTTTTGTTTTGTTCGTTTGGTGAGTGTGATGTAAAGCAATGTAAAAATCAGTCATACTTGAATTTGTACTGTCATTAGATTAGCCTAAACCAGCAATATGAGATAATAACTGGAGCTCACACAGCTTAAGGTTTCATGAGGTTTGCTCTCCTTAACACGAACCTCATAATCCCCACATTTTAGAGATGGGATATAGGACTGGCAGTAGTGCAAGAAATGGTACTATTAAAAGTGCAGGAAAAGTTTGTGTGTTGTAAAATATTTTTTCCTGTGTTGAGAAGGAAAACACCTAAGTTGCACTATTACAGTTTTGTACTATCGTTCACAGTTATGTTGAAAGCTGTCACTGTGATAATGTTAAGTATTTCTAGTTGCACATTTCACACAGTGAAAAGTGAATCTGTGTATTGCTGCGAACCAAATTTCCCCAGCCAAACGCTCTCCAGTTCTTTGAACTAGTGGATGAATGCTGTGCATTCCACACTGAACACCAATCCTCCTGTGATGTGTCTATATTGAGTTCCTGCTCCCATTTTGCTTTATTATACCCTGTGTTTTTGCATTCTGTTTTTTAAGGCCCCGATATGTTTTGGAAATAGTTTTCTTGTTTGTCTTTTTATAAGCTTCGATCATTATGTAGATATTTCTCGTTAAAGTTTTGTCATAGTAATCCCTTATTTGTAGGTATTTGAAAAAGTATTTTGGTTCCAGTCCAAATTACTTTTGCTAATTAGACTTTTAAATGGTTATGCCATTCAGATTTTTGTCCATCTACACTTTTAAGTGGTTAGTCTATCCATAAGTATATTGTCTAACTACTTATAGCCAAACTCCACTTTCTCTCTTGAATGTTTGTGTAAAATAAGTATGGAAACATGCTGTGACCTTTACAGTTACTAGATCTGAACCAGATATTTACATTTTTGAAGAGGGAAACCAAAGGATATGTTACCCTTATCTGATAACAAGGAGAATTACTTCATTAATTTGACTGTCCTTGTTCCAATAGGTTAACAACATCAACCAGCCTCTGGAGATCTCTGCCATCTCCTCACCAGAACAATCAAGTCGTAGCCCCATTGGACCTGACCTAGACCAGCCTCCTGTCTTGAAGAGAGAGCGCCCCCTGGAGCTCAATGGTACAGGTCATTACTCCTCGGCCCCCAGCTCTGACGACGAGGACTCAGGATACCCCGCTGACAGCTCTAGTTCGCGGTAATTCAGATGTAATATGACAACAATTTTCCTGCTTTCTTTTTTCTAAGGTTTCTACTATAAATAAAGGCTGCTTTTTAATCTGATGTTTGTAATTAAAAAAATATGACTTTATCTCATTTAATTGCACCAGCTATTGTATTTTTAAGAGGGCTCACACACATTTTGTGACTGATACTCATTGGTGGTCTTTTTCCCTAGAATTGAAAGAAAAATAGCCACTATATCATTGGAGAGCAGAGATGGACCAAGCAGATTAGGGGATAGTGAAAGAGGTATGGTCATATAATTAAACAAATTAAGTCAAAATGAAAATTCTTGCATTTCTGCTTCATGATGATTATTGCTGTTTTTATCCTCCAACCTCCAGGAAGAAAATCTGGAAGCAGCAGTGGAAACAGCACGGGTAGTGATGCTTGCTCTTCATCTTCCATGTCCTCTACCAGCAAGTGGAAATCTACTTTCTCACCTATTTCCGACCCTAAGCAACCTAACTCCGATCCGAGACAGGGGGGCTCTCCATTTGGAATGGGGGGTTCTAGCCGGGGAACAGACTCCGACTCTGACCACAAACAGCAGCATCAGCATGTGAGAAAAACAAGCGATGGAGAGTCATCCAGCTACATGACCCCTAATCCCTTCCTCAGTCAGGAGGCAGGGCCCCGAGGAGGAGGCAGCAGTGGTGGTGCTGGAGCTCAGGGAGGCAACGGCTCAGACCAACGTCAGGCCCTCCAGAAACAGAAGACTACTCGTGACTGGGAACTGAAGACAAGCAGCAGCCTGGCCAGTCAGAATCTCTTCATTTCAGCTGCTGTCAGCAGTGGAGGTGGGATTCTGAGTGGGAAGGTGGGTGGTAGTCCTGTAGCAGTTTCTTCAACTACGGGCTCATCTGTAGGACAATATCTGGGCTCTCAGTTCCCACTCAGTGGGACGTCAGTCTTACAACCCTTGTTTGGGGCTCAGACAGGCGGATCCACAGTGGGTGGGACCGCACGGCTCGTCAATGGACACTCTGCCCTGGGAAGCTTCTCCAGTGCAGGACTGGCAGGGGGAGCAGCTGGAGGTGAGTGTTACTCATTAAGTAATCATGCAGTTTTACCTTGTAATTCCTGAAAAGTCAGAATGAGGTCTTAGTTTTAACCTGGGGTCATCCTGATAAACAATAGTCTGCGGTCATTGATTTTAGCATCAGGCAAGTGGAGACTCAGCGCTGCTGTCGTTCTGTCTGTCTCAGTCTCATAGCTTAACTGACTGCTTCCTGTGCTGCCACGCTTTGACACAGACTGGCTGCTTCGATGCTGCAGTTAGAAACACCCTTGGAAAATGTTTATTTTTAATTTAGACAATTTAATATATATATATTTAATTATTAAATTTGATCATTTAACACAAATGGTGAAAAAGAACCAATTACATTTATGATTGACCATGAATTAATATTGAAGCATAATTATTGCATTAGTCCTTTGTCATTTTCTGTGGGTGTATCTGTTGGGGTTGTATGTTAGAGTCACTTCACTTTTAAGAAAAAAAATTATCCAGAAAATTTAGTTCTTGTAAAGACTTCAGTATAATGCGATCTCATATTGGCCACATGGATTTGGTTTGACCACAGTGACAGTGAACTGACTCAATTGCTTTTTGTGTGCTTGACTAGGACTTGCTTGGCACTATGCACAACCTGGCTCAGTCCTTGCTTCTCTCTTTGTCCCCCTCACTCTCTTTGCTTCTATTATCTGCCCCCCACTCTCCACTCTCTCGCTCTGCCCCTTCCTCCATTTTCTACTGTATGATTTGCAGGTATATTTCACCACGTGGTTCCCTCAGTGTCCTCCCATCAGTTTGGGGTGACGTTACCCACCTCAGGAGGCCTCAGCTCTCTGCTCAGTCTCTCCTCTTCTTCCTCTACCTCTCAAACTCAGCACACCTCCCCCCAACCAGCCTCCACACGCCTGGCCTCAGTGTCCTCACCTCTCCCACTCTCTCAGGCTCAGCACAGCCGCACTCAGTCGGTCCTGCACAGCCCGTCTCCTCCCACGCTCTCCCTGCCCCCTCCACCTCCCCTCCACAGCGTCCCCTCCACCTCTGCACCCACACACTCTGATGCACCACCGTCGTCTCGATCAGACTCCCACTTCTCCTCCCGCCTGTCTCATTCTTCTCTCCATCACCAGAGAGCGCAGTCATCCCTCTCTCACTCTAACGCCTCCTCCGCCTCCTCTGCTTCTGTCACCGCTACCACCTCTGCTACTGCCTCCCTCTCCTCCTCGTCTCTGTCAGCCTCCTCCTCGTCCCGTCCATTTGCAGTGCACTACTCCCCTCGGTTGCCCCCTCCGCCAGCCACCACAAGTTCAGGTGGTAGTGGAAGCATGTGGAGGAGTCAGGGCATGCATGGCACCTATATCACCTCCCAGCTCCCCAACACCCGACCTAGATAGGTTTTTGGGGAGGGGGAGGTGGAGGTGGGGGAAAGATGATGAGGGGAAGGGAAAAGGGCAATCAGAAGGTGGAGAGGGAGAGAATGAAAGAGAGAAAGAGAGAGGCTGGTAGAGAGTGAGACAGACAGATTTTCCTGTGCTCCCACATGCTGTTCTGATTGAACAAGGTAAGTCATTTAATGGGTTTGGATTTAAACTGTGAAAACAGTGCTGCATGATGAAGTTGTATTTTGACAGTAGCCATGTTTCCATTAATGTGTAGCACATTTTAACCACATATTCAAAGATTTGGCTGGAGAAAATGAGCATTCAATACTGTATGTGTTTCTATCAACTGCTGTGAAACAAATATTGGGACTTGGCTTGCTGAGTTAAGCAGTAGGTGGCGCAAAAATCCATGTCACAAAAATAGAAGGCACAACCATAAGAATCTGAGCTCCTGTTTTCAAACCATGTGATTTGACCATCGCTGGTTTGAGTTTTGTCACAGCGTTCACAAACGTCACCTGCAACCACACACCTGTTGGAAGATACTAGATATCAATCACACAGGTGTTATCTGATATGTGCTTTGATTTATCAAATCATTTCCTCGAAATGGGAACATAATATACAAAAATCCTCAGGAAAATGTATGCTCAATTTATGGCAGTAAACATTTTTGTGAGGTTTTTCCCCCTTAGATTTCCATTCAAACAGAGTTATTTTTGCAACCAGTGGAGTTGGCCCCCTGGTGGCCAACAATCCTTGGTATACTTCCTCGGACATGCCGAAGTGCAAAACTCTGGCAGCGTATCACGTTGGGTCCGTAAGCACTGTGCGCAGAAGTATCCCAGGGCCTTAAGACTACATTCACTTTGTTTATTGTCTATGAGTGCAACTTGATAAAAACCACCAATAACTGTTGATATATGGTCATGTTTCATTGCTGCTTCAGTTCATAATTATAATATTCGCTTCTAGCTGAGGAAAGCTGTGGTTTCCTGATCGGTCCACTCATACCTCCTCTTACCCGCTGTGTCCACAGTTTCCTTAATTTTAATGTCTGAAACCCGCAGTCATGATTTGTAAACACTGTCTTTTATTCACTTAAACCCGATATTTTAGGTCTTTGAAAATTTCACGTAAAACAGGCTGATGGAAGCACAACTATAATTTAATACTTGCTTTGGCTTGTGTATTTCCTTGAGTGTTGAATCCATTAGCGACAGAATCACTTATGTGTTGATGTTTTCTTCTCTCTTTTTGCTTTGATCCACCAGGTAATTGATGAAAACTACCTCAAGATGAAATCAACTATGCAAATGTCCAGGTGCAGACCAAGGCACTGTCTTCACTCGCTGGTGCTTCAAAATGTCTGCACTACCCAACCCAAGTGGGGTCTCTGACACACACACACACACACACACACACACACAGACACTCACCAGCACCACCACTATGGTTACCTTAAACAGAATTCCTAGGTACTGGTTGTTCTCATGTGAGGACTGTTGTCATATAATTACGTTTGAAGGTTTTACATGATGAAGAACAGTTCTGGCTGCTGCCCAGCACTGGCTTAACTGAGTATTCATGTCTGGTGGTTTAACATTAAGGTGCTCAATAGTCTTGATATTTTTTCATTTACTTGTCTTAGTCACTATTACAGCAACTATTGTTCTGCAAAATAAACCGTTTTTTTGAGTGGCTTGAGGGAACGTTTAACAAAACAGTCCACCTTTTTGTGCTGAATCTGATCAGGTGTCCCATGACTTCCTTCCAAAATTTCTATCTGTGTGTGTGTGTGTGCACGTATGGACTCAAACACACACCCACAGGCCAGTTCAGTGAACTCTGCTTAGATGTCATGCAGCTTTTTAATTCTGCATGATTCCTCTTCCTTCAGTGAAATTCAGTGTTTGTTGCAGCATATTTGACTATTAAGATGAGGAACTTAATATTTTGGTCTAAACCTCACACTGGATAGTAAGATGTAAGTTAGACTCATGTAGCAAAAATGTTCTGGCTGACGTGTTGACATCCCATTAACTTTGGTTATGTTGATAATTGACCATATATTTATATTAGGGATGGGAGGATTCCACTTTTTTCTGTCCGATACCAATATCACAAACTCAAGTATCTACCGATTTTATTTTATTCCGATACAGTCATTTTAGGCCATTTATGAACTATGAAGCTGTTACCAACTCGTTTGTACCGAGTCATTTCAAAGACATAATTCTCCAACTGTGTGACAAATATTGAAGAAATAAACAGCCCACACATGACTCAGCTAAAATGCTTTTGCTGATTTTTATTTACATTTTTGCATTCTGTGCATAGTGAAGCATGCGATATATATGATTTTTGGATCGTATCAGATCTTACATTTTTATCTGTCCGATGTCTGATCCAATGATTTTGACCAGGTTCGGACCGATACTGATTCCCATTCCTAACTTATATTGACAAATTTAAAACTGTGGCTTATTCATTTGGCATAGTGGTACTGTGGTTAGCAGTGGTGCCTCACAGCAAGAAGGTACTCTGTTTGAATCCCAGTACAACCACAGCCTGTCTGTGTGGAATTGACACATTCTTCTTTGTTCTTCAGCTTCCTCCCAAGGTCCAAAGACATGCAGATTGGGGTTAGAATTCAGGTGATGGAATGGTTATCAACCCATGATGAATTCTGCCTCTTACTCAGTGGGATTGTGGATGGATACAATTAATTCTCTTTACCCAAAAGCAAAATGGTGCCAAAATGATAAAACTCTGCCCTATGTTGAGCAAAACCTGTTAAAGTCGCGGTGTGTCGTCTTTATTTGTTACTGTCCGAGGCGGCTGTAAAAACATGGTGGCTAAAGATGACAGTCTAAATGTGATGTAAATGCTTCACTAAGCACAAGTGACATGCTGTAGAGACACAGACCACCACTGTCATGTGACCAGGGTGTGCGTGAGGGCTGCACATAACTGCCACACTGATGAAGGGTTTAGTTTTTGAAATGGCTGGTTGGAGCAAGGTGGTTATGATCGGCTTTGTTGATGTAGAAGAGGTAAAAAGCTGTATCTCAATTCAAGGTTAATAATGGTATCCAGCCACCCCCCTGCATGATTCCTATTTTAAAGTGATGACACACACTTATACATAGTTAAAGGTAATATGTATTATTTCTCCCATTAAACCTTTCTAAACATAAGAAGAAAATAAACTTTAAGTTCACACGCTGAGTGCTTCAGTGTTTGTCTTCTAATATCAGGTATTCAAACGTATCAGTAAAAGTATCTTTGGAATATTACATACATTCCACATTTCTCCAAATAAAGGAAGACCTGTGTATACTTTAAGTTGTTTCGTATAAAAGGAATAAATATGGTGAATTATCAACATTTCTATGGGTGTCACTCACGCCGAGCCGAACACATTAGCACAGTACATACATTTTAATGTTTTTCTTCTTTAAAAAAAATAAAATAAAAAATAATAATAAAAAAAGACCCAATGAAATTGATTAAATGAAATGGTGCTCAGTGTTTTGTGTATTGTTAGCCACTCTTGTAGAAACCCTCTGTTAGTGTCAGGGGGACGTGGCTGCACTGTTGTTAAGTGAAACTTAATCCAGGTGTAAAATGAATAACAGTAAAACCACAGGAGATTTAATCATTTCTCTATTTATTAATGTTTTTGCCTTTTGGACATTTTGCTAAATCACACTACTCTGTAGAGCCACAGCAGGAATTTTTTAACTCTTCTTATGCTGAATTTAGTCATATTTATCTCTGCTGTGGGAACGATGCAGCTTTAAGCAAAATGTGTAAGGACATTTATCTGTGGAGCTATTTTCCATTTGGTTAATACAACAACACACACATACACACGCATGCATGCAAACCCTCACACACACACACACACACACACACACACTGGGAAAACACAATTAACCAAGACCACGACAAACTACTGGACTCTTTCTACAACTTTTATTTTTTTGCTTTTTTTTGTAAACATTGTTTGTACTGTGAATGTGATCCATTCTCCAACTGTATAGTTGTGTATAATTTAGATTATTATATTTATGCTGTCAGTCTCTCCATTTGCCTTGGTATTTGTTTTCCTCTTTTTTTTATTTTTAAATCCTTAATTGTTTGGACATTGTAGAATGCAAGTGTGTGTATATGTGTGTACTTGACTCACAGTCTGAAAATGATGGTGCTACGTTTGGACTGTGCCTGAACTTATTTATTCTACAGTGAAAACAAATGGAACACTTGGTGCTGTACACAGAGACATTTGTAAAGCCTTTTTATTTTTTTGGCATTTTCTTTCTCATATTTAATGTGCTATTGTCTGGTTCTTTGAATGGTTCGTGTACAGCTGCTGACACCGTCTTTTCCATAAATGCTACTCTGCATCAGGTGGCTCAGAGTAAACAGGTATAAATAAGGGGCCTCGCTTCATGTTTCTCACGCAGCTGTCCTGTCAACAGCAAGTTGATTATCTATACGTGAACAAGACACACTGTTTTTGTACATACGCTTTTGTTTTTCCATGGATGTCTCCATTATAAACCGAAAGGTATATAAAATGTTTATATATATATATAGTCTCTTAAAATATATGAGGATATATAGATAAATATATATATATATATATAAGTCAATAGGGTTCTTTGAATCTGGCATTGTGACCCATAAATTCAACCTGTTAAACAGGAGGCTGGAAGCCCGGGAGAGTGAAGCGTTGCCACCGCACGACCTTAACAGACGGCGTCCAACAATATGACGACACAACAGCGTTTGTGTCTTAGTGCTGCAATTCACAAACTGTGTGTTTTTGACACGCAGCGGTGCTGTGACTCCAAACTCTACTGTTCCAGCTCTAGAACTGTTACCATTTCTATTATCAGATGTTTTCACGTCTGCTTCTGAGGTTATTTTTTTCATAGCCAACCTTCTAGTTCAGAGTACTAGACTAAAAATGGTGCTTCTGTTTCTGTACATCAAGTTATACCAACTCGGTCTCTACTGGTGCATACAGACCTAAGTGTCCGACTGTTCACACACACACACACACACACAGTCTGTGGACGTCTTACTGACGAGGCCCTCCCGTGTAGTGTAAGCATACTGTGAGACGTGATGTGAAACACTTGTGTTAGCGTGTATGTGTGCATCACTCGGCCAAGAGTGAGAGTAGCCAAGCTTCTTTCTTCTTCTCTCATTATGGGAATTCACTTAAGCTCAAGCTTTGTGTGTGTGTGTGTGTGTGGTTTTCTTTTCCCACTTGACGGTGCATATCACAGAGAAGATTAGAGTAAAAATCAAAGCTTTATAGTGAACTGTCCTGTGCACTCACTTTGTAAACACAAATGTGTTTGAGAGAAAAGAAGAGAGTTGTTTTAGAACCTATTTAGAGACGATTAGAGTCCATTTCTTACCAGCACTGAGGTCCTTTGTAATTATTGTCAATGCTGTTATGATTTTCTTATTCTTGATGTTTGATACAATTGCAGTTCAATGTTATGCTTCAGATTCCTGTCAGTTTTTTAATACTACTAGTCAACACGGTGCTCTCCTTCACTTAAATCCAGGAAATTGCAGCTATTGATACTCAAATATTGCTCTTCTGTCTTGCAGGGCTTTATCAGTAATAATCATCAACACAACAAAAAACATTCTGTCGGCTTTCTGGATGATCTAGTCCAGTGTAAGGAAGTGTTTCTAACTTGGCAGCAGAGCGTTGTGGTGTGTGTGAAAGTGAGAATAGTCTATGGAAACACTCGTTTTACATCTATTACAGCTTTTCTTTTTTTCTTTTTCATTTTTACAATCGGTGAAAGGGATTCGGTGTTGTTATCAAAGTACTTTGGTGCAATAGCATGATTTGAATTTCCGTCTTCTCTGCGGTTCTCCATCCTGGTACATAATCCTGCAGGTAATCTGTGAGAGCTTTCGCAGTCGACGCTGTTTACTCTAAATCCCGCCAAAGGTCTAAACTCAGGAACTTTCCAGGTTGCTTGAAACAATGCAAATTATTCTCTTTCAACTACTGCATGTCTTGAACCTGTTCACCATCAGGTGGCACGATGAAGTCCCTCTGTATCCCAACTCAGGACCAGTAAAAGCTTTTTAGTAAATGAGGTGAAATTATCCAGCTGCCTTGTCAGATTTCCTCAGACTGATTCTCACCGTCACATGCATCAGCCTCTGCAGTGAAATGCAGCTTTATAAAGCTCCATCAGAGCCGCTTTGGTCTTTAAAAGCTGTGAAATGGCTCCGACTTTCGGCATCTTCCTCATCTCACAAATGCCTCTGTCTAGATTCGTCAATCTAAGGAGGTTCACTGTCCTTTTGTTGGGATTCCTCTCATTAGGTGATTTTTAAGGAGGGGAGTAATCTGACTATAAAGGACAGACATGAACTGAAGTATGTGTCTTCTAAGGCCATGACAGGTTTGAGGTGCAATAACAACAAACCTAATTTCCAAAAGACCCTGGGTTTTCATGGAAAATGTTGTTACTGTTTGGTGTTGGTGCTTTTATCCTAAGATGTTATAATGGAACATGGAATAAATGTTTTTTCCCTGCGTTTTATAATTATTAATAAAATGTTTCATATAATATTTGAATTAGTTTTTTTGTGCTGTGGCATTGTATGTCTTTGAGTCTGTTTAATTTCATGTAAGGCAATAACTGTTTACCTGGGGACTATTGTGATGTTTACATGTGTCTGATTATAGCAACACTCCAGTGAAAACCTAAATAGGATGTTACAATCAGTTTCAAATGTATACCCTTCTAATGCACTCTGAGGTGTATATGTGGGTCTTTTGAAGTGGAGAAATATTAAACTTTTAAAGCATTAGCTTGAGTGTCAGCCAATCAAATCACATTGTATAAATATCCTAGCACAGGCATTAGCCAATAAAGTTGTTTGACACATTTAAATCAAATACCACACAGCCCAAATGGAGCTCTTGAAGGTGTCGTTTTCCCCATGACGGGTGTTTCTTTGTCGGACGAAGGACTCAAGCAACATTAGAAACACTTGCTCCAGACGGTCATAACATACATTGATTGCTCTGTTCACGTCCACTAGCAACCTCCAAGCATCACACCCACCTACTGTCGAGCGTTGACATGACACGTGTTACACCGCGTGTTACATACACAACTTAAAACGTTTCTCTTTCACTTTATGTGGAGCGATATCAAGTGTTGTCAAACTGCATTGTGGGTCCCTTGCTTTGCTTTGGTGTTTGGTGCAGAGGTTGGGAAACGTCCAGGTTTCCAATTGTCAACTCAAGTCAAAACACGTCACTGCAAACATAGCAACACGGGTGCAGAGCCAATCATTCGGAGAACACTGTCCGACTGATTGCTGTCCACGTAAATATGTCCCCAGAATCCGTTGACACGCCCCTACAAATGACGCCCGTCTCAGAGAAGACCTCACAACAAGCTTTCCTCCTGTTCTCATCAGGAAATACTTTTCGATGTAGTCATAAACACTGATGGGGTCCAGGTGTCCAGCACAGAGGCCGTCAGCGTGAACATGCATTTCTCGGGTGAACACATGCTTTGATTCCCACACTCGCACGTGGAAGCTGCAATAGAATGTTCTCCATTCAGTGTTGAAAACAGGATATGGAATAATTCTTCTCATTCCTCGCAGAAGATTTGTAATGTGGCAAGAGTGAACCTTGGCTTTATCTGTTGGGATGCATGTCCACTAATCAGTACTGAGACCTTGACCGTCTGCAAAACAAGGCTGCAGCTGTGAGACCAGTGATGGGAGGAACATTTCTATGAAAGGAGTCCGAGCTCACGTCTCCATTCCTCAGTCTTCCCACCCCCCAAACTGCAGGAACTACAGATAAAACAGGACAGGAAATAACTGATGTGTGATGCTCTATCATCACCTTGTTGCAACTATGTTCCGTATCTGTATCTATGTTTCTCTTTTATATTATGTTTCTCTAGTTCTCTGCTGGTCTGACATGTTTTTAAGTCTGTGACCAATAAAACATACACACACCTCAACTAGTTGTGGGGACATTTAAAGGCAATGCGTCCTCTACCATTAACCGTCTTAAATAACCCTTAATAACCCTCAAAAAGCCCTTCAAGTGTGTGAGGCCCACTTAAAATGTCCTCACGACAATGTGTTTTAACAAAATGTCCCCACAGCCTGATAAAGACATGGACACACAAACACAGTGATGGACCTCCATCCCTAACTTTAAATTATAACCAGTTAATGCCGCCAAAACGCTGACCTTAATTCAAATCAAAGCCTTAAATGTAACCAGTTCATCTGAAATTATGTTCTGCCTCATTAGGACCAGGTTCTGGTCTCCTCGAGGACTACTGGTTTAGTATTTATGGCAGAGAAGGTGTAACAAATACACACACACACAGATGTATTCCAGTGCAACACACTTGACCCCTGGCAGTGTGTGAGTGCAGCCTACAAGCACTTCAGACTGTGTGAAGTCATTACTAAGTTGTCCAGCAGAGGGCGCGGCGAGCCCAGCTTGGCCATGTCCACTTTTGTCATTTTAAAGGAGACTACAGAGATGTTATGTTGTTTTGCAAAAATAATAAGCTTAAATGTCCTGGTGAGCAGACAATCAGGAGTTCAAGTTATAATGAGTCATTTCTGTATGATTTTTAAAATGTATATATATATCTATATATATATAGATATATATATATATATATATATATATATATAAATTAAAAAATAAATATATATACATGTATATTGTTGCATATTAAAAAAATCAATTGTTGATTTGACCAAATCATGGTAACAATTGTTACCATGTTCCTGTTCAAGAGGAACAAACAGCGGGAGAATAACATCAACAAACACCAGAAGTTATGCACTGCAGCTTTAAATAGAGCTCTATGGTGCTTACTGTTTTTCTTCTCATCTTCCCGCCTGTTTTAGCAATAGAAATTAAATCATGTGTTTGTTTTTATGAGTCCCTTTCAATAGCTGAGGTGATCCCTCACCCTGAAGGTGAAGAAGCACTTTTCTGTGTAGCAAACACCTCACACTGACACCACGGTCTAAATAATCAAGGGCACGCACGTGATTTTCCTACATGGGCAGTGTGTTAGTGAGAGGAGAAGGTGGGACTACATAACTCCCATTCTCTGGAGTTTCACCCATTCAAATGAGAGCAGTTGAGGAACTGTGTGACAACACAGACACACATCAGCATGTTGTTTGTGACACTGTGCTGGACCTGGCTCTGTGTGGCCCCGGATGTCTCACATGGACAGCAGCGGATCCAGGACCACAATCCCACAATGAAAGGTGAGCACACTCCACACAGTTGAAAGTATTTTAGTAGCCATACACTGTTAAGTGTACAGCTGATTACAATTGGTGTAGAGCAATTATTAAACTCTTCTTTGTCTTATTCAATCAAAGGAGACACAGTGTCTCCTCCCGGCCCCCTGGATTCACCGTGCTACGTGGACGACGTATTTGCAGCGCTGCGTGAAGCCGCGGGGAACGACGGTGAACTCTTGCACAACAGTTTTACTCTGTTTGGGATCTGCACACCATCTGACAACTCATTAGAGTCAGTCTTGCAGGAGCTTGCCAAGGCAGCGAGCAGAAACCAGAGAATTGGATTAGAGGTTTTGCATCCAACTGGAGGTAAGAGATCTCCCTGACCACAATCTTTTTTTGTTAGTTTCAGATGTTTTAATTGTTTTTCTTCATCAGTTCTTGTAGGGGAAAATGACAGAGGGACACTCATGTTGACATTTGACCTCCCACAGTCTCCTTTGCTCAGGCTGAGCCCTGTACTGCTGTTGACATTTGAAAGTCTGCTCAAAGCAGAAGACCTGGACGCCACTTTCACCAGTCAGTCTCTGCAGCCTAACACACAGGTACGATTGATTTGTTTTACACATAGAAATATTTGGTGAGATATTTGTAGGTGATTTCACACTGTTGTTCTTTCCAGTCTGTGTGCATTTCAGGAGAGACACGGCACATCCTGCTGTCAGGAAAAGCATCGGAGGGCAACGACAGTCAGAGATGGACCATTTCTGTTGAGACAAAATCCCCTCATATGAGTAAGGTCCCATCTTCTCATGATTTCATCCTCTTGTTTCATGTGACCTCACCTCACATTTACTGTCATTGTAGAGCAGAACTTAAAAGACGTCCTTATTGGCGAAAAATCCGGAAGTAACGCCAACATAACTCCACTTCTGCTCTTGACTGTGAGAAACGATGCAAGGTTATTTTATTTCCCCTGTTCTATGTTGAAGTTCTTATCACAGACTACTGTCAGAGTGTTGCTCATGAGTGTTTGTCTTTTTCCATCTAGACATGTTTCCGCTTCGTCCTCTGCATCCTCGCAGACCTTCACTTTCCTCTGTGAACTGAAGCGGTTCCTGGTGGACGTCCTGCCTCAGGACAAACCTTTGTCCCCTCAGCTCATGCTGGGCTCTTTACAGTCCTTGCCTCCTCTGTCACTGGGCTTATCCTCCAGTGAGACACTGTTGGCTGAACTGATCAACTCCTCATCCCCCACCATCTTCTCCTTCAGGAAATTGGGCTCCACGCCTCAGCTGCCTCATGGACAGTTGGCCCTGTCTCCTGCTCTATTGGAGGAGATCGGGCAGAGGTTGGATCAGAGTGGGTTGCAGGTTATGGAGTTAATAAGAGAAGAGGAGGTGGGTCCCAGGGCCACAGCAAGGCTGGGGAGACTCAAGGAACTTGGTGCATTAGAGAAGAAGGAACCTACGGCAGGTAAGAGATGATTGTCCTACAGTAGTTTGCCCAGCATTTCTTACTTAGATGCCTTCTCTTTGCCCTGTAAGGTACGGTCAGACTTGTCACGTCCACGTGTCCATGCACACCAAACACAGACTCAAGTGTTTGTCAGTTTGAGTCTGCATGGACTGTGCACATGCACTCCCTGTAGCATCACACGTTCTAGTCCAGCTGGTGGTGCACTCTTTAACCATGGAAACTTGCTTGAGGTCTGCAGGTACCTACACATGTACAACTCCTGGTGAGAAATCTAATCCTATCAATATCCAAGATTTAGAGAGCAAGTGAGGGAACAATGGCAGAGAAAGTGCAGCCACACTTCAGTACAGTTCCAGTACAGGCGACTTCCGTGGACCTTGATGAGAAGGTCCACGGAAGGTGGTAGAATGTATTGGTTGTGATTTTTCTCAAGTGTAGCCTCCTCCTGAAGTGATTCTGGAGAATTAAAATTTCTTTCATTTGTCAGCATCACGAGGAAAATCAAAGAGCGTTAAAGCAGTTACAGAGAATTATCATGTGATGAGATGACAAAGTGACTGCAAAAACATTATATACATTAAATATCCATGGGCAAAGTGTATGAGAAGATATCTGTCAACTTCCTCTCTGTTTTCAGACTTCACTGTTTGTAGTGAGGCTCTTGCCATGTGTTGAAGTGCTGTGTGTTATGTTGACCAAATCATGAACCGCTTGTGAATATTCACAAGCTGCAGCGTTATTGTTAGCGACGCCAGTATTTCAGTTCAACATGTTTCCTTTATCTCTGATGATCCTTTTATGTTTTTAATATGATGCATTTCTTACATAGATATCAGCAGAGTCATCTGTTTGCCTCCCTGATGAAGGCTCGTGTCTATTTTTAAAATAATTAAAAAACAGCAACATATTTCTCTGTGTGGATGGTTGTTTGTCTCTGTGTCCCTGTGATGGACATGCGACCTGTCCCCCCGGCCTTTCGCCCTATGTCAGCTAGGACTGGCACCAGCGCCTCACACGTCCCTCATGTATAGGATAAAGTGGTAGAAGATGGATGGATTATAATAATAAAACAGCTTTGAGAGCCCATGTTGCCACTTTTTAACTGACGTTTTCTTGTCCTGTGCCGTTAACAGGAGAGAGCCAGTACCGCGCCTTTCTTCTGCTGAAAGCCCTGCGGACAGTGGCACAGGCATATGAGCTGCGAGTAGGTCAGCGCACCACCAGAGCAGACTCCGATAACCCAGTGAGGGCCAACGTCTGTGGGCTGAGGAGCCTCACGGTCTCCCTTGAAAGGTTCGTTCTTGGTCCAAACACAGCTGTCATTAACAACTGCCGCGGCTCTTGTGCGTTCCCCATGGTCAACACCATCAACCACGCCGTCCTGCTCAACTCCCACATCGAGAACGTGAACGCAGATGAGCGTGCGCCATGCTGTGTGCCTGTGGCCTATGAAGCCCTTGAGGTGGTGGATTTGAATGAACATGGCACTTATCTCTCCATTAAACCCAGTGTGATCGCAAAAGAGTGTGGATGCCGCTAAAGCTTTAGCAGGTGGAACAGGTGTCAGTCATTATTCAAATGTTGTTAATGCACGTGCACATGCTTATTTTAGCCACATGCACACAGCTAATGTTAGTAGATAGTTGATATTGTACTTTAAGTATGTGTATCACCGTCTTCCATCGTTTGTATAATAAAGAGTCGACGTTAAATCAGGGTAAAAGATGTCTCCTTTATTTAGTCTTTATTCATTATCCTAGACGAGCAACTATTTCACCTTAAAACAACAGCTTTATAAGGATTTTGACATTTGGCAGTGACTTGTAATGAAAGTCTGTTTTCTTTGTGTAACTTTGAATGTGTATGTTCACTGAGTGATGGCTAGTGGCTTAAACTGAGGCCCAGAAAGTAAAAGAGTAAATGAGTTTAAAAAAGTCAAATGTTATTAAAAACAAAGGTTCATCTGAAATGAGAAAGATATCAGTAATTAAACGTAGAGTTGGTTTCCTGTCTGTTTGGACAGTTAAATGAAACAGAATTAATTACCACTTGTGCCTACAGAGGGCGCTCCTGTTCAGCAGAACTACATAGGGTTGCTTTAAGACCACATCTGACTTTATTCCCATACCTTTGAAATGACACAGAACATTTTAACAAGTTTCACATAATCCTTGTGTTAATAAATGCAAACTATAGAAAAATGTTTCTTCAGAAACCTGCTGTTGATCACTGCTCTTACATACAAACATACAGGGTGACCTTTCACCCTGTATGTTTGTTACTCTTTGGGTTTGGGTTTCAGGATTGCTTTTTTGCCGATCGGCTTCTTTCTTCTTCTTATCACTCCAACTTCTTCAGATTTCCACCACCACATCAAACTATCCCATAAGTTGATCTGGAGGCAGACGACAGGAGACAACACACATATTTATTTAGAAATATCTTCGGTAATCCACATGCTGATCATACTGTGCTTTCGGGGATTAGATTTTCCTTTTTTTTTTTTTTTAATCTCGCAGGTATAACTCAATAGTATAATTATCTTGCTCTTAAAAGGAAATTGTGAATTGCTTCAAGTTTGACCTTTAACTTAAAACAATCAAATCCTGCAGCAGCTCCACATGCAGACGTGCACAGTGAAGAAACATGATAGAAACTGAACTGCTGAATGGAGTCTCAAGACCACAAGTTTTCCATTAAAACTATAATATAGACATCTATATTTGCATGTTAACACACTAAAGAATATTTAGAAAATGCAAAGAGTTGATTTCAGGGCACAAGCGCAGCTCAACAACAGCTTTATCTGAGACAACAAACATCTGTAAACTGTCATCTTTCAGTTCAGTTTTGTTTTCTAAATGTTTTGCTTGAGATTTTCTTAAGATCACTGTAAAAATATGAATTAACTAAAAGATTTAACCACTTTGTAAACCACCGACACAGTATTCAGTGTATATAATGTCTGTATTATAAAGTCATCGGATATTACATGTGCACAGACACCTTTCTGTTGTATATTCTGCATTATCGTACATATTTTGTCATATACATTATTTATACACATACATTGTATTAAAATGCACATTTATAACAAACCTTCACTCATCTCTATTCCCATTTCTATTTATTGTAATTTCTTGATCTGTACTTGTTTTTATTCGAGGCTGAAGTGACTCACAAAAACACTGCAACAAAACAAAAATTTCAAAGTGTTCAAACTATTTCTGATTCTACTGTTCCTGAAGAAGTTGGCTTTATGAGAGCGTGACGACTGTGGGCGTACAGTATACCTGAGTTATTGATCCGTCCTGCAGACTTCCAAAGAAAGACCTAATACCTGTGCTCTCAACAAAAGAATCCATAGCATCTACAAACACAAATAAAAAAAAGACACTGAAAGGGAGAAAGAAGCCATGTGGTGTAACATACATGCAGTTTATCACCGCTATCATCCATAAAAACAGCTGAAAATGTTTGTTTTTAATAGCATGTTTTAGAAGTGTGTCCGTGGTAAGGGAAAATGCACATTTAGAGAGGGAGTTAGTTACTGAGATAAACATAAGGTGGCGCCAAAGTCTGTGTCCCCACAGACGGAGAAGAAAAACAGAATGGTACAGACACACTGCATGGCTACTTTCTACATCAGCGTATGATCTGAGCACTTTCAGAGCAGCACACAGCAGTACATTTATCGTGTAGTAATATTGTGATCGTCCACAAATACAGAATATCAGGAATAAAATATTAGAACGCAACTGAATCCCTTGTGTTTTCTTTTAGTGTGTTTGCTTAGAGGACTCACCGTGCACCTCAGTCACCCCTGAGGTCACAAACAGAACGACCAGTGTCAGCACCAAGCAGCGGTTCATTGTGAATCCCCTCCATGGGTTTGGGACATCACTCAGACTTGTTATGGAGAGAATACGTTCGTAAGACACTGATGGAAGACAGAAAAAGGTCAGATACATTTTAATCCCTGTAAAATTCACTTGTTTGGTTGAACATTTGTCTTACTTTTGATGTTTTCAGAGGTTCCAGCCCAGTCAAAGTGAAGCTGTAAATTAAAATGAAGAATTAGGATTTTTACTTTTGCAAAGTGCATGCACTTGCACTGCCGCGCACACACAGGCGTTCACACTGTAGCCACTGGAGCTCAAACGGCTTAAAATAGGCCCTTGCAGCTTCAGTTGCAGTATGATTCAAGGAGAGCTCAGGGTTTAGTTTTAAAATAACACTCTGAACAGAGAGAGCGAGAACAAACTCACCTGTGCTGACCCTTCAGTCGTGCCTCACCACTGCAGTGAAGGTTAGAACAGATGTATTGATGGTGGTTTCTGAAGTGCAAACACCAGTGACGGTGTATTACACAGCCGGCACCATGTTCTTCTGCTCCTTGATTGACAGGCACAGATGAGAGGTGTTGAAAAAAAGAAAATGACACTTGTCGTTTGCTCCAGTACTGTTAACACTAAAAGCATGCACTGTGGGTTGTGATCGGTTTAGTGATAACAGCAGTAGGTTGTATTCTGGTGATAACAAAGATTAGATGACAGGTGAGAGAATATAATGACTAATGATGATAATGATAATGACTCTGACTAATATTACTAATAATCTGACAGAGAAGAATAAAATAAAGCACGAGAAGTTGTAACAAGTGTCATTATAGGATCTGTAGAGATATAACCCCACTACATTTTTTTATTTATTAAATATTATACTTTTAGTGCCTGGACCACAAATTCACTATATTTTGCACACAGAAACAATAAGGTGCTGGTTGATCGCAAGAACAGAAATGTTCCTCGACCTGAGTTTGAGAGCATGACGTTTATAAACCTGCATTAGAGGAATAACAAAATGTTCTCCACTATCATGGGCTTGATTTTAAACATGTAATCATTTATTTTATTCAGTATATACAAGGCTTGGGACTATATGAAAAAAATTCTGTAATAAAAGTTACAAAAACATACTTCTTAGGACAAATGTTATGTCATGGACATTTTAAAGTGAAATAAAGGAATCTTAAATAAATAAATGAATAAATCAAGGTCCTAATATGACTGCAAAAGACTCCCTCATGTGAGTCAAGTCACTCGTGTGAAATATCAAGTCGAATTGCAACCCACCCCAAGGCATTGTGTTTTGTCTGTCTTTTTTTGTTAGCAAATCTTTATTTAAAATTAAGTTGAGGATTTGAGGAGTTGCCTGTAATTTAATTCTGAGAACAAATCTTTATTTTAACCCGGAAAGGGCACTTTAAACTGATAATTATTTTTATACGCACATATGTTTCTGTATATTTAAGTGAATTGTTTCTTTTGTGAACAGATTTTTTTTTGGTGTTTTCATTTCTAAGTTGTTCAAGAGCGATAAATGCACAGCAGCGTTTTGCAGATATTTTTAAATACATTTAATAAAGCACTGATGGCACTACACTGTGTTTTGCCTTTTTTCCCCCAACCAAAAGTGCTAGTTAAGGGGTACACAGGGGGTACATTACTGAAAGAAGTTTGAGAAGCACTGCCCTAATGGACAAAAAAAACCCTAATGGACAAAAATGCCCCCTTGAGGCACATAATGCATGCTAAAGTACTATCTAGAGTGGTAAAAACATGAGGAAGTAACATTTTGGGACGGGGTTCTGAGGATCATGGGGGAAATTTTTGGATATAATATTCCTGATGACCCCAGGTATATGTACCTGGGACTGGTACCAGATGGGGTAATAGCTAAAGACGACGTGTATCTGTTCAAGATCCTATCCCTTGCGGCTAAGAAAGCCATTACAAGAAGTTGGCTGAAAACTGTTCTTGTTTTCAACAGCTCATTTCTTAACTGAGCTGTTGTGAATGTGTGAATGTGGAGGAATAAAGTCATTCAATCTCCAATCAATCAATCTTTTATTGAATGAAAAATAAAGTTAAAAAAGAAAAGAAAAAAAAACAAAAACATGAGGAAGTGCCCTACTGGCTGCCTTTTATGTGTGGCCTCTAAAGCAAAGTATACATTTAAAAAATGTATTGTTTCTAAAGGAGTGTCTTTCTAGTGGACAAAAGTGATGCAGTGCCCTATAAGATGCCCTTGCATCTTTGTTTCCTGTGGGTGTCCTTGCTGTTATGAAGTTCCCTACTGTCCCTACTGTGTATCAGGGTTTCTCGATCCTGGTCCCGGGGACCCACTGCCCTGCATGTTGTAGATGTTGCCCTGCTCCAACACACCTGATCCAAATAATGGCTCATTGTCAGGCTTCTGCAGTACTTGCTGATGAGCTGACTATTTGAATCAGGTGTGTTATTTTTGCCCCTGCCCTTCCAAATGTCTGTGCACGCCACTGATTCACAACACTAAGGAATCGACATATTGTGATTTTATGTATTGCAATGCATGGTAACATTGTGTCATCCCTTGTAAATACTGTTAAAATAAACGCATTCAAACATTTTAAACATTTAAGGCATTTAAGGGTGTTCAGCTGTTCAGCTGCGTGATATTTTGTTTACAGTTGCGCGTAAGAATGAGGACACTCCCATAACAAATACCGCAGCCTGTGTCAGCTCTCAGCCCCACAGTAGGAGACGAGGAGAGGGCAGAGAGAGCAGCTGGTGTGGACGCAGGCCGGATGGTTAAATCCAACCTACAGACGATTTTGAATAGTCATTGTTTTGTGAGAGAAAAAGAAAGAAACTTAACCGAGATGCCTGTTATTGAGCAGTCAAGTAATAAAACTGAAAGCGGGAGGTACGTTGATGTCGTAGATGTAAATATCTGCATGCTACCTTAACACGCTAAGCTAAGCTACGTTTAAAACCGCGGCCTAGCAGTTAGAAACGATTTCTTGTTTACATAACATGACACATTTTCCACAGTCGATGGTTTAAATCACATTGTTATGCCACATTAAGCTAAAGGTGTTTATCCAGCCTGTATGAAGTTTCCCGGACATGAGTGTCAAGCGAGAACGACAACAACTGCTGCTAATAAACATGCTCTAGCTAGCTAAGCTAAAGATGACGCTTAAGCTAATATGCTAAAGTTACATAATTGATTATTTGCTCTGTAACTCGCTGCTGTTAAAAGGGCTGTGAGCCGGACCCGGCCCGTTTTTTTTGTATTTTCTGTTTAAAGTGTCTCGGTTTGAAGTGTATTTGCCTGTTTATTTGCGTTTACTGGGTTAAATAACACTCGATTTTCAACGCAGAGAAATTGCTTATTGCAGTAAGGTAACATAGCTCAGTTAATGATGATTGATGATTTTTACTCTACTCTTGACCGAACAGGGCAAATAAATACATTTGTGGAAGCTAGCAATTAGCTCGAACCTGGTTAAAGACTAATGAAATGATTGAACCTGTATCATCTCCCATAAGAAATGCTCCAGTGCTGTTTTGTTGTGGACCAGTAATGTTTAACCATCTGCTAAACATAACCTTTACGTTGTGCCTTAACCAAACTCGGTGTTAACATTGTGGAGAAATTTGGCAGCACTGGCGACTCATTGTTTGCTTGTTTATATTTCCTTTTGTAAATATGCTGTAGATTAGACTGGAGGTGGTTGGGGAATTAAGACTCTGGATCTTAAAACCTTAGCACAGGCGGTGTTCTGTTCGCCTTCGTCGTGTCACAGCAGGTGATTTTGGTCGAGGCTGTTTGTCTGGTTCCTACAGTATTGTGAAGCACTCGTTGGAAATTTCCACTGCACTGCGAAGGAGGGGGTGTTGTGGTACGATGGGGGATTTTGAATCCTGTTATGACATACTGTACACATTATATTCCTTGTAAGTATAGATTGGTTTCAACCCTTTTCTGTTTTTGGAGTGACTTAATCTAATGCAATCTATTTTATTTGTATAGCCCATATTCACAAATCATGTTTGTCTCAGTGGGCTTTACATTATGTACATTTTTTGTACTAAGAACCTGATTTTGGGTTAAGAACAACTCCCCCAAAAAAATATTGTAAGAGGGAAAAAGCCATGGAGGGTAGATTTCTCTTGTAGGACAGACAGACATGAATTGGGTGCAAATATGCACTAATGATGGGTTATAATGATGTTCAAAGGTGCAGTATGTGAAATCCAGCTACATTTATTGGTGACGTTGCATGTTGCAACTGAACGTCAGTCTCCTCGCTCCTCGTTTGAGAACCAATGTACCCTACAGTTGGCATCAAAAGTAAAAATATGTTTGAAACAATTGTACAAGCAGGGTCCTGTAAAATGTGTAAAAATTGAAGTATTATTAAGTGATCAAATCAGATTTGTAAGCCCAGACCTGACTAACCTGTATTCATGGGTTGCTTTGGTAAAGATGAAGGTGGACCCATGTTTGTGGTGCAGCTTTCAAAAAAAAAGGATACATGAAAAATAGAGGTGCAGTATCATCATCTCTCTCCACACTGTCACCCTGTCAAGTCTTGGTGCAGAAGGATTCAATGACATTGGAGACTGGTATATTTTTCAGTGCTCAATGCTGTAGGCAAGGCTGGTTTGGCCATGCTGTGTCATATGTTTGAACACATCTGGCCGTTTTGTGTCTCGTTACAAAATTTGCAAAAGACGAAGCAACCAGGGTGTTTAGACTGAGACCTATTTGTAGAAATCTGTTTTAAAAATAACATACCTACGTCTATGTGGTTTGAATCAGATTTGAATTATCTGGATATGCAAAAATTGTTATATTTCAGGTCTGAACACTGCCAATGATAGACTTAAAATAAAAATAATGTGTTATTCAGTTATAAATAAGAAAATGTAAATCAAATGCATCCTGATGATAAATAAATAAGCATAATGATAATTAAGCAGAATTGTCATAGTAACAAGCATCATTAAAATAGTGGCTAAGTCTGTCATTAAACATCAATACTGTGTTCTATATTGACATAAGGCTTTATGCACATCCAAACCACCAGCACTTTCCTAGAACAATACATACTCAATGACATCCTGGGGCCTGGTTCAGAAAGCGGGTTCAACAAACTCTGAGTTATAACCTTAACTCTAGGTTGACCAACTCTGAGCTGTCAAGCTCTGAGTTTTCAGTTCCAGAACAGCTGATCAGCAATAGATCACTCAACTCTGAGTATGTTCACTCTGACTTAAGCGTGTGTGTTGGGAATAAAAAAAAGTCAATGGTGCTCTGATACTGCGATTCACCATGGCAACGGGTAAACAAAGAGCACAGCCTCCATTTTAATCCAGTTGAGCAGAAATGTATGTGGCGATATGTGCTGACTTAAGGTAAGCAGACATACAGGCTTGTTATAATGGATGTGTGGAGTTGAGGAACCTTTTTTTTGTAGTGGAGATGCAACCTTAACTGTGTCATGCCGTGCCGAGGCGAGTAGAGCCGGTGGAAATACCTCGCTCTGAGGCACTCGCAAGTGTCTGGCTTTGTGAACCCAAAAAACTAGTGTTACCCTCATCTCAGGGTTAACTAACTCAGAGTTTCACTTAACCTGCTTTCTGAAACGGGCCCCTGGTGATGAGTAGTTGTTTGCGTCATGTTATCATATGTATGCAATTATGCTCTTGCACAAGCACAGGCTCCTTCATGTGACTAGGGCAGCTGTATTTTATAGAACAACCCATTATTGTGTATGTATTTGTTTCTGTCTGCTGTAGACATAAGGGTTTCAGAGGTTGATGAATAGAAAACCATACACTGTTATGTGTCACTGGAGGTTTTATGTAACAATGATAATTTGTGTTACTACATTATCTATGAAAGGAATGTAGGTCACATCTGTATAATTGTGCAACATTTGCTTTGCATTAAGCAGTAGGTGGGGCACTGCAGATTCACATGTTTGGGCTGAACTACTGGAGTGATGATGCTTCTCATTTGCGTTTCACTCATTTTCTCCACATATAGCACAGCAGTGACAAAGAGATAATCTGTGGTTGTTTGAGAGCAGTTGAGCTGCTGTTGCTGATGGGTTTTGTTTCCGATTTGCGTTTTGAAAATTAGTCTAATCTAAACATGCAGACATCTGCACCAGCATGTATTATTAATTCTATCGAGCCTTTGGATTTAAATGGCTGATCTCGTCTGATAAACTAGGGATTGTCGATGCTATTAACAGTTACTGTTGAAGATGAATAGAACCTGTTTCTGCTGTAATCCTCCCCCAGGAACCATGTGACAGGCTTTAAGTTGGTTCCCAGAAACTCTGGTACACAACTCAACCTCATTTTAGGAAGTGAAATGTTTCTCTTCGACGAGAACAATTAGATTTTCCACAGGAACCAT
The DNA here is from genome assembly GCF_958295425.1 of Solea solea. NCBI lineage: Eukaryota > Metazoa > Chordata > Actinopteri > Pleuronectiformes > Soleidae > Solea > Solea solea. The sequence continues at coordinate 5,502,428 of NC_081142.1, read as the reverse complement.
GGTTTGTTTGTAATAAGTATAGGATGTGGTCATGTCACATGAACCTCTCTTGCTTCCTGCTTCATGAATGTACACACGTCAAATGTCCCTTATCAGTAATTGTGTATAAAAAACCCCGCCTGTGGCCAAGACCTGGGTCATATTATTTGTGTTCAGTATCCAGGGAGAGCTGCTTTGCATTTCTGTTCATGCTTAACCAGGGTCCACTACAGCCTAGTCTATGTACTTGCTCTCATTCCATTTCACTAGATATGATGTCTCTTCAGGAGTTCATGCTCTTTTGTATAGCTGTGTATTCTTTGAGCGATGAGTTATATGTGTGGAGACCAGCAGACCTACTCTCATAATCTCAAGAGTTTCCATGGTTATTGTCTTCTTCGTTTCAGTCCAAAATGGTTCATACTGTCCTGGTAATATACTTGAGCTGAAGTTTTGTTCAGTAAGATAGAAAACGGAGCTTGGCATGTTTCGACGTCTTCCTGTGGTCTTCCACAGAAGGGTCCCGTGATGAAACGTGATGTTTCTTACTTCCTGTCCTGCAAGACGCCTTCTGTGTGACTTAAGCTCAAGTCCACTCCGAAAGGACTCAAACTGTTGGGGTGCTCTGGGTTATTCTCGCAGGTTCAACATGGACCACTATGGAAATAGGAAAAATGAGGACATTTACATCCATTGGATGTCTGTGTGGACGTGGAAAGTATGACCCAGGCCTGAAATGGGAACAGTTACTGATTTAACTTGTATCCGGTGTTGAAAGACTTGGTCAACTTTAGCAAATGATTTAATATTTCACAGATAAATCACTGAGCAGTGTAATGTGTTCCAGGCCTGCTGTTTATATTCAGAGTGTGTTGAGGAGTTAGTTTTGTACAATCTCTTGTGAATGTTCCACTTATAATGGCTCCATCTGTGTTTGTTTCACCCTCCAGTATCTCCAGTCCTAGGAGGTGCTCCCACTGTTGCAGTAACCCGTGTCCGGGGCCTCTGTGGTGCTCCTGATGCCCCTCACCCACCCCTGAAGATCCCAGGTGGGCGAGGGAATGACCAGCGGGATCGCAATCTTTCAGCTAAGCTATTCTACTCTGTATGTTTAACCACTTTTAAAATACTTTTACCGCTGTTTGACATCTGTTGTTTTGCAGTATGTTTTCGATTTTTGCACAATTTTAGATATTTTAACTTGAGTGACTGACAAGATGCAGAGATACTGATCATATCGTGTTTGATAACAATCTGGATGTCCCAGATGTCGTAGGAATTTAAAATCATTTTCTACAGTTCATTGGCACTTTTATGGCTACCTTCTTTTTTGCCATCTTAATTAGTTTTTCCTTATTTATAATGATAATAAGCATGAATATTCAGTATAAAGGACATCAAAGATTTCCAGGAAATGCTCTGTCATTCTGCTCTGTAATACAAATACAATAAAGTGGAATACATTTTGCGTTTGGCAAAATTAATTTAATTCTAGAGCTCTGCTCCAAAGCACACAACCTGTCACTTTTATGTTTGCTCTTTTATTTAATTGGATGTTCCTTTTACACGTTCAAGTGTTTAAAAAAAGCATAAAAGCACAGTTGGTATTTTAATGACATTTTCTGTCTGTATCTGTAAACTGTAATTTTAAATAAAGGTCTCACATTTGTGTCCCTGTGCTCCTGTAGGATGCTCAGTTGCTGGTTCTTGAGGAGCCTCCCCCTGCCAATGGCAGAGTGCGCTTCTTGCTCTTTGAGCCTCGTCGCCCTGAAGGCAAGCACTGTGTCTGGAGGGCGGCACTGAAAGGGGGGAACCTTTACGTTGAAATCCCTCCTGGAGCTTTGCCCGAGGGCAGCAAAGATGGGTGAGAAGGCAGCAAAACATTTTTGTTGGCAATGAAACGTTTGTTATGTTAAATTAAAAAGAGAAATCAAGTTATATCACCTCTGTAATACATTAACACGTTTGTGTTGTCTTTGCCTCTTCACAGGTTAGCTCTCCTGCTGGAATTTGCAGAGGAACAGCTGCAGGCTGATCACGTGTTCATTTGCTTTCACAAGAACCGTGATGACAGAGGTAAGACTTTTTATTTTTTTTACGTCTACAGCAACTTTATGTTGTATTAATAACCTCCGTACAACAGGAAACTCGATGTAATTTTATAGGGTATTTGTTTTTAAAAATTAAATCCATACACCTTTGTAAGTATTGTATAAATCTTATCCTCAATAACTAATTAAACAGCCACATGTACAGTACTGTGCAAAGCTCTCTTACCCACCATTAGATTTGCTGTTTTATCTACGCTATAAGGACCATACAGTCTAATTATTTCTCTGTCCCTGACACACGTCCAGAACATACAGGAAACATGTATGTGGTTTTAAGCAACACATCTTTCAGGGGGAAAAAACCTCTACTGGTTAAAGTGTTAAGTATTTAGTGTGAGCTCCCCTGGATCTCTTAAACCTTGAGTGGAACCCATATTAATGTTACTGCTAAAACCCGCGTAGGTCCTACTATTTCATGTTGAAAAGTATCTGCTGTGAAATAATGTCTATTATAGACATGCTTGATCGTTCCATACAACATGTTGTGTGAGACATAAAAAGCTGGTGGAGACCTAAGACTTGTGCACAGTGCTGTATATGTAATTTGTTTAGATCTGACGTAGCTCCTCACCCTGAGGTCCCTATAAATGAAGTTAAAAGAGATGTACTGTATAATAAATAAGTTACGGACATCTTTTTAGAAAAATAAATTAAAAAAAAACTTCAATATTAAATCTGTATACATTTTTTGGTCCTCCTCAGCATCTCTGTTGCGTACATTCAGTTTCCTGGGCTTTGAGATTGTGAGACCGGGTCATCCCCTCGTCCCTTCCCGCCCTGATGCTGTCTTCATGGCTTACAGCATCGAGCGAGACTCCTCCGATGATGATTAAAAAAAGAAAAAACGCTGAGCAGTTACAAATGTTTGTTGTACTTATTTTGATTCCTACCCACACATCTCTTTAGTTTTTCTTTGGAAAATGAGTCTAGTGTTGATGTTTCAGTATGGTTGAGGTTTCCTGTCACAGTCTCTTGTTTTGTTTTTGTTTTACCTCCCATGTGTCATTGATATTTGCACTAGGGTAAGATGTTAATTTACCAGGAATGTAAAGCAAGCGCCCACATAATATCAGGGCATTGTGTCCTCACCACTGTATTGCCCTTCATTGTGTGTAGACTTCCTATTAACCCGATCATCTCTACAGTGTAATATTTATGATAGATTTAAATTCAACATACTCGTGTAAGTAGATGTTTTCAGAGTAATTTTTGGTTGATTCTCAAGTTTGATTTTTTTTTGTGTGCATGATTTTCATTTGTTTTAATTCACTTGAGAAAAAATCTGCATGTTTTAACTGTACTTAATAAAAAGTGCTCACCTAGACCGTTTCCTCTGTGGTGTTTCTGAGGTCAAACCGATCTATGGCCTTTTGGAGGTGCATTCTGTGGCTTCCTACAAACTATTTAATACTTATTTATTCTGTTCTCTGCTGTAAAAGGCTGTTTACAGGAAGTTTCTTCAGGCATTTGGTGAGTCAACCACGCCCTGAAACATCTCGGTGATTGTTTTTATTTAAGCAGGCATGGGTACGTTTAAAGAAGTATTGTGTTAATTATAATTATTCATTTGAATAGATAGTGACACTAGGCAACTTGTGTCTTTTAATAATTGACTTTTCCCCAGTTGCATAAAAAATATAAAATACACACACTCAAAGCAGCATGAGTGGCCAGACCAGCAGAGCAACAACCTACAAGTATGCAAGTGATGAAGTTTATTATTTTAAATTAGTGTTTGAATATAAACAACAGTCATCTCCATTTGCTAAAATAAATTTGAGTGCAGTGTCTGTCAAAAAATGGAGTTGATGCGTATCAATGCACCATTTTTAAGTAGTTACTTGGAAGTGGTTTTTGTTGTGGGTATATGACGTATACCTGCATATCACGTAGACTCAACCACTGACCTGAACCTTTGTCCTTAATCTCTGTACGCCTGACAAGGAAGTTATTCTTAGTGTTGTTGAATAAGTTGAAATGCCAATAAAAGGCCAAGCAAGTTCTACTACTGGTTGCTTTAAATAATAAATGTTTTATTTATTTAGGGTAGAAGTTATTGAAACAAAAATAGAAAGCACAAATATAGTGCTATAACCATACCACAACAAATAATTTCAATACTATGATGGCATTATATGGAAATGTGTCTTTGATTAATGCACATAATGCTCTACTACTGGACAGTCATTGACGGACGTCCTGTAGATGTAGGTCTGTCTTCAAACAGCTGTCTGGTCACACTCACCACTGTCTCTGGGTCTGTGGATGACAGGTACTGCAGGCACATGCAGTCATCCCAGTCCACAGCAGCCTGATTTCCCATCAGCCCTCTCTCTGCCAGCTTCATCACCAGCAGAGCGCGTTTGACTATCAGCCAGCTGTTCACTGCCGCTGTCACCGACCTCTCAGCATTAAAGAGTGTGACACTGGGGCCCCAGAGGAGCACCTGAAGCATGGCCACCATGTCCACAATCTGGAGACTGCTGCTCTCATTCTGGAGCAGTGAGGACAGGTGAAGAAGACCTCTTTGGTACGAGGACTTGGATGGACTTGGATCTGAGTCCAGAGATGAGATCAAGCGCTCTTGTGGGGCCAAGCAGTATTGAAGCAGGGCCCCAATCTGGGACTTAATGGAGGGAAGGGGATGAGATGCAGACAGACTCAAAGACTGCGGGTTTAACACAACACGAGGAGAACCGTGTGTCCTCCATAACATCTGGGTCCTCCCTTTACTCGCCGTCTCTTCCCACTCCATGTCTTCTTTCAATCTGCCGATCTTGAACCCTTCCCCCTCGCTCCTTTCTCTGCAGGACCACACTAGAAAGATCTCCCAGGGTCTGAGCTCAGATGCGGTAGCACTGGTGTTGTACAAATGTTGTGAAGCCATTAATATCTGCAGCAACAAAACACACACCTGTCTGTCCCAAAGCAAACAGTCTGCACTCTGCAGGGAGCTGCTGTCCTGAACAAAGTCCTCCAGAGTGGCATGAGGCAGGTCTCTCTCAACACTCACAGTGATGCCTTTGTCAAGTAAAGACTCCACTGTGGTCACATTGCTGATGGCAGGATCTGTAGAATACTCTGTGCTGCCTCCGTCTGGTGGATTAGCGGCAGTGCATCCCGGTTTGAAAGGAGTCGTGGGAACGCTCCTCTTCAGTTTGTTGCTGGGTGTGAAAACAGCAACCACATTTTGCACATTGACATGTGACAGCTGGTGTTTGGTTGGATTCTCATTGGTCTGCTTGTGCACCTGCAGAGACAAGAGAAACTCATGACCCATGCAATGCAAAACCTTTTTAAAGATTCCTCGATGATCTCGCACCAAACCACCCCTCCATTAGCCATTCGCAAGAGGCATTTATCCCATCAAGCCGCTCAAAGTGGATATGTAATAATACTGTAATAACTGTAATAATAAAAGCCATCTTGCTTTACTAACACGATGTTGCTGTTGTGCTTCTGGTTTGCCTTCGTCATTGTTTCTGTAAAACAAATCACTTCCTGTGCAAAACACATTTATGTCACCAGGCAACATATGATTTAAAACACTTCCGTAATGAGGGATACAGATAGAGAGAGATAGAGAGTGGTGTGAAACACACACAAATACATTATTATTAGTGGAGAGGCAAGTCAGACACGCACACAAACATGTGTGCGAAAGTTGAGAGAAAGAGAAAACGGGCGCTTTATTTTGCATCGTCTTTGTTTTAACCCAAAGACAATGAATTGTGTTATGTTGTTATGTTAGGAATTAATTCAGTGAGGATGCAGCAGCTTGAGTTGTCTCGGCAGCTCCCAGGTTTTGGTTGCTTAGTAACGATGAAGCAGCGTCCTCACAGACTCCAGTCACAGCCTGTGCAGCAGATCTGTCATATTCAGCTATTATTTTAGTTGGCTTTTTATTTATTTACGTTTGTAAATCAGTTTTACATATTTATTTATTCATTGAGTTCCTTGTTTATCTTTTTTAAATGTATCTGTGTTTTAATCAAAAGCCATGCTCGTAATGTTGTTCTGCTTTTTTGTTTTACTGAACGACAAAGAAGCGACTCTTGAATGTTGAGCGTGACAGAGGCCCAACCACACCAGTGTATTGGTTAAAAAGACATGACTTCCAGGTATTATTTAAGCATCTTTTAGAAGCCGCATGTGAGCTCATTTTGGCAATGTATTTGCATTTAAAAGTTATGCAGCTAACAGCTTTAGTGTACACAATCGTTTTTGGGTTTTTTTGTGGCCTTTCTGCTGCACTTTTGAAACCTGATGGCAGTTAAGAGGAAGTGTCTTTGGTATTGCAACTCATTCGCTAATGCTGATAAAGATCTTGTGTGTTCTAGTGCTCATTGCACACTATGTGAAACAAACAAACTTCATACAAATGTTTGCACACATGGTCAAGAGCAATATGACTGCAGGGAAACTCATGCAAAAGAGAATATGTGCAGAATACTGACTGCAACAAAGAGCTGTAACAATACCTTTAAGCCAAGCAGCCTCCCTGGGAACTTGGGGCTCTGCAGGCTGTAGTAGAAACTGTTACCAATCTGCTTTGGCTGACTGCCCTCATTCAGTAGGAAATCCTGAGGCTGGTATGACCTGGCATGATTGTCTGTGGCTTCATCTTGCAGCAGGATCCCAGCCTCCATGTTCTGCACCACCCTTCTCAGGAAGAGTACATGGCAATGCTGAATCCCCTGAGAAACAACCGTCTGGTCATCAAAGCTGTCGAAGAGTTGTGGCAGATGTTCGTCTGAGGTGTCAAAAGACAGTTGGGAGAGGGACAGCGAGGGGACAGGACTCTTTCTTGCTGTTTTAACTTCTTTCCCACATTGATGGAAATAGCTGCCAGCTACCGGTGCCAGCATGTACAGAGGGTTGTCGTAGTTCTGAGGGTGCTTCTGCACAAGAGACAGGGGAGACCAGGGACACTGTGGAGACGCACTGGTGGCAGGAAAAGAGAGGGTGCGAAGAAACCTCTTCTTTGGAACAGGCGGTGGTGTCCCGTCTGAGAAAAATCTCTCCTGGTGTCGAGACGGATCTGAGCAACACAGTGAAACGGACATGGGTCAAAGTTTGGAACACAGCATCTCTAGGAGGTCGGGTAAGGTTAAACTAACCCTTTGTCTCTACATTAAACAAGATCAATTACAAACAGCAAAAACTACAGAGCTCAAAGTTGAAATTCAGTTAAATCATTTCATAACTTAAGCATTAACAATTTAATTGTACTTGGTACAATTTTTGTGGATTTTGTGATTGATAGAAATGTAGTCATGGTGGCCTCGCTGAGCATCCCATGCCCTTTATTAAAGGTCCAATGTGTAACATTTAGAAGGGTTTATTGGCAGACATTGAACATACTACCCATACTTATGTTTGTATATAACTGCACAAGAATAAAAAAGTGTAGGTTTTTGCAGCCTTAAACCTGGTACTTATTTTAGTACCTGCTCTGGCGAGGTCGAGGTTGACACGTGATGTCGTCAGACTGCCGTGCACTGATTGGTGCCGTCACAGGAAGAGTCACAAGAATCAAACCATACAATACTGAACTGTAGATCAGTTAAAAGAATCCTGAAAACTTCCTGAAAATCTTATCAGAGGAGTCTGGTGTATTTAGTCATGGAGGAAGAACTGAACTAATCTTTTTAATGATTGATTCTAATGATTCAGTACATCGAAAATAACTGCTTTTCTAGTCACTACTTTGTGTGTGTGTGTGTGTGAAAAACTAAGTCACGGCAGTTTCATGCATCCGTGCTGTGATGACTCCGCCCACGTTTGAGGAGTTACTACCAAACTGTGAGTCGAGGCGGTACCATGTAGTGGAAAAGCACCATATGTAACTTTTGCTGGACATGCTCTCTGTGATGGATCATTTATAGGTGGATTAATACACACACTCACACACACACACACACAGATTATCTCAGCAAAGAAATGATTAGATTTTGGTGTTGGCGATAGGGAATCTGTCTCAAAAGTAAGCTTTACAGATGTTACTTCCTCTCTTTCAGTTCTCATTAGTGAAGTCTGGACTGAGAGGCCTGAACCACACACAGAACACTATATCATGTTTTGACTTGGGAACACAAAGCAACTTTAACAGGATGTAACTAATATACGTGACAGCTATGGATTATACTGTAATTCTGTAAACCTACCGTAGCGCTGGTGTATCGGGCACTGGGCTGCATGACAATCTGTAGGTTCAATGAAGACGTCACTGAATGCGTCGTTTTGAGCCTGGAGTTCCACAGGACTGAGTCTAACACACTCAGCCTCCACGCTGGAACGACTTCTGAGAAACAAAACACACAGAATAACAAACCACATAAGCCTCAAAATGTCTGTCTGGACCATAAAAGGGTGGGAAAATGTCCTGTGAGTAAGTGCTTTTGCAGTTAGTTATATATTTAAATTGAAGAAAAACAAAAGGTTTTATTGCGGTAAAACACAGCAGTTTTGCGTGTTAAATTTGAACAGTATAAAACATTTTCTCGAGTCTTTGTTACTCAGTGTGTAAAAACAGGCCAAAAAATGCAAACTATGTACAGGTGTTTCTCAAAACCTCTCCTCTCAGGTTTCCTGAAACAGCGGGAGTGAAATTGTGGTAATAACCACACGTTGGCTTTGACGTAACAACGTCTCATCTTTCAGAAACCGTTGGAATTTTTTCCGATAGCACAAACCATCACATGATTTTGGTAATGCAAAGTGTTGTCTGCGAAAAGCTCAGTGTTACCCCTTTACAATGAAATACTCAGTTGCAGGATTGGTTTGTTCGAGGATATAGAACAAAATGGGTTATTTTCATATAGAAAATCAAGGTCCATGAAGGTACCATATATGGTTCCTTCCCCCTGAAAATAGTATATATGAGAATATTCAAGAAGAACCCAAGTAAAGTGAAAGGAACATTATTTTAGAACAGCATTCCCCAATCCTGCTGGTCCTTGGGGACCTCTTTCCTGCATGTTTCAGATGTTTCCCTGCTGCAACACACCTGACTGATTTCTGAGATATTACCAGGAGAAGACAGAGTCACATGACCATACTGTTTGCCTTTTCGGAACTGCTTTGGAACTGTTTTGGATTTCCAAGTTACCAAATATAGCTCTTTGCCCGGTAAAGTGTTAAAGCCAGGAACATATCTGCATAACACAGCATAACTGTGCATAACACAGCAACTACTCCCAAAATAACACTTGTCTTATGTCTGGTGCATCCACTCCTGGTCAGCTGACACCAATAATCAACCTGTATTATTGTTAATAAGGATTTCATGTCGATCTCCTACCTCAGACGGGTTAAAGCTGCTGTCGGTTGGTTTTACCTGTGCTGTTTGAGAGGCAGTGCTGGTGGCAGGTCGTCCTCTCTGCTGACCGAACCAGACGCCATCGGGGACCTGCAGAGTAACAACAGTGAACTGTCACTGAATAGTGTTCATGTGCAGCTCACAGGTGGCAAAGTGGCAGACTTCCTGTTCCTCCCTCTGCTTCTACCTCTCACGCTCTCCCCTGCATGTGTCGTGAGTTGACTTTTTCATGAGACTGCGCTGCTTCTGCTGGTTTTCCTTTTTCTTTTCTTTTTTTTAACTCTTATCATTTTTAGCCTGTTTGAGGTTGCACCGGAAAAGAAGTGCCTGTTGCGAGGGCAACACTGTTCTGTGAGTTAACCTCAGCGAAGAACAGTTAGAGCAGTGACACTTGGTTTTTTTCTCTCTCTCTCTCTCTCTCTCTCTGTCACAGTTGATCTACTTTCAGCGTGTGAAACCACGGCATGAACGTTTCCCCGGTGGATGATGCAGTTTTGGCCTTTACATATGCAACAGCTCCAACTAGGAGCTTTTCATCTCCCATGACTTTAAAGAAACACAAAAATAATATATACAATTTGGACCAATAGTTAATCAACTTCATTTGGTATTTGAAATGTGATTCCTCTTTTTATTGAGAAAGGTACAAAGGTTTTTATTTTGTATTAATTTCCTTGGTTTCTGGATAATTAAACCCCACAAAATGAGCTTGACATGAAGCTACTTTTGCCAGTTTATGACACATACCCATGGTGCAATAGTGATCTTTTGATTATGTTCAATTTGTCTTTATATTTGAAGTGAATAGTACAACTTTACAATTAAGGTTCATGTGTGATTTGTCATTGATTTATTAATTTTTATTCTCATTAGCAATCATAGACAAGTTCTAACAGTTTTCACACATGATCCAATCTCACTATTTTACTGCTTTTTGCAATAATCTTACAAATGACACGTCACCATTTATAGGAGTTGCTGCAATTGATAATTATGGGAAGTTTTTCCCCATGGAAGTTATGGGGAAAAAAGACTGTCTGTAATTACATTTGAGAACTGGGTCTAATAATTCAGATTATGTTTTTAGACCTCTTTAAGAGGGATTTTTTCTTTTTTTTAATTCATGTGGTCACAATGTTATTAGGTCAAAATCTAAGAATATTATCCCACAGGAGAATTTAGAGGAACTCAGAGTCAGTAGGATGTGTTCTCTGGGTACCATACATGGTTTCTACAAAATATGATGTTTGATTGTTATGTTGATAAAGCCTAAACCTATTCAGGTCATGTTCTGGGTGATGATATTCATTTCAAGTGGCATTAATATTTATAATCAAGAGCACGCCGTGATTCCATTTATAGACAAACAATGTGAATAAGACCCAGATTTAAAGAGCTTAATAATATGAGACAAGTGCAACAGCAGCGGTGTGATGTCTGCATCCTCCGTGACACAGAAAACATGTGTAATATTGTGTCCACATGCTGTGGTAGCGTCATGCTACCTTAAGTGTATTCCTGAGTGTGTGCTGCTGATGTGCTTCTGCCCACAGTGACTCACACGTCCACTGTGTTAAAAGGCTGTTGTTTTCTTTCAGTGTTATATTCACACCATTACACCCCGATCTCATTGAATATCTAGAAACAACCCAATATGGAGCTGCAGGGGGGGATATTGAAAATGGGAATTTTACACACAATGTCTATGGCCTTTTGCACAGGATAAACTTCCTCCTTTTACTTCCACCTGAGAACAGAAACAAAGAAAGGTTCACATGTCAGAGGATGGTCACACGCTCTCCACACACTGACCCACAAGTGTCACATGATATTTAAGTGACTGCTGTCTTTCTGACATTTTGAAACATTCTGGCATTTCTCCTCTTGCACCAACAAGGTTTGTTTTTTTTGCCCAGAGAACTGCTGCTCACAGACCCATCTCTGTAAACTCTACAGCTGTTACTGTGTGAGAAACCCTGTAGATCAGCAGTTTCTCGCCCATCATGGCACCAACAACTACAAAACATATAAGGTCATTTAAATCCCCTTTCTTGCACATTCTGATGCTCAGTTTGAACTTCGGCAGGTCATCTTCACCATGTTCACATGCTTAAATACGCTTAGTTGTTTCCACGTGATTGGCTGATTCGATTTTTGTGTTAATAAATAGTTGAGCAGGTGAACTTAAAGAAGCGGACAGTAAGTGTATGAGTGTATGTTATGAGGGTTTATGAGAGCCCTTTAACCAGAAGGTCAGTGTGCTGACACTCTACTTCTCCACATACACACACATCACTTGTTGCCGGGTTTCATTTTTTTTCACTTTTACATTTTTTGATTTAGATAGGAAAACGAGATATAGATTTATTTATCTTGGAACTAGGGTCTTTCCAAAAATTGGACACTCTAAATTGGCCGTAGGTGTGTGAGTGTGCGTGAGAGTGAATGGTTGTTTTTCTCTATGTGTCCCTGTGATGGACTGGCGATCTATCCAGGGTGTACCCCGCCTATCAACCTATGTCAGCTGGGATTGGCACAGCTCCTCCCGCGACCCTCCTGTGGAGGATAAAGTGGTAGAAGATGGATAAATGGATGGATGTTTTAAAATAAAACAGTTTTTATGGACAGGATTTTTCAGGGGCGTTCATTTAGGGGCCACAGAACTTTTTTACTATTTATAGCTTTGTTGGTTTCCTCTGAACATCCGTCACAACCTTCATTGCTCACTGAGGTGGTTTGTAGTAGTTGAGTGTGAAGCAGATGGACCAAGGGTTGGCACCACCAAGTCTGAGGCCGTGTTTTCTGCCAGAAACATCATGAACTTTGAGTCACAAATGCCAATAAATAATGATGGAAATTCTGAAAAGCCTCTCTTGCGTTTAAATTCTCTTGGGAACCCTTTCATGTCTGAGGGCTTTTTCCATATTATTATTACGTACTGCAATCTAAAATAAATGCAGCTTCTATAAATCGGTCCTCGTGCTAATTAAAAACGCTCTGATTGTCGAAACTACTCTTGAACAGTTTAATTTGTGGTGCTGTATGTGAATTTTATTGCATCATAATGACACGTATACAAGGATGGGATATAGCACCTCTCTGGATTACACAATCATTTTAATGGATGCTAATGACCTTTGAGTCTCATTTGCCTGAAAGTATTAATGTAAGATACACCCTGCACATAAATAAACAACATAGGGACTGGTTATAAATGTATTATTTTCGCTTTCATCTACTCTTGTGTTATCACATCGCCCACCACTACGAGTGGTGCACTTTGCGTCATGAGCCCCTCTTGAGTTTCCTTCCAGAAGGAGACATTAACACACTGAGAGGGAGTGACATTTAAGACCATGAAAGCAGTGGAGGAATTAATTAACCTCAATTACACGGGAGATGTGAGACGTTCGTCCTTGAATGTTCCTCCTTTGATTTAATTGCCAAACAAACTGCTTTTGTTCGATGAGAATAAGGAGCTGTGAGTAAAAATGTGACAATAAATTAACACACAACACTTCTGTGGTTGGTTTTTGTTGTTTTATTTTTTGATGCAACAACAGCTGCCATATTTTTTTTTCATTATGACATTTTCTTTACATTTTCTACAACAGTAGAGACAAAATGAAGTCATCCAATCTAACACATCTCCAGTCCCATGGTTTCCTCCTAATGGCAGGAGGGGAAGTGCTTCTTTATAACGTTGTAGAAGCGCTTTTTCAGCTTGCTATCTGGCTGTCTGGTTGCAGGAACAAGCGAGACGGTTGTGCTGGTGGAAGAGGCGGAAGAGGCAGAAGAAACTTTTATTCCTGACTTTACTGATCTCCCGTGACTCTGTGAGTCTGCTGAGCCTTTGAAAAGTCTGTTTTTGACTCCAGGCCTGTGAGAGGAGTCGTGTGTGATGTCCACTGTCCTTGTGTCTGGGGCTTTCCAGTGGCAGCACGCACACTCCTCATCCTTAGTTAAGCGTCGTATCCCAGTCTGGCAGAGCAGCGCCTCCTCGCTCACCATCTGAGGACTCTGGCTCAAGGTGATGAAGCCATACGGGGTGGTGACTTTGGTCAGGTGGGGCAGGGAGAGGGCTGCTTTGCTGGCGGGGTCCAGGCAGTGCTGGGCCTTGGGGCATGGATACGAGCCCTCCCTCTTCAGAGGAGACCTCCTATGCATCGTAGGGTCAGAGACGCTCCGCTCAGCTCTGCGATCTGACACAACCAAACCTAAACTGGAAGACAATGAGATGTTTGAGCGGGCTGGAGAGACAGAGACAAATGACTTTGCTGTCTTAGAACTCCTCAGGTCTTCCTCTGACCCTGCATCCTCTTGCTCTTTTGCCTTGTTCAACAATTTTAAGCCACTTTGCAGAGACATCCTTGGTATGGTGAACTGTGGGATGCTGTCAGGTGTCAGGATATTTGGACAAATGTTGTCCCAGCTTGTCTGTGAGTCCGATCCCAGAGAACAACCAAAGGACTTTGCGCTGCTCGTAGCCCACAAGAGTGCACGGATCCCTGCGCTGCTGTGCCTGCGGGCTGTGGAGAAATCATCAGGAGCATCGGTTCCATTGCTTATTGCTCCAAAGCTTAACGTCCTTGTGACCGTGTCCTTGTACATGTTTCAGTGTCTTCCACAGTCTTTGCTCACGGGTTTGGATGTAGATTTGGGAGAGGTTGATGAAAGGCAGCTTTTATACATCTCTGCTTCCCACATGTTGTGCTCCACCAAACCCAGCACATACGTAAATGTGACGAAAGCCAGAGCCGGAAGTGGTTTCCAATTAGAGAGCTGGACAAGTGGAGGCATAATAATAATGGGGCCTCCGCAATAAACCTCTTCATATGCTAAAGAGCAGAGAGAGCAGCAGCAGCAGTAGTTCAGTTCCACTCAAAGACTCTGACGCCTCTGTGAGTAATACGATGTAACATGCTCCTTATTTTTAGCCACTAACACTTTCACACTGTTTTTGATCAACAGAATGGATGCAACCATTAACTACAATTACAAGCAGGTATAATCAGGGTCTAAGCGGATGGGCAGAGAAAAGGAAATAGAATTAGCTGGAATTGCAGGGAAGAGGCACTGCAGTTGGATTTAAATTAATATGCTAAGATTAATCAACATTAACTTGTTAAACTTGTTTTCAGAATATTGTTACTATTTATTTATTCATTTATTTCAACAGTCCAGGAAGTAATTAGGGAAGAGCCGATATGATACAAAAATATTTGACGACTAATTTAGTAATCGATTAATAATCGAATAGCGGTAAGATATGTTTGTATTTACATATCTTACCACTAGAGTACATGTTTATCAGGTGTTCAAACACTTCATTAAGGTTTGTTCTGAATGCACTTGTCAGACTTTGGAACAGATGGACCTGTAGATACTGGTTCCAGTGTGTGTACCTAATAAACTGACAAATGAAGTGCTCAAACGAGTCACGTGACCACCCTCTCTGTAGGTTAATTGGTGGGAGTTGCTCATTAGTAACACGTGCTTATGCTGGCACTGATTGGCTCGACCGTTGGGAAGTCAGGGTACATTTCCCGCTCACTGAGGTTCAGTCTGTGCAGCCCGGCAGCTCCACGTTCTCCACCAGGCCTCAGACCAGACCAGACCAGCAGAGCAGCAGGGCAGCAGGATGACTGTTGAAATTCACAGAGACACCGTGGAGCTGGAGCAGCAAAACACGGAGGTAGAGATGGAGTTTAGCTTGTTTGGAGAAGTTTGGTGTTATGTTTTTCTGCTTCACCTGTGTTTTCTTCTCACCTGTAGGACCGAGTGGAGAGGAGAGACGGCGTACTTCGCTCCTTGCTCCGCGGCCTCTTCTGGCCTTTTGGCATCGTGGTGCGTGCAGTGTATATTTTAAATGTTCACGTGTTTTTAAATGTGACTGCGTGTCTCCTTTTTAACCTGAACACTCGCCTGCAGGTGCGTGCCTACCACGGGTTCTGGTGGGTCATCGGCTTCCGGCAGCCAAAGCCGAGTGTCGCCGTTAACCCCGAGGTTACCAGTCCCGCACGTCAGAGCCTCGCCGGCCGCAAGCGCCTGCACCGGGTCACACGCCTGCTGCTGTCGGTTCTGCCCCGCTGGGTGCAGGGCGCACTGGGTTACCCGGTCTCCAACAGCATCGGGCTCTCCCTCTCCCCAGGTACTGTTCCCCTAAAGTCAGTGTAGTTTTTAAACGTGTGTGTGACATGACGTCACGGCTAAAAAAAAAAACTTAATATGGATGATTTCTGGGTCCTAATGTGAGACTATTGTGATTCTTTGAGTTGCTGGTGAACAAACTATGACTCTTAATGGTTTACTTTAAAGTTGTGTCACCAAAAACTACACAATAGACTTGGGATTTTCTTTTGGAAAGTGTAGCCCACTATGTAGTACTGTAGTTGGACTGATGGTCTATGGGGAAAATTAGGAGTTCAGGGTTTAATCACTAGTTTGAAGGAATGTTCAGTGTAACTTATTTTTTTTGGAGTTGATATCCATGTGATTTGACAACTGGTAACATCCAATAAGTTCATGGTTACAGCTCAATTTAAAGATGCTATTCGGCGACTATGCTTAATTTTAATGGTTCTACATGATGTCATGGTATTAAAGTTTTACATTTTTAGTGGCCTTAAACCAGTCTATGAGAACTCTGGGTGGGAAATGAGGTAAACATACCTCAGAATTGTCGTCTTTTTAGATTTGCTGGTTTTCTTTTATAGAAATGTACAATTAAAAAAAAATAAAAAAAAAAAAAAAGTTTGATTTTAGTGATGTAGTCTTCCTGAACTTTCTAAACTGATACTAACACTGGGCTCCAGCTGAACAGAAACATGACTTGTGCTATACTGGATGTGACTTGTCACCAATGATCTATCGATCTATACTGAATCATTTAATCAGGATTAACCTTTTAAGATCTGATCTCCAACAGAAATCAGAGTCTCTCCTACCAAACCATGTGGAAAGGGCAGCAAGAGGAAGCAGGATGAGTTGGATGAGGACGAGGAAGAAGAGCATCAGACCTGGGTGGAGGCACTAAATCAGGAGCTTGCTGATGATGAGGACCCTGAGGAGGATCCAGACTATGAGGTTGGTGCCATCTGCTGGCGGACTTCATATCAACCATTTGGTTCATACAGTTTGACTTGCATAATCTCATAGTTGGTAGACTCTGGCCCTTTCTCAATATCCATACTAATGTCCTAAGCCTCAGTCCAAGTTCTGTTCCAATTCTCAAGTATGGTTCTCATACCCAAAAGTCTTCTCCCTCTGCCTGTTTTACCAAGTATGCATCCAGTGGTGACTTGAGAAAGCCATGTATCCCAGAATGCATTATGTCAACAGATAATACAAATGTATAAACGTGAAAAATATTTTTCTCTGTCTTGGCATGCAGTTTTAAGATCATATGAGTCATTAGAATTAAAACGTGGTTTGTGTATTAAGATGTATTAATAGTTTGGCAGCGACATTGTCGGAGGTGATCAGCTCCGCCTCTGCAGGTGCTCACAGTGGCCGCCACAGAGCAGCGTTCCCACGGCCTGTCCTGATGAAATGATCCACTGGTTCAGTCATCTCTCTCATTGGCTGCTTGGTGTGATCGATTTTTGACACGTTTTATGTAAACGTTTTGACCTGATGGTTTGAAAATTTGTCTAGTATGTTGCTTTTGAGTCCCATGGGTATGGTACTGTATTTTAATTTGAGTTAAATATATATAAAATTTGAAAATAACAAATTTATTGGAAGTGTTATGTTCATTTATCAACACTCTGTAGGTAGCGGTAATGGGGCTTAAGCAGTAGAACAAGGAAGTAGCTGCTCTTTCAATTGAAGAGATCGTTGTGTACTGCTGTACTTGGCGAGTATGTACTTCTCACATACACAAGTGTGTACTTGGGTATTGAAAAAGGACCTCTGGCTTCAGTTTCTAAATGTGTCCTGTGAAATTGCACAAAAATGCAGCAGCTAAGGAAACGCATGTCTTTCTTTCTCAGCCCAGTAGTGTAGAGACGGAGAGTGAAGAGTACCGCTCGCACAATAATACAGAGAGTGACATTGAAGTTCAAGAGAAGGGAGTGGTCATTATTCAAGATGTAAACGTGGTAAGATAATGGCACTTTGATTTAATAAATAAATTGCTCAACATGAAGCACTAACTTGACTCTTGTGTTTACAGGATATTGACCCTTCAGCTCCTGTTCAAGTTGCTTGTCCTGCTGTTTAATGTTTGACTGTTATATATTTGGAGTGTTTTGTATGTTTATGTTAACAATAAAACAATTTGCCTTGCCATTGCTGTAGCCTCCCACTAGATGGCAGTAAAGATGCATCTACTAAAGAGCTGGGACATGTAATGTAGTTAATGGGGGAAACTATGTCTCCTTAGGTTTTAAATGTTGTATAGCAGGATTCAGGCTTTGAAATGTGCTCACCTCTGCCACAAAGAATAAAGTGGGTCACACAGCCCTTAATGTAAATGTGTCTGATTCTGCGGGTTTTTTAACGGTACTGTGAATTTCAGGGACCTTGGTGTTAATCGCATAGTGTTAAAATACAGATGTTTATGCATTTCAGTTTGACCTAATTTAGACGGAATAAGCTGCATGGCAAGGGCTGGAGTGTAAGCTTTTCTATAACATGGTTGCATCTTAATGACATGTGCTTAATGCCTTGGTAATTATGGAAAAATTGAAAATACGTTAGTGTTTTGTGACGCTGTGTCCGTGGCTCTATACTTTAATGACTTGTATGAGCTGCTTAATACTTCAACTATTTGACTGCAGTTGATCTATGCAGAATGAGCCCCCTCACGTGTGCTTGGGTCTCTACTGCATGTGTTACCCAAGTCCCAACACAAATAGACTTGTGCTGCCCATAGAGTTGCCCCTCTTGTGTTCATGTTCCCATACATGCTTGAACTGTATTGTATGAACATAAGTGGCAGCATTACATCCTCTTGAACACAACTAAACAACACTTATCCAGCCATCAGCACCCACTCTTAAGATGATGACATGCTTTACCTCTTACGCTGTTCTCCTTCTGAATAGATCATATTATATGGTAATGTTTTTCTTTACAATTTAGAGGCTTTAATAGAGGACTTGGTGTTCTGCACTGGATGAAGTATTAACCAGAATGAGTTGAGCTGTAATTATTCATGTTTAAAGGGACACTCCTTTGTTCATGAAGGTCACTTTATGCTCAGCCTGGGGAAACTGGTGCTTTTCCACTATGTAAATTACCCATGAGAGAAATCTCAGATGAACCACAGCAGAATCCAAAACACTTAACCCTCTAAGTTCTGTTTATTTCATGTCTCTTTTCCACCTCTAATGATCCAAACAACTCATGGTTTGAAAGACAGCAAGTGTATCATCGAGCTACTTTCATTTAATTCCTGAAAAACACTGTTTTGACTTCCCTTTTTCTTTTCCCCTCAAATGTTTTTCACCTCAAGCTTGGGTGCAAAGCCAGCTGACACCTCACTGATATGAATTAAATAGTTGATGTGTATTTGTGAGAAGGGCTGGATACAGAAGAGGAACTGATCTCTCTGGGGCCTCTTGCCTCTGTCTGAAGAGTAGACTGCTCAATGGAGGCAGAGTTAAAGAGCAACGACCTCTGTCTGTGGTGTTTGAAACCAGCTGGAGCCTCAGGCTCTGTCTTTGCCTTTCAACTTAAAGGTGAAAAACAGTGGTGTATGGAACAGGTATATTTCATTTGCAGTCCCAGACTGTGCTTCTGAACACAAAGCAGCCTTTCTCATGCTGTGGCTGCAGTGGATGGTTGTGTGCGTGATTTGCTGAGATGATCAGTTGATGAGCACGGTGGTCCTGACATTTTTGTCTCGTGTCACAACCTTATTTTCTGTTTTATAGATATAGTTACTTTTTTGACCCTTAAACTGGGAACTTCTAGTGTTGCAGTGGCAAAGGTACACCATGTCAATTTTGGAGAAGAATTTTGGAGAATGTGCTCTCCTGTCTGTCCCCGTATTTATTTGGAGAACACGTCACTTTTTGTTGGACTTTTGTGGTTCTTGAATTTTATATGAGATATATAAGAGCAAGCAGCAGTTTTTCAATGGCTTCCAAGTCATGCCAGTAATATGAATCACAACTCTGAATAAAACACACAAGAATAGGATAAATAATTCCCGTAATAATGTTGCAAAAAATGTTCATGTGAACGTGAGGATACAAAAAATCAGATGAATAATAAACAGTCGACTTCACTGCATGTGGTTGTTACAGCTGGGCTCCATGTAGCCTCATATTTGAACAGTTTTGCTGCAAGTGCTCATTCTCAAAATGCACAATTAATAATACATTTACAAAAAAATTAAAAAAAACATTGTGGCTTGTATGGTTACCAGTCGACACTGGATACTTACACATAAAATGTCATAATATTGCTACACACAGTACCTTTCACACAGTTACCTGTTGTACTATATAGCAATTTACATTACAAAACACAGCCCACATTTCGGGAGTCACTGGTATAAGATGACAATAACAGAGGCAACGATTTGTGAACTTGGATGAGTCTTTTTTTGGTTCTAATTAAAAAATGTCTTTATTTATGCCCTGCAGAATGCTCTCAGTCACATTTCTTCCTGATTGTAGCTGAGTGCGTATACACAAACAAGTTTATTTTAAGTGTCCTCATGTTGTTTTCTTTCTGGAATTATATTACACAGTCCACCTGTCCTGGCAAAAACCTTATTGCAATCTGGCTGTAAATATGTTTGCCAGCAATGTTTCGTCACTGTTTGATCTGAATTTAATGAATGAGGGTTTATGACATAACATTACATCAGCGTGTTGCAAACAGGTTTTAACATGAGCTCACACACCATGCAGTGGGATGTGACGGCAAACCAATGCTTAATTGTTTTACCAGTCATGGTCTTCATATACCTTTGAATATTCATATTCAGTAGTGATTCAAGATGAAGACACACGTCTTTATAACTGATTGAGGTGTTTCATGCACAGAGTGTGGTGAGAGTTACTCTTCTTCATTGTCGTCCACCACCCTTTTATGTCTCATGCTCACAAGCTGTTCAGAAAACCTGTTTTATGTGAGGAACTTTAGTGTTGATTCAACACAGATTGGTATAGAACACACACACACACACACACCCAGAGGCTGTGCACACTGCAGAGCGTCCTCATGTAGGTCTTGGTGACATTGGCCAATTGTCACCTTGAATGAATGGCAGCAGGTGCTGGCTGTTCCCCAGACACCTCGGTCCATCCTGCAGGCTATTATCCACAGCATTACAATGCGACTCTCTAATGTCAGCTGACAAAAGTCCTCAAACTCACTCCCCTGCCTCTTACTTTTCCACTGTAACCTTCTCTGCAGCACAGGCATGCAGTGTATTTAGCTTTACTCGCAGTCTAATCACCAGCTGTCCCTGCAGGTTTCAAGAGCATCTATCATCTTCAGCGAGGAAGAGCAGCAAAAACATAAAATAAATGAAGAAGACAGGTGGTGAGGTTTCATAAACACTAAAGTGAAACTACATGAAAGCTGCTTCCTCAGGGACACAATTTGAGCAAAAAGCTTTAGAGATAATTTGACCTGCTGGGGTTTTTTTTTGTTAGTTTTATCATGGACGGATAGTTTTACTGTCTGTATCATCGTCTCATCTGCATAAGTGTATTTTCTTGTATGACTTTGCTGTTATCTGATTGTCCTCGTCTGTCCGCAGGTTCCGTAACACCTCTGACTCGTGGCTGAGACGACCAATAACCTGAGCAAGGCCCTCGACGTGTGCACAGTCAGCGCCCGCTGATGCCGGTAAGCAAATCCGTTCACACGTTTAAGATGCTATTCTGAGCTGCAGCCCAAAGAACGCTGAGATACGACCTGCAGACACACACTCAGAGGGAGACATGGCGAGTGAGTGCTGAGCGGGTTTTATTTTTCAGGTCAGGATTAAATCTTTAAATCCGGATTCAGGAGTCGCAGCACAGCTTTCCCTCTTCTTCTTTTTATTTTAAATTAATGACACCAGCTGGAGGACTTATGTCACCTCCCTTTAACAACAATTCAGTCTGAGTGGGGTTGAATTTATCAGGTCTAATATCAAACATCTTGATCTAGTGTTCACATATGTGGGTGCACTGTGGTTCAGTGTTGGTATGACTGTTGCTGTATATATATATATATATATATATATACATATATACAGTAGATACATTCTAAAATACTTAAAAAAAAGGCAAAGGGAACTCATTCCTCAAGTGATGATGGGAAGGCATCTGCTTCTAACGCTGCCAACAGCGCGGGCACCTGTTCACATGCGGTGCAGACAGTCACATTTAACAGACACTTTCAGGGTTGATTTATGAGACGAATGGGATCTTTTCCACCTTCCCCAAAAGAAAACACACTGCAGGATACAGTTATTGTATGTTTATGTGGGGGATTGTGTAGTTTAAGGTTTTAAATTGATGGAGTTATACATGTTAGAACTGTAGCTGTGGAACTAGAGAAATATCAACAAGATGTCAACCTGGAAAAGACTATTTGTGTCCATGGATTTAATTTCTACATGTCCAAAAGGTTTTGTAGCTGTAGGAAACAATGAATTATTCAACCAGCTCTTATCTTGGCTGAACTAAACCAAACTTTGAAGTGAACACACAGTTGTTTATATAATTCATAGTCACGTGTGCTTATCTTCCTTAATAACCATAGCCTGTAATTAACCAGCATTAGGCATCAGCCGACTTTACAGTTTATTGTGTTTTCTGTTGTTCAGTGCAGTCAATGATAGTTTCTGTGTAAGGCAGGTTATTGCAATAGATTTTCCAAACTGATCCAGTTTTCATGCACAAAGTCTAAATAAGATTTTTTTGTTTCTGATACGATTTGCTTTGCTTGTATTAAATATTGATTTGGTTAAGGAGAGTTCAGTGACTGGGTTTGTTTTGGGATATTAAACATTTTTCATATACCTCACCCTGCAAACTGTATTAATGTGTATATCAAGAATTGAACCCAAAGCAGTTGCAGTCGTGTATTTTTCTTTTCACTTGACCATCAAGGGGAAACACTGTGTGGTTTGCTGTACTATTGGAAGAAGTTTGTTGTTGTAAATCACTTTATGCGTGGGAACATGTTCTTCTCAGCTTCCTCTCATGGATTCAAAGATTGAGTTTAGGTGAATCGGAGACTTTAAACTGACTGTAGGAGTGAATAAGTGTTGATGGTTGGGAATAGTCTCTGAATGGCAGGGGACGCTAGAAAAGCTGATAGTAAACCACTACTGATGTCATGTTAAGATACAGCTTTAATAAACACTGACAATGTGGTCATAGCATGTTTCTATGTGTCTGGAGCCTCTTTCACATTAAAATTACCTGAGACAATTAACACAACTTATATAATCAGTGCTTTTTCTGCCCTGTGGTGTTTTTTTCATCCCTGCTCCTGACTTGTGTGAACTGTGATGACCTGGAAAACAACAACAACAACAAAGCTCCATAGCTCTCACTGGTGAAGTTATGGTGGTTACATTACTATATTTTAGGGCTCATAGATACTGTATCTCATGACATGAGACAAGATCCCGTCTTAGATTTTGGATATTGTCATATTTTTATGACTTTTCCTGTTTTTAAAGGCTGTTGCATTGATAATCATCATGTTTATTATACTGAAATACTGTTTTTTTTAGTCTTCAGTCTCATTGTGCTCTAATAACTTCATATGACTATACGATTCCTTGCCTATTTATCAAGTACGAGTGTTGTTATGAAGTTGTTAGAGTCGTTTCAGCACCACAGTGACAGTGAACAGCTCCTCTGCTCTGGCTCACATGGTTTTCAGCTCCCTGACCAAGAGCAGTCCATGGTTTTGATCGCTTCCCCTTTGACCTCTCCTCTCGACTTTCTCCAAATTGTTGTTTGATATATATTGTGTACAGTGTGTTTGTGTGTGTGTGTGTTTGTTGTTAGTAACTCACATGTACAAGGGCCCGTTGTTACTGTTATGCCACTGTTTGGGATGTACACAAAATAAATACTGTATAGTGGGTCTCAGAAGATGTTATGTGTGTGCAGGGTTTGTGTTTATTTGCTTATCTGCTCACAGGGTTGGGATCATCACTGGAGTGTGGTTCTAGTGTGTTAATGAGGCGTTGGAAGCCATTTTCTACAGAGCTGTCCGTAGGGTATTGTAACACACTTAGTTATATTTCCTTTTTCTTTTTTTGTTTAGTTTTAACTTTAATTGAATATCCGATCCGATGTCTTGTGAAATGGCTCCAGAGATCTGCGATAATGCCACACTGTTTGCCTCCGTTTTGCACTTCTCACACTTGTTTGTTTGCTTTTATCCGTCTCTGTGTTTATAGTTCTCTGATATCTGAAATGCAACCACCGCTCTGCCTGGAGGCTTCCGGTGGTGCAGCAGCTCCTGCCAAGTCTTCTGTCACTCATAGTGAATGTTTGTGTATTTGAAGGTCAATCTTAACAGATAAAAAAATACATTCATTTAACGCTAAGCCCCTTAAAAAACAGATGTAAAAATGATGTTCTAACCTTTTAAGTAATGTTGCAATCTGTTCACACATGCAGCAGTTATGGATCTTTTCTCCAGGGAAACATCTGCCTCACTCACTTTTAAATGTTCCAGAGTGATTACCAGCTGAGAGAACATGCTTCACTCCCTGGGGTAACAAACAACATCCATGTCTCTGCCTCTCATCTCTACAGTTTAAATCGCTTCAAAGGAATTTTTTTTTTTTTGTTATGTATTAATATTATGGCATCGCATATTTATTTTTCTTATTGTTTTTAATCTATCAGCATTATGGGATTCTCTCATATCTCCCACTTGTGTATTTCTCTTGAAACCTGAGGCAACCAAGAGTGTTTATGCTCCAGTTACTAACTGTGCACAATTTGTTTATTTTGTTGTTGTTGTGCTCGGGTTTTTCTTTGGTCTTCAGTGGAATAAAGTGGAAGTTTGTGGATTCACTCCCTGACTCCTCCAGTCTGCATGTCGATATATAACTGGGAAAGATGCTTACCCCATGTTGCTCCTGACAGCTGTGCCTGCAGTGTGTGAATGGGTACGATACATGCTGCCCATAGACGCACTGTATGAACGTGTGAATAGTAGTGTAAAGCAGCTTTGTGTGGTCATCAGGACTAGAAAAGCTCTATATATATATATATATACCATTCACCATAACACAAAGAATGGAGAGCTGCAGTATATGATGTTGAACTCGCTGGGGCCTGGATGTCACAAATCACAAACATTTTGTGCTGCGTGTCTGTGAGATGTCAGGTTTGTTTTGGGACGTTGTTCCCTGTGGTTCGCTGTCTGCTCTTGTTTTGTTTGTCATTACATTTTCCCTGCAGCGCCGTGTAGTCCTGCACTTTTTGAGAATGTGCCAGGCACAGATAAGTGACAATACTGGTAATATGCAGTGTGAATGTTAAGTCACAAACACACACACACACACACACACACACACACACACACACACACACACACACACAGGTTTGATGAGTCCCATGACATAAAGGCTAACGGAAAATTGGTATTATTGGTAAAATAATAAAAAAGGAAAAGCATATTCTAAATAAAATATTAGATTCACTTTAGTATTATAAAAAAAGTTGTGTTTTTTGTGTGTGTGTGTGTGACAGAGGGTTAGTGTAGGTAACCACAGGAGTTCCCCCTGCAGTCTATAGGCCTATGTTTCCCTGAGCCAGCTCTAACTATAGATTTTATCAAAAATGGATGTTTTAAGTCTGACTTTGAATACAGAGAGGGTTTCTGCCTTCCAAACCCACACATGGGAGCTGGTTCCACAGAAGAGAAACCTGGTAACTGAAGGCTCCGCCTCTCATTCTACTCTTAGGCCTGCATTTTGGGAGTAAAGCGATGTATAGGGATGATGAGGTACAACTAGCTCTAAGCACTAAGATATGATGGAGCCTGATCATGAAGTGCTTTTAGATGGTGAGATGTCAACAGGAAGGTGTGTATGTGTGTGTGTGTGCGTGTGCGTGCGTGCGCACATTAACGTTCCCCTCAGACTCCCTCAGGCTCTTCTCTGAAGAGGTGTAGATGATATATGTGATTGGTAAGTGAACAGGAAATGAAATGAGCAACACCTCATAGACGCACCAGTGCCTCAAGGTGAACGTGACACAAACGATCTCAGGTAGAAAATAACATTTTCACGCACGTGTGCTGGTTTTTGTGACATATTTCCCTGGAAACTCGATGTCTGCATTTAATAAGTTTTAATTTATCTGTCTCACTACTGGTCATTAGCCAGAGAGAGTTTAAACCACAGATCTTTCACAAGGTTTTCCAGGCAGTGACTCATTTGGCCTCTCCTTTCCCTGTGCACTCGTACACATAGAGCTTTTAGAAAAGAGCTTCAGTCTTTCATCTGCATTTATCTTTGAATATTTTGTGATGGAAATGAGTTCAAACTAAAGACAAAAGCATTCAGGCTGAACAGGGATTTGTTAGGGCGAGTGTGTGCTCTTAAAAACTGGCCCATATATATATATATATACATATATAGATATAGTATATATAGAGAGAGCAAGAGATGGAGAGTTGCATCAGAGTAGCTTTGTAGCTTTAGTAGCAGGAAGGGAACCTGGCAACTGTGGATGTGCTGCCTCGCTTTCAGCCTCCTTACATAATATAAACAGCATGAGGAGAGTAGCCAGAGGCATGAGAGCAGGACTGATGAACTGCTGGGCACCGAGTGCTCCTCTAAAATCCCGAGGCAGCAAAGCAGAGGCCATTTGACAGCTCTAAAAATAAGCAGCAAACGGCAACAATGTGGTGACACAGTCGGGGAGTGGGAGTACAATGGGAACACTTTTTTGTCTTTTCTCTCATGTCTGATGTGTATCCAGGGGATAACTCTGGCCATTGTGTGGCTCTGATGGTAGCTGGAAATAATCTCCGGCCAAAACACGTCACAGTGAATCATTCAGCTTAGTTTGTTGGCATTTGTTTCCTTTGATGTGGGTGGGTTATTCCTCGTCTTTTTCCACTCTGTAATCTACCTGAGGAAAATATCTAATTGTAATTTTTCAGACATATTTTGATATGATCATTTAAAGTCACACCTCAGTCCAAAATCCAAATATAATGCATTATTGTCTAATGTAATGATAAGAAAGTAAAGATATGAATCACTTACAATATCTCTGT
This sequence comes from Solea solea, assembly GCF_958295425.1. Lineage (NCBI taxonomy): Eukaryota > Metazoa > Chordata > Actinopteri > Pleuronectiformes > Soleidae > Solea > Solea solea. The sequence goes on along the minus strand of NC_081142.1, from coordinate 5,475,797 downwards.
ATTTTATTTTAATGGGAATGGAACAGAGTCACAAGTATAACAAACTAAATCATCCCACTAAAACAGTAAAACAACAACAACTTTTTTCTGTATAATAATACAATAGTAATGAGATAAATTGATCTGGGTGTGTAGTCTGACTTTCCACCGAATAGTGTGTTACATGTATTTTAAATGTCAGTTTTAGCCAAATTAACATGATAATTACATGTTTGTAACATCATGTAAAAGTATTGATTGACACTAAAAGTACAAACTTTGGGTCAAATTCACCAACAGATATTCATAATTTCAGTATCTGCCCCACAAACAGTGATTTCAGTTTATAAAGGGTTGTTCAATTGCTCAGCTCTACTGTGAATTCTCTATCTCTCCCTGGTGTTTTTAGTGATGTTGATGTGAACTGTGAGGATTACAGCAGTCAACTGGCCACCCACCCCATAATCAGCTCCTTTGGCCTGAGCACTAACTAACAAGCCTATAGAGGAGAAATGGAACAGTGGTTAACAGCAGCTCGTCATACATCCTCTCTGCACTTAACTGCTGGTGTAACACATTAGTTTTGTTCTGCATAAAAAAGGCTTGTGGACTCAACCAAATATTATGAATAAGACATGCTGCATATAGATAAGGCCGCATACAGATATGAGCTGCAGAAATGTGTTGTGTAAATGAGGAATAAAAAAAAAAAGCAGAGGCCAGTGGGAAAACACCATCCCTCTTGTTTCCTGGAAGTAATTTAAAAAATCCAATTTCTGAAATGTACACTTGCTGATAGCATTTTCTTTATTCACGGTGTCAAAGCCTGAGCTTGGGAAATGTGTCCTTTTGTGTCCATTTAATTGGTTTGTATAGTCTCGTCCCCCGGTTCATTCACCCTATCATCTGCACTGATTTGGATTCCACTGAAAACCACAGGAAAGAGAAACATCACCCCAGAGCTTTTCTAATCCGCCCACAATCCTTTGCTCTGCCTCCATCTGCATACAATGTGGGTGGCTATTGTATGAACTCATTGATCTGATGCTACAATAAATATAATAACACACACAATGAGGAAAAAACATTGTTGAACTTCATTGTTCTCCAGGTGAATGTGAGACGTTAACATATGTTTTCTAAGGAAAGTGAAACTATCTGTTGTTGTTGCATATGTAAAGCACATATGAGCAGAGGCTTAACATAATCGAGGGATGTTGTTATTCTGTTTAGTTTGGGGGATAATATTTTAACTTTTTTGTGTAGCTTTATTGATATTTAAACAGCTCAGCACACATAGTACCCCAGACATACAGATACATCATTTATCAAGATTAGATCATAATAAAACGGGGGAAAAAAACCCTGTAACCCTTAAACAAACAGAAGCACAACATTAAATGTAAATAAACATCACATTATTAATTAATTACATACGAACAAACGGACAATTAAAGCTATGGTAGGCAACCCATTTTGGCATGGGGATTAGGTACATTTTTTATCTTTGCTGAGAAGTTGCAGAACCTGACAACAAATCACATCTGGATGATTCTCAGAAAGAGGAAAACACAGATTTAAGCTTTAAAATTGAACCCACATGTTTTCTTTTTTTATCACGATGCACTGGCAGTTGTATGTACACGACCTCTATATTTGTGGTGGCTCATCCTCCCTCCTGCTGGCATTAAGCAGTTTAAAGTCTCTCACTCAGGCTTTTTTTTGTACTAAAGGTGGAAAATAGCTGCAGCAGAGAGTCAGCCTCAGTAATCCTGCCCTCTGCCTTCCAGCCACATACTCCTTATTTACTCCTGACAGCTTCAAATTGAAACTGTGATCACATTTTCCACTCTGCTCCTCAGCTACACTTACTTTCAGAGCCAGCCGGTTTTACACAGTGAAGTTTTTTTCTTCCCTTGTTTCTCTTCCTCCAGATATCGCTCTTTGCCACCATCTCTCTGCAGTCCTGTAGCTCGCCGGCTGCCTTCTGGGATTCATCAATATCTGACCCTGACATTGTTTGGTTGCCTTTCTTTTGCAAGCTCTCCAGCCTCTCTCTCCCTCTGTCTCTGTGGATCGGACAGTTCATTTGTTAGGATTGAAGGGGGGGGGGGGGGGGGGGAGACAGAGTGGAGTTGAGATTGGATTAGGAGAACAGAGGAGAAAAGTGGTGGATTAATCAAGGCCAGCATGTCTCACTGGGTGACAGCTACAGACATTTCTGTCATTACCATCTGATGAGATGGGAGCAAAGGCTCCTGCCTGCTGAGTAAATACGGTATAAAATCCTGTTTATACACCGAGGGTAAAGTGATGTAGATTTATCCATGGAACGCCTCAGGACACACGTACAGATTTTTAGTTATTCTGTTTGGCTGACATCAATACATATATTCTATTACGTCAACTTAAAATTCATTAAGTTCGTTTTACTGGTACAGTTGCGCATAATTTAACTGTGGATAAGACAGTGGGAGTGGATGATATATCAAATCTATAGACTAGAACAGATGGCTCTGTCTGAGGACACACACACACACACACACACGTACACGTAAAGGGGACCAATAGTAAAAGAGCTTCAAATTTAATCTGTTTACCTCTCCAGTTTATTTCCCTTATATGTACAACAGATTGTCTCAGCACACAAACACACAGTTTTAACTGTCTTAACACACCATTCAATGTTGGTCCCTCCCCTCAGGCATGATGTGTGTACAGTCAGTAATGGTGGAGCTTATGGCAAGCGGTTTTAACATTCATCAGTACACAGGATATTCACTATCGATATCTGCAACGTCATTCTTACGAGTCACACCTACAGTTACATTTATTATCTGCAGTTCAGGTTTTACTATCGTCAGAATGACGTCCCTTTTGCCATTCATGTGTGTGGGGTTTGTCATTAGAGAAACAGTATCTACAATTCCACAACTGAATATCTCCAATTCCAGTTTCAGATATCTACAACGCCAATATGTCATAATTCAAATTCAAGATATGTTTAATTATCCTCCATTGATGATATCTAGCTTGTCCTTTTTACATATCTTGAATTAAGTTTCAGATAATCAGAATGAAGTCGAAGATCGATTCAGTTGCAGATATCTGCGATGTAATGACGAACCCCATACACATGAATGGCAAAAGTGACGAGTAAAATTGAATTGCAAATGTCTGAAACTTTAGTTTTGACTCGTAAGAATGACGCCACAGATAATATATGTGATGGTAACTCCAGATAGTCAAACTTGTGTGGGATGAGCAGGATTGAGGCCCAATTTTGTGTGCTGTTATAGGCTAGTGGTCGACAAACCCCCTGCCCAAAACCTGGAGCCCTAATTCATCCTAAAACACATGGATCGTCATGGTTTTGTATAAACCTTATACTTACCACAGCAGCACCTGCGGTGATGCAGTGTCTTTTTAACCAGATGCAGACTAACTATCTGGAAAATTAACCAAACATGTCAAATGAATGTGGAGGGATGAGAGTTTTTAGCACTTTGGTGTTGTTTTTATGCCCCAAACTCACTGAAATAATAACGACTCTACAGCCAGTTTGAGCTTAGTGTGTGGCACATTGACCTTGTACTGCACTATTAAACAAAACACTATCCAACATGGATGACTCCCATGCTTATTCACATACATGGTCTTCAAGAGATAACAGCCCACCTGCACTCAGGTGTCCATGACACGCAGACACTTTGTCTGAGTCTTGGGTTTGTGCCCAGACTTGCTCTTCTGTGATGGTGTGGGCAGCAGGTGGAGCCGCTGATCGGGCTTCACGTTGCTCATGAGCTGCCCCATGTGGCACAGGGGTAGGAAACCAGAGATGAATAAGGGAACTCATGTTCAGACCAAAATGAACATGACATGTGAAGGTGTGATTTTGAATCCCCTTCAAGTCCAGTGGCAGTTGCTGGTCTTTGAAGCTCATTTCAGGCCCAGTTATTTATACATAAATTCTCACATAAATTCCGCAGCCGAACAACTAGAACGCTCCATGGACTCACAGAGAAGCTGAGCTTCTCTTGAAGTGACGCTTTTGCCGCATTTGTCCAATCACCGTTGAGCTCACCACAGTGAAAAAAGAACCTATTCTTTGCCATCCCATAGAGAACAGTCGTAGCTGAGCTTCAAGTGGTTTTAATGCGGAGGCTGCTACGGGAATACGAAAACCACTTACGATGATCCATCATCAGTGATAAACAGCTGATTTCCAACAAACTAGTGACACGCTCTAATCTCGTTCAAGCACAAGTTTAGTATTGAAATGTAATGTAAATACAACACAGAACATATTTGATGACATTTTAGAGGAAGCTGAGCTTCCCTTGCTGTCTTAGAGCAATCGCCACTGTTCAGCTCTTACTGGACAAATTTACTTCTAAATAGATGTTGAATGCAAAGGACAAAGTCAGGTGACTTTTATAACCATGTTTGTGTTAACTATTGTCACCATAGGGAAGAAAGTATCCTAAAATCCTCAGGTTTATCTGAAGAAAGTGTGACTAGACCATGGACCTTTCAGAAAAGATTTGATCTGTGTCGCTCCCCTGGTATTCATTCCCTTTCTCCCTATATCCTGCACAATCTGTCCTGCATCTGTCCAAAAGTTGCCCAATATTGATATTAACATTGGTGCCTTACCGTCAAAAGTGTCCTTGATCTAAGTCCTGGTCTGACCTGAGTCTTTGCATGTCCTTCATGTGTCATATGTTTTTTATTAGACTTTTCCCACCAGGTGTGCACATCGGTGCAAGGTCTAAATTTCCCAAAAAGGCTGATTGTGAGCACGGATACTTGTGTTGTGTCTGTGTGTTGACCCTGGGTCTGCTCATCTGTCCATTGTCTGTCCTCCCTCTCACCTAGTGTCAGCATGCATTGCCTTCAGCTCACTAACATCCCATCCTCTCCTCTCTGCAGAACTGCTTTGCTCATCCGAGTTATTTTTTGAGTCCTCCACCATCTGATTTAATATTCAGCTTGGAAATATCCAGCTGTGCATTGTTGGCGGGATGTGTCTACGCTAGTCTAACGTAATCCAGTTTCCTGTGATGATAAAGACTTTCATTTGTTTAAGGACAGTCAGCAATAATCTGAGCCATTTTAAATGCCTAAATGCATAAATGCCACAGCTGTCGCCTCAGACATTTGTTTTTTGTTTGAAGAGAGACGACACAAGGAGGACGACGACCTGGAGCTGTCTGTCACACCGGAGGACAAATAGCTTTTGACACGGCAGTGGCATTGTATAATTCAGTGTAATTCTATGTGCTCTTCACTCAGTCTGTTTATCCCCTCGCCTTCACGGTGTTAACATTCCTGCGGCTCACTATTCTGTATGTTCATTCCTCCTCCTCCATTGCAGCTGCTCGCCTCACTCACCTCATTTCTGCCACCCTCAGCTCTATTGAGGCACAGAGCTATGACTGATTTTTCACTTGCTCCTTTATTTGCTGCCTCAGCATGTTTAAGGCTAAAAGCATCTATTTGATGTTTTGTTTGCTATTGTAGTTCATTTATGTTGCAATCACCCTTTATTTTCTCATTTCCTCTAACACTACTGTCCTCCTTCTATTTTAAAATCAAACATTAAGTACATTTTATTTCTGTGTTAGAAAACAATCACTGTGATTTCATTAGCTCTTTCCAAGGGGAATTTACTCACATTCAGGTTGTTTGGTTTTGTCCTGAAGCTTTACCTTAATTAATTCATTCATTCATGTTGTGCCTATGTCAGAGTCATGCCATACACACACAGACACACACCTGCTACTTTCTTACTGCCAGGCAACAGTCAATTATTTAACATTTTATTGAAGCTGCCTGCGTGATTCCAGATCTGTCGAGCTCAGCGCGGCGTCCCGTTGACTGCGAGACAGACTTATCTCTTAGCTCTTATGAAGTAAAAAATGACATTACAACACTCATATGTCTGTGTTTTACCATGAGATCTGTCAAATCCTCTCGCTTCAGTTGCTGTGGCGGTTTATTTGCCCGCTGTGTGTCCCTGACATTGGCAGGAGGCTGTCGGGAGGCTGTCGGGCTGTCTTTGGGAGGCATTGACCCTCAGAATCAGAGGCTGGGAATCTTTGACTGCAGCACTTACCTTGCACTGCAACAGGAATGACATTGACCCAGAAACGCTGCTTGCAAGTCAAGTTTTATTTCACTCTTTTGTGTTACTGTGTTGGCACAGTGTGGCCAGGTCAGACCCTGAAGGCTTGACTGTGTCTGTGATGGGATGGACAGAAAATCCACCAGAGCAGAAACTGGGTGAGGCAGCTTGACCTGCCAGAATACTGGATTATTCTTGATTATACATTCAGTTTGGCTTATATACACTTGCATAATTTAAAAACAGAATGTATATTAAGCATAAATATGGCCAAACTATGTGGATGTGTAAAGCTCTAGAATAAAATGTAATTAGTCACCTGTGCTAAGGTGGTTATGTTTTGTGTTGACTTTTTGTTACAGGTTTATGCAAAAGTATACATTTATTTTAAGAATAAAACCTAGGCCTTGGAATAAACCATTTTCAGATTATGGGGTGGAATTAGGAATTTGTTTTCACCACGACTGAAGCATAATTTAGTAAATCAAACCTCTTTTTTCCTTAAACATATTGTAGGATTGTATGCAATTAGTGAAGGTTTGTAATGTATTTGTTGTTGGTCTTTAGCACCTTGTGGGAGCAGTGCTTGATTATGTGTCTGTATGTGAGTATGGTTGAAATTGTCCACATTAGCCACGACTCCACAAAATAACCAGTTCATGCCTTCAATCAAAACCTTGTCATTCATGGTTTGCACCATTTGGAGCAGTGTTTGGTTTTCACACACTCACATTTCTGCTTTGCCACCCTTTCATTATTTACTCCATCCTTCTCTCTCCCTCTCTTTGCCTCCTCCACCTCCCTCTACTCACCCTTGGGGTCTTTTGACTCCCTGAGGACCTTAATACCTCCACACTTTCTCTCATCTCTTCTTTTATCCACTCCAGACCTTCTCTATATCACTTCTTCTTTTTTCCCAGCTTCAGCTGAGCACTGGTGAGTCACCAACCTTTGTCCAAGCCCGCTGGTGTGTGACCATTCAGCCTACACTCACACACATACTTGTACTTCTGTCACTGTGAGGACATTGTCTGTGATATAATGCATGTCCTAACACCTTACTCTACCACTAAGAAATGCCAAGTTGTGACCTTTAAACCTAACCCTCTGAGGTTGGTGATGTCCAGTCAAATTGTCACCTGTCACTCAGGTGCCAGGTCTACAGCTCTATAAACAGGTCCCCATAAACATAGCAATAAAGGAACACAAATGATGTAATGCAAACACTGAAGCATGTTACTCAGCCTCTCTGTTTGGGTACTACGATGAAAAATGTACGTCTGTACTGTAAAACAAGCTTTGTTAGAAATAGGACTGATCCAAGCCACATTTGATTAAAATGTCCTTATTTTAAGAAAAGCAATCTGCTAATGTGGTAAGCAAAGTCATTCTGTCATGGGAGAAATGTTCCTAATGTACGTTAGCATTTCTTATATTTACACACAAATCTGTGACAGTGAATCTTACTTTTTTTATTTAACACATATTTAATACAGGAGGAGTTGAGAGTTCATGCAAACCATTGTTTTAAAGTTTAAAGTAAGCTGCAGTATCTTATTAAGACAAGCTTAGATACTTTTACTAGTGCAAAGCTATGTCTTTTTTTCTTTTTAGACAATTTCCCCAGAAATTTGTCTTATTGAACTTTTTTGAGAATAATTTTTGCAGTGATTTGTCCATCATAGAGATGAGGACACTACAATTTACAGTGGTAGCAGAATCCACAGTGCAATATTTGATTTTCTTTGGTGCTTAACGGCAGTTGGCATCTGTACTATTGCATTACCACCTCCTTCTGGATTTAATCATCCATGACAGTCTTCTTGTTCCTTACTCAAAGGATCAAATGGTTTGCCTTGGCCAGGAATGGAACCCAGATGAAGTGTTTAGAAGGCAGCAATCAAATGTGGTGTTTAGAAACATTTGTTTTTAAACACCAGAAGGTTTCTTGCTTGTACATAAAAATCTAGTTCATATCTCATGTGGTTCTGCAGCGGTGTCACTTCATTTCTGTCCTGTCAACGTCCTCATCATAGTACAGCATCCCCCCGGAGGAGAATTCAGCGTCTCACAGTAGAGACTGTTGTCCCGCCTCGTGTTTTTGTGCATTCATGATTGCTGTGTGATGAATGTGATGAAACACACACTCATACTTATACTCATACATACATATTCAGCTTCTGTATCTGCATTGGCTCGCAGCTTCAGTGGAGGCTCTGCTGCTGGTATGTTCAGTTCAGCAGCAGCAGCAGCAGCAGCAGCAGCAGCAGCTGCTGAAGGCCAGATAAGCTTAGCATGACAGCGACTGTAAGGCTGCAGGACACACACTCCTACTCCTAACACACACACTGGTGTGCATGCAAAGCAAGTGTGACACACATGAATGCACAAAAAGGCCTCATGTACTCCAATATAATAGGGTTGGTGTGTTAACCAGGAAGCGATGCAACATGTCGACTTTGTCAAGCAACTGTAAGATATACATCGCGCATGTTGTGCACTAATTAGCAGTTATTTGCACACTCAAATCAGGAGAGTGTGAGGACCCTTTAGCACTGCTCTAAAACACACCACGCTCTTTCATCCATTTTGCTCTAAATGGGACCGTAGTTTACTGAATGCATATTATAGTGTATTAAAGACCTTAAACTAATATCTGAGTCCATATCCTCATCAGGGAAATGTTTACTGACCTTGTAATTCAAGTGAGATGTCATTTTCTCCCTGACTTACGGCTAAGGTCATACTTATCACATTTCACATCCATGGCTTTTGCATTTCTGCATGCACGTACATGCCGAGGATCTGTTTATACTAAATTGAGGGTCTGGATCAGTCTAGTGTTCCATGCATGGATACTTGATCTTACATTCCAGTGTAATAATGCCGATTCTTTAGCAGGATTTACCCCCTTTTGTATTCTTTGAGTGCATAGTTGTACATGCATATGCACATTTCTGTGGTGACCATCTTCCTAGATGTCTCTTTAGACCAAATCAAGGGCATGCCACCAACCCAAAGTCTGGAAAGTGTTGAGCTACATGGTGCATGCAGAGTCAGCGTAGACTCAATCGTCTGCTTGGGTCCATGCAGAAATGCACAGATGTGAAAAGTATGACCCAAACCTTGCAGACTTGTTTTGGCAACCATATGGTACAGTTTGGTTTGGTACAGTACGGTACGGTTTGGAACAGTAAAGCCCTCAGTCAGGCTTGCATTTCGACTGAGAACAGTATCATTACTTGGTGGGTAGGGTGTGCACTGTGCCTAATGGCTGTGTCAGCGAGATGAGGAGTGTGACATGTACCGGTGGTTACAGACGTCAAGCTTTGTATGAGAATAGACTGCAAGTGTTGAACAAACACCGGTCGCAAGGTAATGCTGCTTTTCTGTTGCCCAATCGACGGGCTGTCGTGGGTCTGGCTCCACCCACACTATTCCATTACTCCGGTACCAGAGAAATAAGGCCTGGTTATTTTGGTACTATTCCTAATGGAAATGCAAAAAAATACGTACCCTTACTGGACCGAACTGTTCCACTTTGTCATATGCTACAAACGCAGTACTGCAGCATAGAAAGTGATATGGATCTATATTAAAAGGTCATAAGTAAAGAACTGGGAAACAGTACAGTCAGCCTCAGACTTTGTTGTTATCCTTGATTTATATCTCTCAGATTCAATTAGTCAACAGGATCACAAGTGCTGTGCAGCATGTTGATATACTTTTTCTTTTCAAAAACTGTCAAACTTTCACACTCGCCCACTCGCTGTCTGAATTTTGGCAGAATTACATTTCAGGAAGCATAAGTAGGCGTGTGCCACATCCCACTGCTGTGCTTCTCTTTGTCCTCCATTCACTAAATTCTGCTCCCTTTTTTTTTAATTTTTGTTGTGTTGTGATGTTGACAGTGGGCGGGCAAAACTGCTGTAAGTTGCTCAGGGCCATTGGCTTGTTGTCCGTCTGGATAAGTGGGAGAGTTTCAGAAACATAACTGGTATAAGAGTGTGGTGAGAGCCGAGGCGAGGGACTAATGGTTTTAGGCAACGTAAGCAGTGGTTGTAGACGTTTACAGCTATTCCTGTAGTAAATGACAGAGCTCTGATGCGTTCTTTCTTTTTTGTCTAACTTTGTTGCTGCAACATTTAAAACATTTTGATGGACCAACAATCAAGAAAAGAAGTTAAATGGCCACATTCAACAACTGTCAGTAGTAGAGCATTAACAGAAAAGCCAATTTGTCGACGTCAGTTGCACATGTTGACGCGTTGTGTCAGGAGTCGACAAGTCTATGTTAGCCTATGTTTTGTTTTGTTTAAATGTCTTTGAGAAGGCATGTTGATTCTTTTATTTAAAGTGCATTTTACCAAACATATTGACTGTTAATGTTACAGAAAAATGAGAATCAGCTCTTGTCAGTAGCGTGATGTAACCCCAACACCTACTTTTGCTCAATGCAAAACATTCAGTTAGTTTGTTGTTAGCTTTGGATTAGCAATTTAAGTTTTCCATGCCTGAAAATACTTACAAACAATACAAACGTGGAGTGTATTTCCACATTGATTGACAGTTTGCTGCCCAGTCATGAATCATTTATGTCTGTTTACACAGCGGGCATTGAAAAATCTATATGACATGCATTTATAGTAGTATAGTTGAGCGATTACCTTGTCAACTTCAATCAGGCCAAAGTGTATAGTAAAAGTATCGTGTATAAAACGGGTGAAGCAGGTGGTGTCACTGACGCCTAACTACCACCACAGGCAGGACACCGCATCAATGCCAAGCCCCCAAATTTGTGAATGTGCATATGTTATTGTGATGCCTTAAAAGAAGTATCACTGCACATATTGAGATTCACTAACTCTGACAGCCTGTTGATTCATTAATATTTGATGTTCCCAACATGCAGAGAGAAAAGTGGGGATAGGACAGAGAGAAACACTTTCTCAGAGATTGTTGAGAATGTGTTTATGAAGCAGACAGTCTCGGGTAACGACAACAAAGCGTTCTGTAGGTAGAGTAATGAATCACCTGCATAAAGACGTCTCTTATCAGGATTCTTTTGATAATGTTTTGAAGGATATCTGCAGCAAGTGGTTCAATGAATATAGCAAATAGAGATGGGAGAGTGTGTGGCCTTGTACGCCTTTGTAAAGTGAAGTGTTGTGATTTTAGTTCATTTGTGGTGACTATTACCATAGTTCATTCATTCATTCATTCATTCATTCATTCATCTCCTACCACTTCTACCACTATCCTCCACATGATGGTCGCTGGGCTGCTGGTGCCAATCCCAGCTGACATAGGGCGACAGGTCACCAGTCCATCGCAGGGCCAACATGTAGAGACCGACAACTATTCACTATCACACTCACGCCGATGGGGAATTTATTACATTAATGACGTGCTAAAAAAAAAATAAAAGCCTCACCCTGTGAACACATGTTTCCCCTCATTTCATTTGACAAGAAGATACAAAAGCAGAAATGTAATCCAAGCAAATCCAGCAGCAGTTTATGGCTGGTATGTATCATCATGCTGTTGTTGTTCAGTATTTATTTTTTACACATTTAACACTACATTACTAAAACATTCAGGTGAATAAAATGTTCATGTTGTATAAACAGGTAATGCGGTGGGTGAAATGTAGCACACCTCACAGTATAGAGATGTCGAAAGCAAATGTGCACTTTTGGTGTATAAAATGACATCTAGCTGAGTAGCATAGCATATTTGAGTCCAGCACCAAATGTTTTCCCCCCTTCTCCTTACATGAGAGTATAAACTGACAAATGAGTACAAAGTTGATGTATTGCATTTCAACCTGCACTGTAGGCACGTACATTGCCTTCATGTTTTCTTCATAATGTATTTATCAGTAGCACAATACTTCTGCAGGAATCTTTGAATATATTGTGCCAGAAAAGATCTTTGAACCCCGGAGGGACTTCATTTCTCTGCTGCCTGCAGGTATGAAGCACAGAGGGAGGCATGGTGATTATTACCATGCAACTAGATGGTATTATTATAAAGCTGCTGCAGTGCACTAAGCCAAAATGACATAGTATCCTTCACCCTCACATCAAAGTTCTCACCATAAGCCTCTCGGTGATTTATGAAGGTCACTCTACAACAGGCTTTCACAGTGCAGCGGTTTGGGGCTCCTGTTCAGATGTTAAATGACAATTTACCCATGTATTTTCTCCGATTTGTATTTTTTTTTTGTTCACCTAAAGCATATGGAGATCACACGTGCACAGAGACTGCAGTGCAGATGAAGTCAGCACAGGAAAACTGTGCCGTTTGAGGACAGAAACGCAAGCAGACTATGTAGATACTGTAGCATAAAACATGACACAGCCTCCCTTTTCACCTGGATATTACACTCCTGCCTCAGGCTCAGATTTATGCTCCGTTAAAAAGAGGCACTGAAATGTTAAAGATGACTGAGAATGCCGCAAGGAAGAGTACAAGATTTTCCTTGTCTTTGTCAGCATCTGAGCCATTAAAGCTCCTAACCTGACTCGCAGCACTTTTAGTTAACAATGAATGAAGTGTTCCCTGTCTATTTAAAAGTGTAATACATATTTTAAGTTCAGACTGATTATGATAATGTGATCTTGTTCATCTTTTGTAATGGATAATGTATCAGAGTAGTTTTTTCATTATTCTTGTATATTATAAATGTATCTTTGATACCTTTGACTAACACAAAGGCTGCTTCTTTCCATACTATGTTTAAACGCACAGTATATACAGAGGCTATAAAAATGTGCAACATAGAGTGTCTTATATCCTATTTTATCAATTTTTTCAGCACAACCTTTAGGCAATCTGATGAAACTTTTTTTTTTTCATGTTGACCAACTATATAAACACACCTGAGCAAAAAGTACTCAAAATGTTTAAAATTGGATTGGATTTGTGACATTTGGAAATATGTCACAGTTCAAAGTTCACTTGGCTTGTTTTTATGAACAAAACAAAAAGAAAAACAGTCTATTTTGTAGAGCTGAAACCATTAATTGATGATTACTAAATTTATCGGCAACTATTTTGATAATCGAATAATCGGTTTGATCCTTTTTTCATGATTAAAACAAGATTTCAGATTGTTTAAGCTTCTTAAATGTGAATATTTTCTTCATTTCTTTTGCTCTTGATAACAAATAAATCATTAAAATCCTTTTGGTTTGTGGACAAAACAAGACCTTTGAGAACATCATCATTTCCAGGTTTGACGAACACTGATCAAATTTTTTTTTATGGTTTTCTGATATTCTGAACACCAAACGATTAATCGAGAAAAATAATCGACAGGTTAATCGATTATGAAAATAATCGTTAGTTGCAGCTCTATTATTTTGTGACTGACTTCTGCACAATTATGGCTACTTTATATCACTACTAAAATTGAGATATAAAACAAATCATACATTTGATTCAACAACACATAAGAAGACTAAAAAAAGGCACATTTTTAAAGCCGGAATATGTGACTTATAAACACACATACACACCCAGGATGTCCATATAAGGAGTTGTGTATAAGGGTGCACCTGCAGCACAGATCCGTGCCGCCTAAGCATTGAGGGTTAAAATGATCAATCCATGCATCGATTTTTATCCAATTCAATTCAATTCAATTCAATTTTATTTGTATAGCGCCAAATCATAACATACATTATCTCAGGGCACTGTACATAGACAACATCAAAGAGAGCAGAGAACCCCAACAGTTCACACAATGAGCAAGCACTAGGCATCAGTGGAGAGAAAAAACTCCCTCTTAACAGGAAGAAATCTCTGGCAGAACCAGGCTCAGAAATGTGCAGTCATCTGCCTCGACCGGTTGGGGTGAAAGGAAAATCGGGGACAGAGGAGAGGTGAAGGACAGAAAGGGGAGGGGGGAGAGAAAGGACAAGAGGGAGATGAGGTAGAGACAGAAGAGAGAGAGAGACCAGGAGCAGATACACAACAACTGTATCAAGTTACAAGTTAATACAATTAATGATATTGACTTTTTAATTATAGCACAATAATAATGGTGATGATGTGGGTAGCCTCGAAAACTGGATCTTGGTCCCGCAACCTGCATGATGAGAATACAGAGAGAGAGAGAGAGAGGGAAGGAAGGAAATACACAAACTAGGGAGAGAAAGAGACAAGGTTAATGACATATAAAAAGTCAAAATCATATCCTGAGTGTGAGAGAGTGAATGTGCGTGCACCACAGATAAAAAATCCCCCAGCAGTCTAGTTCTATGTATGGATTAATTTCCATTTCATCTAAATATTTCATCATGTTTACAAGTTACATGCTGTGATGACATTTCACAGGTAAGATCCCTGACTTTGTGGTACATTATATTTTCTGGCACAATTACAGTACAGCACAGTTTCACCTGCCATTTTTTGTGGAGTTAGAACAAATCAGTGGTTAACATCATGTGTTGGCATCGGTCCTGATGAGACCTTGAGCGCAGTAGCTTCTTTTTACACTCACTGGGAAATGAAATACAATGCTTCCTTTAGTGCTCTATTAGACTCTCAGACATTTGGCACACACACTCCCTCCATCTCGTCTCACTGTAGTGGTGACAAATGTGCCGCAGCTGAGTTTGTACAGTGGCTACAACTTGGCTCTAAATTGTGTTCTTGATTTTTGTGGCTCGATCCCTGTCTCCAGCTGTACGTCACTGAAGATTTACTGTTGCAGCGTTTTTCCCTCAGACAAATACTGGACACACACACACACACACACTCCATGTCAACATAGTGAAGCCTCCCATTGGTTTGTATACTGCAGCTTTGGAACCTCATCTTTTTACAGCACAACACAATATGTTACAGTCAATATCAATATGAGAATAAAAGTCAGCAAACAGACACAGAAAGTAGAAAAATGGTGCAATATTGAAGAAGGAGTGTAGTAAGATGCTGAGTCACCTATGACTGTGTAGTGACTGATTCAACTGTTCAACGGCGCTTGCATTAAATGTGTTTCACGGTTCTGAAGCAGCTCCCACAAGGCAGAGGTGCAAACACACGATGTTGATGATGAGAAATGTTATTTCAGGGCGTTTAATGTTCTTTTCACACTGCCAGTGCTGTTCATGCTTGTTGGCTGATGTTATGTAGGTAGGACACAAGAAAAGACTTGGTAAATCAGTAGATATAAGATCAAATGACAAATCTATCTATCTATCTATCTATCTATCTATCTAAGGAATCTTTATGAATTGAAAATTATAGCGCCATATAGTATTATTAAATAATGACCCAGTTCTATGTGGGCTAATAACAATAATACTAATAACTATATATATATATATATATATATATATATATATATATATATATATACGTATATATGTATATATATATATATATATGCATGTATTGATATACATGTTGATATTTTAGTATTATAGTTGGGGTCATTTTCGCTCCGCGTGGATGTCAATGCAGTCCCTGCAGAGAATGTTTGAGTGTCCACGACCTGAAAGCTGAAACTAGGCGAATTTTAGAGAGAGGAGCTCCTTTAGTTTTCTCCCACGGGACGTGAACGTGCCGCAAAACCGAGATAGAGAGAGAGAGGGGGGGGGGGGGACTACAGCGCAAATGAGCCCCAATTAACAGCAGCCGGGTCCTCTGTAACACACACACACACACACACACACAGACACCAGGACACTTCTGCACATGCGGTTCAGTTGCGGGAGCAGCAGCAGCATCAGTCGGAGCTGCCAGTGTCTCACAGACAGAGCTGAGAGCCGAGAGGCGCAGAGCTAATGCAGTTTTCATAGCACAATAAAAGAGGAGGAGGAGAGAGAGAGAGACAGACAGACAGAGAGACAGACAGACAGACAGACAGAGAGGAGAAGCGGAGACTTGAGTGTCGCTGGATATTTCGGCATCAGCTTCTGCGAGGAGAGTGTAAGGTAAGGTAAGGTAAGGCGAGCGAATGCAGCACAGTCCTCCTGCTGCTGTTCCTGCTGCTGCCGTCACTGCCGGGGGAGAAGAAGAAGAAGAAGAAGAGGAGGAGAAAGAAAAAGCACAATCCGGAGGATCAAGGTTATCCTGCAAAGATCTGAGCAGAGAAGACCACTAACAGAGTTGCAGATGTGGAAGAGGAGCTGTGCAAGTTCTAGTCCTGGGTGAGACAACTTCTACACACACACACACACACACATGCACATGCAGAGGACAGCACAGCTATTTTTAAGACAATCAACTTTCATTCATTTGGACATCCACACCAAACCTCTCTCCCTGAACGTTAACCATAACCAGTCAATGCTTAACCTTAACCTAACTCTATACACATCTTAACTCAGAAATGAGCTTCTGTCTCATTAGGACCAGGCTTTGGACGCCATGAGGACGACAGGTCCTGACAAAGTCTGTGTTTATACCAAAAAGGAACCAAAATGGATACACTCACTCACTCACTCACACAGGTTTGCACAGTGTGTTCATACACAATGTGGACTTGCAATTATTTGGGTAACCAGATCATGTTTAACCCACAGCACAGTTCACATCTTACTTGAAACCAGAGCCTCAGAAATGTGGCTCTGCCTCGTTAGTCCCCATGAGGACAACTTGTCCTGAAAATGTCAGTGTTGATACCAGAAAAGGTCCCACAGAGGTAAAGCTGAGTACACACACACACACACACACACACACACACTCCTCTCTGTGATCCATTACCACAGCGAGACATTATATATGTGAGCCGTGTCTTCTCTGAGTCCCTGTGTGCACTTTGCTGTGGTCCACTCACCCTATTGAACACGAGGTTCACCCGTGATCACCGTGGCACTAGTTTATCCCTCAGCCTCTTATCACTGTGTCATGGTGCAGTCCCAGTGGATCAATTTGTGTGTGTGTGTGTTGTTTTTTAATCTCAGATGAACATCAGATCTCTTAATCTCACTCTGCTACTCTATTGTCATCCTTGAAATGGTGCTGTATGTGTTTCCTTTCAAGCACATCCACTGTCTGTGTGTGTGTGTGTCTTTGGTTACCATTTCTCAATTAGATTTTAATGATCTAAGCGTGGGTTAGAGAGGGGAAGGCAGCGTCTGATCGATCCCTGCAGTCATCTCGGTGTGATCTCAGGCTCGGTGCCTGTCGTCAGTTTGACACATCTAAGCCGGTGCCTGTGTTTGTTCAGCCTTCTCCCGGCTCTCTTCCTGCCTGTGTTGTGGCTTTGTTCAGTTGTCAGTGCAGTTATGGAAATGTTAAGGTGTTTTTTTTTTTTTTTTTTTCTTTAATTTGCTCCTTCGCTGACAGGATGTCCTACACTTCACAGTATCTGTTGTTATTCAAAGCTGTCATCAAAGTTTTAATAGTTTTCTATCTTTTTGTGGTTTCTATGGATCCAAGTACTGAAAACTGAATGATGAATCGTTCCAGAATTGTTATTTATTGTTGACACACAAACCTTTAAGCTACTAAGACTGAGGCATTAGACCTTTATCCTGTGAAGATTCCACTAAGTTGCACCTTATCTATGCTTTGTTGTTGGACAGCCGTGTCTCTGTAGATGAAGCTTGGTGAACAGTAAAGCCAGTGTCTGTCATTTGTTTTTGAAACACTTTTTAATCCTATTAGTTAAAATCCTCTTCACATCCCTAATGCCATTAATAAATGAAGTTGCCTGGGGGGGAAAAATAAAGAAAAAAGCTGTCTTTAGGCCTTGGAATATTGTGATTTGCTGGATTAAATGTCATTCACTAATATACGGAGCTCCAGACCTGACACGAAATAGATATAGGTGCTCACGAAATAAAAATTAAATATCATTGAGAGCTGCGTAAGCAAAAAGGGGAGCAAGAGGGCCGACGCTGCACGACGGACAGAGATTGAAACCTCATTTTCATCATAAAGAGCCGCCTTCCACTGTGTAAATGTCACAGTGTTATTGTACGTGATAATTCCCTGCGCTCCGGTGTCACTAATGACTGCACGGAGATATCAATGTAGTTTCTCCTGCTCTTTTTGTTTCAACAATGTTTCGTTTAAATGTTATTCATCGTGCAAGTTTGAATCTGTGAATGTCTTTCTAACTTTACTTTAGTGTCACAGGTTCACGCGAGGGTGCGCTCCATTAGCTTACCCAGCTGTCCAAGTTGTTGAACGATGACTTTTCCATCCATTAATCACCGACTATTTTGTTGACGATTAGTTTAATTTTCTGATGTTTCAGCTTCTTAAATGTGACTCTTTTCTGGTTTCTTTGCTTCATGTAACTAAGAAATCATTAAAAAGGAATCATTCAGGTTTGTGACATCTGAGAACATCATCTTTTCAATATTTTCTCACATTTTATGGATGAAGCGATTACTCGATCAATCAAGAAAATAATCGACAGATTTATTGATTATGAAAACACTCATTATTTAGACAACGTTTATCAATATTGTCTGATTTTAAACATGTTTGCCTATGTCACCCAGCCTTGAAGCATGCCATAGTGTATTTCTTGACTTGTACCACGTGACATTGGTGTCCCATGGTTTACTGCGTGCTTGTACAGAATCACAGAGACCATCACTGTCTAAAAATCAAGTCAAGTCAACCCAATTATCCAACAGCACCTAATGATCGTCAAGATGCCACTTAGCCCTGTTTGACAGATTCATGTGTCAGTAATGAAACGCCTGCTGACAGGTCCGTGTGCGGCTCACAGCGCCTTGTTGAATCCGGCCCGTTAGCCTCGTTCATTACTGTGCCTACGCTCACCTTCTTATTCTGTTGCGTTCTGTTACACATAAAGCTGTCAGCTGTGCTCAATACTGACATAAGCTCGGTTTATATCTGCCAAAGCTCAGCCTGATTATTTTCAACTCTGGAGGATTTATGAGGGCAGTGAGGAGATGCGTCCCTCATCTGTGCGATGCTGCACTTACACCGAAGGTGGTGAGTGTAGAGTGAGTCAGGAGGAGGGCAAAGATAAAGGAATCAAGTGTAGAAGGGAAAGAGTGCAGCAGTGAGTGGCTATTGGCTGCCTGCTGGTACCTTTGGACATTGTGCGGTCATGGGCCTGTGTGTGTGCGGACTCTCCTCTCCTGTTCTACCTTTCTTCTGTAGGTCCATAACTTTAATATAGATCTTAGATGATAACTTAATTTAACTGTTGACGGCAAAAGCCTCCCTGACACCTCCCTTCCCTTATAGTGCTTAAGAGTCTTGAGTGTGGCGTCCGACACAGGATTCAAATCACACAATGCCGGTCAGATAAAAAGACTTAAAGATCCTGAAAACATGCGTTAAATCGCATCACAACCCCTTCTGCCGTATTTCATTACGACAGAGTCTGGGCTGCAGTCATGCAGGAAGTACAGAACGAGTCACCAGACCAAGTCGTACTAGAACTGCATCATGGAAAAGCACCGTTAGGTTCCCAGGTTCCCTCATAACACATCCCTGTTACATAAACGATGACTTTTCCATCCTCACCAACATGAGCTGAATGTATTTTTTATAGAAAATGTCTGTTTAAGACAAGTTATGATTTAATTTTTGTGTTATTGCTTAATAATTAGACCATAACCTTTCAACATGCTGTAAGTCATGTAATCTGTGAGAGAACTAGACTCCTGCACCTCCACTTGTCTTTGTTTCCAGCTTTTAAAGGACATTTTTTCATGGTTTGGACCAATGACGGGGCAATTCAAAAAGAGAGACTGCTATTTACTGTTCATTTTTAATCATTTCCATAATTTCTACATTACTTTGAGCAATATAGAGAGTTTATCCATGAGTCATCTTACAGATACAGTATGTATTATTCATCATTCCTGTAGCTGTTTTAAGGATATTGTTTTAATATCTTCTTCTTTTTTTTTTATAAAGATAACATCAGGCATTTATCAACCACTTTCTTGACAAATGACTACGTGGTGCAGTGAAGACGCATCGTCTGTGCTGCAGTTTGTCACCGTGATACCATTAATTCAAATTACTGTAATGGAACCTCGAGTAACAACAGAGCTTTTGTTCAAAGCAGGTTCAAAGCCAAAGCAATATGTCAACCCACTACAATGCAGCAAAGTAATAAAAGCGCTGTGATGGCAGGGACTCAATTGATCTTCAGGACGTGTTTTTGCTGTTTGAATTATACCACTGTCTAATTTAGAAAATAGATTTGACTATATATTGGCTCACATTTATGTCTGCTACAGCTATTTATAATAATCGTATAGTGCCACAATAACATCCAGCAAAAAGTCCAGAGACCACAGGTACTTTGTTTAGCACTTTTCCTTCTGTGTCACTCTTTCTCTTGAAGAAATCAAACGACTTTGTTTGAGCTCATGATTGAGCCCATGTGACTTGACTGGACTGACTCAGGAGGACAGAAGCCTCGGTGCAGATGAGATGGAGAGAGAAAGCGACGGAGTGAGAAAAAGGGTGTTTTGCTCTTTGGATGCTGCATATTTTATATTTTCTGAGGTCTCTGGATGAAAGAGTGTGTGATGAAATAGCTGTGGCATTTCATAGTGAAAGGAAGGCCAAAGAATCTCATGAGTCTAGGTAGGCAGAGCGTTCACACTTAAGAGGAGTTCAGAGACTCATCTCCCACTTCTGGCCTGGATTTATTCTGTTGGACCAATATAAATACTTTTCAGCAGGTCGAGGTTCTTTAACTCTAAACCTTTTGAGTAACCTGGTATTTGATGATGTAAAATTCATGTGCCTTTGAGCATAATCAGGAGCAAAGCGGCTCCCCGCACCATCAGTTTATTTGGGGAGTTTATACACTTGTCATCTCCCTGGCTCATTTCATTGTATGTATTTCTGTTGCTGCTGGCAGTGTGAGGTGCTGCAACTGTGCCATAAAACAATATTCTACCGGTATGTATCAAGCATCATGACTCACATTTGCAGGGGAAAATTGATTTGGAGGAGCCCTGCCTGAGCTCTCAGCCACCGTGCACTCAAGAGGAAGAGATGATTTTAACAGAGGTTTACTAATGCACACTGCATACCATTGTTAGCATCTCCCATTCCCTTTGAACTGTGGGTAATGCTCTGGAAACAGTTCCTAATAAATAATTTTCTTTAGGCTGCACCCACTGAAATCAGTTTTAGTTTTAAAATGCATCACTTTGAGGCCCTCAAGTGTAGAGTTTGGAAAATGTGCTAATTTGAGTCCATAACAGAAACTTAGACATGCAAGCAGCTGCATTTGCTTCCTGATGGGGCAGAATTATTCACAACATGTATCAGCCACTTATAGTGAATGCATTATGGAAAATTTATAAAAACATGTATATAATTTCTAAAGATTTTCTTTATATATATATATTAAACCACACACACTGGTGCAACCCGACAGAACAGACAGAAATAGAAATAGGTAGTGTGTGAAGGCAAAAAACCTGACCCGACCTCAGTCACAGTCAATCAAACAGTTGGATTTTGCAATTGGGTATTGTGTAATGATTATCAAACCAACTGCAAACACATGCCACCAACAGCCAATGCAAAACAGTAGGTGAGACGCAGGAAAGTGGGAATATCTAAACAATGATACCGTTAACTCCATGACCTCACCCATACCTGTCTTTCTTTCTACAGTAACAGCGAGCCGTTTGTCATCCGTGTTTGTTTACCCTTCGCTCTGGTTCTCTCGTGTGACGTGTTCAGTTGGTTTGACAAATCATGTAGTCTGTGATTCCTCATCGGGTGCTGTCGTTAAATGTGTGATTCCAAGTCTTTCAATCGTCATAAAATAATCTGCTGAAGCCAGTCGGTGTGTCGGTGTGTGCTCTTAGTCTTTTTAACATCAGGACAAAACAATATAGAGACGGTGAAGATTGTGTAGGTGTTTCCCCAGCTTTAGTTTCGTCAGGACATATGAACAATGAACCGAGGTATTCTGCTCATAACTGTTTATTTACGGAATTATGTGTTTATCCGCCTTAAAGCTGAAACATCTCTTAAATCACTAAAATAATCTGAACGTCCTTTGAAAATAAATTTGGGTTCATCAGACTGAAAAACCCCACTGGACAAGTTCCCTCTGCTTTGCCCATAAATGTTCTTTTCAGCCCGAGATACGGAGTGTTTATTTATTGCTGCATCATTTGCCTGGACCTCCTGATGAACTGTAAGCTCGAGGAGGCAGATGACCAGGTCAAAGGTCGTTTACATGCAGCCCTAAACCTTTTTGAATCTAGTTTCTTAAATAAGACGCTGCATTTGATCGTCCTCAGTCCAAAAGGGGCTGCGTCTGCAAATCTATACAGCACAATTTAAATAGATATGACCTCACGTCACCTCACAGATCACTGAAGGGCAACAGCTTGTCGTATCCAAAACTAAACTATTTTGATGTTGAGGCAATTTGATTCAAAATATGGCTTTTCAAATTCATTCAGCCTTTTCTCTCTCTCTCTCTCTCTTTTTAAACCGAGTACATCTTGTCAAAATTGTCACCACACTACAGCAGCTGAGTCGAGCAAACAGCAGACAGTGTGCTGAAGTGCTGCGTTGACCCACCTGTGTTCTGTGTGCTGACTCAGGTTACATCTTTTATAGCGTCTCTCCATGGGCCGTGCACATGAGATTGATCTTTAATTAGGGTCTTTCAATTATGTAGTCATGAGCAAGATTAGGTTAACACACACATGACACAAGCGAACAGCGTGTTTGTGTTCTCAGGCTGATTCTGACACACATATCTGCCTTTAGTTGTGAGGATGTTCATGAGACTTAATACCCTCACCATAAATATGCTTATATAAATGTAGAATAGAAAAATGTATGTTCAAGGATTCCACCCACTACCTGCAATCCGCCACTCCTAACCACACCCCTAAGTTATATAAACCCAACCCTAAAGAACTTTGACCTGTTTCTCCAAAGACTCTGCTCCTGTGAGTTAAAATCTCATGTTTATTTGTTTGATACACATATTACTTGAATGGTCTAATTGTTTTGTCCTTGATAGAGTCCTGTGTTTTAGGTCCTGAGCAAAGATTTTGATGCATTACAGATGTAAGTTGAAACCTTTGGATTTAATGTTACTACTTTGGTTAATTATTCAAATGCAGATTTGTAATATCCCTTTATCTCTCATCAGTCATGTATCATCCATCACCCATCCATCTGTTATCTATCCTCTACCAGCTTTATGGATCCTGTGTCTAAATGTGAACACCATGGATGTGTTTCATGATTTAAAGCAAGATGCGATGACGCAAATTAACAAAAATGGCTTCAGCCACATAAACTCAAAATAAACCAATGATGAATGTCCAGAAAACTGGACAGAATTATGAAAGAGTGTATTATTATACCATAGCTTCCTGAAAGGGAGGGATGAGCAGAGGAGTCCTTGCAGTCTCACCTTCTAATTCCTTAACCTTATAACCATACCCCTTTTGTTTTTTTTCAAGCACCCATTTTTATCGTTAAACCAATATTAACACCATCTTCCACGTTTATCTGGATTTGTGGTCCCACATGGTTAACACTGTTACCTTTTTAACCATAATCTGACCCAACTTTAAACCTAATTGTAAGGTTTTAACCCTCAAAAAGCCGTCTGAATGTGTACAGTATGTCCTCACAATGATAGTTTGCAGCCTAAAGTTGTCCACTCACATCATGCATTCCTAACAATCATAACTAAACGTTTAACCCCAACACTTTTCCTATAACTACAGGGCTTTAAATGTTCTCACAACAATGACCCTCACACTTGGATACATAGAGCACACAAACACACACACACACACACACACACACACACACCACCAGCAGCCTCTTCTAATTGATTTTTAAATGTGTGTCAATAAATAGTAGCATTATTGTGTGTCCCCACAGTCCTGAACCAACTAATGACTTTGACTCTAATGAGACCTTTGCATATTGTGGTTGAGCACAGTTAACACCGTGCAAGGGTATTAAGCAGTGGATGAATTAATCATCCCTCAAAAGGGCCCTGTCGTCGACAGTCGGTCTAACTCAGCTGAGCATGTCGCCTACCTGCAAGGTGATGATAATGCTTTTAGATGAAGATTAATGTGATGGGCAAGAATAGATGTTCCAGCACACAAGATACATGTCAGTGTTTTTATTTGTGGAGCTCCCTCAAGTGCTGCCTGCTTCTCCCTCCACTTCCTGCACTCAAGCTCATTAAGACGTTGGTATTTGAATGCCAGTGAGCTAATGGTATAAATGAAGGTTAAAGGGTCACGCCTCTTTGCATCTTTATATCAGCCCCTAACCTCTGATCTTCTTCTCTGCCACTGATTGAACCTTAATCAGTTGACCAAAGTGGAGATCAGTATTAGACTGAACAGATTAGTGCGGGCTGTTCTGACATTTGTGTTTTTGTTTGATTTGTTTTGCTGTTTTTTAAGTGAGTGTCGTGTTGCTGATGTTTTTAAAAAATCCTCACACTTTGGCACCAACCCTGTCCTGAACCAAACAGAATATTTACAGTAGGTGAGGGCATGTCTCACAGGAACAGTCTCTGGCCATGAGCTGCATGTGTGAAAGAGCAACTTCAGGAAATATCTGTGGATATTGTCTCTAATATTGTCTCTTTCTGGAGTCTCGTGCTGAATCCAAAGCTGGTGGTGGGGGTTGAGCCATGGTGTCACTGCAAACGTCTGTACATCACTAATCATAAATGTTAAGTCATAAGATTGTGAGTAGCTGTTCTCAGACCCTCCCAGCCCCAGGTGATTGTCTGTTTTTCCTATTTTGTTGCAATGTTCCTATCCACAGTTTGTATATCTTAAAGGGAATGAAATAATAAAAAAACATTCTGTTGCTTTAAACGCTCTCTGAGACATCATTTTGCCTGAAGGTGCAGCTGAAACTGCCTTGAAATTGTCTTGAAATTATGTGAAATGGGATTTAGTTATAAAAACCAGGGTTTTAGCAGCGCTGAAAAAGCCTTGAAAGTGCCTGCTGGTTAACATATTATACATATAAATAAATAAATAAATAAATATATATATATATATACATATATATGCAAGCAGAGAGAGCAGAGGAGAAGCAAACAAATAGAAAAACTGATTAATAATAAGCAGAATGCAAATATCTGAAGGTTTTCAGTTACTGGACTTGCTGGGGTTTTACCTTTTTCTCCATCTTCTTCACTTTCCTGCCTGTGTCCTGTGTCTTGACTGTAGCGTTTGGAATTTCGGCCTCTGTTGTTCTTTGCCCTTAGATGTCTCTACGCTTCCATAATTCTCCAGCACCTCAGAGGAAAGACATGATGCAAGCTCTCCAAGGAGCTGGTCTGCCTTCGATTTTGAAAAACGTGTCTGCCTCACTTTCTCAGTGACGTGCTGGTTCTGCGTTTTCTGTATTCTATTCAGCTCGGTGTCCTTCCACTGTAAAGCCTCACTGAAAGCTGCTGGGAAATTATGGTTTGTTGTTCTCATCTCGGGACATCCAAGGCTTTTTATCCTCAGGAGAATAGATAAAGGCAACGGGACTGGATTAAAGTTCACCTCTCCTCCAAGAGGCCTCTGAAGGACCGTCTTTAAAAGAGGGATAATGAAGAACCTTCCATGGCAGAAGGTTCTTTGAGACAGAGGCCTTCTCACGTCTTCTTGAAGACAATTCTCTTGGACGAGAGTTTGCACGACAGGGTAAAACAATTATGTTGTAATTATTTTGACAAATATTCTGATATGATCCTAAATGATCATCTTATTTTCATGAAAAAACTGAACATCATTACATTTGACGTCATCCGTAATATCCAGGATGTTCTTCTGTGTTCTTCGGTGCGTTTGAGCTTAAAGGTGTTAAGACCTGCTGACATAAAAATGTAGGCCATAACTTTACTAGGGACATGCTGATTTAAACTGAGCCTTCCAACTGACCCAGTATGTGACAAAACAAATAATCTGAGATTATTTTGGTGATAATTTCAATAAGAAGTTGTGCCATAATACAGTTTGAAGAGAGGCTGAGTTAAGTGTTTGAAAAATGATAGTGTCAGCTATAAAAAGAAAAGGCATAACGTTGTGTGTTTTTGTGTGGAGCTGCAGCATAAGTGGGTTTTTAGGGCATTCGCTTTTTCTGGCCTTTCATTTGTAAAAGGACGTCGGTGCCTGGAGAAAATCTTTGTTTTGTTTCTGCACCATTTGAGCTAATAAATCTGCAGCTGTATGTGTCCATGTGTAACCTTGACAGATGGGTGTGACGAGGTTCTGCTCAACAGACCTTGGCTCCTCTTCCTCCCTTGCCGTCTTCCTTTGGTCTTCCTGTCCCTCTCTCTGGGAACATATGTGTTGGACTCGTCTGTCAGAAGTGTTTGTTCCGTGCTTTGAACAGACTCACACCTGTGTGGAGTATCTCTCCTGTTGTTTGGGTCATTATAGACTCTATACTTGTAAAGTAGCTGTCGCACAGTAGTCGTTTATATACGTGAAGGCTGGCTGCATGCTGCTTGTCGCTGTATATCACAATCTGTGGTTTTGTGTTGTCTATGAATATCCAGTGCATGTGATAAACAAGTCTGTGTATTTCTTCATGTCCTCCTGTCACTTTCCGCTGGCTTTTACTGGTGTGAAGAGGATGAGCCGCTTGTGGATATCAGGGGAACGTTATGAATTTATCATGGGGCCCAGAGGAGTCACAGTGGGACAGTGTTGCAGGGGGATCATTCTGTGCTCCCCTACACAAGCCTGTCATCGTTAGAAATACATTATTAATTCATTCATATTTCTTTTCTTTCTTCCTCAAGAAAAAAGCAAAACATTGATCAGAGAATCACAGGGGACGAGCCTGTGTGCATGTCAGCGAGCCTGTGTATGATAGCACTCGGTCAGAACCAGCCTCATCTCTTTCAACCTTGCTTTTCTCTCCCCGCGTCCCTGACATTGAGCACCATCGGCTTTCCTTCAAAGAACGTTGTCTTCACCCTTCCTCTGCCTCTCACAACAAATGTCAGACTAAACACTTTCAAAGGACCCTGTAAATAATTTGTACTTTTATGTGTAGCTATGGTTGTGTTTGTTATTTATTTGTTATGCAGTGCAGTTTATTTCTAACTCTATCTGCGATGCCGTTTCATCCCAGTGTATTCAATACTGAGTTCCTCTGGGAAGTCATAACAGATCTATGTTTAATGTGCAGGCAGGACCCAATTACTTGGTGCACGTAGCTGGAACTAAAGACCGCGGATGGATGCTTTATAAGAACTGGATAGAGCACCACTGCAAAGGTTTTCCAGTGGCCACTCGTGGTACTGCAACAAAAAATACTCAAAAAGTAATTTTCCCTGTTCACAGGACACATCGAGACATGGACATAGACATTTATAGATCTTTATATTCTATATTTTTAATTCATGGAGTTGGCCATGAATGTCTCTAATTGCTCGGGAAATGCTGAACGCCGTACGATATGCAAACATTACATATCTTAATCATTTGATCATGTTAGCCTGCAGGTTTGCTGGCCTGACTTTATTTTAATATTTTATGATCAGTAAATTGATATTTCATCAATGTCATAATCATAATAATAATAATAATAGTGAGCTTTATTTGTAGCACCTTTTCAAAGACAGTACGAATGTACAATTGTTTAAACCAAAATACAAAGCAGATGAAAATGTATTGCAATGAGACAACAAACAAAAACATTCTATTTATGATTAATATACAATTTTTTTTTTTCTGTGACGGCAACATTTGTGGACAATGAAACTGCTGTGTAAATATTAAATATGTGTTTACCCTATAAGTTTGATGATGTCAAATAAACATCCAATAAATGTAAAAATGTTTCACGATGTACCCACAGTGTATTTTTTTGTAGGTTTGTGCACAGTTTACTGCACCTTTGATTATTATCACACAGTACATATCAGTGCAATGAAGAGCTGAGGCGGACTAACGTTTTTAAAAGACATTATAGACAAAATATAACCTTGTAAAAACATCTTATATTAAATGTCACAGTAAGCATCGACAGATCTTCCTTCACGGCAGCTGTTACTGTGTTACTCCCATCATGCCTTTGGCTGAGCAAGTAGAGAACATGGACCGCTCATTCCCAGAGCCCAGAGGCATTGTGGGAGTAACACTACATGCACTACACATAACCTGGTAATAAACGCAGAAGTCATAAACTTTTTGTTCTATGCGCCGAGTGAGCAGCTTCATAAGAATGAAGGAGAGGAGAGGAGAGGAGAGGAGCTCTATCCAGTTCTTAGAATACATCCATGCTAAAGAGGCTCCTTCCCATGCCATGTCTGTGGCCATGATGTCATAATCGCCCTGTAGGTGAGATTGTGTGGTGATCCTCTCTAAGGACACCGTCACGCCTACGTCATGGGCAGTTGTGGTTTGTAAAATTACCCTTGAAGGTTTGCACGGCTCCTGTTTTGGCCTCTCTTCTTTATTTCTTTTTATTTTTTAGATGATGTCTGTGAAGAGCAGAGGGAGCATAAACACCCCTCCTCTTCACTTCCTCCCTGCTTTCCTTCTCTTACTCCTTGAGGGAGGGCAGCTGAGTCACTCTCTCCTCCCTCTCTGCACTCGCTCTTCCTCTCGTTCGCCTTCCTTCTGTGTTCTCTCAGTAAGCCTTCATCACAGAAGCTGACAACCTGGATTTCTTTTTTCTTTTTCTTTTCTTTTTTTTAGCCCAATTTATACAGACACATTTGCAAATGTGCCGTCGTTGTGCACGCCCTGCTATTAGGCGCTCCTATTAGTCAGAGTTGTCTCATGGACGGCAACGACGCTCTGTGATGGAACCGCTGAGATTTATGCCAGAGAGCTTAAAGAGAGCGACTGTCAACCAACCATGTGATCACACACACAGTTACAGTCTGTTTCTCTGAAGTGCCTCTATTTTGACATCCTTTCCCCAGATTCTCCTCCCTCCATGCTTCTTTCGGGATGTATAATCCCTCATCGCCTTCCCTGAAACATTTCACACATTTGTATTCAGTAATCATCTGTCATTCTGTCTCTATTATTTTTGTTTGCTTTCTGAGTCTAATTTGAATGTCCAGCTCTTAAAGACATCCTCTTTTTTCACCTTCACACCCACTCTTTCTTGCCATCTCTACTCCTCTTCAAGCGCTTGACGTCTTGCCTTTCTTTAGTAAGAAGCTCATTGTTGCATTAGCTAATCTCTCAGAAGACGTGGTACAGTTACAGGATCTGCTTCTTCTTCTACTTTGGCTCACAGCTATGAACAGATGAGCATCAACTCACTATTTAACTGAGATAAAGAGTTTAAAAAAAGGGTGCAGAACTAATACATTTATATTTAATATAAGAAATGAATGATTATCTCCAATCAATTAAGTGCAGGATTTTTTTTGAATGCAGCAAAGTGATATGGATGTTTGAAGATTAATCAACAATTAGCTGCAGTGATGTGAGACAGTTTCTGTGCCGGGAGAGCAGATTCAGTGCCAGCTCCTTTCTTGGATTCTATAATTGCCTCAGAATTCCTCCTGTAATTAACACTCTCGGATAATTACCCCCGAATCACAGACCTCGCTATTTTCACATTATTAGGCTCAGCGTGGTGAGAATGAGAACACGCACACGCAGACAACTGTGTGCAAACATTTGTCGCATGTTCATGAGACCACAAAGCCTGTATGTACTTCACAACATGAAGTGGATGTTTTATATATGTAAGATGTAAGATGTGTCAAACAGAAGAATGCAAATGTAAAAGGACATCTTTGTAAACAATTGAAACTTTAGGGTTTCTGTTTGTTGCTTATAGAAGGTCACGTTTCATCAAAGGCTGTTTCTGACTGTCAGCCATCCCAGATTCTCTCAGAGTCTCTCAATCCTGGCTGCTCTGAGATTAAAGTTGCAAGACGGAGACATGGGAGGTAAAGTAGACAGTGTTGCATTTTACAGCAGCGCAGTATTAGAGGGTGGGGCAGTAAAGTAGGCCATACAAACAAGCTCACTTTAAATGTGGACAAGAAACCATGACATTAGAGCTGCAACTAACGTTTATTTTCATAATCGATTAATCTGTCGATTTTTTTCTCGATTAATCGATGAATCGTTTGGTCCATAAAATATCAGAAAACCATAAAAAATGTTGATCGGTGTTTCGCCAAACCTGGAAATGATGATGTTCTCAAATGTCTTGTTTTGTCCACAAACCAAAATGATTGACTTTTAATGATTAATTTGTTATCCAGAGCAAAGAAATGAAGAAAATATTCATATTTAAGAAGCTTAAACAATCAGAAATCTTGTTTTAATCATGAAAAAAGCTTCAAACCGACTAATCGATTATCAAAATAGTTGTCGATTAATTTAGTAATCGATTAATAATCGATTCATCGATGAATCGTTTCAGCTCTACATGACATAGACACATCTGGATACATTTCATCAGAATGTCGTTATGGTGTAAACCCAGACTTATAAAATAAACCTCTGTGTGGATTTGCAAGACTTTGATGTCAGACCGACAGGATTGTGCGAGATTGTTATGCTCATGTCAGATTGTTGGTTCAAAAACTAATGGCTAGAGTGTCTTCTGATATTCATTTGAACCTCAGGAACAAAGACATGATAGAAAAGAGCTGTGAAGAAACATTGGAAATGTTAATACATATTAAAACAGGTGGATCATCCCAATTATCCCAGGATATTTGCCTGGGACCAATTTGCTTTATATAAAGGACAATACTTTTGTAGTTGCAGTTGCAGTAACCCTAACCCTAACCCCACCTGTTTCATTTGAACGTGGCTCCAACTCCTGGGTCGGGAGACATCCAGAGAAACTGAGAGAAAAGAAATTCAACCGTTACAAAGTGGAACCTAATGTCCTGTTCTTAGGAGAGAGGGAGCTGTTACCATGATGATTGAACACGAAACTGGGACAATTAGCCAAACTGGCTGACATATTAGAAAACCTGGGAGGTGGATGGAAGGTTTTATTGAGATGAAGCACATAAACAGTGGCACAAAGGACGATCACAGTACAGCACTATGATGAATTAAAGAGGTTCCTTTAGCCAATTATTTACTCACAGTGAGGGAAGACGGATGAAAATGAGTGAGGGGTGAAGGGGAGGTCAGGAATACCATTTGGCATCATGTTACAGTGCAGAGACACAGAACAAGCCAGTTTCAAGTTTCTGCTCCAATGTCTTTTTCATTATGCTATTCCAGTCTCAATAACAACCCAAAATGTTTTTATCCTTATTCATTATGATCCTTATTACATGTTTCCCTCAACTCTAACACATATTCTAGAGGTAACTTCCTCTTCTCCTTCATCCTCCCAGTGTCAAACTGTAGTCACCGTCCTGTTGCGAGACCTTGCGCCAACACCACGGACAACCAAAGTCACCTCCAGTCACAGTGCGTGTGTTGTCAGCCACACAATCTGTTCATGTCTCACTAAACTTGTAGACTCAGAGGAGAACGCTTCCTTTTGTAAACATCTACTCGTAAATGTCTGTGTGTATTTCCCGTTGATTGATGTGGGTGTCGTTCATAATTGCCCTTTGTTTTTCTTTGTCGTTATCAGTCTTGGTGAACGAGTGTAGTTGTCATTCCAAAAATGTCTGCTGAAGCACAATTGGCTCCCAAGTCTCGAATCTGAATTGAAATATGATTCCTCGGAGATTGTCACACAGATGCAGCGACAGCCAGAGTCGTATTTTCAGGATATTATACTGAGATTGTGTCGCGGTGCCTTTCCAGAGATTTACATGATAAAGAGTGTGTAATTGATATTTTTTAATAACAACAAATACAACAGATGCACTCGACTCTTTAGAGCAAACTTGTTATACACTTCCTGTCTGACAAAAAACAAATTAAATTGATGTTAACATAGTCCAGTGTTTAGGATTATGTTAAATTTAAGTACATTTTGGACTTAAGCCATCTGGCCTTACATAAATACTCTGCCCCGTCATCCTGGACCAATTTTTGAAAAGACGTGAAAATGTCTGAACCCCAAGGCAATTTAAATCAATTTGAAATGACAGAGATAAACGTTCTTTTGATTCATGTAGCTGCTCTAATTAAGTTTTAATTAAATTAAAAGTTTGTTTGTGTTGTAGTGGTTGTGTTTCGTTTTGTCTGTCTATGATGTGACTTTTAAGTGTGCTGCTGCTGATGCTGCCGTCTTGGCCAGGTCTCACTTAAAAAAAGAGATTTTTAGTTATAAGTAGTTGTGTTAACAGTTTTGAATAAAAAAAACAGTTTCTAAGTCATCAAAGTAATAATCTAATATTCATGTTTCCATGTTTTTGTCTCTGTTGTCTTCTGTGTACCAGCGTCTTCTATTATTACCCGATAAAAGATGGGGCAGTGGCAACTGTGGAGCATGCATAGAGTGCATAGGCCAGCTTGAGTCTGAGTGATGGTGTACATGCATTTGTAATTCGACTCTTAATCTGGGTGTGTTATTCCCGAAATTTGATTTATTACACTTTCATTCAGACTCACATCAGTTTTAGTTGGATTAACATCCATCCATCTTTTACCACTTTATTCTCCACATTAGGGTCGGGCGGTCGCTGGGCGCCGCTGGTGCGAAAGGCGGGATCGACCCTGGACAGGGGCTTTATGAAAGCCTGAGCTCGTGACACTGGAGAAGCTTTCATATTAGGCATACGATTGTTTGTGTTCGACTCACCCTGGCACAGTTGGCTAATCTCGTGAACATCGTGGATGTTCAGCTGTAGGGTCTACTGCGATGTGAGATATGCAGACTCCTGCACTCGGCTCCGTCTGTCTTCCTGTCGTTCTCACCTGGGACCTCAAACAACACAGAGGTCGATCCGTCTGATTCCATCAATGCCTCTCAGAGATGTCCCTTCCTAGTTTACTACGTGAGCAAAACTTTCTCCACCTCACTGCTGTCGAGTGATGAATTATGAATCAATGTGAATCCAGCCATCCAGGCCTGAAGATTACTTTCAATTTGCACACCGCCCCCCGTTTGCTCACTATAGCTTACACTGCTATTCAGACTCTTTCTCAAGGGACCTGGAGGACAGTATTAGATTGCTGCCTGAAACTCTAACCCCACCAATCATGTAAAATTTGAGAAATGAATCTCAATGGATGTTCGGAGCTCTGTATATAGTTACACGGTGTGCGCTCATGTTTCTTGCCCCAGTGTTTGACTCGTACATGAGTGGCGTGGCATCTTACAAGTACGGATGACATTTCTCACTTTCCTTCTGATGGGAAGAGGAAACTGTGGTGCATGTGTGACCCCTCTCTTAGATACTCGGTGACTCCAGATAATTGGTTGCAATTGGCCAGGTTGATGAGCAGGCAGCAGACAGTGAAAGGGAAGTAGAGAGGACGGGGATCTTTTTAATGAAGCTAATGAGAAGGACACGGAGCCTGCAGGCTTCAAGACGGATTAGAGCAGACTCCAGCAGTTGTAGACGAGTGATGCCTCGAACAGGCTGTCAACCTTGAGGGAGGAAAAAGGACACTGCAAGTGTCGAAGTATGAATATAGAATGAGAGTTTGTCGTTTATAGTGAGAAGCCGTAGAGACCCCTCCTTCTGTTTTGGCTGCTTTCGATTCAGAGATATTGGCAAACAAAGAGTTCTGTATAAAGGTCAGTGTCCCCTGGATACTAACACACAATCCCGTGTGTGTATGTGAGAGATTGAGAGTGACAAATATGTATGCCTGTCTGTTCCTGTATTTCTGTGCAATCATCTGTTTTCATGAGTAAACTGGGACACATAGAACTCGCATACGTGCATGTGTATGTGATGATGATGTGAAGTGCAAATAAGTGTGCAGTAAGCTTGTGATGTTGTTGTGTGATGCCGGCCTAATATGCCCCGTCTCTGAATCTCTGGATGTGGCAGCGAGTGTGTGTGTGTGTGTGTGTGTGTGTGTGTGTGTGTGAGCGATGGAGAGTGGGGCCAGTTGGCGTGGAAAGAGCCTGGGCTGAAGTGATGACTGGTGACACGACAGACAGGCCAGCCAGGCAGGAAATAGAAGCCAGCAGGGATACTGATCACACTCACCTCCACCGCGCTGTGTCTTTGTTTGACTGGCTGTAAGAGTCTCAAACTTCAAAGTGCATTTGTGACCCAGATAAACACCGAGAAATTTATGACCGAAATGAACCGAAATGAAAGTGACTTCAATTTGGCTGCAAACACAGTAGCTATAGCCATTCAAGCGTGAGTCTTATTAAAGACTATTACCTCTATGGGAAAAGGAGACTGGAGTCAGCCTTTTTGAATTATTCCTCTAACTTATATTGGATAACCGTGCACTGAAATGACCCAGTATTTGTTTATTTTACCATTAGCACTGAAGCTAGATGATGAATTGCCATTGTTTATGTAAATTTAGGATCATTGGAGTTTGCTGTATCTAAAGTCATTAGAAAGGAGGGAAAACAGCATAAATGGTTTGTCACTCAGAATATTTAACCAGCATAATTCAGACTGCAGAGTATGGCTGCAACTAACGATTACTTTCATAATCATTAATCTGTGGATTATTTTCTCGATTCATCGATTACTCGTTTGATCCATAAAATGTCAGAAAATTATGATCAGTGTTTCTGAAACCTGGATATGATGATGTTCTCAAATGTCTTGTTTTGTCCACAAACAAAACAATATTCAGTTTAATGATTTCTTTGTTATATGGAGTAAAGAAACCAATACATACTCACGTTTAAGAAGTTGAAAAATTATTGAAAAAACACTCAACCAGATTAAGCGATTATAAAACTAGTTGATGGTTAATTTAGTTGCTGAGTTTAGGCTTAATGTACATGTTCTTAAACATGATGTATGAAGCAATTTTGGGGATGTTTTCATGGCCTCTGGTTCTGATGGGTCAGTGACTCTATCCACTCACGTCATCTGAATCAGAATCCAGTTCACTGGGTTTGTGGACAGATTAGGATGCAAAACTCTGGGCGTTGTTTGGCATTGTCGGCTAGGTGACTGATCATGTAACAAATTATATTTCTATCATTTGTTAAAGTTTATTTTCATGTGCAAAGAATTTGAACAAAGCCAAATGAAAATGTTAGGTCTGTTCAACCTGAATGATCCATTTGTCCACCTAATTCCCCAGTTATATTCTCCCCCTCCTGGTGGTCTGTCACTTCTTATCCCTGCTGAAGTCATGTAGCCTAAAAGGTTGCGACGGGTCCAGAGGGATTGCTGGTTGATTGACAGGGGGCCTTAAAGAGGAGGGTGGTCATGTGGCATTCAGGCTGAAAAGTTCGGTAGGTGACTGATGGGTGACAATCATGTTCTCTTGTCCAAAAGTAAAAGACCAAAAGGCCACAACTGTTCTTGATGCCTCCATATTGTCATAAAGTCACGTGGTTGCCTTTGAATCTAAGGAAAAAAAGATAAACCAAAAATAAATGTCATAGCATATTTTGGGAAATATGCACATTTGCTGTCTTGCACAGATCGAGATGACAGGACTGACACACTGTATCCTGTTTTGAGGCAGATGTATTCCCAATAAGATAATTTGCTCTCCCATCATCCTCCTCTTCCTCACATATACTTCACACACTGGTATGGAGAAATTAGATTAAGACATTTTTATTTACTATTATTTCTTTGTCACATACCCTGCTATATACAGTAAAACAGCATTTCTGATTTTCCTCCAAGTACCACCAGAGGAAGCTCACGTACCACTGGTGGTACACGTACCACAGTTTGAGAACCCTGGATGTAATCCATACCATATTTAGTGGATTAATTTTTTTTAAGGATTTTTACCCTAAACACAATATTTGCAATGATAAATTCTTCACTTTTTGGACAGCATTTAAATCTAAAGTAGCAAATGTGAAAAATGTAATAATAAATGACTTTAGCTAGAGTTTTGTTTTTATCGTCATTAGTCTTTTCAGTGTGAGCTCTCCAAGTCTCATGAGGCCTTCAAATAAACAAACAGAGGAGTGAGTAAGTCTGCCAGCCGTATAATAGGCCTAAGTGTGAGGAGCACATTAAGGAATTGCTGTTACTGAACATTGTGTGTGAGGTTGCATGTTGAGAGGAAAACAATGCTGAGGGTTTTGCAAGCCTTGACTGGCATCACCGAGTGTGACGGGGGACGATGTGTCACCCTGCATCACAGTAATGGCCTGTGGCTCTTCAGAGAGCAGCGTCGAACTTAATGTGCTTTTGAGCCACGGATCCCTTTGTGTTAACACAACCCGACTGTGCTTGCAGGGTCTGTGTGTATGTGGGAGACGTCGTGTAGGAAGCAACCCTCATATTTGTTTTAACTTTAAGCCTCAGTAGAAGGGAATAAATAAAAAAAGACAGTCAGATCCGGTTTGCTCTACAGTCCAAATTGTCCTTCTATACGACTTAAATTGGATGATTTTCATTATAAAATCATAATAAAAGAGAAAAGTGTCATATTTGGTTCTGTATGTTATTCTATTCAGAAGATTTTGACAATGATAATCAATATCCATCCATCCATCTACTACTGCTTTATCCTCCACCTGAGGGTCATGTGGGGTGCTGTGCCACATATAGATACAAACAACTAATAATATCCCCCTGAAAAATGTATTAAAATGTTGAAAAATGTCCTGTTTTGCAGTGTTATGGAAATTTAAAGACTGATTCAGCTGTTTTTTTTTATATATACTGTATTTCTGCTAACAAATATACAATAGGTGGCTAAAAACACAACCTCCTTGGTGCAGGTAAAGGTTTTCATGGTCACAGTTTTCACAAAATTGGAAGTTACAAAGCAGTCACATGAACAGATGGTTTAACCTTTAAATTTGAAACTGTAGTTGAAACAAGTGTCGAGAAAAATGGTCCGACAATTTTTTTTCATTTGAAAGAAAGAACCAAGAAAATGCATCAGAGACTCTCCAGACCCCACTGTCATATAACTGTGATGAATGACACAATAACAACTGAACTCCAGCTTCTCCCCGAACACCACAGGCTCTGATTAGATTTTTGATCACCTTTGCTGCATTTGACTATATATTAATTAAGAAAAGAATTACCTTTTATAACTCCACATTGTTTCAGAGAATGACATTAATTAGAGTGATGAATGACCTCATTAGAATAGATGTTATTTTTATAATGTCATGCTGATAATTATGAGGTATTTGGCAGTCCACATACCTTGTGTATAATGATTTATGTCTATAATTATGTTCTACAAAGGACACATCACAGGCGTTGTTATTTCAAAAAGACAGAGGAGGAATGTTACTCTGAATAAATGGACTGAGGATGTGTCGCACATATCTTCATTTTTAACACCTCAGTTAAGAAAAATAGTTTTAGAAGTTTCATGGCGGTGTTAGTGGAAGCTCAGTGTGTGTATACTGTATATGAGGCTACTTTAGCTCCAGGTAAGGTCAAAGTCTCCATGTTAGTGGGTCATTACTATGCAGCATAACATCGTTAATTATTTAGCTCTTCTCCGTAGAAGTCTTTACATCCATAAGCCCGGAAACAGTTCTCACCCATTAAACATTCATGGCGCATGGAAAGACACATTCTTAATCATCCCACTGTGTCATTTAGTCTACACTGTCCATGCTTTTGCAATCCAAGAATCTCACTCTGAACCGTCATTGTAATTACTTTCCCATGTGGCGTCTTTAAACGAGTGTTTCATATCAGTCTGCGTTAGTTGCTGAAGTCACATCTTTGCCAGTTGAACTGTGGCAATATTATGACGTGAGTATTATACGGATACACACAGTGCCTGTCATCCATCTTCTTCTGTCTTCCCATGTTGCCTCAGAGTGCACAGCTGCTGCGTGGACCTCATGTGGGCTCAAATAATTACACATGAACACTCGCATGCACACCTACCGGTGCTCCATACTTCACCGCAAGGTGGAAGTCACAGTTAGAGAATGATGAAGATGTGCACTTGTTGTAGGCCACCATTAGATTTGTTGTTTTAGCAATTTGTGACCTCCCCTTACACTTGAACAATGGCAGAACCCTGTATTTTGCAAACTAAATGGAGTAGAGCCCTAATTATCAGGTAGACCGTAGGTTCACCCTGGATTTGTCCTATTATTTCATGTCAAAATGAATGTGGTTGAGTTTATCTCATGGAAAGCTACAGTAATACATAGGATAAACGTCCCAATCTCACATTATTCCTTTTCAAAAGGGCCAATGATCACCAGATTGGGCAGATAATGAAATCACAGTTTTGCATTAACAAGGCCACTCAAACAAATGAAATGCACCTTTCTTTTCGCACCTATTTCTCTTTCATCAGGTGAATGTCCCTGTGTGTAATGGTCTGTGCATAGTATATGTGTGTGTGTGGGTGTGTGTGCATGGTCCATGCACTGCCGGGGGCTTCAGGATTTCCCTTCACAGACTGATGAATACCAACACATTTCTTTCAGTCCAAATGAATGTGTTTTCTCACCAGGGTTCTCAAAACACTACAGACACACACCACACACACACACATAGTTGTTTCTCATGTAAAGCACAATGAGTGGGCATAGAAATCTGTGTGTGTGCAGCCATTTCACGAGCCTTTGTCGATGTTATGCCTCGGCCTGGGTGCCTCTCTGCACAGCGCTCAGCTACACCTACACGCTCTCCAACAAGCTCCCTGCTCATTTGTCATTTTGTGTCGTCCACCTCCAGCATGATTATTGGTCTGACAGCAATCTCCCTCTGTTCTGCTGCAGCTGTGTGCCCTTCTTGCTATACATAGCACATTTATAGACATACAGACTATAAGCTCTTCCTGTTGAATGCTTTTAGAGCCGCACAGGGATCGGTAATGTGCTGTACATCATATATGCAGCACACTATTGTGTGTCTCCAGTGGTTTTGTCCAAATGTGCCAAATTCTGCTGGACGTGATGTAGAGAAGGGTCAGTTTTTGTAGTTTTCTGTGGAGTTTATGGTGACTGAGCATGGACTGTGACTGAGTCATGTTTTATCCATAAATCTCTTCATGCCTTTCATTGTTTTTTAGTATATTATTTGGGCTTTTGCCTTTAATCGACAGTACAGTGGAGAGAGGATGAGGGAGGAGGAATGAAGCTGTTCAAATGAATGAGGGAAAACTTGAACAGAAGTTTACAGTGGGATAATGGTGGAGAAAGCTACGTTAAGAGATGCTCCATCCACGCTCAATACGAAAGCCCCTTTTCCACTAGCGTGGCACGCCTGGCCTGGCCTCGCCTCGCCTCAGCACGGCTCGGTTATTTAGCGTTTCCACTAGCGAATACCAGGTCCTTTTTTTTAGTACCTGCTCTGGCGATGTTTCAAACGAGCTGAGCTGATGTTATGCGTGAAGTCGTCAGACTGCCGTCCACTGATTGGTCAGAGTGCGTGAGCAAGAAGTCCGACACAAGAATCAAGCTGAACAACGCCCAACTCTAGATGAGTTTAAAAAGACTTAGAAATCCCGAAAATGTGGGTTAATCCCCAACAATTAACAAGGACAATCTCATCATTTAACTGAGTAGTCAGCGTGTATTCAGTGTTTATAAACTACATACTAATGAGTATTCATGTGTTATAATTGATAAATTCAATATTTATTAATGCTTAATAGTGTGCACTTATTATAAAGTGTTACCAAACTGGGTAAACACCTCAAGTCTTTGGATATCTTTACAAATGTACTGAAGTGGTGATCATTTACAACCTTTTTTCATCGAAAGTACAAATTGCAACACCGACAAAGTGTGTATCTCCAGCTTATAAAAGTGTAGAGTCTCTCAAATGGTTTCTCACTTCGTTAGTCTCCCGTAGATTGGACTACAACCCCATCATCATTCCTGGGAGCATTAGTTAACATCATGACCATAATATAGTGCAGTGTCTTCAGAATCACCCCAGACTTCACTGCTCTCCTGTAAATTCTACAATACTACAACTCCTATTTGGAGAAAAACATGGTTTTTCATCATATACATCATTTTCTTTTGAGAATAATGGTGACTATCATCACCTTAACACAATGCACAGACTATAAAATCAGACTTTGTTGCTCTCCTGTAGATTACACAGTAATATACTCTGCAATTTTTATGGTTTATGGTTTTATTTTTATGGTGGTGATATTAATTAATATTCTAAATACATTGTTGTTTTGCACTTATGGCTCTCTGTTAATTTATTGATATATCTTTTAGAGTTGCTTATAATGAAGGTTATGGTTAAAATATATGTAAAGGAATGTAAAATACTGAAGCCGTAGCAATCGCTGCATGTAACTGCCATCCAAAGGACGTGCGCTGGATATTATTTCTTAAAGTGGTTTCTGAGAGAGAGAAAAAGACACTAAGGTGTAGTCAAATATTTATTACATTGCTTCAGTGCTTTAACTAACATCTAGTGTCCATATATTAAAATGACATAAAAAAATATTTGTTTTTATTTTGTGGGGGGATTTTTTATGTCAGTAACAAATCATTTGTTAGTGTGTAGGGTAGTGTTTTTTTTTTTTTTTTTTTTACATCACTGTGTAAGCGTGAGCTACAATTTGAAGTGTCATTGTGAAGGGCGGGACACGATGACTCCTTTTTGTCTCTGATGTGACACAAAACATTGGCTGACAATGATCAGTGCTGTTAATGCACAAATGGGCTGCTTTGATTTTGCGTTTTTTTATTTTGATTTGTCAACGCTGTAATTTCAGTGTCTCACAACTAAGAGCTCATGCTTACACACAGGCTCTGTGATCGTGACCATGAAAATAATGTCATTATTTGATTTGTTCATTGTCTGCCACTGTTATCCTCCAATCCCAATTGACAAGTCGCCAGTCTAGCACAGGGCCAACACTTTAGGGGGAGATCAATTTGGTGATATATTGTCATCCTTCCTTGTGCAAGACGATCATCGATAAACCAGGTGAAATATCGACCTTTTAATTAATTAATTTAATTAAGTCATTTGAAAGTAAACAGTCCCTAACTCACCAGACAGAGTTTGCAGCGGAATAATGGTGGAGAATACTACGTTAATACTACGTCATCCACGTTTAATGCATCGACTTTACGCACTTTACGACTTTGTTCTCTATGTTGTGAGTAAATGGAGAAATTCTACACTTTTATCTTTTCACAGACATTTGTTTCCATGAGTTTGACCGATATTGTGATGAATTTCTATATAACTGTTTTGCAATATATCACAGAATTGTTGTATCGTGATATTATCGGTATCATGGACCACGTATTGTGAGGTACCCTATGATTCTCACCCCTACACCAGTACAATAGAGACAAACAATTATCAATGTAATTGTTTGTCTCTTTATGGACTAGTAATAATGGCAACATAGGAACACCACAGCATAGTTCTGTATTTAAAATATACACTACAATATTTTCCTCCTCAACTCCTGAACCTCAACTGCGATATTGGTCAAATCATAGGATTATATCTCGGAAAAAGAAAAACATAAAATCACATATGATCCAAAATCCCTAAATGTCAAATAAATGCTTCACTAAGCACAGACTGTGAAGGGGGATGTGCAGCACAATATTTCTGGTGATGTAAGTGGGGCATGCACGTCCATGATCATGTGAGCAGATATTGAGATAAAGGAAGCGGGGAAAAGCAAAACAGATGAGTATGATTTGTTACAAGGACTATAGCTGACTGATATTGGTATCAATAGATGCTCAAGGCTGTCATATATTGGTATTGAACATGAAAAAGGGGTTTCATTCCTACTTTACTGATGCTCACGAAAAACACAGAAAATAGATGTTTTAAATGAGTACACCATGTATAAATATTGGGCCATTTCCAGAATAGAACATCACTTCAGGCAGTAAAGTTGTTTCTGGATTTGCAACAAAAATAGTAAAATAAAGAAACGTGGCTTTTTATGTGATGCATCTGTGATTTTTTTTAACTGACTGGCATTTCATATATTATTCATCAATGTGACAGTGACAGACAATGACCATCTGTCCCATATTAAAAAAAAGGCAACTATGTGCACACCGATGACACTGAAAAGCAGGGAAGTCAGCACACGGAGGCGGAGACGACACTGAGGACGTCGAGTGGACACAAGAGTTTCACTCTGGAACAAAACTAGCCCTAGGAAGAGAGTTTTGAAGCAGGAGGGTAAAGAGATGGTGCAGGTGTTACCATGACAACGTGAGACACCTACATTATTGTTCACTTGTAGCCGATTTGAGCATTGCGGTTTATATCAGTGCTGCATTTATTGAACTTGATGTGATTTGGTTTTGTGACTGTTCTGACCTTACAGACGCATTCAACTACAACTCCAGGTTGTTCCTCAGTGTTTGTGAAGTGCCGTATTTCAGCCAAGTGGTGACTGAAAGTATTTCTCTTTACATTCTTTAACTTTTAGAGCAAATAGAAGAACAGGTTGAATGAAAGTGGGTGTCTGGAGAAACAGCTTCTTTGTCTCAGCAAAGGGTCTGCAGGAAAGAGTGTGATGTACCTCTGTTTTCAGTCGGCTTTCTGTGTGGAACTGCCTGGAGCCCATGGCAGAGTGGAAGGGGAGCAGCTGAGTGAGCACTGGTCTACAGTGTAGCCACCTGCTGTTGACCTGTGGTGAGTTAACAGACCGTGGGCCTCTGGGCTTATTAGTAAGTGGCTGCTACCAGATATGGGTTTTGAAAACTGACTATGTCAGTGACATTTGAGACCTTGTGTAGTAAGGAGTCAGTGTTTGGGGTTCGAACTAAGATGTCTGTAGTTACCATTTCTACCAAAGCCCATTTGCTAATTCACAGTTTCACCTGCCATAAAATACTGCAACAATAATTCATTTTCTTTATGAGCAGCCATTCAGTTTAGATAAGCTTGGTTTCTGTCGCATATGAGCATCCGGGCAAATGATTAAAGTTAAATCAGATGATTGGAATGTAACTCATTACTATGAAAGAATGATTTATGAAGTAGGCAGCAAAACACTCATAAGTGTCCATGAATCAGAAACGTAGAAATTAATTATCTGCTACGAAGCACATGCACTGGGCAGAAAAACAAGCTCAATACACCACCACTTATAAATAGTGCAGCATGTTTGCAGCATCAGCTAATTTCATACAAATGACTTTCTTTTGATGAACATGAGCAGAAGTAAAAATAAACATGGAGAAGAAAAATCTGCTGCTGGCATGTGCCATAAACTGAAGATAATGTTGATGAATCTGCATCATCGACTCAAACTTTGTGAATAAATCTTAAATGGTTTTTGCCAAGATAGTCATTGTGTAACATTTAGGAGAGTGTATTCATAGTAATTGAGTCTGTCATTGAACATGTACTTGAGCTGAGGGCCTTGGTCTTTGGAGGCTGCCTTCTTCTGCCAACATGTGTCTACAGCAGCTGAAATGGACAAACCAGCCACAGTGTTTGTTTTGAAGTGACAGCTAACTATGCATACAAAGAAAATCTCAACTACAGACACTTATTCTTACACACCACTGCCTCTTTAAAGTGAAATGGCTCCAGCTCGGCGGCCAAGTGCAGCTCCATCCTCCTGTGCCAACTTTTGCTTCAGTGTTTATTGTCTTTTATCAGCTGTGGACTGTGAAAGGTTATGTTTGAG
Organism: Solea solea; assembly: GCF_958295425.1. Lineage (NCBI taxonomy): Eukaryota > Metazoa > Chordata > Actinopteri > Pleuronectiformes > Soleidae > Solea > Solea solea. The sequence continues at coordinate 5,432,132 of NC_081142.1, read as the reverse complement.
GCCACTGTGTCTAACACGTGCATATGTGGGTTTGTTGGCAGCATCCGTTGCTGTAGGGCTGAGCAATTAATCACGATTTGATCAAAATCGCAATAAGGTCTACTGCAATTTTTCAAATCGCAGGAGGCAACATGAGCTCCCCATCGACATCCGGACAGCAGAATTTTTCTCCAGCATGTTTTTATGAGATCTTCACAGCACATAATACAGCGTGCACTGTGTAAACCTGCCCCAGCATTATATTATCATGATGTAGTGGAATATGTTTTTCTGGAGCTATTTTCCATTCCACATGGTATTTTTCAATGGGTTTATAAAGGGATTATCACTTTGCTGCAAACACATGTGTGCGGGGTAGGGAGAGGGGGGAATTGTTTACGTGTGTGTGTGTGTGTGTGTGTGTGCGTGCATTTGTTACCTCTGAAGAACCTCTTCTTGTATAAATCCTAACCTTGTCAGGGCCAAGTTATCCTCATGGAGACCAAATCCTGGTCCTCGTGAGGCAGAATCTGTCTTTCCCTTTGGTTGTCTGCTCCACCCTACTGTGCTTCACCTGTGTCTTAAGTCTAACCTGTATCTGATTATCCCTGCCTCCCTTTAGTCTCTGTGATCCCCAGTGCCCATGTCAGTTCATTTAGTTTCAGTTTACTTTGTTGGTTTCCTGATGTTTCTGTTCCCATTGTTAAATGTATTTTTTGTTCAGATTTTTTTCTTAATTAATTTTTTTCTTAAACCTAATTTCTGAGGAACTGGTTCATTTTAGTGCTAAGATTTGAACTGTGGTTGGATTAAGCTTCACCTGCGTATGGCTTTTTTATGGCACACACACAGACACACACACGCACACAGACTCGGAAAACCAAACTGTTTCAGTTGAATGGAGACATAGTCAGAGAACAGAAACAGAGTCCTCTGAGGATTACCTCGCTCTCACTTTAATTTCACTGCGGTAACAGGTCACTTAGAGTTTGTAATTGTAATTCCACTCATTAAGAGGATTTGATGGCTGCTGTTGAAGGGGAATTGAATTATTATGGTTTTAATTATGTTTTCTCACTTTCTGTCTCTTCCTCTCTCCCTCTCATTCACACCCCGCCTCCCCTCTTCCACTCTACCTTTCTTCCTTTTCTTTCTCCCATTTTGTGTCCATTCCTCAGGTGTCTGCCCCAGTGATTGAACCTCAGACAGGAGCAGGAGGAAGCAGAGAGAAGGATGGCCATGGGGTCGAGCCTGAGCCAGGATGTAGGCCGGTGCCTGCCTTTCCTGTTCTTGCTACTGATGATCTCAGTGTCTCCTGCCCACAGCCAAGGATGTCCCCAGCGTTGTGATTGCATTGCGAAGCTCAAGACCGTGTCCTGTTACGGTAAGCGTTTGTCTGCATTGCCAGATGGCATCCCTCTGGACACCAAGATCCTGGACCTTAGTGGGAACAAACTCCGCTGGGTAGAACATGGTGACTTGCTTCCGTTTACCCGTCTTGAAAAGCTGGACTTGAGCGACAACATGATTAATGTCCTGGAACCAAATGCTTTTTCTAATCTCCAGAACCTGCTGTCACTTTCTCTGAGGGGGAACCAGTTGAAACTGATTCCAATGGGGGCTTTCTCACATCTCTCCAACCTCACTTCATTGGACCTCAGCGGCAATAAAATTGTGATTCTTTTGGACTTTACGTTCCAGGACCTGAAAAATCTCAAAAACCTGCAAGTTGGAGACAATGATCTAGTTTATATCTCCAATAAGGCCTTTCTTGGTCTCGTGGGGCTGAAGGAGCTGACCATTGAGAAGTGCAACTTGACGTCTGTGTCCAGCCAGTCGTTATCATACCTGCATAACCTGGTGACTCTGCGGCTCCGCTACCTCAGCATCTCTACATTAGAAGACCAGAATTTCCGGAAGCTGGGAAACCTAAGGGGTCTTGAGATCAATCACTGGCCCTTTTTGGAGTACATATCCCCTCACAGCCTGCAGGGCCTTAACTTGTCCTGGCTGTCTATCACGTACACAAACATCACCTCAGTTCCGACATCTGCCCTACGCAGCCTGGCCCACCTCACCAGTCTCAACCTCTCCTACAATCCTATATCAGTGTTGGAGTCCTGGGCGCTGCGGGACCTTGTTAGACTGAAGGAGCTGCACATGGTTAACACTAACCTGGCAGTTGTGCAGCCTTATGCGCTGGGGGGTCTAAGGCAAATCCGGGTTCTTAACCTGTCCTCTAACAGCCTGGTGACTCTAGAAGAAGGAGCTTTTCAGTCCGTCAACACGCTGGAGACGCTGCGTTTGGATGGAAACCCTCTGGCGTGCGACTGCCGCTTGCTCTGGATACTTCAGCGCAGGAAGACTCTTAATTTTGACGGCGCTTCCCCAATGTGTATGATGCCCGTTGAGGTGCAGGGGCGGGCTCTTAATGCTTTCACTGACTCAGCTCTCTTTGATCACTTCACTTGCCAGAAGCCCAAAATCCGCAACAGGAAACTGCAACAGGTATCTGCCCGTGAAGGACAGGTCGTGTCGTTCATTTGCAGAGCAGAAGGTGAGCCAACACCTGTGGTATTCTGGATCTCTCCTCAACGCCGCCGCATCACTACAAAGAGCAGTGGCCGCTTAACTGTACTACCAGAAGGCACATTAGAAATAAGATACGCGCAGGTTATAGATAGTGGGACTTACATCTGCATTGCCAGCAATGCTGGTGGGAATGACACCTATTTTGCCACACTTACAGTGAGTGGGCTGCCACTAGATGCGGCCCTCATGGCCAACCGCACTTACTATGCTGGGGATCTTAATGACACAAATCTAAATGATACCAGGGTCTTATTGAAGTTTACTCTGGACCTTAAGACCATCCTCATATCCACAGCCATGGGCTGCATCATGTTCCTGGGTGTGGTCCTGTTCTGTTTCATCTTGCTGTTTGTGTGGAGTCGGGGGAAAGGGCAGCACAAGAACAATTTCTCAGTGGAATATTCCTTCAGAAAGGTGGATGGGCCTGCAGCCAGCGGAGGACAGGGTGGAGCACGCAAATTCAACATGAAAATGATTTGATCATTCGAGTGGGATTTTCTTATTAGCACTTCTTCTCCGATACCATTCATGAGCAGTGTCGAGCTCAGACGTGTGTAATAGGATGCTGGAGTGGGCGTCTATGCTTCCAAAACAGAAGAATTGACAAGATGTTGTTATTGGAAAAAACAACTATGTTGGGGGAAAAAGGCAATTTCTGTAGATTTAATAAATATAATATTTCTACTGCGTGGTCATGCTATTGTGAAGAGGGAAATCTGTGTTATATTTAAAGATGTCTCAAAATCTTGAATAGACTGTTAAAATGACCAAGCAACAATAGCTTTCAGAGTCCCACCAGTCTTTAACCTCTACAATGCTCATGCCAACTCTGTCTTTCTTCCCTAAAAGGATTCCAGTGTTTTTCATCTTTAGAGGACTTCACCTCTCTGCTCCATCCGGCTCTCGATCTCCAAACTCATGAATACATAATACCGGGTGGTGCTCGGTGATTGCCAAGGACTTGCCAATATTTATTTGAGTAATTCTAGCTATATACTGCAGATGTAGAGTTATACAATCAGAATTTCCGAGCACTACTATGATATAAATATAGAGGCTCTGTTCTATTTATTTTTACTGATAGTGGGTTTGTGCAAAATACATCAGATACCAAGAGTCTACTCTTTGCAACACTGCCAATTTGACTGCAAAGCACCATAGGTAATACCAGTATCTGTCAGTGCAAAGCCCTGGTAGAGAGACGTCGCTCGTCACAGGTCCAAGATGTTTTAAAACAACAATAAAAAATTGACTCTACAGGTTAAGTGACAATTAAAGGACCATGTGCAGTTATACATTAGTACACACTAGATACTTTTTCCACTTTTTTCTATTTATTATACACGCTAGACTCTTGCCCTCTTAATTCCCCGTGTAAAGATGATGTGCATGCGCACAAACTTGGCTTCTTACTTTGAATAATGTGTAATATTTGTACATTGAACATTTGCTGGGGTGCATTCATCCCAGAATCGAATTGAACACACTGTATAAGATGTAATATTTATATTTTGTAATCACTGACGTCCTTGTGGTTATTTATATTGATGTTGACTGCTCAGATTTTTACTGTGATTGTACTGTTTAAGTCTCCTTTTCTGATCACATGGGCAGACCTTTTACAGTCATTACCACATCATCTGGTCAGATAGGTACATCTCCGCTCACTCTCTGAGCTCGCACAATGAATCCTGAAGAGCGTTCATGTTAGGTTTCACTTTGTCTGCCTATTTCTGGCTTTACAAGTGAGCGTGGGGAGGCAGAGGAAAGAGCTCCGTGGCTTCTCGTTGGGACCCTGATCTGTTTTTAGACACGTAGAGAAAAATGCTAATGCGATATGGACCTTGCAGAGTGGAACAAAGGTCACAATGAACCTGAGCCAGAGAGGAGAGGGAGTTGAGGTATTTTTGGACGACACTGAGACTGTAACAACAAAGGGCTGGATGCAAGCTTGTAACAATATAAATATCAATAACGAATAAGACAGGTGTGCATTATTTTGTAAAAGTTAAAAAAGAAGTGGTTTGAATAGAACTGGCTAACATTGACATGTTTCTATATTCATTCACATACAGAGCAAAGCTGTTTATTCTTATACTGTTCATACAATTTGTAATTAGAAAAGCAATGCATATGTATGTACAACACATGTAATTCAATATGTGTGTGTGTGTTTTTTTTGAATTGGAAGTCTGAAAACTGAAAAATGTTTGTTAGGTTCTACACCAAACTACAGTACACACTTTATAAAAGCCAGACTCTGAATGCATTAAATCCACTTTCCCTCATAACCTCACACATTACACTTTTTTTTTATATTCTTATTATTCTTATTATTGCTGTTATTATCTAGAGAGAATGAAATGCATGTCACATTCAAACCATGATGAAGTTTCTCTCAAGATAATGTGAGTAAAGCCCCAAGAACCAGCACCAGCATGTTTATGTTCCACTTTTAATTGTGTTTCTCTGCTGCCCTCTGTTGGCTATACATGGCATTGACGTCTGAGACATACAGTAATAGTAAGATGTTCATTCCGTTATGATATTGATGGACAGCTGATCCAGTCGTACTGAGAAAGAGAAAAAAACATTTTGTGTTAAAGCGAATAAAACATTCCTCACACAGCAAACGCTCACTTGCTCTGCAGCTTGTTATATATAATCTATAACAACAATGGGTGCACCGTTGGTGTGCGTCCACGTACAAAAGTATGAATGAGCTGTGAACTTGTCCATCTGTCCTCGGTTAATCTTAATCGGTTAATCTGTAAATACTGAAGCCATTACGTCTGGGAATTGTGCTAGACTGTTTTGTATTGTATGGTTTTATGAAAAACGGAGCACACTGTTTGTAAAGCATGCTGTATTATCTGCTATGATAATGTCCTGTCCCATTTTTATAGCTGTCGTTTCGTCTTTGGACCCCCCCATGGTGAGAGTCGGAGGCACTGACTGAGGGTCTGAAAAACACCCGTGACCCTGTCACTGTGAGATTTTGCGTTGCTTTGATTTTTCCAGATCTTTGTCTTTATCAGACGGATGGGTATGTTAATTACACCACACAGAAATGTCCTTACTCTGATGAACCTTATTAATATCACTTCTGCCTACACTGTACGAGTAGGGGTCATGTTCATTTTTGATGCATTCATCAAACCAAAAACAAGTTAACAAATAAAATTGTGAACAAAGACTAATATTCACACTGTTCATTTGTGTTGTTTGTATTCTGTGAACTCTCTACATCAAAAGTGATTTGTGTTATCTGTCATTTTGTATCGTGATTAAAATCTGTAGTATTTATTTGCACAGTATGTAATTGCTTGATGTGGAAATAGAGAGTGCACATGTACACTGAGAGGGAACTTTCACACTGTGTGGAGGAGGAATATTCATATATTTATTTATTATTTTAGAGTGTAGAAAGACCTGTTTAATTTGTTCTTTGCTGTAAATTTTACACATTACACAAACAAACGAATGCTGGTCGAGAGCTGGGGCTACTGTGAGGGCTCAGTGCACCTTGACACAAATCAGGAAAGCATTTAGGTTTGGCTACACTCCAACACTTGCTCAACATATGGTAAAGAGTGACTCATGTGACCACATCAGGGGTGGGGGACTTTGCAGGGCCTGAACACGACGCATTTTAGAAATACAAAATAAGGAACTCGGAAAAAAAAATCTCACAACAGCAATTACGACAACAGAAAATAAAATAACATGTCTTTCAAGGTATTGTTTTGCCTGGTCTGGTCACTCTACTATATCACATTAGTATCAGTGGCTGATGAGAAAAGTAAAGGTATAGAATGCAGTGACCTGCAGGACAAATACAGCAAAGGAGACACAACTCCTCAGGCCTCAACTCGGCCTTGTCTCGACCTTGAAGCAAATATACTGTACATGTTTTCGAGAGGGAGGAAAGATCGTTTGAAAGAGGAAGTAAATGGAAATGTTAAGAAACCATCCCTCAACAGAGGAGGTCTGTCTCCTCCACTTACACTGCTCGTCTTTCATTCTTCTTTCCAAGCAACTTTGTGCATTGTTAGAAAGCTTCTGTATATAAACTAAACAAGCCAAATGGAGCATTGGCTTACCATGTGGAAAATGTGTTGGGACAGTGTTGCTGGTTGATGGGAAATGACCGCAGGGGGTTAAACATCTTAAAGTTTAAAGATGAAAAATCTGGATTAAAGATAAATGATTAATGATATGTAACAAGATCAGTTATTTAATTTTACTGCAAACATGACACATTTTTCCTCTGGATAGTGATAAAAGTACAAGCAGCGCCCAGCCACAAATGCTGGAAGTTGATGAGAGGGATTAATTCATATCTGGACAACCAGCTGCAAATGGCACCATCAACATCATCATCATCATCCTCATCAACCTCATCGCTGCATGTGGAATTAGAGGCATCACCATGAGAAAGCCTGCTCTATTCATAATATCAAAGAGTTTAGTATGAGTTATATAACATTTAAGACCGCGATTAGGAAACAAAGTTATCACTGTGTTTGACTTTTGCATGTGTGATCAGCCTGACATACATTTGGTTTTGTGATGAGTCATTTAAATCTTTCCCTTCTCATTATCTTGATCACCTGGTCTTTCTCATCATTTTTGCACACGTCAAATGATGATGCTGTAAAATGCTTAGTTATATCATGCAAGCTTCTGCATTTCTGTGCTGCCACTCGCCACTGCACGTTTACATTTACGGGATTGTTTTTTGTAGTTAATACACATATTCAAAGTAAATACACATACACCCTTGACAAGAGAAGACTGTTTGCCATCAACCAAGCATGCAACACCAACATCAGACTGAAATAAAGATGTTAACCATTCGGATGGGTCTTATTCCTTTTCATATATGAAATTCAACGCACTGCTTGAAGCTATTTCTAGATTTGTTTGACAGATACACTGATAGGTAATTGAAATGATGTAACTGTGTGTGCATGTCTTAAATACGCTGTGTGGACCAATTGTCAAATCTTTGTCACGATCGTTGTGAGGACATTTTGGCTGGTCCACATAACTTGAACTGGCTTTTTGAGGATTAAGTACTGGTTTAAAGTTAGGGTTAGAATTTGGTTTAGCTTGGAGATAGGGTTAGGCATGTAGTTGTGATGGTTAAAGTTAGGATAAGTGACTTGGGAATGCATTATGTCTGTGAGTGTCCACACAAAGAATGCAATACCAGCATGTGTGTGTGCGGTTAGCGGGTGTTGAATAAACATTGCACCTATTTTAGTCAGGACACAGTCAGCCTGCAGATCAGATGATAAACTGCAAAACAGCTACTGAGAATATTTCCCCATGTCGTTTTTTTCAGAAAAACCAACCTGTAAAAAAAAAAAAGCACTTTGTTTAAACTCTTTCCTTTTGATCGCATCGTTTGATAATCGTATCCAACCCAACGCCTCTGAAGAGACATTTTCATTTTTTAATATGTGGCTGAAAGTTGACGTCATTATGTCATTCACTGCTTAAACTTGCAGATTTGAAGCATTAACACACTTGGGTAATCCCTATTACAGGAAGTAAATGTCGGTGTCCCTGTTTGGATCATAGACTGTGTATAAAAATGGAAGTAGTCTTGTGCTTACGCCTCCAGATTTGTGATTTGACTGTTCTCCATGTCAGTTTTTGCAAACTGAATTTCACAGCTTGTCACCTGCAAACTGACATGTTGTACTGGACGATGCTAGCTGTCAGTCACACTGGTGTCTACTCATATATGCCATGCTTTATCCTCTGTTGTGCTCTAATTGGGAACATTATTTACAAAGTTGACATCATGTGCTTTTGAAAAAAAGACCAGGAACTAGTGATTTAGACCATTAACTCACCGGGAGAATGTTTAAATATTTTCTTATAGAATTCCATTCAGAATGACCTTTTTTCACCCCCCTGGTCTAACTTACTTCCTTAGCTTCACATTTTATATAAAGTCAGTGGTTTTGATAGACTATAGATTACAATGTACGAGTATGCCTGTAGCCATTATCCTGCAATGTAATCACAAAGAGACGGGTGTGCCTGGAGCTTGGTACAAGTGTAAGTTTATCTCAGTCTGGTACAAATCTGTTGCAACAACACAATGTTCCTTCCGCAATAGATGAGGTAGTTAGTTAACCTGCTCCAGTCTTAGCACCCTGACACAAGTGTGAAGCACAGATATGTTCCCTTTTTTCTGCCACACTTTTTATTTAGCACCAAAACACAGCGTGCATTATCTCAAGGCCCTTAACCGCTGCTAACCATTAGTCAATGCCTTGGTGGCCATGTGTAATAGGACTTTCAGCTGACTTCTGTCCATGACAAAGTACAAACAAAAAAGCTGCCGTCATGGTGATTTATTAAGCACTATTTTTTGACCTTTGTGAGCCATGCTGGTTGTTACAAAAGTTTGTCAAAAATTGCATGCCCTTGTTCACAATGTATACTTGTAATTATGTTTAATCCTTATATACAATATGTAAAGCTGACTAGAAAGATTCAAAGACACTCTACCCACATTATGATGGGAGACAAAACTAAATCTGCCCACAGAGGAAAACCATCGACTTCACTGTTTCCATTTGTAGCAGAGTTGCAGCTTACTGGAACATTGCAATGTCTCATTAAACCCTACCATAATGTCCAGAAGCTTATATTTTTTAAATTCTTAAATGTTTTACCTAGATGTTGTATGCTTCATTTACTGGGGAAAGCGGTCTAAAATGCTTTAATTTACCATAAGTAAGTAAAGACTTCAGGTGTGTGGAATAATGATGTTAACCATTCAGATGGGTCTTATTCCTTTTCATGTATGAAATTCAACTCACTGCTTGAAGCTATTTGTAGATTTGTTTGACAGATACGTAATTGAAATGATGTAACTGTGTGTGCATGTCTTAAATAAGCTGTCTGGACCAACTGTCAAATCTGTGTCACAATCTTTGTGAGGACACTTTGGCTGGTCCACATAACTTTAACTGGCCTTTTGAGGATTAAGTCCTGGTTTAAGGTTAGGGTTATAATTTGGCTTAGCTTAGAGATAGGGTTAGGCATCTAGTTGTGATGGTTAAAGTTAGGATAAGTGACTAGGGAATGCATTATGCAGATCAGATGATCAGCTGCAAAACAGTTACCGAGAATATTTCCCCATGTAGGTTTTTTGTCTGGTCCAGAAATTTAAAAATGTTTTACCTAGATGTTGTATGCTTCATTTACTGGAGAAAGTGGTCTAACATGCTTTACCATAAGTAAGTAAAGACTATAGGTGTGGAAATTCTTTCCAGAGAAAACAGGACACAAAATCTTGCCGAAGTTTTACTACATGCAAATGATCACAGGTGTGAGAGTGAGATATGAAAGCACAGAAGGTCAAGTCATTCATAATAACACCTTTAAAACCAACATCAGTTTTATAAAGGTTTACACAAGCACACACACTCCTCTCTGGGTCCATCTACTCTAGTCTTGTACAAATTACAATTTCCACGACATTACAACAAGCAGCGAGTATAACATACACACTGATATCTAGGTCTAATTAAGGTTCATACATGTAAAAAAATACATACATGCTGCTGGTGATCAGAACTATCAGCTCGTCCTCAGTGCATTTAAACGTGTACTTTGTGTGATAAAACACAGATCCAATCTCAGGTGAAGTTCAGTGTGTAACATTTAGATTTATTGTCAGAAATTAGTTGTAAAAGTGTATCACTGCTTTAAAATAAAAATCCTTTTGGTTTCTTTAGCCTTAAGGCTTTTATGTGTACATTAGGCACGGACCAGTCCAGCCAGAGATGGTCTTACAAAACAAATGAGGAAGAACATCGTCTTCTCTGTGTGTATGTGAAAGTCACTGCAGCTCCCTGGCAAGCGTGATAAAGGGTGGGCTGAGTGGAGCAGTCCTCAGTTTGTTGCAATGTGCAGTCGCACCATTAGATGTCACTAATTCTTACACACTGGACCTTTAAATATGTGCCTGTTGTTTTAAATGCAGTGTGCACCATCAATTAACATTAAAAAAAAGCTCTGAAAGTTTTTTGTATCGGCAAGATTACACTGAACAGAACATATAGAGAAATGAACAATCTCACTCCATCAATCTCACAACCATTGGTCAGTCCAGTATATACTGTGGGGAGTTGTTTGTGCTCACTTTGCTGGTGATTTTGCGAAGTGGAGCTGAGCCTAGCAGAGGCAGCACACCCGGGACCTGCTGCTCCTCCTCCTCATCTGAGACAGCTTTTGTAGGAATGGGCCTCGGCAGAGAAGCTGCTGCGCGGGATGAATCGGAGGGCAGGAAATGTCGAGGCAGAACAAGGGGAGAGATGAGGCCCGAGCTTGGACTACTATAAGTGTTAACGTATGGGTAGCCTCGCATGGTATGTGGGGTGTATGCAGGAATAAACAGAGGTTGAGAAGGTCGGTGGCCTGATATAAGTGAAACGTCTCTGCCACCCCAGTTGTAGCTCCATGGCAGGGACTGGTGGGGGGTGCTGCTGTGGACCTGATGCTGCAGCTGGTTGTGTGCTGAAGAGTGAATCAAGCCAAAGTGGAGCTTGATGGCCGTTAATTCAGCACTGAGCCTGGTGTTTTCTTCCTTCAAGGCCAAGAGATGAGTCTCCAGCACATAGTCACTCAGCCTTCTCTTCTCCCGTGACCGTTTGGCTGCCTCGTTGTTCTTGCGACGTTTCTCCCAGTAGTGGGCATCCTTTTTCTCTTCAGATATGAACTCCCTTCTGCGGCGGGTCCCCTTATGTACCAGTTTTTCATCTAAAACATGCTTGTCCTGGCCTCCATGAAAAGGTGACGACAGGGACTCCATCACAGATGAAATATCAGAGACAACCAACGGAGACCTGAAATACAAGAGGAAGAGATGACGTCATTGGTTTTTAGAGGCTGAGTAATTGAAGTTCTTCATTGTTGTGGTGACCTAAGGTGACCTTATGTCTGAACATGCAGTGGGTTGTTCTTTTCTTTACTGAAAGCACCACAGCATAATTCGTATGATAGGTCATTTATTCATCATGGTATAAAACAAAACATGAGTTGGAATAAAATGTTGTTTAAAATGTAATAGAGCCATGGTGGCTGAACCACGACCTGCACTCACCGCAGACCCTGGCCAGGAGCTCATAGTTTCACCACTCTCACCACTTTTTCTTTTGTCTTTTAATGATGTTGGTTTTTTTAAACACTTAAAAATGCATTTTATATTTTGATGTACCTTTTTGATGGGTTAGGGTTAGTTTTTAGCATTGCTTCTACACTGTTTTCTGTCTGCTGCACCAGGGGCCTTCTCACCTTTACTATGCTTTGTTGTTTTTGATATGAAATGACCTTTAATGCTATACATTTGTCAATTTTCAGTCAAAAGCACTTCTTTCTACAATGCAGTAGGTCATTATATCTGTATTTTTACTTTCATGAACAACTATATTCAGTCTATAGTTGGTAAATGTGTGCATTCTAACTGAGAGGTGTCAAGATATTAAGTCAATTTAAGAAACTGTCTTTCCCATTATTAATATTACCCATAAGTTCACTGAAGTATGTATATATGTCCATCTTTTACCGCCATTAAAACTCAAAACTGTATTTGTGGAGCTGTTCACTGAAAAGTATTGTGCACAATGACACAGAACATTTGCATATACAGGAAGCTCTTCTAAGCTGAAAAGGATCCGTGAAGCTGACTTTAGAAACAATGAAACATTTCGTTTGGCTGTGATTTGCACATTTGTGAAAACGTTTCCTTCGTGTACATTGACTGTGTATTTGTGTGAGGACTTAAACAGCGTTTCCCAAACAATGACGATTCACAACACAGATCGTTACGATCACTGGGGTTTCTGTAACAGCTGTTAATATTTTCAATAGATAAACCAGCCATTTCCAGGGAATTGTCATTTGACGATTAAACTCCATATTACTGGATGCCATTACTCAGTGTCTCACACCTTCAATGTTTAAAGCCCCCCTTTTCCTGACACAACCTCACCTCCCACTTGACTCAACCACAGAAGAAACTGTGACAAGAAAAATTCAGTAGACAAAGACGACTGTGAACTGATATGTTTGAGAGAGTAGAGTATTTCCACAGATAATGTTAAATATTCATGTGGCCAAGTTAGTTGACCCTTGAATTACAGTTGATTTTGAAGTTCTTTTGTCAAGTTTGACTCAGACAGTGTTTTGTTTCTCATTTCAAATCCCCCAACCTGAAATGTCCACCAACTCATCACTTCCCCTTCACACTCTCTTTTATCTATGTGCTTCACTTGGTTCTTCTGGGTTGTAAAAGGCCACTCGCTGAGGGTTTGTACAAGATATTTTTCAATAACCAAGGCGAGAGAAATGCTGGCAGCTGTTAATAAATTCTGTCATTCACGTTGGTTTGTGGTTGATTTAAGGGAAGGCTCTGCAAGAAGGATGAAAACCACAGCCACCTCGTGCAAGTGCGATCTCACAGACACACACACAGATAGATCTGTGCAGCTATTCTTGTGTAGACTCTGAATTGGCATCGATTCATTTTGGGCAGCCTAAACAAAGAAGAATTATCCCTTATATAAAAGCCATACACAGGCAAAGCTGTTGACAAGCTCCTCTCATAATAATCCTCACACCTGAGATACGTATATGAACCTAAGTGCTTGGACCTACCATTTACCATTTACGTGTATTGGCACCGATTCGCAGGCCGACCTATTGTGCTTTTTTTTTTCTTTTTTTTTTTTTCATCCTGAACATTCACGTTGCGCTGTGTTGAGATGCTGGAGGGCACCGAAGCGCATGCATTGCCCCTCCCTCCCTGGCAGAGAGCAGCTGGGAGTTTTGGAAGCCTGCCTACAACAACTCTCCATGAGAGAACGGTGTTTTCAACTTTCAGTGTATTTTTAACTGTCTAACTTAGCTGTATTACTGCATTACACTTTGAAAATATGTCTGTCTCTGTGTCACTCTGAACGGGAGTGTGTGTGTTTTTTTTAACCTCTGGTCGAGCCGCTTACAATGGTCAAAGAGCCCTTTTCCCACTGGCTAAAAAACATATCTGATCTCCAGCTGGCGAGATGGCACCGCTGTGCGTCTGCGCGTCTGCGCGTGCCATGGCTACAGAATACGACACATTTATCTGTATGCACATGAAAACAATTACCTATCACTGCGTGTTTAAACAGCATCTAACTTCACATATTTAATATAGTTCACACTGCAGCAGTGGTCAGTGTGTCTGTCACTCTCTGTGTGTCTCTCTGTGTGTCTCTCTGTGTGTGTCTCTCTGTCTCTCTAGTGTGTTGTCTTTGCATAATAGGCGACATGATAAAACATGGTCACTTTATTTCATGTAGAAAAACAAAAAAAAAAGTTTCATTTATAAATTAAACTCAAGATTTAAGCATTAAATAAAAATATACTGTATTCGTGTTCTTATTTCTTCTTTTTAAAGAAATGGCTGAAAAAAAAGCAATATCGGCTTAAAAAAAATCGGCCAAAAAGAATCGGCAGCAAAATCGGAATTGGCATCGGCCATAAAAACCCCTTATCGGTCAACCTGTATTGCACACACATACAGGCTTGTGCAGCTGTTCTTCTGAGGACAGCACATTCATTTGCATTCATTCGGACAACCGGATCAAAGTGTTATCCCTAACCTTAACCATCACCAGTTAATGCATAACCCTAACTTTACCCTAACCACAATTAGGAACAGATTTTGGCCTCAGTGAGGACTACTGGTCCCGACAAGGTCAGTGTTTATGCCAGAAAATTATTATTTTTTTAAAAAGACAAATTTGTCTTTTAACACTGACGTTTCCATCCACACGTTATAGCGTCAAACTTTAGCGCCTGTGAAGCATAACATGTGAGCATGTTTCGTGTCCTGTGTGGCTGTGAAGATCTAATTCATATTTTTGTCATTTGTCATTCACACATGAGGCGTCTTCTGAGCACACTGCTCACTGAACTAGTCATAGTTCTTCTTCTATGTGCCACGCAGACCAAGCCAGAAACATCAAAACAAGATTTTACACGAGAAAAGTGGGCAGGATGTACGCCAGGTTAAAAATATTCAAGACTGTTCCCAGTAAGAACCCCGAGCATATACACATGTGTATCTCTGTTCTGTATCTCTGACATGCACACCTACATACCAGTGTGTGATACAAAGCTTATGTGTGCGTGCATACACACACAGACACACATATTTATATATATATATGTACAAACAATGATCATTTACTGCTCACCACTCTGCTGCACATTTGCACCTGTTTCTTATTGACTAAAAATAGCCAGCCTGCTTTTTAGTAAGGAACTCTCAAACTTCTTCTTTTGGTGTTCTGGCAGTTTTCTCATCCTCCACCACCTGCTGTTGTCTTACTGTGGGCTCTGCCTACATTGTAAAAAAAAATAGAGGTCCATACCTCAATGTACTGTGTTTTCAAGTGTTTTGTGAACCTCCATCAAGGGAATTCATGCCATCTTGGGGAAATTGGCACAGTTCATGCCTCCAATAAAAATATATACAGCATTGTCGCAAGGTCATTAATCGTGCAGTGTTGTTGATCCTTTTATTTATGTGCTTTTGAATGGATACAGCGCTTCATTACTGAAAGCACATATATTACCATTTATAAAAGTCCTGTAGTTACAGGAGATGTGATTTAAAGCACTGAAAGGTCTTTATATGGACTTATTTGTTAATAGCTAAGTGATTCATAATCAGCTAAACTCCCTGAAAGTAAAATGTGTCATATCATGTTAGCAGGCCATCCAGCACAATCTCTTTGGGACTATTGTTTAATCTGGACACAATACACTTAGTGAATTAATTAGTGAATATTCTTAATCCGTAAATCAAAAGGAACGACCAAAATGTTAGAAACGCACGTACAAATACAGCACAAAACAAACAACGACAACCAAATTAAAAAAATTATTATTTAAAAGAAAACATTTTGTGCCTCTGTAAAATGATATACTGTAGTTCATTATGTGTAAGATTTACGTATGTGCTGGATATCATTATTTTTAAGGAAGAGTACGGAGTGATCAGAAACACCACCAGCAGCTACTGCTTTATACGTTTAAATACGGTATACATCTCTGATTCAGTTGATTACCACGATGCTGCCTCGCCGAATACTATCACAACAAGAATGTATTTTTTATGTAGTGGCCACAACGAGCTTGTAACGAGACAAAGTTGGTTTGATCCACAGGGAATATTCGTACCGCTAATATTTTTTGAAACGTTAACATGTAAGATCAAAGGTCATGCCTCAATATAATGCTAATAATGTAATTCAAAGCAATTACCAATTGAATTATGCTTATATATATATATATATATATATATATAGTATATAGTATATATGTTTGTTTGTTTGTTTCCTACAACATTTCCTGCTTTAGAAACGTGGTACAAATCACTTAACATGGCACAATGAGATAGAGGCCTTACCTTTAACTGTCCACAACTGCTAAGGTGTCGACGACCTAATTCAGACCGTCGCTGTCAGTCCTACACGCTCGCTTATGTTTTCCGGTCTTTAACTGTCTTTTCATGTGACTGTCCACCTCTGTTGTCACATGAAAAGTGTCTTACTGCCCCCTTTGATATTGACAGTGCTGTGGTGTCAGTGGCCACAGGGGTCTCCCCAGTACGATGCTGCTGCTGTTGACTATAGTTTTATATAACTTTTTTTGTGTTTGCTGTACAGTGGCTGGATCTTTGTGTGTGGTTTTAAAAGTCACATTTTACATTTCAGACACTGATGAGTGAAGCTTTTCTATATGTTAAATAAATCTTTAACACCTCAGATAAAAAACAGCATAAGTTTGGCATCAGACATTTATTGTTCTTTCTTAGAAAACTGAGACCGTTTACTGCAACGTAATTGTTATGCATTACAGCCAAAAATGAACATATGAACTTATTTGTAATTAGGATCTCATAGTGTGCGTTTGTCTTGAGTGGAAATTTAACCTCCACCCTTGTTTCTATGTTTAGATGCTGTCACGTGAAGACAAGTTAGATTTTTGCTTCCTGTTGTGATGTGCTTAAACCGTTAATATAAAAATAAATCTGCACCAGAGATCCATGAAAACACTTTATTTTTGTTGTCATGCGGCAGAGAGGATACTGCTCAACCTTTGTCGGCTTCTGTATTTAGACCTGACACTAAAAAGAAAATACTTCTTTTCACTCTGTCAGTTGTTAAAGAAAAATGAGTCACTTATCGCATCTTTAAAAACCAGGCACTTGTTTTAATGTTGTGGTTGATCAGTATGTTGAGCATGATCTGACGTTACACAACTTTGGAAACATCTATGACCTTACAAGTTAATAATGATTGCCAAAATCAGCGCAATCCAAGATCAGCCATTAAATCTGTCTCCGTTCCCCTTCACTGCCACTCCTTCAAACAGTCAAATCTTATTTTTTGTGTTTCGCATAAATACTCCTTGATATGTTCTTGTTTTCACGTTTTCGTTTGAGCCAGCCAGTAACACACTTCCAATCATGATTATTGTTATTATTTGAAACACTGTTTGAAGTGTTTACTTGAAGCTCTTTCTTACTTCTAGCTGTTTAAATGCACTTATTGTAAGTCGCTTTGGATAAAAGCGTCTGCTAAATGACATGTAATGTAATGTAATGTAATGAAGTGTGCACCCAGCACTTCTGTCATCTGCAGCATCATTAATGTTGTAGCAGCCTCTGCTGGTGTCTACAGGTAAGTGCTGTCTGCATGAGAGCAAGGCGCTAGAGTTTAATTACATCCCTGATTAGAAAACTGCAATAAATGTGAATCTTTTGTTCATGTGATCTTTTTAACAAGATTAATAATTCCTTATTCTACATTAGACAGATAATCGCAACCCCGGGGAACTTTTTAGATGGATTTTCTTGGCTGTGTATAGATTTTTTTTAAATTACAGCAATGTATGCACCCTCAAATGTCATTAAAAACACTAAAGAGACAAAAGTACAATATATATTTGGCTAAAGCTTACATGAAACAAATGTTTTGCAGTTATTTTGCAGTTTTTTTTTATTATTAAAAGGTAGAAAATAGCCTATACACTACATGCATGCAAAACACAAGCATGTAGTGTCAGTCAGTCATCATCTACCGCTTTATCCTCCACCAGAGGGTCGCTGCAGTAGATGGTGACGACTCTTTCACATGAGTTGTAAGCTGTTGAAAGCCATGGTAATGATCGATTTTACCGGTTAATCGACATCTGCTGGGAAATCACACAGTGGCGATAAAGGGAAATACCAAAGTAGAGAAGCACCTAGTTTCACTATCCTTCAATAAAATCAACCAACTACTTTCAAATCGGTCAGTAATTTAAGTTGAATGATAATGAGAAATATCATATTAATAGCTTCTCTAATTTCATGCTTCAAAGTCAAATATTAAAAATGTGCTACAATTCAGTTGTTAATAAGAATTAGAACATTTCCTATATTTTGTAGAATATAAAAGGCAAAACACTTCAAAGGCACTCTCAAAATAATTTCATTATGACCATATTATGATCACACCAGTAAATATTGTACAGTTATAAACAATAAAAAAAAAAATTTGAATATGGGGGTGAGAATCTTCTTCTTCCCACTGTCTTCTTCAAACAATTGTGTTCTTAAATGTATTCAAAATGAAGTTTCATTCATTAATAATAGCATTTTTAACATGATTTGCATACATGTTTTTTTCAATTACCATCAAATGTACACATTAGCCTTCTATCCTAATAAAGGCCTGTGTTAGCGTCCATCAGCACTGAGATGCAGACCTGGCCCAGCACAACTGAGTCTATAGGGAGGCAGACATGAGTAGAGGGTTGTTGGTGGTGGAGTATATGAGGACCACCAAGGCAGCAGAAGGTTATTATACACTGCTGAGGAACTCAGATGAGACTCTAACCAACTGTTAGGTTTGTTTGTGCAGGCATGGCGGGGTGTGTCAGCAGGTGCGCGCAGAAACGCTTGGATATAATAGTTCTGGGTGAAGTTGTCATCACTGAAAGTGATGCGTCGCTGGGGACCCATCTCTGCCTCCGCTGACCTCAGACCCTGCAGAGAGGCGGTGGCACCTTTGAACACACCATCAGCTTCAGTTGTGCCAAAACAAGACACGTCTGTTTCACAAGGACGATTGTCTTGATGCCTCACACTCAGGATGGAGGCTGTGGCATCCCCACCGTTCACCCAGTGTCCTGCCCGGGAATAAGCTGGGTTTCTGGGTGATAAGGACAATGGAGCAACCACAGGTGAAGTGAAAGTTGCACCAACAGGTGAAGCAGCTTTGCTTCTGCCTGCACTCACACTGGTGTGATACTGCAGACTGAGATGAGCGCGTAACTGTGCGTTCTCCTCATTGAGGGCCAGCAACTGACCCTCCATCATCAGGTCATTCAGCCTGCGTCTCTCCCTGGACCTCCTCGCCGCCTCATTGTTCTTTCGCCGCTTGTCCCAGTAGGTGGAGTCTTTCTTGTACATGGGGGTCATCGTTCTCTTTCGCCGTCTTACTGGTCTGCTACAGGTCCGTAAACGCAGTGGGGAGGAGCCAGTCACTGAGAGCAGGAGTCCAGGTTGGGCTGCAAGAGGCTCGGTGACGCTGCTGCTGTCAACCAAAGAGGAGGAGGAGGTTTGGCATGAGGCACCGGGGCTCGTCAGTGTGGACATGACACTGGGGGACCATTAAATTTTAAATGAATAGTCAGTCATCAACCTGGAGTGTTTGAGTGTTTCTGCTTTATAGAAATATCAAGATGCTGCAGCACTTCCATGTTAATTAACTGAATACAACAGTTTATACAATTTATTTTTATTATTGTACCAGTTTTTAATTATAGGCATTGTATACATTTTTATTAGTGTGTATATTATAATTATATTATCATTAAATGCTAGTTCTATGCCATCTTAGTATGCCTGTTTGTTTTGAAATTCTTGTAATTTTATATTTACTGCTATCACTTTTTTGTTTCTACCTGTACATGAAAGGATTGTTATCTTTATCTTGACAAAAAACTAAAACAAACCTTTTGCACTTACTTGTCCATCGCACTTATGACTAGCACTATTTGAAGCATTTACTTACTTCTAGTTCTTGTTTTGTATTGTACCCAAATGTTGAAATGCACTTATTGTAAGTTGCTTTGGATAAAAGCCTCTGCTAAATGACATGTTATGTGATGTAATGTAATGTGTCAAATTACCATGGAGATGTAAAATATTGTCCTCACCTATACACATCATATTCTACTCTAATCTTTTATTCATCGCAATAAAGAGTAGTTTAATTAATTTGCAGACCGTGCATAAGGAGAGATGCAGAATCCTTAGACAGGCAGGTGCAACATGAATTACAGTAAATATGAGAGATATAAGAGGCCCCAAAGTGTTTTTGGCATCTTATAAAGAACTAACTTGTATTTTTTTTTAGACTATGATCTCACCACAAAGTTATTGGCAGAACAGAACTGTGTTGGTGCTTGTCTTCCAGTATAGGCTGCAAGATTGTTTACAAAGTTTAATTAAAAAATGCTTGATAAAAATGAATCTAAAACAGAAAGTGAGCAGAGGAATTAATATTAATGAATGTTTTGTACCAATACTTATAATAAACTCACCGTACTAACCTCAGAAAGGATGACAGATGATGTAGAAAGGATCAGGTTTAACACTTGTATTTTTAGTTTCGTTTATTTAAAAAACAAACGAAACAAAAAACCCCGGACGAACTTAATCGGAAAGTAAACAGATTCCAGGTTGTGTGGATGTCACCTGTTTGCGTGGAGACGGCTGTGCTTCTTCTTGTCTGTCTGTCAGTCACGGTCAGACTGAGCGTTGCCGAAGAGAGCAGAGCTGCAGCATGACATGACTGCTTGGCGGCGGGCGCGTGCTTTTACTGTGTGACAGCAGCCAATGGCGTCTTCTGATCCACGGAGCGGAAATCCAAGACAGCAACATTGTCGCCACACAGTCAAACAAACAGGTGAGACTGAAACTAGTTAACTGGATCAAGTTGGATAGACTTGCATTTCTGTAGTTATATTTAATCGGGGTTTTTTTTATTGCCTTTTTTTGTTTCTTGTCCTTGCTTCCTGTTTTATTTTGTAGTTCTTTTTCCCGGTGTCAGGATTTATTTTACTTCCGGTTCCTCCATGTTTCCTCCCTGATTGCCCACACCTGGTCCCAAACATTTTCACCTGTTGTTAGTGTCCCTCGTGTGTTTTCACCCGTGTTTCTTGTCACTTTATCTCGTCAGTTAAGGTAAGTGTGCCTTCATTTTCCTCTGTGTCCTCTTCTTTTATGACTGTCTTTTTGAATTATTTTGCTTTTCTTAACCGGGGCCAGGCCTGACCACATGACTCCTTGTCTCTGAAGTTATCTAAAATGGCTAAAACATGGCAAGTATGCTATATGTTGTCAAACATTTAAAATTTAAATCACCGTTACATTAAAACTAGTTTTTTTGCCAGCATCTAGTGGCAAGCATTATTGTTGCACTGTGCAGTACATGTGAAATGTGAGTGACATATAGTAGATGTGTGAAGAATTAGAAGTGACAGCTTGATAAATAACTGCTGACTCTTCCTCATTCTCAAATTACAGATGTATTTCCCAATTTGCTGTTGGAATATATCCTAATTTTCTGGTGAAGGGGTGAAGCTGGTTTATGAAAACAATACCGCAAGGTGTTTATTTTGCAGTGCTGTATGCTGGCACATCTATGCTAACAGGTTAAAAGCCATACTGGACATGTTGCAGTCACAAACATGAAAGCCTATTTTCTCTTTTACTGACCTCGGATCAGCATTTCTTTTGAACATGTTGGTCCTGAGTCAATAACAATAATTCATGCTATAATGCATGACCTCTGGGGCCTGTTGCGTGAAACCAAGATAAGGGGTTAAGCTGGGATAAGTCAGTTATCCTATATGAATCTAGTCAGCTGTTGCTCTAATCAGAAGAAAATGTGATTTAATAGTTATTCATGATCTTCTGGGTGTATTTTACCTTACAGATTGTGATTCATTCAGTGTTATTTTAATTAGGATATAGCCATTATTACTCTTATATGGATTTTATGAAGACTGGTGATTGTTTTGCTGTCTAAGGTTAAGCTTTTTTTTCTATGCAAAACTGTTGACATAATTAAATTAGATTGTGAATATGATGATTTCAATGAAACAGTGGTTAGTTGTTAATTGTTTTTAAATGTTTTAATTTAAGGATACCTCTATTTCATTATATGAAACTACAATGCAGGCAGGCATCAGCCTAATTTTGACTTATATTAACAGTTTGTTTGCTTACATGAGCTTTAATATCTTAGCTGAATCAAAAGTTACAATGACGAGCCACACCAACAGAGTGTTCTGCATGAACAACTTGTATAACCACAAATCATAAGCCCTATGTAGTGGTAAATACCATGGGTGAGCGTTTCACTTAAGGTTCAACATGCATCATTTTGAACAGTGAGTGTTAAAACACACAGTTGAGAGCATGAAGGATAATTAGCATGTGCCATATAACTCAGATAATAACTAATATTTATATATATATTTTTTTAAAGCAAGCATGTTAGGAAAACTCCACCCACAAACCTCCTATTTTAAGTATTTTAGTTTTTAAAAATATCTGATTTGCCTTTTTTAATGTTTCACTTCCTCATTAGTCTCCATTATATGTTGTTGCTCGCTTGTAGAAAAATACACAACATACTTCTCCATTTCTGCATCAGTAAATATGTGGTCAACATCAGGGTCGACTTTAAACAGCTGTGAATGTGCACTTACCAGGATCAGTTATACCTGACTTGGCCAAGCCACACCTTCTTATCCTAGTTTGGTGTTTGTGCAATGGACTAAACCAGGATGAACTCAGCAGCATTGGTTAAGTCTCACCTTCTCTGATATCCTGGATTTCTAACATTACATTATTTGTATGTGAAAACATGCTGGCCTGTTAAGCTATCCCACATAAATAGTGCTATCTTCCTGTTGCCTCTGTCTGTCTTGATAGAAAACAAGTCACTTCCTGTGTACAGCACTCTGTTGGATGAAGTAACAACTCTAGACAAAGAGGTGTTGCGGCATTGTTTGAACTCATTTTACAGATATGTTTTCATTGAAACCAGATTGCAGGTGACATAATTCCAAGCATTAACGTGTTTACGCGGTGAACTGTTTCTGTGGGTAGCGGTGGAGGGGGCGGAGCATGAGGAGACGGCACTCATTCAGCACTTCTAAAAATGTAAGTTTGAAATACTTGGTCAGTAGGTTATTAAGTACCAGAAACGCAATGCACCAAACTAAAATTAGATGTCTTTTTTTTTCTTTTTTCTTTTGTTCGGTCTATTGCAGGACTTCTACAGTGAGGATCCAGGGTAGTGGTGTTGGATCAGCCGAGGAGACACAGCCCTGTCTCTCACCTTCAGGTGTGTGGGTGTGGCTTATCACTGGCACACTGCTCTCCAGTGTGAGAGCAGTGACACTATCGATACATGATATCTATAGTATCATGTATGCATCTTAAGAAGCTGTTCATTATCTCAGGCTCTGACGCAAACCTGCACACATGTGAAACCTCTTACAAGTCCAGGTTAGCCATGAGAATATCATGACCCACATCTTATTAGTGGCTATGCTGTATTTTACGACCATTTTTAGACATGTGGCAATGTGGACATAAATACTGTAAACTGTTCCGCCAAAATGAAAACCAATTGTTTTGCAGGCATTGTTCATAATGATTTAACTCTGGTCTACTGAGTGTGGGGACTGTTCAGAGTGAGTGGGGGAATGTACTGTGAACTCTGACAAGTTTGTGTAGAAAAACAATTTCTTTCTGACTCAACGTCACCACAGAGACCACTGTGGTATATTCCAACAGTCAGGTTTTTGTTTCAGTAAGATGTTCTCCAGAACTTTAAAGATACAGTAACACAGTGGTACTGATTGGTTCCTGCTGATTACACTGATGGCTTTAATCACAAGTTATCATATATGATCATGAGCACATGCTCACACAAATATTGAAATGTTTCAAATATTTAAAATCCATCCATGCATTATTATAAAAAAAACAGGTGCGTTTGTTTGCGGTGTGTTTTTTTTAGAAGGGTAATTTAGGCCACATCTGCACTGGATGTAGCTTGTTAGTAGACCTTCCTTATCAATCACTGTTAAAGCACGAGGTTCACAGCCTACAGTTTTAACATGCCTAAATATATTTTTTCCTATTTCTGGGAATGGTATGCTCCTTTCTATCATTTGATGTAAAGTTATGTGTCTTTTGAATTATCTTCACTTTCTCTACATAATGTCTCTGACTCAAGACAAATTTATGAAAAGGTCAATCAATACTCATAAAAGAGGCTTCCAGAAACAAATCAAATATTGTCAAATCACAATATATACGTAATCTCAAGGCACTTTACATAGCAATGACGAGACAATGATGCTACATCAAACTCTAGTTATACAGTAAATTAACTATTTGAAACAGTCAAAAACAGTCAAAATGTCATTGATGTCTTTAAAGGCAACCTTCATTTCTTCTTTTCTATGGCGACCATCCTAAAATTCATCATTTGACTTTTTTTGGGTGACTCAATCACAAACACTTGATACCTGAGACAGATATTTAGAAAACATCAGAGAATCTGATGGCCAGTATATGATGCTGATTATTTTAATTTTTGTCTGATATATTTGGCTGGTTTTCTTTTTCTCTACCTTTCTGAAAAAAAAATTAACGGTTTAACATTCAAAAATCAAGAAAATTGCGTAAAGCTCCAGTGTAGCACCTCCATCAACCCCTATGGGGTTCTGCCATTTTCACTGTATCCCATGGAGACCCACTGTATCCTCGTTCCATCTCACTGTATGCGTGTTACCGGAGTGACACCTTTTTACATCCTCTCACTCTGTGTGCAGCACAGGAATAACAACTAGCTCAACACATGAAGGCTCCAGTGCAACGTTACAGATGCCAGATGCCTGTCAAAATCAACAAAGTTATTGCAGTTACTTTAACAGAAGAACAGTGTTATTTTGATAAGTGATACATGCTTTACAGGACACTGTCTTGCAGTTTTCATGAGTGTGTTCACAGAGCAAAGTGATGCTACCAGGTGACTCATGGGGGTAGATCTAAGTATGTTCCGGTAAACTTTGTTATGTCAACCCCCACCCCACATGCACACACGCACACCATCACTGACACACAAACACCCCCACCACTCCCCCTGCCCACAACTTGCCACCATGTTCCACTGCTGCTGTGTGCTGCACACTGAAACCACTGTGAATTGAATAAACCACCGCTTTGCCTTGGCTTCATCTCAGCCTGTTTGACATTTGTTCGTGTTTCATGTTGAACATTTGTCTCAGAGCTCTTTCACTGAGGATTTTTGTGTGATTGTCATTATCGGCGTCCCCCGGCCTGATTCCTACTTTTTCACCCACAGCTGAGCCGCTAACCATGTTTTTACACTAAGATGAGCCTCTGACCGTGGAGAGTACCACCTTTTCTATTCATCTCACATGAAAACCGAGTAATGTGTAAGATCTAAGCGAACACGGGCAGAGAGATTTAGAAGCTCAGCCCAGGGTTTTCTCACGCTGTGCTGAAAAACGAGTGCGTCTGAGGGTCGAGATCTAGTGAGACTCTGTCAGATACAGAACTGGATGAACACAAACATACTCTGCAGTGGAAATTTGGCCTGTATTTTTCACACTGTTATAATGTGTAATATGTTTCAGGGTGGTTATATTTGTTAGTGGTTTATAAAGCAACAACTACATTGTTATTTTAGTTTTTATTGAAAGTAACCCAAGTTTTCCTGCAGAATCCATTAATATCTTGTATCCGGGTTGCTTTACGTTTGATATACAATAAATAACAGTGACTGGTCCAGTTCCAAGATCTTTAAAGCTGTCGAAATAAACAAGAAGTGTCACGACTGTTGGCAGAGCTTGGTCTCTTTTGGCAGGTGGTGTACACAGTTGCATGATTAACGTAAGATCCTATGAACCTATAATACTTACTTTGTAAGATTCTATATTTTACTACCTCCAGCAAAGGCAATTCATGGATTTCTCTGCTGAATTTACATTTTTAATATTTTATTTTTATTTATTTTATTACATGTGCTATATATAAGTATATAAAATAACCTGCCAACATTTAATGAATGCAATTAATAAATTACATAGTTGTACTTTGGCCTGGTTCCAAGAATTTAAAAGCTGCCACTAATGTTGGTGTACTTGATTTGTTTTGGCACAAAGTTGCACAATTAATGTTAAGATTTTGTGAACCTACAGTACTTAAGTAACTATTTCTATATTTTATTCCCTCCAGCAGCGATAATTCATGGATTTATTAACATTTGAATGAAACCTTTTGATATTTTATCTGAGACGGTCAACTCTGGTTGTTTTAAATGTACTGTATACATTAAATGACCTGACTAAAGAGAGAAAGGATCATGGTGCTATATATGTCTTAATGTTTTAAATAATGCACAAAAGCAAAAGAAATACAGAAGTAAAATGGAGATTTGGTCATTATTTTAATGTTTCTGTGGCCTCTTTAAATTTTGAAAGCGTTTAGATGAGCCTTTATTCTTTCTGCTTGTCTGTGTCTTTGTTTGTGAGGCGTGGCGGCCGTCATGGGCAACGGTTAAACCGTGGTGGAAAAGCCTGGCCTGACACTGATGAGTGTCATGCTTTGTTGAGGCCTATAAGAACATCTAACCAACGGCACATCACCCTAACCGCTCACATGCACAGCCCAGCTGTAAAAATAGATAGGGAAGATCGCCCCAGATATGCGCACACACGTTAGACAACAGATTTACACACATTCAGGTGCCGGTGTGTGGCCTCACGACCTCACTTGCGCAGAGAGGGGACATGAGATGATGAGATATGAAACCACACAAGTCTATATAACTGACACAGAGTAAAAATATAAATGGAGTGAACTGCCTTTTGTCTTTTTTCAGGGGTGCCGTTGTGCATAATTTCACCTTTATGACCTTCATTAGATGGTGACACTGCAGTGACTGCTAGCCTCCGCCAGATGGCATCAGATTCACAATGTAAAAATGGCTTATACTTAAATGTTGCAAATCCATTCCTCAACCTACATTTGAAGATTAGTTTGAATAAAATTAAATATTGTGTCTAGCGCACTATTGTAAATACCTCTTTATAGAAGTTTGTCAATATTCTATTTATTTTAATTAAATTAAAGCAGAACAGGCCAAGGCACATTTTCTTCTCATCTTCACCTGCAAAACTGCATCTCCCGACACATTTGTTCTACATTGTATAAAATTCTCATAGTACATTTTCCAAGGAAAAACAAACAAGTGCAGCAAACTGGTAATTGGGTGTTGGCTTGGTCTCAATGCAAAGCTTTAAAGCGTTCACATTCATGTAAACCAATACTCCCACAGTTGCCAATATGCAAACCTATTTCCATAAACACAAAGACAGAAGTTATGCAAGTTGGTTAAAAAGAAATGCATATAATAATGTTTAGACTTCCATTGTCTGGATTGGGGTTGTAGGTACCCAGCAAACTAAAAAACATGTTTTAAATACCTGAAAAACCTGTGTTAAAGGAAGCAGGTGATTTGATATGCTTATATACAAAAGGCTTTAGAGTGCCTCCTTTGTTTCTCTTTTTTCTGTCCTCAGGTGAATAGCATGGGAAGGGGAAGTCTTTACCTGGGAGAAAGAGAGAGGCGGGGCCTGCAACATGTTGCTCCAGCAGAACGAAGAAAGAGAAGAGAAAGGAGGGGTTGGATGAACACAGGTGTGCGTATTATGAAAACCAGCTGAACGATGGTTATGAAAATCGTGTTGGCCAGCTGAGACTCAGGATTGATGGAGTGTTCGGCTTTGTCGCCTGGTTCCAAGGTGCTTCAGAGCAGCACTGGCAAACGGGTGAATACATTTCTTTTGGAATCTTTGGTGATTTATCTGCTGCTAATAATGGAAACAAAGGTACGATCAACGCTATCTTTCTGTGTAATATTTTGACAGAGGTAACACACAATTACACAACAACAGGTAAAATCATTGTGCACCATCACAACTTGTATTCTCAAGCTGACATGACTGTGTGTGTCTTTATTCTTTCAGGTTTGATGCATATGGATTTGTGTGTGCAGTCTTGGTTCTCTCTCATCAGGATTGCACCTGTAACTTCCAGCAGAGTTTCTTCCAGAGAGGTTGGTATATTTCTGTGTATTTCATCACACACACTTGCCTTTTACTGTTAATTCATCTTTCTACCATTTAGTTTAAAATGATCAATAGAGGATGGTGAAGAACGGTAGTTGTTCATGATGTATAGATCATCACTCTAAATCCTTTATTTTGTACCTTGATTTTGTTTTTTTGTCAGTAGTTTATATGGATATGGTAACCAAACTGAAATCTTCCTGATATTAATTTCATTTTCAGTTCACTTGAGATGTCTTACAAATCCTTGACCATTAGATGCACCTTCACAAATGTTATATGAACACACCCAGAGCACCAATATGTGTTCATAAAAAAATTAAGCTATAAGATTTTGTCTCCATTTATTTTTTTTG
The DNA here is from genome assembly GCF_958295425.1 of Solea solea. Lineage (NCBI taxonomy): Eukaryota > Metazoa > Chordata > Actinopteri > Pleuronectiformes > Soleidae > Solea > Solea solea. Next base: position 5,403,888 of record NC_081142.1, on the reverse strand, counting down.
TTAATGTCAATGTTGTAAACCAACATCAGTCATTTCCATACATATCAAATATTAATGGATTTTAAAACATTTTTAACCCTTGTTCATATACATTTTTTTTGCAATGTCATATTTCATAAAATACAAGCTATAAAAATTGTATAAATAATTTTTTAAACTAACGTCAGTCCTCATCATAAATATCAAACATTTGCCCAAAAATTGCACAAAAGGAGGATATGACACATGAAAGGAGGTGCCACTTGTGCCACTTGAGCTACCTGCACTTTACACATTTGATCATATGGTAAATACAGTGTTCACTGTTCACGCTGCTTGCAGACACGTGCAAGCTTCTTTTTTTTTTTATTCTTTATTTTCGGACTGCATCAATTGCAATACACAGACATTTTTTTTAAACCATATAAAACAGTCACATATTATGAACTTTTACACAGTTTGGGAGATGTGTGCATGTGTCCATGTGTGCTTAAGTGTTTTGATATGTTTCATGTTATTAATTTTCTAATGCTTTTTATTTTAATTTGTCTAAATGATCTCGTAGTTTGGAGTCATTTGTATTCACATGTGTCTGTTGTGCTTTGCTGTGTTGTGTGTAGGCTTGGTAACTCGGTGTAATGAGTTACAATGTTGATAAGCATGTCTTAGAAGGGGTCAAAAGTAGCCATTTTCTGTTGTATCCCTCTTGTAGCAGAAGTCTACAAACAGAAGTCTACAAACAGAAGTCTACAAAAGTCCACAACACAATGGCCACACAAAGCATTGAATCTGGTAAGTCACTTTTGATCTGCATTCTTCTATTTTATTTACCTGCTAACCTCTGAATCTTCATCTCACTGTACTGGCACAGATTTCTATATTTATATTTGAATAATTCATATCCATGAACATTCATTGTCTAGATTGAAGGTTTCAGATCATGTTTCTTCAGAAGATGTCATGAGAATTCATCTTTCCTTTTTAAATAGCAGTAACGGCACCACATACCATTGGCTTTATTCTAAGCTCCTGTAATAGCACTAGTTAACAACATATTATAAATTTAAACCCCCTGCTTTCTAGTAAGCACTTATAAGTGTGCTGAGGTAAAAGGCTTTAAATAACACTTATATGGACTTATGCATATAAGTGTTATTTTAGTGTTCTTATAATTGGCTTTTTTATTGTTAATTAGCACTTTTTACAAAATGTTAAGTGATAAACAAAATATTCCTGTGTGTCTGACAGACTTCTCATGGGAGGTGAAGGCAAACAGCCACCACTACCATAAAGACAAACTGAAGAAATCTTTCCTGTGCTGCCACTGGGGTCGGTACTCGGTGAGTCAGTGAGCTTCCCTGCTTCCACATAATATCTGTTACGTCCGTGGCCTTGGGAAACAAACAAAGCAAAAAGTCTGTTTCACAAAGTTTGGCAGTTTTTATTGACTTTGGTGACGAGCAACGCCATAATAAAAAAAAAAAACTTAAATGAACCTAATCTTACCTCCAGTAAAGAAAAGTGCAAAATAAATGACAAAAAACTTACCTATGCTTATATTTAAAAATAGGAGAAAAAAAGGTGAAGCAAAATGGTTTCTCCTACTATTGCTACCTTTTTAATTAACAATTTAGTCAAAACACTATAGAAAGTTATCATTTGCCTTTGACTAACACTGTTCCAATACAGACTCTTGCAAAAGCAAAAATACAACTTATGTTTCAAAGTTAAACAACTTACCTAACTTAGTTTACCTTAGTGTAGACACGCACTCAAGGAGGAGAGAACTGTAAACCGTATGCCAAACATGTGGCCCAGGGTCATAACGAACACCTGTTAGCATAATGAAGCTTTGAGAAACCAGTTACTGTGTTGACATAATGTATATTTCCCCAGTGCGTCTACCTTAGTTTCTCTTCTCTGTGTTGTCAGGACAATGTGGTGCGCAGCTACAAGTATTCCCCTCTGACGTTTCTGCCCCTGATGCTCTTCGAGCAGTTCCAACGAGTGGCTAATTTCTATTACCTGCTTATGGTGACGTTGCAGGTTAGTTGAAGACTCTGTTATTCTCTCTCACTCATGCTTTGATTCTATAGTATTATCTTTTTTAAATAAGCATTTACATCCAAAAGAGCAAAGGATAGTGGTACACTACCTGAACAGGACTATGTGAAGCTGCAGAAATATAGCTGCCATCTTTTTCACACATATTCTGCTCTCTTTTTTGTGACTAAATAAACATTAGGGCCACATGAAAAAAAAGAAAGAAAGAAATTGGAAGAAATGAATAAAAAGAACACAGGGTTCACCCTGAACAGGTCAACAGTCCATCACAGGGCCACATGTAGAGACAAACAACCATCCACTCTCACACTCACACCTACGGTCAATTTAGAGTGAGAACAGATCAGCATACAACTACTGAACCCGGTGATGGTCAAATCTATCGATATAGATAAGCAAATCTAGAGAGAGGCAGCGATATAAGGCTAGGGGTGAAGAAGTAGAGGACATTGAGGGACAAAAAGGAGATCTTTTTGCCACAGTTGTTACACAAGGGCAACCAAATACCTCTGTTGTTTTAAGCCTGACAACATGGATGCCTGTCCTAAGATGACACTATAGTCTCTCATACATTGCTTGTTTTAACAAACACACACACACACTTGTACACTACCCGTACCTAGTACGTGCCCAGTTATCTTATATTATATTATGTTATACACTTGTAGTCTAAGCAATGCCCACACATGATTATCATCTTGTCATCTTTCCCAGCTGCACAGGATAAGCTTAGGACATGAGCACCAACTATAAACTGTACAAACTTGCTCATGTGCCTCAGAGCCATCTTTGACCCGCATCTCGACTCTCTCTTTGCAAAGAATAAACCACGCTTCAACAATCAACTTTGATGCAACTTTATTTCTAAAATAAAAAAGAACATGTAAATATGCCAGATTATAGCCATTTGCTGTACATCTGTAGTCCCAAGGCATATTCATTGAACAAGATAAAACTAAAGAATGAATATGTAAACATGACAACAAACAAGGGCAAGCAGCAGAGACTGTGTTACAGCCAACGAGGACTGACCACTAACATACGTGACGTAACACAGCAAACCAGGAATTAGGACATTTCAAGGTGTTTCAGTGTGTGTGGTTACATTTCTTTTTTTCCTCCTCTCTCTGTGCATCCATCCTTAAATGTGATTTCCAGTGTGTCCCTATCATTTCGACCATACCCTGGTACATCGCCATGATCCCACTGCTTGCCGTCCTCATCGTGAGAGGTTTGAAAGATTTCGCCAATGACATGGTGAGCTCACCCACTCACTTCTCTCATAACCCCCCCCCCCCCCACACACACAATCCATCAGCCCCCCAATGAAGGCACATGCTCACACACAAATGCATGATCTTAAAACACAAATATACGACCATCCGCATGCATTTATGCACCTGGCACTTAGGCACATGTGCACTTTTCTCTCCTTCATTGTCCTCATTGACTCCTTGTCCTCTCCACATTGACAAAACCAGTCATCCCAGTAGCATTAATTTTCCCTCCTATCATTAAAGCTTTTCCTTTTAAATGCAGGCGTGATGTTTTGCATGGAGAATTCTCTGGTTAAGTGCATCACTGAGTTACGGTCGTTAACAGCTCTGGGTGAAACGCTTGCTTGACCCCTCTCTATTGACTAATCATTTAGGTGAGGGTATAAATCTCCCAGCTGGTGTCACTGTAGAGTCCCATAATGATGATTCTCCTTTCTCTTCTCTCCTATTCCACCTTTCACACCCACCCTCACTCCCTCTCACAAGCCCTCTGTCCATCACTCTTTTCCTCCCTCCTTGTCACACTCTTCCTCTCTTTTCTCATTCACTTGTTCTCACCCAACTTTTTACCCCTCTCCATCTCTGGTCCAGGCAAGGAGACGCAGCGACTCACAGATTAACTCCCGACCCTGTGACATACTCATCTCCCAGAGGTGAGGACAAAGGCATTGTTATTCTCTCAGGACTCGGTGCAGTTCCCGTTTTAAACAGCTCACTAATGAAGCTCTAATGAAGTGTGAATGAGTGAATCCCTAGATGGTCCTTTCATGCATTAGAGCACAGCAAAGACATAATATTTTGTCTTCTCTGGAACTTTAAGACCGTTTTTTTGGTAACATCTTGTCTTGTACTGACACATATTTTTACTCCTGTGTGTTACATCCCTGATGTCTGAGGATTTTACCTCTGGCCTACAGTATCACAGCAACTACGCAAGAATGAATAATGTTTGTGATATTAAGAAAATTGAACAGAAGTACATTTTTTTTTTTTATTTTAACGATAAAATGGATAGAAAAATTAAGTAAGTGCTTTTGCCCATTTTTCCAGAATAACTTCCAGTATCTGACAGTTATTTACAATCTACTGCATGTTAAAATAGTGTATTAACAATTTAATATGAAAAAAAAAAAAAAGTTTTATTTGGAAAGGTTGTACACAAACAACAGACTTTGCATGTTACATTCGATTTTTGAGCATTATCAAACATTCAATACAATAACATTTGTTATGAGTCTGTCTCAATGTGTAAAAATGGGCCAAAAAATGCAAACAATGCACAGGTGTTTTTCCAACTCTCTCCTCTCTGGTGACAAAGGCACAGATTCTCCAGCTTCCTTCAACAGTGTGAGTGAAATTACCGTAATAACCACGTTGGCTTTAATGTGCAACTTTTTGGCACATTGTTTGAATTTTTCCGATAGCACAAACTGTTCTGTAAATACCGCAATGCAAAGTGCACTTGTGCAAACATGCCGTCGGTGATGCGCTCGTATTCTTCTTCTTATTTTCCTTTCGGCTGCTCCCTTCCATTTCACCCTGTTCTCTGTATCCATCTCTCTCACACCAACTAACTTCATGTCCTCTTTCACTACATCCATAAACCTTCTCTTTGGTCTTCCTCTAGACCTCCTGCCTGGCAGTTCCAACCCCAGCATCCTTCTACCAATATACTCACTATCCCTCCTCTGTACATGACCAAACCATCTCATTCTGGCCTCTCTGACCTTATCTCCAAAACATCTAACATGTGCTGCTCCTCTGATTGACTCATTCCTGATCCTATCCATCTTCGTCACTCCCAAAGAGAACCTCAACATCTTCATCTCTGCTACCTCCAGCTCTGTATAGTCTGTCCATTCATACATGTGTCAAGTCATTTACAACAATTTGTGAAGATTACATTTCTGGTGCTTATATGTGACAAGATGGAGAAACATTTTTCTTCTTTCTCTATCAGATTTAATGCAGCACAGTGGAAGGACCTGTGTGTGGGAGATATACTGCGAATCCACAAAGACCAAGTCATCCCTGTAAGAGACTCTGTATTTAAAAAAAAATAAAACCTTTTTTTTAATTTAAGATATTTGAATAAAGCTCTGTTTGTGTTCCCATAGACTCTCCACTTCTGTCTTCTCTCCGTTTTATTTTGATATTTTCTCCTCTCTTCTCACAGGCGGACCTTCTCCTCCTGTGTAGTTCGGAGAATCACAGTCTCTGCTATGTGGAGACGGCGGACATCGATGGGTAAGGAACTCGGCCAACTTCATTTATATGTACATTCTCTCTTTCATTAATTTCTTAGCAGTTAACTGTATATACACTGTACACTATGTATTTACTTTACCTGTATAGCTAGATAAGATATAGTAGTCATGGCATAAATTTATGTAGTATATGTCTTTGCTGTTAGTGTATAATAGTATATAATGATAATAACAGAAAACGGTTAAAAACAATAATAATAGCAGAAACTATATGGAGCTTAAATGATGATTTTGATGGTGATGCTGATGTAAAACACATATGGGGTCAAATAAAAGAAACTCATGCTGTGAAAGTGATCTGTATAAACTCAAATGCATCTATATATTTTAAAAGAGATTATTTTTTTATCTCTTTTAATTACCCTTTTCTCTTTCTCTTGCCTCTTCTTCTCCTTATCTTCCCTTTTTTTTGGTTGATATGTGATCACTAAAAGTGTGATTCCAGTGAACCAGTTAAAAGCTCAGGTCTGTTAGAGGGAATCGAAACGGTTTAATACAATTAACATTATGGAAATCAAGTATTTTACTACTTAGAGAGCAACACATTTTTCTGTTACAGTGAAACCAGATTCATTTAAATACTTCAGAGTCTTTATCTCCTCTCTGTACAGCAGTACTTCTTAGTACTTTCTTTACTCTTTTAAAGTTACACACTTCTCACAGTTTTGCTGTCCACTCACCAAACTTGCATAGTGCAGTTACAGAGGATCGGGATGTTGAATTCAACATCTGTTGTTTTTTTCTGCAAACAGAGAAACCAACCTCAAGTATCGGCAGGCGCTCGATGTTACGCACACCGAGCTGACCTGTCACCCCTCAGAGGAGTCCCTTGCAGCTTTTGATGGTAGTGGTTTTCTTTTAAAGCTTTTGTTATGGATCAAAAACTGCTTAGTGAGGCCAAATGTTTTGTCTCATTTTACAGGTGTTGTGTTCTGCGAGGAGCCCAACAATCGCCTGTATACCTTCAGAGGAGAGCTGCACTGGCAAGGACAGTGTCATCTGCTGGACAATGAGCACATCCTCCTGAGGGGAACAGTCCTACGCAACACTGAGTTTGCCTATGGCTTGACCCTATATGCTGGTACATATAGAACATTTTTTATTTTGCCTGAGAAATGAAGGATAGGATGATATAGTTTCTCTTCTCAAAAAGGGATGCAAGTCACTGTTAGTTTTAAAGGTCCAATGTGTAAAATGTAGTCGGGTTTATTGGCAGAAAATTATTATATAACATAGGAGTTTCCTTGTATTGAGTATAATTGCTTTAAAATAAGAATGATTTGTCTTTTTTTATGTACTTTTGGCAAGAGTCTGACTTTACAGTGGCTGCCAAAGTTTACTACACAAACAAAGAGCAGCAGCTCTGCCTGCATAAATCCAATGTATAAACCAAGGAGAAGGAAATGGCAGAGAGGGTGAGAGAATGGAAAAGCAGTGAGATTTGTCAAAGAGTGTTTAAGGCGTATTAAGTGTTTAAGGCGAGGTGAAGGCCACCTTAGTTTCCTGATGCACGTGGGAAAGGGACGGTCAAGCAAAGGAGTCTTTGGTTTGTTGCAGTTTCACCATTAGATGTCTCTAATCCTTATACACTGGACCTTTGTCCACAATATAGGTCACAGTGCCCCAAATGTTTCATTTCTGGTCTAACATTTCTCTCCTCAACCTCCACTGTACCTTCAATGACAAATTTTAAGAAGTGGAATATATTGTACTGCTAATTATGGACAGTACTTACAGTAACTCTTGGTGAAGTGGGTCTGTTAGCGTCTGGCCCGATTACAAGCTCCTCCTCTCTTTTAAGTGATCATTGATCGGATATTACTAAACCGGGCAGAGGGTGTCATGGATGTCACTGCCATGACCCTTTCAGTTCTGGTAAAGCAGATCAATAGATCAAATTCCTCCAGAGTATACTATTCATGGGAGGATGTCTATTGGTGTGACCCCGGTTTAGCCTGATTATAACTCTACTTGACATGGCTTACTTAGCATACTTAAATCAAAGGTTGATTTATTATGTCATAGGAAGTTTGAATCAGTTTTATGTCCTTGAATATTTTTACACATTCAGCTCAATGTCTTTTCCTCACTCAGTTTGTTTGAGACAAACACCAGTGAAAATCATATTGTAATATTTTTATCGATCGGAGCAAGGAAGATTCTCTCTTTCCTCTGACCTTAGCAGTGCGGTCACACATGCTCAGAGCTGATAGGGATTCAGCATCTTGCTCACGGCCGCATCACACAAGGACACAAACTCTAACCCTCTGGCTTCAGGGTGGCCTCCCAACTCGCACTGCCAGGAGGCCTCATCATTTAACATCTAACAGCAGTTTGTTTTGTGCCAGGCACTGACACCAAGATCCTGAAGAACTGCGGGAAACTGACAGTAAAGAAGACACAAATGGAAAAAGTTTTTAACAGGCTGGTGATCGGGGTGAGTGAGTTAACAGCAGGTGGGGTGACTATACCACGCACTGTGTTGTGCAGTTTAAACTGTAGTGCATAAGTTTTAAATATAGACAAATGTCACCATGTCAATGTTATGTTAAACAAATGAGTTCATACAGTATTGATTAAGCTTATCAGCTCCACACAACTCTCTCTCTCTCTCTGTGTTTCTCAGTATAGCAGTGATTTGTTTTATGTCGAGACAGACGGCAGCGACGTTGCACTAGTAAAATGAGACGGTGGGAAACCAGTTGGATTATAGCTGAAATTAGGGGTTACCTGATACTGATATTACTTCCTGGAATTTCTAAAGATACTGATATCAGCCCAGTACAACTGATGCTGGTATTGGTTCATCCCTTACTAAAAACAAAGAACCGTCCACCAGGGTTTACCTTAGCCGGTATTTGGCCGGCAAAACAAATTGTCACCGGCCAAAATGTCCAGTGGCAAAAAAAAGAATGATAAAATATTAAATATTAAGATACCTAAGCAATTCTAACTATGTGTAACGTTACTGCACAACTTACAGCTCCTGAAATGATACCGTCTTTAAAAAAAAAAAGATTATTTTGTGCCGTTTCTGTTTGGACGTGGCCTAAGAATACTGTATGTCCCACATTTAGTACGTATGGCCAGAATTTTGAAATATTATCAACCACATAAATATTTTCTAGCTTAAACTCTGGCGTTCACGAAGAAGTGAAAGCAGTTTGACAGCTTAAAGGCTCCTGTCTGCACCTGTGTTGTCACTGTATACACACAATTGCTCCCAGTCAGGTCTGATAGTATTGATTGACAGAGCTGTTTTCAGATGAAGGACACCAAACAAATAATGTTACAAAGACTAAATGGAGGCAAAATAATAACATCAACAACAACAAAAATCCCCAAAAGTTACACTCTGGAGTTTTTTGGAGTTATAAACTGTCTTTATTCTACATCTACAGATTGTCGTGAGTGTGCTGCTGGTAGCTGTGTGTCTTGCCATCGGCAGCTGTATTTTTTCGAGTCAGGTCATGAGCCTGACGGAGGATTTATATTTTCTGGTGGTTAACGGCAATCCCGTCTACACCGGCTTTATCGCCATGTGGAGCTACGTCCTCCTGCTCAGCCCAGCCATGCCTGTAGCCCTCTACATCTCGTAAGTCACATCTGCAATACCACACTCGCTATCCATCCATCCATCTTACACCGCTTTATCCTCCACATGAGGGTCACGGAGGGCGCTGGTGGTGCAAATCCCAGCTGACATAGAGCGAAAGGCGAGGTTCACCCTGGACAGGTCGTCAGTCCATCCCAGGGACACAGACACAAACAACCATCCACTCTGTCACTCACACCTACGTACCTAATCCCCAAATCTGCATGTTTTTTGACTGTGGGAAGATACGTTGCAAAAACATGCAAACTCGTACACTCGTGTTTGTGTATTTATACTGTTTTGGGTATGTGTCCTGTCCACAGGTTTGATCTGATTCACACGGTTCACAGCCTCTTCATTAACTGGGACTTAGAGATGTATTGGCAGGAGGCAGACAAACCGGCCCAGGCCAGAAACACCTCCCTGAATGAAGAGCTGGGCCAAGTGGAATACCTGCTGAGTGACAAAACTGGGACACTAACCCAGAACCGTTTGCTCCTCAGACAGTGCTGCATAGCTGGGGAGATCTACGGTAATAACAATTGCCAGAATTGTGTAAAACTCTTGAGATCAACATTAGATCTTTTGTTTTAGCATTAGCTATATAATGACATTGTGTTTATTCGAATTCAACAAGAAAATACAGGAGATAAATTTCAATATCAAATATTTCCACGGGCTATGACTGAATGACTGAATGATTTTATTTGGACAAATTAACAGAAAAGAGTAAACACGAAATATTGAGCTTTTGCAACATCGCACAAAAATATAGCCACTCCATTGTTTTGTGTCTGAAAGGAGTTCAAACTTATTGAGCCACAGTCCCTTATTTACATTGTCTTTAAAATTAAATGACAATCAATCACTTTGATTGTCACTTTTATATTAACTACACCAATGATTCAGGAAACAAGTACAAGAAAAGACACATAACAAATTCCCTCATATGCCCAATCAGTGTGTTGATTCTGAATCATATGTTTGAACCTTTTAATTTGATACATGTACATGTTTTCAGTTTATGTGTGAGGCTAGTGCAGTGATATGTGGTGTTTGTTTACGCATAATGTTTGTTAGATGAGCCTTTTCCTCTCAGGTCTCTTTGGTTTTTGGTTCATTTCAGCGTGTCGGCAACGAGCAGAGACTGAGAGGGAAGTGTCTACTTTACTTTACTTAACTGAGAATTATCACATGATGAGAGGAGACAACATGTTACATATTAGGTCACACGGCAGTGTAGTGGTTAGCACTGTTGCTGTACAGGAAAAAGACCAGAGGTCGCAACTCGGTCTGACCGAGGGCCGTTCTGTATGGAGTTTGCATGTTCTCCCCAGGTTCATTAGACACTCTAAATTGACCATAGGTGTGAATGGGAGAGTGAACAGTTTGTCTCTGTGTTGGTCATGTAATGGACTGGCGACATGTCCAGGGTGTGTCCCCGCATTTCACCGTGTGTCAGCTGGGATTGGCACCAGCTTCTCAAATCAGAGACTGAATGAATTATTTAATGAATGATATAGATATATATCTGTTGGCAAAGCGTATGAGAGAGAACAAGAGTGTCCACACCTGCATGTCTGCAACTTCCCCTCCACTCTGCCACAAAACCACCAACCTGTAGCCAGCTCACTGCTACAGCAAAAGTTCAGGCTGTCTTTCATTTTTCTTTCTATTTGATTTACTTTCAGTTTCAAGAGGATGAAACTTATAAATGCCTCTTTATAGGGTTTTATTATAAATGTATTTGTCGGGAAAGTTAGGATGCCTGATCTTCTGGTTGTGTAGAAATGAGTAGATCAGGTGACCTTGAACTAAAGTTCAATAGAAAAAAAAAGACGTGCATAATACTGTGCATTGAAAAGCTCAAAGGCAGAACAATTTATTGAAAAAGGGACAGGAAACAGTGGTGGCAGTTGCTGCCACAGTGGAGCAGAGGTCTCATAGCGATGTTACACAAACCACAGATGCAACTCATTTCTCAAGAGAGACGAGGAGACACTTAACAAGCTCATGTCCAACAGTCATGAGTCCATCTACTAAATATTTAACACTAGCTCTGCCCACAGAAGACGACCTGTAACTGAAACCTTGTCCAAATCACATCAACCATATGTTGTATGTCTGAGTCATTTCCTGCCACAGTCTTTCTTAGATTTATCTTTTTTATGCCGCATTTTGAGTCTAGTCCTAATTATTTATTTTCTCAATATTTATTTTTATCTCTCTACATTTTAGTCTGTGTTTATATTGATGTTTTATTTTGTAATTGAGAGCCTGACCTTTTACCAGATTTTGATTTATTTCTTGGCAAATCTTTTCTTACATTGATGTTCATTCATTTGACTTTTTAATTTATTTCTTTTATTAGTTTTGTTTAATTACTCTATTTATTTCTTTATGTATATACAAAGAAATATACATATATATGTTTATATGTTTAATTTTTAGTGCTTTCTTTGTTAGTTTATTCATATTTAGTCTGTGTTTTTCCCTCGTTGCAGATTACTAAGATTTATGAGTGTTTCCTCAGTTCCTGTTGTATTTGTTCCATGTGTTTATATGAGTCGGTGGTGGATCTGTATTTGATCATGTCAAGCACTTTGAGTTACATCACACTATATATAAATATATATATTATATATAATATAATATATGAATTTTTTTTTTTCCACTTCCACAGGGGATGTATCCATCAGCGCAGAGGACATGGAGGTACCAAAACACCCCCCCCCCCCCCCCCCCCCCAAATTACACATTGCCAACTTAGTCCCAAAATATTATCATCTTTTGCTGTGTGATGCTGTCTTTTTGCCCCTTCTGTATGTGCAGCCCATGGACTTGAGCTGGAATCCATTCTCGTGTGGCACTCTGTTCATGTCAGCTCCCAGTCTAGTGGAGAATCTCAGAGGACAACAGTGTCCACTCAGCAGTCAGTTTTTCAAAGCACTGTCTTTGTGTCACACTGTCATGGCGGAGTGGAAGGAAGGTGAGCTTGTGTATGTATGTGTGTGTGTGTGTGTGTGTTTTAGAGACAATGAAATTTGACAATGAAACTGAGCTACCGCTTTGAATCTGATGTGATAACGAGCAGAGATGAGGAAACTGAACAGTGTTTACCTGTCTTCTGTGCTGATTTAATTCCTCCAGAGAGACCAGTTTACCAGGCCGCATCCCCAGACGAGGAGGCTCTTGTTGGTGCAGCCAGGGAGCTGGGCTGGGTCTTCCTCTCACGGACAAGAGACTTTGTTGTTGTTTCCGAGCTGGGTGTTACCCGACAGTATCAGTTGTTGGCACTGTTGGACTTTACCAGCAAAAGGAGACGCATGTCTGTACTGGGTATCCTCAACCGAGCAATAACATTTATGCTTGCACAAATGCTGTTCTCCGGTGTCTCTTTTCAGGATAAATGTACCTTTACTGGTTTTTGTGTTTTGCAGTTCGGGAGCCAGAGGGTGGTTTAAAGCTCTACTGTAAAGGCGCAGACATGGTGATCCTGGAGCGACTGCAGAAGGACGTTCCATTTCAGGAAAGGACTGAAAAAGCACTTGAGGTGAACTGGAGTTTGTAGTGAAACAGCATTCTGGGATGGGCAGTGTAACTGCTGTATGTTTTTTACACTGCCCAGCCAACGAAGTGTTGCACGCTATTACCAATAGTTTGCTTAGTGCCTACCATACAAGTCTGTTGTGACTGTGTTATGAACTGGGGTGGCTTCAGTTGGTCAGGTCCATATCCAGCTGACTACTTGAATATCGTAAATGATTTTTGTGCATATTCTAAGATGGAAATGCCAGAATTCAGAGTTCAGGAAGCAGGAGACATTTTCACACAGGGATTGGCCTCCACAGACTCCACACCTTAACCTTTGAGAATCTGTGCTGTAGAAGACTTAACACACCTGTCCAACTCTCCCTTCATCAACTCCAAGATCTTGGCAAAACATTTATACAACTGTGGAGTGACATAAACGTTGCATAAGATTGTCAAAGTGATGCCACAGCGAATGCATTTTGTAATCAAAGCAAAAGTGGGTAAAACAAAAATCGATAACAGTATGTACTGCTTTTTTGTGACTTTATGATGTACATGGAACTGCGGTGGGATCATTTTAGGTAACATTTAAATAGTAACATCCATCCTTTAATCTGTGCTACTTATCCTTTGACCCTAGCCAACATTGGGTGTGAGTTGGTGTACTTTCATGTCAGGTTGCTAGCTTATGACAGGGACAACTTACAGGGACAAGCAAACCCCCCAAAAAAACACTCACACTCAGCTTAGAGTCTCAAAGTAACCTGAACCCTAATCTACATGTTTTTTTTCTCTGTGGATGTTGAAGACCCTGAAGTGTACATGCAAACTTCACACAAGAAAATACTTGCAGTGAGGCACAAGTGTTCACCACTGCCCCACCATGCCGTCCGCTGACACTGAGTGAGAAGCAATGTACTTGCTGGACAAATTGCTAGACTCCCACATGACCTACAATACAGTGTAGCAGCGATACAGTATATATACTGTAGTTTGTAGTATAAGCAGGATTCTGTTTCCTTTGGACATCAGGCTTAATGATGCTCAGTGCCATGACACTGGCATCTGGAGTGATTTGATTTTCTTCGTGTTGTTTTGCAGTTCCTGTCTCTCCCCCTTTCACTTTCAGTTTCTTTATAAAGGCAAAAATGCCCCAAAATGTCAACTATGACTTTAAAAAGCAGTTTAAGCATTAATTCATGATCACAATTATTTGTTAAACAGGGTAAATCATTTTTAACTTATAGCTCAAATAACCAGAGAGAGAGAAATGTGTCCAGTGTAATGCTCATGAGATCAGCTGAGGCTTGTAAGCATGCTTACTTTTTTTGTTATCTTATATTTCCCCTGCTGATCCTTCAACTCTGGCTGCACATTATTTATGGAGTGATCTTTCAGGCAGTCAACTAACCTGTTAACTTATCTTCTGTCAGCTATTTTCTCAGTCCTGTCTGAGGACTTTGTGTGTTGCTGTTCGATCGGTTCCTGAGGCATCTTGGGAGCAGTGGCGCAAAACTCTGACCCGGTCTGCTACCATGGCAACATGTGATCGCGATGCACTGTTGGAGAAGCTATATGATCAAATGGAGATGGAGCTCCTGGTGAGGTGCTCGGTGATGTGTGTGTGATGTTAATTGTCAATCCTCCATTTTGGTTGTTGTGCATGACATTTAAAATATTTATGGAGGTATAATGTGTCATAAATTGCTTTCCACTTCTGCTTAAAACAAATGCTAACTTTCAAGTTTTGCAGCTTTTGGGGGTGACAGCCATAGAAGACCGGCTTCAGGAAGGTGTTCCCGAGACTATTTCTCTCCTTCAACATGCTGGCATTAAAGTATGGGTACTAACTGGGGACAAAAAAGGTATTATGATCATCATCATATAATTTTGACTGTTGCCCTGCACTGAAATAGAACCTCACTGTGGTTTTCTCTCATTTCCACTCCTCTTTTTCTTTGCTTTTGTAGAGACTGCAGTGAACATCGGATATTCTTGCAAACTACTGGATGCTGATACCAGATTACTGGAATGGCAGGAGCTGAGGTTAGCAATGATAAAAATACACACACACACACACACACTGACACCATCTCATTGATCTTTGTGTGTTTGCCCCTGCAGACAAATACTCCAGGCCCCAGATCCCAGGGTCAGTTTCCACAAGGCCAGACAGACGGAGGTGTGGGCTGTAGACAAGGAGACGGCCAGGCCAAAGACTGCTGTGGTCCTCACTGGACCTGAACTGGTAAAAACTGCCCTGAACAGCAAATGGATTACTTTTCAAGTTTTTAGATGTCTAAAGAGCTGTCTTCATATCCATTACTGTGCAAAAGCATTGGGCCATTATTAGATTTGTTGTTTTAGCAATGACCATATAAGTATAATTATTTCTCAATTATTTGATTGGAATGCTTCCAGAAAAGGAATGTGTGAGTGGAACTCTAATCAATGTTATTGGTAAAACTTGTGTTTTTATATTCTGTGACAAAGGTCTATTTCACCAGGTTTATTCAATTCATGCTTGAACATTACATGCACATGTTGTATGAAGACCAACTTTCAATCCCATAATTCCAAACCAAATGCCAAAGATCACAGTAATTTGCCCACAAGTGTAGTTATTAAATATGTTGTTATATTAAAAACTGGTGAGGTCAGTTGCAGACAAAAATACAAGCCTTTACTATTGTGTACATTGTAATAGGGACCCGGTATTGAACATGAAGATATATATTTTTCCCTTCTGACAAACAAAATAGAGGACATATGCTGGCACAGAAAATGCTAAAACATAAATCATCACAAAAGATAAAACAGTGTTTTCACATGAAGAGTGGCTTTTCTCTGTTCTATTGTCACGGTGCTTGAAGAAGGTGATGTTACAGTTCACTGCACCAATCATGATTATGCAACTTGAGGAACCAAAAGATGAATTTTGTGGATTTGTTATTTTTTTATAAGAATTTATGAACTCACTGGATTAATAATAAAAATAAATATTTTGAACATTCTTTTTAAACAGTGGAGATATTTGTGCATCAAAATCCCAATAGATCAGCAGTTCCTCTTTGGCAACAAACATGCCATGTCACCTTTCTTCCCCATTGTGATGCTCAGTTTGAACTTAAGCACGTTGTCTTCACCCTAAATGTACTGAGATATTTGACTGGCTGATTAAATATTTGCATTAACAAGCAGTTGAACAGGAGTACCTAATAAAATTTGCTCTCGCTTGACTATCTGAGATTATGAGACTATTTAAACATCTTTGAACATCGTTAAAAGTAATATGTTAATAAATAAACTCAGAAACAAATATGGTAACTCATGGAAATACACATTGAAAGATATTTGTGCTACACTGAGATGTTTGATGGTGTTATACCCTAGGTAGAGTTTGACCAAAGACCAGAATGGGGTGCTAAGTTCATGAGTCTGGCAAGTCAGTGTGAGTCAGTGCTGTGCTGCCGTGTGACACCTGGGCAGAAAGCTGACATCGTCACAATGGTCAAGAAACACACCAGCTCTGTAACCATGGTAATTGGGGATGGTGCCAATGATGTAAACATGATCAAGAGTAAGTCAGGTGACGTGGAAAGATAATGACAAAGAAAAAGTTTGTGCTCAACCATGGTGAAAACTGAAGCTGATCTGTGTATTCTGTTCTCTGTCTTCCTGTTCTGTGTTTCCTGTCTTCTTACCGTTATCCACCAGCGGCTCATGTTGGTGTGGGACTGGCAGGAGTGGAGGGAGGTCAAGCAGTGCAGAATGCAGACTTTGCCTTGTCCCAGTTCAGGTTTCTGCAGAGGCTTCTACTGGTCCATGGGCGCTGGTCATACAGGCGCATTTCCACCTTCCTGCTGTATTTCCTATTCAAGACCTGCAGCTTTGCTCTGGTGCACATATGGTATGGGTTCTTCAATGGCTTCAGTGCACAGGTTAGTAATGTATGTAAACTGTGTACAACAGCCTTTAGAATTGTAAACTGTTACTGCAATCCCAATTCAAAACATTACTCTGATGACACTTGAGGGTGACCTTACATCTTAATATAATATATTTCATACATATTGCACCTTTTAGATCATATTGCATATTACATATTGCACCTTTTAGATCAGGGGCCTCAAACTCAAACTTCTAGTCTGCTCAGGAGGGGGCCAGGGCCGGTCGAGTGAAAAAAGTCTGACAGTTCCGGAAAAATTTCCTGTTTAGTGATTAGAAATTAAAATTATATCTTGATTATAAATTTAGGTAAATAAATATTTAGGAGTATATTGCACCCCATTTCAAAGTAAAAGTGTTTGTTTTGATAGATAGTTCATAACAACAAAAAAAATGCAAAATGAATTTGTAAATAACAAAAACAGGTAAACAAGTCAAATGGAATCAAAACATTAAATCAAAATAACCCGCAGGCAATTGTAATTAAAACACTAAACAAGCTTGTATATAATTAAATGTTTAATGTAATAGTGTGATAAATAAAACCTAAACTAATATTATTGTTATTATTATTATTATTATTATTATTATTATCATCATTACAATAAAAATATTGTTCCATGTTTTCTTTACAATTTTAAAATAAGTGTAGGGCCACAAGATATCAACTGGGGAGCTGCATGTGGCCCACGGGCCGTGAGTTTGAGACCCCTGTTTTAGATCATCTTAAGTCCTGTGCTAAATGTAAGAGAAGCATGGAGCAAACTCTGTATGTTTCTTTCCTTCATGTAGCGGCTGTATGAGACATGGTTCATCTCTCTCTACATATCCCTGTATACATCGTTCCCAGTTATGTGTACGGCCTTCTTTGAGCAGGTATCTCACCTTTTTAATGCCTTATGATTTAATATTGATTTCTGTCATAATACTCCATGTAGTTGGCTCTTTGCGTCATAGGATACGAGTGCAGAAAACAGCCTGAAGTATCCAGAGCTGTACAAGACTGGCCAGAGACGGGAGCTCTCCAGCCCTCTGATGCTTTCCTTGTCGCTGGTGTACGCTCTCTATGCCTCGCTTATTCTCTTCTTCATACCTTATGGAGTTTTCCACGACACAGCCTTTGACTACCAGACCATGGCCGTCACTGTCTCCATGGCAGCAACATTTACTGCCACGATTGAGGTCAGGGTCATGTATTTCATTAAAAATGTGTCCAGATGATTAAACGGCATTGCACAAACGAGGAATATCACAATTAACAAATTGCTTTAAATGTACAGTGTGTAACATTTAGGAGGGTTTGTTGGCAGAGAATAGTATATACTACCCATAAGTATGTTTGAATATTATTATAATTGCTTTAAAATAAAAATAATTTTAGCCTTTTATGTGTAGTTTTGGCAAGGGCTTTGCTTTATGGAGGGCGCCATCCTTTGATGCCATGTTTCTACAGCAGCCAGAATTACAGTGCAAACAATCATCATAATTACCGAAACAAATTGACAACATTTGAAACAAATTTACATTTTGTGAATGTGACGATGAATTATTTATTTTTTTTGACCGTAAGACGCATACTATTTAACATACATACTGCCAAGACTTGGCAATACAAGAAGATTTGTATTGGGATTTGTAAAAGTGTTCCACGTTTTGTGAATTTGTTTTCAAAAGTATGAGTTTGTCTCAGGGTTAGTAAAAGTGTTTCTCTTTTTGTAATAACGCTTTGCACTTCCAGGCCACCATACAGAATAGACAGGACGCTTACTTTTCAAATAAAGAAGAATAGCTTCACCCACATTAATCTGATGCCTAAACCAAGAAGAAAGAGTTAACAGCAGAGAGTCATGAACTATTTACATCATACTGTGATGTTATATTACATCATCTTTGACTGACGCATCACATATTGACAAACACTTATCCATTCATACATTCAGAGAAAAGAAAAGAAAAAAGTTAAGAACTCAATAAATTGCAGTGGCAGCAACTGAAAATGAAGATTAGAATAAAAATGATTTAGTTGTTGAAATACAATGTGCATGTGTTCACTTGTAATTGGAGCTCCTCTATTGTTGTCACAGCTTCATATAATCACACCAATGTATTTTTTTTCCAATAATTTTGTTTCTGATATGCACTCGTACTATGCTCCACTAATTACAGTGTCTCTCTTTGTGTGTGTCAGATTATTCTGGTGACGAGATACTGGACAAAGTTCAATTTTTCAGTTGTGTGCGTCTCTGTGTTGCTGTTCTTCATCTTTACCAGGATCTTCCAAAGCTCACGCTTGTTTCAGAATTCACCCAGTGACTTCTTCTTTGTTGGTATACAGCTCCACTCACTACAGACACACCCATTATTCATTTCTGAGTGGCATTGTTCCTGGCTGTGGCGTTACTATAGCAACTGCTGAATTTATTTATTTAAATGGAGAATATCAGGGATCTGACCAAATTTAATTGCCCTTTTCTCTGATTTTCTTCAGGTGTGTCTGAGAAGGCCTTCCTCGACCCAGTTGTATGGCTCACTGCTCTGCTCACTGCCTGGGTGGCTGTTCTGCCCTCCTTGACCGCTCATGGCCTCAATATCATCCTTACCGTCAACAACACACACAAGGTGAGATGTCTGCACTAAACTAAAAGTAATAGTCCACCAAGAGACATCATATTCTATTGATAAAGAGTCCAAAACTAGTGAATGAGAGCATTAAAACCCTCAGGATTATCATAAATTAAGTGGGAAGTAGGCTCATTGTTTATATACAGTCAATTTAGTCTACTGAGAAAATATGACAGAAGAGTGGAGTAATTAAAACTCCTTTTATTTATATGTAGTTGCCTCAGTCAGATGTTACCAATGGTTACGTAACCATTTTAAGCATATTACTTGGCGAGTGCATCTTACTGGGTTCAGCCTGAACTGTTCTGCAGTCGTAGGATGCTGACATGTTCACAAATAAAGAAATTGACTTCATACCAAGTCAATATGATACTAACTTTGGTTTTCTTTACATGATATTTTGGTTTTTATAAATGCACCAGCCATTGTGAGATGTTTTTCTCAGGTGCTATGTCTTGTTTTAGATATAAGACAATGAGGCTTCATTTCCTTGAAGGTATACTTTTGTACTTTTATGTACTGTAGACAGTTTTCAGCTGCTGTTTGAAACTTGAGATGGGAAAACCCGAACGTTTAGGGTCTGCACTGCATTATTTAATATTTTAATGCCAACGAATGAAAAGATCATAACATGACATAACAAATGTATGAAGCCGCAGACATGACATGAGGGATAAAACTCTCATTTGTGGCCAAGAAGTAGTAAGCGAGACATATTTTGAAATCATAGTGATGGAGACAACAAGCTACAACCCAATTTTAATCAAAAAGAGCTGGAGAAACTACATTGATTGTGTATTATCAAGGTCTATTATCATGTACACTACCACTGTGACATTTATAAAACAGAAGATGGCTCTTTTTGATGAAAATGAGGTTTGTTGTCTACATCACTATGATTTTAAATTTGTCTTGCATGTCGCTGAAATGTTATTGATCACAGAAGTTTGAATATCTTTCTAACTTCCTTGCAATGTCAGGCTTTTGAAAATAAAACTCTGTCATACTACCTCTGTCCATCGAGCAGCTTCAGCCCTCTTGCGCTTCTTTATGTTTTTTTCCCCCATTCCATAACCTCCTTTGACTTACGCACTCGTACCCATATGTCTCAGGGTAAACATCAGTGGCTCTAACTGAAGCAATGAGTAGCAGTAATGAGTGAGTTGTAGTTACAGTTTACGTAGCAGTGGAGTCTGCTAATATCAACAAACAACCATCTCCCTAGCCCCTGTAAGCCATTTGCTGAATAGGGACGGCAGAGGAATGTTGTTATCTCATAAAAGAAGATCCTCCTGTCGGAGGTCAGGGCAGCAGGGGTTTGTCCCAGTCTGAAAGGCGCTGTTGTCCCACATGTCCTAATATCTGGAGCAACACTGCTATTTTTTATCTAGATGAAATAAAAGCTGTCATCCTTGTTGCTCTGCCTGGGCAATATTAGATCCTGAGAGATTTCACACAATGCACTTCTGATCCTGACAGGATAAGCTATATAGCTAGTGTGTATTATGTCTGACAGCAGGGGAAACTGTCTAGACATTGTACACTATATTGTACACTCAATTTGTTTTCATATGTTTTCCTTTACTGGGGCACGACACATTTTTTCTCTTGTCCCCGTTTACAGCAAAACACTGTGTATAACTGTGTCAATGATTTCCCTTTTCAAACAGTCACTGTCTGCGCTACATGTAACACACTGACTGTGCAGAAGTATTCACAACCCATCATTTCAAGTATAAACATGTGTGATGGTCAAATGGTCACTGAAAATCTCTCTCACCTGGTCATGTGTAGGTCCACAGCATGTCCACTCGGCCGGTGGAGCTGAAGTCAAAGTTCAGCAGAGGGTCCTTTGGTCGCTCGTCTTTTGCCATCTCTCAGGGCACTGGAACTGGACGCCTCATCACTTCTGCGACCCACATTCACAGCACAGCTCCACCAGTGGATAAGAAGGTGACTACATGTAGTATCTCCCCCACCAAGGCCAAACTCTCATGAAGGACAATAGTAATACCTTGAACGGAATGTGAATAATGAATGAGTTTTAAATGGGGAAAATGTGAGAATATATAGATTTAGTCTCCAACGTAGAATTGAAATCATGACTTATCAATATGTCTGCATTTGTACTGTTTTTGTGGACATTTCTAAGTGGACCCATTGCTCTTTTCTATGGCTACAATTTTCCAATAAAGAAAATAACATGTACATAATACATTATGTTCCACAAATCTAGTTTATTACCTTTACATGTAAACACTATGTACAGCTTTCCTCTCTGTGAATATCGCCTCTTTGATGTATGTAGGAGCTTTGTGGTAAAAATCAAATTCCCCTCTGCTGGGGTCACAGGGGATTCCCTTCAAAGATCAAAACAAACTCAATAAACTGACAGCGCAGCTTTGTTTTACAATTGTTTTATTTGTTAATTTATTTCAAAACACGCAATTTTTACCCATATTATCCTTTTAAGTTTTTATTTTTCTGTAACAGTTATTACTCAGATTTTTTTCTTTCTCAAAAGTCTCAACTAGAGTGAAACTAAAAGTCCTGCACAGGCTCTCCGGCTTCTGCAGTGGGAGGAGGGAAAAGAGGTTTTCTGACCAGACGTTGTGAGTGGGCTTATCCCTTGCTTCTGTGTGGGTGGAGGTGAGTGTGTGTATGTGTTAAGTGTGTGTGTGTGTGTGTGTTTAAGTGCAATAGGTGGAATGTCCACAGGGCTGTTAAATCACAGGACCCGTAGAGCAGCCCGTAAAGCTGAACATAGTTTGGTAGCCAGATTGTCATACCTCTGATTTCATCTTTGGTTTTAGCAAACACTCTCAAAGGGCAGACTCACCTTCTCCAGTATGTGCCTGTGTCTGTCTGTGTGTCTGTTTGTCATGCTGTCTGTCTGAGTGCAATATAAGCCACCATCTCTAGACGACTTTGTAAACTCAAGTAAGTACAATGTTACTGTCTTTGCATTGATTGTGGCCCTTCCTTGGCTCTGGGGACAAAGACAGTCGAACACTGTAGAGGAAATGGAGCCATGCGTGGGGAGGAGCAGCTTGCAAATATCAACATGGACTCCATTTTGATGTCAGTGGCAGTTTGGGGCGTTAGTGTAAAGCTGTACAACATGTCTAGTGAAACATGGGTTGCTGTAGTGCTCGTCTTTCCCCGAGCCACTCTACATTTTACCCTGAGTGACTGGGGATTCTCTGCCTGCACTGGGCTTGTGGAAAAGGATTGGGTGGGGATGGGGGGGGGGTCATGGAGGTCCAAGTATGAGCATCTAAATGTTGAGGATGGGGGTTGTCGGGGGGGTTGAGGGTTGTACACTCTGACCCAGCAGCAACGATTAAGATTGGGGGGGTCAGGTGTTTGCATAGTTCTCTGTGCAAAAGCCACCAACCGGAGCCATTTTTATTCCTCGCGGTTGGTTACATCATCATTAGATTAGCAGGAAAATCATGGCAGGTGACGCGAAATGTGGTCTTTGCACCACAGCTTTCTTTTGTATCGTACTTCTCCTGCATTGCACTACATGGTGGCAGGAGGGTGAAAAGCAACAAAGCAACATGATGAGGGAGTGAATTTAAAATGTTTTTCATTCGTGTGTCATGGAGAGTTTGTAATTTGAAGAGGAGTTTGGCTGCAGTGACGTGGCAAATATGTGTCGGAGATGGAACGGCAGTCATTTGGCAGTCGGGCACTACAGCTCATCACAGTTCAGACAACCTCTTTTCCCTTGATTTTGTTTTCTTCGTCCTCCCCTCCTCCTCCCCACTGGCCTGCCCTCTCTCTACCTTTTTTCTTGTTTTGAAACTGATTGTCTTCTACCATCACAAAGACACTTGGTTCTGATTGATTAACAGGTAACAGAAGAGGGAGAGCACAGTGTGACTGGGGGTGTCCACGTCAGCCCCACCGGCAACCTATTCATCTCACAGTGAAATGACACACACACATATGCTGTTTGACAGTAAATGCTGGCGACATTTCTGGCGGGACAATCAGCTGCTCAGTGGTTCTGTGGTTGGTTGGTCGATCAGTCAGTAAGAAATGGTTTCAAATTTTTCGCATGACAAATATTGCAACCCATAGTAAAGGAGCATTTTAAAAAAAGAAAACACTTTGTCTTCCACATAGGTACAAATGAACACACATACACAGATTGAAGAAAAGCATGTAGACAGACACACAGGTATTTTCAAGGCCACTCGGGTCTGCGTGTGTCCCTCTGATTAACTCCAAATAAACAGCCTGTCTTTGGAAAAGCAAGACACACATTTCAGGACCCGAGTGAGGACCACAAGCTGAGGAATGAAGATTGGATGCTATTGATTGGTAAGAGAGGAGTTTGACCTCCCCCAGCACACACTGCCCCCTACTGTCTGGATTTATATACATCAAAGAAACATTGGGGAAAGGGGAAGGGTTGCAACAACACATGCACACAACCAGTGAATCCAACAGTGACGGAAAATCTAAAAACAAGGACCCCTCCAATGCCTAAAACCCAAATCCTCCCACCCCGCTTTTTTTTTGTTTGTTTTGATAACCAAAATATCCCCCACCCTTTCTCCACCCTCTCCCAAGTCTTTCCATCCTCCTCCCCACAAAATCACAGGTCATTCCTGTTGGTTTCTATACAGTTATACAATATCCATGCACAAAAGAAAAAGCGCACCTCCTTTTCAACAGGAGGTGCTAGTCTTTAATATTCTAAGAACATCAGGAGCACTTGAACACACCCAGGAACCTTCGAAAGTAACTGTGAATATTTTTTTCAGAGAAAAGAAAACGTAAAGGCAGAAGAAAGCTAACGATGAGTAAAAGGTTTTCACTCCTTTGGTTTAACATCAAATTTTTGGTTTAAAATTCAGCCCAAATCATATTTTTGTCATTTCCTTTTTTTTTCTTCTTTTTTTCTTTAAATGTACCTGCCGATGAAAGACCTTTGAACCAAAAAAGTGAGTAGCTCTCATCCCTCTCTTTGTATTCTAGCCTTCTCTCCTTCTCTCTCTTCTTTTCTCGAGTCACTCTCCACAGAAACATTCACAATGTCTTTTCCTTTATGAAAACAGTAAGTACATGCCGTAGCAAAAACAAACAAGAGAACGTACAAGAAAAATGAGCAAACAAATAAAAGGAATTTAACAGTATAAAGCTTCAAGTCACAAGTTCCAAAACTAACTATCATAGTATCATAGTTTTATAATCATCGTTATCATTAGCAGTATTATTTTCAGTTTAAATTACATAAAGTTTACATGAAAGGTTTTTGAGGTATTTCAGAATTAATTGTCAACACACGCCTACCGAGTCTTAGCACTAGCCAGGGGGAGAGGACGACTGGACAGAAAGTGGAGGGAGGAGAGAATTTGTGTCTACTGTCAGTGAGTCTTCCACACCTTTTCCAGTGCAGCCTCTGTGCTTGCACGCAGTGGAGAGAGAAAAAGAGAGAGATTCTGTGGAATGATTTTTTTTTTTTTTTTTTTTTTACGACTAAAGCCCTGTGAGCACTTCTAGCCTCTGCCTTTTTACCCCCCTCTTTCTCTGTTACACAAAAATATCTCTGATGTGAGAGAGGCAAAGTGGCAGAGAGTGAAAGTGCATGGGCCAGTGAGGGGAAAAAAGAAAACACACATACAAAAATGAAAAGGCTGTGAGCTACTAGAAGACCAACAATACAGTAACAAAGACTCTGACAGATTAAGGAGTAACATATAATTTTGTTTCAAATAAATAGTGTATAGAAAATGTTTTATAGACTTTCTACATGATAAAGTGCTTGTATTCTCGTGTATCAAGATGGAAAGTCAATATGGGAGGAAATGCTGACACAGCCCCCACTCTGTGTCCCTCTCATTGTGCCCCCCCCCCCTCCCCTCTCCTTTCTGTCCATCCAATTATGGGTGCATTGTCTGTGTGTGAGTGCATGTTTGTAAATGGGTGTGCAGCTTCATGTATGCACCCCGTGTGTGTGTGTGTGTGTCCAGTGCAGTCCCACCCGTGGTTGAAGGGAAAAGGCACTCAACTCTGTCTGCAAGGCAGCCACCTCCTCCTGTGTGGCACGCTGCAGTCTGACTGCACTGTTACTACTACTACGTGTGTGTGTGTGTGTGTGTGTGTGTGTGCGAGAGAGGGATACTGTGTCTCTTGATTTGGTCAAAGAAGAGGGGGGGCTCTTTTGTTTATGGTTTTTGTCCCCCTAGGCAGTTTGGGACCGGTAGGCTGCAGTATCTTTGGTATTAGTGGCGGTTTCACAAACCACTCAGCTTAGTGAGGTAGCCACATTGGTTCTCACTACAAACAAATGCCATTTTGTCAGCCTAATACGTAGTGCTGAATCTAGCTATGTACCTATGCTCACTGAACTGTATACCACAAATCGATTTTAGCTCACCTTCTTTCTTTGGCGACTTTAACTCACTGCTTACAGCATGGTGGAGTTAGTTGGTAAGTCCTGATCAGCTCCTCTACAATGACCATCTCTTATCTAATCTGCACCGCTAATCTGACTACATTGTTGGAAATGCTACAGTTGCATTTTAAGACCATACAGATAACTATTGAGTCCCGAGCGTTAACCCTCACCGACCCTCCGATAAAACACAAAGCACATCAGCCTGGGCTTTTTTGGAGGTCATTGTTTTTTTTGTCCCCCTCCATTTTTGGCCCATTCTTGGGGCTCAGCTTAAAGGGGGCTGAGAGTAGCACAGTTCTGACATGAAATGTCAAAGGAGAGAAAGTGTCCGTCGTCTACTCTTCTCTTCAGCGGCTCCCTGTTTTTCTTTTTTTCTCTTTCTCATGGTAAATGTCTCGTCCGAGTCTATATTCACACAGAATGCAAAAAAAAATACATCCTTCATTGGCCTCGGTCCTCGCTTCCCTCTTTTTTTTTCCTTTTTAAAAGTCCTTCCTTTTTTTGTTTTTTGTTTATCAACAAGGTGCCATACTTATGCACAACAGAGCACAATAGTAACAAGAAATAGAAACTTTGTGTCTATGGTACTAATTAAATACCCGCATCAATATAGAGAGGAAGAGAGAGAGAGAGGGCATTGGGATTAGAGGGAAGAGGAGGTATAGAACCAAAGATAGTGAGAGATTTTTTTTTTCTTCTGCTTCAGAATGTGTCCAGGTATGTGTTGGAGACATTTTCTTTTTGTGTGTAACACACACAACGCGTGTGTGTCTTTGTCGTTTGAGGTTTGGTTATTGTATGCCTTAAAATATGATTCTTTTTTCTTTCTTTTTTAATTAAAAAAGTATATTCTAATTCAGTTAAAAGCTGATTGTTGGTTGGCTATGACACACACCACCCGCCATCAGTGGGGTGCGCTGTAGCTGTGTGTGTGTGTGTGTGTGTGTTAACCCTAGTACCATTTTCTCTGATTTGCATTAAGGCAGTAAGCATTGGCACTAATTGTTTTAGCATTGTTTTCAGTGGAGTGCGGTGGACAGCTACGAGTAACACTTGTGTGGGAGTAACCACAATATTTGGTGTGAATCACTTTTTGTTGAGAGGTTGCAGTTTTTGCTAACGGGTTCGATGTGGAAATGGAAGGTTGATTTGATAAGAGGTGAAATCATGTAAATCAAGCCTCCAGTGCACCTCAGGAGTGCCTGTCTCCGTAAAGCCTTTCTGTTATTACACTACTGTCATCGTCGTCATTCTCTACCCATCCCCACTTTGTGTCGTCTCTGTGTTTGTATTGTGTAGATTCTGTAAGATTTGGATCGGTTAAATAAATCCCTGCCTTATGCTAAATCCCTGTGTTTTCAGCGTTGGGTTTAACCATCCCCCTCCTCCGGCTTCACCAGTGCTGGTTGGATGAGGAACAACAATGGGATAATGGTTAGCTATTGATCTGCCTTCAAAGAGCTGTGAGGGCCTGAATGTGTTGTGCCATGACTTCTCCACAGCATCTAGTGGCTCTTCCCTCCCTCTCCTCCACTCTGAACCCCCCCTAGTTCCTGCTTGACAGAGGTGTTTGCTATCAACAGCAGGGGGCACTGTTGCTCTGTCAGCACCTGCAGGACCTGGGTGTAAGGAGAGGTGTGTTGCTGCTGCTGCTGCTGCTGCTGTAGTGAGGCCTTTGTGTCCCCATCTCCACCGGGTTCTGTGTGCTCCTCTTACATTCTGCTTTTCCATATGCAGCTGTAATGTAGTTGGCTGGAAGCCCGAGCATGTTGTTGTTGCTTAGTTCTCAGTTATTGACGAGAGGAAAAGCTCCCAGCAGAACAATAAGCATGTCCAGGCATCTCACCCACCTCTCCTGTTGGTCAGAGAAACACAGACTCTTGGCTCAGGCGTAGAGTAACAATGACAAGTCTCCCTACAGGCCCCCAACATCTGTGCAAAAAATATAGACCTGGGCCTGGAAGACCTGAGTATCTACTGCTGAGCATCTTGAGTTTCACCTTCAGGATGGGTCAAGGCCCTGCTCTCTCTGTCTCCATCGATTCATTTTTCAATTCATTAGTTTGCTGTATGATCAGGCTGAGCTGCTCTCTGAAATGGCTGGCCTTCAGGGAATACCTTCGGCTGAGGAATGAAGGAGACTACAGCAGGAGGGGGAGGTAGAGGCGGAGAATTGGAGAGCCTTGTTGTTTTTTTTCATAGGCTGCATTGTTTTCTTTATGACGGCCTTGTGTGTGCAGGACGGGGCTGGGATAATAAGGCTATGTGCTGTTCTGTTGTCAGTTTTATTGCCGTTCTTTCGCCCTTGTTGCTTCTGTGTGCACCGGCGTATAGAGGGGACGTAAGAGAGCAAAGAGGCAGACGCAAAGGAGGTGAGTTGGGAAGAGAGAAAAAAAATCAGAATCAGCGGCTACTTTGGTGGTGAGGCATATTTCAGGTACCGTTCAACAAAAACATCAAATCTTTGGTGTCTCTTTACTTTGTCAGATGCCATGAGAATGATTTTTCTTTACCAAAAAAGACAGAATCAATGATTGTCCTTTTGTGGGTAATGCAGAGTGAACCTGACTTCACTTGTTCACCTTTTAGATTATGCTTGTTTTCAGGTGAGAGCTTTTTAATTCTGACTGACAAAAAAGATGATTGCATGGCACAAAGGATTTTCTGGCAGAGGACACACTCAGATGGTCCAGGCCAGGTGTGGTTGTTAGAGACAGGTTTCACGGCCAATTTCCAACCCTTGTCCCTGACCCTCTGAAGGCCCTCTCCTCCTCTCAAGCCTTGGAGAAGGTAGTGGCAGATGTACCTGGCTGCCCGGGGCTGGTGCCATGGTCATCATGCCAGCGGTCCACGCAGCGACGCCGTGCATTCATAAAGAAGTTGCTGACGGTGCTGAGCTCCAGGCCGAGTTGCTGAGAGATGGTGATCTGCATTTCTTTGGATGGACGCTTGTTCTCCTTGAAGATGGCGATGAGTGTGCGGCGCTGCAGGTCAGTGAAGACCAGGCGCTGTTTCTTGGGCGCTGTGTTGCGGTCCTTGTGTTGCTCCTGTTCTTTGCGCTTGCAGGCTTGTTGTGGATGGCAGTAGTGGGAGGGATGTGGATGAGAGTGGGAGGAAAAATTGAGGAAAGAGAAGACAAAACAAGTTAAATTTACAAACAGGATTATTTTCACAGCTACATAACAAAGACAAGAGGTGGAGGGATGTAAAGTAGGTAAATGTATCATTATCCAATACTTAAACCCATAAAATGTAGTTTATACATCAGCAGAGATTCTACAGCTCCATCTCTATCGCCATATTAAAGTTGATTTAAAGCTAATCCATGCCTGCTGCCCAGTGGGAATATTCCTTCCATCCTGCAGAGTGCAGACAGGGAGCCAGCCTGCGGTGAGAGAACGATGGGGTGAGGAGGGAGGGAGGGAGGGAGGGAAGGAGGGGGGTGTGTGTGGGACTGGCTGTTGCCTGCTAGCTGGAGACACTGCTGTTTGATTCAATATTAATGCAGTTTGAGTCGCAATGGGGGACTGAGTGACTGTTGCACAAAAGTAAGCATTTTGTGAGTGTGTGTTGTTCGTGTGTATGTGTGGAACTGAGAGATAGAGGAGGGGCTGACACAGGGAAAGAAAGGGGTGGAGAAGAGAAAAGAACAGAAAAGGTGGAGGAGAAAGACAAAGCGTGTGTGCTCGTTTTTGTGACCTCGCTGGGACATTTCCTGGTAGAAACACTGACCTTGTCAGATGCAATAGTTCTCATGGGGATTAAAACTGGCTCTTGTGAGGTAAAACTCCAGTTAAAGTTAGGATTGAGATGTGAACTGTTGTAAGACTGAAGGTCAAGTGTGAAAGAATTAGTGACATCTGTTGGAGAGACTGCACTTCTCAACAAACGGAGGACTCCTCCACTCAATCCTTGCTTTTTCCAAGCCCTTCAGAGAACTATGGTGGCCTTTGCATACCAGAAAGGAGTTTAACACTTTTTTGCAACTTTCTACTTTTCCACTCTCCTACTCTTTCTGCCATTTGCATCAGGTTTATGTGGGCAAAGACAGTTCATTCTTCATTTGCATAGTAAGTTTCCACTTCAAAAGGCAAAACACACGCTCTGTCTGGTTTACATAAAGCAAGGCCCTTCCATAAATGACTCATGAAAGGCTTAGAATAAGTCATTTTTGTCTGCGAAGAATCTAAACAATTTAAATTGCAACCTGATTTTAAATGTATACAAACATTCTTATGGGTATTATATATCAATTTGTGTACACACTGGACCTTAACGGTTAGGGTTAAGCATTAACTGCTTATGCTTTGGTTAGGTAGTCAGTGCAGAGCCGTCAGAAGAATAGATGTTTAAACCTGTGCATGTCCATATGTGTGTGTGTGTGTGTGTGTGTGTGTGTGTGAGAGAGAGAGAGAGAGACAGTGTGTGTGTGTGTGAGAGAGAGACAGTGTGTGTGTGTGTGTGTGTGTGTGTGTGTGTGTGTGTGTGTGTGTAAGAACCAAAGAGAAGAGCTGAGACGAAGAGGGAGGGGCAGCAAGTGAAGGAGAAAGAGGGATATTGACTGACTTTGCTGTAGGAATTGGGGGGTCTCTGTAGGGACTTAGGTCAGAATTCTTCCCCCGGCAGGTCTACAGTCTGCTACTTCAAACAGAGCCCACTGGAGCCCCTTCTATTGAGCTCTGAGAGTGTATTTATAACCCACTCCACTCCCCCCTCCCCAAATACAAACACTCAAGAGGTGCATGCACCGGCTGCTATGAGCCCCTCACCATACACAGAGCAATTTTCAAAAGAAAATACACCGAATGTACTCTTTTACGTTTGGGAGGGGGTCGTAGGGGTGGTGGTAGTGGTGTGAGTAGTGAACACAGGAATTAATAGTTAATAGGATGTTGTATTGTGGGTAAGTGTGTTTTAACTCAAAGTATTTGTAGGAGACAGGTGGAGAGAGAGCAGCAGACAGGCGCAGGGTAAAAAAAAAAGAAAGGAAAAAGACAGAACAGGCGCCCAGAGGTGGTGCAGAAGGAGGAGATGTGTTGTGGAAGGTTAAGGCACCACCTCTGCAGCCACATGTTCCCCTGCTGGCTGAGGATCGAATCCTGCCAGAACACACTGTGTGTCCCTCTCAGCCTCCCTACTGTCTCCATAAAATGGGAGCAAATTGGAGAGAGAAAGAGAGAGAAAGATGCCGTCCCTGTGGGGTCTCCACCTGCTGCCACTGCTATTGTCTAATACTTTCATACTAGCATTCAATAATGTCTCACTCCCACGCTGCGTGTGTGTCTTGATGCATGTAAGGACATTTTTTTTTCTTCTTCTTTTCCTGACGCTAATCTTGTGTGTGTGCATGAGGGAGTGTGTATTTGGAGGGAGGTTGTGATTATGCTGAAGTGGCTGGAGCCAAGCAGTGGCGCTGTGTGTCTAATTACAGCAGAACAGAGCCCATTGATCAGCCATTGCAGTCCAATCTGTTTACTACAGATGTCTAACCTGCACACAGCCCCATCCATCATATTCATATTTCACATCAACGCTGCAGCTATATTTATATTGCTGCCACATGCAAACATACAAAACGCATGCTTGTATGTGCAGCATGTATTATCATCAAATACAGTACAACACTCTGATTTATGATCAGGCAGGGGATGATGTCATTTAATGCTTTGGTGAAATTATTCAGGGTGTCACGATGAGTTAAGTCTCAGCAGGTCAAAAGCTACAGGACGAGCAGCCGGAACCATTAAGCTTTTGGGAGGAAGTTGCAATCAGCAGCGAGGCCTGTGTTTTAAATGAAGTTGCTCTGAGTTTAATGACATTAGAAGCACTTTTAAACCCTCAAAATCCATGTGTTCTGGTGAAAGTATAAGCACAAACCCCGGCTAAATATCACTCAGTAATTCCAGGGACTAACACCTGCAGGCTTGCTCATTCCATGGATTTAGTGGCCAATTGATTAATTTGTCATTCATCAATATGACAACAGCCTCATTGTAAACACATCCCAGTGCGAGTCCACGAGCAAGAACTGTTCTTAGCACGTCTTTATAGTTTAACCATTTCCTGTTTATGCTGTTTGTGACTGACAACGGTCACACCGGTCAACCTTTGAGCAAATAAAAACGATTTAAAAGTGACTTTTGATGCCCGGCATCATTTGTTGAGGGTTTTTACCAAACATTAGTGCAGCCATAATGTAAGATTAAATGTAAACTATATTCTTATTATTAAAAAGGAGAACAATCTCGACCCCTTTTTGTTTTTTTAAACAGAATATCTACACAAACCACATGAACAGATTACACATGCACAGTGTAATCATAAAATGGTTGGGAATGAGCCGTCTGAATGGCAGGATAACAAATTCCAAACCATTTCAACATAGTAGCTCTAGCATCTCCAGCCAGAAGGGGTTTTGCTAGCAGATATTAGATGTTAGAAACACTCGGGTCTACGAATGATGTTAAAAAGATTTAAAAGATTTGCACTGGCTCGGTTACCCACGGAGAAACTGCTCAACAAAGACATGCCATCCCCTCTGATAGCAGAGGAGGATTCAAGTCCCAGGAGGGAAACTTTCACTGAAGCTGCTGCTTTAAGTCCAAGAAGGAAAATGTCTTCCACATAAGACATGTTTTCCTCTATAGTCGCCACACTGGGGCAACATTAAAAAAAAAAAAAAAAAAACACACAAAATGTGATGTAAAATCTAAATCCAGCCACTGTACTGTGACAAATCTTTATTAAAATATATTATTTTATATTATTATGGTCATTTCAAACATCTCCCTTTGTTTTAAATGAGTAAAAATATAATTAAAACTATATATATATGTATTTTATTGACATATGTCTACATATGTCAATTATGTTCTGTTTATTTTTTGCAGACCTGAACACCTGACTCCCCCCCATGTGTGTGACTTTCCTGGCCTGTGTTTTATCCAGATGTGTCACCTTGCACAGGTAATTTATATGTATTAAAACACACACAAAAAAAAACTGATATGAACACCAGTCCCTACCTCTTCTTATTAACATGCATGAGACAACAGGAATTAGACCACAGTGCAACTATATTATCTGCTTTAGATGTATTTTATACATCAGACTGGATCTAAAGGGATGGCAATGTTCCCAAAAACCATATGGATTTGTTTTCAAAAAGCCAAGAAATCATAGGGGAAATTAGGACTGAGGAATTATTCGATAATAATATATATTGTGACATAATTTTTCTCCAACATCAATATAACAAAGGTTCAATATGTATTGACATAATGTTTATGCGGTGTGCAAACACACTTTGAAAGGTATAACACGTGAATGCATGTTGTTTTGTCTTCACAAAGTTTTCTGATATGATGTGTTTTATCATCTTCATCATCATCATCATGTTTTTATAGCCATAGGAGGAAATTACACAGCTTTGTTCTCACCTGAAAGTTTAACGATTGAGTAGATAAAAATCAGAATGTATATATGTTTTTTCTTATGCAGTAAGATTGTACAAAAACGTGTAAACAGAGGGAGGTGAGTTTCTCTGTTCCTACACAACACGGTCCCAGCTCCTCACCGCCGGCGAGTCACGTCTTGCCACCTCATCGACTGCTTGCTTTGTGCGGTTTCGATCGGCAGGTGTCGCTCTCGCCGTGGCCCGGCTGCACGGGGCGCTGCCTTTGCTACAGGCGCTGGATTTAGTAATCAATATCGATCGATCGGTGAGGAAGGGGGCCCTGATTACTGAACCAAGCTCGGCGTAGAAAAGGAAAAAAAAAATCGATCATTGCAGCTTTTAGAGCTACAGTAGGCACCGAGCACAGAGACGGACATAAACTCATGTACAAGAGCAGAAGTCCTGGTTTGGTGCGGAGTGTTTTTGTGAGGTGAGCGCTCCCCGCTGATACACGGACACAGAGAAATGGGATTTCTATAGCTCGCTGTTTGGAGCTGAGAAGTGGAGCTGACCTACTTTGAATGGATCCCTCAGGCTCCTCTCTCTCTCTCTCTCTCTCACACACACACACACACACACACACGCATATATATATATGAAGCCTGACATGTCTTTTAGGTTAAAAACACATATTTTCACTTCATCATCCTCCTAATTTAAATTGTAATATTATTTCCCATGAATAAAAATCGGCTTTTATTCCCCCCACATTTTTTTCTGTCATAAACTATATGAACATCCCTTAATTCTTTGTATTTTCTCACCTTTAATAATGAAAACTGCTTAACTTTGGGCTTATTTCTTCCCTCATTGATGACATTAATATTCTTTGCTTCACGACAAACCAAGCGAGGTTAAGAGAAAGGCCCTGGGTGTTCAATATCGATCGATAGATTCGTGAATAATTCGTGTGTGAAATTCAGTTCGTCCAATTAATTATGCCTCGGAGTGGGGAGCGCGGGGCCTGCATGGGTAAAGGAGATTCATGGAGGGGCGGAGACGTGAAAACACACCAGCAGTAACAAAACAAGAATGTGATGAAGTGATGATCGAAAAAAAAGAAGAGGAAAATCTGTCAGAAGAGGCCAGTGCGTCCATGATTATGATCCACTTTTACCTGCGTTGACTGTCTGATATCATGGCCTCCTCTCTGTCCCAACACACGCGAGTCCATCGCGAGCATTAATCATTTATTGATCATCGCCGCCCTTCCTGCCTCATGATGAGAAAGTCAAAGCGCCTAATATCGCGCCTATGAAACCATGATTACACATCTGCATCTCTCCATGTTTCCCCTGCTGCCATCCGGTTTATTTATTTATTTATTTCGTTAGTTAGTTATTTAGTTCCAAAGTCTCCCCCGGTGTGAAATACAATCACTGAGCTGCCTGTTTGTGAAGTAGCCGAGGTCAAACTCTGTTGATTTAATTAATTTACCAATAAACATGTTTGGCGGTTATGGTCCGGCGCTTTTACGCACACGTTTACGCACACGCACGCACGCACACACACACTACTGTTGGAAGGCAATCTCGCCCTCACATAATAATCTATACACTGTGTGCTCGTGTAGTTGCACTTTTCTCCTCCGTGTTGTGAGAAGCGTCATGTTTTTGTGCGTCAGTCTGTTTATTAAGTAACGTCTGCGCTGTTTTCACATGGGCTGTTGCCCCTAAAGACTGATAGCAGAACGTGTTTCCGCCTCTCTGAAGACTGTGGCATTTATTTATTTATTCAGTTCAAGCTTCAGGGCAGTGCCAAGCTCTCTCTCTCTCTCCCTCTCTCCCCCTCTCTCCCCCTCTCCCCCTCCCTCCCCCCTCTCTCCCTCGCCAGGCCAGAACACTCCCAGCTCAATATTCCTTAATGTAATGAGTGAGAATTGGTGTTAATATACTGATAAAGCGACACAGTTTGTTTGTTTGCCTTCTCCCGAGACTGAGCTGCGAGGCATTTCTTCTTCGGCACTTCAATAACACTCAACCTGAACCCAGTGACACCTTCGCCCACATAATCGCATTCAGCACCTTAATTCAGTCCAACCAACTCTCCACCACACCTCCAACATTGTACATGTGTGTGTATTTACCTGCACATTTGTTGCATTACTTCCCCAAAATCTGTCATGTCTGACTATTTTTTACTGCTACGTCTAATATCATTACAGGTTAAATACAAAAACTATATTTCCAGGAGATAAATCTGACAATAATGAATAATAATTTAATGTTATATACATAAAGGCCCAGTGAGTAAAATTTAAGTGAAATTATTTTATTTGTCAGATAAAACAAAAGTGCCCAATCACCTGATTGCACGAATTGTTCGTTTATATATATATATATATATATATATGTGTATATATATATATATATATATATATATATATATATATATATATATATATATATATATATCTTTTTTTTTTATAGTTTGGATGCTAACTGAAGGCTACAGATGTTCTCCAGCTCACTTGATAAATACATTTTTTGAATATGATGAATATGTGGCTCCCGCCCCAGTCTCTGCTGAGAATGACCGACACAAACAACACTATGTCCCACATACATAATTATCAACATCGTCCTGTTTCCATGTGCTGTGTCATGTGGAGATTCACCCGCACACGGTTTAGCCCCCTGTTTTGCACGTGTTTTAAAGCAACGCGGTGGTGTAAACCAGAGAAATTGCACTGCGCTTAAAAAACTAATTCAATAATCAGTAAAGACCGCTGCCTGCGATGATCTGCTCCTTATGAGCTTTTAGATAATGAAATGCACTGAGCCATTTAAGCGCGTGATTGAGTGAAGACCATGACGACATTTTTGAACCTGCGTTATTATCATCCACACACTAAACTTTTAACCAGTTTAATAGCAGGCCCTGGTCTGACTGCATGTGCAATTTGTTTGGGTGAGTGGATCCGTTATAAGTGTGATACTCTTCTTATACCCGCCGTCATTGATTTCATTCATAATTGCTTTGACCAGTTATGCGTGATAGTGATAATGATTATGATCCACGGAGCAGGCCCACGCGCACGCTCTCATTCCTCCACAAACAACAGGTGTGGGCAGTTACACACACACACACACACACACACACACACACACACATCTCTATATATATATGCATGTGTGTGTGTGTATGTGTATGTGTATGTGTATATATGTATGTGTATGTATATATATATATATATTATATAATGGATAAAATTCACGTCATCAACAAAAGTTAATTAACGTTTCATCAACATCCGTCAGTCTCTGTGGGATTTATTTATACATTTACTTGCATATTTATTTATTGATTTATTTACTTATTTTGGGGGAGGATAGGGAGGAGTTCGTGTGGATCTAAAATCGGTGCCAGCTCCCAAACTCCCTTTAAGCTCCTTTTCATTTATTGAACAGAGTTTACACACACGTTTTTAAAGCTGCGTAAATCTGTCACAGGCTCTTTTATTGTGAAAAACAAAGGAGAAAAAAAAAGCTAAAGATACCGTTTAGGTCAGGATGTATGCAGATAATCAGTCACTTTTAAATCACTAGGGACTCTAGGTGAATATGTCAACGTTTCGCCTCGCTGTATCCGTTTCCACTCCTAAATTTTGAAATCTTTTGTCAGATATTAATAATAATTTTCTCAGTTGAGGCTGTCACTCCTAATGTCACTGCTAATTTCCTATTTTGTCGCAGGAGAGTGAGCTGAGTTGATCTGCAGTCAGATGATGCTGTTTACTCTCTGCACAGAGGAGACGGACAGGTTTTCAATATGCAGGAATTTTCCAGATTCAATCCAATACAGTTCTCACTCAATCATGTGTGGAGGGAGAGAGTGAATAGAAATATTTGTCAACCGGCGCTTATTGACCTGACCTAACTGCATTTATGTGGTCGATGTTTTTCCAGTGCAAGAAAAGTAAATAAAGTCTCATCTTCTCTTTTATTATTTTCATTCAAAATTATTAGTCGTCTTTTTTTGTTGTTGTTTTACAAATCAGACAATAAAGTTACCTCTGTCCTTTTAAACTGGAATTGTTTAATTATTATTTTATTTCACCACTGTCCTGGATTGTAGAGCCGATAGGGGCCATATGTGACCTGCAAATAATAATAACAATAATTTATAATTGGTAAGAATTATTATTAATAATAGGATAGTATCAAACTGAATCATCAGTGGTGTTCGCCTTATTATGAAATACCTACCTGTAATATATCACTATATTAGCCTACAGTGTTATTATCATTAGAATGTTACAAGCGTATATTATGGAATATAATACATGATTTTAATGTGAAAGGTTAAGAAAAAGAAACTTGGCAACACACACACACACACACACACACACACTCCCAATGTTCAGACGAGTTGACAGTAAATCTGTCAGTGTGTGTGTGTTTTGTATAGCGCGACTCAGTAAAGACAAATTAAACAAATTAATAATTTTTACAATAACCCGCAGCCAGTTCGTTATATTTAATAACGTGTGATACAAAGGCTGTGCGCTCTGACATCGATTCATTCATCAATTGATTTCACAGTCGTTTTGTTCCTTTGTTGATCTGTGAGGGGTTGCCCAACCGGAGTTTCGGGTTGCATCTGTGGGTACGACGCTCCCGCGTGCGCGTGTGTGCATGTACGTACGCGTGTGTGTGTGTGTGTGTGTTTGCGGCTTTGTTGTGATCGACCCTGTACAAAGACTCAGAGGTTCCGTACAAACCGTCTGCAGGCTCTCATTTCATTTCACAAAGGTCGACACACACACACACACACGTCACATTTCACAAGCAGCAGAATTTCAACATTTCAAACTATTTTTTTGTTCATGTTAACTAAAACGTATTCCACTAAATCACTGCGCACAGTGAATTTCAAATAACCCGGTTTAATTTTTGAAACCACATTTAATCTTTGACACGGTTTTAAAAAAACAATGCATTTTGACCCAACATCATGCGTAAAATGATGAAACTAAATGTTTCTTCCACGTCATATTTACAGCTACACTGTTCTTTCAGCCTTTGCAGTGGACTTTGCGCGGACAGTGTCCTTGCTTTGTTTCTGCCTGAGCATTAAGCAAGCCATTATCGGGCCTTTAATAAGCGATGGCCTGTCAGGACGTCAGATAAGCAGCCAGTATGTGGACACATCGCTGCCACACTGCTGCTTCAGCGGCACTGGACATAGATTTATAACCGCCCTGCCACAAAAGTACTCCGTTACTCTTATTTTTAACCCTCAGTCTCATCAGTGTTCGAACACACCTGCGTGCTGACATCTCAGGTTAAATGTGGCGTAGGCGACGTCAGCGTAGAGGAGATGGTGGGACTATAGAACAAGAATTATCAGTGGAAATGGTGTGGCTCGTGCAGGGAACGTATGGACTCACAGGTTGTGTCTGTGCGCCACGCACGACGCACGGAGCACAGCCAGAATTGGGGTCAGTCGCGGTGTTACATAACACAGCACTGTTGTTGCTCTGCACAACCTTTTAATTACACCACCGCCTGCTCTTTGGGATCGTCACTTGTGTAAACCAGCACCCACTTGCAGTGTGGCGGGTCAAAAGCCACTGTGGGGTGTTTGTTTGGGCATCGTCACACGCGCAGACGCATGCAACGTCCATCTTGAAATCCATTGTGTGCAGCCATTTGACTCCTGAACGCCAAAGACGCGAGTAATCAGATTTAATTATGATTATCTTTTCGGGCCCTTTGTATTTTTGCCTATATTGAGGTGGGGGTGCAGTGCCATTAACCCTTTGATGCAAGCCGCGTGCATTCAGTCGACTCTGCCAGCAATTTGATTTAAAGGTCATTCTCTCCTATCGATCCGGCTTGGCGAGGGGGCGACGGAGTAGCGTAAGAATTGATCATCTAAAATAGAAGAGACGGTATTCGAGACTGTACAGACCTCTGCTGCATTTCTAATTGCCAAGTGCCCACCACGCACGCACACACACACACACACCTTCCACCCCCACCCGTGTGAATTGAAATTGGACTAATCAGATTTCTATTAAAATTGCCTTATTCCGAATAATAAGGTCAGCGTGGTCAGGGCAGCGTGTGCAGGACGGAACAGTGTGGGTGGGATTTCGCCCATAATAATAAAGTGAGACGAGGTTAAACTAGCATGAACTTTAAAGAAAAAAAAATCATGCTGCATAATCATGCTCCATCATAGAAGCCGCTCAGATTTCTTTCTTTTATTGAACTCAGCATTTAAATTTTCGGACCAAAATGTGCATGTGCAACCAGTCCGTCTGAGAGAGAGAGAGAGAGAACGAGAGGGAGAGCGCGTTCATTAGTCATTCTGTTGTATGTTATGAAGGCTGAACTGTTAATAGGAGAAATGGTGTTGCATGGTGGAGATGGAGGAGAAGAAGAAGAAGAGGAGGAGGGGGTTGCATGGCTGCATGGCGCAGCTCCAGAGATGGAAAAGGAGAAGCATGGGGGAATGGAAATCAATACAGATTCAGGACTCGCCAGATCGGCCTTAACAATGTGGCGCAGACGCGCTCTACATCCCGATCACATACACACAGGAGAGCAGAAACGCGGAGGCGACACGTGTATGTGTGTGTGTGTGTGTGTGTGTATGCAGCTGCATGTATATCCTGTGTTGTAAAGCACGGGAAGCGTTGGCCTCTAGTTGCACCACAGTCATCAAAATCTAACAAATCAATCATATATTAGGCGGCATGCGTTGAAAATGAATATTAATTTCAGCCTACAACATTTATAGGCTCCCAATTTAAAGTCTGAATTCATTGAGTTTCCACCAGCATCAGTATCACCAGCTCTGTGGGTAATGATGCAAGACGCGAGGTGTCATCTTGTGTATGAACCCGAAAAAAAAAAAATAGCCTGGAGGTATAACCTCAAGAAAATGA
The DNA here is from genome assembly GCF_958295425.1 of Solea solea. Lineage (NCBI taxonomy): Eukaryota > Metazoa > Chordata > Actinopteri > Pleuronectiformes > Soleidae > Solea > Solea solea. The sequence continues at coordinate 5,363,833 of NC_081142.1, read as the reverse complement.
CTGTTGCTCTCCCCACCAGAGGATTTCAAAGGCGATGCTCCTCTTGTACACGCGCGTCTCGGCACTTACTTAGCTGCATGTGCTTAACGAACAACGAGGCTCTGAAACCGCAGCTGCACTGTTTACTCCCCTATCTTTCCCTCACACATCAATTATTAAAGAATCAATCGATCATTTCGCAGGCTAACATCAAGCCGTGTCTTCATGAAATAAATAAATAAATAAAAAATCCTGTTTTAGATTAACCTATATTACGCATCAATCAGACCTTAATGCTTTATCCAATTAAAGCCATTAGCCTGCATGGCTCAAATGTCCAAAAAAAAGCAACATCATCCTTGGATATTTTTGTTGCTTATATTTTTTTTTGGGTGATGATCCCAGTTTTATCTTTGCCAAAACAAACAAACAAACCAAGCTGGAATGTTTTAAATGGAAATCCCATTTGGCTTCGTGCTGGATGCCTGATGGTGTGATTGACGCGATTGTGGATTGTAATATTGATCGATGGGTAGAAGCTGTTGGATGAAATAATGGTGTTTAGGGCCTACAAGAATGTTATTAACTTTATATTGGTAAAAAAAAATGTTCACTACAATGAACTGTCCTCAAAACCGAGGAAAGATGCTGCAGTCCAGTGATGGTAAATATTTCAGCACCCTGGACAGCGCCTTACAACCACAATACTCTTGTATGGAGCTGTAAACTGTTGTAAAAATATCCAGCAAAATAAATGTCTAAATTGTAAAAATATTTTAAACTTTGAACTGTAATACTTTAAATATACTTTTTATTTGTTATCATTTTGAGGAAATAACAACGTTTATATTTTTAAAAGGACGTGTGTGATAAGGCAACATGGTCAGCTGAGTGGAAATATTTTCTAAGCAGCCACAGTGATGGAAGGAAGTATTTGCGCAGGGAATAGGGGGGAAAGTGTGCCGGGGATCATGGGGTTGGCTTTATATGGGGCCTGTTGTAAACGGCGTGCAGTCCATTGTATCGTCAATGGAGGCCTCCCGCCCTCATCCCCAACAATGTTTATTCTTCGTGTCCTGTGGGTCTTGACCTGAACACCCTGACACGTGCCCCAGCTATTCACATGGTAATGAACCAACTGCGCTTTTGGGGGGAGAGTGCGGGACCATGTCGTGTCATGCCATGGCACCTTATCGCAGTGGGAAGTATTAAGTGCATTAGAAGAGAGAGGCGTGGTACCAAGGTGGGCACGAGAACTCTGGAGTTTTAGTCTTCTGAAAAGATATTATCTTTGTTCTCCAGCATCTGCGTTGAAATAAATGTTAGCTGTGATGTAAACGAATGACTGTTTAACCCAATCCCAGTGGGCAAATGTGTGAGAGTGCAATACACACACAACAGCCTGAACGTGATTACTGCAAAGGGTCAGCCACAGTATGCAGTACAGCGTCTCTCTTTCTTCCTTTCTTCCCCTTTTAAAACAGCTGTCCCCCCCTACCCTCCACCCCCCCACCCCCCCTAGCTTTCCGGCTCCAGCCTCCCCCTCTCTGCTCCGGGGGAGAGACCAATGGGAGAGAGTGCTGAGGCGGGATAATTGATAGATGCACTGGCTATCCTTATCGATCAGGCCTGTATTGACCCAACCAAATACATTGAGATGGAGTGTGGAATTCAACACAGATGCAAAGACGAATTGTTTTCATCGTTAATGCGATCTTTAAATGCCTCCCAAACCCCGCGTTGGCCGAGTCTTTCTTACGTGTGCTGCTTTTACAATGGCACTGTCCGCTTATTTAACAGCGTAGTCGAGTAATGCATGTGTTTTACATACATAACCCCACCGTCCGCCCCCCTCCCTCCCTGCATGTCTGTTCGGCCCTGCAGAGGTTATGGCTCTCCATATGAAGAACACAATTGGTGGGAGAGCGTGTTGGGTCTTTGCCCTCGTTGCAACTGGGAACTGTTGAGCGTGAAGGACACACATTTCCCCCCCCAAACAGTCTCTGCTGTGTTTTGTTTCAGGGGGAGATTGTCATGTGTGTGTGTGTGTGTGTGCAGACACTGGCATTTTCACATTAGCTAAGCAGGGCAGCTGCATTGATTTGTGTGACTGTGATGAATTTGGAATAGTAATTTGAATTTATTGATTGATGTGGCCGACCGAGTATGGCTCAGCCTCACTTTCAGCATCAAACCCCCTCTCCCTCTACATCCTCCCATCCCCACCTCCCACTCCACTGCCCACATGCGAACAGAGGGTAATAGCGATTCTAAATGCAATAAGTAAAATGTTGCCCCGTGCATTTACATACAAGTCGTTCGTCATTATGCCCGAATTAATTCACAATCAACAACACAGGCCGGATGGAAGCGTGCTGTTTCAACAAGGAAAAGCAGAGAGATGTGATTTTGAAATCTGAGCATTTACATGTGTGGCAACAAGATGACATTTAGATAAATGTGCAAACCTGATATCCATACTGTAACCATGTGTGTGGAGAGGAAATGTGCACTGCACACCACACACATCTGTTTTCCTCTATGTCTGCCAGTGTAATGTTTCACATACAAATATTGAGCAATTATTTAGACGTATGTGAATCCACATTACTGTTTCTAAAATTAAAAAAAAGCAGCACAGAAGAGAATAGCAGCAGAGCAGTCAGTCAGTAGAACACACACATACTCTCTTACACACACCTATAGTGTTTCTTGGGCCTGTCCACGTTAAAATATACAGCAGGTGTGCAGCACTGCTAAAGACTGTGCCACTCCAACATGTCAGTCGTACTGGGAGGGTTTATCCTGATGCCGGGTGTGGAAGATATAAAACCCCTCAGCCTAATTAGCTTTAACAGCAGTGGCACTTAAAGAGACAATTGTGGAGTGTTTAAATCTTTATTTACCAGAACCCCACTAAATGCGCAAAGGAACAATTTACATGCCATTAAGTGCTTTTCAATAGGGCATTGACTGGAACTAAAATATGCCACTATATCTGCTTAATTGAACTGTTCTCTGAAATACGACACAGAAGAGCTGATTGACGTTTGGAGGCGCAGAACGCGTCTAAAAAAGGGGCCTTTACACAAACATCGATGAGAGGGGACCCTCTCACACTCACGGCTCTGTTTTAACCCCACTGCGACATTTTCATTTACGTGCTGTTAAGCAGGTTGTAAGTGTTAAAGGGTTTGGGGGGGGGGGGGGGGGGGGGCGTGGATGTAGGTTCACATCACAGTCAGTGGGATAATCTTTGCAGCAGCAAAGGATCAAAGAGATAAACCATTCAGGAAGCCAGAACAGATAGTGAGGGTTTATATTCCACATGTACTCTTCTCTGACTGGAAAGAGGGGGATGTCTTAGTCCTTTGTGACCAAAATATTCCACGACAGAAAATCTAAACAGGGCCTGAAACCAACTTTGGAGACGAGATATCCTCGAGTGCAGAGGACACAACAGAGGCCAGAGAAAGACGCATCTGTCTGTGTCTCTGTCTTTCGGGTCCGAATCGATCATTTATTAGTGCGCTACTCTGAAAGGGGACCCCTGGTCCTGAAGTATTGATCCACTTGGGGGGGTCATGCTCACCCGACTCTTTGGCCAGGCCTCAGACGAGCCTCGTTTGCAAAGACGCGTTTATTTGACAGGAGAAGTGCCAAAGATTTATATCGATTTAATTTTAAGCAAAAATAAAATGTGGACTTTGGGCTGCAAACATCAGATTGTGTTGCTTTACATTTTAAAATGAATGGCTGCAAGATTGAATCACATGGTGACACATCCTGCTTTATTTTCTTTTTCTTTGTTTGGTCACAATGTGTGTGTTTGTTTGTGGGAGAGAAAATGAGTGAGAATCATACAGAACACGAGTGTGTGTCCATGCTGTGTCCCTCCGTCAAAACACGTCTGTGCAGACTGCGTTTTACACCACAGTTACCACCTCTCCTTTGTTTATAACACCTCCAGTGTTGCACCGCGCGCGCGTGTGTGTGTACTATCATGGATTGCAGCATCAATCAAAATATAGATTCCCCAAACATTTAACACCCCAACTGTCACGATGAAGTTTTTCCTCGATATAATCGACTAATAACTTCTAGTAATGTCTGTTTGAGCAGGTATTGACAGTCTCGCCACATTGACTTCTAATTGATCCCTCCACATCACTCAGGTTGGGAGCTGTCTCCTCACTCACCTGCAAGCCTGAGCGCTGACATCCGCTGGAACTCGGGCTCCTGGAGCCACTTCCACATCCTCCTGAACGTCTCGCGGCCAGACTTGAGTTTACTCCACGGTTTAGGATTCCGCAGCAGGTCGGACAGAGTTCCCTGGGACCGGCACAAGATCCTCTGAGCAAATATGGCCTGGGGGATGCTGTAGCGCTTCAGCTCTGCCGTTATTCGCTGTGCCACCTCCTTGGTGTTTATCTCCTCCACCTGCCCTGACCCACCTCCCTGCCCGCCGCCCACCACCGTCTGCCTGTCCCGGTCTGACAACATGGACCCGTTTGCCTGAGAGTGCGGATGGCTGTGATGGTGTATGCCGTTCAAGGATGTCATGAGCCCGGCCCCATGACCCCCGAGACCCCTGGCCAGGTGCTCCTCGCCCCGGGACAGCATGGCTGCATGGGACTCAAATCCCCCCGAGGAGAGCATCTTATCATTGGAGAGGTGAGCTCCGGGGCCGTAGGCGCTGAGAGTCTGCTGGGAGCTGTGCAAAGAGCCCAGGCCGTTAGACAGAGGCGACAGAGGCTGACCCATGCCGGACATGTCTTTGGGGTAGTGGCCGTAGATGTTACCCATGGAGGCGAGGCTTCGGTCGTCCCTCATCAGAGTGAAGCTGCCGCTGACGTTCCCTGCTGAGAGCCGCTGGTGCGGATGATGGTGAGCATGCGGGTGTGGGTGGTGAAATTTCTCGGACACGGTGGATATGGGGGGCAGGTGTTGCAGCGGCGTCAGCGTCGTGTAGGTGCTGCTCAGGCTCATCCCGGAGTCGCAGGACATGGTCATGGCCGGATGCAGGGGGCCAGACAGTGCGTGGTCCGTGCGGTAGTCCCCCGCTCCCTCCAGTATCGAGGCCATGCTGGACACCATGGCTGACCGTCCGTGCGACACCAAGTTCCGATGCGACGCAGAGGACTGGCGCGCGTGCGGGGAGTTCATTAAGTCGCTCGTTTGATGGGAGTGAGGCACACCATGCAGATTTCCAATGTTTTCCATTGTAAGCTCCATTGTTGAAAATGATCTTTTCCACCCCTCTCTCCACTCTCGCTCTCTCCCTCGCTTCGCTCTCCCTCGCTCTCTCCCTCTCTCTCACTGTCGCTCTATCTCACACTCCTTTCCAATAAATTTTGAACGATTTCAAAGCCAAGGCATTGATTGTAGTTGCCTCCCTGCAGTCAATCCAGCATGGTTTTAAAAGATCAGGTCCTGGGCGCCACACAAACTGCGCTGTAAACCTCTGCTCGGTGTGTGAAGGTGTCTGCGCCTGCCTGTAGAGTAGAACACCTTCGACTAAACCCACAGCGCTGCTCTGCTCTCTGTGTGTATATTGACGCGCTCGCGCTCATGTCAGGAGGAGAGCGAGCCTGTGCGCATGTGCGCGCCCCCGTCTTGCATCCCCGCACTCGCGCCCTCTGTCTGGGGCCTGTCTGACGTCACTGCCCTTCATGTCATGGGTTGTTCATGTTGCACACTGGACCTCAGATTCCTGAAAGAAAACAAAACAACAAAAAAAAAGATTGCATTAGACACTTGTTAAGATAACGCACAGAACTGCAATCCTCTGCAATCCTTTCGTGTGCAACGTTTACACTCGGATGGATAAGGAGGACTCGCTCCTTGTTTTCTCTGATAAAAAGCGCTTGACAAGGCGCCAGCAGCGCATGTGATGTCTCTGTCAGAAGTTAAATATTAATTGACATGTGTCACATCAGTCGAATAACAGCATCACTATTCATCACCAAGTGAAGCACACAGTGCTTACAGCGTTTGATGTTGTTGATCTTTTACTCACAAACCAGAACTGCTGTTTGTTTTGATGTAATTTTTGCGTTTTTATTTTGTTTATATTCTCATTTTAGTGTGGCCACGTGCAGTTTAAACCACCTTTGTTTGACTATTTCTTGTTAAGCACATTGTGTATATTTGTCTTAAGCATTTTGCACCGTTGGGAAAGGGCTGTATAAATGAAGTTTATTAGTAGTAATACAAGGGCCTCTCTGTATGGAGTTTGCATGTTCTCCCCGTTTTCCGGGTTCTCCCACAGTCCAAACATATGCAATAAGGGGATTAGGTAAATTGATTTTAGGGTCCAGTGGGTGGTTGTTTGTATGTGGCCATGCGATGGAGTGACCTGTTCAGGGTCACCCTGCCCTCATAAGAAAACAATGGGGATATAACAACTGCGTTGATTAAAGAGGGGGAAAAAACCACCCACACATTTCTGTCCAACGTGTGCCATCAAGCCTCCACTTGCTGATTTTCCATCTTCACCTTCACAAAATGTTAGTGAACACATGTGGTAGGTTTCATTTCATCATAGCCTCCGGGCTTCGACCCCTGTTTGTGTCTCTGCTGCTCGGACTCAGGCTGTGAAAATCAAACTCTGTTATATTTCATGCCTCACACAAACTTTCTGCATGAAACTTGCTGCTCCACTGACGTCAATCTAGGTCAGCAGTCCATCAGTGTCAGAGTGTGTATATGGATCAGGTGATGATGAGTCGATAGGTTGGTGCCTATATATCTCTGAGATGGAGCTATTTGATTTTGATTTTTTTTTTTTTTTTTTGAAAAAGAGCTAAAGAATAAATCACCCAAATATTTGATGGAAACCTGAGCGTCTATAGAGCTAGTGGAGTGGTCAGTATAGTCTGTACAACACCTGTACAAGGCGGTGCAGTAATTCAATATTCCAGTCAGTGCGGTGGTAACATAAAGCCTGTGGCTTCTCGTGGACTGGCACTGATTGCATTGTGTTTAGTTTTTCTTCGTGTCAAATGCTCATATTTGTAGTAACCCAGCAACCCCGTTTTTAACAGCGAGGCTTCATCCACCTGCGTTCAATTTTAGTTAGACTTTATATTGTGCTGAATAAAAATAGATAGAAGAAAAGCATCAGCTCCACACCGGGCTTTGGGTGGGTGGTCTCTGGATGTCTGGAAATGTCTTCTAAATAATCACTGAGAATCAGATATGTCGACGCCAACCTGAACTACATGTTTACACTCAACTGCCACTTTATTAGGTACAGATGGCACCTCCCAGAACAGTAGTTCACTCTCAATCATGCCACATTCAAAGTTTCTGAAATAAGCTATTTTGATGCTCAGTTTGAACTTCAGCAGCAGGTTCTTCACCATGTCTTAATTCACTGGTTGATTCGATATTTGTATTTACCAATATATATACAGTACTGCAAAAGTCTCAGGGCACAACCAGCTTTGTTGTTTTGTCAAATTCTGTGATCATTAGCATTTGGATTGGAATGATGTGAATCAAAGTTAGTCATATATATAGCAAACTGTATATGCGTAGAACTCATATCACATGTGTATGGGATGCTCAAGCATGTCTTCGATAAACCAGGCCTAATATAGTGAGGTGTTTCATTAGTGTGTGTGTGTGCTGTGTGTGTGTGTGTCTGCTGTGTATAGGGTGAAGTCATATCAATATCACATGTTTGAACACACCTGCCACTTTGAGACCTTTTCTGGTACTAATACTGACCCTGTCAGGACCAGTAGTCCTCGTGGAGACCAGAACCTGAGATTTGAATTCTGCTCATTTGGGTTCTGTGTGCGTTATAGTTTCACTAGAACTCCTGGCATTTGCACCGATGTTATGTAAAATGAGGCCATTAGGATTTCGACCTGGAGCTGAAAAAAATAGTCTAACAATCTTGGAAGTGGCATCACTAATCATTTGCAAATTGCATAAAATAATTTCCCTGACCAGTGTTTACCAACAGTGAGGTCACGGCCATCCATAACTCCTGAACTGATAAATTGTGATATCGGTGGCCTTGGCACGCAGCTCCTCTCCCCAAAATAATGACCCTAAAAAGTGTGTCTCTGCTGATTGCCAACGAGGGATTGTGGCTTTTGGCTTGTGCCATCAGGAGAACAGCAGTGTCCGCTTGGGTTAATGTCCCTGTATTGATCCCAGCAACCACTGCTATCGAAAATGAATTACCGAAGCCCGCACGGCAGCGAATCCGTCATCTGTGCTCAGCCAGCCGGCCACAGCAGCTTATTGGTCGCGGTGGTGATGGATGTTAACTTTCATTGCTGGCTCCCCGCTTCTAATTCACCAGGGTTTACAACCCAAAACAACGCACCGCAAAGTTTTATACTTTCACCAAGTACCAAGAACTCCATATCAGGATCCCACCTTTTTTTTTAATCTCTTCATATTTTTATTTAATTATTTTCACCATACATGCAGGGTCATGGTGATACAAGAACAACGTGGTCAACATGGTGCGAGGAACTGATCAGTTCACCCCCCCCCCCTTTTCAATCAATCTTCTTTTCTCCTGTTTCACGAGGCTTAATCAGCAAACCAAATAAAAAATAAATAAATAAATAACATTTAAAATCCAGCCATTTCAGCCCCCATTCCCATCAAAAGACAAATCCATGCATGCGCCTGCAGCTCAGTTTTAATTTGTATTTTAATGTACTGTTTTCGAATACGTAAATAAGCATATCCTATGGCAAATACAATATGAAATATTAACTGTGTCAATATCTGCGGTGTGACTGGGGCGACGCCGCAGAGCGTCGGTGATTTATTTCACATTAGTAACAGCGGGCGAGGTTGGCATCGACTTCACGCACGCGCGCACACACACTACAGTGATTGTGCTCTAATTTATTTATTTATTTTAAAAAAAGAACACATCCTTTAAACATATAAACAACAACAAAACTATAATTAAGTGTCTGTTTTTCATATATGACTCTGGTGGTATTCACTCTTAGTTTGAAAGTCACCACAGCTCGCACGAGGCCCAGAGCATTTTGTTTTTATCTTTAAGCACTGCTGTCGTTTACTGATCAAATAATCGATACTGAACCCGGAGCTGCACGCGCTCAATGCATTTCTGAAGGATCGATATGGTGCCAAAAAAAAAAAGAAGCATTCTGCTGAAATGCTTTAAGTTAGGTGTGTGGTGTTAGGCTATGTGTTTGACCTGCAGCCTCAGCAGTTTCATTAGAGGAAATGACCGCAGAGCACTCAGTCTAAGAGCTCAAAGTATTATTACTATTATTATTCATTTATTATCATTATTATTATCATAATAGCTAGCATTATTGTTGTTGTTGTTATTAATGTCAGCCTAATGTATTAGTCGTGTATATAGTACACTTTATCCAAATAATAAAAGAACATATTTATTTAATTTTATGTATTTTATTTATTTTTTTTAAATTATCATTTAATTTACTTCATGTCTGTCCATTAAACTCTGTGCGAGAGGTATTTCTGTTTGGCCAACTCTCCATAAGCTTGTCCATTTCCGCGGAAATCACTCGATGGAGACAGACTAATCTTTTCATGACTTCTTGAATGACTCCGTGGCTGATGCATCACACTTAATGTATTCTAAAGTATATTTACTTGAATCTGGCTATTGGCAAAAGTTAAGTAGCAGTGTTTAGTAATGTCGCATTGATCAAGCCTCAGAGCAAGTCTGTGGGACGGGGCTCTGCCTCTGCTCCTCTCATCATCATCATCACTATCATCACACACACACACACACACACACACACACGGATGTGGCCTTGTTGGGAAAAACAGAGCTGCCTTGTTTACCTATGGCTCTACTTTATGTAGCCAAGTCTGTGTGTGTGTGTGTGTGTGTGTGTGTACTATGTGACATTCATACATTTCTATAATTATTTTACTCACTGAGACTCTAGTTAACATTTTCTTTAAATCACCCTATATGTGTGTATGTTTTTTTTCTCTTTTTTTAAACCTTTAAATCCAGTCTAAAGGGTTAGAATTAAGTTAGGTTTGGGTTAGACATTTAGTTGTGATGGCTAAGGTTAAGGTAAGGGGCCATTAGTATGAGTGTCCTCACTCAGAATGCTGTGTGTGTGTGTGTGTGTGATATGTAATATTTTTATATAATATTTAATTTACTGAAACTCCAGTTATTTGTTATTTGTAGATCAGGAATATGTTTCTTTTAATCACAGTGTTTGTTTGTGAATTAATTTTTTTTTAGAATTAAGTTTAGTTTAAGGGTCATGATTAGACAGTTAGTTGTGATGGGTAAGTGGTCAGAGAACACACTAGGTCTATGAGTGTCCTTACTAAGAATGCTGTACAAGAATGTGAGTGTGTGTGAGAGAGATTATATATATATATATATTACTTTGCATAATTATTTTACTGACTGAAACTCCAGTTATTTGTGGATCAAGAATATCTTGAAGGAATCTTTTTTGTTTCCTTACCTTTAAATCCTGTCAGGTTCATTTTCTCTCCTCTCTTTCTTTTCTTCCTCCCTGTTTTAATGCCATCAGACCTTTGAACCCGCCGCTTTGCCTTTAAACATTTTCTAAAGTTTCAATAAGCTACAGGCCAAATCAATGTCACCCTGCCTTTTGAATGTTGCGTGTTTTGTCGCGTTAAATCTCCTGTTAGAGCAGCGTGATTCACAGCCTCAGCCCCACAGCAGCATCTCAAACCCTGAAGGCCCCGCGATGTCGCCGTCAAAGAATCAAACTCGACTGTTTGTAGAGCGTTTGCCTGCAGTTTGTTAAGGAATTAGTGTGTTGCCATAGATTATTATTTTGGTGCATTTGCATTTGAAAGCGCCGTGCAATAGAAAGGCCGCGGTTGATCAATAGCCCTGGTGCCTTCATCGATCTATCCGCAGTCTGATCGATTGGCAGGAAGAATTGGACGCACATCTCCTCTCTGCTCTTGGTTTCACTCAAAATGAAAGTCAGCTTATTTAGAAATAGACACTTAAATGCAGCAGGTCATGAGCGTGGAGCTCTAGAAATGTTTTGGACGATTTAGGCCTGATGTTTCATGCTGAGACTAATCAATAACCAATACGGTAAGATCATTTTTATATGTACATGTAAAATATATTTGTTAATGTGTAGCGTAAAATGCAAGATACTATTTTATGTGTTTGTAAAAATTAGATAATGTAATTTACACTGACGTTTTGTTAAGAGCAGAAAATAAATACATATTTTTTAAAGTGATACATAAAATAACTGAGTCTTGATTTAGGTAATTCAAATATGTAGTTTAATATCAGTTATATTATCTAAACTATTGGTCCAGGGACAAAAAAACAACAACAAAAAAACATCAATAATTAAACAACCTCAGGCCTAAAGGGCATATTTTATTTTCCTCTTACAATATATTTTTTATTAATTTTGCCACAGCACACTGTATATTTCAAATATGCATCCTTTAAAAAAAGCTCTTAATTTCAGTGGGACTTTTTATTAGTGAAATAAAATCTGTTAAAACAAAAAAAAAGTTGAATAAATGTTGCAGCAACAGCAACATCCTGTAAATAGATCATGTGTTTTTGTCACCTCATGTCACCGAGGCCTCTCATCTTTATTTTGGGTTCTCAACAGCTGTTCACGAAACAACCACTACGCAGGTGCGATCACGTGATGTCACGCCAATCAATAGGCCCACTAATCACAAGCACATTCAATAGCGTTATTGATCTGATTGGGGGGGATCACTGAATGTTATACAGATTAACTTGTGTGTTTTTCGGGCTCTTTTCACAGAGTCAACTTCTCAAATCCTGACAAAAGGCCCCAAAGTGTGAACGAGACGATCTGTTTGATTGCTGTCAACACACGTGATAAACACAAAGAAACAAATCAGCCCATGGTCTGTTGTGTGTTCACACTTTTATTTATTTAAATGTATATTATACATTAATACCATTAACTGTATTTTCACACAAACTTAAAAATACATATTATCTATCTATCTATCTATCTATCTATCTATCTATCTATCTATCTATCTATCTATCTCTTTTTAAATTGTAATAAACAGTTATATATAGATTTACAAACACATTCAAGCAATTGTATGATATTTGTCCGTCACAACTTTCAACATATATATAGGCAAATATGCAGTTCACAGATATACAGATAGATAAATAATGTAGCCTCCATATTTGACACAATCCCACTTTTTATGTTGTAAACAGAAGCCTGTGTGTGTGTGAGTGTGTCTATAGGCTGCAAGGAAAAATTTCATTCAAAACAATCTTTGGTGGACATTTTCACCCTGTGTGGCCCTTAAATGACTTTTTGAAGGTTGGTTTAGGTTTAAGGTTAGATTTAAGTTTAAGTTAGGGTTAGGTTAAGGGTTAGGGTAAGACATTTAGTTCTTAGGGTAAGAGGCTAGAGAAAACATTAACTCTATGTGTGTCATCACTTAGAATGCTGTACAAGAATATGAGGGAGAGTGTGTGTGTGTGTGTGTTTGTGTGTAATATGTGAGATTTTTATATATATTTTATATAATTAACTCACTGGAACTCCAGTTATTTGTGTATCAGGAATATTTTTCTTTTAATCACAGTGTTTGGTTTAGTGTGTGTGTGTGTGTGTGTGTGTGTGTGTGTGTGTACATTTATTACTGAATGGCATAACAACAAAATAACTTAAACCCAAAAGATCAAAAATGAAATGGCTCATCATAAATAGTTTAAGGGGATTAAACCAATAATAAAATTTGCAACAACAACAAAGTTATGTGTAATTATACTACACACACACACACACACACACACACACACACACACACGTACATTCTTTAAATTCTGGATTAAAGAGTGATCATACAGTCTAATGTGAATGCATGTACGTCACCCTCGGGCCTCTTAATATGTATACATTTATTCTGCTTCATAGATTCCAGATTAGAATGATTATAGGTTGTAATGTGTATGTGTTATCTCACCAGCTTGTTAAGAGCATTACTTATTGTTCTTCTCCGCCTGCCCTCCTGCTTTTAAACCACACAGCTTTTTCCCCTCTTAAGCACTGCTAACGCTGGATTTATTAGGCTTAAAGAACAGCCTACACATCTTCCTCAAAGGGGATCAGACATTAAGTGTAGATCAAAAGGATAAAGTCTTAAAAACAGAATAATGCTTCTTCCACAGCTCTTATTCTTATTCCCTTATGCATGTTAATGCCGGCATTCTAAATGGAGTTTTGTTTGAAATAATATTCATGCACCGTGGTTATTTTAATGGCTAGAGGGGTTTATTTTATTCCCAGGCTTTTATTGTATTAATTTTCCCAAAAATAAGAGAGTTGCTTTAATTATATGGCAAGAAGAACAAAGCTCGTAATACTGTATTTTTTTTGAAAGGTGGCAAGCAAATGTTAAAATGTATTTGTGAGCCAAAATACCCTGAAGGTTGTCCTTTTTTTATTCTTTTATTCCATGTTTTGCAGACAGAAAAGAGGAGGCATAGAGAAATATGAAGACCAGGCTCACACCAGTGTATGCTTTTTGTATTTCCAGGGTGCGAAACAATGACACAGCTTCAGGGAAGTGAAGGACGCTTCAGCTGGATCTGTAACTTTCAAATGCACAGAGCAGAAGCAGTGACTGAGTCATACGAGCCCTGCTGTCAAACATGTGTTGGTGTGCGCTACATTGGCAGCAGATATTTCTTTCTTGATGGAAAATGTGGAAAATGTCTCTGCCAGTATCACTTTGTTATCCTGGAAATGTTCTTTATATTCATCAGACAAAAAAATCCCTGAGACACACGGTCTGAAAGCAAAACATGTATCAGTCAGAATAAATGTGGAATCAAGTACAAGTGGATGTTGCCCACCACCCAAACCACCAACCGCTCATACATGCCCCTCCACCAACACCGCCCCATCCTTCCCCTTGTGCAACTCCCTACCTCCACACCCGATAGAGCACCCGTTGCTAAGCGACAGAGGGAGCGATAGATTGAGGAGACATAGTCGATCAATTCTACAGAGAGAGGGAGAGAGAGGAAGGGAGGCAAGGAGGGGAGAGTGAAAGGAGGGAGGGAGAAGGTTAAAGAAAGAAGGAGAGAAGAAAGGGAAAGGAAAGGAACGGAAAGGAAAGGAAAGGAAAGGAAAGGAAGAGAGAGGAGAATGTAGAGTGATTGCGGTTGACTTTAGGCTCCGGTTCGGGCTGAAGATGCTCTTTGAAACATCTATCTTTGTTAACTGTATCTTGCCTCCGAGAATAAATCCATCCCTACAGCTGTCCACCCTTCCATCTTTGTCCAAGTGCTTTACTTTAATACTTTTATCACTACAAATTACAGTCCACACAAGCAGCCTGTGTTTAATATTCCCTCACTCAAAGGAGAGTTAATTGTATATTGCATGCACTCTTTCTCTCCAGCTCTCTGCTTTTCTCCATTTGTCACTGCTGCACACACACACACACACTAACATGCAGATGCCTGGCAATACCACATGCCTGTGTGTGTGTGTGTGTGTGTGTGTGTGTGTGCAGAGCTGGGTGTTGAGCGTATCGACTGAGTATCGATCCCACCACTCACCTCCCTGCAGTCAGCTCTTGTCCTACATAGCATGCCCTGTCTGATTTCTCCCTTAATGGCTTTTATCCAGCTCCAATCTTTATTTAAACTGAAAAGTAGGAATTAGCATCCACTTCTATCCGAGTCTCTCTTACCTTTTCTTTTCACTGTCATCTTGAACTGAGTATCGGCAAGCACTGGTCCACTGAGCATTCTCACTTCCTCCCGTGGCTATGATTGCTTTCCCACTCAGAAATGTACAGTACAGTACAGTGTGTTATTTGCACTCATTCTTGCTCTTTACTGTTTTGTGTATTTTTAAATATCACTATATTCAGATAAAATACAAATTATTATTATCATTATTATTATTATTGTTATTATTATCATTCTGATGAATACTTGGTAACTTTGTTGATTCAGAGGTTACATCTCCAAAATGTCAGCAAATGGTAGCCAATGTGTAACATTCAAATATGTTTTTGGACCAGTAATCAAAATCCTAAATAATAATCATCATATAATCATAAAGGGGAAACAAATAATGCACAGCTTTCTTTCTTTCTTTTTCTGTAACAAAGTGACAAAATTATTGCTTGTTACATTTCAATTAATCAATTAATGTTTGCCTGTTTATAGATCTATCGTAAAACATTAGCCACATGCCGATAGGTTTGCTATAAATATCTTTCCTGTCCACAGTGGATTCTCTAAAGACAGCATAAGGGAATTTTTCCAAAATCAGGCATCAGTGTCTGTTGTTTTTAGTACCACACCAACATGTATGAGAGTATCTACAGACAGACAGACAGACAGACAGACGACTTTATTAATTTATCTATATATATATATATATATATATGTATATATATATACATATATATCAAATGACTCGCTTGGAAGATATGAACCTACCCTTTCATTGACTAATCATAACTGTATCTGTTGTATTTGAATGGAATGTCATTAAACAATCATAAGTGGGTCCATTAGACATCTGGAGTTATTTGTCCCCACCTTGCATTGTCATGACAACAGCCCTCAAATGAGCAGCGCTCATTCGGCACAGACTTCTCTTCATATTGATGGTCTTTCCTTATTGTGATCAGTCAGCCACAGCCTGGGGAGGAACCCTCCGCATGCCGTCATCCCTTTCGATTTGATTTGATTTGTTGCTCATAGAGGGAAGTGATGGGAGAGACTCTTATCTTGGCCACGCAGAAACAAGCCATACCAAATAAGACACATCAGACTATCTGTGCTGGCACACACAATGGGGATTAATTGATCCCCTAATACCACAGATAAATCAATTCCTTCCTTCCCCCCTGAGCTCTCTGGCCAATTGGACGACCCTGCCATTTGATCAACAGAGCATCTCTAGCCAATAGGAGGAGAGATAGAGGTTGACTGACAGCGGCACAGAGGTGAGCCTGGAAAGATGTTTGAGAGAGAGTCAATCAGAAAGCCATTGGTTGCAGGAGTGAATGTGAGGACTGTAGTGCAATCCTCAGAGAGCACAAACATGCTCAGAGTTGGAGGAAAGCAGCATGTGGAGGTATTAATAGCATCACTGTTACTGCACAATAAGAGCGATTTTTGTTTGGTAACACTTGACATTACATTATAGAAATAATCAGCGTGTTTACATGATGATAGAAAACATCCTCTGGACCTTTAAAATATGTGTAAACTTGTTAGTCTGTTTTAATGACAAGAAGACTGAGGCTATATCACTTGGCCCAGGCAGCACCTTTACCTTGTCTTGACCAGAAGTTACTTTCTGGTTTTATTTCTCAGTATGATAAGGTTCTTATTGGACATCTTAGAATATTCCAACAGATAATTCAAGAACCCACACACTCTAAAAGTCACACCTTGCTTGGACATTGTTCTTCATCACGGTCTCAGTGTAGATAATTCAAAATTCAAGCCACAAATTACTAGTAATTAGGTTAGAGATAGACAGTCCTATTTTATTATATCCCACATGAGACCAACCACATGCAGTCTTGATGTCATCCTAACCAAATTTCTTAAACAGGATTTAGACATCATTGCTTTCAGTATTTTAAAAATGATTACCGGTTCTTGGATAAAGCAAATGGCATTTATCCATTATCAACATTTTTAGAGAAACCAGACTTTAACCATTTAGTTATTAACATTTTCAGACCAATTTCTGACTACAGTTTTTATCAAAAATCTTAGAAAAAGTGGTTTCAACCCAACTTTTAGCTTTAATGTCCAAAAGTAACAGCTTTACAGAATCTGCCTTCCTCAGGGTAACCAGTTGTTGGATTTATTCCGCCCTTTTAGACAAAACCCATACTGCCACCATAGATAATTAAACATCCTCCACAACTTATCACCTGTGGTGTACCACAGGGTTCTAGTTTAGGTCCGCTTCTATTTTCCATTTACATGCTTCCTCTCGGCCAGGTCATTATGTGACACAATATTTCTTTTTCACTGCATTTGGAGGGCATACAGATATACCTGCCACTGAGAGCTGATGACCCTATAGAAGCCTCGCTGCTGTATCTGAATGTCTCAAAAATATCAACTGCTGGATGACACAAAACTTCCTTCAACTGAACAACTCCAAATCAAGGTCAGCAGTTTTACTACAAATAGTTTTGGCCCTTTGTCCGTTCATGTCACACCCTCAGCCAGGAACCTTGGTATATGTTTTGATTCTGATTTTATCTTTGACAAAGTCCAGGCTAATTGATTGTGGGAAGACTCATAATTGTGTTTAGGTCTGAAATACATATATCAATTACAAAATGCCTAATACTACTAGCTACCTAGTGTACTGAGGCAGCATTAGTATATAGTATATAGATTCCCCACTAGTACTTAGTATTACACTGAGCCAAGGACAGTAGTCCAGTTAAATGTCAAAGTCAAACTACAACTGTACATGAAGCGTACTGACAATGATAGTAGCATGGTATTTGTTTATGATTGGCAAGTAATGGTAATACCACTTTTTTCGTCTGATACATTTGCAATATCACAACCTTCATTATCAACTGATACCAATATCTTTGTCTTGAGTATCTACTGATATCGATATCGATATCAGTCCAATATAATCTTGTTACCTATTTGAAACAACTGAGCTGTTAATAAGACATAAGTCGTGATGTCATAGGAATCTGAACTCACCAGCACAATGTTGGCAATATGCAAACCAATGTTCACAGACATCACGTTCAACCAGGCTCCTCTATTGGACAACACCAGCTCTCAATCACACAGGTGTCCACTCACATGTGCCATGATTTATCTTCTATTTTCTTAAAATTTGGAACATAATCCACAAAATTAACACCTTGTGCTGTTGAAGAAGACATGAAACCATACCAACTGAGACTCCTCAGGAAAAATGTTACTGATGTTATGAATCAAGTGAGAATTAGACAAATTTTCCCATAGACTTTCATTAAAATGCAGTTTGTTTAGCAACCAGCAGAGTGAAAACATTTCCCCTCCTATTTGATTTCAGGAAGAACCTGGTAGACTACATTTTTTTAAAAATACTATTCTAGTCTATACGCATTACAGTAACATTTGGTATGTTTATATCTAAACATGTTTAATCTAAAAATCCAATTGTGTCAGACTAAAAACAGTCTTTTAAAATACATGTTAACATGTAGTCTGAATTTATTTTGTCCTGGATGTTGGACAAACACGCCCAGATAATGTTGTTTGGAAGCAAATTACTTCTGCATGTGTACATTCAATTGGACCCAAACCACAAAAACACAGAAGAACAAGACAAGAGCAAGACAAACATGGTGACATCCAGGGCGGTACATTTTTAGAGTAATGAGAAGTCAACTTATGGAAAAACATAATTTAAGGTTCATCAATGTTACGAAAACAAACAACTAGCTGTTATTGTTTTGGTCTGTGATTTAATAGGTCAACCAAAATACACCAAAACACGCCGAACACGAACACACTTCATTCAATGCATTAATTCCCCACTAGTGCTTGTATACTGAAATTAAAACGGCATTGTTGAGCTACAAACATAGCCCGACATAATTGTGCAATGAAACGCAGTGATTACGGTTACAGTACGGTCACATACCAATTTCCATCATAGAAACAACTTAGCTGTTAATAAAACATTTACCACACGCCAAAAATATAATGCTCCAACTGTGTGGCAGACATTTGGAGCCCTCACTCACTTCCTCGTCACATAGTGGAAATCTCTCCTTACAGCCTGTTGCCTTTGTTTAGTGAAGCATTCATGTCATATTAAGGATTTACAAATCATATCGGATTTCATTTCTTTTTCCAATATCTGAGCCAGTGATTTTGGCTCTTGTCAGACATAAACAGATATAGAGTATCACGTTGGCTCATTCCTAGTAATAACATCTTATTATTTTTAGCTCAATATTAACACTCATTTTTAATAAATCTAACTTTATAATAATCTTAATTATACATTTTGATTGACAAAACATGTTCTCATGCCCAAGGTATTACCTGAATATTGCTTTTGAAAATAACATTGTATCACTGTAATATTAGCCACACTATTATCATTTTTATTAGCATGGTGGGAAATGCATTATATATAAGAAAGAATAATCCAAATATCACTTCTCAATTACAGAATTATTACAATGCTGTTACTGTAAAGTGTTACCATAGCTTTAATTCTGATAGGGTAAATTAAATTTAAATGTGAGACCTAAAAATAACAATTTTAGAAATGATTGAAGTTTGTTTGTGATTTTACAGATGAAACATCCTTTAAAAAAGCATCACCCACACACATGTTTGCAATCGACTGCGCCGAGCCTAATCTCTGGTCAAGACATCAGCCATTTTCTCACAGTTACCCCATCTTATCTCCACCTGTGTTTGATCCATCTCCATTAGACACCCTCTTATACGGCCCGCCATCATTCTCACTCTTTCACTTATTCCGTGTGTCCCACCCAATCTTACTCCTATCAGCACCTCAGCATTTCCATCTTTCCCACAAATACCCTTTTCCTCACACAGCTCATATAATAACAGGCTAAAAATATGCCTTCTTTTTTTTTTCTTTCCAGTATTGATTTTGCCCATAGCATTGTCTATGGAGAGAGAGAGAGAGAGAGAGGGAGAGAGGGAGAGAGGAAGAGGGAGAAAGAGAGAGAGCGATGGGGGAAGTAGAAGTAGAAACAACTGGGAAAAGAATTACTTTCTACATATGTGGTAATGCTATCACCTTTCCAGTATTACTTAAGCAGAGAACCATGCTTTACCTCAGTGCAATACCTTTCAATTAAAAGGCAAATGTGTTTACTGAAGTCTTCTCTCAGCCACTTTCACCACTCAGCATCGCAGACCACCACAGCCCTTGCACACTGTATGCATTTAATAATAACCCACTGAAATTAGAGAAACCTTACCATTGCAAATATGTTCCAGATCAGCTTTTCAGGGGAAATGGTTGGCTCTTTTGGCACTAGTGTGTAATGGGAATGGAGAGAGCTGATCAATAGGCTATTGATCGTAGCTGGCCAGAGTCTGGGGAATTGAGAGTGAGAATAGAGGGGGAGTTAGGGTGGGGGTTGGCTCCAGGTTGAATTTTTAAAATGCTCTATTTCAGAGATGACAAATAGTCTATTTGAAAAGAGGGAAACAAAGACAGAAAAAGGCAGAGAGAGAAAGAGAGCGTCATAAAGAGAGCCTCTGCTTGTAGTGCTCTGCAAGCTGAGATCTCCGTTTCCCACAAGTTTTGGATGGGAGCTGCTCCACTACAAAGACAAAGGGAGCAGGGACTTCTCAGGCTACAGTAGCCTGTGTGTATGTTCTGTCTGTTCAAGGAGGAGGAAGGGGGATAATATTAAAAAAAAAATCCTTCTGATCTTGAAGACTGTGTTGTAAAGGGAACACATGAACAAATGATTTACCACCAGAATGAATCCTGCATCTGATATTACATCTAACCTCAACAAATCCATAATCAAGCTATACATCTGCACAGATCATATATTCTGGGTTTTACAACACAGGTCTTGAGTTCTGAATATTTGCCAATATCTGCTTTTAAAATGAACCATATTCAATACCTGAGTTTGCATTCAAAGTCACCCACATAAACCTCAGATATATATAACTATCATCTACAAGTGCAACCAAAGCGCGTAGATGAAATATGATTTTATTTCCCGCGCGAG
This sequence comes from Solea solea, assembly GCF_958295425.1. Taxonomy (NCBI): domain Eukaryota; kingdom Metazoa; phylum Chordata; class Actinopteri; order Pleuronectiformes; family Soleidae; genus Solea; species Solea solea. The sequence continues at coordinate 5,343,082 of NC_081142.1, read as the reverse complement.
GGTAAACCAGGCAGTTTTACTGGAGGCCTCTAACCCACAACGGGGCAATATAATGACTGCTTATACTTCTTTTAAGACACTAAAGAGAGTAGGAAGCATTTGTAATCTACAGTATGTAAATCCTGAAACCCTTCCACTGAAAATAGATTGTGCAGTCGATAAATGTGGCAGGTACAGAGGAAGTCGTGTGCATTTGCAGTCATCTTTTACATTTTTGTATCTACACGTTTGCGAGCAGGCACCGCAGTCATAGCGTCTTTTTCTCCAGGTAATGTGTGATTGACAAAGACAAACAGCTCATGGTTAGGTTAACTGGGACTGAGGAATAACCAGTTTGTGTGAATGGTTGTTTGTCACCGTTTGCTGCGATAAGCTGGTGACCTGCCCACAGGGTTTAGCCTGATTCTTGACCCTCAAAGGATAAGCAGGGATGGAAGGATGGGTGGACGGATGGATGGATGAACAAACAGACCGAGAGATGAAATGGTGAATGGTTGGATGAAGCAGCAGGCTTAATGTGGAGGGGAGTTCTTTGTCGTGGTGACATGTGGCTGACACTTCAATCTACATTAGCAAGATTTAGAGCACCTGAAAGCACAAATTATAGCAATTTAAAGCATTTAATATGCTAATATGATTGTGATAACAGTTCCTTATCTTTATTTGGGTGTACAAACAAAACAGAATAGTTTTTCCTGTGCCTCTGTCGTTCTAAAGGTCCAGTGTGTAACATTTAGGAAGGTTTATCAACAGTAATTGAATATACTACCCATAAGTACGCTTGTGTAAGTGTATAATCGCTTTAAAATAAAAGCTGTTTACCGTAGCTTAAGTGAAGGCCTTTGTGACCAATCAACGCAGCATTCACATTCACTGTTATTTTTCCGGATCATGGTCGATTTTTACCCATTTTTCCGACAAATCCACAGCTAACCAATCAGAACGCGTGTTATTGATGACGTGCAGTCCTAACAGTTAACGTGTCATCAGACCGCTTCATTGTTTGTTTCCAAAAACCCAGTTGTTTTTAATAAACAATAAAAAAAATGTAAAACAATTACAAGACGTGTGGGTTGTGACGGAGCTTCAGTGGGACGCTTGTGTGTAAATCAAGCTTCAAAATAGTTTTCATCGACGTTCGCTCTGAGCTGCTGTCTCCGGCTGCTGCTGCAGCTCAGTGTGTGTGTGTGTGTGTGTGTGTGAGAGGGAAGCCATGCGATTTTTTTCTCCTCGTCCTCATAATTTATTCGTTTCTACGCATCGTGCTCGATGTGCAGGGTGTGCTGTAATTCGCATCTGAATTATCTGCATTTTCCTCTCGTATATTCCCATCGCAGCCAGTGTGCAAAGACCTTAACTCTTTTACATGTACTTTAGGCAAGGGCCTTGCTTTACAGAGACTGCCATCTTGTGCCTCCACTGTTCTGTGGAACGACTCTGCCTCTGTAAACCCGAGGTTTAAAGTCACAAAGAAGGAGGAAACAGGAGATAGATGGAGAGAGTTGTGAAAGTGCTCACACCCTTTCTGCTATGTGAAGGCCACCGTACATCAATAATGCTCTAGGAAAAGGGGTGGGTGAGCGGAAGAGGTTTGTGGTACCTTTAAATATCATTAGCTTGTATACAGTGTACCTTTTAAGATAGTTTCACTATCACTGTTTCTTAGTAATGTCGAGTCATATGAGAATATGATCTGTAAACAAAAAAGAAATATGTTTGTTTGTTTTATTGGTCTTCTCATATTTAGGCTTGTGTACAACATAAAATGCTTGTTAAAGGGTGATGAACAACAGATAAAAAAAAACAAACACACTAAATCCACATTATATTCCCATCTTCTAAATACTCCACAGCACTATTTATAAACTGCATGTACAGGCTTGTATACATGAGGAAGCAAGCTGGAATCATTACTTCTGAAGGCTTCCCGACTCAACTGCAGGCAATGGAAAGCAGTTAGAGCACTAGTCTGTAAACACCCCAGAGAGGAACCTATACCTCAGTAAAAATTCAGCTGTAAATAATGTATTGAATGCAAAGTTAAGGTCCACAGGGAGATGCAGATAGGCTCATTACTCTTTTAGTTTGCTGCTCTTTTACGTAGTCTACACAGCTCTCAAAAATCGACTCCAGATGCTGCCTTTCTCTGTTTTGATTTAAAGATGCTTTTACCTGCGGATATTGTTATGGACATAGGCATTGTTTCTTTTTTTTCTTGCACATTGCCCTGAGGTTTGAAAGCTGTTAACTCATGCACCCACCCACATGGTCTGTGCCCTGTTAAGGTTGGTAAGTGCACATATGTGTGTGCATGTAAGAGTGTGTGTGTGTGTGTGTGTGTGTTATCTGTGCCGGTAGTTGAAGTGAATGTGTGGCCTGTGTATGTGTGTGTGTGTGTGTGTGTGTGTGTGTGTGTCCTGTCCGGGATGCATTGATCTCGAAGCAGGATGTCAAACATTTTAACGCCGATCTTGTCCTTGTTATTGCCTCGCACAGCCAGGTTGTTAATGCATTAAAAATCGTTTGTCCCTATCTTTCCAAACTTATCTCACCCTACTGCCCAGAGCAACACAAGAATACCCCTCCATTGTAACATACACTGCCGCCGCCCCTCCTCCCTCCACCCTCTGGTTTTAACCGTGTCCCTCCATCCTCAGTCTCAATCAATCTTTACGACACCCGGTTGCATCTCTCTAATGTTTCCGGACTTGACCGTATCCTCGTTCAAAAATTCTTAATTAAGCCTGTTCTGTATGTTTACCGTTGGGCAAATTACAATCTGACAGGGCTAATAAAACAACACTGGCTAGAGAAGGCCGAGAGGAGCATGTGCTACGACCCTTACCTCCCTGTCACCTGTCTCTATCTCCACCTCAGCTTATCTCCCTCCATCCCCACCTCTTCATATCTCCCTATTTTCTACCTCATGGGTTTTGAGGAGGAAAGGGAGGGGACGCGAGAGAGAAGCAGTAGTTTGGCACCAGTTGGTCAGGATCTTACATCCATCGTTGTCAACGCGACCATTTGTTTTAAATATTCACATGTCATTACACGGACATATCTTGGTAATATCACTCAACCTACACGCTTCTCATCTCTTGATGATGAAGATTCATGAACCTGCCTGCCTGCATGTCAACTCTTGCAGATGTGAGTCATACATCTATGTTCACATCAGCATTTTTCTTCATTTAGGTATTGACTCATGCAGCGTTTTCACGCTCTACAATCTATAGCCCACACAGTGTGCAAGTTCCATCTCTATTTTTGTGTAAGTTTTGTCAGGTCACTTGAGAATTGCCATTTGCCTGATGCTAAAGCGAGATGGAGGCCACGGAGGCCATGTCGTCAGAATCTTCCCGGCTGCTTGGCTCAACGTTGAACATTAAGTAGAAAAAAATAAACAGTCTGAACCCAGTAGTGCCAAATGAAATGACCTTTGTCTTGTAGTACACACATAAACAGTATGAAAGAACAACAGCAGCGATGGAAGAAACTAGAATAAAAAGATGCATTTTTTTTTTTTTTATCAATCCACACTTACTTATTCTATGCAGGTTTTGTGTATGTGGTGTTTTACTAAAACCACACAGCATGCACACTATATATAGACACTACTCTCTCACAATGCAATGCACAGAAGTAATCTAAGGTTTAATTGACTGTGACATTCCAAGGTTGCCACTGATTGATGTCTTGTGCGGTGCATACTGTGTTGTAAAATGTCCTGCTCAAACAAACAATGAAATAATGTTGTTGGGTTTTTTTTGTCTGTGTCTGAAAGAGTGTAGAATGACTAGTGGTACACGGGATATACAGTACTTTACATACAGTAGTTAGCCGTTTGGATTTGGACCACACTTCATTCCACAAACAAACCTTTCTGCTAATAGTTATTGCAACATGGGGACAAATATATGTGCATACTGATGGGTGGTGCATTGTAGAGTTTGCTCAATGAAATCCTAGCATGAAAATGGAAGATGTGGGGCAGGTAAACCCAATATGGAGAGCAGCTTTAGTTATTTGTACCTTTTTTTTTTTTTTTTTAGCAAACCACAGATCCATCATATGCCTCGGACGTACAATAGCCAATGACTCCCATAACCCCCATCAGGCCACAGATAGTGTGTAAGAGAGGGACCTGTTTCTGCTTGTCAGATCTGCATCTGGCTGCAATTCATATTGTATAACACTAACCTGCACAACCTGGTCTTTGTGTCTACTCTGCATGTTTGTTTTATCTATTGTGTAGCTGCTGCGTGGGACTAGAGGGTAGAGTATCAGTGTTATGCGTGAATGTGTTCCAAATTCTGTACATGACTGCACAGACTGTGAAAATGAATGTCCCCCCTTTGGACAATAAATGCTATCTAAATGGTAAAGGATGTGTATGCAAAAAGGAAAGGTTGTTGATTCAGTTTTCTATTTTGATTTCAGCACTGTGAGCATCATGAATAATTAATGGGCCGCTCTTACATTAGGGTGAAAGCAGGACAGTACCTCAGAACCCTGAGCATATCAAGCCAAAACTATCTCACATGGCTGGATAAGAGAGGGGAAAAATGTGTTTTTGAATTTCAGTGAGCAGATGTAGTGCTCTCATAAATCAAGCAGACTGTCATAAAATCAAAGTGAGCCAACAAAACTCAACAATGGTCTGCTTTGCTAGATCAAAAATAAGAATAAAGTGGTGCAGACCCAAACAGAAATATAACTGCGCCATGAAAGCCAAACACAGTTTTTGAACCAGTGTGAGTTTGTCACTCAATCTTATGCTGTTATAAAGTTTGTAGGGGGTAAATATCTTTAGTGCACATTAATTATTACAGTGTGAAATTACAAAATAAGTATATATTATGTAGCTGCTGTCAGAAAGGCCAGTGAAGCCAACAATGTAAAGTTGCTGGTGACAGGAAATCTGGTGAAGCCGTGAGCACACGTGTATGTGTGTACATGTGAGTGACAACATGAATGTCGGTGTGTGTTCGGCCGTCTGTATATGTTGCACTACATTACCTGACAGGTGCAAAGCCCTGTGGGATGGCGCTGCCGCATCTTCCACTTGACTGAACATATACAGCAGATCAGAGGTGTAACAAATCCATTCCTGACTGCCAGAACCTTTCAGAGAGTTTCTCTGCCTGTGAACAACACATCTGCAGGTTTCCACACCTCGGAGCTGATGTGTCTGGCACACGGAAGTGTGTGACGTTGAGAAAAGAGGCCAGGAATCATAAAGAGTCAGTACAGTATATGTGTGTGCGTGTGGCTGCAGGTGCACGTATGTTTCCACGTGAAACGTGTGAGTGTGTGTGTGTGTGTGTGTCAGTGGCGTCTATAGAGTGGTTAATCAGAGGAGAGGTTGAGAAGAGTGTCAGAGTGTCAGGCCGGCGTTGGTGAAGTGTCCTCGAGTCCGCTCTCTTTCTGTGTTGACACCTCTTAACCTCAGTCTATCATCTCTCTCACTCACACACTCCACTTCTATTGACACTTGCTACCCTGCAGCTCTCAAAAGACCTGAGGAGAATCCACTACAGTGATTGTCTGTGTGAGGGGAGCCTGCAGAGAAGAAAGCATTATATAATAGAGCTGGGATGATATGGTTTTTTTCACAATGACATTGTATCACGATACATGGGTGTCAGGTCGTATAGCGATCCTGGTTTACTTTGATCCTTCAAGTATTCTGATAAAATCAATCAATCAACTGTGATTCTTAAAATACAGTTGAATGATACATTACTCCAGACAATAGCTCACAAGACATAGTCCAAAAATCAATCCACATTACATGTCAGTCAGTCTGACGTTTATCTTTATATCATTATAGGTTAAAAACACGACATGTACAACAGAATGTTTGGATGATGGCTACATTTAAATACAATAATAAAAACAATACAATAATAAAAATAAAGTGTTTTGTAATTTTGCCTACTCAGTGTTCACTGAGCCTCTCAAAAAAGGACACAGCACAACTCAACATGCTTCGTATGTCATTTGTGAATAACACAACTTCTAATACTTTCTGAGGTCGGGGCAGTTTGATTTAATGATTTTTGAGTTTCTTTTCATGTCATTTTTTGGATAAATAAAAGTGAAAGTTATGTGCACGGACACAAATACATTGACAAACTGAATCCGTCTTTGTCAGCCCTCGACAGAAAGTGTAGCACCTTCACATGCATCACTTTGTAAATGAATCTCTTTGTCTTCTCACACCAGGAAGTGTACTGTCCACCACTGTCACTGGCTAGTGTAAGTGGGGTCAGGAGCTCGGGGTCAACCGAGAAGAGGTCAAAGGTCCTTGAGCAGTGGGTCTTGTTAAAACGCCTTTTAGCCTCCTTCAGGGAGATTATGTAATGGCTCTGGGAATAGGTTAGGTTCTAGGTTGACTGTTTTGTGGTGGAGACTGGATGATGTATGTGTTCCGCTTTATGTTAGATGTATTACCCTTTTTAAAAAAATCAGGATGCAAAGGAAGTGCTGGGGGGTCAAGGAGGTCACGCATAAGAGGTCACGTTTATATGTTTTTCTGATGTGTCTTTGTTTTAGCAGGATACATCTGGAGGGAAACGCTCATCTTGTATAACACCTCAGAAGGTTCTCAGGTTGTTTACAAGCACAAACGGGTTTCCTTCGTGTTACAAAATAAACTCCTCTTGGACTGTCGCACACGTTTACCTGAGGAGGTTTGGGGTAAAACTGGCTGTTGATCAATATATTGGAAGCATTTGAATATCAATACAATGAATGCCCTGTCCTCAATCTTAATTTTTAATATGGTGATAATAAGTGTATTAATTTTCATAAGTTTCATTCGATACCCTTGGACTGTGAGCGATGACGGCCCACTTTTGCACAGCGAATATGCATCTCTCTTCTCGGAGTTGCCATTGATCACTCTTGTGCCATTTCTCTCGCTCTCGCTTTGTCCTCCATGTTTCCTGCTACCATTGTACTGTAAAATTCATTCTCACTGCTCGCTTCAGCAATCTAACTGTGCGCATTACCTTTTATCAGTCCAGAACTGTTAAATTAATAAATTGATATTGACGAGCTATCAGCTGTGGGGGGGGGATAAATTATTTGGGCGCAGAAGGCTTGGGTCACATGACTTTTAGGACCTACGATTCTGTAATTATCCCCCGAACTGTGGTGTGGTGTGGTGCAGTGCCCTTCCCCCTCCAGAAATGAACAAACACACACACATACACAGTGAATCACACATAGAACTATAAATATCCTCACATGCAGTGGATTACAGGTGCCATGGGAATACTAATGATCATTACTGCTATCATAACCGTCATGATACAGGATGTTCACCCATTGCATTTTATCATCACAATTTACACAAAATGGTGTAGAAGGAAAGCGTAGCGCTGAATGCAAATGATATGATACATCATACATGTATGTTGAGCCGTGCATTGCCATGAGCACAGAAGAAAACTACCTGCTACACCGCGGTGCACTGGGGCCAACCTCCTGCAGCTGATGGTCTTCCTCGCTCGGTGATAAAAATGCAAATGAGAGGTGCAAACTGGGAGAGAGGTGAGCGCTGCAGTCAGAGGAAGTAGGCAGCAAACATGTCATATGTGTGCCAATCATGGAAGTGCTCTTGTTGCCCTCCGGTCATCGCTGACCTATTGACCCTGGCCATGGCCTAAATGTCAGAGGTCACCACTCAGGGTCAGTAGGGATCACTGCAAGACCCTGGCCGTATCACCATGGAAACACTTGGCTCACTATACAGGAGGAGAGATGGGGGTGTTTTGCATTCTGTGTGCTGAAATCACACACCTACACAAACACACACACACACACACACACACACACACACACACACACACGCTCCAGGATGAGTTTTATATCTGTGCCGAGCATCAATGGGAGTCAAGCTTCCCCAGTTGGTTTCCAGTAAAGAAGACCATTGGTTTGGGTGAGGAACAACTCCAAACCTTAAAACAAAACTTTTAAAAGGGTAAACCACAGAAAGAGCCACAGAGGAGGGGTTCATCTTTCAAGGTGGACAGATATGCAATAAATATTGTGTGTACAAAGCAAATACATAAGAAAACACAATGTAAACTATAGACACACGTAGGTGCCGCATTGACTGTTTCCCTGTTGCAATGTCAGCATGTTCTTGGTTAGGGTCCACAAGAAGATGTGGGAACTGTTGTTGTTTTGCGTGTTTTTCCAAATAAATATACATTTTATATTTAATCATTTATATTGACAATTATTTTATTTGATATAAGTTCCCTGAGAGAGTGAGGCATCCTTCACACTCTCAATGACAATCCCAAGATGGCAGCGACGCTGACGCATTCTCCAGCCGTCAATATGGCGTCTACGTATGCTGCATACTGTATGTCTATGTTGTGAGTGATTATGATAATATGTGATGATGCATTACAGTACACACTATAGGGCTGAACAATAAATCAATTTCAAATCAAAATCAGTTTGAAACAATAAAATTAGCTAATTCCCCCCAAAAAATGCAATTTATTGTTGTATTTTTGATTGTTCAAAAATATCAAAATATATATTGTTTAATTGTAAATTTAAAAAAAATGCAATTACATAAATGTTAGTAAGAATTCCTATCTTCAAGTTCTCATTGTTGTATTAGAGTGTAGTATTTTGATGATACATCATGTGGTGATGTTAATTCTATACTAAAGTCAGTTGTGGTCACAATTATACTGACTGATTGATTTTCTTTTTCCTGTCATGCACAAAAGTGCCCAATCCTAATGGATTTATAAGAAACCAGAAATGACCGCTGCCGCAGTTTGTCCAATATTTCAGTACATTTCAACTCATTACAGCAGTTACGAAATATTATACAGCTTGATTTTAAACAAAATATCCGGCCTTTTTTGTCTGCTATAGTAAAGGTTCCTTTCCTGTTGTCATCCAACCAAAACAAATCAGCGCAGATAAAGGACATCTTACTAAAGAGCGCTAATAAATAGGACAATACAATTACAAAAAACAAGCTTTATTCTCAGTTTCTCTGAGCTCACACATCTTCTGGAGTGTCGTTAAACCTGCAGCTGATGGTGAAGTTTCTGATCAAACAGGGATCAACGTCAGCTTTATTATTATTCGGAGGGAAATTTGCAGAAGCAAAAAAAATAGAAATCAAAAATCTGTTTATGATATTTGACATAAGATTCTACAGTTTTACAACTGTAGACACTTTCCCCTGATCCTTCAGCTCTAATAGATCCACGGTAGTACTAGTATTGGGCTAAAAGCATGAGAAGGAAAGAAAGAAAACGGCATCTCTTTATCAACTTATGATTTGTCCTGCTGCAGAAGTCATATTTTGTCTCTCAAAATGGCCGCACACAGGATATTATTTACTGTAGAGGTCAAATGTCACCAGAAAAGAAAGGATGTGGTAAAGAAAAACATCTTCCTTTGTAAATGTTCATGAAGAAAAACAGTGGGGGGAAAAAAATATAGACATTTAAATAAAAACATATCCATAAATAATGAGGCTGTCAAAGTCTCGATGAGTCAAATAAAATAAGAAGAATAATCAAAAAGGGAAAAAGGACACACTTCCATTCAATGCTTCCCTGTTACACACATTCGCTTGCACCTTGCGTCATCTAGTGGTCAGACGAGATGCTCTGCTCGGTTTTTCTCGTCTCTCCTCTTTCTCCACGGGTGAAAGAGGGGGGGAAAAAACCCCACTCGTCTGCTTTTGTCTCCGGGGAGCTGCGGTCGATGCCTCGTCCAACCATATGTCTGATCGCAGCTGCCAATCAACAGGTCAACGCGACCCCGGGGAGGCAGACACTGGTGGGGAGAGATCAAACACTGGACCTCAGGGATGACAGATGCAGATGAAAAAAAAAAACAAAAAAAAAAGGCAATAAAACATCGCTTCAAAGATGGCAACGGTGCACGGGGAGGCAAATTATTGTTAACAGTAATCTGCAGAATAGCGCCTCGCATTCTGATCGATTGACTATTATGGAGCCTTTGAAGGTAACGCCAGACTATTGTTCGTGGTGAGAGACAACCAGAAAATAGCAGCTGCTTTTGGTTCAACTATAGCGCTTCCTCCTAAGCCTCAAATACTACTTACTTCTGTGCAATCATGCTTTCTAATAGACTCGCAATTTGGACTCCTCCAGGCTTTAAGGCCTATTAAGAGTCACCCATGCAGCTGCAGTCGCACCACGAAGAAACACCACAAAAAAGAAGCAAATAATTAAGTGAATAGCGTCAAATAAAAGGAAAATTAACGTTAACGTTTTTGGATATTGGTTGCTCTTAAGGGGTCTGGAAATATAAGCCATTATATTTATCATGAATTATCACCTTTTCCTCAAACTCTGGATCTACATTTTATTTAATTAAATGTAATGTGATTTACATTTTATACATTTCCTCTAGCATTTTAAGTATGTGCTTGGTGTGGGAAATGTTTGAATAACTGTTGCTATGAGTGACTGTATCTAATATAATAATAACACCAGGTTTTTCCAGTAAATCTTGATTGAATCAAGTGGTTTTATTCAAATATACTGCACACAATAGAAGCTGAACCTGCATTGAATTGCTGTGTGTCTCTCTGATCTATAGTTGCATGTGTATAAGTTCAAGCAAGGGTTTTCATCCTATTTATGTTGTGTGAACTGTTATATGTTGTCAAAATCGATGAGATGCATGTAAGCTAAAGGGAATCAGCTTTGGAATGCTGCTGCTGCTGCTGCTGTAAATGTGTTGTATTAAAGCGCAGCCATAATGTTGCATCGCCATCTCAGCCGGGCTGATCTGCTTAGCTCACTCTCTGTTAATCAGGAACTAATCTTTGTTCCTTAATCTACGGCCTCATTACACTCCCTCCACACATCTCATTAGATTAACAGAATGACATGAACACACACGTGACCTCAATCTGACACCTAATAAATTATTATTCTTTTTTTTATTGGCTTAATTTTAACCCTTTTCTGTATGTGAAAATATAATAGAAATGTTCTTAATTAGTTACTTACATGCAATGTGTGTCTGCAGGAGTCACATATGTGTGTGAACTGTACTGTGTGTGTGTGTGTGTGTGTGTGTGTGTGTGTGTGTGTGTGTGTGCAGCAAACATATGCAACCAAATTAAAGCCCCAAAGCTGGTAAATAGAAGAGGATTTGATGCAGAGAACTATTCATGGGAATTAAGCAAATTAGATCTCCAATTAGCAGCTGACATTGAATAGGAAGATTTGGTGCACAAAAATTAATTAGATGGATTTGTCATTGTTCTAATGAACATCGCCAGAGAAATAGCTGTTGTGAATAACCCTCTTTCTCCCTCTCTCTGTCTCTCTCTCTGTCTCTGTCTCTCTCTCTCTTAAGCCTTATCCCTCTGACATATTGTTTGTCTACTCCGCATCTAATTTCACGTCAACTACTCTGTTAATCAAATATTCAATAATTTGCGAATAAGAAGTCCACATGAGCCGAGACAAACAAACTTCAGAAAAGTCAATGTATGACCTAATCCTCTTTGGCTGGAGCACGGGGGAGGTAAATGCCAACCTTTACAAGTCAGAGAGGAATTTCCCTATTGATGTGAGAGTTGGACAGGAGCAAAACTGACTTGATTCTCGGGGCATTATATCTTTAATCTTTAATTGAATTGTTCCTGGTCTAAAGAGAGTTTTTATTGTTTTTTAGAGTGTATATGTCTGTGTGTGTGTGTAGTGTAGTGTTCTATAGTTCAGTTTATTAAGTGTACTTTACATATTGGCACAAACATATTTATACTAATACCCTAAAAAACCCATGCACCCTCCTCCCTCCAATAAATGAGCACCTCTCTCTCTGCCTCCTTCCCTTTCCTCTGCTCCCTTCATGCGGTCCCTCTCTTTCTGCTGCAGCGGCTCCAGATTATGCTGCATGATAAGCTTCCAATTTCTTGAGACTATTTGGGATTGCTCAGATTATCTGGCCTCACATCCTTGGGAGTGAGCTTTGGGAAGTCCGATTTTGACTAAGATTTTGCATCCCAACAGCTTTGACTAATTAGCCTTTAACACTGGGTGGTATTTCAGCACTGGGCTCACTTTTAGTGCAATCTGTGCACACACACACATGCACACGCACACACACACGCACACAGAGATTGAGAGAGAGAAAGAGAGAAAACTTGAATTCATTATGATTTAATGAGACAAAACTTTATTTTTCATATGCAGACATGTGCATTAACATTTCCAAAAAGCCTAATGTAATTTATTTTGCTGAGTCATGTACTTACATTAGCCAAAGATTTACCAACATAATTTAAATTCATAGAAATCCATATTACTATTCAAGGCCTGTGTGTGTTCACTAGTGGTGTGTAATAAGGGTGGGTTAAATGCAGAGGACAAATTCACCGTCACTAATTGGTGTGTGTGCAATAATAATATAATAATTCTAATTCTAATTCTAATGGACTAGTTATTTTTGGTCACCTTTTAATGATATTATCCACTTTACTAATATTCAGTACTACTATTAGTACTCGTTTGCTGCACGTTCTGCCACTGAAGCAGATGCACAGGGGAACCAAACAAGACAACAATATCCATGATCCCATGCTGCTTCCCAACTTCATCTATTTTTTAAATTTTATTTTTTTTGATTGAGAGACACCTAGTGGCTGCAATTAGATACTGTACATTTAAATGATTCTTCTACATTTTATTTTATCAATCAATGTCTAAAACTGAATATAACAGTGATCAAGTTGTAGCGTCAGCTAATGACAATGATTAGAAAAAAAAAAGGATCAAAAATATCTCTTTTACCAAATAATATTTCACACACAAACATTAAGTGTAACAAGGATAACAAACATTTACAACATGGAATACATCAATACTATCAGTGTACAGAGGCCTGCAGGCCCAGGTGAAGATGCATTTGTTGGTGCAAGCAGGAACAAGGGCAGTAATGTCTGAGTGCCGAGCATGACAGAGGCAGTCTTCGGCCAGGATGGCAGCACCAACAGGTCATTAGATGGGGGTGGGTGAGGGCAGGGTGGTAGGAGGAGCTCAGGGAGGAGAGAGGAGGCTGTCCCGACACCCTGCGTGCTCTCCGCCGGACCCTCCGACAGTGATAGTCCCCGTTAGAAAAGTTCTGATAATTAGATGGGTGAATTGCCCAGAAGTGGCCTCTGCCGTCGTCACTGCGGCCTGCTTTGATGAAGCAATCATTCAGAGACAAGTTGTGACGAACACTGTTCCTCCAGTTTTTGTCCTGTTGGAGCAAGAAAACGTTGTTATGGACTGAAAGCAAATCCTGAATGTAAATGAGAAACAGTGGGTGACCCCTTTTTTTTTGGCAGAATACACAGTGTTATGTGTATATGATCACAGTGAGACACGACACCCTAAGTTACCCTTTTAGCATGTCAAACCAGTGATCAACTATAATCAACTAAGCTACATCCAATCTGTTGCTGCACCTGCAGAGGCAGTTTGCAAATAGCAACAGGATTACTTTATTTGTGAGTTTGCCAAGTGGGTCGCTCCCTTTGAAAATGGCTGCCATATTATTCTGCAACTACACTAAACCTTTTGGGCCTTTAGGCTTTAGGTAGCAACCAACAGTTTTGTAGGTTTTACTTTTGATTATCACCTCATTTTATTCTCCAAACTGCCTTTTCTGGGTGCAATATATGTTGTAAGACATAAGAATACGGGTGTAAACATACCTTACTCTTGAAGTAAGGGTAGTGGTCCATGATCCACTGGTAGATGTCACATAGCAGAAGTTTCTTTAGCCTGGATGCCAGGATTGCCTCAGAGATGAGTGTAATGTAGGACTGGTTGGGTTTGTTTGCAGATTCCTCTGAAGCGCTGCGTATGGACGTGGTGGTTTTGGTGGTGGTGGTCATCACGTCCTCCTCCCCCTCTTGTTGCACTTCATCCCCCTCCTCTTCTTTGACGTTCCTTCCCTCAGAGTCTACCTCTGACCTCTGTAGCTGCTTCTCTTGTATCTCAGGACGTATCCCCACCTCCTTGGGTTTAGGATTCTGATGATTAAGCAAGTCGTTCGCTGTCTGCACTGCCATAAGACTTATTGTTGCTTCTTCCTTAGAACCTTTGACTCCTTTATTGAACAGAAGGTAGTCAATAGTGAAACTCAGTCCCAGACTTTCCCTGATGCTGGTGCAGCTGCTTCTGTCCTCCGTTGTCATTTCTGAGTTAAGATCTCAGACTCGTTACAGGCGTCTAATTGGTCCCAAACTGACTGACTGTTGCTATTAGATGATAAATGTAATCGTCTCTCACCAAAGTCCTCTAAGAATTGTTTGTCAGAATTTCACAACATGATTATCTTCTTACCCTGCTTTAACCCAGCGCCTCGTATCTTTTGCAGATGTAGATCACTGATAAAGATGAGCCTCTCAACTGTGGTTAACCCTGATGCTCTCATGAGTGACACAATCTTAACCTTTGGAAATTACGTAGGTTTTTAAGATTAAACGGAATCTCTATGTTAGCCAACAAAGTTTAAGTATCGTTTTCGTCTCTGATAACTTAACCTAACCAAAACCTCCCTCACAGCATCCAACAACCTTTTGCTCCTGAATCAAAGAGCTGTGCTTCACAGTTGTGACGGTGACTATTTATATGAGTGTGAATTTATCCCTCACAGAAAGGGGCAAAGGAAGCACCAGGGAGCCCCATGTAGGGGGTCTCAATGTAGGCGGATTTTTTTTATTAACCTAAGCAAATCTTGTAATTACGGGAGATTAAACACTTAAGATTTAGTGAGACATGGTGGGTGCAATGGGTGAACCATGTATAAGGCCTTGTAGATCCTGTCAAAGTTGTTTTGTCTCAAAAATTACCTCAGTTACCCCAGAGTTCACTATTTTCTTTTCCTGTTTTTAATATGAACCTTTTTACATTGTGTCTCCTGTGACTTTTTTTTTCCAGTTCTTGCCATATTTTAATATAAAATACACTTCTCTATATTGTACCCACTGAAAATGTTTGTTTTTCATATACAACAGCTGAATTATTATATACAGATTATTTCCTGTTTTGTCTTTCTTCGGATTTTACTGATTGTGTCTGTGTATTTGATCTCATTTTGTTTCTTTAGTGTTAAAATTTGTTTTGATTGTGATGCTGTTTTAATGTCAGCAGTTATTTGAGGTTATTTTTGGTTCATTTAAAAAAATAGTGGACTTTTTGTACAGTTCTCTTCACGTTACATATCCTGTATATTGAAGATATTTGTTTTCCTATTTTTATATTTTCCCTATTTTTATATTGTTCCTATATTTATATTTTTCCTAGTTACATATATATATATACATATATTTATGTTTATATTGTTCTTATACTTTCATATGCCTATATGGAAGTATTGCAGCTTAACTAATTTATTGTGTTTTTCCAGATCCAAACTTCCCTGCTGTGAAACTACTGAAGGATTATCTCGTCTTTGAATATGATATACACATGAAATATAGACACTTCAGGCTTCAGTCAGTTACAGTGAAATGTTGACATGAACTGTGGATTTAATCGCTACACTCATCTGATATGACTGCCATTTAAACAGTTAACATTTGTAGTGGGAGCTGTGTTTTTTACATGAAGACCTTTCGATCATTTCTGGGCCTTTTAAATTAAACACCTTATCCATCTTAAGTTGTTATAATTTACCATTTCAAATCTTCATCTACTAAAAAGTCACCATCGATGATCAAATTAGTAAGTCATGTTTAAGATAGTTTAAAGAATATATCCGCATCTCTTACTGTGTATCTGCTTTCTCACATGAGTCAATAAGGCACTATCACATACAGAGATACTTCAAAAAGAAAAAGAAATGTCAGTGGGATCAATGTTGGGGATTCTAAACTAATAAAGGTCTATTTTAACGGTGTCTGTGTGCATGAAATCACAAGCCTATGAACAGTGAAAATTTAATCTGGACGGTGTTATCACCTCACATTAGTCAGTGCAGTATTAGATCTGCTTTGTTCTGTCAGTTTTATAAAGGGCATGAATTAAATGACAGTCAGATCAAACCATGGACCATATTGCCATCTTCTGTTTAAATAATGAAACATGAAATAAATGAATAAAGTAGCACTGTGATTTGGCTCTACACATGTGATAGTTTTTGGTGTTTGACACATAATTATTTAAATTGATATACGTACAGTATATCTCCTATATCTGATATATTTTACCTCACAAAATAACAAATTATACATATAATTAAACTGTTTCATGAAGCCATCTGTTCTTTTGAATGTAGCCCACGATATTATGTATTGATGTTTCACCTCCAAAGTAAAGCAAAACAAAACGCACCATGTTATTACATGATACTGCAATTCCCTCAATTGATTTTCTTTCCATGAGGCTCTTCTCTGCCACATATGAGGCGCTTTGAAAAATGTGGACTGGATCACCAGAGGGAGCATAAACGTGCCCGGTATATGCGTTCTTTACAGTACACTATAAGCGTGACACAACGTGATGTTTGCGTATTAGATATCGTATGACCCGTCTACAAGCTGATGTGTCTGTGGATTTTGTTAATTATTTGTTTTAATTCAATAGTGTCCAGAGCTCACACAAAGAATTAACACTAAATCTCACGGCTCGACGATAAACCTGAAATGGAATATTTTGCTCGGGGCGGACTTTTTGGGGCCATGCGACCGGATCCACTTAACACCCCAATGCTTTACATACACCTTGAATTTTGTCCGTTTTTAAGACACACGTCCACAAAATCTCGATACCATTAAACCGAAATTTCATGGATATCAAAACACAACAACACGTGGTGTAATTACAACAAACCGCGGCCTATTTGAGAAATCAGACCTATCTCTTAGTGTTTTTTTAAAAGTTGTACTGTATCTTTAAAAAACCCGTTATCCCGCCCATTTTGTATGCAGTTCTTCGGGCGCCGGATGAACTCGTGGTGTGATTGGTTCAAGAGACGTGTCCATCAAATCAACCTATGTGTTTCATTGGTGAGAGACTAGCAGCCGTTTGTGACTCTCGCGGTACTGCTGCTCGAAGATGGCGGCCGAACTGGTGGAAGCGATGGTAAGTAGAGCTTGGCTAGTTTTGGTTTGAAGGGAGATGGTCGCGGGTGTGATAACCAAAGGTCAGCACGTTTTGTGGGAAACTCTGGCCTTTGTATGAATATGATTTGGGGTTTGTATTTTCACAGAAGCGGCCCATTAAAGTCACATCAAAACGAACTAGCCTTCACCGCTAACAAAGCTAGTCTGCTAGGCAGTGTTAACAAGGCAAATGCGTTGGCTGAGCTAGCATCACGCTGCCTCCAAAGGGAGACATGGGAATGAATGATGGGATCAGACACACATTAGGGGATTCGCTGCCAGCTCATTTACAGCTGTGTTAATACATGGCTTTATTGGTTCACCAGTCGTGTTTGTCTGAAATAAGATGGTTTGTGGAGCTGCGCACCTGTCAAAATGTCCTGTAGCCATGATTGAATACCGACAGTCCCAGTGTTGGGAGAAGCTAGCCAGTGGGTGGCACTTTATTGTTGATGTTCAAAGAGGCGCTAGAATTCACAATGTTACTTATATGTTTGCCACATATTTAGCTCTTTAGCACGTTATTGTTCACCGAGGTAGATGTCTGACGTTTTTCTCGAAAAACACAATTTTCGCTTGTTGTCAAATTCCCTCACTCTTCGTTGCAGCTGCCACGAAAACGACATGGTTTGTCTCCTTTTGCCGATACTGGAATTAACTATTCTTCTTAATGTGTCAATACTGTATAGTAGTACCGCGTTTAGGGCTCCAACATTTATTTGATTGTTTACCAATCGATTCCGCCTTCTATTTTCAAAATGTACAAGTTTGTTTGTTAGGTTTTTGTTTTTTTTAATAAAATTCGTTTAAATTTTATTTCAAGGAAACCATTTGTCCCAATGGGCAATTCAAGAATTGCTTCTTAAATGTTCTGGTTTCTTTGCTCCTTTTATGAGGAACTTAATGTTTTGTGGAACTGACAAAGGTTGCCATAGAAATCCTGAGTGACATACATATTTTATATATTTTCATGGACATAGTTGCAATCATAATATTGACGATAATTAAAATCTGGACCCATTGTGTAAATTAAATAACATTAGCTCTGTTATTCCTCAGAATTAACTTGGAACAACCATTACATTTCATGAGAAAACTAGGCTTGGGTGATGGCCAAAGTATATGATAAAAAAAACCTGGCACACGTCGATAATTATTGCAATAAATGTCGGATAACTGAAGATTAAGTTTTGCACCTGAGTGGAAGTTGGGGACAAGGCTTTTCTAAATGGAGAAACACGTCAGATCTAAAGTAAAACTTTCATAGCATTTCTTTGTTCATATTAAAGTATGTTTGCACAGTTCATAAATATAACCTACTATCTTGAACCTTTATATTGATATTGGAGAAAGATAGAGATGCATATTGTTATTGAATTGCTGTCCATCCTGAGACTTAACACACAGAAAGTGTTAGTTTGGGTTTCCTCCTGCCCAAGGTTTGGTCAGTGCTGTACACCTCCTGGGTAAATCAATTAAGCATTTAGTCCTGCTAAATGTCATTTGCAATGATATATTGATAATCGATATACCCATTATAATGTATCATATTGAGAATTTAACTGAAATTTAAAGAACTTGGCTATTTATACATACAAGTAGTTTTCTACCACATGGCTAACTTCGCACACAGCCGCTTTTCAGCATATTTATTACATTCACATTGTTGTGATTAAATCTATGTTGCTTTCAAACCTCAAGCACAAATTCTACATGTCTTAGATGATGGTTAAGACGTGTCATTTTAATGGTGCTTTATCAGCACTAACATTTTGCCCTATGACACAGGAAAGACTACAGATGTATGTAATCAAAATAATAATGACTAGAGCTGAAACAATTAATCGATTATTAATCGATAACTAAATGAATCGACAACTATTTTGGTAATCGGTTTGAAGCTTTTGTTTAACCTTCTTAAATGTGAATATTCTCTTCATTTCTTTGCTCTGGATAACAAAGAAATCATTAAAAGTTAATCATTTTGGTTTGTGGACAAAACAAGATTTTTGGGAACATCATTTCCAGGTTTGACGAACACCAATCAACTTTTTTTAGGTTTTCTGTTATTTAATGGACCAAACGATTAATCGAGAAAATGATCAACAGATTAATCGGTTATGAAAATTATCGTTAGTTGCAGCTCTAATGATGACTGTGTTCATTTAGCTGCCTCATTTCTGGGGTGCATGCTGCCTCACTACTACACTGTCCTGACTTACATGAACTGAACAGAGCTAATGATAGTTTGATCAGTTACATCTGAGTGTTTCCTGCTAAGACATATCAAAAAAGCTGTGGTGGTGTAGATCCATTGCTATTGCTATCAGAAAAGAGTCACTTGTGGTGATGTGCTCTGCATTTTAAACAAGTATCAGTAGGTATTTGTGGCTCTCCCATTAAGTCTAATGATAGACTAAAATTTCATACTCATTGTATTAATTTCACATTTCTAAATCTGTCTTTTCCTCCCCGTAGAACATGGTTAAAAGTTTCCGGGTCTCAGACCTGCAGACGCTGCTGGCCTCAATGGGTCGCAGCAAAAGTGGTCTGAAGCAGGACCTTGTGGGGCGAGCGTTGAGGCTGGTGCAGACTGAATACAGCCCAGAGCTTCTGAAGAACGTCAGGCAGCTCTACGAGTCCCGCTTCCCCAAAACATCTGGCTGGCTTGCAGCACGACGTCCAGAGGGCGTTTCAGTTGCCTACTCATCCCTCAACTCCTCCCCCACTGCCACCACTCAGGGCGCAGACTACCTCAATGGTATTTCCAAACCGATCCCCACACCTGCAGCAGAGGTTAAACTGGTACCACTGCCCTTCTACCAAACATTGGAGACACTCTTGCCACCAACAGAGCTTAGTAAGTTTCTTCATTCTTGTATTAAAATGATTGATTTTTTGCATCATGACCATGCCTTAATTATTTAGCTGTGTTATTGCAACTTCTTGACACTTGTTTACAGTTGCCCAGAACAATGAGAAACTGCAGGACAGTCAATGCATATTTGAGTTAACTCCAAACCAAGCAGATCAGATCAGAAATGCAAGGTAAGAAGATTCCAGTGTTTTTTCACAGATAATTTCTTTTGAGATAAAACCAGAGTTATCTAAAAAGGCATAAGTGATACTCATTTTAATTGGTCTATTCTCCCTTCCTTAGTGATCTTCGTCCAGGAATGAGATCAATCCAAGTGGTTCTTAGGTAAGTTCCCAGTAATTCCTGTTGAAACTTAATATATGTTTCAAAACCCTGCTGTCTAGGTTGTGCCGGATCCGAGCAGAATATTATCACTGATGCATGAGTAAGAAAGGGGAAAGGAAAGGAAAACTGTATTTTTGTCTTTTTCAAAATGATCATTGACTTGTGGGAATAGTTCAGTGCCCGGACTTGGCAGATAAAGATATAGTTATAGTAATTGGCTCAACCAGTCAAGTTACTTATGGTCCAACCAGAAGTAATCTTTCTCTCTTGTCTTTGTCTGTTACAGAATCTGTTACACAGACTCCATTGGTGTCCAGGAGGACCAGTATCCTCCTAATATTGCTGTCAAAGTCAACCAGTCCTACTGTCATGTGCCAGTGAGTTGATTTACTCACTTGAGTTAAGCCACAACCTCAGAACACAAACAAAAACAGGACATCTCTTCGGTTAATTTCTGTGTTTGACTTCAAAAAAAATCTTGTTGTACTGGTATGAAGCTTAAACCTCCCAGATATGTGTATACTGTATAGTTTCATACACGGGTTGTGTAGTCAAAGGAAAAAATGTAATATGATAGCCTTTGCAACGCAGCTTACACACCCAAGTGATGTTTCCATATTGCACTTGTACGCTGAACTGATTTAGACTCTGCTGCAGCTGCTTTTTTGACTTGCACCAAACACTATGCAGTGGTATTAAAGTTTAAAATTTCTTGCATTTATTGCATTTTCAGCATCAATGACATGGTTTACAGTGATTAATCATGGCTCTTCTAGACTTTTTAAATAGTTGCATTGTTGGTGTGTTAGGAATGGTTATGTTGGTATAAGGACAAACATTGATTGAAGCCAGCAGAAGAGGACACCTACGCTCTTAGTTCCATTTTATCTCTACAAAAGTGAAGACTAGAAGCGGTTAGCAATTGTATGTCTCTGTTAAAGAAATGTGAATAAAAACTCTGCAACCTGCCATTTAAGCAAATCTCATACATAATAACGTTTTGTGTTTTTTACAGGGATATTACCCCTCTAATAAACCTGGTGTTGAACCCCGTCGTCCTTGTCGACCTGTAAACATCACTCCCTGGTTGCATCTCTCCACCGTCACTAACAGAGTCACTGTCGCCTGGGGAAACTTTGGCAAGGTCAGGGTCTGATGTTTGATCTCATATTCTGGTAAAGCTTATGGTTATTGTGGCAACTATGCAAGAAGAGCTTGTTTCTCCACCTCGTAAATAACAAGGGACTATATGTCTCCAAAAAATGCAGCCATCGTATTTTATCCGTCCCAATTAGCTGTGCGTGGTATAAAATCTAAAGAAGGATGAATTACTTCCATCTTCTTAACTGCAGCTGGAAGACCAATGAAAACACTCTCACCTCTATTTACACCAGGATTAATCAATTATTACTTGATTATTACATTACATTACATGTCATTTAGCAGACGCTTTTATCCAAAGCGACTTACAAGGGAATTGAGTACAAACTGCCAGGGGTGGAGTTGAACTTGCGACCATGATGTCTTTTGCACATAGGGTACCGGTCTTAACCACTGAGCTACCCCACCCATAATTACTAAATTAATTGTCAACTATTTGGGGAGTTTAGTGGTTTGAGTGTGTGTTTTTTTTTTTTTGTTTTTTTTTTTCAACAATTAACACAAGCTTGTTTTCAGCTTTTAAAATGTGAATTTTTCTAGTTTCTTTGCTTCATATAACAAAGAAATCATTCCTTTTTTTGGTTTGTGGACAAAACAAGACATTCAAGATCATCAGCTGCAGCTTTTTGCCTCGCCTTTCCATCATTAAATTAAGATCAGGGTACTTTTTAAAATGAGAGTTTTCTTGATATGCGTCACTCTGTTCTGGGACAACAATTCAGTGTACATAATATTGTAGATATTTTGAAGCTGCTCTATGCTCAAGTTAAAAAAAAAAAAAACTCACCGTGTCTGACCTGTGTTTTCAGCGGTACTCTGTGGCAGTGTACTTAGTGAGGGTCTTCACTGCAGCAGACCTCTTCAGTCAACTCAAACTCTGCTCTGTGGAGAGTGCAGAACGTTGTCGTGAACGCAGTAAGTTACTTGTAAAATCTGCTCAATTATCTGTTCCTTAAAGACTTAAAAATTCTGATGAATTGTAATCTTAATTATTTTTTTCTACAAGTTATCAACTCTCA
This sequence comes from Solea solea, assembly GCF_958295425.1. Classification (NCBI taxonomy): domain Eukaryota; kingdom Metazoa; phylum Chordata; class Actinopteri; order Pleuronectiformes; family Soleidae; genus Solea; species Solea solea. The sequence goes on along the minus strand of NC_081142.1, from coordinate 5,320,569 downwards.
ACCTTTTTGGTGTCACCATTTTGATACCATTGGATCGTGTACATAATGTCATATGTGACACAATATCATATCAAATGTCATATTATACTGCCTGCCATCTACTTACAGTACAAGACAAACTACGCTTTGACCCAGAAAGTGAAATTGCAACCACAGGTCTTCGGGTGTCTCTCATCTGTCCAGTGAGTATTAAGCATTTCAACATTAAACCGTCACATGTCTTTTAAACATTTGTCCCTCTGAGAAGGTCAGTAGTTAACATACTGTGTCCCTCTTCCTCACTCTTTCCCCAGTTGGTGAAGATGCGACTCGGTGTACCATGTCGGGTTTTAACTTGTGCCCACCTTCAGTGTTTCGATGCAGTCTTCTTCCTGCAGATGAATGAGAAGAAGCCCACATGGACTTGCCCCGTCTGTGATAAGCCCGCTCCCTTTGAGCTGCTCACAATTGACGGGTAAGGAGAAAGAAACATGCACTGACTTGTGCCATTCTCGATCATCAACTTTTCAATAAATTCAGAGGATTTCCACCTGTGCAATGTTAATGATCATGCATGTTATGGAAAATTAATGATGTTGGGGGTGTTACAGCACTCTAGATACAAGTTGAATCATGCACCAACCCATTGTGCTTTCATTATTACGGCTTTGTGAGTTTTGTTTGCCATGTTTTCTACACCTGCTATCGGGTTATATTTCATAAGTTTTGATCCAGCAAGATGACCGACTTATTCTACTTGTACCAACAATGCTAAAATTTGTAACTATAAAGCATAACTTATTGACACTTCTAGAGATGTTCATTTTATCATTTTCATTTATGGCTATTTCCCCAGAAAGAAAATACTGCAGCCCATTTTTAAACATAAATTTTGGGCATGTTATTTCTTGTATTGCTCAACCTCTCTGGCACTTCATCACTCAAAGACTACAAGCATTGTGTTACACTTTGGATTTGGGGTGTAGTTGCATTTGTTAAAATACACTTGTGTCAAAGCCCCACCTTTAACTCATCCTTAGTTTCAGTGGCCTAAATACTTAATTTTGATAGGTTTGTAGATTGGTATTTTGATGTTGATTTGGACATTTTATGTTGATTTCCGTAATGGGGCCTAGCTTGAATAATATCTAGTGATTTAATGAAAATGCTCAAAATTATAAAGAATTGTTAAGATGTGAATGGCAGACAAAATATGGTGCCTGGCTGCCATGAATCTTACTTTATGCAGACCTTCACTAGGAATGGCTTTTTCTTTTTTTGAGAGCCAACTCTAACAGTGGTGTTTATTTCAGGCTGCTATCTGAGATTCTGAAACAGACGAGCGAGGACATTGAGGAGATTGAGTACCTAACTGACGGCTCCTGGCAACCCATCAGCGATGACAAGGAGAGGGACAGGGAAAGAGAACGCAGCAACACACCGGAGTACCCTGTTGTTGATATATGTAAGAGTCAAATCCTGTAACAATACCTCAATATGTGCATTTTTCCCACTTTGGTAAAATGTAAAAAAAAAATTAAATGGCATCTCTATCTGCAGGCATTCCTGAGGCAAACGGTCATTCGCCGGCCCACAGCAGCACCAGCCTGACGGGCAAATCTGGAAGCAGTTCCGTTGGGATTGCAGGAGTCGCAGGAGGAGCTGCTGTGGCGCCAGGAGGAGGCGCAGTGGTAGATCTGACTCTTGACTCCTCCTCTGAGGAGGAGGGGGGTGGGGCAGGAGGAGACAGTGAGGACACGGAGGATAGCGCTGACAGTCCTGCTCCCAAGAGGGGCCGATATAACTATGACAAGGACCTGGTTACTGCCTACTGACCCCGCAGCTCTGTCCCCTCATAGACTGACACACAGACAGAGACAGAGGCAGGGGGCTAAAAACATGAGGACAGGAACACAGTAATCCACTAGATGCAACGACCCTCCTCGATGCTCCAAAACCAGAGCCTTTTAGCAGCTCTGATTTATACCCAAACAAATCAAACATGCACTGTTGATGAATCTTCAGTCTAAAGTGATTAGGATTCCTCTTTGTACTGTACACCACTGGAAGCAACTAACTCTTTTTGGTCAACTGTCACCTTGCAGTGAATATCTGCACCATCCTGCCTGTACTAAAGAAACTGAATGGATCGAGCACCCCAGCAGCAGCACCACCACCACCACCCCCTCCCCTCCTTTCTTCCTCCCCTCCCTGACTATTTCCTCTCTACAACCCATCACTCTTTGTATTTGACTTGGAATGACAGGCTCTTTTTTTAGCCCTGAGCGTTCAGTGTTTGCATTCATTTTTGTCACAGGTGTGATAAACAGGCAAGTTGAAATGGAAGGTCCTCAGTAGTTTTTCTTCTTAAAGGCGACCAATTGGAAAAGAGCATGGCTAACTTTGGGTTTGGACAAGGTAGAATATGTGGTGTGACGCTAATTGAAACCTCTTCTCTTGGGTTATTGTTTCTTTGTTAGCAGAATGAATTCAAAGCTTGAAAGGGTTTTTTCAGGAATTTAAACCTTTTTAATTATGAAAGGGCAAAACACAATACTGGCCTCAATGTGTGATGCTTTCCATTTTTATTTTGTCCTTCGATAAAAAGAACCTACCTCAGTCATAAAAACTTAGCAGACTGACCAGGGAGTAGCTAAGAAAGAAGCATAGGGCAGAATTGATGAGTCTTTCTGAAGCCAATTTTACACTGGAGATTTTGTTTTTCCGCATTGTTTTTTATTCTTTAATTCAACGTTCCATGCTGCTCTGTTTCGTCCAGCAACAACACCATCTTTATTCAAGGGCAAGTTAGACTGTGTTGACCATTGTTGCAGTTATCTTGCTTTTAATATAATTTATTGAGGTGTATATATATCAGCATTGCAGTTGAGCTAACTCATCAGAATTACTGTATGGCAGCTGTGCCATCGCAGGAGGGATTTAAGAAGGAAGCGTTCATAAGATTTTGGTGCCTTTTTGTGGTAAAGAATGGAACCTGTCATTTTTAAGACTAAGCTGAGACCTGCAGCTGAGACCCCAGTCTGAGGTTTTATTTCATTTATTTTTTCCTTTGGTCTTTTCCAGTAAGAGAATGTGGTACAGCATTCAGAAGAGCTCTCCTCCTTAATTTTGCCCGTGTGTTGGCATTGTTCTCAGCAAGTATTTTTTCCTTATTTTAAAGCTTCAGTCTCTTAACAGTTATTTGTGATACATCAGCATCATTTTAAGGCTTAGTTCTGTACAGATTGCAGCCTTCAGTTGTTTGGGTGTTCTGAGGCTCCTTTTTTGCCCTGTGATTGAACCTGACCCAGGTTGGAGAAACATTCAGAATATGGTTGCTGTGATGGTTTCAACATGTCTGAGACAACAGAAGTTAGTTAAGTGTGATCAAGTAAGACCCCACCAAGCTTTAAGTCATTGATGAAATTGCAAATTGTCCTGTCTGGAGCAAGTCGAGCTACTTCAACCAATGATCCTCCCTCAGCCTCCCTTCAGTGTAGATACAGTCATCATATCTTTTTGCTGGAATATAATTGTTATTAAATGGGTACATGCAGTAGGCTTACATCTAAGATTCCCCTGCACCTGCACTTATATTCTGAGTATGTGATTGCTGCTCCTCAGGTAAGGATACACAGGCTGCATGTGTGGGTGTTTCAGTTTGTCCTCTGGAAGCTGGTTTGCCTCAAGAGAAACTATGTTGCTGTGTTCATTGAGCTGTTTGCACTTTCATTTGATAACATCATCCCAAGTTAATGGCTTTTTTAGTTCAGTTCCAGTCGTGTAGTGAGTATTAATTGAGAATAAATGACCATTGAGACCTGATCTCTTCAACGATGCATGGGAATAAGATGTGATTCTCGAAATGGGAGCAGTCCTACTTCACTGTAAAACACCGGAGGGAACAAGTCTTGACTCAAGTCGTGCATGGGTTTCCCCTCTCTTATCATCGCCTTTGTTGCGTTTAATCTGGTTTTCTTTTGCCTCGCTCAAATGCACAGAGAAATTATATTTTACACATTAATCTGGGGCCTTGCTGTTAGTGAATGCATCACATGATAGAGTTGGTGTTAAAAAATAGTCAAATCTGGTCTTCCATTTCTTTCCTCCTTTTGACAAATTGAAGTAGCTTATAACTGTTTAAGAGTGAGGAAAGATGGTAGTCACCCAAAATTGATGGCACTCTGCCTGTTCTACATCTGAGTCTGTCCCTGAAAATGATATACTTTAGAAGGTGCTTAGATACAAAATAGTATAAAGAACTCAATACCTGTCTTTAATAAGGCAGTTTGTAATTTTAGGTAAATGCTATACATATAAAATTGTTCATTTGTTTCTAGGTATAGGTCATCATTTGAACAGATCTCCTAAACTTCTCTGTACCTTGTGATTTAAAGGTGAGAGGCGGGGCAGGTTGTTTCTGTGGGTCTGAGCCAGAATCGTCAGCAGGTTGTTTTGGAACTCGGGAAAACTGAGGGTCTGGTCTTTATGTAGTTGGCATCTCTTCTTACAATAATGCATAAGGTAGCATGGGCAGAGGCTTAACAATCCAGGATGTAAATGTTTTGTTTGTTGTGTTTTCTTTCTTTTTTTTTTTTTTACATGTTCATATTAAGACAATAAAACTAAATAATATTTTATTAAGCTTGAATCGCCTCCAGTTGTTCTACAGACGAGAAGCTATTGAGGGCAGCTGATGCCACTGAGGACTGGTTAAGGTGTGGATTGTTATGTCCTCTACCAAATGCTCATGCTGGGGACACATCTGATGCCTGATGAGGATAAGAACTGTAAAATTTAAAATGATCATATTCTAACAGCTGTTCTTGACGTGTGGAATTAATTAAAAATCGATTCTTAAAAATCTGTCTGCCATCATTTTTTTTAATATAGTTATGACTGTGTTTTGAACCAGATGGCAAGATGTAACCAAAGCCACTGGATTTGTGAGGAAGACTGTTGGGTAACTGCTGGTGAATGCGTCATGCTGTGGAGGTACTTCTCTGACAGCAATGTGGTAAAGGAGTATCCAGAGAAATAAAACAAGGTCCTTGAAGGAAACCTGCTCCTGAGTACCAGTAACCAAGACTTTGTTTTTTTCTTCTACTTGAGGAAAGGTCAGATGTCTGCTTTTCTAAATGCTTTCTGCACAAGTGAATCAAACCTGAAGCAACAAGAGGAAGCTGTGTTGTGAGATATAACAGATAATAGTATGTGTGTTTCTCTGAGTGGGGCATGAGGAAGCTCATAGTCCTGATATGATTCCTGTAACCAATTTATTGCATTAGGGATCCAGGAAAAGAAATGTATATTAGCATATTTAAAAGCATCACATTGGCCAAGTGAGCAAGTATGAGGAAATTAAAAAACATTAATCAATATAGATACACCTGTTTTTTCACTAGTATTGTTGTGATGTTATTATGTTACCACATTTATGAATTTGTATGTCTGGCTTTTTTCAATTTTCTGGGGATGTAGGTCCTGGCCAAAGAATTACTTTGGTGATGTGCTAAACTGAGTGGCTTTTGCAGTTTGCCCTCTCTGAGTGCAAACTGCACTCAACTTTGCAAAACAAAATGATGACATATTTAGTACCTTGGTGTTCATCTGAACAATAAATTGTACTGGACTGACCGTGCTCTTGTCCTGTACAAGAAAGGTCAGCGTTATCTTTATCTGCTGAGGACACTGATATATTTTTGGAGAGCAGGGGGCACACTATAACATCTTTGATAGCTCTGAGGTGGCATCAGCCACCCTTTTTGGAGTAGTTTGCTGGGGCAGTGGCATGTCAACCACAGACAGGAGGCTTAGTCCTAGGATGGCCCCTTGACACAGTGGAGGAGGTGGGAGAATATTTGGGTCCCACCACTCCCTGCAGGACATCATTATAGCACTGGGCAGCTCCTTCAGTAACTGACTGGTCCCCCTTGATCCACACAGTGTTTCAGGTGGTTCCTCCCTGCTACTGTTAGACTGTGCAGCCAGCACATCCTCTTGAAGACCACAAGCACTATCTCTCTTGTTGCTGTAGTAGCTGTGCAATACATACAGTTGTGCAATTGTATATACAGGAAGTACCATCATGTACACTGTATATGTTCTGGTGTTTTACTATATGGGCTGTAACACTAAAACGGTTCCCCCTGGGACTAACAAAGTGATTATTATTACTATTATCATCGAGCTACAGGGTGCTGCATTTTAGAGATTTTAATTTTTAATTTACTGTGAAAATCTTAATGTGTGGCTTCCTCATGCTACCACTAGATGGCAGTGACGTATCTTGTAGCTTATAAACCTGCAGCCATTTAACACATATGAAGCAGCAGTAGGGCGGCTGAGTATCCGCTGTGCTGGGAATTTGTACCTCATAAAAAGCAGCAAACCGCTATCTCAAACTAAAGACGCTGTGAAACTCTCGCAAGGGTTTCTGCATCCCTTGTCATACGGCTTCGGTTTCGCGCTATTTACGAAGGGCTCTCTCCCCCTGTGGTTGTCACACAGGTCTGATGCTGCAGCTGCTGCTTCCTGTACTCAAGCACCACCAACCAGAGCCAAAGCCCTTTTCGCTTCAGATCGCATACACCGTGAGTGTCAGAGATTTTTTTTGTCGCTGAGACGCTGCCGTCCTGTGGAGGGTAACCCGACCGAGTCGGTTTGAGAACCGGTAAAACCACGGCGGTTTGTTGTCTTCTTCGCGAGAGGCTGCACTTTTGGACTAAGCAACGCAGGACACGGTTTTTCTTCCAGGAGCTGGTGCTAGCTAGTAGCGGCTAGGTGACTAATGGCTAGTAGCAGCAGGTAGATAAGCAACGAAGGAGCATAACATAAAGAAATGTGCTGACTCCTAACGCTATAGCGGCCCAGACAAACCACTCAACGTTTAACTGTCGTCTCGGCATGATAGCGTTTTTAGCATACTGACATGCTACCGAAAGTATACTAATCTTGCTAACGCCAGCTAGCTAAGTTACTAGCCACCCAGAGTTGACCCTGTTGCTTTTTTAAAATTTCAGACTGAGTTTCGGACAAAGAGAAGATACGTTTATCTGCTGCCCAGCTCCTTAGTGCTTTATTCGAGTAAGTCGTTTGGGGGTAGTTCAAGAAATGGCTCCCAAAAGAAGACCCTTGCCCCTGAACATAACGCCCATTGGGGAGGCACAGGCCACCTCCAACACCATTGATGCTGCATCTGAGTGAGTAGCTCTACTGATATAACTGTGAAAAAAGAGATGGTCCTTCCACTGTAGACAGAAAGATACGTTTAATTTTTTGTTACAGGGACACGGTTTCAGGTACTAAACGAAACCATGAAAATATATACATACAAAAAATGAATGAATGAATGATTTTACTTCGAATATGAATTAAAAGTAACAAAAAACCGATATGAATCAAAAATATTGATGTAATGATATGTGATACAATGTCATATTAAAGATATGAACGGAATAACTTAATTCAGCAAATATTAGAAGGAAGTATATCATATAAGTTCATACTCTACATCAGTATGTATCGAATTAACCAGTCAACAATGAATAGTGCAACTGTCTTGGTTGATATTCTATTTGATCATAGGTTTTGATAAAATTATGTAAACTAAGTTGGTGACGAATTTCCATTAATGGGATAAATATGAATGGGTTTAAATGTGAATATTTCACGTGAATTATTTGAAAAATATTGTTTAGCTCACCCACATACATTCTTTGTGATTTTACTTAAGAGCCACAAGGGGTAGCCTGCATGATTTATCTGCAACGTCTTAACTAAAGTGTCCTTTTGTAAAAAAAAAAATAATAATAATAAAAAAAAAAAAAATATATATATATATATATATATATATATATGATGATGATGATGATAAAAACATTTTTTTTATCATAACATTCTAATGGCTCACAATTATTTTGTTCAGGATAATGACAACAGGATATTATTCCCTTCATGCCTACTGTGGAAGACGTTATTACTGTGTATCAACAGCACTGTATTGCATCAGTCCCATGCACTGCTATTTGTGTCCAGTCCTTAAATGTCCCTGTCTTATATTTTGCCACCTGTGTCACCATCTAGAGCCAATCTTGAGGCCTTACAGAAGAAACTGGGTGAGCTGGACCTGGATGAACAACAGAAGAAACGACTTAACGCCTTCCTCACCCAGAGGGCTCAGGTTGGGGAACTGAAGGATGAGGACTTTGAACCCATATGTGAGTTGGGCGCTGGAAATGGAGGAGTGGTGAACAAGGTCCGCCACAAACCCTCGGGTTTGGTCATGGCCCGTAAGGTAAGATTTCCCTTTTGAGTTTTATCTTAATTGTTATCTTGCATGTCAGATGATGTCAGATGGAGGGAGATTAATCAGAAATACTCTTTTGAAACATATTTACACTGAAATCTGTAGAGTTATTTTTTTTTTCTTTTCTTTGTTTCTCAGAAACTTTATTTTAAAATGTATGCATGTTTCCTGTAGTATCTGGACATGGTTCGATAAAGTGAGTCTAGAATAATTATACTGCATGGTCCCTATAGCATTGCTAAAACAACTAATCTAATGGTGGCCTAAGACTTTTGCATAGTACTGTATGTCACATTGAAGTACTGCAAATTGTGATCCTCTGTGGTCCTTCTGCCACAACAATACAGTCTCAGTTGAGCACTTAAAGATGTCCTTTTATAGTGTTACCTACTTATAGCCAGTTGGTCCGTCCATTTTCCCTCTATTTGATCAGATATTTTTTTTATTTTGCACTTTTTGACAGTGAGTTATTGGGATTTCAGGGAATCTGCAGCAACAGCTATTCAAGCAACATGCTCCAGCTTGTTGACCAGCCAGCTTTGTTTTGACTTGTTCTGAATAAATCTTTTTTTGTTTAAGTTTACACTATTTGAAACATATGGATGGCTTTCGAGAGAGTGTGTTATATGCTTACACAGCAAGTATTAGCTGTATTGTCCACCACTTGTGTGAAATGTGCTATGATGAGACATAAATCACCCATTGAATGGTGTTTCTGCATCCAGTCCACTTGTCTTTGTCAGGGCAGTAACTCATGGTTTTGTATTAACCTTCCTCAGTTGATCCACCTGGAAATCAAGCCTGCCATCAGGAACCAGATTATCAGAGAGCTGCAGGTGCTGCATGAATGCAACTCCCCTTACATTGTGGGCTTCTATGGGGCTTTTTATAGCGATGGTGAGATCAGCATCTGTATGGAGCACATGGTGAGAGACAAAGCCTTCTTAAGTGAATTGGTGTGATTTGATACTAGAGAATATTCAGGTCACATGTGCTGTGATTGCAAAAAAAAGAATATAAAATGGATGGTTAATTGTGCAACGTGTCTCTACAGGATGGTGGGTCATTGGACCAGGTCCTGAAGGAAGCCAGAAGAATCCCAGAAGATATCCTGGGAAAAGTTAGCATAGCTGTACGTAGTTATCAAGTGCTTTTTACACATACCCCAAGTATGTCAGATAAAAAAAAAAAAAAAAAAGAACAATGTTTATCAGTTCATCTGATTTTATCAGTACCACTGCAACTTGTTACTAACCATGTTTTTGCATTTCACCTTCATTCCATTGTGGGTGTGTATCTTTATGGTGTTGGTCAATTAGCAGTTTGTTATCTTGTCATGGGTGACTCATAGCTTACTTTGTTTTCTTCAGTGTTCATCTTTTATTAAAGTCCAAGCTTAAATTATTGTTAATATACACCATTGGCTGGCAGTTGGCACATTGTCTCTTGTGTGCAACATTAAATATTTTCCTCTCTTGTTTCCAGGTACTGAGAGGATTAGCCTACCTGAGGGAGAAGCACCAGATCATGCACAGAGGTAAGGATGTTGCAATAAATCACACTGCTCTCAGAATTAATTGTTTAGTATTTTAACTATGCACCTAAGCAGTATCACTTAAACATCAAAGGCTGGTGTTACAGAAATACACTTCCTTGGAACGCCTCTGACTTCAGATATTCCATATCATCTAGGGCTACATCTAAGGATTATTTTCATAATCAACTAATCTGTCAATTAGTTTTCTCCAGAAACCAAAATTATTCCGTTTGAATTATTTTGTTGTCATATGGAACAAAGAAAAAAGCAAATATTCACATTAAGAAGCTGAAAAAGATAGCTTCCATGTAAATTGATTGATTAATTAATTCATTCATTCATTAGTTCATTATTAAAACAGTTGACAATGATAAATGAGTAATTGCAAAATCATTGTCAAAAATGGCCATTTACTTGATGTATTAACCGTATGTGTGTATTAATTGTCATTACTGCTAAAGGGCAACAGGGCCAGATTACAAGAGTCTACAGCAGTTGACAAAAATACAATGTAGGTGTTTTTTTCTGGACAGTTGTTATGACTCATGTGGTTTCTGTTCTCTTAAGCGTTAGTGGTGGATAGATTTTGCTGATGCTGGTGAGGCTGTTAGCAGACATTCAAGTCATACAGTTTGCATTCTATATTCAATAAATAAGTGCAGGATCATTTCTGCTATCAACATCCATCCACCTCTGAAACAGGCTCAGACATGCCAACAAAAAACATTTAGCTATGATGAATATATACAAATAACTATTAACTTTTTTTGTCAGTGAGAACACTGGTCTTAATGCTTTTTCAACATCAAGGTCAAGATGCATGAACGTCTCGGTGTGAGATTGGCTCACCAAAACACAGCTCTAATTTGGAAATACCGCAATATCTTGAGCCTCGAAATTTGCAGCATGGAGCTAAAAACGCTAACATTAAACCAACCAAACGCATAACCTTTGCTTTCTAAAATAATTAAAAGTCAGAACACTGCAAAGAACAAGTTAGACATGTTTTTCCACAGGATACATGTTGTTTATTGTTGTAAAATTGCTGTTGAAGGCAGCAGTTGGACATACACAGTGCAGCACAGTGAAGTCTAACAGTGCTTACAGGGTCGGTGGTACTGAAGAACAGAGTTGTCTGTGAGCTCAGGCAGTAATTACAGCCTCTCCGATGTGATTATACAGCAGCCGCACCCTGGTGACCCCTCCCTCCATCATTCTCCCACTCTTTCATTCTAACTCCTTCTCAGTCACTCCTCACACGTCCTTGGTCAGTGAGAGGGGGTCAGTCACCGCAGTGAATAGATTGTAGGCCTCAGTCAAACCTGATTATTTTGCAGGATGTGTTTTAGTGATGAGCGGGAAATGTGGAGGAGCAGCCTTGTTTATAACTGAGGCTTAGCCAGTAACTTTAGCTATTTTCCCCTCAGCACTTAAGGCTATGTCCACATTACTCTGTTTTTTCATTCAAAAACACAAATTCTGCACCAAGTATGGCTGCTGTCCACAAAGACCTGTGTATGACTCGAATCTTTGAAAATGCTGCCGTCTTTTCTAAACAGAAAACATCATTTAGAAATGTTGATGCAGTTGCCCACATTTCACTTCCTGATTGTTTCTTATCAGCCACAACTGGGCTGTCAGCTGTGAACGGCTTTCTCATAACACTAATCCTTGTTATTGCTTTTCACTTATTCTGTCAAGTCAGTAGTACTCTTGTCAAAAGAAGCAAACTGCAGAAAGACATTTTCAGTTTACAGTAAATATTGTAAATGCCCAGTGTACCTGAAAGCTGATAGATGCAGATTGCTTCAGATTATGTTCACTGCACACTGTATATGTTGATATTGCAGCTTTTTTAAAGTGCCATTAATTTGATTGTCCACGTCCCCTTTGCCACCTAGATGTCAAGCCCTCCAACATTCTGGTCAACTCTCGCGGGGAGATCAAGCTGTGCGACTTTGGTGTGAGTGGCCAGCTCATTGATTCCATGGCAAACTCCTTTGTTGGAACTCGCTCCTACATGTCGGTGAGTCAGCTCTACACGCCTGTGCCCCCACTCCTTTTCCTCTGGCCCTATCCCCACTTTCCTTCTCCTCTTTTCTCACATTGCTCTTGTTAGTGGCCACTCCTTCTGCCTTCCCTTCCTTTGGCCCTCCCTCACTTTTGCCTGCCAAGAAGTGAGGGCTGTACCCTGCAAAGGGCTCCTTGGCAAAGAGTTGGGCAACAGTGCTCTCTTTTTCTTGTCCTCACTCTAAGACACCTGGTGGGTGCGGGGCTAAAAGTTGCTTGTCCATCCCGTACCCATAAAGCATCAGTGGTTTGGAGACACTTGCCCTTTTATCATAATTCTCAGCACACACACATCTGCCCTTGCTCACCCTTCCAACAAAAACACTCTAAAGCTGCTCTTCACTTCCTGCCAAACCCTCCCATCCTCTGTCCTCTTGCCTGAACCACACCCCACCTCTCCCTACCATAATACCCCCTCCTCCTTCTCCCCTTCCATTATCCTCTCCTCTACTTACTGTACCTTCCCCGCCCAGCTCTCTGCCCAAACCTCTCTCTCCTGCCTGGCATCTTGGCTCTTCCTACCTTCTCTGACGTAGATTGTGTGTTTCTCAACAGCCGGAGAGACTGCAGGGCACTCACTATTCGGTTCAGTCTGATGTGTGGAGCATGGGCCTGTCCCTGGTGGAGCTGGCAATTGGCCGCTACCCCATCCCCCCACCAGAGACCAAAGAACTGGAGGCCATCTTTGGACAGGCTGTTCTAGACGGAGCAGAGGGAGAGCTGCACACCAACATGCAGAGGCCCAGACCTCCAGGCAAACCAGCTAGCGGTATGAAACACAGAGGGCATAAATGCATACACTAAGGGTTATATAGAGGTTATAAAGGTAACAGCATTTCTACATTTAAGTTTGCATAAAAACTTTCTATATGTCATGTATAAATGTGTGTTTTATTGACAGGACATGGGATGGACAGTCGACCTGCCATGGCCATCTTTGAACTTTTGGACTACATTGTAAATGAGGTGTGAGATATATCCCGTTAAACACACACACTTTCTGTCTAGACTTTACCTGTGCTTATCTCCTTTAACTGCCATCTTTCAAAGTCTAATGTTTTTTTTCCTCAGCCGCCGCCAAAGCTGCCTCATGGCGTCTTCACCAATGACTTCCAAGACTTTGTGACAAATTGGTGAGCAATGTGTCGGCATGCTATGTTTAGAGCACTCTCATCTTCCACTAGAATTAATCCTTAGAGTTCAGCAGGTAGAGAGATGCCAATTAACCAACAGCTGAAGTTAAACTCTTGTCCATTTGTTACTGTTATGCAGTGTTACTACATTATTTACTTTATTTACTTTCCCAAAACACATTGAGTAATTGGACTCACATCCAAGAGGCTTCTTCAGTTCTGTAAAAACGGATGGTGTCAACTACAGTGAACAAGTTTGTTTTGTGTGGTGGGGTAATTGCAGAAATGGATGAAGTTAATAGGTGGATTAAGAAATTGTTTAATTGTTCATCCACAAACATTGCCTACTTAAAAACATACAAGTGTATATGTATCTCTCTCTTCTCATTCAAATGTCTAGAGTCTTAAAATTAGCTATTGTTTAATTACTACATGATGTGCCATCATTCACAGAAAAGTGTAATCTTTATTGACACTGGAGGTTTCAGGTTTCCACAAAATGCTGATTTAAATTGCAGGCTAATCTGTTAGCTTTCAAACTTTTTTAAGTGTCACAAAATCACAGATCAACAGAATTTTAGGCGTCACAAGTAAAGTATGTAACCGAGTTATGTTGGTAACTGTCTTGTTTATGTTTGCAGTTTGATCAAAAACCCAGCTGAGAGAGCAGATCTAAGGAGGCTGAAGGTGTGTATTCATTACTTGGTTGTTTGATTTCTATTCTAACCAGTGCAGTGCCTGTTGAGCTCGAGTGTGACCTATGATGCTGTCATTAGTGACTCGGTTCAAAAGAAACTATAACAACAGCAAGCATGTTTTACAATAAATGATTGATTCTGCACTTTCTCAGGCTTGAAGTTGATCAATGACCAGTTGTGAAAACGCAATATTCGTGTTGGATTCCAGCAGCAACAACATTGGTTTGCCTTTTTGTGTTTTTTTCTTTCAGAGTCACACGTTCATCAAACGATCAGAAGTGGAGGAAGTGGACTTTGCCGGCTGGTTGTGCAAAACCATGGAGCTCAACCAGCCCAGCACTCCCACCCGCAGCACTGAGTGAACAGAAGCCCTCTTCCTCGCCCCCCCACCCCCCTCCACTGCCCTGACACACACCTCTGGGTCTTGCTTGCATACACATACATAGTATACTGTACATACACGTACGAAGGCCATCTCACATATTGGCTCTTTTTTTCATCTTGCTCTTGGGTAAAAATGGTTCCGGGCTTCCCTCTACATTTATTTCCCCAACAGCAGGGCACATTGAGTCGTACTGTAAGACCACAGCTTCACGATGCCATTGTCGAAAGTAGTTGCAGCTCACTTTTCCACGCAGATAAAGGGGATGTACAGCACTTAAGGGCTGCTAGTGTGTTGACTGAATCTGCATTGATTGACAAAATTATTTTGTATTGTTGAATACTCTGTATTAATCTTTTCTATGGCAACAGTTGATGGCTTGTGGGATTTTAATAAATTACCTGCTATAGAGCTTTGTCTGGCTGAAATTGCACAGCCTGAGATTCAAACTGATATGTAATGTATTACCTGCAAATTCTAAATTGGTTTTATTTTGGGAGGATGCTGTTATTTTGATTTAAAATCCCTTTGTCGCACTTACTTTTCCTCGAACTTGCACTTGCCTCCAATAAAAAAAGAAATTGTGAGTAGAGTACACAGGACAAATGGGCCTATGCGGAGTCATTTACAATATTTTGGTAATTGAGCAATCACTCAAAATCACTTAGTGAACAGTGTCACAAACCAAAGAGGGTACTCATGACTACTAATGCCTAAATCAGTTTTTTTTTAATGTACATTCATGAACAGTATATCAGTGTATTTTGAATGTTTTTTTGCTCCAATTAGTGACCTACACTCTTCAGCATACATTTCAATTCACACCCCCATGCCTGACTCAAGGCCAGAATGTCTCCTTTTTTGAAGTTGAGAAAACAACGATCAAGCTGTATTCATGGGTTGAAATAGCATGGCTTATTATCTTTCTAATACTGTGTGTGTGTGTGTGTTTTATTTCCCAACATCATGATGGGGATGATTAGCTGGTGTTTTTATCAGATGCTTGAACCTCTGCAGTGTCGAAATGGACTTTCAATCACGGTGAATAATTTAACTTCTATTTTTCTTAGTTGTTGGTCTGTACTATTCCCCTGACGTGTATTCCGTTATATTTTCACTACTGCTATGTGTTGCGCTCCAAGCTTTTTCTTGGGACCTGACCAGAAGAGGTGTGCTTTCAGAAAAGACTGGTTGAACACAATTGAAAACCTTTTCCTTGTGGTCTAATCCAGAAATTGTTGACTGCAAATTTCAAGTAGTACGAAGGATTTGGTGGCAGAATTTAACCCAGGTCAGTGTTGGTCACATGGTGGTGGTGGTGCTGGTGGTGGTGTTACTTGCTAGCCTCCTGTCTTGCTAAAGCACTTGTATTCTCTGTAATGGCTGCTCTTAGCCCCCACCCACCCCCAAAATGTGTATTGTTCAGCGCTAAATGGGTACGTTGTCACTCGTATGTGTACAAAGCTATATACAAATACAGGAGTACTATTTTGCAGTCTTAATATACAAATTTTTGATTTATGTAAATGACAAGGGAGAAGAGTCATTTTATTATAATATAAAAAAAATGTGTTTATGGTTAAAATGTATAAAAAATGAAAATAAAACTTATTTGTGAATGTACTGTAAGTTGTTACTCATTAATAACATCTGTTACATCAATACAAATCTAATTTTAATAGATATTCTACCACCATTGTGTAATTTCCATAATCTGGCATCACCAGGAAATCTATGCTTGCAGTCTGGTCAGGTGTCCAGTCTTCAAAGTTGTACATTTCACCACCATGCAAAGACCAAAACTAACTTAGATCGACCATCCTTTGTTTTTCCTGTAGTTTGATTTTTTTTTTTCTTTCAGGTTTACATTATATCCCACAGGTGAGTACTAAGATTATTTCATTATTTGTTGATGTAAATGTTTTGCTAACCTGATAGTGACCTTACGAAATGGCTGCTTTAAAAAACTACTACTAAGTACTGTCCCATAAAAACTACTTTTTAAAAGATGATGGGGAATTTAGGTGTTGAGAAAATACATAAAAATTGAACTTGGAACGAATAAACCGCGCCGTTTGTATGCCCCGCCCCCTTCCTCTTTGATTAAACGTCACCGTCAACGTTAAATCAACGTCACTGCTCCAAGCTGCAAAGTGTCAATACTTTGACTACAGACACTCAACACAAAAATAATGTCATGGGTTGAATAAAGTCGGTTTCCAAGCTCCTGGAGGGTGAGTGGATTTTACTTACACCTTTTTTCTCTCCCTTTTTTCCCTTTTTCTATTCTCTAGCTACTGTTCAGCTTGAGCAACTAATGCTAAGCTAATGAATGTTAACGTTTGAATTCTGGTTCGTGGGTGAAACGTGTTGTGTCTTGTGATTGTACCCTACCCCACAGTGGAACACTTCTCAGCAGAGAAATACATTCAATGACTTTATTTAAAAGTTACTGTGAAGGTGTTGAACTTGTGACTGAGGCCCGGGAATAACGAGTTCTGTTATCGAGTCCTGTTGGTATGGTTAAGATGGGTTTGGCTTCAGGTGAAGATTAGTTGGAACACACTAACTAATGTAATAATCTGTTTTTCCTCGATGAATTTTTTAATGGAAATTCAGAAAGTTGAGGATGTTGTCATGTTAAGGTTTGGCAAATACCATTTTAAACAATTTGTGTTTAGTATTGTGTTTTGCTCTCAAACCAAATACATTATATTTACTAATAAAAGAACAAAATACTTGTGTTTAAGAAGTTGAAATCATTTAACTTATTCTTATAATATAAAACTCCAACTCAAATCAATAGGGAATGGGATTATGTAGTAATGCCGCGTTGCATCATGGGCGTGTTGTTGTTTACCTTCGGTCATTACTCTGTCTTTTACTGTAACTATACTGTTAACTACATTTTCTAAGCCTTTTTTAAATATGGTGAAATATTGCTCTGTTACGAGGTGCATCAACTCCTCACATTGGAAAAAATCAACAAGGAACTGAGTTTTGCATCTTTACATGTACAAAAGATGTATATGGTTTTTTATCGATTTGTCATGTATTTATTTATAGTATCACAGCATTCATATCGAGCATTCTTGCACGTAACAAGCATTCAAGGCATCATCTGAGAGCTGCCTTTATATTTTTCTATCAGAACCATATTTATTCTATCTGAATAATATTAATAATATTTATCTTCATGCCTCAAGCCTGGTCTGCTGTCTCCACACACTCTCTCTCATCCACTTGTAGCTTAACTAGACTGTTGAAAAGCAAACACTACTATATTTATCTCCATGTACATCGAATGACAATGGTCACATTGTTTGCTAACTTCATTATGTGAAGGTCCTGCACCCAGCCGTTAGTGAACTGTACATGAGAGGCTAAAGATTTGGAGTGGAGACTGAACCGATGTGTAGGCACTCACCACAAACAAGGTAACTGAACATGTCTGCTGTGAATAATGGAAGCATAAGGTCTGATTTGTTTATGTTCACCCCTGACACATCCCATAATGCAAAACTGTAACCAAGCCCTATTCATCGATTTTCAAAATTAATTCATTTAGTAGCTAAATTATTACAGCCCTAAAACACATCTTGACAGGGAAACAGATTTCAACACAACACCAGCATTATGGTCACACGCTCCAACCGCTCCGCCAAATAATTCCACTGTACACACTGACATGTTGGCAGGAAAAACTTTAGCAAAAATTGATGGTGCTAGTGCTGATTTCAAGCTGTCAGAGTTCATTGCACACTTTAAATCCTCAGAGATTGAGCAATATATCGCAGAATTTGACAGACTGAATAAGTCTGACCCTTATAATGTCTCTGTGGTGCTTTTTCTCAAGTATTCCCTCATCTGCTTAGACATTGCGATAACAGTTTGCAGAATACACTTTTTCACAGGAGGAACATCACAAGTATAATCAAACAAGTGATGGCTGGGTTCCATTTAGCTTCCAAAGTTAAAGGGTCCATGAAAACATGTCGACATTTTAACATGTTTATTTTGTGGTGAAAAAAACCAGTGCATATTTTGTAAACTCCAATCTAAAGCAGTTATATTGTGTCTTGTTAACGCCCCTCCTTTTTAGCTAGATTTAATGAAAACCATTATTCAGACAGTAATGACAGATCTGATGTGGGGTGTCTGGAGTCAGAGAGAACCAACTTATATTGGACCGAGGGGCAACGCTGCCATAAAAAACATCTGACATACTCTCAGACAGCACATGGCCAGACAACAACTAATTTTGTCTGTTGGTAATTAGGGAAAAACTGAATAGAAGGCAACTTGTGTAAATATTGTGCATTTATGTGAAAGTGCATATCCTGTTGTTTTCATTCCACTAAGCTACAACTTATCCACCTGCACCCTCTCAATTTAGCATTGGAAATTCTAGCAAATTGTGGCACTAAATGTCCAAACACTGCAATTCATGCACACTTTTGAAGTTTCCATGCATATAGACTGTGCTCAATGGTGCCCTCTAGGCAGATTTTGTGGCACTGCCTTTTCCTATTTCCATGACTCCCCTGCAAGGTTATCTGTGCAGTGTCGAGCCCTGCTGCACTGTGGGACACACCTGTGAGACCGGTAAAAGGCAGCAACTTAAAGGGCAGAAACATTGTGTAAGTTAATACATTTTCTTGTCTGTGTGTGTGTGCATTAAATATATAAGTTATAGTGCATACAGAGGCAAGTTGAGAGGGTGCAACAGAATCATCAATTACATCTTGTGCTCATCCCACACTATATGGCACAATGGCTGGCTTACACTCACTGAGGGGGCGTGCAGTGGGCGGTGGGAAGTGGCGCAACATCAACTGCATGAGCTGCAAATTTACACATGGGAACTTGCCATGTGCAACAATGGACAAGACACATTTGAACTTGGTAATGTCTTCTTTGATGCCTCACCTGTTGGAGCATGGCAGGTTTATGTACAGAGACTGGGCTAAGCCAGAGTATGAAGGGGGTTGCTGGCAGCCCCTACTGTGTGTGCTGGAATGTGCCATGGCTTGCTTTTGGGATTGGACACCATGACCTCAGGCAATAGGATGGGTGGGTGCGACTTGACTCACATAGAAAAAGTAAAGGAGCACTGAGAGATGTGGCATGAGAGAAAAGACAACTTAATTCAACCGTACAACAGATATTTGAGCACCAAGAGAGGGAAACAGTGGCTGATGTTCCCTGTGATACACCACAGTGGGAAGGTATGGGTTAATGGTTTGTGTGATCAATGATTGAGATTATTACTTTAACAACTGTCCACTTTTGATTCATGTGAAATGTTCACTTTACTTTTGCTTTGCTTCACAGTGGGAGGAGGGAGAGGAGATGGTGGGTGAATGCTGTTTCTTTAAGGGAGAGGGAGAGACAGAGACAGAGAGAGAGAGAAAGGGAGGGACCTCTTTGCCCTCCAGAAACCAGGAAGGGAATTGAGTTGATCTGCTGCTGCTTGGTTAGCGCATACGGGGCTTTAAGCTGCACAACAGTGAGAGGGAGAGAGAGAGCTCCGGAGAGGAGGAGAGGAGAGGGCTGAGCTAACCCACAATAAGCACCACCACGGCCATCGCAGGTGAGCTAAAGGCACCCTGCCATCCCCCCGCTGTCTACCCTGGGCCTGTCGAAGAGAGGGGAGCAGGGCAGAGGAGGAGAAGAGAGGAGAGAGGGAGGAATGAGGGAGGGGGACAGAAAGGAGAGCAGGGTGGAGGGGTTGGCCAGAGAGGAGAGGAGAGGTGGGTCACAGCACTAGTCCCCTGTCAAGGTTCCTCTTTTTTTGTAATCCTCTGTAAGTACTTCCTCTATACTGCTCTTTACCTCTGGGGAATCATGAGGTAAAGTTTATAGGATGTGTTCAATGCATTAACTTTTCAGGCAGGTGGAAGCACTTAGAGGAGGAGGGGGAAAGAGGGTGGGGGGTACTGAACGAGGGGGAAGAATGACCCCCAAATAATTGTTCTAGACAAGGCAGAAGCAATTGTGAAAACTTTTTGGGACAGTGGCCATGGAAATGTTTAGTGCAGGGCAAGTTGTGTGCTGCGTGCGCAGGGCATGTTGTGGTGGCACTGGACTGTTTGGAAGAGCAATAACTCAAAATTTAGGTCAGGAGTTTTAAGCGTGTTTGAAATGTCACTGGATTGCATGCACATGACACAAATGCACCTGTAATGTTTGCTTACTGCTGTGACAGCTGAGGCTGAAATGTTTTTTTTATTTTTTCTCCTGTGAAGCTCAGCCCTGTTTGATGGCTGGTCTGTACTTTAATACCTGGTAGCCTGCTAGCAACAAACAGTAGTGTATAATTCAGCCCAGAGTGCTTACGTTAAAGCAGGCTTGGAGATAGTGGGGGCGGTGAGGGCAAAGAGAGCTGGGACTCGTAGTCCACAACAGGGGATGTAAAGCATGTCAAACAGGGTTTCAGAACTCTGTATCCCAGAGTGCCTTGCCCTTGGCCATCCAGGAAAGGGAACAGCCGCCAGCCTATCCCGACGAGGAGGTGTGGTGAATGAGCAGCCGTCAAGCCAATGAGAGCAGGGGATGCAGAGCAGAGTTGTGGGCTGAAAATAGAGGGGGTGGGGTGGTGGTGGTGGTGGTGGTAGTGGTGGTTGGGGGGGGGTAAGTGTCTGTTTGTGTGGGATCAGGCAAGGGCTTGCCTGTATGACTAGGGCCACTCGCAAGTTTCCTGTCTGGTAAAGCTGCAGCCCTGCCCAGAGACGGAGGCAGCAGAGCTGGCCGACAGGCAGGGGAGTCAGATAGGGGGAAACATTTTCTGCCTATTTGGTAAGCACACCAAGACATCCACACTCACACGCGCTCTCTCTCACATACACATACACACATACACACACGCTGTCTGTAGACTATGGCTGAGAGGAGAAGAGAGGCTAGCAAAGGCAATAAAGACCATGACATGCTGTGTGAAAAGGAGAATGTGAGAGATGGGGCATGATAGGGTTCAGAGTTCTTGACCCACTTGCAGTTAATGCAGGGAATGACAAATAGGTCAGTACTGAACTGAGTGCAAGGTGCTGCAAACACTGCTTAGAATAGTCTGAAAGTTGTTCTTCCTGAGCTAACTCTTTATCGGCATGCAAGCTCACGGTGTATTAGTGTTGTTTTTGTCTTATTTTGGCACAGTATCTTTCTATGTTTTCATATACTGCTGTGTTAAAACACTGCTTCTATAATCGGTCAAGTGAAAATTAAGAGGACAGTTGCACACCTCATATTGGTGCTTCTAAGTGAAAACCATTACATCAAATGTTTTCTATGCTGATAACTGGCAGTGTACAGGTGGGTTGTGGGGTAATCCTCAGTAAGTGACATCTCCTCTTCCTGAATGGTAGACTGTGTCTTACATCTTGTGATCGCTGAGTTTGTACTGGAGGGATAGGGTTAGTTTCAGTTCATTCCATGCAATATTACATTATATGTCAAGCTCTGGTTGAGTTGTAATTTTGATCTTGATCGATATTCAGTTTTTCTCTGCTACTAATCTCAGGACATCCCTCCTTGCACCTACCCACCCCCTCTTTTCTCACCAGCATCTTGTTAGCAGATTCTAATCTTTCCTGCTTGCGGGTCGTGGTTTAAAAGACTTCACAGGAACCCTGGCTGCCTTGCTCAATAGCTAGATGCATCATTTCTGGCTTTGCATTCTTGTTGAACCCGTTTTTTTTTTTTTTTTAAATGCGCGTGCATGGAGAGGGTACATGAAGAACACAGTACACAAAGACGCCCATATGCTGGGAAAGTGTGTCTAATGTTTCTCAGAAGTTATAGCAATAAACAAAGTAAATCACATGTTTTATCTATAGATTAAATGTAACAAATCCTATTATATATTGTCCTGGTGTCACCCTCTTTGCTGTTTGCTAGCACCACGGTAGTATGGTTAATACAAGTGAATTCCTACAAGAGGTTAAACTAGGACGCCATATGTGTTTGTGTATATGAGTGTGTGTGTGTGTGCATCTGTGTTACCAACAATAGACTCCAGGGGAATTGCAGGGGACTTCAGTGGCTGTGGGCAGGTCCAAGACACCACCCATCAATTTGGCGGTGAGGCTGAATACAGTTTGATATTCCTGTATGTTTGTGCCTGCACCACTACAGCCTGAAACTAGCAGGTTGAGACAGACTGAGAGGACAGGTTGCGTGATGTCGCCGTGGCAGTTTGAGGTTTTATTTTAGAGTGAAATATTGGCTGCATACAGACAACTCCATGTAATGGTCACTATGTTTGTTCTGACTTGTTTTGGTGTGGTTAAATGACGCAGGGCTGCAACTAACAGTTATTTTCATAGTTAATTTTGATTTTTAATCAGATTTTCTCAATTACTCTATTGTTTGTCATAAAATGTTGAAGGTGCTTCGCAAACCTTGAAATAATGATGTTCTAAATTTTCTTGTTCTGTCAACAAACCAAAATTATTCAGTTTAAATTACTTTTTTGTTATATGGAGCAAAGAAACCAGAAAACTATTATTATTTTAGAAGCTGAAAAAAACAGAGTTTGTTTTTATATTAAATTCATTAATTGATAGTCAAAATAGTTGATTAATTTAGAAATCAATTAATAATCGATTAATTTTTGCAGCCCTAAAATTAAGTATTGTTGGTAATATGGTAGGATCAAAACAATAAGGGCATACTTTCTGTGCTGTTATTCTGTCTCTGTACATTTATCACATTTATTTATCTTTTAAATTCTTTGATTGGCCTCTTCCTTGGTGCATGAAGCTTCACTTCCCTCTAATGTTTGGTTCCCCTGGTCAGCTGCTCAGTATACCACAGCCTAACTAGGCAGACAGACCCGTCTCTGTTGTTTTACTGTTGTTGTGCTCAAGTCTAGGGGGAGTAAAGGGGCTTCTTCTGTTCTCTTCTGGGACATTTATTATGAGGAGGCCAACACAACCTGATCAAATTAGAGTGGGAGAGTAAGAGCCTGGGATGTTTTTAAGGGTGGGAGTTGAACTCGGCTTGCATTTTCATACTTTTTAGATGTGTGTTTTTTGTAAATTGTCAACTCATGGTTTGCTTTTTACTCATATAATGTTTAAGACATGAAGTAGTGTCTGGTTTTTGTTTAGAATTCAATTTGTTAGGACTGTCCTACAGAAACAAGCTCCTTTTAATTATTAAAGCAGAAAGATTTTTCAGGAGGCAAAAATGCGACATGTTATGGAACTGTTTAGATGTTGCAAAACTGACACGGTGGGTGGGTTGCATTAAAGGATGGTGAGGCACGGGGGGGGGGGGTCGGGGGTTCTTTTCTTCTTTGCCTCCTCAGCAGTGAAATCAGGAAGTGGGTGTTGTGGCAGTGGGTACTGTGCAGAGTCAGAGACAGAGATGGAGCAATGATGAGATGAGAGCGACAGAAGAGAGAGAGAGGGGGGGAGAGAGGATCAGACATTAGGGATGGAGAGAGCAAGCCAGCAGAGAGCTGGTCATCTGATAACAGAGCGGGTTCTGTTACACACTCGCCACAAACTCACAGGAAGTCCTCTTTCCCTGCTTGGCTCATGCGCATGCACAGAGTAGAGCAGCCAGGACATGTTTGGGCCTATGGACTGACCAACCAGCCAGCCTGCGTTCTGTTGGTTCTGCTGCGTTGCGATGTACTCTTGTTTCTGATGCTGTGTGATAGGGTTTGGTGTACTTCCTGGTTGGCAGCATGGCAGTGTCAGAGCATGTTACTAAAGCTAAAAGGAACTTGGACAGTGGATGTGGTTTTATTACACTGCAGATTGAGAAATCCCAAAACGTGTTAGGAAAAAAAAAAAATTATGGCTACAAAATGAAATCTCCAAAGGTATAGTGTGCTATGATTTATAGACTATACTTTTTTTTCTGAAAGAACTCTCATTAAATGATTATATTAATGCACTGTCACTGTGCATTTCTCTACATGCAGGAATCACAAACGTTGAAACAGTACAGTCACTACGGTTCTGTGCACAGTTGACCTACAGTTGAAGCTCAACTATGCCTTTCAATTGGACTACTGTCCTTGTCCCAGTATCCTGGTTCTAGTAGGGAAGTGATTTATTGACTGTGTCTGCTGTATGCTAGGTGGTGATACAACCCCTTTACCCCTTGTTAGTGTAAGGAGGTTTACACTTTAACATCAGACTAGTTTTTAGCTCCTCTCGCATCCATAAAATGAAAAAATATCCAATTCCTTAAGCTGTCGGAGAATAAAATTGGTCTCCTTGTCAATCCAGGTAACTATAACTGCCTTAATTTTGCAATGTTTTGTCACTATTCATATGTGTACCAGTTTCTTATATT
Source organism: Solea solea (assembly GCF_958295425.1). Taxonomy (NCBI): domain Eukaryota; kingdom Metazoa; phylum Chordata; class Actinopteri; order Pleuronectiformes; family Soleidae; genus Solea; species Solea solea. Next base: position 5,296,151 of record NC_081142.1, on the reverse strand, counting down.
ATTTCTGGGTTTAAACCAGAGATTGGGAACCGTGGCACATGCGCAGAGTGTGACCCTGACTCTGGTTTCAGACATGTTTTTTAAAAGTCCAGTTTTAGTTTGCCTTACATAATGTTTTTTTTTTTTTTTTTTTTTCTCATGTAAACATACTGAGTTGCATATTGTATGTATGCTGTCTCAGCTCTGTAACCTTTGTAGTATTTCATCATAATATTACCTCCACTAAAGAGCTCATGTTTTCACCTGCGTTTGTCAGTTTGTGTGTGTATTTCAACATTAGTCCAAAATAGGACTGTAGGTTTTGGGCCAGAGGAAAAAAAGGATTAGATTTTGGTGGTGGTCTGGAAATGAGAGGCCTTGCTTTGCGCTCTCTGAGTGCTTTCTAGAGTTATAATTATATTTTGTCTGCCTCACATAGAGAGGAATGTATTTCAAAATCTGTATAGTATAACGCAGTCCAATACAACACTGTAAACTACAGACTCAAATTGGAGCTCAAGATTTAATCACCATGTTTCTGCTTTTATGTCAAAACAATTTAAGAACAAATGAAGTAGTAGCTCATAGCTGTTGTACTGTATTAAAGATAAACCATTTGTTTTGTTTTTCTTGGCATCCTCTATATTCGCTTGCCTGTAACTATATAGTGCTCCTGATACAAAAAGCAAAAAACAAAACACAAGCCAAATTTCTACAGGAAAAAAACAGATGTCTTGTTTTCCAACCTCTGTGCTATGTCAGCTTAATACTCATATAAAGGCACTGTAAAATCCCTTGCTACCTTCCTCACATTAAACCTTGCCCAACTTATGGGCGGTCACCTTTCCTCTTTCTGAAGCAGGTTACACCAGGTAACTGAATGAGATCGCTTGAGTTTATCATTGACATCTGAGCTGGATTCCTACCATGCACTCAGGAGTTATGAGTGAGCTTGTGAGTTGAACGCCCTGCCTCGCCCACTACCTTTTCACTGTCTTTGTGTCTGAGCTTTGGCAGCACTTCCTGGTTAGTTTCTAGTGAAAGCTGCCAGGCCTTAGCCTACCCCTAGCAACTTCAGTTTTATCAGCCACTTGCCCTCTTCCTGCTTTACTCCCAATCAGGTTTCCTTTTTACTGTGGGGCAGGAGTGAGTCACTTGGCCATGGCACTTGTTCAACATCCACATTTCCAAGGAACTGTCACCCCCCACCCCCATTCCGATAATCTTGTAATATCCTCTTTGAATTTTCTTGACTTAATTGAAGTGATTCCCTTGTTGCAGATTGAGCTTAACAGGGTTGTTGTTGAGAGATAGTGAAGCAGGAGTGGTGGAAAGAGCACAGGGTAGCCAAACTGAAACCTGCCATCTAGCAAAATGATTTTTCTGTTTGTGTGATTTTTGCACTCTACCATAATCTAATGTTGTGGTGGTCATAATATATTAATTAATTATTCTGACATCAAATGTGAGTGACAGATAGCTACTGCATTTAGGTTACTACATTCTCACATAACTAAGATTGGAAGTTATTTGATAGATTGTTATCAAATTAACTACTGCTCGGTATATCAGTGATAAAAAGTTGCTTCAAAGTATCAATGATTCCCTTGTGTTTGTTCAATCGCTCCTTTTTTATAGTTGTGGTTTTGAATTGTGAATAATTGTTATAATTTATCACTTTATGTATGCCAAAGTTTAAAATAATAGTAACTGAAAGAGAGGAATGGGACACTATTCTCATTAACATTTTGTAGAGTCAAAGCAAAGGGCTTCCTACATAAGTGCAGGACCCATTAGAGTAACTTGTTTAAGGGTGCCACTATACTATTTATTTTCTTGTCTATCAAAGAAACATCTGAGGTTGCACAGGGTTAACAGTTTGTTCCTTTGTATTTATGGAATGACTGGTATGTGTCAGCCAAAGACAGATACTTTGAGAGTGGAAATTCAGCAGCCCTTCCATAGATGATACACATCAGACAAAATAAAACAGCTTTCACTAACTGTAACGACTGCCTGGAGTCAATGTGTTTGTCTGTGAATGACAAACAAATTGGGTGTGACCAACTTGGCATAGATATTAAGAACACACACAGCTCAGACCTAACTGAAAAAAAAAACTGCAAGAGGAAGATCATTGTAGGTTGTTTCATCCCTGAAGCATGAATTTAATATCCGTCCTTGTAGATATAATGGAAAGGGCTGTGAAATGTGTCGGCTGAACTGGTGGCGATGAGGGTGGTAAAGGTATTGGAAGATCCTGCGTTAAAGTGGCAGTTTGCCTTGCAAAGCAGATGTGGGTGCTCACAAACCAGCCACTGAGAGAAGACCTGGAAGTGGACTTTCAGAGACACAGACAGCTACTGCGCTGCTTTGTGCTGGGCTGTGGGGCCTCGTCACCCACAGACATGAATAAATGATAAGGAATGTTTAAAGCCATGAGGAGGTGTCAGGATCAGGTTTGTGGCACTGTTTCCTCTTTCTCCGTACTCTTTGTGGGTTATTCAGGGACAGGTGGCTCCTGCATGCCAAGTAGTACCTTCATGCTTTGTTGGCACTGAACCAAGTTTGTGTATTATGTGTGTGTGTGTGTGTGTGTGTGTGTTATCTCCTCTCAGCTCAGCGTCTTTACCTCACAAAGCCGTGACCCAGGGTCATCGGTGTATGTCCCGGGGATAGCGCAGTACACAAGCTTGCAACAATGCCTAGTGTAGTGCATCCGTGTTGGTGAAAAACAGGTTGGCTCGGTTCTGGAATGGATGGGCTCACTGAGATCTATTTCCACCTGTGAAGGACGTGACCGACAGCCATGTGGTTGCCCTTTCTCTTGTTCTTTTTTTTCCGTCTCCACTACACTCTGCTCTCTCTGCCTCTCTCCCTCCTGTGCAATTTCTCTTTTTTCCTCCCCTCCCTCAGCATATTCAGATGAGGAGCAGGGTTATAAAATGTACTCATACCATGTTCAACAGAGATTTGTAAAAGACACTGGAAGCACTTGCAGTTGCTTTGTGGTCAGCTGTCTATCATTCAGTGCAGTTGGAAGTCAAGCAACGCTGTAGAACTGGGTGTTTTTACATTTAGTCAATCAGTATTCTTAAATAAAAGACCTGTTATTTCCTTGTTTCATAGCGCTTTGACTTAATGTTTTTGACTTATTTAAAAGATCATAAGTGGGAACAAGAAGCATCTGCTCTTCTCTCCCACCCTCTCTGCAGAAACACCGTTTCTCAAGGTGTGGTGACAGATAGGCGTAGCATGTTGCATGGAAGAACTTAACATAACAGAAGTGAGAAAAGTAGAGGTGATCACAGGTGAGCTGGGATGGGAGAGAACAGGCAGCCAGGTTAAGCAGGTTTGGTCATTGGGTGCAGTGCACAAACATGCTACGAGGGCTGGTCTTAAGGAATGTAATTTGAATGACTTGCTCTTATAAAGAGAAGCACATTGAACGCATCCTCAACTCACACCCCTTCCCAACTCCAACCTTAACCTCACCCCTGCTGGGTCTTCCTGGCAGATGGAGAAGGGGGAGGAGGAGGACAGTTGGACCGAGCGGATGTCCTGAATGTGTTGTGTTATGTGTTGTTGTGAATTTCTTTGCATTATTGATGTATCTGTGATGCTACAGGATTTGCTTGTGTGTTAATAGAGAAACGGAGGATGGCCCGTCCTGCCCAAACTCCCCTCCAACTGCGCAGGCTTGAGTCGATCGTTTTAATCTCCCCCCACACGTGAGCGAGGGTACAGCCTTTCCTGAAACTTGGCACACAGTACAGGGTGGGGTAACCAGCTCAGACCGGATTGACAACCTCCCTTTTTAATACTGTTCCCTCGCAGCTTGTTGCGTGTCCTCTTCCTCCTCCCGTGGAGTTTTTCCACAGGGTCTGCTCTGGCAGCCCCCCTCCCTCTCTCCCTCCCCTTTTCCTCCACCTCCCTTCCCTCCCTGGCTCTCAACTGACATAGAGTGCACAAGCTGCACAGCCCAGCTCCCAGCATGCACTCCGATCCCCACTGCCCTCTGCCTATCTGTCCTCCACGACCTCTTACTTGGTTTCTTGCACGAGTGCATGCACACCCACACCCATGTACACAAGGAAGGAGGCATCCATCCACCTGCACACATACTTTATGTATTGTACTTAACCATCGTCACTCACTCATGGTGCGTTTTCACAGGTAAAAGTCTGGAGAAATGCCCATTTTTACAAGCGCCATCAGAGACTAGATTACTGCACATTGTCACACTTGTGTTGTTGTACAGTTTTTGCAGCGATCCAGTAAATGCTCTGTCGTGCCAATAGATTTGCTTTAAAATCAATTCCAAGCAGATGGAACAGGCAGCCTGGTTGCGTTACTTGGGATACACTCTTAGGGCTTTTGAAATATTTGAAGTTGCTGAAACTATATTGTTTTGGCTGAGCCAAAGCAGCTTATAACAGATTCATAGAGTATTCAGCTGCATGTGGCAAATGTAAAGCATTCCTTGTGGAGGTCAGATCAGACACAAAGGGCCTTTCTCAATTTAAATATATTTAATGTGTCAGAAACATCAAAGCACAAGGGATTTTGATATTGGGTATAAAACACACAATTATATGATGAACTATCATCATATTGGCATGCAAAAATAATAGAGAAGTGTTTGAATTGCCATATTAGAGTGAATAATTTTAGAGTTTATTTAGAAATTGTGAACATTAATCAAACATTCAGTATGTAGGTCAGAGAAAGAAAATGTATAAAAATACATACTCATGTATTTACACACACACATTAAGGCTCTGTACCCAAACAGAACAGAACCATTGTGTCCTTCATAACACCTGTGTTTACTTATTTAATATTAAAATGAGTTTGGCACGATACACTGGTTAGTTTCAACAGTCTTTCTTATTGTTTTCTTTTGTCCATTGGTCAGATGTTTCCGTAAACTTTTTCTAAGCATTATACAACGTTTTGAAGTGTAGCTTTGAAATCTCTCGTATCAAATGCTAAATGCTTAACCTGTTTTACAACTGAGAAGTGTGCTAATTGCTGTGTAACCTGATATGATCCCCATTTTGTAGAGGAGTCCACATGTACATTATTCCCATTGTATGTTATACTCTCCACCCTGTTTTTAAGCTTTTAAATTTTAGCTATGTTCTGTTGTGGGGAACAGTTAATTCAGTTAACATCAGACTTTATTATGGACCCATAGTCCACTAATAATACAATTTAAAAACAGCACAAAACATAATAAGGTTTCAAATGCAAAAAAGTTAATCGTTCTTAAAAGGAAATATCTGTTCCAACATTTCCACAGCTGGGACTGATAACAAGCAGTGCTGAATCTGAGTTTGGGCAGGATTAAAATAATCTCGTTAACTCACACATCAAGTCAGCAAATGCATGTCAAAACAAGAGTCCTTAAAACACTTATTGACTCGTGCAGACATATACAATTCACCAGGTCTTCTCTAGCTAGGCGTTTTAATATTTCAGAGCTTTGTTATATGCTTCCTGGAGTCTGTTGGTCTTTTTTCAAAGAGGACGTTTTGACCTGACACTGGAGGAAAAGCGCAGGTGTTAATACTGAAATGATTGTGTAGGACTGTTGAATACAACAGAGCCATTGTTAGTGTTATCAGGAAGTCAAAATGTCTGATGAAAAACATATATATCCACAAAAGTGATGTTACGAAATGATGTGTTATTTTCCTCTTTATGTTCCCTTCATCCCATCTCCTTGTCCAACTCTCTTCCCTTTCAGACAGGCAGACGGACAGACGGCAGGACGGATACACGGGTGGGGGCTGTGCTAGGCGGCTCGGCGGCAGGCTGGTGGAAGATGTCGTCAGGAGCCGGTGGGAGGGGCGGCAGGCAGCTCAGGGGGACGGCAAACAGTGGCGGTGGAGGAGGCAGAGGAGGGGCAGGAGAAGCAGAGGAAGGCCCTGTGGGGATCCCTTTCCCTGAGCACAGCGCAGACATCCTGGGCAACCTGAACAAGCAGCGGCTCAGTGGCCTGCTGTGTGATGTGCTCCTGGTTACTCCGGATCGGGAGTTCCCAGCTCATCGCTCCGTCCTGGCTTCCTGCAGCCCGTACTTCCACAAGCTCTTCACTTCTGGGGCTGCTGCTGACCAACAGAACGTCTACAACATCGACTTTCTGGCAACAGAGGCTCTGGGAGCATTGCTGGACTTTGCCTACACGGCCACTCTAACTGTCAGTCACAGCAGTGTGGCTGACATCCTTGCTGCTGCACGCCTCCTGGAAATCTCACCCGTCCAGGATGTCTGCACGCACCTGCTGGACACCAAAGTGCTCTCCCCGCCGGTACGAGTCATTATTGAACTACAAATGACATGTGCTAAAGTCAAATTTAGACTTTGGTGATTAGATTTGATCTGCCTAAATAAGTGACACCATGAGTAAATTACTCTAAATGATCAATTCATTCATAAAAAAAACACAGATCTAAGATCAAATACATTTCTCATTCAAAACGTAGTTATCCTGGTTCAGCCCGTAAACTGCATGTAAAAATGCACATGGTCTTCTGGTTTGAAAAGTAAATTCCAGGAAGTATGACGGAAGTAACAGCCACCATAGGAAACTCTGCAATAAGAAGGGATATGTTCTTACACTAGTTTTCAGGTCTTCTTTAATAGCACATGATGACATATTTATAAATTATGTTCCCATTTACAAGAAAATAGATGATAAACACAACACATGAGTGGGCATTATTGTGATTGCATCATACTATAGTTACCTGGTTTCAGGTGACTTCTGTGAATTTCCAGATGCAAAAAGTGTCATTGCACCTGTCAAATCACAAATCCCGAGAATCCCGAGGCTTCATAACAGGAGTTTGTTTTACTACCAGATAACCATTTTTATATATGGTCTATAGTTGAGCCACTCAGAGAGTGGGTAGTGTGAATATTTTAACCAATTCCTTCATTAAAAAGCCAGCATAGTCGAGCTTACATCATGGCCTTTATCTACCTCATCATTATATTCCATCTCACTATGTACAGTACAACTTACACCTACAGCTTTGGAGTTAGTTCAGCACTTACTCATTGTGAGCCAATAGTGATATCATATAGAGGCTACACTTCAACACGATCAAGTGTAGTTGTAATATGCTGTGTCTGAAAACACACTGCTCTACATAATCACAGTTATGCTTCAATGTCATGGTCACATTATACTTTTTTTGCCCCATATTTCCAGTTAAATCACATTTGGCACAGGTTCACTAAGCTGTAAATACCTCAACACTGATGCTTTTTAAGAGTTGGTGATTGTGTCATTAACAACACACTCAGGGCTCCTTACCGCTGCTTTAGTATTCATAAACACACCAACTAAAGGTCCAGTCTGTAAGAACTGAAGTTGCATCGCATACCAGAACATCATTCTTCTATGTTGACGTTGTATACTTCCTCAAACTGGACATGCTGGCCACTGTAGAAACATGGTTGCACAAGATGGCGGCCTGTGCAAAGCAAAGCAGGCTTTTGCCTAGAGTACATAAATAACTTGTTCCAAGGGTACGAAAACCAAAGGGTATTTTATTTTAAAGCAATTATTCAGTGCATGTATATAAACATACTTAAGGGGAGTACATTCAGTTTCTGCCAAAAAACTTTATTTTTTAACTGCTGTACTTTACACTGTACACTGTACTTTATTTTTCTCGCTTCATTTTTCACCATGTTTCTCTAGGCGGGCAGTGAGCAAAGAGATGAAGATGAAGAAAAAGAAGGAAAGGGCAGAGGAGGCAAGGAGCAGGGGAACCGTGTGCGGGCCCGGGAGTACCTGGAGTACTTCCAGAGAGGGGCACACTGGAGCAGCAGCTGCAGCACGCCAGAGCTCAGGGACTTGCCCACGCACCTGCACTTTAACCACGGCAATGGCCCTAGCAATGGAGCTCCTGGTGGCCATGGTGAGTACTACTCCCCTTTGGCCCTCGCCTTGGCCCAGGCCCCAACACAGGAGCACGAGGAAGAAGATGAGGATGATTACGAGGAAGAGGATGGGGAGACAGTGCAGGGAAATGGAGCAAGCCTGGGGTCATCTTTCTATCCCCCGTCCCAAAACGGGCACTTCTACCTCCCCCCTGACTCTAGGTTGGGGCAGGAGACAGAAATGGAGGATGGGAGTAGGGAGGTGTTGACAAGAGAGAGGGGTTCAGCCAGTGCCCTCCTGCAGCAGATGATGGACTCCATCGAGAGGCAAAAGGAGCGCCCAGTGACCGGGGAGGAACCAGGAGATGGGGATGACCCAGACATGGAATTTTACTTGAATTATTTTAACAGCACGCAACCCGAGGATGCAGCTTCTGCTGCTGTGTCACATGGTGTGCCTCCACTCTGGTTATCAAGGGGCAGTACAGGCCAAGACAGAGCTGGAGGAGAGAGAGGCAACGGGGGTGGAGGAGGAGGTGGTGGAGAGAGGAAGATGCGCTCTAAGGCCTTCCAGAAGTGCCCCATATGCTCCAAGGTCATCCAAGGTGCAGGCAAGCTTCCCCGCCACATTCGAACGCACACGGGAGAGAAACCCTATGAATGCGCCATCTGCAAAGTGCGCTTTACCAGGTAAGTCTAATTAATGAAGCGAATTCCCGATGTCACATGTACTCATAGTCTTTGACCTGGCACTGAAGACAAACTGCACAGCAGTGGGCAACGCCACAAAGCCGAGTATTAGCACTAACCAACTTAGCTTTGCATTAAGGAGGCAGCACAGTTTGTAAATCTACATGTTTACCTTCATGCTGGACTGACTGAGTCTGAACCTTTTTTTTATATATATATATATATATATATATATATATATATATATATATATATATATATAGATGTATATATGTACATATACATAATGTAGCTCAATCAAAAAAGCTTGTGTGATATTCCAGCTCTGGGGGTTGGTTATAAAGGTCTTATTATAAAGGTTTTATTATATTAGCCTTCATAACAAAGTCCTGGAATTTTAGCACAGGGGTCCTATAAAAGAAGGCTGTGCCATGGCAGTGTTATCTAGTGGAGGGCTGCTATAAAGTGCTGTGCTCTGATACAGAGGGGGATCACAGGCCCTGAATGGTGCTCTATGTGCTTCAATGCAGTAATTTGAACTTTTGATCTCTGGTTATGTTGATTATTGCCCACGGCAGAGTAGTTACACCACCCCCTCCTCTCTCTCACTCTCTCTCTCTTTCTCTGTCACCTCTTTACTTCTCTAATGAAATCTGCCATGTGCCACTCAGATAAATGTGGCTAGTCTGAGGGACTTGAGTGCACATGGTTTCCTAGTATTTTGAAGTCCTGCCTTCAACTTGAAATCGTGCCTTTAATTAATTAATCAGTGGACTTGTGCAGAAAAAAGATATAGTACCCAGAACCACTGTTTGCACGACAGGTAGGGAGGACCAGTCTGAATTTGCCTTCCAGTGGGAAGGGGGCATTGTAATCATAATTCTGTTTGATCAGGATAAAAGTGTGCCTTGTATGGTAATAAATCCTGTTCTCACTTACAGACATATTTCTTTTTAATTTCTATATTTGGGACACAGTTCAAACAGACCTGTAAGGTTAGCAGTTGATTTACTTGTTTACTTGAATGACGGCTAATCCACTTACATGTAAAGTGTATTTGTGTGTTCAAAAGGACTTGTGACATTGCTTGTTTATTTAGAAGCCCTCTGCCCAGGATGCAGAAGAATAAGACGATTTAAGAGCTTGAGAGCTAGAGAGATAGAAAGAGCTACAGGGGGAGGAAAGGGAGGGGGCAAAAGTCGGATAAAGGCCAAGGCAGCCTGATAAAGTTCAGCGGACAGTTTATCAGTTGCAAAGTTTTATTGTTCCAGGATGTAATGAGATAACTGATGTTAGATTTACAGTAAGTATGTAATCAGTGAGTGATTTGATCCTGTTCACAGATATTTGGGGAACTTGCATGTTACTGGAAAGTAATTTATATCGGCCATTAGATTTGTATAGAAGTAGTGGTGACAGAATACTGAATACTCACCTACTGTGAGGGCAGAACTGGGATACAAAGGCCTGCAAACAATTTCCTGTTCAACCTCAGGGACAAAGGTCAGGTTTCCTGAAAGCCTTTGACCTTTGGAAACATTTTTAATTGATTTCTGAATATTTCAGCTGCATCATATGGTTTAATATTAATTTAATTTTCTCAAAACACAAGAATTGTTTGTGGAATCAATTTTGGTGTCATCCTCAAAGAAATGCTGTCTTATTTTGATTTGATTGATTTCGTTTTTTCAAGGTTTTGCTTTCGGCAGATACACATCTTGACATTCAGAGTGTGTGTTGCTACTGACGTGATATTAAAATGTATCAGCAAATACACACAAACAAACAGGACTTCCCTTAAGTCTTCAAACTGTCTGACAGAAATCCTAAACCTGAAGTCCTGAAGTGATAAAGTTAAAGCTCCTCCTCTCTTCTTCAGTATAATGGTTGCACACATTCTTCTCTTTATTTTTTTTAGCACCATCTTATAATCTCTAGATGATGACTCTGCCAGTTTTTCATGTGACACAATGTTTGTCTCTGGTCCTTTTTATACGTTATTTACTTAAAGTTACTGTGTGTAAAATGTAGCAACATTTATTGGTGAAGTTGCATGTTGCAGCTGAATATTCTTTACCTCACCCTTCCCTTCCAAGTGTGTTGGAGAACCTATGTAGTCTTCATATCACTCAAAACTCAAAAGATTTATAGCTTGTCCATTGTGGGCTACTGTAAAAGCATGGGGGTTCAAAATGGCAGCCTCTGCAGAAGTGACCCATATAAGGCTCATTCTGGGATAATGAAAAACAATTCATTCTATCAGGTGATTGTATACTTATATAAAGTTTAAATATTGTATCTCCATGTTCTGACAAATGGGGAAAAAAGGTCACCTTAAGTTTAGGTATTGTGTATAGTAATAGTGTAGTGTGTAATGGCTCTTTTCCACTATGATCCCAGCTCGCCTCGCCTCAGCATGGCACGGCGCGGTTTAGGTTGGTTTTCTATTGCAAAAATAGTACTTACTTAACCTGGGTGGAGTCGTCACTGCACGGCTGCATGAAACTGCCGTGACTTTGTTTTACACGTGACACACACACACAAACGAGTGACTGGTTTGTGTCACTCAACTAGTCACTCATAAAGCAGTTATTTTCAGTGTAACTGGATCATTAGAATCAGTTATTTAAAACTATTGTTGGTATAGCCGGAGCACTGACTCCATCTGACACAGTCACTGGACTGACCTACAGCAGCAGGGTTTTTGATGCTGCTCGCGATCAGCAGCAGCATCACAAGCATCATGCATCATGTGTGAATAGTGAGGGTGTATCAAAATCCACCTCTGAATTGTTGTGCTGTGTAGTTGCGTCGTCATTGATGTGCCAATGCCTTTTAGGCCTGTTACATGACATTCTATAGCCTGATCGTAACTGAAAGTAAAATTAACATTTAGAGCCAGCTGTGTTTACAAGATGCTTTCTTTTGAAATCTCTGTATTCTAAGACGACTTTCTTTTTCTCCCTCGCAGGCAGGACAAGCTCAAGGTTCATATGAGAAAGCATACAGGAGAGAAGCCTTACCTGTGTACGCAGTGTGGAGCCGCCTTTGCTCACAACTACGACCTAAAGAACCACATGCGTGTACACACAGGCCTGCGCCCCTATCAGTGCTCAAGCTGCTTTAAGACTTTTGTGCGCTCGGATCACCTGCACCGCCACCTTAAGAAGGACGGCTGCAACGGCATCCCATCCCGCCGGGGTCGAAAGCCTCGGGTGCGGGAGCCAACGCTCCTCGAGCCCCCGTTGGGCCTGCTGAGCCCCAGCTCTGAAACGGTCCCCGGGCCTCGTACCATCAGGGGACGGCGGCATTCAGAGTCAACCTCGGCAGCAGAGGTGGGGGGGGTTTCTGGAGGTCACACACTCAGCCCTCAGCTGCAGGAGCTGGCAGAGGAGGCTGGGCCCTGAGACTGCAGGAGCAACAAGGACACTGCTGGATACCATAGTCACTCTGTGCTGCCTGTGAGACAGGCCAGTGAACAGAGGAGAAAAAACATGCAAAGGCAAACTTAAAAAAAGAAAAAAGAAAAAAACAAAACAACTAACTATTCCTCTATAAACCAAATCAGGGTGTCACAAAAATCTAATATTTTTTATTTCTTTCTCGTTTTACTTTAGAAAACAGTAGACTTGCAAAGCAATTTGGTTTATTTGTGAAAGAGCAAAGAACGCTTCAAATCATCCGCCCATCACGTCCACTTTCTGGGTCATTTCTTTCTTTATAATATTCGGGGTTTTATACATTGGCATATGTGCTTAGGCAAATGTATAATAGATACAAAGTAACTCTGAGCAACTATGCAGTTGATTTAGGTTTTTATTGGTTTTGTCCTCACAGCCTTCAAGCTCTGTGCAAGGTGTCTCTCAAGTACCTTCTGGCTGCTGTACGGGTGAAGTGAGGACAAATTCTCCCAGTGAAAACAACTCTTTTTTATTCTTTTGCAGGTCTGAAATGTACAGTTACCATAGAAACAACATTGCCACAATATGGCATATGCAAGGAAACAAAACGCCACAGTTTTGATGCAACAGGTTTTTTTTCTCTCTCTCTCTCTCTATAAATGTTCCAGAAAGAATCAGACAAGGGTTTGATTGAAGTGTTACTTACTCTATAAAATGCATTTTAAGAATCTATGTTTTGTCTTACCGAAAAACAAAATCACGTTGAGTCGAATCCACTTTAACGGGGGCTCGTCAGTTGCAGGAATAGGGAAAATAAGAAGCAAAGGATTTGTGTTTTTAAAGCACTACCATCATCAATGTATCTGTTGGCTTGACTACATTGCCTCTTATTCCTCACGACTCTGCAATCTCAGCATTTCTGTTTTCCATTTTGATTTTGTCTTAATTTGTTTGTTGTTCCTTTTTGTTGACTGCTTCGGGTACTTGACACTTTATAATTGTATACATGTATATACAGCAGGTGGTAATATGACATTGGTCCCCTCTTAATGCTGAGGTGTACTTACTAATCGGGTTTTTCCTCTTCGGCTTGATGTCATATTTCTCACAGAGTGACGCTTGTGGGGTGAATGGAGAGAAAAAAAAAAATGTATGAATGTTTGATGAAACAAAAAAAACATAGTCACCCATTTGTCCTAAACGTTAACACTTGACATGTATAGCTCCTGCCCAAAGGATGAGGAGGTTGATCCAATGAATGTGCTTAACTTTCAGTGCAGTTTTTTCGGAATCTGTCCTTGTGTGACAAGGCGCGGGTAGCATTTAACCAACCGCAGGTTAAAGGAATGGCAGGGAGCCCGAGTGAAAGGTTGACAAAAGAAGAAGAGATAGATGAGCACCTTTTTTCTATGTTTGCACAGCTTTACTAAAGATATCCGACGGAGCTAGAGAGTGGAGGGAGGGACACAGAGAGAGACAGGGAGGGAGGTATATTTAAAGGAAGTGGACTGGGAGGGAGCGAGTGCAGGTTTATGTATCATGCTTATTCCAATCTTTTTGCTCGAGGGACCACACAACCGTGAGGCAACCTGTATGATGAAGAGAGTAATAAATACCTGTCCAAGTTGGGAGGCCAAATAGGAGCGCAGCTGCAGCTGGTTGATGGGGGGAGGGGAACAAGCGAAAGGGGAGGGGGATCTCACAATGTCTGTTGCATTCCAAAAAATAATCTCCCCCAGCTCAGCCACGTTTCCAGGCAGGAGGGGATCAAATCAGGCCTTTTTCTCTCCCACTCTCTCTCTCCTATGTAGTCTGCTAATGCCCCCGAACCAGCCTGGAGGGGATGTTATTATATTAGAGGCTGGTGTTGCTGTGGGTTGGAGGCCGTTTGGTGTGTGAGTGTGTTTACATGTACGTGTGTTCCCGTGCGTGTGCATGTGTGTGCGCGTGGCAGCCAGGGTCCCTCTGGCCACATCATCACTGTGTGAGTCAGCCCCAGCCTGTTCAAACATGCACCCTGAGCTGCCAGGCCCAGTGCACTTTCTCTGTCTCTGTCTCTGTCTCTCTCACTCACACACACACGCATGCTCACACGCTCGCTGAGTCCAGGTATCCTGTAGAGAAGGAGAAAATGCCAGAACTAACATATCTGTTTCGAACTTTGTCAGTAACTCCATATGTCTGGATTTGTCAGTTTTGAACTATCTTAGAATGTGTCGCTGTATGGAAACACTTAACATTGCAGTACAATAATGATAATTTTGCAATTAGGAGGTAATATTATGGCCATATATCATATTTCCATAGTAGATGTGAAGGTATATACTGTAGTCATTTTCATTACCAAGCTATTGCCAGGATATTACTTTGCAAATAACTTGGTATTACTGTAGTATTATCTCCTTATTACTACACAACTACTATTGTTATTACCGAATTATGATATTACCATAATTATACCTTCCTTTTCCAAAAATGAATGCCATTTTATTAGCATGTTGTTATTGTACAGTAATGTTAAGTGTTAGCAGCTGTGCTTTTGTCCTCTACATTTATTAAAATGTATTTCCCGAGTGAGCACACTGAGCCTTTGAGGAAGAAAAAAAAAAGAGGACATCTCTGTGGTTTAGAGCCCCTCCCACTTCACTGCCCCATAGTACCTGCAGTAGTGCAGTAATTTACCTACCGGCAGGTTATGAAAACACTTTCTTTGTTACTGACACAGGCACTTTTGTCAACAAAACGGGTACTTTGAAAACAAACCAGTTAAAAAAAGAGATAAGTCCTTTCTTCTCTCCATGGTGGAGACATTCAGCTCCATCCCTGGTATTGTTTAGGTTTGGATGACAAATTAATAAACATCAAACCTAAAATATGCAAATTCAAATCTTTAGAGGAGGAGTCAGGCAGATTTAGCAACAAACAAACAAATGAATCAATTAATCCATATACACAGATTGCACTTGAAGTTAGTTATTTAAAGAGGTCTAGTGATTTGTCTTTGTCTTAAAGTGCGTGTAAACACTTTCTCTCCAGTCTTGTGTTCAGGATTGTTTTTGGCCTGTTTATAAATATGGACTAATGACGCTCCAGTGCCATAGTTAGCATAACTCCTCAAACGCTGTAATGACATGAAAATCTTCAGTGCACTACACCTACACTACTGCCTTTGGTTTGCTAGCTAGCTGACATGTCTGTGTCCCAAAGATTTGTCTTCCCTTGATGGAAAAAAAAAAACATGCAGAATATCTCTGCCACATAATTTAAAACTCTTAAAAGATGAGGAAATGCCGTAGAGAAAAAGAGCAGACTCCTGCTTTAAGACCGCAGGTACCACTGAGGACTGTAGCTAAACCACCTCTGTGTTTGTGTACGGTATGTCGTTAAACTGCTGAGCTTTTATGTTTATATTCTGTACAAACACTGACAAATAGTGATGTTTACCTGCTTTGGTCTGCACTAAAGCGTGTGTGTGTGTGTGTGTGTGCTTCTGTGCATATGGAGTGGACACTCACTCACATACAGGCTTTAGTGGGGACCAAAGCAAGTGAACATCACTTTTTTGTTGTACGGGAAGTTTGAAACCGGTGCATTTACGTTAATATCCTGTACAAACACTGACAAACAGCGACGTTCACCTGCTTTGGGCCGCACTACTCGAGCAGAGAATGTTGCTGAGTTTTACATGATTTAAAACCTAATATTTGAACACAAAGACATGACTTTTTTTAAGTGGTCAGTAACGCGTTTTCCTGTGAGATGACAAAATCAGATTATTTTTCCATCGTTTACACGCACTTTAATGTTCAGACAGGGGATGGAAAGATGAGACAAAGAAAGAAGGAAAGGTAGTGTGTTTATGCGTGTGTGTGTGTGTGTGAGTGTGCACAAGCATGCATTGCTGGCTGGCAGGCTGGAGGGTCTCGAGACAAGCTTGGATAAACAAACTTCATGTCTAACCCATCTGTTCACCAGCTTCTCTCATAACTACACATGTTCTCAGAGGATCCTCGGTGATAATAGGTCCACGGTACCACAGAAGCAAAAACAAAAAAAACCCTCCCTTATTGTAACTCATTGGACGGTGTGGCTTGTTTACTTCACGGCTCTCTTGGTGCAGATTTGCACAACTCTTGGTTTCGTTTACTCTCGTCGGTCATTCTTCAGCATTGGCAATGTCTTACTGCAGTCTCACCTTTTATTATTGCTTCTGCATTATGATAAATATGGGGTTCATGATTGCACAGTGTGACTCCCACAGGTCTACCTGCTTTGTGATGTTTATGTGTAGAGGTACTCTGTATGGACTTCTTGATGAGGCAGACTATTGTAACTATTGAGACCTTTGAGCCCCCCCCCTGTCAGTAACCAAAGCTTTTTTTTCCTCCTCAGTCTTAATCTCATATAGACCAGAGATGTTAAAAATATGTCTATAATTTATCCAGAAGGGGCCTCCTCCTCACCAAGCCACACAGAGATGCCCCCTCCTCTTGAGTGCATATGCAGAAATGTGTGCAGTGTCATACAGACATTTACTTGAGTTTGCTGTCTCTCGCTTTTTGTTTTCTTGTGAACAATATAGAATCAGAGGTTTAAAGATGTATAGATATTTTTTCTGTCTCCACTCAATTTTCTTAATAACCATTTGCTAATAGCTTTTTTTCTAGCAATTGTACATGGCTGTGCGTGTTAAGTGTGTGTGTGTGTGTGTGTGTGTGTGCATGTCTGTCGATGGGTCGGGGATGGTATGGTGGGGTTTTTCTTTTTGTTGCTGTGCCAGGGGGGTGGGGTAAATGGGTGCATGGGTGGGGTTATGGATATAAAGCCTGATAGCACTGGAAATGGTGCTTTAGCTGAGAGAGCAAAAGTTTGCACTAACGTTCAATGTCCTTGTCCTGCTTATGGAAGAAGGGCAGGCAACCTCAGAGAGACCTGTGAGTTTCCACAAGCACAGAGCTGTGTGGTTGCTACTCAACTGTCTCATAAAAAAAAAAAAAAGTCCATCCAATTCCCGCCATAGAAATAATCATGTACAGTGTATTAAGGAGTACACAGACGTCCAACAACAACAAATACCAAAGGAGAAACAAATGGCTTGCACTCAAGTCATTGGACATTTTAAAGCCACCAATCAAATGGATTCATAGTTTTACTGTTGAACCTGAAGGCTCTTGAAAAGAGATTCTGGACACTAGAAATTGTGTGAAAACTGCAAATCATATTTGCTTTTATATTTAAAAAAAAAAAATATTCCAAATATACAGCGTTTAGGCACTTAGACAGTAGCAGCGCCTCGATGAAAACATTCAGAACCTATGAGTTGGTCCTGGTCTGAAAGCTGAGCTGTGTATGGAGATAAGTCTTTTTTCAACCTACTTAAGAGACGGGACTTTCTCCAAATTTGTTTCATGTTTGTGAGCTGATTTGAAATTATAATGAAAGATATTGTGAACTCTGTCACTTTGCTCATCACTAAAATGGGTGATTTCAGTTTAATTTCTTTTCTTTCTTTTCTTTTTTTTATAAAAAAAAAATTGAATTTAAATGTTATTCAATTGAAGCAGACTGTGAGTCTGTGGCCTTGCCTGAGCAGCACTAAGCTTATTGTCTTTATTTGTTTTTGATTTCTTCCTGACAGTTGTATTGTGCAGTGTGGGGCTGAGGCTCACTCCCACCAGGTGGACAGAGCGACATAATGAGCTTCCGTGTGCCTTAAGTGGGCAGGGACCGACAAAAGTCACACCTCCTCCTTTCCTCTGTTTTTTTGTTTGTTTGTTTTCTACCCATATATTAAGACCAAATTGAAAAAAAAAGCCCAGATTGGATTAGGTCTGAAATTGATCATTTACCTTTTAAAGCTTTACTTGAATGAATTCATAATAACATACTCGCCACTAAGATCAGAGCTGTGTCTCTACTGTCAACTGGTGTGTCCCCAGCCTCAGCCCCAGACCAAGGTCACTCCAACATAGTCTGACTACTTCACTACAGATGTTTTAAATTTGACCTTGATGAGGTTTTTTTCCTGTGTGGTTATCAAACGATTTGTTGGTGAATCTATCTTATCTGGGAACGCTGTAAAGCAAAGGCGACCAACAATTACAATAACAGTGATAACTGTAAATAATCAACGGCAGCAATACAGGCCAACTGTCATTGCAGTGATTTGTGGCAGCAAGAGTTAGGACTGTTTGCTTTGCTTCATCATTTTTGCTGCACACCTGATTTTTTTGGGGGATTTTTTTTTTCCTCTCTCCGAGTGTGAGTGTGTGTGTTTTCCATCAGGCTCTTGATGCGCACCAAGCTGAGTGCAGCATATGCAGTACGGCACCATGCGCAGCATGGCTCTGGCACTCGCACAGACAGCCCTGGGTCCTTCAGAGAGGCGGGCTGTTGTCTGTTGGCTGCTCTCAGCAAAGTGGGGACAGTTTGCACTTGGAGTCTATCTCGGTCTCTAGGGTTTCAGAGGTTGGCACACGGGGAGCAGGATTAAATACGGACGGTTGGAAAAGGCTGAGTGTTGTTTTCAGGGATGAGGTTGGAAAGCCAAGGTGATCGACTGTTTATTGAGCAATGGTTCAGTGTTGCTCCGCTAAGCTGGTAGAAACCCACAGGCCCCCAGTGTGACAAAGAATTGCAACACAAAGGAGGACAGACGGATTTCACATTGTATAACTGCGAGAAGGAGAATGTTGCTTGTCTCCTTTTGTCTTTACAAAAGTACTTCTCAGGTGGAAAAAAAAAAACACTGCTATGCATTGGTTTCAATGTCTGCTAAGTTTATGGTTGTGGTCATGTCTGATCACCAACCAAGTTTGTCTCTCCCTTTCTTGTTCATACCAATTTACTATAATGGTTAAACACAGGAACGCCTGGCTCATTGTAAAGTTCATAAGTTATACTTATGTATATCTCTGTCTTATATTGATCCAGTGGATTGTTTATTTGGAAAGAAGGCCGCCAGTGAAGATTCAGTCTTATAAATCAAACTGAACATGTTTATTTTTTTTGAAAGGAAGTGGGTTTGGAAGATCACAGATTGTTGTTGCACGTTCTCTTGCTTTCTTTCTGCTCTTTTCCTCCCTCTGGACTCAAAGTCTCCATCTTTGCTGCCGACTGGCCTTCAATCAAAGATCACACTCCCTCAGCAGGAGAATCGGCAGGAGAGACAGAGGGGAGGCACGGGGGGGGGGGATGGACAAGGTCTGGAGGAAAGACCTACATTCAGTTTTCAGCCACCTAAACCAATTTAAGGACACATTCCATAACTTTGTGTTTGGCAGGTGTAAAGGATGAGAGTTGGAGATGACATTTGACAGTTGGCTGCTTCAGTCAGTCTGTCTCGCCTCAATATTCCAAAAGGCCCCCAGCGTCCTGCTGTCCAACTGCCTTTTTTTCAGCTTCTGCGATTGTAACAAAAGCACTTTTGCGAAAAGGCCATCCTGAATTTCGTGTGCTTTTATTTGAACGTTATCACTATTGTTGTTCTTTTTGTTGTTCCTATTGTTTTATTTGTTTGTTTTCTCGGTGCGGATGATTATTTAAATGCAAAAAAAGAAAGAGATAATATGATAATGAATATTAAAAAAGAAAGAAAAGACATTAAAAAAGTTTTTAAAGAGTTTTTGGTATCTGGATTTAAGGTGGTTTGAGCTGTCACCTCATCTGGACATAAATACATCTTTGTTGTACTACCACCACTACCTGGTGTATGCAGCGACTGCATAGACACACACACAATGGTAGTGTGAGGGTAAAGGACAGATCTCCCCTCAGCTGCTCCCTGCTTACTATCTCAGATCTTGTTTGGGCAAAAAAAAAAAACAAAATTGAGCTCATTTTGGGAGACTCATTTTCTTGACTAAGGAAACCTGTATAACAGTTGCAAAGCTTTCTGAGAAGGCTCGCTGTGCTGAATGTTAAACATGCAGTGTTGTATCCACTGCAGAATCTCTTTGTCTGCAATAACGCTCTTTCTGTGCAGTTAAAGGTTGGATCTGGTATCCATGTAGAACTTGAATAAACACACATTGGATGAAATGGCCAAATGATCATCATGGACCTTTCACAAATCCCTTTTATTTAATTTTGTTGGCCTTACCATCTATGTCAAAGCAAGTTTATTGCAGTAGAGTGGAAAAATAATATTGATCATAATAAACATGACATAAAGCTATAGTTCAGTAATTGGTTTGACTTGGGAGAGAAAGAAATAGGCTACTATTTATGATAGATTGCTTTGTAACTGTGAGTATTACGCGTAATTATTTACAGAGAGTTGTTTTGTTTTTCCTGATGTACATTTTACAAAAGGTGGGACGCGTCCCATTTCTCATAGCTAGAAATGTAAGTGTAAATGCACAAGGAGGCACATTTGAGCAGAAAACTGTTGCTCCACTTCTCTCTGGTGGGACACGAGTGCATCCCAAAGGCGTAAAAAAAAAAAACCTGCTGTGAATTCACTAATTGAAAGGAGTTACTGCCACAAAGTGCAACGTCATCATCATCAAGCTTTGCAGCCGACAGAGCGCAGCAGCCATTTTCTTTCCTTCACATGGTTAAGTAGTCCTTTCTTCCTCATCAAAGTTTTTCTGTTGTCAGTGTAGCAGTGTGCCGGTCCGTATCTATTGGAAGCTGCAGGGAGAAAATGTAGGTGATTTTTCTTTTTTCTTTTTTTTGAAAATTTGCACTTTTTGGTGACGAAAAATAAATTGTATATGAGACCACTAAATCTACACCGTCTAACCATATAATTCCATTTTGTGTCATTATTTTTGTTGTTCTGTTCTTTTTTTTTTTTTAATATATTCAAAAATGTCTGGCATCTGGTTGTCTGGTTTAAAGAATATTAAAAAAAATCTTTCTATTAAAAACAATGGTTGCAAAGTTTTGTGTTGACAATTTTGTCTCTTATTCTACTTTCAAGGAGCTGTGTAATAAAATGTTGATTTATCAGATTATGTTAAACTGAATTACTGGCTTTACTGACAGCAATGGATCATTTTTATTCACAATTTCAAACTGAATTAACAGCCTGCAAACTGTTTATGTTAAACTGTTAAAGTGTAGTCCCTCGTGGATCTGTCTATTGGTTTGTGCAGGATTGCGCCCTCAAATGACCTTGCAACCTTAAGTCTGTGGAGGAGGAGGAGGGGACAACGCTGTCCAACTTTTTTATATGGATTGCAGTACCTGTTTTAAACTCTAGTCGCATAGTTTACATAATAGCCCCTTTAAGACGTTGTAACGTCTAGGAGAGAAGCAGTTGGTGTTGGTGTCTCACACTTCAGGTGGTCTTAGAGGGGAGAGAGTCCTTAAAAATTGACACTTGATGCCAAAAAAAACATGTTTTTGCATGATAAACAAGTCGAGGCACTCACAGATGGTCTTAAAGTCAAAAGATGTTTATTTTTAGGGCTTAAGGAATAGAAAAATTTCATGTGTTCATCTGCTATAACGTGTATGTACATGCTCTTAAGTGCTACTCACACTGTCATGCAGCCACTTCAGGATGGTTCAGTTCTCTATAGCAACCAGAAGGTGGCAGTATTATCACTGCTATGATGATTTTAGGATGCACGGACGACCAAGCACTGTCACACAACACTCCAGTCTCCCTCTCTCTGTAACTTGTATTAA
Source organism: Solea solea (assembly GCF_958295425.1). Taxonomy (NCBI): domain Eukaryota; kingdom Metazoa; phylum Chordata; class Actinopteri; order Pleuronectiformes; family Soleidae; genus Solea; species Solea solea. The sequence continues at coordinate 5,274,543 of NC_081142.1, read as the reverse complement.
CTCTTAAAGTCACTCCTTGTTTTGCAGTTGTGCATCTACGCCGGTATCGCACTTTAATTCAAATCACTTAGTGCACACAACACGTTACCACATACACTGTGTGCGTTTTATGTAATGCTCGCATCGATCAAGAGCTTTGTAATGAAGTAATTTGCGTTCACGGGTGGAGTGGAAGGCCTTGTGCCGCGCGGTATAAATCTATCACGGTGATGCCACTAATAGTGTTTTATTTCTGATTCTTGTCCCAGAGGTCCAGATTGCAACCCCTGGCTTGTCGTCCTCTTGTTTTTCTCTGTCCATCCCCCTGAGGTGATCCTGTGGGGTGACAGAGGTCATAGAACAGCTCATTAACCCCACCCCAACAGCCCACACATTGCTGCAGTCCTCACTCCCTCGCTCCACACACACATTATAATGCTCCACTAATAGCAGTTAAGTCGACTTAAGCCCACTCCTTGAGCAGTTTGCTCTCAGGCCTGGGACATGTATGTGCCTTGCATGTCGACTCCATCTTAACATGTTTTCGTCGTGAATGTGATGCGCGGCAAAAATGCATTATCTCTATATGAAAAATGCTCTGCGTTGGCCTTTTTCCCTGAAATGAAACCGCATTTAAACTTTTATTGCACTATATATCCACACATATTAAAGTAGTATGAGATGTTTGATTCGGTTTGGTCGAACCTGTTGGCCAGATGTCTCTGGGCCTCCAGTCATTAATTGTTGTGTTTGTGAGGTATCTAAAAACACAGTGGGATATGGTGTTATTTTCCATGTTCAGACATCATTGTTGCAGTCAAAACATATTGGATAAGAGGAGCAGCAGCACCTCAGGGGCTGGGAGATGCCTGGGAGCTGTTGTCTGTTGTCTCTGGTGGTATTATTCCCTCAGTCTGTGCATGCCAGTGTGTGTGTGTGTGTGTTTGTCTACATGCTTATGCGCAAAAGGTGTATTTGTGTGTTTTTTTTCTTCTTTATAATCTCACTCTTCTGTGCACAAGTGCGCGCACGCCGTCGTCATTAAAGCTGGCGGTAAACGAGGCTCTAACTGCCCTCACAATGAGCCGATGCAGACGGGCTGTAATGTAAAGAAAACAATGACACATGCACACTAGCCTCATTTTCGGCGGCACACACCTTTCTCTGGGGATATAAAATGCCCCTGCCTCTGCACACCGTGGGACATGAGTTTCATCCAAACTAGCTGCCGTCCTCAATAAAGCCCACGTGAGCAGTCTCTGCAGTATAGATTTCCACTTCCTCTAAGGGTATATTTTGTTCAGATCAGGTGTTTAAACTGCTCAATATGACAATAATTAGGCAGCACAGAAGACGTGTTCTTTCTTATGTTGATAAGGGACGTTGACCTTTAACCTGTGCGCCCCTGTAGTCCCCCCCTCCTCTGCGGTACACCCGTCCCATATGCCCTCGGCCAATTGCCCCCCCGCCGCCCCCCTTCTTCTTCTTGCTATGTCCAACTACCATCAGGAAGTATAGAGGGGGGGATTGGACAGGCTTGGAGCTTTGCCTGTGGCCATCTCTCCTCCTCCCCAGAGAACAGAGGACTGAGGTGCCTTTAAACCACTGCGGCAAAAACCCTACCAAAACCCTGCAGTCATTAATATGCAAAAATGCAAATGAGTAGGTAATTAAGAGCTGGAGCTCTCTGGAGGCTCTTTGATTGCTAATGAATTCTAATCTACAAAGAAAAGGGGGGAGGGGAGGAGAAAAAGAGATGAAAGAAATAAAGAAAACAACGAGAGAGAGAAAAAAAGACGAGCTTCAATTCACGTTTTGTAATATCCATAAGTTTTCATATCAGATTTGTTTTTATCCGGGAGCCATAATGTGAGTTATTACCTCAGGTTTTTTTTTTTTTAATACAGTTACTCAGTGACACATGTGCGCGTCGGGCACACTGGGAGGAATATAAATGTTTAATAAATGACCCACAAAACACGCTTCTATCAAGTTAGGAGACGGGGTTTGGTTTGTATTTTTCCGATTAGCGAACAAACAGCCGTGGAAATATGATAACACGAGTGACGTGAATATCATTAGGGAGAGATCTCCTCGGTTGTGACACAGTGCAGCAATTGTGCAGATATTGCTAATTAGAGGAGAAGATGACAGGCGAGCAGACACTTCTGACCAGTGGCTACCAGAGAAAATAGAGGGTCAGATATCTCAACAGAGTGTTTCTTTGCTGCCGTGGCAGCTGTGTGCTGAATTAAAGGAGATGTCATTTCATCACTTCTGTGAGCCATAACACATCCCCACTTCCACTCTAACTCATTCACTCTCTCACTCACACGCACACACACACACACACACACACACGTATGCACACATTGCTGTTATTGTTGTTGCAGTGCTCCCACTACATCAACAATCTCTGCTTCCCTCCCCCACACAGGCTCACATCTATCTCCCTTTCACTCCCTCTCTTCCCCCTCCTGTCCTGGGCAGCACTGACATGCCTACTTCAATTGATTTAGAGTCAATTCAGCTTCTGATCTGATTGTTATCATGTGACTTTTTGCACACCTCCCCCTCAATATATGACTAGTCTATTATTTCCAGATTGGGAGAGAGATTTTTTTTTTTTTCTATCTCTGTCTGCTCGCTTCACTCTCTGTTTCTTCAGATCTCTCACCTCCCTATTCATCTCTGAGACACCAGTAACACCCCCATATCATCCACCACTGCCGTCTCTACCTGTTCTTCTCAGCTGTGCAGCCTGGTGCTGGTTGGTTTCCCGACTGCCCGGCTTTGTAAACAGGAATCTGGTGTTTTTTTTGTTCACTGTACCTGAAGCGTGGGTGGCAGAACAGGGGCACCCATGCAACTGCACAATAATGGGAATCCAAGATGGCAGGGAGGGGTCCCATAAAATCACCAGAGAGAACAGAGGAAGGCGGCATACAGGAAAGCCATTGTGAAATGAGAGCAGACAGAAGCAGCGAGGATTGTTGATTTAGTTTTTCCTTTAGTAAATAGATTGTTGATTTGCTTTGTGTTTGTCTGTCTGTGTTGGATCCAGTGTAGAGAAGTGTAGTGTTTGGGAGGATTAATGTCATGGACAATCCCTCAAACTCATTTTCTTTCTCACTGTGGAGCTCTGTGGGAATTACAGATTCGGGATAAGGGAGACAGACTTTGTGTTTTCTGCTGATGATGGTCCCATTTCCGAAGGAAGTTTATATCAGGGTTTATTGTGTTCTTTTTCAACGTGGACTGTTTGGAAGTTACACCGCCCTCACTTGCTCCCAACAATTGCTCGGTTTCACTCATGTTTTTCCAACTACTATCTCTGAAAGACGACGGCGTAACCTTGTGGATTATGTCCCATTTAAATCACCCATCCTCCCTCTCGCTCTCTCTGCTCGGCACATGTTTTATTGTTGTTTAACATGTTGGAAGTCGGTGTGAGTTTGGGGTGTTTTCTGCCAGGCGAGCTTGTAGTAGAGGGAAGGAGCCTCGACTTGACGAGAGTCAGTTTATCATGAGCACAGAGAGCACAACAGATAGATAGATTCCCCGTGTCTCCTCCCCTTCAGCACAGATAGACTAGGAGCATGGGCACTCAGCCAACACTATCAATCTATCCGCTCCTACCCCCAGCCTCTAACTCTTATTGGAGGACAGCTTCCAAAGGGGCAAGGAAGCATGAATCATAGCCCGGCTATGAGAAGCTGTTATGCCTCTAAATACACGTGTTGTGTCTGAAAATCACTCCGTTACTCTGCCATTAATGACAGACTCACCGGTGATTGTCACAGACCTGTAACAAAGTTAGCATTTAGTGTGGCCGAGGCTGTTCACAGAGAGGGATTGTTGGTCTTGGCCTAGTTTTCTTGTCTGATCAGAAACCTGTGCACCTCTGCCCTTCCCCCACACCCAAACCTAAGCCTCTACAATTACAGGCTGTGAGGGGCTCAGTATGGAGCGAGGTGAGCAGCTTGCCTCGCCAGTGAGCTTTGTGTGCGTTATGCCTATACAGTATTTCTACGGGCTTATCGTGGCGTGTGATATAACCTGGCGATGTGGTTTGCCTTGCATGACTGGCTTCATATGAGCAGAGCAGGACGGCGGCACCGGGTGATAAACGTGTGTAGCGTTTGTGATGTGAGGGAGTTGAAGTTGACAACAAACACTGAGCCCAGCTTTGAGGCGCTTTCTGATGGAGATTACAAATTGCTAGAATCAAAGGTGTAACACATGTCATTTGTCTATACTCTGATGCCCCCCTTTCATTTTTTTTCCCCCCCTTCAAAGCATAGCGGATTAAAAAAAAAAAACTCCAATAATAATCCAAAGTGGACCATGAAATTAGAGCATATGATTACACCTTATTACACTCTGTTGTTCCTCGCGTGTGGATTCAGAATATGTGTACATAGATAAATATTTCATTACATATGCACAAATATATGACTGATTAGCACTAATGTGTCAAACATATGCTAATTCTCCGTGTGCATCTGTGGTTAATTACAGATATGAAGTCAGGAATGGCTCAGAGGAATCACGGAGGGCGTGTGTGACAGCATCCCTCCCCACTCGGCCTTTAACTGTCCATTGTACTGTGAGTGTACGTTGAGATTAGAGATGACACGTTTGTGTTTTTATGTCAGGTCCCAGCTCTGAGGTTCCTGTGTGGCACATTAACCATGTGAGACCAGGGACAATGAAACATCATTTTTTAACATAAATATGTGTCCATTAGGTGTGTTTTTTTTCTTCCACAGGTGAGTGTAACATTTGTGACATTTGTTTTTTTGTTTTTTTTATTGTGTCACGCACTGAGAATACGGCAAAGACATTATCACAATCAAATATTTCCAATCTGTTTGTTATAAAGTGTAGCAGCATTTACTGGTGAATATTTCCCTCACCTCACTCTTTCCTTCCAAGCGTCATTTAGTTTGTCCACTGTAAAACCACGATGGTCCAAACCTCGGTAGAGCTGATATACATACATAAATAAGTAAATCATTAAAGAAATAAAAGCAAAACAATAATTCATACTATCAGGTCATTGCACACATCAAAATAAAAATGAAGTACAACTGTAATTATGATTGATTTAAATATGTTTTAGTCATTTTGATAATTGCAGATTATGTACTTATTTTACACAAATATAAAATTAAACATAGTAAAACCTGATTTTTCCCTTGGCTACAATGAGAATATTAGAAAATATAGCTGTAATAATATTGATATTGACCACACACATACACACACACACACACTGTCTTGGGCGATAACTCATTTCAGCTATAACCTGTTGTAACCATCCGATGTCCTCAATGTTCATCAAGACCCTCACTCTCTCCCCTCTCTATATATGTATGTTTTTTAATTATTATTCTTTTTCTTCCGCCCCCCCCCCCCCTCCCTCTCTTCTTCCTGGCTGCCCTTGTACATGCTCTCCATGTCAGACCCAGCTGTTACTACAAACTACTTGGAGGGCTTACAAGCCTCATTGCTAATACTGACAGAAGCACTATTCTTACTCAAGGCCTAACGTCTACTGGAAAAAGCGAGAAGATGGGAGATTTTCTCTGCCTCGCAAGAAATTCAATTTCCCATGCAGATGCTTCCATCTGTTCAAATCTAATCTTTTGATTAATACATTCCTCAATGAAAGGATGCCAAATAGGTATTAGATAAATAACTCAAGATGCCCTTTCTTTGGTGCTTATGATTATTTTTTCTCTCTCTCCCTTTGATGCTATGGCTGTCCTTTAATTTTGTGTGCATATGTGAGTACCTGTGTACATCTGCGTATGTGAGCACGCACATGGTATGTTTGTGAAGGTATTTATGGCCCATATGTGCATTTGTTCCGAGCAGTAACCCCATTACATTCCTAAGACGGTCCATGACACTAATTAATGTTCTGTGCCGAGGCTTTTCCTTTACCCCGGGGGACACCCAATGGATTATTTACCTATACGTCCTATTGACAGCAAATCCCCTGTCCATTTGGTAACCTCAATGCAAATAGACAGTTTGAGGCATTAGGGGTGTATGACAACAAAAGCAACCACACAGAGTTTGCATTTGTTATCTCTTCATTTTGTTTTGCAGCACATGAGCATCCTCAAGAGACACTTGAGTCAATGTAGCCTTTGTTGAAAGTAATAACTGTACTTTTGATGTTTAAGACATATTTCTGTGTTGTTGTTGTTGTTTTAAATGTGTGTTTCTCTGTTATATCATCCGTGTTTCTGAAACACCGTGTGTAGAACACATGCATACGTTGGAGAGGCTGTAGACAGGAAACAAAAAATGAGTCAACTGAACTTTCTTTCTTCTTCTGTGACAAGTTTTGTCCTCAGGTTACAGACAACAGCTGCCTAACACCTACAAACACTTTCAAGTGGAGTGTGTTTATTGTGTGGGTTCGTGTGACAAGTCATGCAGGTATGAGGTGTGCATGTGGAATAAAGGGAGACAACACAACAAACATAAGGGTTGCCTCTCTAAATGAATTAGTTCATCATCATCATCGTCATCTTTACAGAGATTTAGAAGCAGCGTGTTTGAAATGTGTGCTTGTTTCTCGTGTTCTGGACACAGCATTTTTGCATTATAGATATATACATTTCCGTGGATCATCTGGTATGGTATGCCCACTCTGTCTGAACTGTTTTCTCTGAACTCCCCCCCCCCCACACACACACCCACCTCCTCCTCACCCCACCCCCCACTCACTCTGTGATCCTATACACTCCACTCTGCTCTGGAGCAGGCAGTTACAAGCGGTTCCTAAGGGTGTGTTGGTTTTATGTTTGCCACATCATTCACAAAGAGAACGTGGCCGCGCGGAAATCGGTGATTAATAACAGATTTTGACGGGAAGTTGGTTGGAAAATAATATGGAATCTAATATCATTCTGATCTAACCCAAGTCATTTGATTTGACTTGATTGATCATACACTGTGGGAAATTCCTTTTGTTTTACAGCAGCAATAAAAAAAGATAAAAATAAGAATATTATTAAAAACACAAGCCTCGACTGCTGTGTGGAAAAAAGGCAGCCCAAGAATGTGTTTGGCACATTCAGTTTCAATTTTATAGGCAAATCATTTAATTGATAAGTTAAGATAATAGGTTGCAAATCAATCACAGATTATTTTTAAAAGCTTTCAGCTGAATAGACACAATTTAATTTGTGTTGCTACAACTGATTTCACAGTGTGATGGCAACAGAAAAATTACACCTTTATACTAATGACTAATACATTTATGGCACCGTAGAAACTTAATTATTCCTTATTTTAAACAATGAAAAAATAGCATTTACTGCATTATTATTATTAATATTATGACACAACATAACCAACTCTGAATCAATGAACCCTGTGTCCCAGCAGCACTTGCAGCTTCTCCCCTTAGATGACACCTCTACACACCGGTCCTCTGATAATTTGATGGCATCCTGTGGACCGTGGCTTAAAAAAATACAATTGCAGAACTATTTAAAAAAAATATCCCAATAGTTTTCTCTCAATAGAAAGTAGATAGATGTAAAACAATATTAATAATAAAGATATTCATAATAATAATAAAGCATTTAGTACATTATGAGCTAGATATACAGCAAGTGATTAGCATATTTGTTCACTATGCATCGCCTACATTTTCTGAAAATGTAATTTTACTTTAGATTTGCACAGTTGTTTGCTATCGTATTGAAAATAAAAAGATCAAAACCGTGGACTGAGACAGTAAAATTCTGACAAGCGGACACAGCAACTACAGTAATAAAATGATGTCAGCGGGCATGTTGGAGCCCCCTTCCGCCAGCCTCCCTGAGCACACAGGGAAAGTGAGCGTCAGGAAAAAGGGGAGACATTTTTTTTATTTACAACACGTGATTGGTTGGCGTTGCTGTCAGTCAACTGAGCGCGCGTTCCCATTGGCTGAACCCCTTCGCATTTATCGTGCCATCTCGTCGAGCTGCTGCTGTGTAATCGCAGGTAACTTTCTTTCGGTAGCCTTCCGCCGAACGACCTAGTTCGCACAGCACTCCGGCATTTTTAAGTGTTTACGGATACAACACGGTAAACCGAGCTCAGGGGTGAGACTTACCGTGTTTTTCGACCGCTTTGAGACGTAAAAGCCGCGTCCGTTCCTCCGTCAAAACAGCCCTTCTCTCATAGGCGTTTGAAATCGGACACCGCTGGCGTTGAGGCCCTCACATTTGTGCGGAGGGATACGTTGTTGCGTCTGACAATGTGGACGGAGGTGGTGAAGATGTCTACGAGAGAAGAATGAAATCATCTCAGTTGTAACAACAAAAAAGGGGAGACGCGACATTAGTTGCTATAATAGATTTGTTTGCACACAGACTTGTTACGTTGAAGCAAACACGTGGGCGCTGCGTGAAAAGCGGGCTTTACCGGGACAAAAGGAAAACGTCCACTGTGCTCCAGTGCGTTTCATGCACTGAGATCGAAATTCTCTTGAAGTTTTATGTTTTTTTCCCCCTCGCGAGTCTCTTTTCTTTTCACTGTTGGATATCAGACACTCGGAGAGGAGAGGTAAAAACACACTCTTTCACTTCATGTTTCGGGCAAAGTTGCATGATTTGGTCGGCTGTCATTGACACCCATTTCGACGCCTGCAATTTTCGAAAGTTTTTTTTTCTTTTTTCGGGGGTGAATGTGTGGTTACAGCGGGGGATGTTAAGTTTTTGTCTGGGTTTGAGGTAGCTAGCTAAGTGTGTGATGGTCTCCCTGTCGACCACGGAGGAGAGGAGGAAATTACTCCTTTGTTCTGCAAAAAAACAGACTCCAATAACGTTAAGTGTTACTCCTGCTTTTGAACAACGAGCGTTATTTTGTTTTTCCTCCCCCACCGTTTCTGGCTATAAGCTGAAAACATGAAATCTTCACGTTGTGTGACGTTGGCGAGCATTTAGCTAAACTTTCTGTTGTTAGCTAAGGCGTATTTTTTTCCACACAAGCCGTAAACAAACTTCATATAATAGTTTGTTTTTCATAAACACACAATTTGCCAGTAGAAGTGGCCCTTTAAACGTCCCTCTGTGTAAGTGTCTGGCCACCAGCTAGACTTTATTTTATTACACATTTGGCAGGAAATTCCAGCTGCTCCCACCCCCACCGTCTCCACCACTGAACTCCCTCATAATGCTCCACTTGAACCCTAATGTGTGGAAGAAAGAGCTCGGTATTTGTTGCATTAAGTTTGGAGCATTGCTCTTTATTGTGAAAAAGGATTACCACCTTTACCGTTACACTTGTGCTCTTTTCACTGGAGAGAGAGAGAAAAACACACACTAGATAGAGGGAAATATGTATATGTTTTTCTTGGTTGTGTGTTTGTTTTTTTTGTTTTTATTTAATGTCATCATAGTTGAAAAATAAATGGTGAATGGATTTAGTTGTCAGCAGTGGCTCAGCTCACCCCTGGATGTGGCCTAGCTTTACATGATCAAATAATGCTCTGCTCACATCCTTTGGTGCCCCTACATGTTTATTGTCATTGTTATAAACCGCTTCAGCCAGAGTGGTTATCATCATCATTATTGTTATAATTATAATATATAGTATTGTGCCTGGCACAGGACATTAACATCCGCTCCTGTTGGGCAGTGTTGAATCAACAGTTGAATATTTTCTGATAAGTGCGGCAGCCTCTTGTTTTTATTCCAGTTGTAACAGCACGGATATAAACACTTCTTGTATATGTAAACGTTCCTCATCTGTAAACATCCGAATTTGGTTTTTAACGGCAAAAAAGTGGCAGCCTAATTTGTGTGTGTGTGTGTGTTTTTTTTTTTAAAATCGCATTTTTAATAAACATTGCATGTTTGCCTGGGTGGTAAAAACTAAACGTGGCCCACTTATGTTTTGAGAAGTCATGTTTTATAATATGAGACTAGTTCCAAACAAAATCCAAATTTGTTTTTTTAAAGTAAATTGGATCAATGTAATCTATTTTAAATGTTGAGATTTTTGGTGAAGCTGTGTAGAGGTTTGTTTACAGCTTCATTGTGAAGAATGACCTGCCTTCTCTGCCTTGTGTGGGGTGACAAAGACCCCTAATCTGCCTGCTTCAAATATTGATCCAGCAATAGCTGAAGATGCCATTTTGTTACATTAAGCCCCCTCCATGTGCTCTACTCCATTCACTTCCCTGGGTCAATCTTATTTGGTAACATTAAGTTTATTTTAATGGAGTGTTTGACCCAGTCAGTGCTCCACTGTCTGGCCTATCCAGAAGTTTTCCAAAAGCAGTGACAGCCATGTTCTGAGCCTATTCACACATGGAGCGATGTGTTGAGTGTGAGTTTACTTCCTTTCCTTGTCTCAAGGTTACATTAGTAATGCTCCCCAGAGTTGGAGCGGCACTCTTTGTCTGTTTGACACAATCAAGAGTACTAAAGAAAGGGTGTTGCTTTTCAAACATGTAGAAATAATTATATTCAAAAAAATCTGTTCATCTAAATACTTTTGTTTTGCTTTAAAGTGGCTGTTAATTTGTTTTTAATTTCTTCACATGAATCCAAATATTCTGAGTTCACTTTTGTTAATGTCCTGAAACATGTTGTAGATCTTAAGACCATCTTTTTTTCTTTTTTCTTTTTTTTTTCTTCAATAAATTGCATCAATTAATGATAGTTCTGTGTTACAAAAGAGGCAGTAAAAGCACACCACCTGTTGGTGTCCAAGTGCCTCTGTTTCTCCAATCACTCCCCTTACCACTCTTTCCCTGTGAGGCTTGCAGAACCACTGCTCAGCATCAGAGAGCGGCCTTAGGCTTGTGTTGGAATGCAAAACACAGGGTGAATCCAGTATTCATGCTCACTGTGTCATTTGACAAGGTTCTTTCTGAGTTGACATATGGTAATTTAGTAATGACGTGTTTACATATAGTCATTAGCTCCGTCTTTCACCCCTATTTCCTTGGGCTAACAATAGTCCTAATTATGTCTCTAATTGTAAATGTAATACATTCTCTTTTATGTTGCAATGATCGACATATGGTTGTGTTATTCGCCATGGTTGCGTAAAAATGAAAGACAATTCTTTCAGTCATTATTTGGTACTGATGTGACGAAAGGCAATGCATTCGTCATTTCATGGCGGTGTCGTTTGAAGTGCTTGGAAGGGAAGGCAGTGTCTTTTGAGAATTAGCAGTTTTTAGTAGACCGACCTAAAACGTATGTTGTCTCTTTTCTCTTATTGGACCGTATTTTCAGTGTGGTAGGAATTTGAGCTTTACGTTTTGGCCAGCTAATCCTCAGTTGATTTGGTTGAACTCACCAAATATGCAATATTTTTCTTTGACTTGGATACACATATTTTGCAATTAATTATTTCGAGCATTAATATCGGAGTTGCTTTTATTTTTGAGAAAAATGCACTGGTTGCTTATGGGAAACTAACGTGCTACACATGTGAATTATCTCATGGGTTAATAGAAGGCTTGTGATATTAGCACAGCTAGAGTAGTTTGAATCATTCATTTCCATCATCCTCCTTGTTCTTTTTGAGAACTACATGTAACTTCTCTTTGTGCTTGCTAGTGCCATTAAAATCCTGTATCTGCAAATTTCTCTCGTAGGGATTATTAGAGACTGAAGGGTATGAACGAACAGCAGCCAAGAATGGCTGCAGTGGAAACTGACAAGGAACTCAACGACCTCCTGGATTTCAGTGCGGTAAGAGAGCGGGAGAGTAGTCCTGGGTTGTTATGGGTGGCAGTGGTAGGTGGGTGGCACTGGGAGAAACAAGCTAAAGAGTGCGATACAGGTCTGGAAAGAGATGGAGGTCTGAATGAGAGAAGTGGGTGGAAAGGTGTGTGGGAAGGGAAGCTTACTTTATCAAAATCTGTGACAAGTCACTTCAATATATTGCTATCCCTCATTCTCAGCGTGCAGTGCTAGTACTGATTCAAAGCATGGCAGGTAAAATGTTGCGTCAACTCAGGGTGAATGGTGAAAACGATACAGATTTTAAACATAGGTTCCTCACTTACGTAGGTGATGGAGACCTACATCAACAAGGAAGTGTACCCATACTGTAATGAAATGGCCCCTACTGTCAAATGTAAATAGAGAATATGGATTGACTGTAGGAGATGGTGGAATTAATTTCACCTTTGTCAGTCTTGTTTACATTTTCTGTTCAGGGGTGATAATGTGATGTGTGATCTGTGTTGAGCAAACAGCCACTACATCTCTTCTTGTCATATTTTTAGTCTTAAGGAAAACATTTTCAGAGTGAATCCCCCCAGACATTACCTACAAAGTGAATAGAGGTGTTCTGTTCACCTTTTATTTACCTGTGTTTCACTTTGCCCTGAAGCCTTTTGTTGAGCTTTATGCTAACATAAACAGCGCAAACGCCCAATGGAGCTGTTTTAGTTGTTTTTTTTCCCCTCCAAAATAAAACAAACAGTTGAAAGAGCTAAATTGCCAGCGCTGGAAAAATGATTAAACATCATGCACAACAGGTAGGACTAACAGAAGGTTAGAAATTATGGGCCTTTACAGAATGACATACAAGTTGATACCAATTCATATATTTCCTTCAGCCCTTCACAAAAACACTGTCTGTAAATTTCCAGGTTCAGTCGTACAAATGTATGAAATAACCAATTGATAATGGCTTCAGTTACAAGAATAACAGTTTTAGAGCAGTTTTTATTTAATACTTATGAAAGTTTACTTTTTGGTGTACAATGTACATAGCCCAGATAAACATCTGTCTTCAGCTAATTATTTGCTGATTGGCCGATGACCATTAACAAGATTAATAATAAAGATAGCTGTGTGCAGCCAATAAATCTGTTCATCCCTAGTTTTTATACTAGAACCCAGCAGGACTCGCTTTATTTTTAGTTCCTTTTTGAAATGCAATGATGTGCATTGTTGGTCGAGCTCTGCGACAAGGACGTGTTTGAATTAGAGTAGTCGTATTCTCCATCACATTATTGGTATTCACATGAAAATTTACTCCAGAAAGAGGAGATTTTTTTTTTGTTGTGAAGGGGGTTTGTGGGTGGTTCTCAGCACACATTTGGGTTTGCGTTAGAAAAGCTCCAATTGACCAGCTGCCAGTTTGAATCAGCAGATGTTTTGTGACAATATGACATTCATAATATGGGTAAAGAACCGTCAAACGCCGTACCAACACATTTCCGTCTCTTTGTTTATTTGCTCGTCACAGAAATGCTCGTTAGACTGGACGTTGAATAAAGCAAATTATGTTTGAGAGGTCTGTGATCAAATGTGGAAAAAGGATGTTTTTGTATTTGTTTTTTGGACGTTATGGTTTTTTTTTCTTTCTTTAGATATGGTAGTTGCAGATTGTTTCATGGTTTTCTAGTTACTAGAAAGTGTGCTTTGTACAGTAGAGCTAGTCACTGAAATGATACCACACCACAGACATTTAGGCCACACTGTAGCCTCATGGTAAAGCCCACAGTAGCTTCACCCTTTGAAAGTCGTGCCCCCATCATTTGAAGTTTAAGTACTGTCTATGTCTGGTTTCATATGTCCCAGATATGTAAAGGTTGAGCTTCAGTATGCTCTAAAATAGTTATGCTTCAGTATTTTTCATATAGAAAAACCAACTGACTGTATGTTTTTATAATCTGGTATTTTGCTAATGAGGACTTTGAATGTTTATATCTCGATAGTCTTAACTAGCTGTTTCTAACATTTTTGGAATAGGTAGTGTTTATTTTCAACCAATGTAAAACTGAAGCAGCCCACCACTAAACAACACATGTATGTGATTTCATTTATGGTGGAAATAGGATGTGTGAAGTGTGCCACCCTTTGATTTATTGCTCACAGCATATTTCCTCCTCTGTCTTATAGATGTTTGCACCTCCTGTAGCCAATGGCAAGAACAGAACAATGACACTTGGAAGCACTCAGTTTAGTGGATCAGGTAAGTTTTTCATCTACTTACAAGTCACGCATTTTTGTTGTCAGTACCTAGTCACGATAACTTTGTTTTGCTTTGATTTGATTGTTTTGATGACCTGCATCATGTGTTAAATATTTAGTTATACATTAAACAGTTGCTTTTTATCAGTAGGAGGAAAAATTAATCAGTTAAATATATGGGCCACAAAATTTGGCATCAGTTATCAGCCAGCGATTTTATAAAAATCGGCATCAGCCATAGAAAAACAATATCGGTCAACCCACTGTGCTCATGGCTTTACAATATTGATGAAATGCTTGTGTTGGCACTACACTGTTTACAAGAGCTTGAGTAGTTTAACATATGACTATTAAGCAGTGTCTGCACTAGTTTTAGACTTGTTTATGTTCGGATTTCTTGATAGTTGTAGAAAGCATTATTAGATTATAGATAATAGATTATAGATAGAAAGATAGATAAAAACATTATTATTATTATTAATAAGACTATTGCTTTTTGCCCTGTAACTGGCCTGAATTTAGCATTGACACCATCTTGAGAAAATGGGAAAATAGGCCTCAATTCTTTTGAAGTCCCGAATTTTTTTTGTACAAAGAAGTTCATTTGTGAACAGATTAAATTGAACTACGTGGGTTTTTATTGTAACCGTCTATTCATTTAGATGTAGGCCTTTATTCCTTGACTTTTAAAGTTAAGATTAGCTGCCCTTTAAACCCTGTCAGCACCTGAAGCTTTTGAGCACGCTTTTCTCTCTTCCTGAATGTTATTAGTAAGTTGTGTTACTTCGGTTCCTGTCACCCTGCCAACCTGGCGTGTGAAATTGAGTCACACTCCCCAGTGTTCCCCAGAGTGAGAACTTGGCCACTGAGGAACAAAGACAAAAAAGGAGGCTTATGGACTTGAAACAACTCCCCCACCCTGAAGTGTAAAACACTCCTCCCCCAACACGACACAGGGCTCTTACCCCCACTGATCTGCAGGAAATGGCTTGAGTCCGAGACAATGTCCCTCACCCCTAGCTCACAGCCTCTTAAACTGGCCCAGCATGCAATGAGTGGCCAGAGTGGAAGAGAGAGCTTGTTGAATAGGGATCAGCCTGTGGAAGGCAGGATTCTGTTTGTTTCTATTACAGCAGGCAATTACTAAGCAGTGAGGAGTTAATTCCTTCCCCCTCCCTTCCTCACATCCCAAAGTGTGGCCCTTGGTCATTGACACCCATTTTAATGTAATACTTCAAGCTGTCACATTTAACTTGAAGATCCGCAGGTATCCTCTCATAGCACCTGGTAGCCAAAAAATTCTAACATCTGTGAATTCAAACCCAGGAGTTTCTCATAGACTCATGCCATAAGAGATGTAGTAAAAAGAGTGTTGTATGTTTTTATGAAGAAAAAATTCATCATATACTCTTAGATTGCACATAAATAAAGGAAAAGAGGATGCTAATATTACATAATCAAAAGAAAATATTTTAATTCATTTTTGTGTCATGGTTGGGTTTTCAAATGCCCCAAAAACAACATACTACTTCATAACACACTGTGCCAAGAGGCCAGGAAATGTGTTTTATAGAAGTGATTACCATCAAAGAACAATGTCCATCTATGACGTCACTTAGGCGGCTTGTATATTCAGGGACTCAGTAGCGCGGGAACGGCAGTGGGCAGCCCAGTGGACCACCAGACCACCTCTATTCATCAACACAAAAGTGCTCAGAGGGGTGCTAATTGCATTAAGCGTCTTTCTCCTGTCCTCAGTGGTGTGTGTGTGTGTTGGGAGGGGAGAGGAGAGGAATGGAAAGAAGTGAGGGACGTTTGAGAAGTAGAGGAGGTTGAGTGTGATGAAGTGTGTGTGGTGTGAGCAGGCCATGCCCATAAGCCTTCAGGCAGGCGTCCCCTCTGTCACCTTTGCAGCTGCCGGCAACGTCTTCAACCCCCATCACACACGTACACAGCGCGTCATGCTTGCTTTTGCCTGAAATCACAACAAACACAGTGAATTTGCACATGTGGTCACACTCGGTGGCTTGCTGGCGTGGTTTTGATTTTTGCACTCTGAGTTTTATACCTGTAAACATCTTGTTTTGTTGTATGCTGTATTTTCAATACAATTTCAATCAGTGTGTTTTGAGTAGTAATAAAAAAACACCAAACCCTTAAGAAACAGGAAATCTATGCATCTCCTCTCTGTGAGTAAATGTGTTGTTTTCATAGCCTGCAGTCATGAGAAGTGTTTGCCGGTCAAAAGATAAACATTTTTTCTAGAGCTCTGGTTGTGAGTCAGTGGGAGCACATTCACAGTAGCCATTTTGGAATGTGAATCCTATATGTCCAAAGAACCTGTTATTTAAATGCTAATACTATATCATTTATATTGATGTGTTGCATATCCATTTCTTGGGCACATTTTATTATAAAAGTTTTGCTTTAAAAGTTGGCTGTTCAAATGGTCATCACTTAATGGAGTTGTAGGCTTCATGTAGTAATTAAAACATTAATTAATTTAAGATTTGGTGTTATGGTTCTAAAAGGCGCAGATTGATATTTTCTTTTTAAATTCAGACAGCCTAACACAGCATCAGAGGTATACAAAGAGGGAAGATAACTAATAACAATATTAAACAATATTAATACATGTGACGTGTGTAGGATAACATTTCCTTAACTTAACTTTCACTCAAAAGCAAACTTCTATCTTAAATTACCTGACGGGTATCACATTAATTATTGGTATTGATGAAAATCATTCTCATGATATCATGATTAAATGTTTGGTCCGGCCCTAAGTGTGCTATTGTGCTATAATGCTAGTGTAAGTGTTGCAACAATTAATAAAATCTTAATAATAAATTAATTTCTTACTCATCTTACTAATTAATTATTAGTATAATTAGTTTCTTTGCTATTTTAGGACAGAAAACTAATTGAATAACTCGCTTCTTACGATACATTTTAGGATGTTGTCATGTTTCTGACATAGCTGTTTTTTTTATTTTACCACATGATGGATCAATAAAATAAAGTAATAAATAATGGAATGATTGTTGTAGATCTGGCCTTTGTTCGTTGGCCATTGTTAAAAGAAGGCATGGTTTGTGTTATATTTCTTTGATCTTTATGTACATCTGGATACATTTCAATCATGAGCTGAGATTTCATATTAACCATGTAGTGATAGTTGCCATTTAGATTGTATACAAATGCAGTCACAATCTAATGATGTGAATGTGGATCAGCACACAAAATATGGAAAAGATTCCAGTGTATTTTGTGACTCTAAATGTTAAATTGTAAATTCAAACCCACAGTTATTTATTGAAGGGATTGGTTGAACTGTTAAAACAGTTTCTACCAAATATAATATGAACACAGCAACAACTTTAAGGTATCAATCACTATTTTTTAAGAGCACTTGAAGGTTGGTCATTTACAACACCAGTATACATTTTTTATATCATTGTGGTTGCCTGTAGTGACTGTCAAATTTGTGTTTTGTGATCCACATGATAGAGAGGAACAACAGTAGGAAGATCCGTCTTCTAACATAGTTGAGCTCTTCTAGACCGGCTGAGTGTCATGTCACCTCAGCAGCTCTCCACCTCGTTTTAATTGCCTCCGAGTTAATTACTCCAGTAAGTGTGAAACAATGTTGACAGACTTCTCCTGCACAGCCGTGCTTTCACTCGATCCACTGCACCCCTGCTGGCCAAATGGAGGCTGCATAGGCGGATGAGTGGTGTATTGAAAATAGCTGTGAAGATTGTGAACTTACTCTCCTAACTACTTGTTAGCATGTGAGGCACCTGCTGTAATCATGATTATTACATGTGAACATACTATATTTATTGTTCATAAATTGAGATGGACTTGTTTTTGTTAAAGTACATGAATTCATAGCTTAGCGAGAAGTAGACATCATTGCTGATGTCTGTTCTCTGAAGTGGATTTTTTTGGTGCTACTTCTCCTGGCACCAAGCATTGTCTAAAAGTGTCTTCATACAAAGTCTGTCATCTTTATTTAGCAGCAAGCCCATCGCTAGAGTCCTGTGCCATTGGACATGGTTGTTGGTGGTGCAGCACTGTATTGTTGCGGTGGCCTTTCAGCAGGGTTGATCTGACAGTGAGCGAGGCTGATCTTTTTGAGGTCCCCTTTTCTCCCTGCTTGCCTGATTCTCCATGCCACTGACATCAGCTCCATAGATCATGGCTGTCGCAGTGTGTGTAGGTGCTTGCACTGCTCTGTTAGTCTCATCACTCATTCTCACTCGTCAGCCGGGCTGATCTCGCCCAGACCCTTCTCACTCCTGTTCCTTTCTCCCTCCCTCTTTTTCTCTCTCTCTCTCCCTCCCCCCTCCCCTTGCTTTCTCCTTCCACTCGCTCATTGCTTTCTCACACACATTTTTTTAATTAGGCAAAAATCAAAGACGAAATATGAATATTCATAAGGAATCCGCATTAATATGCACAATTATGCAAATCAGCATGCAATTAAGCCTTGTGTCTCCTGAGAGCCTGGGTAGCATTAGTGCATAAGACAGGGAGAAGAGGATGATGGGGGTATTTTGGAGTTTTCTGCTCCACCAGTCTTTTGGCTGTATTTTTCCTTTGTCACACACGTCAGTCCTTTCTTTACCTAAAACACCGTGATACGTGTTTTGACTTCACACATTTTGTTTGTGTGCTTGTATGCGTGAGATTGACTGAGTGGAATATGAATGTGCCTTAGATGACATTTTATCCTCTTGGATTACATTAGGGTTGTGAATGGTTAATTTCCTGCTATTCAGTGACCGTAATGAACACTAATGGGAACTCTGAACAGCATTTGCAGTGTGGTTTTTGCCAGCGACGGTTTGACATCGCAATACATCTTGAATGTGACGACAGTGTGTTTGATCAATACTGATGCTCTCTCTTGGCTTGTGCAATCCCATTGTGGCCACTTACGGACATAAAACAATATGACTAGGACAGGGTGACGGTTTCCCTATATATGGTTCCAATATTGGTATATTTCTTTCACATCTCTACACTGTGACACACAGGATGATTATTAAATGCTCCTTTTCAGTGATGGCTTACATGTTTTCCTCAACCCCCTTTGTGATTCTATCATATCTAATTCATACAAACTTGCTGTGTGTTTTTTGCAGCACTAGATGAGCGCAGCGGCTCTGGGTCTTGGGGCTCGGGAGAACAGAACAGTCCCTCTTTCAGCCAAGGACGGGTAAGATCTGAATACACACAAACCCGCACTTGTAAGCTGCACACGATTTTAAGTTTGAAGATCTAAGCATTAACACCAGATGCCAAGATATTTTCACGCACTTGCACGTTTGCAGTTAATCACTCAACACAATCTTCTCTCCTAACCACCACAACAGCTTTGTGCTGTTTTTCTGCAGCGTGCCATGTTTGATTTAAAGTGGTGGTTTTACTTTCTACCTAATAACCTTGGCTCAGGTTCTTGTGTTGGCAAGCTCCCTGGTAGCCCAAAACCTCTGTGGAAGCCCACCAGTAATTGCAGCTTCACATCCACCGTAACTGTCTTGGCACAACTCTTGTGTAAATACAAGGAACAGGGGGTGAAATAGATGCAGCAGGCTTTGATTACCACAAGTTGATAATTAAGAAAGTCAGTTTGAATCCCCAGAGCTGATGCAGATATGTTTGGCATGAATCCTGTTGGTTGGAAAAAGAAATCAGAGGGAGGGTACATTTTTAGCCATATAGGTGTGCTAACAAGAGTGGTTGGAATTTTGTATTGTTTTATGTTTTATTTGCCTTTCTTTGTGTCACTCATGTTGCTTTGCATGTGTGCCTTTTGTTAACTACAGGGCTATGGAGAAGGATCCCACTACAGTGAGCATGAAGGCTTGTCCTCTCCCTTCATCAGTTCAGGAATCACAGGTATGCTTCTTTTTGGCACTCTTTAAGTCATTTTCCACAAGTGACTTTAATTTGTTTAAAAAAAACAACAACCCACAGTTAAGTTAGTGGCACTTGAGGAAAATTGGTGTATAAATTGGGCCAATTTACTTCTGCTAGAGGAAATGTTGCTTTGTCACATTCCAGTTTTAAGATAAACATGTTGATACTGCCCATTTGGACTGTGTGCATAATTTGTTATAACCACAGAATTGTTTTGTGTGTCACAAAATGTTTCTCTCTCTCTGTGTGTGTGTGTGTCTGTGTGTGTGTGTGTGTGTGTGTGGGTGTTCATTCGTTGAGTGTTGGGGATGTTGGGGCACTGAAGCAGAAACCTTCCCTAGGGTTTTGTCTGGCAGGCAGCTTTATGCAGCTGAGCGTGCTGAAAAGGGGGAGAGCATCTCTGGACTTTTTGTACTTTAGAAAACCTACTTTTCATTTGTTTCAGCACACATCATTACCTCCTCATGGTCAGGGTTTTACTTGTATTAATGTCAAATTTGTGCTTTCATCTTGCAGGTAAAAATGAGAGGCCACCTTACCCTCCCTTTGGAAGCCAGGTATGTTACCATTTCACAACAAGGCTATGTAAAAGATTAAATTCACATCATGTGTAAGAGTAAAGAAGCCCTGTGTTCTCACTTCTGTTTTCATGTTTAACACTTTGAATGAACGGTCTTCATTTCCTGGAACTGAAGCTGTTTGTGCTGTGTTCCCACGCTACTCTATGTAAACCTTGCCTCTTTCTGTCTTGTCTAGCCTGGTTTTCTTCCCAGCGACATAGCGATGCCTAGCCCAGATGCCATGTCCCCCCCCTCTGGCCTAAAGCCTGGCTCCCAGTTTTACCCGTCATACCCCAACAACCCCAGAAGAAGGCCGCCTGAGGGAGGCATAGGTACACAACAGACATGGGGCATGTTATGATGCCAGCTAATTCTTTTCTATGATTGTTCTTAATTTTCCACCCATAGTGCTCCTCTGTTATTTACAGATCATTTTCTTGATTGTATTGGACTTATTTTCAAATTGTTCAAATACCTTGTTTTGTCTAATCAGTTATCTGGCTTGTTAATATAAGCAAATATTGAACTTGTAATGGTTGGAAGGAGTTAATTATTGGTCTTTTTTATTTAAACTATGATTGATTATCAGCATTCCTAGTTTATTGATAGTAACAGTATTTGATTTCAGTTGTTTCAGTGCTACTCTTGCCTCAAAGCTAATACGTTATATGGAACCAACAAGACCAAAAGTGTTTTTCTTTTATTTCTTTTATATTTGTGTAGTTGTTTGACTGTTTTTTTGTCTACATTTGGGGAAAAAAAATCTTTCCAAAAGAAAGCTGTGCACTGATGGCTGCACAGCATCGTTTCATTCACACTGACATGCACTTGCATTGAAAGCTGAAATTATTGCAAGCACATAACAGCATCTGGATTGACATTTATACTGTCAAAGCCCTTTTTTCACTGTTTCACCTTTTCTGCATTTCTCTGCCGGCCTGTATACAGACACCCAGCCAAAGAAGATTCGGAAACCCCCCGGCCTGCCGTCCTCGGTGAGTGCTTATTTATGCTCGCCTCTACCACTCACAGCTAGTCCATTCCCGCTTTCTCTTTATGATCCTACCTCTCACTCTCCCTCCGTCACGTCCATACGCATTCTGTGCACTGACGCACATACACACTGCTTTCTTCACTTTGGTTGAGCACCTCTGTGACAGACGGGTATAAAGATCTGCTGCTCAGTCAAACTCTGAGACCTGACAGTCGGGCAACTTAGACCCCAATAAACGTGATCCCTTCGGTTGTCTCTAGTCAAGTGGTGTTCTGAGGCTGGTTGTTATGTAGACAAGCTAATTCATAGGATTTTTAGTTACTTTGTCAACTCTGGTGTCTTACCTTCTTCAGAGGCCCATCTTGGATTTCAAGGTTTCGGAGAAAATGGAGATGATGGATTTGTTGAACAGATGTTACAGGCAGGCTAATGAATGAGAGTGAAAGTTTGCTTCTAATAGTGGGTTTAATTTTGGATCCAGTTCAAAGTTGGTAATATGATACCTGGATTTGTTAAGCTGCTTCTCTCATGCACATTAGCATGGTGCAATGTACAGACTATTCAGGAAGATGTTTGATAAAATGTAAATATATTCATTTTCACTTACTTATAGTTTGTGCTTTTGTTTTCTTTAAAATGTTAAAAGTTAAATCTCAGTCGATCCTAGCTTGAAGAAGTCTGAGCTTGATTTACAGTACCAAGTGTCACATTTTGTCAGTGGGCCCAGAATTTTTAGCAGCTGATGCAGCTTGTGTGTTGATGGCAACCACACATAGTTGGAAACACTACTCACTGTTACTTGTGTAAGTACAGGGCTCTAGAGTGCGGCCAATGTGGTCGCATATGTGACCAAAATGTTTGGAGTGCGAGAAAAAAAATTATTTGGTTACACTGGTGCACCTAACGTTTCCAGGCTTTCCCATACATTGATCAATGCACAGTGACAAATTGATTCTTTTTCCCCCAAATGCAATTTAAAAACCCAACATTCATTCATCTCCCTGCCCTGCCTCTCTTTCTCTGTGTGAGTAAGACACAAAGGCATTCACATACACACACAGACAAACAGCTGACTTGTCTGTCCCTTCTCTCAACACAGTGCGTGCAGCCTGTATCAAATGATCGAAGAACGATGTTCATGGTATTTTTCTTCTACTAGCGTCTTGGTTTGCACACTCGGTAGATAGCATTACCTTACTACCATCCCTCTCTATTGATGAACCCAGACATAACCTTGTTTATAAATTCACCATTCGAAAAACTGCAGCATTAGTGTGTGTGCGTGGTGACTGACAATATACAGTACTTACTACAGTAGACCACACTATACTACATTATAGTAAGTAATGTTCATTATATATTATAGTAATTTCATGTTTATATAGAGTTGGTTAGTAGTTATTTAAAAGGGTTTAATTAAGTCTGCCATTGTATACTGTCTTATTTTCCTTGTTTATCTAACCGGCAAAGTGAAGGATTGTCACCATTTAATGGGCTTGTGTTCCGTGTTTGTGCATGATGTGAATGTTGTGTATACTACAAGACCAGTATCAAAAACAGAATGTGCTTTAGACTTAGCTGAAGAAGTAGCTGTGGTAGTAATTGCAGGAATAATCAATTTACTCCACCACCTCAGCAGAAAAAATGTCTGACAGAACCAGGAATGTATACAGTTACGTTAACAGAACATACAACCTCAGCTGCGCCGCTCCCTCCCTCCCTCCCTCCCTCTTGCTTGACCACTCACACAGTACGAGCACACACACACACACACTCTACTGTGCCTCTCTCTCGCTGGAACACTCACTCATGCATAACAAATATTGTTGTGTACTGTGAAACCGTTGAAATTTATATCAATACTGTGATATAAATTTTTGGTCATACCGCTCAGCACTGCCTTTTAATAAAGATAAAATATTTACTCACACTTTATTCTGGTTTACAAACGTGTAAATAAGTGGATATGGGAAATGATAAATGGGAATCCCTTAATATTGTGATACTAAAGGCAGCACGTTGAAACTTTTGGGTGCACCTAAATGTTGTGCTGGTTCACCTAATTGAAAAAGTAAGGCACACCAGTGCAACCAATGTAAAAAGTTAGTCTGGATCCCTGGATTATATACTTAATGAGTCCCGCTGTTGGTTCAACGTGACTTAAAAAAGAATGTAATATTGATGCGTAAGTCCACACCATACCCATGTATTTAATTTTTGTTAGATACCTGAGAATCGGTAACACACAGTGATGCTACATAGTGTTGTATGGATTCTGTGTTCAGTTTGTCAATCAGTTTTCCGATAGACAAACTGAAAACTAATTGACAGGCGCCATAAGTGCATAGGGCCTGTCTCATGCCTACTCAAAATGGTAAAAATAGGATAATTCCTGATGGTCCAACATGGCACTGTTGTGGCAGGATTTCAGCCACCGCTCTCTCGATAGCCGGTCCAAATACGACACATGGGACTGTTGTTACTGTGTTTGTGAGAGAGTTGCACAGTTTGGGGGCAATGGAGTGCTGTCCACAGCTCTACAATTACACTACAGTGCAAAACATGTTTTGTAATGGTAAATGTAGTTTTTTTTTTGATTCATTAGGTAACTGTGACAATGAACCACCATCTAGCAAATCAATGTAAACACTGACATCACTTTTACAACACTAGAAAAAGAACACAGAGAGTGGAACCTTTTACAAAACTGCTCCGTTTCACACTGCATGAATAAACCCGTCGATCGTTGTTGATCGTTTAGATCGCCACCAAAACTCCTCATATCTTCCTTTGGTCTTAACCAACAGTCATTTGCAAAAGTCTTGGGACACCACCAGCTTTGTTGTTTTTATGCCTGTCAAATTATGTTATCATCGGCATTTGGATTGGAATGATGGTGACATTGGTCTTATATATTATGTGTATGTAATTATCAGTCATGTTTTGAAACCTGGTGTATTAGACCTTTTTCAGCTGATATTTGTTAACGTGAATTAGTAGGACAAACGCAGGTTTATACCAGTAACATTAAATAGGGTTCCACTCCAGTTTGTGGTAGCATTTTTTTTGTTGTTACTTTAAAACTGCTAGACTCTACTCTAGATGACAATATGAATAGCGATTGTGATATAATTTGCTATATCAGATTGAATGGTCATTTTTAAATTTTTCTCATTTTCATTCAAAAAACACATTTAAAATGATCACTTTATTAATATTAGTGCAGATCTGTCAGACACAAAGATATCCCCTTCAGTCTGTAGAATAAGATGTGTATAGGTCAAGCCAATAATTAATCTAAAATGATATTTTGATACACAATTTGTCTTTAACAAATATTGCGCTGCCTGTGGTTTGGAAATTGCAGTAAGCCATGT
Source organism: Solea solea (assembly GCF_958295425.1). Taxonomy (NCBI): domain Eukaryota; kingdom Metazoa; phylum Chordata; class Actinopteri; order Pleuronectiformes; family Soleidae; genus Solea; species Solea solea. The sequence continues at coordinate 5,249,738 of NC_081142.1, read as the reverse complement.
TGTGATTTTGATAAATGTAGCACTGTTAGAACAACAAATCTAATGGTAACCTTAGATTTTTGCACAGTACTGTACATAAATAGAGAGTTTCATCCAAATCTGTCCTTAACTTTTTGAGTTATGCTGCTCATAGTTAAAGGTGGCCGAAACCATAATATCCTTGGAGGGTGTAAAACCAGCTACTCCACCTGAAACTTTTTTGCACCAATATAAATTCAGGCTCCTTCTTGGCCCTGAACTGACTGACGCACTGCTTTGTAAGACGGCAAATATAACATTTATTGTCAGGACCCCACTGGGCAGTTAGTTGCCTATGTTACTACCGCTGTCGGAGCTCAGTCTTGCTGCTTGCGCTGCTGCCAAATCATGGAAATGCTTTCATTGCACAAACATTTTTCTGTAACCTACTCCCCCTGCTACTGTAGTTCTCAGATGACGAGAGTGATGCAAAAATAAAGTGGGTATGGACCCTTTGCATCACAGCACTTGTGGCATCTGTGTTTCAGTATGGTGCTTTAGACCATCACACCATAGCACTGCAGCAGTTGTAAATATTTGATTTGCTTGTGGAGGCCATGTTGGAAAAAGTGTAGGGCTGCAATGATTAATTGATGACTAAATTAATCAACTATTTTGATAACCGATTAATCAGTTTGAGTGGTGTTGTTTTTTTAAATAATTAAAACAAGCTCTCTGTTGTTTCAGCGTCTTAAATTGAAACACCAATCAACATTTTTCAACAACAGATTAATTTAGAAAATAATCGACAGATCTGTTATGAAAATAATTGTTAGTTGCAGCCATGTTAAAGTGTTAGAATTGTTTTGATATTTCTTGGGTAAAACACCGGCACAGTAGCCCTGTGTCTTCCCTATGAGATATTCATCTAAATGTTGATTAAAGTTAAATTGGAATGAAATGCCAAACTACTGGTGTTTGTGTGATCAACACATAGAGTAGATCTAGTACAGTTTAAGGATTTATTTAGCTGACTGGGCAAAAATAACAAAGCCATGGATGTGTTAAGTTCTGGTTTCATAATACTTGTCTTTTGAAACGTGACATTTTTGTCAAAGTGGGTGAAGATGCTTCTAATTGTGACTGTGTGTTTTTCCCACAACTAATGGCTCTCTGTTCACTCACTGGATCATTTGATATATACCATCTCTTAACACAGTGATTGACGCCATATATGATAATGTGTTTATAAAAAAGTTAAATGATGATTTTGAGTATAAATATGGAATCATCCACAGCTGTAAGGTTCTGGATAGGCTTTAAAATTGACATTGAAATTTTTTGAATTAGACCTTTAGAAAATGTCTATGAATCCTGTATCTGGTAGGAAATTAAGTGTTTATATTATTATATTTTTGTTTTTGCATCAAACTTACTTTGGGATAAAGTTGTAACGGATGCAAATAGTGGAGCCAGCTGCATTGATCAGGTGAGACTGTGTTAGATGGACGAATTTACAGATTGAGCACTGCTTGACTCGCACTTTTCTTGTTTACTTAACAAGAAAGTGTTGTGACTTTGGGGTTGTCCCTCACATGTGGGTATTGTCAGATCAAAGTTGGGGCTGAAACCTCCGCATGTAGAAACTTAGCCATAGTGACGGCATCACAGAGATTGTAACTGCTCTGTCTGGTAGAGGTCCTCTTTTCTTGTCGTCTGAACCTCAGTCATTCCCTGCAGTGTGAACGATGACCGCACGGTTTTAGTGCGAATGATGAGATGTCTGCATTCGTGTGCGTGAACCCCCCCTCCCCCATCTCACCCAGCCCTCCGCCTACGCTTCACCACATGATGGCCTGGTTGGGCCTCCCCCCTGTGAGTGACCCAGTTGTGAGGCACGGTGCTTGTGAGGCCTCTTAGCCTCGTGTCTGAGCCTAGATTAATGACTGCCGATGATGATCCTGTGGTCCATCTTCCCACCCACACTACTCTTCCTGCTTCTCTTTTTCACTACTTAAACTTACTCCTCTTTCTCTTTATCTACTATTGTCACTTAAATCATGCTGATTTTAATCAATAGTAGCACTATAAAGACTTCCCCTCCAGTTTCCCTCAAGCTTCCGGATTTCACCAAAAATCTGCACACACAATCCTTACCCTAAGCTTATGAACTTCACCCTCATGCATGTGCAACAATCGAACAAATAGAGCACATTTTTCTCGGCCCCATAGTTGTCCAGTACACCAAATGCAGAGCTGTCATGGTTGAATCAAGCACTTTGAGGTTAGTTTGATGTTAATCTCCCCAACCATAGCCACAACTTGTGTTTTTCCTAGTGTAGAGACCTTTACATGGTCATAACCTGAATTACATTAAATCCCTATTAGTTGAGGATTTTATCCTAGAAATCCCCTTTCTTCTTGAGAATACAATTATCCAGCACCACCAGTCATTGTGTAGTTCTCTGTTCCCGTGTAGAGCAGCAGGATTCACTCCACATTGTTCACAGTGAAAGAACAACTCAAACAACTCAAAGCCTATCTCCATCTCCGTCATGTTTTCCCCTGAATTAACCGTGATCATTTTAAATCCCTTGTTTCCTTCACACTCCCCTGGCCATATCAAGCTTTGTTTAAGTCATTTAGATTACCTTCTTCTGTCCCCCGTCAACACCCCTTATCTCTCTACCATTTCATAAATCATCAGGGCCTTCATTTTTTTCCCCCCCTCATTCCTCATTTTCTTGCCCCTTTACTCCCCTCACCCACTGAACTTGCGCGTGCTCTCTCAGTTTCCCCCTCCCTCTCTTCCTCTCTCCCTCCCCTCCCTCCCTCTCTCCCGCTCTCTCTCGTGCTGACTGGATCCCAGCCCCCATCTCTCTCCCTCTCTTCGCTCCCTCTCCTTAGCCCAGCTGCCTGTGGAGTTGGATGTGGTCCAGGAACAGGCAGATGGCTCTGTAATTAGAAGTGCATCTCTCCATTCCCTTTCCACTTCTCCCTGTTAAATCAAATTACAGAAAAAAATCCCTTCTCTGGATTAGCATTCTTTGCAGCATAGCCTCAATTCTCTTCCCCTCTTCCTCTGTCTGTGATGTACTATAGAGGCAAGAAAAAAGACGGACTGAGTGGCAGCTGATGGTGTCAAGAAACTGAGGGCGTCTTCTCTGGCTGTGGCTATGGAGGAGTAGCATCCATGTTTATTAGCAATATGTAGAGCGGTTGTGTGATTGGACTTTTTGAAGTGCCGTTATAAAATATCCATTTCAGAACTGATTATTTTTATATTTTTAGTCCTCTTGATGCCACCTAGAGTGTGAAGGTGCCAGTTTTGAGGGTATTGCAAGTGGAGTGTGCATGGGTGTGTGTGTGGTGGCTCACAAGCATGGTATGTGTGCGAGCTAATATGGAGTGTGCTATAGGGAGGGGCCGCAGGCCAGGCAGTGCAATGTCACTGGGGTCCTGGGAGCTAGAGGAAGTGCTCACTGTGCACTGGGATTCAAGCCTTAGCTGTGCCCAGCATGCCATGGCCGCTGTGTTCTCTTCCACAGGCATGGAGCCGGCCTGCCTCCTCCACCGCCAGACTCCCTTTTGCCATCTTGTGGCCACTTGAAAAAATACTGCCTTTACATAGCAAGATTACGGTGGCTCAATACATTACTGTGTTGACTCTCATTGTGCTTGTGATTACACAGGAAAATCCCCTTCTTTAATCCAGAATCATAAAATATCTTTGTTCATGTATATTGTAGAAATCATGTTCCAAATGCTCACTGTGTTTGTTTAGGTGTATGCCTCCACATCTGGTGATGAGTACACCAGAGACAATGGAGGATATCCTGGTTCTAAGCCTGGAGCTGTCTACCCAGGCTCCTTCTACATGCAAGGTAAGCCGTTCAAAAAATGTCTTTTTGGTTCTCTAATCCTGTATGTGAAGCTGTTTCATATTTGCTAATGTATTTTCACTTCTCCTAGAAGATCCCTGGTCATCTTCTGGCTACTCTGCTATGCTGGGCAACTCTCCTCACATCGGACAGCCAGGCTCCTTCTCTGCAATTAATCCACAGGACAGGATGGTGGGTAGAAATTGCCTCAATCATTCTTTTCTTTTTATTTATTTAGTTTTTCTTAATAATGACTCAACCATATATCATCTAACATGTAACACTTGAAACATATTGAGTCCTTTAAACCGTAACTTCCATTATGAAGCTGATATATTTTTGAAAATTTTCTGTGAGCTGTGTGTGTGTACGCGCCTTATAAAGCTACTTGTATTCCTTCTCCAGAAGCGTCACCCCCTGCCTCTGTCCCCACAGAACTATCCTCTGCATGGCAGCGAAGTCAACGGCTTTCACTCAGCCCCCACTACTTACAACCACACACCCGCCATCAATGGAGAAGGCATCATGTGTAAGAGACTTTTGAAATAAATACCTTGACTTGCATCTGATTAAACTCCCATAGTCATTTTGATTTTCTTCTTTCTTCTCTCCAAAAGAAATTAACGGGTCATCTGACTCATGTTATTTATTCTGTCTCTGCAGCCAACCGAGGCACCACAGCTGGCAGTTCAGGAGATGAAATTGGGAAGGCTCTTGCCTCAGTGAGTTCTTTTCTGTTTGCTGTTGGTTTTGTAAATTAGTGCTGGGCAATAAAGCAATCACAACAGTTTTCACACAGATTTTATTGTCTCTGACAAAGTGACCGTGAGATGTTGTTGGGAGATTTGTGTGAAGGAAGAACAAATAAATACAAATTCAAGTAAGGATGGTGGTGATGCTGGAAAAAAACCATTAGTGGATTTATTATTTAGCTTTTACATGGTATGTAAACGAAAACAAAAAAAAAGGTTCATTACAAAACCTGCAATGGCACAAAGAGTGCAAAATATTAGAAATAAGACGTAATTGATATGTTGACGAAGTATAAAATAAATATTTTGTTTGTTATGAATGAATTAAGTTGTCACTTCTAGGAATTTATTCAGAAAATAAATGTCAAATCAGTCTGTCATTTCATGTTTAACAGATAAACATTTTTGTAAATCTGGGATATAGCACATTATTGCTTTGACTGATTTACTACAAAAGTGTTTGCACAACAGACTTCATTATAATTGTTGTCATTTCTGTTGAAGATAATTGTCCTGTGGTAATTATCTATTTCCAACCCCTAGCCACATCTTTCTTTGTACGAAATTAAATTTCTGAACTTTTTATTATTTATTTAACCTTTTATTTAACCAGGATTAAAACCCATTGAGATGAACAAATCTATTTTGCAAAAGAGTCAAGTGGCCAAGACAGGCAGCAGTTAGAGATATATTTCACAATACAGTATAGAGTACAATGAAAAATTTACAAAATGTATTCATAAAATCTACTTAAAATGTATAGAATACAATATACATTAATTGGCACATTTTCAATAAAACCAATGAAAATGCAATTAGGCAAAGCATTTACAGCCATCTGTTTCTGCCTTCATTTAAAACACTTTAAGAGTGCCCAATGAGACCAGATTCTTCAATTTAAGATAATTTTTTTGCTTGGTCTGGAGGGAGCCATGTATTTAAATGCATTTTTTTTTTATTAGATTTAATTAAGGACCATTGGTACCAACAATAAGAATATATCCTGTATATGATAACTCCCTGTACTGCTCTGAAAGACATAGGTCAGGAGATATGACTGAAGCAGACTCATGATGGACTTATAAATTTGAATATGCCAGAGTTGCCTGTGGTTCTGTGAGCAGGAGCATACAACAAGCAGTGATGTGCTAGGATTTTTAAGTTACTGATGAACCTCAAAGCCCCGTGATAAACAATATCCAGAGGATGCAAGCTTTGAGACGATGCAAGCACACATAACAATTCACCATTGTCCAGCATAGATATAAAATTGTGTGGCACCTAGCTTCTTTTTGACCTCAAAGGACAGACGGGACTTGATTTTCAAATTTAAAACTGAGTTTCAGTTTCATTTTTTGACGAGCAGCATATTGTGAGGAGTTAAAGTAGAGATTCATCGAGTAGGAAACTCAAACATTTGTATTTAGATGCAGACTCAGTCTGTGAACCCTGAAAAGTGGTGATCGATGGCAATTTGTGTGACTTTGAATTTGAGAACAGCATACATTTTTATTTGTCCGAGTATAAAACAAATTTTGATTCATTAAAATGAGACTGTAGGGTATTAATAGTGAGCTGCAGCTGGGAGAGAGGTCGATGCTGAACAGAAAATTACTGTATCATCAGCATCGATTCTAGTAGTTTCATATTGTATGATGCTGAAAGTTCCACATTATTATTTTGTTGTTTACATTGTTCATCTTAATGTGTGCACATAACATTTTTTTTTTGATGATTTCTATCAGATTTACCCATCGGACCACAACAGTAATAACTTCTCCTCAGCTCCATCTACTCCTGGATCTCCACAGGCTATCGCAGGTACAGTTCACCTCACACATTCAGATAACCTGGTGGTTTAGTTATTAATTTGTCAAACATTCTATGGTTTGATTCTGTAGAGTTGCAGTTAAATCAACACATTTGAATCCTGTGATGTGTCATCTTCAACAATATGAAGGAAAATGTATTTTATTCATGCCTTATTTACTTTTATTTAACCCACATGAGTTCTGTTCTACCTCGATTTAAATCTGAGCGCTGTGTCAACAACTGAGTTGTGGTGGTTTTTAACCTTATTTATTTCCACATTTAACTCTGCCGTGCAACCACAAATTTTGGATAATATTTAAATTTCAGTTACAGAAAACCTACATCAGACTGATTCATTCAGCTCGTTTACTTTGATTGCAGCCTTCTTCTTGGCACACAAACATGAATCACTTGAACTTGTTGATGCAAAAAAAAAAAAAAAAAACTGCATGTCAAATGTTCTTTAGAACAGAAATGTGTCTGCAGCTCCATCTGGTGTGAAGTTAAATTAACAGCAAACTCTGTTACAATATTTCTCTCCTCAGGAGCTCAGTCTCAGTGGCAAAGACCAGCCACACCCAACTATGAAGGGCAACCACATGCACTGGTATGTTGGAATGTGTTCCTGCTTCATCAAAGTTATTTGGAAACCTGAAGTAACCTTAATATTTTCTGCTAGTCTCTGTAGGTGTATTTTATGAGTTCATATGCACATACCATTGTTTTGGTGGCACTTGGTTTGTCATGTTTGAATCTACGTTTGTTTCTTTTGTGGCAGAGTAAAATGGAGGATCGTTTGGAGGAGGCCATACATGTACTGCGTAGCCATGCCGTGGGCGCTGGCCTAGAGGGTGCCCATTCTGAGATGCACAACCTGCTGTCTGCAGTACACAACGGGGGCCTCGGAGGCCTCTCTCCTGCTTTTCCTAATGCTAGCCTTGCTCTCAGCAACAGACATCCTGCTATGGTGAGTCACCCACCCATGGAGTGGTTTCATCTGTGTTTGAGAGCAACTCAAGATTGTAACCAAAGTGGTCATTTGTGATTTCTGTGTAATTTTATCACAATCATAATTTGTACCTCAAACCTCAAAGAAGGAGTTTGTGGTCACGCTGTCAAGAGTAGAGTTGCTGAGGATAATGTACATGTATCAAGATAACAAAAACAATCTTATGTTGTTTTGTAACATTGTTTAAAAGAACAAAGAATTCTTAATACACTCTTTTTAACAAACTTAACTTAAGGGCTATGTGTTTTTTTTTTCTTTTTTTCTTCAGTTCAAATTTACAAAGGACAAACATGCAAATTCTATTGCTTTACTCAAGAGTTCATTTTCACCAGGCAACATACAGTCATTTGTGCCATCTACTGGCCAAAACTATAATGATAATTCCAAGCAAACGTGTACATGCATCTTTTACAAAGAGTTAAGTACACAAAAAAATGCTAGTGGTACATTTTGACAGTCTGTTTCTGTATGACTTTGTGCTAATGAGATTCACACTGTTGTTCTTTACGTTCATTAGCAGGGAGGGAAGCATGAGGAGCCTACAGGTCTTCCTCCCAGCAGCACTCTTCTGCACGGTCATCATGCCTCTGGACCCACACCTTCAGCCAGCCAACCAGAGGGCTTCACCAGTAGGTTCAACTTATATCATCTTATCATTTGTTGCTCAGTGACATCACTGTTATATTTGTTAAATAATCTCTTGTTTAATCCCTTAAATGGTAAAATATCTGATACCACTTTCTAGGGTCAGCTATTGATAGTGATATATCATCAGTCTGATATTATAATTGTATGTGTTTTAAATCACTAAGCTGTTAACGATGCCCTTATGCTGATGTATTTATCACCATATCCAGACATTTCAAAAACATATTGCTCCTACTGTGTAACCAATATTATTTTCCCATAAAGGAAAAATAAGCCTACAACATGATGTTATGTTATGTTTAGTCTTTTATTTTCAATCATGTCAGGCTTTACTTTTTTCAATATTTAATCCAATTATATTGACCAGTATCAGCCTGGTGCAGATCTTACCTAATGAATTTGTTTTATTTATTTTTCCTAACATGCAATGTTTGTAAATGTCTTTTTTTGTCCACAATTCAAAGATTAACAGTGTTACGTCATCGAGTAAACAAAACGGAACATTATTGACATTGAGGAATTCAGGAGTCCGTTGTTTTATAACTACTGTGTTTTTTGTAAAGCTCTGCCCAGATGTATTAGTTTTCCACTACATGACTCAACTTGCATCCTCAAAATTAATCCAGATTAGTTTAGACTATTTCTTAGAATTGAATCCTGATGTCTCTTTGTTTGTTACTTAGGTCTCCCTGCTGGAATGGCTCGCTCAACACACTCCTCCAGCAGCAGCTCAGACATCAAGAGAGAAGATAAAGATGATGACGATGACGATGATGAGAACTCTCTTGCGGACAATTCCGAGGATGAAAAGAAGGAGTCCAAGGCAGCACGTGCCCGAAGGTAAAGTCGTTCCTTTTCGCTTTTACATTATTTTTAATCCTATTTGTGTTTTAACCAGAAACATACTGTTGCATTCAGATTTTATCCCACAAAAGTGGACTCCTTTTATCACAAATATGAGGATATAATAGAACACATTTGGTATTGGAAATTTCTGCTGCAAGGTTCCAGCTGTCATCTACTTTATCCTGTGTAACCCACTGATAGCCCAGTCTATGTTCAATGTTTAACAATGTCAAAATTTCCCTCCCCTCATGTCACGTTTTCAGAAAGGAGGCGTTGACCCTCCAGATGCTCTCTGGCTTTTCAGACCCTCCAGATGAGTACGTTTCCAGTAGAGCATAATTGTCTTGTGCTTTGCGGGCTCTTGCCTGACTTCAGTCAAAGCACATATTCATGACGCTGGTGTCTAAAATGTAAATATCAATTGGCAGAATCACTGTAGTAAAATATGACAGTCTGAGCTTTACTGTCCATAACTGACCATCAGGAGTTATATGTAAGTAGAGCATTAGAAAAACATTTTAACTCCTAACTGAATAACAGTAGGAATCAATACTACACAGCAACGATGTTTTGATGATCAAAACGATTCAAGCCCTACTACATCATCATTCCTTTGTACAATTTAAAAATTGTACATAGTGGAGTATATGTTTAAAAAATAACTGTCCAACATGTGTCGGGTAAACGTGATCAAATTGATCATCTGACGTTGTAGTTGCTGCTTTTTGGATGTTTCCCCAGTATTCACTTTTATACAGAATTCACCTCTCACATGTTCCATTTTAGTACAGTCATTCATTATAAAGTTAATTCCTGTTCTTCTTTAACTTCAATCTGCTAAGTGCTTCTTGTGCATAGCATGAACACTTTTAGGTTTCAAAAATAAATAAATAAGTGACCTGTTGATTTCTTCCCACCTGAGACTTAATCGCTTCATCTCCGTTTGTAACCAGTCTGGATGAAAATGAAGAAGACCTTCCCCCCGAGGTGAAGATGGAGCGTGAGAAGGAACGGCGAGTGGCCAACAATGCCCGCGAGCGTCTTAGAGTACGGGACATCAACGAGGCTTTCAAGGAGCTTGGCAGGATGTGCCAGCTACACCTAAGCCATGACAAACCTCAGACCAAACTTCTCATCCTGCACCAAGCTGTCAATGTCATCCTCAATTTAGAACAACAAGTCAGAGGTTGGTCTGAAAGCAGCATGTCATGGATTTGTTTTTATCTCTGTTAAATGCACAATTTATTTCTTCATACTAATTCAGTCTGTTTCTGCTTTCCCTCTTCTATCAGAGCGTAACCTTAACCCCAAGGCAGCATGTTTAAAACGCCGCGAGGAGGAGAAGGTGTCTGGGGTAGTGGGCGAAGCACCAATGCAGCTCTCAGGAGGCCATCCCAGTATGGGAGGAGATGGACACAATCCAGTTGGCCACATGTAACACCGGGTAGGTCTTATTTATTAAGGACGTTATTATTAAATCTGGAGTAGGCAGGATCACAAGAAAAATAGTTGTCTTTTACATAGTAACATTTTTGGATGGAGGCTCTCTGTGCTTAGCTCCTCATCAAACGAGAGATGATAGACACACTCATGCTTCATAGTTATTAGAGCTGCAACAATGAGTCGATTATTAATTAAATGAATTGTCAAATAGTTATATAATCAATTAAGCAGTTTGAATGTTTTTTTTTATAAACACAACATTGTCACCTTAAATGAATATTTTCTAGTTTCTATGCTCCACATAACGAAATTGTTATAACTGAGTAATTTTGGTTTATGGACAAAACAAGACATTTGAGAACAACATAATTTCTGGGTTTGGGGTAACACTTATCAACATTTTATAGACCAAAGAATTACTCAATTTATTGAGAAAATGATCGACAAATGAATCGATTATGAAAATAATCGTCAGACACTGTGTTTTAGGTTGTTTTGCAGCATAGGCAGTTATTGACAAGAGCAAGCATTTCATCCAAATACACACAACTGCTTAATAGAACAGTCAATGGGAACATTTTCTCTCTCTCTCTCTGAGCTGTCGTTTGATTGGTCAGTTTCCTGAATCATGAATCAGATTTCCCCAAGACTGGGGCTTAAGGAGGTGAAGAAGTCTAGCTACGTCTGAACTGTCCCCCTACACTGTTTTTGTTAAAGAAAACATAAACTTAAAAGTCTGCTTTGAATATGTCTGCCATCCTCACGACCCCTCCAGTTTAGCGTCCCTAACGCAGAAGTAAAAAAGTATGAGTTTTAATTTGAGCATGGGAAAAACAGAGGTCTTTGGAAATGACGCAGCTACCTGCATTCGCTTGTTTTTTATTAGCCACAACTCGACTATCAGTGTCAAATTCCACTTTCAGTTTACACCCTGGTGTTGGGAAAATAAAAAAAAATCCCTTCTCTAATGTTTCACCATTGTTGTATGTCTTTAGTATTTTCTTAAACTAAACAACTATCTGCCTGTTTACACTTGCACATACATGCCCAGTGTACCTGAACGATCTCAAATGAGGCCATTTGGAATGGATTACTTGAATAACTTGAAATTTACTCACAAAGAAACTGTTATATGCATGTAGCCAAATTTTCTCTTATATCGCTTTCTGTACATTATGTTGAAAGATGAATATTTTTTGCCGTAGTTGTGCTTCTGTGTAATGTATGTGGTCCTTTTCTTGTTTCAGGTCCAGTGGTGTTTCCTTGGCTGTCAGAGGATGTGGCCTTAACAGTTTTCTTCCACCCATTATTCTCAGTGTGTGTGTATATGTGGACATGTCTGTGTATTGTCCGTTCAAGTTTCAAGATGCACATTCACACACTCGTACACACATGCATACTGCCAAAACTGACACAGCCTGTTTGTCGCACTCCCAACCATGACTACAAGCTCAAATGTGAAGAACTTTTTTAAGTTTTGATTTGTTTTATACATTTAAGATTTTGTTTTTCGTCTTTTGGTTTCCACATGATGACAGAATGCCGGAGTACTTCACGTCCTGCCACAAATTGGGACTTCACACACTGCCGAGAGGTGCTCTGGTGGGGAAAAATAGGAGACCTAATCAAACACAAATTAAATCAAGGATTTGTGCCTAATTGTTACATGTTTTCTATTTGACATTCAAGCAAATTGCTTTACACGAGGAACATTTATTGTAAGGGATTGCTTATGTGTATGAGCAATTATTTTTAATGTATGTCATTCCCAGCGTGATGGTACAGTCTTACATATGTTATGTAACCAAGCCTATAGTTGAACTTGAATTGTCTAAATTCAGTGACGTTTCCTCGATCCTCTCGTCAAATGATTTGAAAAGGACACGGGGGAATGGTCAACATTTTTACAGTTCAAACACAGCTTTCATGAAAGACAGGAACTCTCTCTGACCTAGAGACAGTCTTTGACTGGAGCCCAGTCTCATCCCACAAGGCATCTGGAGACTTGGAATCGAGGACTCCTTCCCTGAAGGTTATGAATAATCCAAGTGATAGAATCTGTCAACTGCAAAACTGTTCTTCCTCTATGTTGACTACGATTTCTAGTATTACTCCAGTGGCTCTTTGTCATAGGTTCAGGTTTTTGTATTGCTTTATGTACTAAAGCATTCATAAACGAGACAAAGCACAGTTGTATAGGTTTAGGCTGGAAGTTGAGTGTCAACCTGTAGTGCATTTCAGTCCCTGAAAGTCTTGTATAAAAGCCATTCAAGACGAAATGACGAGCATTCGATGCTGTCACTCTTTTGAAATGGTTTACTGACAATGCCAGCAGACTTAACAGTTCCAACTTTTTACCCCTTAATTGATCTTCTGTAAAAGAGAAAGAAATCTGGGTTCTTTGATGGAGGGATCTCATCAGTGTGCAGTTGTTGAAGCAGACAAGTCTTTGTGTAATGAAGGCTTTCTTTTCCTAAATGAGCATTCCCACTGAATTACAGCCCTTCACCTTCCTCCTGAGTAAGTTTGTTCTCACTTTTCTTACCGAGAGAAGTGTGATGTGTAAATTCACTTCATACATTACTCTGATATGTTTCATTTTTCAAAATTAAATATATATAAAAATATATATTTTTTGTTAGTCTATACATTGTAGATTTTTTACATAAATGGCAATATTAGTTTGAAGCTTAGAGTGTATTGTAGATGAACTGAATAAGGGGATATTTGACATAAAAAAAAATGTGTTCAAAAATCAATTCACAACCACGATAGCAGAGGAAAAGGGTCAATGGATGATGAAAGACATGTCGAAAGTGTTTGTATACTTAATTCCAGTTTTCGTTGTAAGGCATATCATCAGCTACCCAGAGGAATTCTTACTTTCCATTTGGGGGTGTGTGGACAGTTTGTGCTACAATCTTGTTAAAGTGTTTTGACTTTAGCAGCGAGGCGCTGAGGACAAATGTGGGAAGGGAATTTTGTCTCTAACAGTAATTATGCAACTGGTTTTGAATGTAGCTACCATACAAATGTGGATTGCCTTCATTTTCAAAAAAAAAAAAAAAAAATGTGTTCCTGGGTTTTCTCAGTACAATATGAGTTTTTGTTTCACCTTTTTTCTACTGTCTGCCCTAAACCAAGTGGCTCTGTGTGCAGTTCTCTACATTTTTTGTATTTCTTTTTTGTATCCTGCACATTTGTTTTGGAGGCAGACGGCCGTGTTGGGTGTAAGGTAAAGGATAAAATGGAGAACAAAACAGTGTTATTGTGATATTAATCCCATGTCATGTCATGACTGGTTTTTACCAACATGTAATCACAAATGGGAGGTAGAGCATTTTGTGTGTTTTAATTTCTACAAAAAGAGATGAAGAAAAAGACCTATACAAGTCAATAGTGTGGCCTTTTCATTCTCAAGACTTGCGATGTCATGATGGGAGAGTGATACCTTATCAGTGCCTGAACTTGTATTTTCATTTAAGACAGTTTTATTTTGTGAACCATATCATTTCATTTATCATGGAGATTAAAGAGGTACTTGTTCATTCCCCCACCCTCCCTTCTCCTAATGCTTTTTTCAATTTTCAGGAAGAAGTTTAAATGGTATAAAGAGATTTTCTTTCAGTGTATCTAGTTAAATAAATAAATGTTACATAGATCTTGTTTAGTTTTCTATTCCTTATTTCTAAATTTTCAACTGGATTATGTTTGTCCAAACTGCTGTTTTAATTAAGGTCATGGGTCCAGGTCACGAGTTTTCTTCCTATTTGCCCTATATTTCTTAATCATTTGACAGACGGGGTTGAAAAGAAACTGCTTTTCGCTCTGATTGTCTGCAAATGAGGCACATGAACATTTTTTCTGTTTGTGTTTCTTCAGTTTTTCAATGTAGGGAGTGACTTTCATTTTATGTAGTGGCTGGAGTCCATGATGATTGGGAGCATTTTTAATTTTCTGTATATCAGAGTGCAAGCCCTCGTCTGCAGTGACTTTTATTATTTTTCGTCTTCAATGACAGTTTTCACCTCTGACCTTTTACTCTTCCACCTTGTCTACGATGGCTTTTTGTGAGAAGTTCTTATCACTTCTTTCAAAAAGAAGTATTTGAAGTTATTTAGCCCTCATTTTTGTTATTACCAGATTAATGTGTATTAAATATTGTGGATTTGTTCCAAGAGAAACTGAGTTGATTATTAAGTATTCTGTAACTATCCCATTAGGCTGCAAGCTAAACATTTTTGTTTGAGGGAAATGTATTTCTTAACACAGTCTCTGGAAAAACAGCCCCAAACCTGCTGGAGCACATAATGTAATCATACAATTACAAAATCATTATGACAGATATTCAGTTGATGGGCTTGGACTTGTTTTGATATAAGAAGGCAGTTAAAAAAAACAAAAAAACATGTGCTTTCAACAATTTTGTCATATCTTTGTTGAACTGAAAAGAGTGAGAGTAAATACCTACAGGTGCATAGAACATAACATCTTGGGGTGAGGACATTTGACTCTGCAAATTCCTCAGAGTACCTCACTCAATCTCTCTTTTTCTTTTTTTTTCTTTTTAAAATATATATAAATATATATAGTTGAGAACTGTCTTGTATATACAGTAATGTAGCAATAAATGTGCCATTTTTAATAACAGATTATACCTTTTCCAATGTCTGGCTTTTGAATATTGTACACATAAAAGGAAAATAAAGGAAAACATTGTAATAAAGGGTTTACTGTAGTTCGGAAGATGAATTTGTTCACATTTGTCATTGCTAGTGGCTAAATCTGAGTCAAATAGGGTACAATAGTATATTTTGTCTTTGTTTTGAGTATTGAGTATGTAACCATGACGATTATTTAATTTAAAGGCAGGATACCAGCTAAGTTACTGGTTTCATACGCAGAAGTGAAGGGTTTTATTATTGACAGGCGTATTAAAGGACAACCCGGGGTCCTTGATGATGATGATAATAATAATAACATCAGCCACCATTCTATGAAAGCACGACTACGAACTCATAAAGTCAGGATGATGCAGAAAATACTTAATAAGTTCATCGGTGCCAAGTACGTTTCTATCCTGAGAGCGTGGTAAGTGAATTCGGTAACAGAGGAAGAGTAAAGTTGTTGTTTTTCACTTGTCATATGAAAAGCGAATGTTACGATAACTGGCCAACATTAGCTTCCCCCGCCCATCTATTGCCTATTGATAAACTAGCCATGCTAACTAGCATCATGTTTACACTTCACATTTGTGACCAGACGAAGAGCTACATGCTAATTGTTTACAAAATATGTACACGTTTGCCTTAGTATCAAATTGTTTCGTACCAACACGTACTTGAGCCTATTTCGTTGTTAATCTATTGTATGTTTTATAATTTTTACCACAACAATATTTATAATTACCAATAATTTTCTGAATACGTACATTCCCCGTCTAATTATTTGGCTTCTCTTAATACAGTGAATTAGCGACACCTGTTTTTTAGGAACTTAATAATACAACTGACTTTGCAAAATACAGGGAAGCTACTGTTGACAAGACATGTTAATAAATGTAATCTATGTCTTAAGATTGTGTTAAATGGAAATTAGTGCAGCTACCACCTCAGATATGAAATTATCATTTGTTGAGTTACGGCAAATGTCTTTGATTCTGATTACTGGTAATCAAAGTAATAAGCAACATCATAACTAGAGCTGCAGTATATTAAGAAAAATGGCAAATGTAATGTGAAATATTGCCATGAAGATATGAAATGCAATAAATAAACAAAGTTTACCATACAGTGAGTGAGTAGTCAATGCAGAGATTGTTTGTTTTATTGTAATAATCTTTAATAAGTACATCCATGTTGCTCTTGACATTAGTTTAGAGTTGTATTTGTGTCACTGTTTAATTTCCGTTTTTTTATTCATCAATCCTCTGTCTATTGTCTAGGGCACCAAATATGGTTGCCTGGGGAGCAGTCGGCAGCGTGGCACTCGTTCACTTCACAGACTGGCGATTATTTCTAGACTATGTGCCATACATTAAAGGGAAGTTCAACAAGGAAGAATAAAGTCTCACACATCTCTAAAATGTGAGTCAACTGTCACTGTAACCACCACTTTGTGTGTAACTGAGCTTTTTATTCATTAGCTGTAGCCACACCCATCTACCTTTGATTACAAACAGGCCGGTGCAGGACATGCCAGGTGCTTTTCCTGAGCAGATTAAATCAACAGTTTTAGTTTTGTTTTCTAATTACTTGCTCAGATCGGAACTCTACAAATGCACCTGCACAGTTTAATAGTGAGGTGACCTCAGAGGTGTTAGTTTAGTGCTTTGCAAAGGGGTCAGGCTAATTTTGAAGTAGCAACTGAGTTAGTGTGAGGACATTTTTTTTTTAATTGTTAAGAATATTATTGTTAAGAAGAGAAATAACTGAAATATAGAAATGACAAATTCACATATTTTTGAATAATGTGAAAGTATATCCTGTGTGCTTCCTGTTACTGATTAGGTAAAATACCAGTATTATAGTAGTAGTATTGCATCCTAAGTCCCCAACACTATCCATAATATTCATTATGTATTCACACAGATAAAATTATATAAGCATTTCTTAGCCCTAGAAATACTTTGCCCCCGCCCCCCGAAACCTTTGTGCAGGTCAGGGAGTATCTCAAAGAGGAAACAGGTTTCCAGTCTCAGAGACAGGAAGGATGTGCTTGTCACACATTTCAAACATACCAGTTAATGTGTATCTCTTTAACTAATGAATGGGCTGTGTGTCTGCCTGCAGGACAAGAGCTTGGGAATTGTCTTTTGGGTGGATTGCGCAACGCAAACTTAATTAGGATGCCCTGGCTCAGGAATCAGTCACTGGGGTCTTGTTAGGAGTTTGGACTTCAGGATGCACTCTTTGTGATCTTTTATTATATAATATGAATAAAAATTTAATTTGCCTCTTTGTGTCCAGTGTTTTTCCCCAGCTCTCATAATACAGTGTTTAAATTAAACTGATTATAGAGGTTCTATTTTTGCTGTCTGTGAGCAGCATAACTCAATAAGTAAAGGACGGATTTGGATTAAATTTTATGTTCATGTACGTTATGCCCAGAGAAGAAATGAAAAGGTTTTGGTGGTTATTTAGAACTGGATCTGGACTCAGACAATGTGATAAAGGGGAGTGTATTGACTCTGGGAAACAGGCTCTAGATGAAGTTTGGCTCTCTGAGTGCTGTCTTTAGTGTTAAATACATTATGTGTGGAATAGTCAAGTTTAGTTTGTTTCAATGTTTTTAAAAACCATGGATTTATATACATATTTTGCATTATGCAGATATTGTCTTTGCAAACTAACCAGGACTAGCTGTACTGTAACTTTAAGGTATTTTTTTTATTATTGAATAGTAACGTCAGTAATACTGTAAATTATAATTATTTGTGGATTACAAATATTGACATTAGTCTTACAGGCCAGGCTGCACACAGAGAATACAGCAGTGTTCTGTCTGCTTTAGACTCATTTTTTTATCTGCCCCGCTGCGAAATTTGCGTGGATAATGTCTTTCATTTCTCCCATCGAAGGGGGAGGGGACTGAAAGAGGAGAGGGGAGAAGGGATTTAACATAGCGAGAGGGGGAAAGCGAGATAGTGTCTTCAAGATGGATAAAAACGAGTAAGTACATCATTTTAAAGGCCAATAAAGCCACCGATAGAGCTGTTGATTGTAACTGTAGTGTTTGATAATTGGTATGGCGTTTGCATAATACCCGTATAAAGTATGTTTTGTCATCTATTGCAGGCAAATGCACTCGATGCAGGCAAATGCATTTTAAACCAGCAGCGCAGTGGTGTTGAGCTATGATGTCGGGTCTGTTGCTCAGCATCACTGTCGCATGCGTTCATTACCCTGATTTTTCGCAGCTAACGTTGAACTAAGCATGGAGTCTGCGAGTCATTGCGTAGACAGTCGCTTCATTTCCACAGGGGTTTTAAATCCTCCGGAGCAGATCTGATTTTCTCGCGGTCTGTATCGCTGACACACATATGGGGTGTGTTAATTAATTGCAATGACATGCTTTTTAAAATGGTGTGCGTTTTTTAATCGATGAGCTCGACTCGGTTCATTCATAAAAGCCGGCTCCAAGTCTGTGGGATGACAACGGCAGGCATTGTGGCGAAACGCTTCAGTTCACGTAACATGAAACTTTGATATTTTACTGTACAAAGCGAGCGGCAAAGTGAACGTCATTATTTCACAACGTCCACCGATTGTATTCAGTATGAGCGCCGTCTGTGGTTAATGTCACCGCATCGATGTGTAATAACTGTGGTCTATTTGTAACTGTAGCCTAATTTATGTTTCCCATAGGTTAACATTGCTGTGTAGTTAGCTTAGCGTCAAGTTAGGCAATATACAAAAAAAAGCTTTCCGGTTTCACACTACAAAATAAAAGACTGACAACCATTTGTTTCAATTTTGTAACATTTTTAGCATATTATTTAAAACAATTAATTTAATTAATTAAAGTTACAAGATGACGATGATTTTTTTAAATATGATATCAATTGTTTTGAATCCAGAGTTGTTTAAATTAGAGTTTGACATCAATTTAGTACATAGCCAGTATGAAACTACCTTACACTTTCCCTGGTCAGAGGGTTGTTAAATTGGTATTTATCATGGAATGCTGTATATTTGATGTATCTTGAGATTAGCCATATCAGTATGTGGCAACAAGAAGTCATGACCCACAGATTTGTCATGAGATTTTGTTGGGGTCACAAAATTGCATATTTATTTCCAGACTTTACATGTGTGTGTTTATATTCTAGATAACATAAAGCATGATGTATAGTTGTGACTTATTTATGAAACACATCTGGTTTACCTATTTAAAACAATGGAAGGTGGCACTTTATATTGGGATCTGGATTGCGATAATGTGCTATCTTTAAAAGTTTGCCGTAAATAAAATGGAAACATGGTTCCCGCTTATATTAAGCTTTTATTTTGAAGTCTAATTTTTGATCGCGTTTCAACGGCCTCATATTCGGTTCACGCGGCTGTGCCGTCCCGTCTTTTCCTCGCGGATGTAGCCCTCGTTGCCTCGGCGGGACAGGCGAGTGGTGATGCGGCTGAGTTTCGCGGCGGAGCGATCTGCGCGACGACAAAGAGATTAGACGTTAGCAGCGGCGGCAGCAGCGGCGAGGTCTCATTACACAGGGACGCATGTTTTAACATGGTCGAAACAAAAGCGTGAGGAGCGGTAGGCCCGTCGTCAAAAAAGCGACACCTTCAGTTAAACCGAGTGTAGTCGTTCACAGTAACTTTTAGTTGAATTGTAGGCTACTCGCGTGGGAAATGGAGAAGAAAAGATGGGATTGCACTGCTCTCCCCAAGGGCTGGAAAATGGAAGAAGTGACCAGAAAGTCGGGTTTGTCCGCTGGAAAAAGCGATGTCTATTACTTTAGGTACTAAATGAATGAGGGTCATTTTTTAAAACTTGTAGCTACGCAAAGACACCGAGTTTGTGGACGGGGACAAACAGGAGTGTGGGAAGTGGGAGGTGTGGGTGTGGGTGTGTGTGGAGGGGAGGACGGTATAAAGTTTGGGATGGGAAGGAGGAGGGAAGGCGACAAGGCCAGCCAGGCCAGCTCCTCTCACTGTTGTCCGGGTAAAGGACGAGTGAGTCCAGGCTAACAGCAGCAGCAGTTCAGCCTGGCAGAGAGGCCTGTGGTGACGAAAACTCAGTGTTTATTCTCTTTATGTATCATTGAAGTGAACCAACAACGCCAGATTTGTTTTCATTTAGCAGAGGAGAAGAGCAAGATGAGGAACAGAGGCAAGACAGGGGGGAGGCGGGTCGGTTGTATAGTTTGTGGTAGGCTAACTGTACAATCATACTGGTGTTGACTGTGGTGTGTGATGTAAGATGCGTTTGCATGTGTAACTAGCACGTACTGCATACACATACATGCATATATATACTGTATACATATATAAATATATATATGTACATCCACCCACAGTTTTGTCAAACCATTGCTCAGGTGAATATGCTGTAGACATGTGATGTTTCCATTCTGAAACATTTGAAGTGTCATATTTTATTTTTACAATTTTTTTTCAATAATTGAAACGATTACAAATTTTTGTTCCGAGACTTGATAAATACTGCTGACTTTTATTTTAATTATTTCATGTATTTAATTTAATTAATACTTTTTTTTGTTGAAAACATACAAGTGCACTGCAGTGCAGACACACATTTCAGACTGGAGAGACAGACCATTAAGTTTTGCGTATATAAATTTTGTAGGTGTTCAGAGGGACTTTATTGGTGTCATTTGTTAACATCAAACTTTTTTTTGACCAGATGGAGGAAAAAGGAAAACTGGCCAAACATACTGACAAAAAAAATTGTTATCCAAAACGAGCCATCTGCGTCCTTGGTTACTAAAGATTGGTATCGACCTATAATGCCCAACCTCTAATGTCAAGCTTAATTGCGATGTCAACAGGCCCAGTGTACATATAGCAAGAGACATACATGTATTGTTAAGACTGCTTGAACTGCAATGCATGTAGATTGGTCATTATGCCAGTTTTGTTTGGCCAAAAACTTAAAATCAGCAGCCTAGCACATTACTCTACTTAACTCCCTGATACTGCAACTGCATCACATCTCATTTACTTGGTGGGCAGATGCAGATAATTGTACGGAAGCGTATTGCTGCCACACATACAAAGAAGTGGGGTGCTCAGTATTGCGTTATAATGAGAAACTATCTCGTTATAACAAGATAAGATAACTAGAAAACATCACGTTATTTTCGAGATAAGATTGTTTTCTCGTTATAACGAGAAACTATCACGTTATAATGAGATAGTTTCTCAATATAACGTAATATTGAGCACCCCACTTTTTTGTATGTGTGGCAGCAATACGCTTATGTACAATTGCTATGTAAGACGTTGCAGTTGGATTGAAACTATGTTGATGGAATATTGCACTCAGCTGCTTTTTTCAGAGTCTATCTAAAATACTCACTGTTTGGTCTAGTTTAGCTGTCTACCCAAATCATAAAGTTAAAGAACATGATGAAGTTTTTCGTTGTTTATCCAAGTCACATTGTTATTATAATATCCATCACGGTTTCTGAATATCACGCAGCCCTAGATAAGCTTTTCATAGAATACAAGGCACAAAGATTTCATTCATTTCACACAACAATGTGATTTCAGTGTCATGTGAATGTGCTCTGCTCCTGTTTGCTGTTGACTTGTTGCATGTTGTTGGTAGTTCTGTCTGACGTGTGTGTTTATATTTGATCCGTCAGTCTTGTTGTCTCTGCCTCCGTCTCTGTTTCAGTTTTCAGTGTTGTCGTCTTGTGCTTTGGCCCTTTTGTCTCTGACGGACATCGTATCAGTGTTGTGGTTTTTCTCATGTCTTGTCACTGCCTCCCTCTGTCAGTCCGTCTGGGAAGAAGTTTCGGAGCAAGCCTCAGCTGGCCCGTTACCTTGGTAACCAGATGGACCTCAGCTCCTTCGACTTCCGTACGGGAAAGATGCTGATGAGCAAGCTGAACAAGAACCGCCAGAGACTGCGATACGATAACAACAACCAGAACAAGGTGAGACGGAACAGACACATGAAGGCCACCTCATTCACACTCAAACACAACTGTGTGTTTCCTTAAACACACATGATCTTCTGCTGGTGGATTGCTGTGTTAACTTTGTGGCAACAGTTTGAGGAAGTCCCGTTTCTATTCCAAAATTACTGTGCACCAGTGCACAAAGCAAGGATTATTAAGACATGGTTTATGAGTTTGGTGTGGAAGAACTTGACTGGCCCGCACAGAGCCCTCACCTCAACCCCATGGAGCCTCTTTTGGGATATAAATGTTCTATTCACAGAATGAATGGGCACAAATTCCCATAGACACTTCAAAAAGAGAATCAACTCCATATTAAAATACTGTATATGTATCCGAGTACATGATTACAGTGTCCGAATACTTTTGTCCATGTAGTGTATGTTCATTGTGTGTAATGTTGTGCCTGTAATTTAGCTTTAACCTTTTATCAGACAGTGGAGATCATATTTATATAAAGTAAATTAGTGAACACACAACACGACTCAATGGCAGCCATATTTAAACTGCTAAGAAGTTTGCTAATCGTGTAAGGATAAGCTCTGTGTACTTTTATATTTGGAAAACAGTTGGATTACATTAATCAATACTTGAATTTGCCTTTTATCACCTGTCTATCATGAGTCCACCCTGACTGACCCCTGTGACGTTTCTTCTGTTTAGGGCAAACCTGACCTGAACACATCACTGCCAGTCAGACAGACAGCCTCCATCTTTAAACAGCCTGTTACCAAGGTTACCAACCATCCCACCAACAAAGTGAAGACAGATCCTCAGAAAGCCGTAGAACAGCCCAGACAGGTCGGCGGCCTCTGCCTGTTGCTGTTGGTTGACATCATCACACACCAAACACAACACGTTATCTGATGCTGTGACTCCTTAATTTTTCACAGCTCTTCTGGGAGAAGAAGCTCAGTGGTCTTAGTGCTTACGACATCGCGGAGGAACTCATGAAAACAATGGAGTTGCCTAAAGGCCTGCAAGGTGATACCCCAGTTACACGTCGTCTCTTCAGACATTTGAAATATTTTCATATTCATATAGTAAAATAAAGAAGTCCTCAGGATCATAATTATTTAATTTCCACACCTTAACTGAACAGCACAAGGCAAACAAGACTGATGAGACTAATTACACAGTACATATAACACAGACACTGTGTGTTAGAAATATAAAGTAATATATTTTTGAATTTAAAAAGCAATACCGTATTAAAGCTTAAATAGGCAATTTGTCTGGGTTTAAACTTGTCATCATCATGAAATTGGTTGCACAGTGTAATGATGATTGAAAGCTAACACCACCATGTGTTTGTATTTGCGTCTTTTAATCCTTGAATTCATTTTATGATTCTCTTGACAACTGGGACACAGTTTTTTGGGGACAAATGATGGAGGGACAGTTTTTACTCTCAATAGGATTAAATTTACATTAAAGTTAAATTACTGAGCAGAATGTATAGTCACTTCATTTGTTCTTTTTTAAAGCCACTGTAAAAGTCTCATTTTATACTACAAATGAAATGTTTCATGGTCTAGTTTAAGTGTGTAGGTGCCAGATTTGCCACATGGATAAAAAATAATCATCGTATTTGTCTTGTACGTCAGGAGTTGGCCCAGGCTGCACAGACAAGACTCTCTTGTCGGCTATCGCGAGCGCTCTCCACACCAGCGCTGCTCCCATCACTGGTCAGCTGTCTGCTGCTGTGGAGAAGAACCCGGGTGTGTGGCTCAACACGACACAGCCGTTATGCAAGGCTTTTATTGTCACCGATGAGGACATCAGGTGGGCAAGCACGCATACACTCATGTGCTTTTGTTTGAGTATTTGTTGTGATCTGATTTCCATGAAGCATTATGTTTAAAAGCAGAAAACCACATTGACAGTCTGAATGTCTCAAAAGGTTTGTGTTGCAAATGATTAAGATATCTGACAAGTCTAAAAATGAATTTGCCACTTTGATTTGCCTTAAGATAACCAGTTTGAGTGCAAATTTCCACAGTTCATAACAAGTGACCCTGCTCTTTCTAAAAGAAACAAAAACAACCACACCATCTGTTCTGTGCTGACTCAGTGGCTGTTATAGGCAGCTGTAACTGCCAACTGTAAGAGCTTCCTGTTGTGTTTTTGTGTAGGAAACAGGAGGAGCTGGTGTACAGTGTGAGGAAAAAGCTGGAGGAGGCGCTGATGGCTGATATGTTGGCCCATGTAGAGGAGGCTGCTAACGATGGGGAGGCTCTAAAGGACGAGGGCAACAGCAGTGAAGACATGGAGAGCGTATAGCACAGGTGCGGGAAAAAATTCACATGTTTGTAGTATGAAGCTTTGTGGACTTATTCAGACGTGGTCTGAACTTCTGCCCTGAAAAATCAAATTACAATGGGGTGATTGTTCCTAGCATTAAAATCCCCATGGCATCAACATGAACAATTTCATGCTTTGATGTTGCTTGAAATGTCACCTACAACCTAATCAATCAACCGTATCAAAAGTGCTGTTATCCCGACGTACCACTCGGATGCTTAGGCTCCATTGTGGGGATGAACCTGCATTGTGTATCAGTTCTTAAATATATGGCCCCACTCAAGAGATTTCCTAATCCTCTTCCTCTGAAAGATCACTCTCAGCTTCCTCCTCAGTTAGCAGCACAGGCAACAATGGTGGCGACGATCTCTCTCATGCTGTGTCAGAGCCGTTACACCCATTCAGCGCTATTGGCTACTTTAAATGCCAATCAATATAGTAACAAGGCCACATCAGGACACGTGGGTGTGTTCACTCCTGTGCATAGAGCTGTACACTTGTGATCGTATCACTGTGAAATCACAGAGAAATATAAAGTGTCTTTATAAGCGTTTTTTCTAAGTTTACTTCATGTAGTTTTGAGATGTGATTTAAGTAATGAATTGTTGTCATTTTCTCCTGCAGGGATTTGTAAAGTCTGGTGAGGCTTGTTTAACATCTGCACACACACACTTGACTATGAACAGAAGGAGCCCTTCACCAGTGAAGTCCTGAAGAGCTGACCCCAAGTATCTGCGTCCCATTTCAACCACAACCTGACTTAGACACAATACAACCTTAAGAAGTGAGTCACCAACACGTCCAGGCTTCATTTATAACATCCTCCGGGTGGAGGACTCCATGACTGCAGTACCCATGAAAAGACTTAGGGTTTTTTTTTTGTTTTTTTTAATTAAATAATGGCATCAAATGAACTTAACTTATCGACAGTGTGTAAAATTCTGTTTTTGGTGACAAGTGTATTTTTTACTAAAAGTTTGAATGGATTTGTAGTTTTTGTGACAATCATGTCAAATCCAAACATTTTAGTCCATGAAAACGTTCATTTGGGTGTTTGTTTGTTTTTTGTTTGTTTGGGGGGTAAATTTGAAATGAATGGTTTGTATATTTTGGCATCTCTGTCTCTCTGATTTTTACGATGTCCTCCATGAGTATTTTGACTAAACAAACACTCACAGAAACCATCTGAGGTTTTTTAGAACATGAGGGACTTGAGTTAGTATGAATCAGTTTCAGGGTCAACCCGTCGGCTGCTGGTGTCACTGATGCAGGTGTTGTAGTTTGAAGCTTGTGTACATCTGTTTCAAGGAAATATGTTACATGTCACCTATGTTACTCTGTGAGTCATGTTCAGTATTGACCAAAGAGAAGGCTTGTCATTTTCAATGGCTGTTGTCTTTTTGTCTGTATTTTAAAACTAAGACTTAAAAAAAAAAAAAAAAAAAAATAATGAACTTGAGCACAACAGAAAAGAAATGACTTGGCGCCTCTTTCTATTGTACAACTTGTACTGCTTTTAACTCATCATGTACGTAAGTGCTCACTGATGTTGTGGAGTGCCAACTAAGGCTTTGTTTTAAGCGTGTCAATAATGGTATCTCACACTTGCTGCCTCCTCGAAAATTCCCACGCACAAAATTGGTGAGACGGCAAATGACAGTTCAGGTTTAGTCTTAATGTCTTTTCATTTATTATCCGAGTAATAATTTTTAATTTTATTTTGTATCCCTGTATTTCAGGGCTTGATGGTGAATAATGTTGTTCATCGTCAATCGATTCCCCTCTCAATTATCAGCAGGCTGATTGCTGAAATGAATTTGATTGTATTACTTATTAAAATGAGTTGGTATGTCATTACCTCTTTTTCTTGAGTGTTTTTTTTTTTTTATGCCTCTACACCTGGTGACAGGAGATATTGTGTTGTCAGTTTGTCCATCTGTCTGTCCCAGTCTTGTGAACATAACATGTCTATAATGCCTTTCAATATATTGGGTATAAATATTCACTCTAACTCAAGTTGAACTGATCAGAATTTGAAAGTTTTTTTTTTTACCTTGTTGACTCCATTATCTCTCAAACTCCCACAGGGAATTTTTGTATTTGGTGCAAATGTTCTGTATTTAAAACTAAAATATGGTGTTTCATATATAAAAGATCTCACAATATGTGTCCGGTCTTGTGAATGCAAAAGTCTCAGGAACACCTTGAGGGAATTTCTTGATATTTACTTAGTGATATTGACTCAAAAACACACAATTTTGCTGTGTGCATGCATTACCTTATTGTGAGGGAAAATCATAAACCTAGGTCAGTCTAGCATTAGTAAGTAGTTTATAAAAATAAATCTATTGCTAGTGGAAGATGAAGCTGTTAGAAGAACATGTTATTTGTACAGAATGAGCTAGTTCCAAGGTTGGACCCAAGACAAAGCTATTGTTTATTCCTTGCCAGTAAGACGCCAGTTATCGCTTCATGCAACCCAAAACATTGGATAATGATGGAGCTGAGAGCAAGTTATTCCAGAGAGAGTTGGTGTCTTCCTGATTTTAAGGAAATATGTTAAGGGTTAGTGGACGGATAGAAGTCATAGTGAGGACTGATCTTTAGAATTGGAGATAGGTGATGTCGTCAGGCTGTGTACATGTCTCCATGCAACATACATGCGTACATACGTTGTACATGTTTTTTCTTGTGAACCTTGAGGGAGTTTCATCAAATCTGATTCAAACATTCATTTGGGCTCAAGGATGAATTGATATGAAATGAATTTTTGTATTCAAGATAAGAGCTGCTGTGTCTTGGTGCCAATTTAAACTTTTTTTATAAAAATATTTCAAATCTCATATCTCAGGAACACTTCCAGGGATTCTTTTCAAAGTTTTATAAAAAAAAAACCATTCACCTGTACTCAAAGATGAACTGATAAGATTTTTTACTTTATTCCGACCATTAAAATTAGTTTGATCTTAACATCTCAGGTGCACCTTTAGGAAACTCCAATAAAGCGTTGACTTGGACACGTTTCACATCACCTGTCAACATCTCAGAAAGACCACAGAATTCTTTCAAATGTGGTACAAAGGTTCACTTGGACACAAAGATGAACTGAACACATCCTTTGATATTTGGAGACTCACCGATTAATCGCTCACATTTGGTTGGTCAAAGGTCGTGGTGGCCTCATGAACATGTTTTAGCATCTTCATGGAGATTACATGGTACTTGTGTAGACAGAACTCCTTAAATCTGTAATAAGATGTCTTATTAGTTATTATGTTTAGTGTTTCTGGCAGCAATAATCAAAATGAGATAACGCCTTCATCCATTTGCTGCATCCCCCTACAGATTAACAGTTAACTTGATGCTGCATATTCATTTTACGTGAGCCCGGACAAAGGGCAAAATGCTGTTCTCTGCTCACAGAGTGGCTCTGCACATGAGCTGAGGATACACCGGCTCTTTCTTCACACGTTTGAATGTTGCCTTTTCTGTTGTTCCAGATCATTTCTCTCCTCACGATTTCAATTAGATGAAATGGCAACACTAGAACTATACAGCAAGGTAAGACTGGATTTAATTGTGTGTGTGTGTGTGTGTGTTAGTTAAGCCTAAAATGATGTTCCCTTTTTTTCTATGCTGCAGTTATATTAAAGTGTTGTATGTGTATGACTATCTGTCATGTCTCATTTAGTGTCCACACATTACCTTTCATGTTTTTTTGTGTGTTCTCGAGCCAGTAATTCACTGTTAGTTTACTGTTATTTATACATGTTATGTGTTAAAGTCATAAGTTTGTTTTGTAAGTCACATGTAAGTCATGTTTACTACGAGTCACAATGTTTAAAATCTAAAAACAAACTAAACATATTTGTAAAACGGACACATCAGTCACTGAATTAGGCTTACTTGGTGTATACAATAACTAATCCATTCGGGTAATTTAGAGAGGGATGACCAAAGTTAAATTTTAACACCGTTTAGGAGCCTTTTATGCTGATGGGTGACAAATCTGTTGTCAGGGTGGGGTCAGATGTTGAGTCATGTAACTGAACAGACAGAAGCAAAATGACTCTCTTCTCTTTCGGACTTCAGCACAAGCCACGTGCTTGAAAAGCAGAATGGATCTATTTCCATTTTTTTATTATTCAGTTCGATTTCTTTTCTTTACAATGATCTGTTTCTTTACTAGGGAGCGAGTGTGTGGATTCCTGACCCAGATGCAGTCTGGGTTTCAGCCCAGCTCCTCCAGGACTACACTCCTGGAGTGAAACATCTGCAGCTTCAGCTCTCTAATGGAAAGGTGAAACACACACACACACACACACACACAGCTGCAGTGTCAACACTGTAATATCAGTTGAAACACTTACTGGACAAACTGAGCTTAATTTCCCCCTTTGATAGGAGGTTCATTGCGCAGTGGGCTCTCCCTCTGATCTCCCACCACTGGGGAATCCTGACATCCTGGAGGGGGAAAATGATCTCACAGCTCTCAGCTTCCTCCATGAGCCGGCTGTCCTGCACAACCTGCGGGTTCGGTTCCTGGACTACAGCAGCATTTACACCTACTGTGGTGAGTGCAGACAACAGAGGGAGATTTAATGAGATCCGGTGAATTGGAATCTGCATGATTATAGCCCATAATGTCAACTTAACTATACTAGAGGTCAAAGGTTGACATTCAAGCAACTCCCTCACTGCCACTGGTTGAACATGTTACATATTTTCTGCTCACTAGATCATATCACAGGTTTTTTTATCCTCTCACTTGCCATTTTGATCAAATGTGCCTTTTAATTTACTTGACATTTGGTCAAGTTGTGCCCTGAAACTTTATAAATTTCATTTCTCATCGATAAAAATCTGGTTTCTACTGACCTTGTCTTGCTGCAGTACTGTACAATAAATAAAATATTTCATTCATAATAATTGTGAGTGCTTGGTTTGAGTTTGATAAAGCTGAGCCGAGTGTTTTTCATTTAGATTTAGATTATTATTATTATTTTTTTTGTAAATTACATCCACTATGAAGGTTGTGTTTTTGGCCTCGTTTGTTTCTTTGACTGAACTGAATGAGCAGCATAACTCATAAAGTAAATGACAGACTTAGATCAAATACTGTAGGTGAAGAAACGATTAGGGTCACACAAACAGAATTAGAGATTTAAAAATATGAAATAATTTAATTGTGTAAACCTTGTGAGAATAGCGAATGTATTGACACTGTGAGACACTCAGTAGCCTATAGGTAGAAGTTTGCACTCTCCAAGTGCTTTCTCCCATTTCACCTGTGTAATATTGTTACACATGTAGTGGTGATTGGCAGTGGTACCACACAGTACGAGGCTTCTTGGTCAGAATCTCAGGTCAACCAGGGCCCATTTTTGTGGTGTTTGCATTTTCATGTTTCATATTCATAGTCTGCATTAGTTTTCTCTGATTACTTCAGCTTCCTTCCGCAGTTCAAAGACATGCAGATTGCAGTTAGGTTAATTGAAGACATAAAATGAACTGTCGTGGCCCTCAAAGAATGTAAGATGGATGTTTCAATATATGCCCCCAATATAATTCTCTCCTGTTATTCCAGGTATTGTTTTAGTGGCCATCAACCCCTACGACCAGCTCCACATATATGGCGAGGAGGTGATAGACGCCTACAGTGGTCAGGACATGGCTGAAATGGAACCTCACATCTTCTCAGTGGCAGAGGAAGCTTACCGCACTATGACCAGGTCAGAGCTCATGGAACAGAGGTCAGGTGTCTGCTGACACTCGCACTGTAATGTTAACATTACTCATTTCACTGTCTCGGTGTTGGCAGAGAGGAGAAGAACCAGTCCATCATCATCAGTGGAGAGTCCGGCTCAGGGAAAACTGTCTCTGCCAAATTCACCATGCGATACTTTGCCGTGGTCGGAGGAGCAGCACAGCAGACCAGTGTGGAGGAGAGAGTTCTCGCTTCAAACCCCATCATGGAGGTGAGTTTGTCTTACTCTCGCTCATTATTCATTCATAAGTACATTCCTATAGTTTTTCTTAATTTTTTTCCTCAACAAAGTTGATAAAAAATCTCCTCAGAGTCTTTATTTTAAAATATCATAATGCTTTTTAAAACAATGTTATAAATGATAACATGTTATCATCAATCAAATCTTATAACATTATACAGTTGTAAAAATTGTTATATTCCTCAAACACGTCAGCAGTGATATGTGTGTAACAGTTTGTAGATTATTTTTCACATAAGAATAAATCCTAGGTAAGAAAACATTCATGAATTCATTAAAAAAAAAAACAGTATTTTTAGGGAGAAATGTGTTGGTGAATGATGTCCAGTATTAATAATACTTTTATAACCTTGTTTACAGTCTATTGGGAACGCTAAAACTACCCGAAATGACAACAGCAGTCGTTTTGGGAAATACATTGAGATTGGCTTTGGCAGAAAGGGCGACATCATTGGAGCAAAAATGAGGACATACCTTCTGGAGAAGTCAAGAGTTGTCTTCCAGGTAAACAAAGACAGAACTGACCATACAAACACATCCATTGTTGAAAGATTTCCACAAATGTCATATTCTTATTCTTATATATATGTATATTTGTGTGTACAAAAGGCCTCATCAGAGAGAAACTACCATATCTTCTATCAGCTGTGTGCCTCCAGAGAGCTTCCTGAGATGAGAGCACTCAAACTGGGTGAGACTTTATCACACCCCCCACTGAGGCCCCACCCCCCCACCAAAAACTAATGTTTGCACCATATCCATCCACTCCAGAGTCCATAATGTACAGCAGTGATTCCCAAACTCTAGGGTTTGATCAAAAGAGCATAAAACAGGGGAGAATAAAACAGCACTTTTTATCCCTGCCTCCAACCACAATTTAGCAGCAGGCTTTGGGCCATTTGACTATTTCCTCCTCCTTTTATTACTCTCACTAGACAAACAAGAGTGTATTAAATCATATAGCATTGTTATTTTTTAGTATAATAGTATTTTTTGGGGAAAAACTGCATCAGAATACGTATCAAATCACCAGATTATTGTCAGAGCACAGTCTTTTTGCCAGCAGCATCATGGATGGACATTATTTATATGTACTTAACTTTCATCGGCAGCATTATCCTCTATGAGAGTTTAATTAAAAGAAAGGGCAGCCTGAGCAACAGCTGCAGATTATGACTTTGATTTATTTATGTTACTGCCTGTTATGGAACTTGTTGTGAGTCTTCAGTTAAGTTTGGATTTAAATAAATCATGATGTGTCACACACTTCCTCCCTTGTCCAGATGCACCTGAGCATTTCTACTACACCAACCAGGGAGGAGAGATGCTGATACCTGGCACTGATGATGCGTCAGACCTGGAGCGCACTCGCAATGCTTTTATCATTCTGGGTACTTGAATTCACACAAACACTATATGTCAATTTCATACATTTGAGGATGCAATGAGTGTGTGTCTTTATTATGGAAATAAAACAAACCTGCTTGGTTATGTTTATTGAAACCTGCAGGTGTGCAGCCTGACCAGCAGATGGAGCTTTTCAGGATCCTTTCAGCTGTTCTTCACTTGGGAAATGTCAACATCCAATCCAGTGGGAGAAACTCAGATAAGAGTTACATTGATGTAAGGAAGTTATTCATAGTGTACTAATATGTGCTGTTTATTTTCATAATAACAGTCAGTATAATGACCTGCCTGGAGAAACTAGAACCTTTCCTGGGTTTTCTTGTTTTCTTTTTATCAACCTCTTGCTGCAATTATTTTATTGTTGAATAGATTTTTCTGTGGGTTATTTATTTTGTCTACATTTCGGGTTGTTGTTGTAATTATGGGGCAGTTTTTATTTTTTAAATTTTTTTAAAAGTTTAAAAGTGCTCTATAGATTATAGTTAAGCACTTTGAGGCACATTTTACAGACAGTCATAACTGAGCTGTTTGCCTCTCATTTCTCAGACAGGTGACCGCTCTCTGGCTGTCTTTTCCAAACTACTTGGAGTTGAAGGACCACAGATGGCTCACTGGCTGTGTCACCGCAGATTGACAGTAGGGGGAGAGATGCTGGTCAAACCCAGGTCTGGGCAGCAGGCTGTAGAGGCCAGAGATGCTCTGGCTAAACACATCTATGGTCAGTTGTTTTCATGGACTGTGCACAGGCTCAACTCTGCACTCCGCTCCCAGAGTGGACAGACAAAATCCTTTATTGGGGTGCTGGATATTTATGGGTGAGTGTCATGGCACAGCACAGGTTTGCAGTGTCTAGTTGAAATCTGACTTGTCTCTCTCTTGGAGCAGGTTTGAGACCTTTGATCGGAACAGTTTTGAGCAGTTCTGTATAAATTATGCAAATGAAAAGCTACAGCAGCAGTTCAACAGGGTGAGTTACAATGAGGACGTGTCCTGTCCACTGTCCTTTTGTCCCTCAAGTGCCAGCAGCAAAACTATTGTTATTGTTAATAATATGTCACTGTCTTTTAAATTTACCGTGTCACTTATTGCAACTAACTCCTGTAAACTGAATTCCCCGGTGGCGATGCCAACACAGATGAAATATGCATCATCTTATTATCTTCTCCACAAGTTGTTCACTCTTTTTTTACATGTTTTTGTATGGACGTCTGTTTCAGTAGCTCAGCGGTGGATCACCACAGCTGCTCAGACATACTCGAGCTAAATGATCCTGTGTTTGTCTGCAGCATGTGTTCCACTTGGAGCAGGAGGAGTATATACGAGAGGAACTGGCCTGGAGCAGGATTGAGTTCAGTGACAATCAGCCGTGCATCAACCTCATAGAAGGACAACTGGGGCTGTTAGATCTGTTAGATGAAGAATGCAGGGTCAGTCTTTCTCTTTTTTAAAACTTTTTAGAACTTTTTAAAGCTGTATCTTTCCATGTTTTCCGGGGAAACTGCATGCAACTATTAGAACTATTAGAAACCTACTCTGTTATATTAAATATTCAATGATATTTAATGTTACATACCTTGATTATGCTCTTCAGTGGTAGTTTAGCGCTCTCTCTCAGCAGCGATACTGGCTATGCATAGTTTGTGTAAAAAATCCAGATTACATTTTAAATGTGAAAGAAAACTAATTAAAATAAAACACAAACATCCAACCCACCACACACCAACAAGACCTACACATTATGTGCAGACATGTCATTCTTCCACATACAATATTTGTATTTCTCTGTGTTAGAAAACACTTTTTTCATTAGATCCTCCTGTTTTTTTGTTGACTGATTATTATGTAAATCTTGAGTTTTACTTTAGAGACGGAGCTTTTATTTTGTAGCTGATTTTATTTTCCAAAATTTGGAGAAACAGCAGAATTTTCAGTTAAGGTTGAGTTCTAAAATTAAATAAAATAAGCATTAAAATGCACATGTTTGTGTCTTGTAAACCAATGATGGTGAGGCCTAAATGAAAAATAAATAGTTAACACAGAACAGAAATCTGAAAGCCATTAGTTCGACCTTCTAGTAGTGATCATATGTTGTGACTGTGACATGTTTATAATCAGATGCCTAAAGGCTCAGCTGAGAGCTGGGTGCAAAAGCTGTACGACCAGCACCTGAGCAGCAGACCTCACCCTCACTTCCAGAAACCTCGCATGTCAAACACGGCTTTCATCATTCTGCACTTTGCTGACACGGTGAGTGATGGAGTTATTCCATTTACTCTGTTCATCCGCCGGTCATTGCAGTTTCTTCTGTCTTTCTAAGTCATGACTGTCGTCGACAAGCAATTCGTGACTCTTGTGTTTGTTCAGGTTCAGTATGAATGTGACGGCTTTTTAGACAAGAACCGAGACACAGTCTTTGAGGAGCTCGTCAACATTCTGAAAGCAAGTCAGGTAGGATGCACCTTAATACGGCCTATCGAAGATTCATTTCATTCCCATCAATAGAAATAACCACCTGTGTGTGTGTGTGTGTGTGTGTGTGTGTGTGTGTGTGTGTGTGTGTCAGTCTGAGCTTGTGGCTGAGTTGTTTCAGCAGCAGGAGAACACGAGGTCTGCTGTGGCCAATGGAAGCGTTCGCTCAGGGAAAAGATCCACCAGAGAACACAAACTCACCGTGGGCTTCCAGGTGAGCTGTTCACCATCTTCATGTACTGCATCGTTATGTCTTGGTTGAGCAATGAGTTTTATATCGATTACACTTGGCTCTGGTTTGTTCCTGTCAGTTCCGTCAGTCCTTACAGATGCTGATGGACACCCTGAACAGCACCACTCCTCACTATGTCCGCTGCATTAAACCCAATGATCTCAAACAGCCATTTATGTGAGTCCCTGTCCTCACTCTTGAGTCTGTTCACATTTTACTTTGTGTTAATCATCTTCTCCGTCTCTGTCAGGTTTGACCCCAAGAGGATAGTCCAACAGCTGAGAGCGTGTGGAGTGTTGGAGACTATT
This sequence comes from Solea solea, assembly GCF_958295425.1. Lineage (NCBI taxonomy): Eukaryota > Metazoa > Chordata > Actinopteri > Pleuronectiformes > Soleidae > Solea > Solea solea. The sequence continues at coordinate 5,215,005 of NC_081142.1, read as the reverse complement.
CGTATCAGTGCTGCAGGTTTTCCATCCAGGTCCTGAACCCTTACTTCCCAACATAGAGGAGAGAATAAAACATTCATTTTATTGAGGTTGCAACCAGAGTGTAACTGTTAAAAAAGGAGGATTTGAGCAGTTGCAGTTTCTCTTGAGGGCGAGAAGTTTAGCGTTTACCTTTGATAAATGAAAGTCTTAGATACCGACGTTACAGACTGATAAATAATCCAAAAAAGTGATTTTAATATTTTAATATAAAAACACTAAATGGGGAGAGAATAAAGTGGTATAAATGCTCTTCAAGATGATGCATCCAATGCCTTATTCATTTATTTTTATCAGGCATATTAGACTCGTCCATTTGGGCGGATGTAACGTTGTGCTGCAAGATGGCAGCCTCTGTAAAGCAAGACCAACCAAACAATTTTATTTTAAAGTGATTATTATACACTTATATACACACTGTATAGGTTATATGTTAAATGTTTATCCTAAATGTTGATCTTTTACAGAACTTTTAAGTTAATTCAGTCCTTTAACATTTAAAAACTGTGTTTGCAGGTGGACATATGAGGAATTCTTCAGCAGGTACCGTGTTCTTCTCCGAGGGTCTCAGAGTCAACAAGAGGCCCAGGCCTTGTGCAGAGGGACCCTCCCTCAGGTCATCACCGACCCGGACCAGTACTGCTTTGGGAAAACTAAAGTATTCTTCAGAGCCGGTCAGGTGGCTCTCCTGGAGAGGCTAAGAGGCGAGAGGCTACATGTGGCTGCAGTGAGCATCCAGAGCCGGGTCAGAGGATGGCTGTCACGGATCAGATACAACAAAATCCTCCGGGCAACTGTCACCATACAGAGATACAGCAGAGGAGCTTTGGCCAGACGGTGAGGGTAGAAATACAGAACTAAGCAAAAGTCTCTGGTCATCACCAGCTTTCTTTGTTTTTATGTCTGTCAAATTTTCAGATTATTGGAATGATATGATTTAAAGTTGGTCTTTTATATTAGCAGGTTGTCAGCGAGTTAAAGTCAAACAACATATGTTTGTTATGCTTAGGCATGACGTGAATGAACCTGGTGTAATAGACCTTTTTTACAGCAGATAGTAGGACAAACATAGGTGTTACTAATATTCATAATTAAGAGCCAGGGTCGTGCTATTGTTCAAGTGTCGGTCACACTAAATGCTCGACATGAATCTGTAGAAGCTGCTTTTTATTTTTTTGGATGTACTCCATTAAAGTGATTGATAAATATTTATACTCCAAGATCATTATAGCTTTGATAAAGGAAAAAAAACAACTTTTACTTTTACACAGCATTTGTAAACAGAAATTATGCAGCATTATTTGTATGCTGTCAAACAATACTATCAGACCTGACTGATGGAGCGATTGCATGTGTACAGCAGCAGCGCAGGGGCGGGTGGGGACAAGGCGCGTTTATCCCGTCAAAGTGCTGCATGACTGTGTTTTCTGAGCAGTAGAATTCACCACTAAAACTTTTCATGGGCACATGGGTTTTCATTCATACTTGGTAGCTGTCTCATTAAAAAATAATATAATTAGAAACACAGACTGTTATGTGGAGATGATCTGCTTTATCCGTCTTGTGTGGCATGAATCTAAACTACATTTTGCTTATATTTAAAAGTTACACACTACAGTTTAATTCAATATTATTTGTCTCTTTGCAGACTGGCCCTGACCCTGCGCTACACCAAGGCTGCATTAGTGATCCAGAAGACCTTCCGCATGGTGATGGTCCGACAGTTGTTCCTCTTGATTCGTCAGGCAACTATCACCATCCAGGCCTTCACTCGGGGAACACTGGCGCGTTGCAGATGCAGACTGGTACCACCATCTTAAATCACAAATCTCCTCTTGCCTATTTCAAATGTGCTTTTTATGGTTATTATAGGATACAGAGATACAAGCTGAACTGATGAAAAGGTTAAACACTATTCTCTTCTCCCCAGCTGGTGGCAGAGCGTGCTGCAGTGTTGCTTCAGGCAAGAGTGCGTGGCTGGTTGGCGAGGAAGGAATACGTGCGTGTGCGTGCGGCCGTGGTTTTTATGCAGTGCTGCGTGCGCCGCAGAGCTGCCAGGACACAACTGCTGAAACTGAAGACCGAGGCTCGCTCAGTGGAGAAATACAGGGAGCTCAACAAGGGCATGGAAGTGAAACTGATGCAGCTGCAGTTACGAGCAGATCAGGCGGTGGGTGAAGGGCCTCAGAGGTGTGTGACCCTGTGTTTGAATCCTTAGCATCTGTGTTTTTATGTGTCCAGGCCAGAGAGAGCGCTGCTTTGAGAGAGAACCAGTGTGCAGAGCGAGTGGCCTTCAATGCTGAGCTGGAGGCTCTGAGGGTGAAGATTCAGAAACTGGAGAGTCAAAAACAGGAGCAATCCCAGCCATGCTCAGACATCAGTGAGAAGGAAGAGGAGAAAAGGAGGAGAGCTGAGGAAAAAGCTGCGCAGGAGATTCTTCAACTCACTCAAGTAGGCCAGAGATCCAGAGATCTTTCATTTTCACCGATCAATAATTTCTTTAGGCTGATTCAATTCACAGAAGGATTTTTTGTCTGCACTGCACTTACATATTTTAAGTAATGTATAAACTAAATAAATAATACATGAGAAAACCAAACTCTGTCTTTAATTGCAGTTGGCAGCTTTTATTATATTTCTGAGAAATGTGTAAACGTCCATATATAAGTAATAACTGGCTAATAAATTAAAAAAGTATTTGTCCAATGCCATTTATTAAAAAGACGGCAAAGATGAAACGTTGTGATTTCCAGAGGTTTTAATGGTGGATTCTTCTTCTCTTACATTTTAAAGCAGTTGCAGACCCTGCAGAGAGAAAAGGACAGTTTTCACACAGAGAGAGAGGAACTCTCTGCTCAGTTACTTGAACAAGAAAAAGCACAAGAAGGTGAGTTCTTACTTTACAGCATCATACACTCTGTTCCTTTTTTTTATTTCTCACTTTTGCTATTCTTTCCTCATCTCCTGTGTGTGTAGAGTGTGTGAATCAGGCTGTGACTCAGGCAAGTGCAGCTCTGACGGCGGAGCTGGACGAAGAGAGGCGAAGGTACCAGTGTCTCCTGAGGGAGTACACCAGGCTGGAGCAGAGATATGACAACCTCAGAGAGATGAGTCTTCTCACCAAGGTTTGTCACCACACCAAGACACGGGGTTTTACTTATTCCCCATAAACTTCCATCCTAGTTACTGAGAGAATTGTCTCTCTCTCCCATCACGACAGAACCCCAAAGGCCACACAAGGACAGACTCCTCCCAAAGTCTGTGCCCGGAGCCTCTCTCTCCCTCACCTTCCATGCTGTCACTCCAGTCTCTCACTCCTCTCTCCCTGTCACCCGTCCCATCTGCTTTGCCTTCTCCGGAGGAGGTGCGGAGGGTCAGCGTAACGTCTCCGCGCTTTGAGAGGAGCTTCTCAGTGGGGAGCCAAGAAACACCGATGGTGAGAGGATATGAAAGTAAAAAGATGGAATGGGAAAGAAGAAGCTGCTCATGTTTGTGTGAATTAGACCCCAATTAACATGTGGAGGAATGCATGATATTAGGAGTTAAACATAATCCGTGTATGTGATCAGCTAATGCATTTTCTGTGTTATTTATTCTTTAAAATAAATGTTATATATATTATATATATATACATATCATGTCAATATAGTTCTGGCAACAGTGTCTCACTGTTGTGTACATGTTTGTTCTGACAGGAGCAGTTAATGGAGAAGATGAATGTGTCCAAAGACCCCACAGTGAAGATGAGAGGCGAGGACCTGGCTCATGCCTACGACGCTGTGCGAGTGGCCAACAAGTGAGTCTGTCGTCTGTCACTGCTGACTCATTCCCTTCAGTGCATTAACTTTTCCCTGTCACTTTGAGAAGTTGTGATATTAAATATGGTGGACGGACTTTGATTTCACTCGTCCTCTGTCTGTGTCAGGTTTCTGGAGAGTCAGTTGCGTAAGCAGCGCAGCCAGTGGGAGGAGGAGACGGAGGCTCTGAGGAACCAGCTCACACAGGCAGTGTCTGCTTCCTCCTCCACTGCACAGCAGCAGGTATGGACTAATTAAAGCTGTCACCTTAATACACCATTGGACACCATGGAAAGACAAACTGAGTCCTAATTACCCGTTGTTTCTACATTATCACACATATTATATTTGTGAGAGGAAATTCTAACCTTCAGCCAACTTTAAGTTTAATTACATATTCTTTTTGACCTGTTTGATAGATCTTAATCTACAAATCTGTCCCCATTGTCCTCACTACCTTTTACATTTGTCATCTTTACCCCTACCTTACATGACATGCCGTAACTAAAACCAGGTCCCTGGTGATGCTGTTTACTCCACTGTTTGCACTCACTCTAAGTAAGTTTGGCTAAAATGTGAGTGTGTTTGTGTGTGAAGTGTCAGCAGGAGCTTCTCGAGGCCAGAGAGCAGGAGTGTGTCAGGCTGAGGAGAGAACTGAAGGAGCTCAGGAGCACATCGTCACTCAGACAACTTCTCACCCAAAGTAAGGGTTCACTTTCAGAGTAAAGGCTCAGTACAGAGGCATCAGTGTTTGTGTGAACTTTGAACTGATTTTGAAGTGACGTATTTCCTAATTTCACAAATTCAATCCAATTTTAAACATTTTGAGTACTTTTTGCTAGGGTGTGTTTATATAGTTGGAGAACTATTATTATTATTATTTATTTATTTTACATCAGATTGCCTAGATGTGCTGGAAAAAAGGATATCAGACACTCTATGTTGCACATTTCTATAGCCTCTGTGTATACTGTATGTTTAAACATAGTAATGGAAAAGCAGCCGAAATGCTCTTTGTTAAAATATCCACCTTCCATTTGTACAAATATTTTTGTGGTTCTTTTTAAAAAAAAACACATTTCTGTTGTCAGCTTTGATCCCAGACATTCAATCTCTGTCGTCGTCCTTGTCCTCGTCTCGACCAAAGGCAGCAGCAGTCTCTGGTTTACTGGAATGTAGGAGGAGAGATGAAACAAAGTTAATCAAGAACCTCATCACAGGTGAGACTGACCTCTGACCTCTGACCTCTGATGCCTGCTTTCTTCTTCACCTACACAGTTTCCCCCCCACTGGTGTACAGGTGTTTGAAGTATTCTACAAAAAGGGTTATGATGAAAGGATGAGGCTAATTAATGTTCTTTACAGCTCACTGGCTCAACTTAACCTCTATGCACTTTTCCAGCTTTATCAAATTGAATATTTTATCATTGTGTGAAAAAGGCAACCTTTCTATTATAAGACATTATGTAGCCTCTCAGGGACCGTGAAGAGGATAAATATATTTCACTATAATAAAGGTTGGACCGGAGTTACACTCACCTGCCACTTTATTATTTCAACTGCACAGTAATATCAAATCAGCCAATCACAGAGCAGCAACTTGGGCATTTAGGCATGTGGACATGCTCAATTGAACCTGCTGAAGTTGAAACTAAGCACCAGAATGAGGGGAAAAAAGTGAGATAAACACGGTGAAAGTGACTCTGAATGTGGCAGACAGGCTGGTCTGAGTTTTGTACACACAACCATTTCTAGTGTTTACAGAGAATTCTGATAAAGAGAAAGTATTCAGTGAGCAGCAGTTCTCAAAAGTGAGCGTATTTTGATTTCCAGAGTGTCTTGATTTATTCCCCAAAAGTGGGACAGTTGTGTTCTGACAGTTTGTGTTACAGCCTTGTACGTGATGCTCAGGATCAAGAAGTAAAAACTCTGTGGCATTTGAGTGCTAAACTCCTCTCTGACTGACATTTATGACCTGACCACGTTTGCTCTGTTGTGCTGTTGTTCTCTCTGTCTGTGATCCAGACATCCGCGTTGACAGCGCCCTGACTCTGCCTCCTGGTCTGCCTGCCAGCGTGCTTTTCCTGTGTGTCCGCCAGGCTGACTGCAGCAGAGACCAAAGTCAGGTTCACTTGCTCTGCAGCGCCGCTGTCACTGCAATGAAGGCAGCTCTGAAGGTAACCTGAGATCTGAACCCACTCACTGGACCATATGTTTGAGGATTCATGTGTCAGAACAGTTCATGTACTGTCAGCTGGATTGTGACTTTCAGAAACCACTAACTTTGAAACACTTTCCTGTGACTGCCTCTGATGGTTGTGTCTCTCTATAAACCACAACTAAACAAAACACCATAACAATTGTTGATTTCCATGTGTCAATGTAACCTTTTTCTTGACCGTCTCTGCAGAAACATGGCAACAACGTAGACATGACAGCTCTGTGGCTGAAAAACGCTTGTGTGATGCACGACCTGTTGACTCAGCATTCCCAGGCAGGCAGGATCTACATATTTTCACATTTTTGGCTCTGAAAAAAGTCACATTATGTTCAAACCATATAAATCCAACATATTTGTGCATATTATAACATTTTCACCTATTTATATTGCCATTTGTTTAGCACCTAATATTATTTTCAACAAGTAAAATGGTCGTTTCCAAGATATATGTTTGATAAATGTATCATAACTTCATTTCACACAAGTTATTTAAAAAATATACACATGCAAAGGAAAAGAAGCAGGGCAGCAGTGCTGGTAATTCCAAGGCACTCTCTTTTAAAATATTTTAATTCCTTTATTAAAACAATTATTTCATGTTGAGCCCTTTGAAGTACTCACACACTGGCACATTAAAGTACATCTTGTTTTCGATTTTTTTCCCCTGATCAAATTCAATGTATATAATTTATTGTATGAATGAATGAATGATTGCATTTCAGACCCTTGACTCAGACAAAGTGATTCCACTGACGACTGACCTGAGTGACCTGATTCACACCCTGAGTAACCTTCGTATCCAGGCTTATCAGCAGCTCCTCTCCATCACAGAGACGCGCCTGCAGAACATCATAGGTACTGTACTGGTGACGATGAGGTGACTGATGCTGCACCTGCTCCTGTTATCTCACCTGTGTCTACCACCTCCTCTCCCCTCAGTTCCTGCCCTGTTAGAGTCTGAAACCATCCCAGGTCTGTCTGGCTCAGCGGTGAAGTTGGCATCATCCAGAAGGCGTTCAGGCTCGGATCCCAGGACACTGGCTGGTGTTCCTCACACAATGACACTGATGTTGAGGGAGTTGGAAGCCCTTTACTCCACCATGTCCTGCCAGGCTCTGCCCTCCACACTGATGGGACAGGCCTTTCACCAGCTCACCTACTTCATCTCTGCCTCTGGTCTCAACAACCTGCTGCTGCGGAAAGACATGTGCTGCTGGAGTCGTGGCATGCAAATACGGTATCAATACACGCCGAGTCAATGTCAGTCTTTAGATATCAGGGCAATTGATTGTGGTGATATATGAGGCTGATTTGGTTTCTCCCTGCCATCTGGTAAAATATGCAGTAACAGTTAGATTATAATAAACAATAACAACACTTACACTTGTCTCTGCAATCTGCATTTTGCATCTTCAGAACACTTTTTAAGTAAAAAGAACCAAAAAAAACCCCTTAATATTAAATACATGAAATAGATCATCCTGCAGGCGGGATTTGAACCCATAATCCTAGACCTGTTAGGCTAGTGCATAAACCATTAGGCCACTTGGCTAGAATCTGTCATGTTGTTGACATACTAACCTATGACATTTTTGACTGATTTTGGAAGACACACAATACTATGACTTTTTTGACTGATTTTGGACAACACACTATACTTTGACTTTTTTTGAATGATTTTGGAAGACATACTAACCTATGACTTTGTTGACTGATTTTGGACGACATACTAACCTATGACTTTTTTGACTGATTTTGGACGACATACTAAACTATGACATTTTTGTCAAATTTTGGACGACATACTAACCTATGACTTTGTTGACTGATTTTGGACGACATACTAACCTATGACTTTTTTGACTGATTTTGGACGACATACTAACCTATGACATTTTTGACTGATTTTGGAAGACACACAATACTATGACTTTTTTGACTGATTTTGGACAACACACTATACTTTGACTTTTTTTGAATGATTTTGGAAGACATACTAACCTATGACTTTGTTGACTGATTTTGGACGACATACTAACCTATGACTTTTTTGACTGATTTTGGACGACATACTAAACTATGACATTTTTGTCAAATTTTGGACGACATACTAACCTATGACTTTGTTGACTGATTTTGGACGACATACTAACCTATGACTTTGTTGACTGATTTTGGACGACATACTAACCTATGACATTTTTGACTGATTTTGGAAGACACACAATACTATGACTTTTTTGACTGATTTTGGACAACACACTATACTTTGACTTTTTTTGAATGATTTTGGAAGACATACTAACCTATGACTTTGTTGACTGATTTTGGACGACATACTAACCTATGACTTTTTTGACTGATTTTGGACGACATACTAAACTATGACATTTTTGTCAAATTTTGGACGACATACTAACCTATGACTTTGTTGACTGATTTTGGACGACATACTAACCTATGACTTTTTTGACTGATTTTGGACGACATACTAACCTATGACTTTGTTGACTGATTTTGGACGACATACTAACCTATGACATTTTTGTCAAATTTTGGACGACATACTAAACTATGACATTTTTGTCTCATTTTGGACGACATACTAAACTATGACATTTTTGTCTGATTTCGGACGACATACTAAACTATGACATTTTTGTCAAATTTTGGACGACATACTAAACTATGACATTTTTGACTGATTTTGGACGACATACTAAACTATGACATTTTTGTCACATTTTGGACGACATACTAACCTATGACTTTGATGACTGATTTTGGACGACATACTAACCTATGACTTTTTTGACTGATTTTGGACGACATACTAAACTATGACATTTTTGACTGATTTTGGACGACATACTAAACTATGGCATTTTTGTCAAATTTTGGACGACATACTAAACTATGACATTTTTAACTGATTTTGGACGACATACTAAACTATGACATTTTTGTCACATTTTGGACAACATACTAACCTATGACATTTTTGACTGATTTTGGACGACATACTAAACTATGACATTTTTGACTGATTTTGGACGACATACTAAACTATGACATTTTTGTCTCATTTCGGACGACATACTAAACTTTGACTTTTTTGACTGATTTTGGACGACATACTAAACTATGACATTTTTGTCAAATTTTGGACGACATACTAAACTATGACATTTTTGTTTAATTTCGGACGACATACTAAACTATGACATTTTTGACTGATTTTGGACGACATACTAAACTATGACATTTTTGTCACATTTTGGACGACATACTAAACTATGACATTTTTGACTGATTTTGGACGACATACTAAACTATGACATTTTTGTCACATTTTGGACGACATACTAACCTATGACTTTGTTGACTGATTTTGGACGACATACTAACCTATGACTTTTTTGACTGATTTTGGACGACATACTAAACTATGACATTTTTGTCACATTTTGGACGACATACTAACCTATGACTTTGTTGACTGATTTTGGACGACATACTAACCTATGACTTTTTTGACTGATTTTGGACGACATACTAAACTATGACATTTTTGTCAAATTTTGGACGACATACTAAACTATGACTTTTTTGACTGATTTTGGACGACATACTAAACTATGACATTTTTGTCAAATTTTGGACGACATACTAAACTATGACATTTTTGTCTCATTTTGGACGACATACTAAACTATGACATTTTTGTCAAATTTTGGACGACATACTAAACTATGACATTTTTGTCTCATTTCGGACGACATACTAAACTATGACATTTTTGTCAAATTTTGGACGACATACTAAACTATGACATTTTTAACTGATTTTGGACGACATACTAAACTATGACATTTTTGTCACATTTTGGACGACATACTAACCTATGACATTTTTGACTGATTTTGGACGACATACTAAACTATGACATTTTTGACTGATTTTGGACGACATACTAACCTATGACTTTTTTGACTGATTTTGGACGACATCCTAAACTATGACATTTTTGTCTCATTTCGGACGACATACTAAACTATGACATTTTTGTCTCATTTTGGACTACATACTAACCTATGACTTTTTTGACTGATTTTGGACGACATACTAAACTATGACATTTTTGTCACATTTTGGACGACATACTAAACTATGACATTTTTGACTGATTTTGGACGACATACTAAACTATGACATTTTTGTCACATTTTGGACGACATACTAAACTATGGCATTTTTGTCAAATTTTGGACGACATACTAAACTATGACATTTTTGTCTCATTTTGGACGACATACTAAACTATGACATTTTTGACTGATTTTGGACGACATACTAAACTATGACATTTTTGTCACATTTTGGACGACATACTAAACTATGACATTTTTGTCAAATTTTGGACGACATACATTTTTGACTGATTTTGGACGACATACTAAACTATGACATTTTTGTCAAATTTTGGACGACATACTAAACTATGACATTTTTGTCTCATTTTGGACGACATACTAAACTATGACATTTTTGACTGATTTTGGACGACATACTAAACTATGACATTTTTGTCACATTTTGGACGACATACTAAACTATGACATTTTTGTCAAATTTTGGACGACATACATTTTTGACTGATTTTGGACGACATACTAAACTATGACATTTTTGTCAAATTTTGGACGACATACTAAACTATGACATTTTTGTCTCATTTTGGACGACATACTAAACTATGACATTTTTGTCAAATTTTGGACGACATACTAAACTATGACATTTTTGTCTCATTTCGGACGACATACTAAACTATGACATTTTTGTCAAATTTTGGACGACATACTAAACTATGACATTTTTAACTGATTTTGGACGACATACTAAACTATGACATTTTTGTCACATTTTGGACGACATACTAACCTATGACATTTTTGACTGATTTTGGACGACATACTAAACTATGACATTTTTGACTGATTTTGGACGACATACTAACCTATGACTTTTTTGACTGATTTTGGACAACATACTAAACTATGACATTTTTGTCTCATTTCGGACGACATACTAAACTATGACATTTTTGTCTCATTTTGGACTACATACTAACCTATGACTTTTTTGACTGATTTTGGACGACATACTAAACTATGACATTTTTGTCACATTTTGGACGACATACTAAACTATGACATTTTTGACTGATTTTGGACGACATACTAAACTATGACATTTTTGTCACATTTTGGACGACATACTAAACTATGGCATTTTTGTCAAATTTTGGACGACATACTAAACTATGACATTTTTGTCTCATTTTGGACGACATACTAAACTATGACATTTTTGACTGATTTTGGACGACATACTAAACTATGACATTTTTGTCACATTTTGGACGACATACTAAACTATGACATTTTTGTCAAATTTTGGACGACATACATTTTTGACTGATTTTGGACGACATACTAAACTATGACATTTTTGTCACATTTTGGACGACATGCTAAACTATGACATTTTTGACTGATTTTGGACGACATACTAAACTATGACATTTTTGTCACATTTTGGACGACATACTAAACTATGACATTTTTGACTGATTTTGGACGACATACTAAACTATGACATTTTTGTCACATTTTGGACGACATACTAACCTATGACATTTTTGTCACATTTTGGACGACATACTAAACTATGACATTTTTTGTCAAATTTTGGACGACAGACTAACCTATGACATTTTTGTCTAATTTCGGACGACAGACTAAACTATGACATTTTTGACTGATTTTGGACGACATACTAAACTATGACATTTTTGTCACATTTTGGACGACATACTAAACTATGACATTTTTGACTGATTTTGAACGACATACTAAACTATGACATTTTTGTCACATTTTGGACGACATACTAACCTATGACTTTGTTGACTGATTTTGGACGACATACTAAACTATGACATTTTTGTCACATTTTGGACGACATACTAAACTATGACATTTTTTGTCAAATTTTGGACGACAGACTAACCTATGACATTTTTGTCTAATTTCGGACGACAGACTAAACTATGACATTTTTGTCTCATTTTGGACGACATACTAAACTATGACATTTTTGTCTCATTTTGGACGACATACTAAACTATGACATTTTTGTCTCATTTTGGACGACATACTAAACTATGACATTTTTGTCTCATTTCGGATGACATACTAAACTATGACATTTTTTGTCAAATTTTGGACGACATACTAACCTATGACATTTTTGTCTAATTTCGGACGACATACTAAACTATGACATTTTTGACTGATTTTGGACGACATACTAAACTATGACATTTTTGTCTCATTTTGGACGACATACTAAACTATGACATTTTTGTCACATTTTGGACGACATGCTAAACTATGACATTTTTGACTGATTTTGGACGACATACTAAACTATGACATTTTTGTCACATTTTGGACGACATACTAAACTATGACATTTTTGACTGATTTTGGACGACATACTAAACTATGACATTTTTGTCACATTTTGGACGACATACTAACCTATGACATTTTTGTCACATTTTGGACGACATACTAAACTATGACATTTTTTGTCAAATTTTGGACGACAGACTAACCTATGACATTTTTGTCTAATTTCGGACGACAGACTAAACTATGACATTTTTGACTGATTTTGGACGACATACTAAACTATGACATTTTTGTCACATTTTGGACGACATACTAAACTATGACATTTTTGACTGATTTTGAACGACATACTAAACTATGACATTTTTGTCACATTTTGGACGACATACTAACCTATGACTTTGTTGACTGATTTTGGACGACATACTAAACTATGACATTTTTGTCACATTTTGGACGACATACTAAACTATGACATTTTTTGTCAAATTTTGGACGACAGACTAACCTATGACATTTTTGTCTAATTTCGGACGACAGACTAAACTATGACATTTTTGTCTCATTTTGGACGACATACTAAACTATGACATTTTTGTCTCATTTTGGACGACATACTAAACTATGACATTTTTGTCTCATTTTGGACGACATACTAAACTATGACATTTTTGTCTCATTTCGGATGACATACTAAACTATGACATTTTTTGTCAAATTTTGGACGACATACTAACCTATGACATTTTTGTCTAATTTCGGACGACATACTAAACTATGACATTTTTGACTGATTTTGGACGACATACTAAACTATGACATTTTTGTCTCATTTTGGACGACATACTAAACTATGACATTTTTGTCACATTTTGGACGACATACTAAACTATGACATTTTTGTCAAATTTTGGACGACATACATTTTTGACTGATTTTGGACGACATACTAAACTATGACATTTTTGTCAAATTTTGGACGACATACTAAACTATGACATTTTTGTCAAATTTTGGACGACATACTAAACTATGACATTTTTGTCTCATTTTGGACGACATACTAAACTATGACATTTTTGACTGATTTTGGACGACATACTAAACTATGACATTTTTGTCACATTTTGGACGACATACTAAACTATGACATTTTTGTCAAATTTTGGACGACATACATTTTTGACTGATTTTGGACGACATACTAAACTATGACATTTTTGTCAAATTTTGGACGACATACTAAACTATGACATTTTTGTCTCATTTTGGACGACATACTAAACTATGACATTTTTGTCAAATTTTGGACGACATACTAAACTATGACATTTTTGTCTCATTTCGGACGACATACTAAACTATGACATTTTTGTCAAATTTTGGACGACATACTAAACTATGACATTTTTAACTGATTTTGGACGACATACTAAACTATGACATTTTTGTCACATTTTGGACGACATACTAACCTATGACATTTTTGACTGATTTTGGACGACATACTAAACTATGACATTTTTGACTGATTTTGGACGACATACTAACCTATGACATTTTTGACTGATTTTGGACGACATACTAAACTATGACATTTTTGACTGATTTCGGACGACATACTAACCTATGACTTTTTTGACTGATTTTGGACAACATACTAAACTATGACATTTTTGTCTCATTTCGGACGACATACTAAACTATGACATTTTTGTCTCATTTTGGACTACATACTAACCTATGACTTTTTTGACTGATTTTGGACGACATACTAAACTATGACATTTTTGTCACATTTTGGACGACATACTAAACTATGACATTTTTGACTGATTTTGGACGACATACTAAACTATGACATTTTTGTCACATTTTGGACGACATACTAAACTATGGCATTTTTGTCAAATTTTGGACGACATACTAAACTATGACATTTTTGTCTCATTTTGGACGACATACTAAACTATGACATTTTTGACTGATTTTGGACGACATACTAAACTATGACATTTTTGTCACATTTTGGACGACATACTAAACTATGACATTTTTGTCAAATTTTGGACGACATACATTTTTGACTGATTTTGGACGACATACTAAACTATGACATTTTTGTCACATTTTGGACGACATGCTAAACTATGACATTTTTGACTGATTTTGGACGACATACTAAACTATGACATTTTTGTCACATTTTGGACGACATACTAAACTATGACATTTTTGACTGATTTTGGACGACATACTAAACTATGACATTTTTGTCACATTTTGGACGACATACTAACCTATGACATTTTTGTCACATTTTGGACGACATACTAAACTATGACATTTTTTGTCAAATTTTGGACGACAGACTAACCTATGACATTTTTGTCTAATTTCGGACGACAGACTAAACTATGACATTTTTGACTGATTTTGGACGACATACTAAACTATGACATTTTTGTCACATTTTGGACGACATACTAAACTATGACATTTTTGACTGATTTTGAACGACATACTAAACTATGACATTTTTGTCACATTTTGGACGACATACTAACCTATGACTTTGTTGACTGATTTTGGACGACATACTAAACTATGACATTTTTGTCACATTTTGGACGACATACTAAACTATGACATTTTTTGTCAAATTTTGGACGACAGACTAACCTATGACATTTTTGTCTAATTTCGGACGACAGACTAAACTATGACATTTTTGTCTCATTTTGGACGACATACTAAACTATGACATTTTTGTCTCATTTTGGACGACATACTAAACTATGACATTTTTGTCTCATTTTGGACGACATACTAAACTATGACATTTTTGTCTCATTTCGGATGACATACTAAACTATGACATTTTTTGTCAAATTTTGGACGACATACTAACCTATGACATTTTTGTCTAATTTCGGACGACATACTAAACTATGACATTTTTGACTGATTTTGGACGACATACTAAACTATGACATTTTTGTCTCATTTTGGACGACATACTAAACTATGACATTTTTGTCACATTTTGGACGACATACTAAACTATGACATTTTTGTCAAATTTTGGACGACATACTAAACTATGACATTTTTGTCTCATTTTGGACGACATACTAAACTATGACATTTTTGTCATATTTTGGATGACATACTTACCTATGACTTTTTGGACGACATACCAAAGTATGACTTTTTTTCAAGTTCTGGACATTTAAACAACTATGTTGCAGGTGGGATTTGAACCCATAATCCTAGACTTGTTAGGCTAGTGCATTAACCATTAGGCCACTAGGCTGGTATCTATCACATTGTTGACATACTAACCTATGACATTTTTGTCTCATTTCGGACGACATACTAAACTATGACATTTTTGTCAAATTTTGGACGACATACTAAACTATGACATTTTTTGTCAAATTTTGGACGACATACTAAACTATGACATTTTTGACTGATTTTGGACGACATACTAACCTATGACTTTGTTGACTGATTTTGGACGACATACTAACCTATGACATTTTTGTCTAATTTCGGACGACATACTAAACTATGACATTTTTGTCTCATTTCGGACGACATACTAAACTATGACATTTTTGTCACATTTTGGACGACATACTAAACTATGACATTTTTGTCAAATTTTGGACGACATACTAACCTATGACTTTTTTGTCACATTTTGGACGACATACTAAACTATGACATTTTTGTCAAATTTTGGACGACATACTAAACTATGACATTTTTGTCAAATTTTGGACGACATACTAAACTATGACATTTTTGTCACATTTTGGACGACATACTAAACTATGACATTTTTGTCTCATTTTGGACGACATACTAAACTATGACATTTTTGTCTCATTTTGGACGACATACTAAACTATGACATTTTTGTCTCATTTTGGACGACATACTAAACTATGACATTTTTGTCTCATTTCGGACGACATACTAAACTATGACATTTTTTGTCAAATTTTGGATGACATACTAACCTATGACATTTTTGTCTCATTTCGGACGACATACTAAACTATGACATTTTTGTCTCATTTCGGACGACATACTAAACTATGACATTTTTGTCTCATTTCGGACGACATACTAAACTATGACATTTTTGTCACATTTTGGACGACATACTAAACTATGACATTTTTGTCAAATTTTGGACGACATACTAACCTATGACTTTTTTGTCACATTTTGGACGACATACTAAACTATGACATTTTTGTCAAATTTTGGACGACATACTAAACTATGACATTTTTGTCAAATTTTGGACGACATACTAAACTATGACATTTTTGTCAAATTTTGGACGACATACTAAACTATGACATTTTTGTCTCATTTTGGACGACATACTAAACTATGACATTTTTGTCTCATTTTGGACGACATACTAATCTATGACTTTTTTGAATGATTTTGGATGACATACTAAACTGTGACAATTTTGTCTCATTTTGGACGACATACTAAACTATGACATTTTTGTCAAATTTTGGACGACTTACTAAACTATGACATTTTTGTCTCATTTCGGACGACATACTAAACTATGACATTTTTGTCAAATTTTGGACGACATACTAAACTATGGCATTTTTGTCACATTTTGGACGACATACTAACCTATGACTTTGTTGACTGATTTTGGACGACATACTAAACTATGACATTTTTGTCACATTTTGGACGACATACTAAACTATGACATTTTTGTCAAATTTTGGACGACATACTAAACTATGACGTTTTTGTCTCATTTTGGACGACATACTAAACTATGACATTTTTGGATGACATACTTACCTATGACTTTTTGGACGACATACCAAAGTATGACTTTTTTTCAAGTTCTGGACATTTAAACAACTATGTTGCAGGTGGGATTTGAACCCATAATCCTAGACTTGTTAGGCTAGTGCATTAACCATTAGGCCACTAGGCTGGTATCTATCACATTATTGACATACTAACCTATGACATTTTTGTCTCATTTCGGACGACATACTAAACTATGACATTTTTGTCAAATTTTGGACGACATACTAAACTATGACATTTTTTGTCAAATTTTGGACGACATACTAAACTATGACATTTTTGACTGATTTTGGACGACATACTAACCTATGACTTTGTTGACTGATTTTGGACGACATACTAAACTATGACATTTTTGTCTCATTTCGGACGACATACTAAACTATGACATTTTTTGTCAAATTTTGGATGACATACTAACCTATGACATTTTTGTCTAATTTCGGACGACATACTAAACTATGACATTTTTGTCTCATTTCGGACGACATACTAAACTATGACATTTTTGTCTCATTTCGGACGACATACTAAACTATGACATTTTTGTCAAATTTTGGACGACATACTAAACTATGGCATTTTTGTCACATTTTGGACGACATACTAACCTATGACTTTGTTGACTGATTTTGGACGACATACTAAACTATGACATTTTTGTCACATTTTGGACGACATACTAAACTATGACATTTTTGTCAAATTTTGGACGACATACTAAACTATGACATTTTTGTCTCATTTCGGACGACATACTAAACTATGACATTTTTGTCAAATTTTGGACGACATACTAAACTATGGCATTTTTGTCACATTTTGGACGACATACTAACCTATGACTTTGTTGACTGATTTTGGACGACATACTAAACTATGACATTTTTGTCACATTTTGGACGACATACTAAACTATGACATTTTTGTCAAATTTTGGACGACATACTAAACTATGACATTTTTGTCTCATTTTGGACGACATACTAAACTATGACATTTTTGTCATATTTTGGACGACATACTAAACTATGACATTTTTGTCATATTTTGGATGACATACTTACCTATGACTTTTTGGACGACATACCAAAGTATGACTTTTTTTCAAGTTCTGGACATTTAAACAACTATGTTGCAGGTGGGATTTGAACCCATAATCCTAGACTTGTTAGGCTAGTGCATTAACCATTAGGCCACTAGGCTGGTATCTATCACATTGTTGACATACTAACCTATGACATTTTTGTCTCATTTCGGACGACATACTAAACTATGACATTTTTGTCAAATTTTGGACGACATACTAAACTATGACATTTTTTGTCAAATTTTGGACGACATACTAAACTATGACATTTTTGACTGATTTTGGACGACATACTAACCTATGACTTTGTTGACTGATTTTGGACGACATACTAAACTATGACATTTTTGTCAAATTTTGGACGACATACTAACCTATGACATTTTTGTCTCATTTTGGACGACATACTAAACTATGACATTTTTGTCTCATTTCGGACGACATACTAAACTATGACATTTTTTGTCAAATTTTGGATGACATACTAAACTATGACATTTTTGTCTCATTTCGGACGACATACTAAACTATGACATTTTTGTCTCATTTCGGATGACATACTAAACTATGACATTTTTGTCTCATTTCGGACGACATACTAAACTATGACATTTTTGTCACATTTTGGACGACATACTAAACTATGACATTTTTGTCAAATTTTGGACGACATACTAACCTATGACTTTTTTGTCACATTTTGGACGACATACTAAACTATGACATTTTTGTCAAATTTTGGACGACATACTAAACTATGACATTTTTGTCAAATTTTGGACGACATACTAAACTATGACATTTTTGTCACATTTTGGACGACATACTAAACTATGACATTTTTGTCTCATTTTGGACGACATACTAAACTATGACATTTTTGTCAAATTTTGGACGACATACTAACCTATGACATTTTTGTCTCATTTTGGACGACATACTAAACTATGACATTTTTGTCTCATTTCGGACGACATACTAAACTATGACATTTTTTGTCAAATTTTGGATGACATACTAACCTATGACATTTTTGTCTAATTTCGGACGACATACTAAACTATGACATTTTTGTCTCATTTCGGACGACATACTAAACTATGACATTTTGTCAAATTTTGGACGACATACTAAACTATGACATTTTTGTCACATTTTGGACGACATACTAAACTATGACATTTTTGTCTCATTTCGGACGACATACTAAACTATGACATTTTTGTCAAATTTTGGACGACATACTAAACTATGACATTTTTGTCACATTTTGGACGACATACTAAACTATGACATTTTTGTCTCATTTTGGACGACATACTAAACTATGACATTTTTTGTCAAATTTTGGATGACATACTAACCTATGACATTTTTGTCTCATTTCGGACGACATACTAAACTATGACATTTTTGTCTCATTTCGGACGACATACTAAACTATGACATTTTTGTCTCATTTCGGACGACATACTAAACTATGACATTTTTGTCACATTTTGGACGACATACTAAACTATGACATTTTTGTCAAATTTTGGACGACATACTAACCTATGACTTTTTTGTCACATTTTGGACGACATACTAAACTATGACATTTTTGTCAAATTTTGGACGACATACTAAACTATGACATTTTTGTCAAATTTTGGACGACATACTAAACTATGACATTTTTGTCAAATTTTGGACGACATACTAAACTATGACATTTTTGTCTCATTTTGGACGACATACTAAACTATGACATTTTTGTCTCATTTTGGACGACATACTAATCTATGACTTTTTTGAATGATTTTGGATGACATACTAAACTGTGACAATTTTGTCTCATTTTGGACGACATACTAAACTATGACATTTTTGTCAAATTTTGGACGACTTACTAAACTATGACATTTTTGTCTCATTTCGGACGACATACTAAACTATGACATTTTTGTCAAATTTTGGACGACATACTAAACTATGGCATTTTTGTCACATTTTGGACGACATACTAACCTATGACTTTGTTGACTGATTTTGGACGACATACTAAACTATGACATTTTTGTCACATTTTGGACGACATACTAAACTATGACATTTTTGTCAAATTTTGGACGACATACTAAACTATGACGTTTTTGTCTCATTTTGGACGACATACTAAACTATGACATTTTTGGATGACATACTTACCTATGACTTTTTGGACGACATACCAAAGTATGACTTTTTTTCAAGTTCTGGACATTTAAACAACTATGTTGCAGGTGGGATTTGAACCCATAATCCTAGACTTGTTAGGCTAGTGCATTAACCATTAGGCCACTAGGCTGGTATCTATCACATTATTGACATACTAACCTATGACATTTTTGTCTCATTTCGGACGACATACTAAACTATGACATTTTTGTCAAATTTTGGACGACATACTAAACTATGACATTTTTTGTCAAATTTTGGACGACATACTAAACTATGACATTTTTGACTGATTTTGGACGACATACTAACCTATGACTTTGTTGACTGATTTTGGACGACATACTAAACTATGACATTTTTGTCTCATTTCGGACGACATACTAAACTATGACATTTTTTGTCAAATTTTGGATGACATACTAACCTATGACATTTTTGTCTAATTTCGGACGACATACTAAACTATGACATTTTTGTCTCATTTCGGACGACATACTAAACTATGACATTTTTGTCTCATTTCGGACGACATACTAAACTATGACATTTTTGTCAAATTTTGGACGACATACTAAACTATGGCATTTTTGTCACATTTTGGACGACATACTAACCTATGACTTTGTTGACTGATTTTGGACGACATACTAAACTATGACATTTTTGTCACATTTTGGACGACATACTAAACTATGACATTTTTGTCAAATTTTGGACGACATACTAAACTATGACATTTTTGTCTCATTTCGGACGACATACTAAACTATGACATTTTTGTCAAATTTTGGACGACATACTAAACTATGGCATTTTTGTCACATTTTGGACGACATACTAACCTATGACTTTGTTGACTGATTTTGGACGACATACTAAACTATGACATTTTTGTCACATTTTGGACGACATACTAAACTATGACATTTTTGTCAAATTTTGGACGACATACTAAACTATGACATTTTTGTCTCATTTTGGACGACATACTAAACTATGACATTTTTGTCATATTTTGGACGACATACTAAACTATGACATTTTTGTCATATTTTGGATGACATACTTACCTATGACTTTTTGGACGACATACCAAAGTATGACTTTTTTTCAAGTTCTGGACATTTAAACAACTATGTTGCAGGTGGGATTTGAACCCATAATCCTAGACTTGTTAGGCTAGTGCATTAACCATTAGGCCACTAGGCTGGTATCTATCACATTGTTGACATACTAACCTATGACATTTTTGTCTCATTTCGGACGACATACTAAACTATGACATTTTTGTCAAATTTTGGACGACATACTAAACTATGACATTTTTTGTCAAATTTTGGACGACATACTAAACTATGACATTTTTGACTGATTTTGGACGACATACTAACCTATGACTTTGTTGACTGATTTTGGACGACATACTAAACTATGACATTTTTGTCAAATTTTGGACGACATACTAACCTATGACATTTTTGTCTCATTTTGGACGACATACTAAACTATGACATTTTTGTCTCATTTCGGACGACATACTAAACTATGACATTTTTTGTCAAATTTTGGATGACATACTAAACTATGACATTTTTGTCTCATTTCGGACGACATACTAAACTATGACATTTTTGTCTCATTTCGGATGACATACTAAACTATGACATTTTTGTCTCATTTCGGACGACATACTAAACTATGACATTTTTGTCACATTTTGGACGACATACTAAACTATGACATTTTTGTCAAATTTTGGACGACATACTAACCTATGACTTTTTTGTCACATTTTGGACGACATACTAAACTATGACATTTTTGTCAAATTTTGGACGACATACTAAACTATGACATTTTTGTCAAATTTTGGACGACATACTTAACTATGACATTTTTGTCACATTTTGGACGACATACTAAACTATGACATTTTTGTCTCATTTTGGACGACATACTAAACTATGACATTTTTGTCAAATTTTGGACGACATACTAACCTATGACATTTTTGTCTCATTTTGGACGACATACTAAACTATGACATTTTTGTCTCATTTCGGACGACATACTAAACTATGACATTTTTTGTCAAATTTTGGATGACATACTAACCTATGACATTTTTGTCTAATTTCGGACGACATACTAAACTATGACATTTTTGTCTCATTTCGGACGACATACTAAACTATGACATTTTGTCAAATTTTGGACGACATACTAAACTATGACATTTTTGTCACATTTTGGACGACATACTAAACTATGACATTTTTGTCTCATTTCGGACGACATACTAAACTATGACATTTTTGTCAAATTTTGGACGACATACTAAACTATGACATTTTTGTCACATTTTGGACGACATACTAAACTATGACATTTTTGTCTCATTTTGGACGACATACTAAACTATGACATTTTTGACTGATTTTGGACGACATACTAAACTATGACATTTTTGACTGATTTTGGACGACATACTAAACTATGACATTTTTGTCACATTTCGGACGACATACTAAACTATGACATTTTTGTCTCATTTCGGACGACATACTAAACTATGACATTTTTGTCAAATTTTGGACGACATACTTAACTATGACATTTTTGTCTCATTTCGGACGACATACTAAACTATGACATTTTTGTCTCATTTTGGACGACATACTAAACTATGACATTTTCCACTCATTTTGGATGACATACTAAACTATGACATTTTCCACTCATTTTGGACGACATAGTAAACCATGACATTTATTTCTAATTTTGGACGACATACTAAACTATGACATTTTTGTCTCATTTTGGACGTCATACTAAACTATGACATTTTTGTCACATTTTGGACGACATACTAAACTATGACATTTTTGTCTCATTTTGGACGACATACTAAACTATGACATTTTCCTCTAATTTTGGACGACATACTTAACCATGACATTTATTTCTAATTTTGGACGACATACTAAACTATGACATTTTTGTCTCATTTTGGACGACATTCTAAACTATGCTTTTTATGTCAAATAAAAAGTTGTTTCTCTTCAAAATTTAAAATACATTTGTTTGTCATTTTTAACCAATGTGCAACTCAAAGTGCATAAAACCAAAAATGTGCACAATATTAGTGACAGCATTAGTTTCTCTGAATTACGATACATATTTGTCACAAAGGACCCACGTGTGGTCAGTGCTACTGTAGGAATTTATGCAGGAATATTTTATGGACAGTGAAAAGTGTTTGTCTGGTTTTTCTTTTTCTTTCTGCTGCGACCACTTGCTGTGCCCCTTAGAGGTTGCTTTCCCACGGGCTGCCATTTGAATAGGGTGGCTGTAGACCTTTCTATGAATAAGAGAACATTTTCAATATTTTGATTAATTGCAGTAAAAATCAAATCTATATTTTATGTCTTTCTCCTGTTATGTAGCTATAACGTGAGCCTGCTGGAGGACTGGCTGCGTAGCCGCGATGTGCAGGCAGGGGGCGCTGTGGCCACACTGGAGCCTCTCATCCAGGCCGTTCAGTTGCTGCAGGCAGGGAAAAAAACTGACGATGACGCTCAGGCCCTCGTCCACACCTGCACTGCTCTGTCCAGCCAGCAGGTGGGGTTTTTGTGCCATCTGTCCTCAAGAGGAGTCAGTGCTGGAGACTTTTAATAACTGTCTTATTTGTGTTCAACAGATATTGAAGATTCTGAGCCTCTACACTCCCCACAGTGACCATGATGAAAGAGTTTCACTCAATTTCATCCGTACCGTGCAGGTACAACAGTCCATGTCAACATCTGTTTTATTTGTCTTTTTAAACAATACTGGGTGTCATACAGCTGGGCTTTGTGTTTGCTGTCTCAGGGGCTTCTCAAAAGCCATTCTGACGGTCAGCCTCCTCTGCTCCACATGGACGTGAGGCGAGTGTTTCCTGTCAGCTTCCCTTACTCTCCTCCTGCTACCCTTCACGCTGACCACTTAATCATCCCAGACTCCCTGAAGATCTCCTTCCTACGCAGAGTCTAGAGAACAGTGCGACCGACCTTTTTAGATTTAGTGTAATTAAATATCTCCCAGGATGTGCCTTGAATTTGATTCAGAATTGATTCATTTGTGAACTGTTGAGGGGATCAGTGGTCAAGTTGGCTTGAATGTTAAAGTAATATGATATAAATCAGCATGGGACGAAATAGTCAATTTTCTTGGCTTGTGAGAATTTTAATTTAAAAAATACGACGCGCTGCACCTTTCTGCATGGAGTTTGCATGTTCTCCACGTGTGTGTGTGTGGGTTTTCTCCCACAGTCTAAAAACATGCAATATGGGGATTAGGTAAATTGGACACTCAAATTGACCGTAGATGTGAGAGTATATCGCCCTATGTCAGCTGAGATTGGCACAGCTCCCCCTCGGTGACTCTCCTGTGGAGGATAAAGCTGCAGAAAATGGATGGATGCTCTGCACAGATTTTCCACCGATTAAATAAGAAACGAAAGAAATAAGTTTTACAAAGATATTTGTATTTTTTTTACTGGAAGCAGAAACACAACGGGACCACAGTCCCAATCAATCAATCAACAACCAGAATTAAAAAAAGAAAACAAAAATTAGAAACATCTTGTGTATAAAAAATTCTCATGCGAGTACTTTGTACCACTGCACATCATCATCATCATCATCATCAGTAATACATATTTATATATTCACAACCATTTGAAAAATAGAAAACAATAAAGAAAATACCAAAATAAAGGAGACAACAATTGGCAGTTAACATCAAATAATGCGTGCTGGCACTATATATATATACGTGTATATGTACATATACACGTATATATATAATGTGTGTGTTTTTTTCTTTATTATTTTTTTGACTTGTTCCTATCATGCACCATGTCTGGAAGTCACAGGACGGGCATTACTGTGCATTTGTTTGTGTGTGGACAGCTGGACACGACAGGACAGATCATGCACGTCTGTCTCTTTTGTGTCTGTGCTTTTTTGTTGTGCTTTTACATCATGTCGTCCACTTCTGTGTGCAGTCCTGTTTCACTTGTGATTAGTCCCAAATAGCAAAGCGAGTTCCTCGAGTAAAGTATCATTGTCAACAGCAATAAATAAAAATCTTTCCCCTTGGCATTTCCAGCTATGTGACACTTATTTACCTGTTATGTAACAGAAAGAGCAGATGTCCTGTGTAAGACACCTGGAACACAACCTTCCTAGATTCAGTTAGTTGTATTTACTAACACAATCCTTTTTTCTTTTTTGCAGAATTGTTGGTTATTATTGACAATCCACTCATCTCCTTTCTCTCTCTCTCTCTCACACACACACACACACACACACAAAACTGCCCACTCAACCAGAGCAAAATTCAATTGTACGACAGAGCAGCAACCTTCACATAGTCTGGTGAGTTTGGTTGTTACATCCCAACTACAAACGTCGGCCAAATAAACAACACCATCCAATCTCTCTGTGTTCCTGATTATTTTCCCTGTACAAACAAATGTGAGTCTCTAATCAGCTCCACTACACCTGTAATGTTTGGCCCTGTTACTATAGAGACAGCATTTACAACATATCAGACAAACGAGCTTGCGCTGATATAATTAGAACAATAATCCACAATGTAAACATTACAAGACTGTGTCATAAATGACTCATCTACATAGATTTTTTTTTTTTTTTGGAGATAGATTAAATGCATAGTGTTCAGTTCTTAAACCTTAAAGCAGAGGGAGTTTTAAATTATTCAGCAGTGATCAAGTGCTTTGGGCAGGAGACGCCCTCGTCGCGGGACAGGAATAATAATAAAAAAACATTAAAGAAAAACACCCTGTCATTGATTCATTATTATCTAAAATACCCTGATCATCACCAACGTCATCATTTCCTCTATTGGGTGCATTTTGTTCCTTCAGTGACACGCTCGACAGTCAAGTGGCCATTTCAGTACATTTAGTTCCACATGAAACGATGTGTACGTTCTGTCATTTCATAACCAACCAGTGAAGGGCAGAGTCAGAGTCACTACATCACTGGTGCTTCTTCTGACAGTGATCTGTCAGTGATTTAGACTAAAGCTGGAGGTGTTAGTGCCAGACCTGGGTGTGGTCTGTGTCTACAGCCCTTGAGTAGAGGTCTGATGTCTCCACCTGTAGCTGGATCATAGTAGATAATTAGCAATTTGTGCTCCCTGTGGAGTGAAGGCGGTGTGATTTTCGAATTCCCAGGATGTTGCTATTGCAAAACAGTACCTATACCAGCTCCTTACGTGCAGTTTTCTTTTTATAGAAATAAAAAACAAGGTGAGTTTTTCTTCATCTGCCCCTCACACTCAGACTCACGCACAGACTGTATATAAAAATGAATGTAATACTCCGCTGTGAAGCCTTGAAATTCAAGATTTGCCATGGCAGCTTTTACAACCAGAAACCAACCGTCAATTACACTGGTGTCCACCCATATGTGCCGTCTATTTTCTTCTAAATGACAACATCATGTTCTATTGAAGAAAACCTGTAATTAGTGATTTAACTCCTTAGGCAAATGTTTCCTGAGACTCTGGTGGCTGTACAATATAATCTGTGACGTCCCTTCTTCTTCATGGGCTTCACTTTTCAAACGGGGAGAAGACTGCTTCCACTTTTATATATAATCTATGCTGTCAAGCCAAGGAATGTTTACAGTAACATGAAAATACTTGGAAACTAAACACGTCTCCCTCTCTGTGTCTGATGCTCGTTGTTGTGATGGCATAGTGAATGCAATTGCAGGTAACAGGCAACACAGGTGGCTACATGAGGTCAACATTATTACAAACACAGTCGCACGTTACAAGCTCCACACATGTGCGCACGCACTCTCGCTTACACACACACACACACACACATACGCTCTGATGAACTACAGTGTCTCAGGGCGTGTTCTCATCAGATTCGTCTCTCAGTTCAGTCGCTGTGTGGGAGACGGACAAACAGGACGAGGGTCAACAAGACAGAAGGCATTGAGGGTGTCAGGCAGTGCGCTCTGTTACAGGGTTGATGAAAAGAAAGACGGACAAGGACGATACCACACGTCCACAGAATAATCCCGTATAACGACATACTGTACAGTACATCCCTCATATATTAGACTATCATTTTTTATATATATAATTTGGAAGAAAAAATATTAAAATGACTTTAAATAAAAAGTGCTTTGTTCCTAATATATGGTCCCCACCCTGATATCTTGAATGTTTGAGGCCATGCAGTTATTGTTATTAATGTTAATGGGTCTGTTGGTCCTGTTGTGCTTAGGTCTGTCTTTTGGCACTTACGTGGATGCAGGCCAGGGAAGGGAGGAGAGGAAGTGGAAGGGTTGGTGGATAGGGTTGGAATGGCATTAATTGCCTCTATAGATAGAGAAAAGTATATATATGTATATATATATATATATATATATATATACACATATACATATATATATATATATTATTTAAGAGTATGTACTGTTCTTCATAATCTGTAACAATAAAGACACTGGTGTTTGTTTGTTTTTGATAAAAATGAAAGTGATGCTTTGCTGAGCACTACGTCTTCCTTCTGTATGTACTGTGACTGTGCTTCTACAACACTGTATCATGGGGGCAGTGACTAGCAGAGGCTCGGAGACCTCCAGGGCAGTAGGTGGCAACATCTGATTTTGCCATGTCATGTCAGTTTGTTTTGTAAATCTGTTTTGCCTCTTAGCTGCGGCCCTCCTCGGCAGAGCGTTGGTCGGACTTGAGCTTGACGAACTCCTTGGCCACGTCGTCGTTGTTGCGCTGGGAGAGGATGCGCAGGACGGTGAGGCCCGTTTCGTCCATGTGGATGCGTTTACCCAGTGGCAGCCAGCAGGCGGCGCTGCCTTTGGAGGCCACGTCTTTGAGCTGCAGGACTGCCATGCCCACGGTGCGGTCCTCTCGGGCGAAGCAGTAGTCCTTCACACACACCTGCAGCTCATAGCACTCAGGGCCCACCTCGTTGCTCAGGGTGCTGCAGCAGAGAAGAGACATGAGCATAACCAACCTCTAGACTGTTTCTAAAAATGGACGTAACCTTTCAGTTGCAAAATTAACTCCTGTTTTAAAACCTTGAGATTAGAGATTTGAGAGAAGCAGGAATTTCACAAACATCACCTGAAACCAGGAACATATTGACTGTCAATCACACCGATAGTCTATGTCTACAACTTCAAAATGAAAGATAGATCTTCATGAACGACTCACAAAGTAAAGGTTTCGTTGTATTTAGGAGCCCAGCTGTTGTTTTTTGACTTGGTGGCGTACTTCCTCTTTTTATCACTGAGGTGAGGGCCGATGATATAAACCTCCACAAAGGGCCGGAAAATCCCCTGCGTCTGCCACCTCAGGTCATTGGCAGCCACAACTGAGACACAGGAAAAGGAATGAAAGAGCGGGAGGATGTGGGAGAGGGAGCATGTGATGGATTCATGTGGAGAAAAGGCGTGGAAATTAGGTGAGAGAGGGAGACTGTGAGTGAGTGAACAGGAAATACAGAACAAAAATAACTTGGCTCACTCAGGCCTCATATTCGAGTGGAAATTGATTCTGTGTTACAGAAGCTGTGAGGTGCTGGTTCATGTGCCTTTTCCCTATTATGGCATCAATAATAATGATGATTATATGATTTCATGACTTATTAATGGACATGCTTTTGCTTTTAGCACTATAAATAAACTGAAATAAAGTCATTTGCATGCGCAAATCGACTGAGATACAGTGTTCTTAAACAATGAAATGGGAGGAGTTTGTCCGCTTACACAGCTTTTGTCCTAAAAATGAAAAAATATATCGTATAATAAGAACCTCTGGAATATAATCTCATGTCATTGAGTCATGGCTCGTTACAATATTGTCTCTGAGAATTAACATTTGTCAACAATTTGGGTTTTTGCAAAGTGCTAAAGAGCATGTTGTTAGTTTCAGTTTCACCAGTACTGTATTTTAAAATATTACATCTTGCTAACTTGTTTATATATGTCAAATGAATGTAAACAACAAAACTATCCCAAATCAACATGCACTTACTCTATGAGCTTTTTCTAGAGCTTTCAACGATTCAAACTCTTTAGTTATGATTTAAACAATGGCATCTCCAATCAAGCACTCACTGTGCATTGCTGGTGACCATATAACATGTCAAAAAAACAACCCTTGATGTGAAATTATTTTGTTAAATTACTATTTGTGGTATCAAGAATAAACCTTCACCCTGATCCACTTAAAGTGGAAATTTGAAATGTAAAATAAAACAAACAAACAAACAAAGTGTTTACCTTTCACTGTGACCTTGTGCTCTCCAGTGTTAGGGTGAGTAAAAACCTCCACGTGGATGGAAACCTCTCCCACAGCATCGTCCACCCCAGAGCCTGACAGGACAGACAGACGGGACAGTACGGGGGTAAAAATACAAACATTCATTTTGCACCAATATAAAACAAGAGCCAAGAATGATCACATTTTTACTTGAAAACTAAAGCTATAACCTCGTAGATTTCACACAGTCAAATGTTTCTTTCAGGCTAAAATCTCTTCGTGCATATGTAGTGGTCTAGAAGTGGACAATCAGACAAAGCTGCTATGAGTGGGCATAGATGCACTTCACGGTGCAGCATCCAATGAGTATGAAACATTTTCTGATGAAATCACTCTTCTTCTTGAAGAAAAGGGTTTTGATTCACCCACATTATCTCCATCCAAACAGCATCCTACACTGTGATCAGACACTGACTGTGAAGCCTTTGAAACATGTCAGCAAATCAGAGTTTACAATTTAGATCCAAATTTAGGAACGTGAGCCCACTCATAGGCGCATGGTGTCTGTCTGGATGCAGAGTGGTTAGTAAGAGGCAGAGAAGAAGACAGGAGAGGAGCTGGGAAATAGATAGTGTGGTTCCCTCTGACAGAGATCCGGTCAGGACATGCTCAGATGGACACACCCATTCCTTGGTAAAGACTTTTACCCAAGCATGGAAAGAGGAGGGACAAGAAAGGAGAGGGAGCTTTGAGGAGAGTTCAGCCTCTCACATCTGCTGGTGAAGCATGGACCTTTTAACCCACAAAGTACATCTGCACTGCATAAAGAGGCACATGTCATATTTTGGACAGTATAGCTGTAAATGCAACGTCTAGTGGTGACTTCACTGAAAAGGATCTGAAATCCTAAACTTTCAAGCCTGGAGATTTGCAATTTGACCTGTGTCATGTTGTGGTTTCGCATCTGCAAATTCAGACACATCACCTGCAACCGGGCACCTATTGGACGATACCAGCTGTCAGTCACAGTGGTTTATAAACTAAATGGGAACATAGTTTACAAAAATGGAATCATGTTCTATTGAAGAAGACTTGAAATGAACAATTGAGACAATTAACTCCTCAGGAAAATGTTTAACGTAGACTCATCTTCTCATAGACTTCCATTCAAACTTATTATTATTATTCAGAGTTATTCTTTTGCAATTCACTATATTGTTACTTCCAAGTAGGCCTCATCAAGCAAACGTGTATAATACATAATCATATATAATCTATGGTTCCAACTTTATATTTTATATATATTTTAAAATGTTTTCCCAAAACACTGTTGTTGAAATAGTTTTTCTGGAATGACTGACTGATGTTTCTTTCTGTCACTAACTCACCCGCCTCACCTGTGATTCCACACTGTCTGCGAGTCTTTAAAACAAATCAGAGAGGCATACACAGCTGAAACACACACGATACCTCCATTTGTCAGCAAGTTGTTCTGCTACAAACCACTTCCGATGTTTTGGTGTGGATCTTTGACAAGAGAGCCGACAGTCGGCGGGATGTATCGCTTGAATCTTTTTTTCAGTGTAGCCTGCAGCTATTGCTAGTTTTCCAGACATCTCAACCTTAGCTTTGACCACAAACTACAAAACATATTTCAACATTTCAACATCCCCCTCCCAAAATAGCTCTGGCATCCCTGGTTATATAGTTTTAGCTGCAGGACTGTTTTAGAGAGAAGAGGTCAAGGTCTATGACCTTTGGACAGTTCCACTGAGGCTCTAGCTCTTTTGTCTGGGAGGGACATGGTGGACAAATCTGTCCTTATTGTCTTGGTGTGTTATTTTTTTTTAATCCCATAACTCCATTGACAGATGGACATTAATTTTAAATGTTTTAATTAGTGTCTTCATTCTGTCAACGGTATCTTTGTGGTGATGACCGTGAGCCTGTATGTGTGTGTCTGTGTGTGGTTTTTTTTTTTTTCAACTAACCACCCACTGAACAAGGTGTCTGTGGGAGTTAGACGGCAGAATGTTCCTGGCATGCATCGCTCTGCGTCTCCCTGGAGAGCATTATGGGATTGTTGGTCTCGCTGCCAACAGGACCAAAGAGAGCAGCAGTCGTCCATCTGGACGTCCATGAGAGATAAGGAAAGTTTGCTGGCTGAGTAGGCAGGAAGGAAGACACTGCCAGGCAAGCGTAGGCTTCTCGTCTAAAAGAAACACAAGAGATACTCGGGAAACTGACTTATTAAAGGGAATAAGTGATGTTTTTTGTATGTGGCTTTTAAAGCACCCCAGATTCATCAAGAGACTAAGAACAACCACATTATCCTCACTGTGGAAGAAGAAAAGTTGATTTCCACGTGCAGTAAATGTTCTGTAGATCATTTGCCAAATTCACACGTGACCATTGGATCAGCAAATTAGTAATCAATGAAAAGTTACATATTTGGCCAAATAGCTTCCATTAATGAAACTGAAATACTAAAATAGCAATGCAATTGTTAGACACACATGGTGAGGTAGTGGCTAACACTGTTGCCTCACAGCAAGAAGGTTGGGGTTTGCCCAGGCTGACTGAGAGCCTTTATCGAGGAATCCAGGAAACACACATCTAACTTAACTTTACTAATTCTTACCAATAGAAAGACTAAAATAGAAATATAATAGTATTTTCCTACAATTGAAACAGTGTTTAAAATGAAAAATTTGCATAATAAAAAAGCCTTTTCAAAAACACATTCCTCATCCAGTCATTAAATGGGAAAAAGGATCTATCAATTACCATATCTACATACCATGTCTCCAGATCCTGGAGACAGTATCTGCAATAACATCTATACAATGTCAAAATATACTACACTTCGACTTATTCAGTACAAATTCATTCATAGAACCTACCTTACACAACATAAACTACATAGAATTAATCTACACACGTTAAACACAACAGACAATGACTTTCACGATGCTTGGCTCTGCTGCTCGTCCAGACCATCACAAATGCCTTATCATCAATCACAGACCACAACATTCGCGACCTTTCGACAGTTCACCTAAACATTACCAACCACTTAAACAGTCGCAAAGAAAACTCTCTTCCTTAACTGGAAAAACAAAAATAACCTCCACTATGGTACCATTTACTGATTTTGCTTTAACACTGACTTTCTCCTGTTTTTAAGTTTCTCTGCAGCATCAGCAGTTGTTACCTTTTTTGTTACCTCCAGCAAAAGGACGTTTACAGATACAGATACAGTATTTACATGTGTACATGCAGCCCCAGCTTTAAACCTAAAAGTGGTATATGAATCCACTGCCAGGAAACGTAAAACATCGCAAATTATTATCGTTTCACTGCCTCCCAACCAGTCAGCAAATATGAATATGGTGAACAAGCTTTTGACTCAACATGTGCTGTGATTTCATCAAATCATCAGTCATGTTCACTGCATTAGTAGACTGGCCCTTGATCATTTCAGTAACAGATCATAGTCCAGACAGTGATGACAGATCACAGATCAGAGCTTTTTTTCCCAGCAACAGTCAAACTTTGCTGTTTGAGAAAACTACCCAGTAAAATATGTCAGGGAGTTAATTAATTTCTTTCTACAGACAAGGACGTCGAGCAGACGGATTACTTTGATTTTTATATACAGTACATCCTCCCTATGGAAGCAAATATAGGCCGTAACAAACAGAATTGTTATGAGCAACCGAAAGATGAAACTTAAATACCACTGAATAACAAACACTTCTGAATCTTGTGACGTGTTTGTGAGAAACTTTGAATACAAATCTAATGTGACAGAAAACAAACCACACGACCAGAGGGACTGATTCTGATTGGCTCTGTCTGTGGAGAGGGAATGAGTCAAGAACTGTTATAGATAGAACAGGAAGGGACGCTGGGGGCCTCCCAGGCAAACTGAGCCAGCAGAGCAGTCATCATTATCTTTATAATCTCCTCCTCTTCATCAGCATCTTTCACTTCAGCCACAGTGGGAGGAGCACACTGCAACAGCACACTCCACCTCTGCTTCAGCAACCTCCAGGATAATCATTCTGTCACACTGCTCTTGTCAGCGATTCACTCTCGACACACACGCACACACACACTTGGCCCTCGGGCCTCTGGCAGTCTGACATCATGCTGGATCAGGATTCCTCCACACTTTAATGCTTTTCGTCTGATGTCCGCACTTCATGCTTTTGTGTCTGCTCATACATACATTCACTAGTGTATGTATTCAGTGCAGCAGCGTACATACAGACGTCAGTGTGTACATTACATGCATGAATGCTTAACGTCCATGTTTGTATTGTGTGGGAGCTGTTTGTGTGTGTGTGTGTGTGTGTGTGTGTGTGTGCAAAAAGGCACAAACAGAGAAGAAAAAAGAGAAAAGAAGTTGTGTATGTCCCATCTGTGCATTGCATTTGTCTGCTGTGATGAGTCTGAGCAGGCAGGGGGAGTTTGTGGATGCACATGTGGAGGGAGGTGGAGGGTGGAGCGAGAGTTGGGATTTGGTCTAGAGACTTTCTGGCAGTCCTGGGTGTCTCAGGCCCTGAGTGACACATACCCTTGTCTGGGTAAACATCCTCACTAGTGGTGAACCTCACCCCCTTCCCGCCGAACACTGGCCCACAGATGGGGCAGAAGGAGGGAGTGGACAGAAAAAGGAGAGACACGTAGAAAGATGAGAAACAGACCAACATAAATACGTCTAATGACTTATTTCTTCTAAACCAGCTCTTTATTCTTCTCATATCTAGCAGATGGTCCAGCAACATGCAAAGCTCTCCTGCAGTGAAATATACTCTAGGTATGCTTCAAAAACTGCATGGCATTTTACTTAATTACATTTTAAATCTTCGCCTTCGAATAGCATTTCTGTGAGCAGTGCCCAGGGACACTGTGTCAGCATCAGCGCTTCCACAAAGATGCTGTGTGTTGTGTTGCCATCTGACAGTGTGATGGAGGCTGAGCAGCAGAATCAAAGCGCAAAAGACAAAAGAGGGGGTGGCTGTTCCATTTTTTTCCTTTGCAAATAGCTGTCAGATCATGTGAAGAATAGTCTGTGTTTTTTTCTGAATGCTGGCTACCAGGAGACTCAGCATTTCAAAACAAGGAGAAAAAGCTGAGCTGCTACAGCCTCGACTTAATGCTCTATTAAGTGTGTGAGACTGTCCTCCAACGAAAAGTAACTATGGGTCATATGCAGGAATTACGACCCATGGGTATGTTTTTAAATAAGAGCCCCTAGTGGTAGAATAAATAGTTGAGTTGAAAAATATCGGTGTGCTAAAAACTATCTATCTACGGTCGTAGTCAGGGGTTGGCCCAATCAACTCATAGTTACATTTCAGTTGGAGGACAGGTTGGACATTTATGGGTTGGTACATTTACGGGTAATAAAGCTGATGATAGCATTCGGAAAACCTGAACGCCAACAAAGGAGTAGGAGACGCCAAGTCTCAGCTCCTCTGAGAGAGTGTTGAAAAAGATGGGATATTATTGTGAACCAAACAGAGATTTACATGTTACAGTAAATTAAGTCTCTAGCAAATGAAGATACTTGAAAGTACAA
Organism: Solea solea; assembly: GCF_958295425.1. Classification (NCBI taxonomy): domain Eukaryota; kingdom Metazoa; phylum Chordata; class Actinopteri; order Pleuronectiformes; family Soleidae; genus Solea; species Solea solea. The sequence continues at coordinate 5,179,403 of NC_081142.1, read as the reverse complement.
AGAATCATACATTTTCCAGAGAAAGGAATGAGTGACACAGAGAACAAAAACTGTTTACCTTGTGCATTTTGTGACTGGACAAAAGTCTTAATCAGTTTGTCCGTGGCCTGCGTGTAGAGGGACAGGGCATAGTGCAGAGACTGGAGGTCAGGGCTCTTCTCCAGGAAGGTCTTCTTCAGACCCACACCACCAGCATGGAAGTATTGCTAAGACAAAGAGAAAACAAACAAAAATGCACCTATTTAAAATATCACAGAGGAATGAATCATTATGTGTAATGATTAGTCCCTCCAACAGAAAATAAATCTGAAACCATGTCTGGATTTCAAACATTGATACTCCAAATGTAAGGGATAATTTGCTAAACAAAAGATTTTTGGGAAATTGAAAATGAGGCGAGCTGGTGAGTCAGTTCATGCAGCCAACTTCAATTGGTTCTGCTGTCCATAATAACACGCCTCACATACACACCCAGGGTATTTTAGCTGCATATTTTTCCCGTCTCTCCCTCTGCTCATCAGTGCTACTGCTGCCCGTACTGCTGTTACTGCTCATGCATTAAGCCCCACCACCCCCACCCCAGCATCCACCTGCAGGATCCGGGGGGATTTGTTATGCTTGCTGCTAATCACTCCCGGATATGTCAGTGTAACATATCTGGAGGGAGTGATTGAGTTGGAGCCTGGACACTAAACGCAATAAAGAGTTAAACAAGCAATCATGAGTTTTTTCTGTGACTGAAATGCTTTTCTTACTACATCACATGTGTTCCAATGCTGTCATGCAACATAAAGATGAATCTAAATCTAAAATGGTGGACTGAAGACATTTTATACACAGCAACAATTAAAGTGGCACCTAAATGTAAACGTTTCTACCTTGATGGTGTCAAGAGCCAGCTCTATCACAGCGCACTGCTTAGGTGAGAGTGCTTTGGCTTCTTCACGAACCATGTGCTCCTGAAGACAACCACGGAAGAGAAGCACAAAACAAAATGACTGGTCTGTCCACTCATGTCCAAAATATGCTCCCTGCTCCAGATCCCAGTGTAGTGTAACAGCAGACAGTACCTTTAGCTTGGACAGCTGCCCGAGCTCCTTAGCAGCGTTAAAGATGAGCTGAGTTCCCTGGAAGAAACAGAGAGAGAAAAGAGACAGAGATAGAATGAGCGAGAGCAATATTCAATGTTCAATCATTCTGACAAAAGAGGGCAACAGTAAACGTGTCACACAGAGGACAGCGACGTTTCTAACGTGCACATTCATCAACAGTCACTCCACTGCACCGCAAGTGGCTTTACGGGTGTCAGCGTACAGTTTCCTTCAAGAGACATAATCATACTTATCTGTGTTTCACACACACACACACACGCACACACACACACACACACACACACACACTCACACAGTACACACACAGAGGGGAGGGAAAGTGACTCAGCTCATATTGAAGGTTGGAAAATAGTTGTGCACTCATGAATGCAGAAATGCACGCACTCACACATATACACGGCAGCTCTGTAGTAACCCTGTGGTATATGCAATATTTCCTTAAAGTGTCATACTTGTGAGCAAATGTGCTACTGACTACTCCTTTAAATCTGACCTTTGCTTACAGCTTCTTTTACAATATATGGTAGATATTGTTTTGCCGAAACCTACTGAAGTTTCTGGAAGAACAAGCAAGAAAATTAAACAAAATAAACAAGTGTGCATAAAAGGTTCAGTATAATATCAAACCTATGAAGAAGAATAAGCACGCCTTTGAATAGTGTTGTGTCTTATAATTTAGGATGTATTTCAGATACACACAATGCTTGGTATATAATCCACATTTCCCCCAGTAAGAATAAGTGACTGCGGTGACGAAGATAAAGTATTCATAGATCTTCTGAGCCTACATGCAAAATATAATGCACCATAAACCCAAAGTCAAAGAGTTCACCATCAGTGGTTTGCATCGTTGTCCCACTAACTTACAATTTCAAATCACTTACTTAGCTAATTATAGCAATACATGCCAGAAAATGATTGCAGAATTGTCTGAAAGTTAAAATTGAAGATGAAAAACCCCCAGTAAATACGAAATGTTTTGCAATAATTACTGTTTTTATTTTGTTGCATCATTGATAGTCGTGCTGCTTTTGAAAGCAAAATCAAATGAACTCCTTGTCCTGTGGCTTGTGGTGCGTTTGAGTGTAAATCTCTACTCAGTACATTAGAATGTATGACCTGTTTTCACAATATAAAAACAACTCTACAGCGGAATGTTGTGCTCAAGAAAAACAATATTTCCACTGCTTTGTCTGACTGGGGAGCTGAGGGAGAGAGACAGAGACACAGTGAAAAGACATAGAGGAGAGAGACGAGACACAATGATCTGAGGGGGTTTAGTCCTTACATCACTGTGAGAAGCACTCTTCAGCCTCCCCTGGAAAGAGAGCATGTGGTTAATACTTCAAGCAAAGGCCAATCCCTAGCAGTCTGACGTCGCTCTCACTGATTAGCACGCAAACAAATTTGCACATGCTCCGAGGACAACATCATCAGTGCCGGAGACATGTCCTCTTCCAATTAGGGGGAGTGTTTTTCACACAACAGGAAAATGTTTTGCGTCTTGAAAAGACACAGAACAATATGTAAAAAATAATAATAAAAAAAGACAGCGCTTGATAAACTGCTATTTGGCATATTAGAATAAGACTTTTCTCTATAAGCATACAGGTGACATTTGCATTTTTCTGCAACTGCATGTTAATGATCGTTCTGATAGCGAACTACAACAATGGCACCACACAGTGTGGTCTGACACTAGAAACAGGTCACTTATGTAATCAATCATTTAAAGAACAATGAGAAAACTACAAGAAACGGACCATCATCTACTTCCTAACAATCCTTTCGATCAGCAAACACACATACAGGTCAGATTCTAAACATTAACCATAGATTAAATCTGAAGGCTCTTAAATAAATAATAACTACATTGCCTCATACCAAGGAATAACCTAATATTTGATGGATAAATGATTTTTGCTCTAAAAAAAAAGTCAGCACAGTTGAATTCATCTTGCATTTTTTTTTACTAAATATCAACCTGAATCAATGACCTCCTGAAAGAAACAGCAGTTTGTGCATTCCAATTCAGTGTCGACAGAATCACTAATACCAGGATCACAATAATCATAACGACAACGGAACATGAAACCAAACCCGGACAGACCAACAGAACAGGTCTGTAGAGACATACAGTACAGTACGGTGTTGTACGGTATACTGAGAGAAGACTGCAGTGTTGGAATAGATCAGATGCAAGCAACAAACCCACAGTGGGAGGGCGGGGTGGTCGGGAAACAGTTCAAACAGCGGGGAAAAGTGGGAATATTGGTGGACAGTGGTGTTAAAAAGAAGGGAAAGGAGGGCAGGACACCAGATACCAGACCACCAACCGATCAGTCACCCAACCAGAGTCCAGGTGTAAAAAGGGACACAATGCATGAGCAGAAACAAGGCAACAGAAGGTGCAAGAGAGGAGAACCACTTCCTGTTTGAGGAGAGTGTAGCAGAAGAGGGGAGGGGGGGCACTGATTGGTGGAGATTGTTGAGGGGGTGGGACCTACCAGAACCAGTCAGGAATGCACCATGCTTCTGTCTTCTCAAAAGAGAGACAGAGTTAGAGAGGAGAGAAGAGAAGAGAAGAGAAGAGAAGAGAAGAGAAGAGAAGAGAAGAGAAGAGAAGAGAAGAGAAGAGAAGAGAAGAGAAGAGGGACAGGACAGGTCAAAAAGGTGAGGCCCCCAGAGACGGGACAAGGTGTGATGTAGGGCAAAAAACAGGGGAAAACTGCAGCCACATATAGCAGAGAAACCAACCACCGTGGACGGACAGACAAACACACACGCAGGAGTGCTGTACTTACAATCATCTGTGGAGGGAGAGCGGTGGGAGCAGGATGTAATAGTAATCACAACAACAACGACAACAACAACAACCAGAGAGAAGGGTCAGTCAAGCTGCAAAGAGCCCCACATCAATCAAAAACACACGTTTTGGGCCTCAGGTCTCAAGCAACAAGGAACCAGTTGACAAATATCTAAAGCCTGGACTAAGAATGGGAGGAGTCAACAAGTAACTTTTGTCTGCGGATGCAGAACAATACGTGTTTAAGGTTCAAACAGCCACTTGAAGTGAATAAATACTTATTATAGAGATCATAATGTGACTTTTACACATTTTTCTTTGAATCACATTGGCAGTAGTTTCAGAGTCATTTTTAAAAACTCTAGATACAAGTCTCACAATTACGGCTGCCAAAATATGAATTATTCTTAATTGTGGTTGATTGAAGACGTTCAACCATTAATCACAATGTATAAAATGTATCAGTTTTTGAGTTCACATTAACAAAGTAGATTAACTCTTACCAGTCCATCTTCGTTGGGAATCAAATGAATGCAAATACAGTTACTTTATAAACCTGACTGTTAGATTTATTTTATTATTTCAAATCGAAAGAAGTGCAATAAGCCTGAGGTAACACAATGTTAGTTAGTTGAGTTGTTTTCTTTGTTTCATACAGGCTGTGTAATAGTGATAAAAAAAAACCTGGCCGCAGTGTGAACATGTGCAAACAGTCTAAAGCAGGCAGGGTGATTCTGTAGAATCATTTCTCACTGTCTCTCAGCAGCTGCAGCTAAATTTATTGATCTATTTCACTTCATGACTGATACGCAGTATTTCTCCCAAAGACAGATTGTTTCCCAATTCCCAATTTGTATGGGTGATCTAAATAAATGTCTGTGCTTTTGTGAGTATAAAATATTAATGCAAAATACAACGGTTTCAGCCTGCGTTACAAGTCGTAATCATTTTTGAGTTTTGTGTCTAGAGTTTTTTTAAAAACAACATCAAGGTTCTGATACGAGTGCCAATGTGGAAAAAAACCCTGTATCTACTCATATTCAGAGCTGAATCTCTTAATACCTGTGGATACTGAGGCGGAGCCAGTCGTGAAAACACAGTACTGGCCGGCACTGCACATCAGGGATTAACAACCACGTTATCATCAGTGATATGAGGCTCTTTTGTTTATAACCAAACATAAATAAGAACACATATATCTAAAACAAAAAGAAAACGAGTGGCTGCTTTCCAAAATGTGTGACTTTTGTTTGGAATTGAGCCAAATCAATAAGGCAAAAGTTTTCTGCCACTCTGCTGTAATTTACTTACAAATCAGGGGTTTCTCCAAATAATTGTTGGCGGACATACTGGAGAGCAGCCATGAGCTGGTGTTATAATGATATGGTGCACTCCTTTATTTCCCTTCAGGTTTTAATTTTTCTTTATTTCTTTATTTATTATAATCTTTATTGCTGGGATGAATGAAGGTTCCGAGGGGGGCGAAGCTGAATATAATGTGTATAGAGGTTGAGAAGTGGGTTGGACGTGATGTAGAGGCAGTTGGATCTTCCTCTAGCATTTGTTTAATGTGAAGGCCATCTTGGATCGTAACACACACAAAATGTCTGCCTCAGTATTATTCCCTTTCCTCTTTTCTCCACCTTCTCCTCCTTCTCCCATTGATGCTGCCTTTGGCAGGTGTGGGTGTGTGAATGTGGAGGAGCATGTGTTAGAATCAGTCATCATTAAAATATATAAGACAATCAAATCTTTCCGTTCCATGTAGTGTGTTTTCCACAGGAACATGAAAGAAAAAAAAGTACACTAGTGATGTGCATGAATGTTTTTGTTTGTGTTAACATGGCACAAAACAAAAGATCTTGTTATTTAATTAAGTAAAAATGTAATATAGGTAAACTCAAATTCCCAAAGATCAATCAAAAAAGGAACAAAATAGAGACATGTGCAATAAATGTAAAAAATTAACACTTTCTTAAGTAACAGATGACATATACTGTATGTCATGAGCGACACATGTATGTAGTGTATATACATATGTGTATGGCAGCACAGATTCTGTATGTGCAGCTGTGTTGTCGGTCTGTGTCTGTGTCTGTGTCCGCTCACCGTTTGGTCTGTGAGTGGTGGCAACACGATGGTCTTCTCCATGGTGTTCATCACCAGCTTCCACAACTCCTTCAGCACACGTTTCAGCACAGTCTTCTCACAGATCTTAGCAAACAAAGTCAGGCTGGTGGAGAGTGAGAGAGAGAGAGAGCGAGAGAGAGAGAGAGAGAGAGAGAGTAAAAGAGAGTGAGATTAGTAAGAAACAATGAAATGGGAGGAGGCAAACATTGCTCTGTTGGAAAATAAAGACAAAAGACAGACTGGGGAATCTCAAAACCTTATCTTCCTCACTGACAAACACCCTGACCACATGAGCAGAGAGGAGCGTCTTTGTGAAATGTTGGCTTCTGATTGGATTCATTATTGTGGAATAGGCTACTTCCACAAAAGCTTCTACTAAACATACCGTCAGACTCATGAAATGCCACTGAGCAAACTCAGTAAAAGCTGTTGAAATATGGAGATATTTAACAAAAGTACATCACTGACCACAACTTTAACTTGACAAAACCCACACATGACAGTGAATTTAAGCAGAAATCACCAAGAAAAGTGAGAAAATATTAAATATATGTGTGTTTTTTTATTGTTGTATCTCTTCTTGTACTAACACACACAAGTAATTTTAAAAAGGTTTTCCTCTTCAGTTTTTTTTTTTTTTTTTTTAAATAATCCTGTCCACACGAAAACGCAGCAAACCGTTGCTAAGTGCTGTCAAAAGCATGACAAGTAAACCAGTGGTGACATAACTGTGAAGCTTTGTTGGCTAATCAGAAAAGAATGGTGCACTGTGGGAAATGAGAATTGTTTGTTTGCGACTGATAATGAAGTCGAGCTATTCCTCACATTATCCATCCTCACATTACACAAAGCAGAACACACATTAAAAACATAGTCGCTGTCAGTCTCATCACACTGACATCCTTGGACTTTTTCATGTGGTTGTAGCTCTAAACTATCCTAACTTGTCCTTTACTCAGGCAAAAACAAGGCCTCAATAAGTTTGTCTGACCTGGGATAAAGCGTTTCAGTGATAAAATGCCACTAAAATGGCAGAATGTCTCACTTGCTGTCCAAAAATTCCATGATGGGCTGCAGGACATTGTCAGCATCCTGCGCCACACTGCTGGCATTTCCCACATTTGAAGTTCCTTTCACCTGAGCCAGGATGTCTCCCATCTGCTTCACATTTTCCTCAATATGAGGCTGGAAACTACAGAAAAGAAGTAGAATTTTTTTTTTTAATGAGGTCTTGTTAAGTGTGTGTACGTGTGTGTAGATGCTGCTGGGAAATAATGTTTATTGACCTGACAGCAAAGACCCTGCTGAGATCATCCATAACATTGTTGAGCTTAATCTGCAGGTCTTTCAGAATGTCGCTGGCCTCTACACACAACTGAAGTACATACAAGGAAACACAACACACACACACACACATGTTACTCGAATAATGCACAATACTCTTTGCGGTTGTAAAAAAACGTAAAAAAGGTGGAATGACTCACATCTTTTCCACCCATCGCTTCAAACATTTTCTCAAGCTGAACCCTCAACTGTTGGATGTTGTTGATCAGGATGCAGGGCTGAGAACAAAAGGCACATGTCAATCTGACACACGTCTCAATTCAAAATTCAAAATACCGACTTCTTTCTGTACTGAATTCAAAGAAACAGCGCTTTCACACACAAACAAAATCTCATTAAAAAGTGTTCATTCTTCGTGCAATTAACTGATTTTCAAGCAAGTAAACAACAGAGTTAAAATGAAATGAAGTGTTTGTTTGGGACTAGTTAAGTATCCAGTGAAAATTCCAAATGGGTTCATGAAGTCTGTGGCCACTCACCACTTTCTCCATGGAGACATAGTTGGCAAACAATTTAGAGATTATATCAGCATAGGACAGAAGTACATTGCTGATGGTCTGCAGAGGGAAACGAGAAAGGGCAGCAGGTCATTAGTTATCAGTGGAAATGCAGTTTCATCTCTGAGTTGAAATTCTTACTGGATGTACCTTAGCAAAACGCTTCATGTAGTGTCCTACAATCTGTGGATCTGGACACTCGAGCTTCCGTATGATCTCAAAGCTCTGGTTGAGCTGGGAAAACACATCCACCACAGAGCAGGAGAACAAAGCATGTTCTGATGTGACCTGGAACTGTTGGACAGAAGAACCATGGAAGAGGATTAAAAAGTGAAAAAGGGAAGAGTGAGGCAGATCAGACTGGGGACTTGGGACTATAGTCAGATATACTGTAGGTCATCAAATTTCAGAGCATGGACAGAGACTCAGACCCCCACCAGGGCCAGCCAGTGATTATCTGCGTTAGACAGCCATCCAGTGACAGGTGGGAGCTGTCTGTCTCCTTGTAATTGTCTGCTGGCTTGTGTCTGGTCCCTAATTGGCTAGAGGTGAGTGTGGACGTGCACCTCCAGGGAGCCTGGGTAATGAGGTGACGGCAGCTTTCTTATAGTCAAAACTCTGGAGTAAGGCCATTAAATCTAAATATCTTGCTGTCACAAGTACATGCACGTCTCAACCGTACTTACTTAAAGTTCTAAAGAATCTCTTTACACAGTGAAGTGCTTCGGCTGAAACATCCTCACATTCCAAACACACACTCTCTCTCCTTTGAGTCTGCACTGTATGTACTCTTTTACTGCTTGCTGCCGTTAAAGGAAGCAGCAGAGTGGGAGGCAGGAAGAAACTTAGGCTGATGACTTGGAGTGTGACAGAAAAAGAACAAAGGATGGATTACAGTAATTCAGCCTAAGCAACAGCAGCAACTGCATTTCCACATGAGTGACGGCAAGATAAGGCGGAAGAAGAAGAAAAAGAAGAACATTTTACCCCATCTTTTTTGTCCCTTTCCAGAGCACCGTGCAGAAAGTCTCGAGACACTTCCTCATTTTCATCCAGCCACTGGATGACAAATGGCTCGAACCACCTATGGAGAGCATAAAACAAAATAAGCAACTTCGAATTTAAAGAAAAAACGCTCTTGGCTTAATTTATTTTTTCAATCTAAAACTGGTTTTAGATGAATTCTTGGATTTGTTTTCAACTCGTGGAAGCAAGGCAGAAGCATTACAGTAAAAATAGCATAAGACAGCCGGAGTATAGCTAAGATCCCTGACAAAAAGTTTCAGAAAAAGCCCAGTATGTTAAGCTGTTTGATGGGATAAATGCCTACTGCAACTGGGTGGTGGAGAGGTGGGGGTGGTGTGAAAACACTTAGGCAGTGGTATTTTGGTAACTTCCTCTGGGCGAGACAGAGCTTTAAGGGTCTAGTCTTATAACCAGAGCAAAAATGTGAAATGCTTTTGTTATTTTCAGACAAATGCAGTTGTCATTTCTTCATATAGTTAATGCACATGCATTGATCTGATAACCCATGGATATGTTTGTCCTAAAATGAGGAGAACATACATGAACATAAATGAAGCCCTTGACAAAGAAACACTGGTCTCTCAGTGGGGCGGTATATGACTGTTGTTGTTATTAGGCTACATTATCATGGTATATCACCCTACATAGGTGAATGCATGATATATCATTTCTGCTAATTATTTTCTCTTAATACCCGGAAAATCCACCTTGATCACAGCATTTGTCATTGTGATTTATTTTTGGCCCAAAACACACCCACAAGTAATTTAAGCTCCTCACCCACGATATATGTTAGAAAATAGTGGCTGAGAGCATGTGAAAAAAAAAATACAACCGTGGAGTAAAGACTGAAATCAGTTTTGATGTAACAATACAAAAGCCCTCAGTACACTTTATTAACAGTTTACCCAAACACCTGTGGGTTACTGCACCTGTTTGTACACAAGTGTCTTGGGTTTGTTAGGTAGCTGAGATGTCTTTGTCATGAAAATGTGTCTTTACCTCGATGCATAAAGAAGCAGAAAAGCTCTGCTGCTTTATTAATATTCCTAACAATGAGGAAACGAAGTAGAGAAGAAGAACAGAAAGAAGAGCAGACTCCTGCTGTGAGGCTGTTATCACTGAAAGTGGAGACAGAGAGCAGGACTAAACCAGCTCTGTGTTTACGTTCATTTTCTGTACAAACAGCGACTTTCAGCTGCTTTGGTCCCCACTAAAATGTGTATATGTGTTTAAGGGGACAAAGTCAAAAGAGATATTCTTTTTTTTATGGCTTCACACACAGTTTCAGAAAAAAGCCACACGCACAGACACTTGGCACTGCTTTTCATCAGTAACAGCATGTGTTGAGATGTGTGTGTCTGTGGATAAAGGTAATGATGGTCAAGCTGCTACTCACGCAGGATATTCAGGTACTCGGCTCTTGAAGAACGGCAGGTCTTTGCAGTACTCATTGTACAGCCACTTGACCTTGAAGTGCAGGTTCATGTAATCTGCACTCTTGCACAAACGATTTTTTTCATGCTCTAAGAGAGGGAGAGAGAGTAAGAGAATAAAGTCAAGAAATCCATCTACATTTACAACAGCCAAAGATCATATTCACGTTTTTTTATAACCTGCATAGCACACAAGCACAGATCAGGATATTTATAGAAAGAGTGCGATTAATTTATTGAAACAATCAAATAGTAATGAAATGTATAATGAGTCTGACCCTTCAGGATTTGCATAGTTTTTCAGTTTTCAATGTAAAAGGCAGGAAACACGGCTGCCATTAATAATTTACTTCTCTGTGTGTATTCATTTTAGGGTAACCATATGTCAAATATTTTTATACATAAATATATTATCAATTATATTTGTGTAGCACTAAATCAGCAGTCTTGAGGCACTTAACATCAATCATGAACAAAACAAAGGTCTCAATGAAGCTATCCACATTTGTAGTGACATATTCTTATCTTAGCATAGGATTTTTAAGCAACATGTAATATTCTCCCCATGGTTCTGTTTTTGAAAAAAACATAACACATCATTTAAAGAGGTGATTATACTCAAATGATCTCCAGTAATTATGACTAAACCACTGGACACAGTCTGGGAATAGCATTTAATGCTTTAAATGTCATTATAAAGCGTAGGTCAACTGCATTACATGGTCTTCTGTGTCTATCTGTGTTCAGTCATTAGTGCAGAAAGTGCTTGAACCGCACACTGTTAGCGGTTTTGTGTGTCATTGACCATTCATCAGCGCTTTGACAAGGCTCATTTGAATCAATGATATGCACTCACCCTCCATTGCATATTTCATATCCTGAGCAAACAGGTTCCACATCACTTCTGCACTGATTTTACCCACGTTCAGCTCCTGTGGAAATCTTTCACGAAGAGAAAATGAGAAAGACTTAACGTAAATAGACTTTATAAACTTGCTAAACAGAAAAGAGAAATCCTGGGAAATCCTAAAAGGAACATGATTACATATTTGAGTCGTCACAGATTATTGATACGTACTGGTTTAGGCAGGGCGTGTAGGAGTTCTTGTCCTCCTCGATAATGGAAACAATGAGTGTGATGAGTTTGGACCAGAAGTCCAGATTTTTGATGCTTGGTCCCTGCTCCTCTGGAGGCACAGCCCCCTGCTTGGCCTGGAACCACAACATAATTCACACTGACTGTCACCTCTTTCTCAAGAAATTGGAGTTTAAAGGCCAAACTGTGTCCACAGCTGTCTCCTCATCACGTATATGGGCTCAATAAACTGACTAGATGAGACAACCAAAAGACCTGATCATCTAAAAAAAAGTAGTGTTCACTAGTTCCTAATGTTTTTTTTATTATTGCTTGAGATACAAATGTTGACTTTCACATCTCATACATATTCAGCGTAAGATGCTCACACAGCTTTAAACTCATCCAGAATGTCAACTGTCTGGATGAATTCTTTGAATGAGCTGAAAATGAGCAAGAAGTTTAAAAATATGTTTAAAAAAACATAAACTGAGCACTGCAGGGATGAAGAGTGAAGAAGGATCTCGCAGAGATTTCAACAAAATACTGCAAATGATTTATTCAAAGAGAAAAAAAGCCTCATTTCACAAGGGAGTCTGAAGAGAACTGGTGCTTTAATGAAGACTCAAAGCAGGTTCTGGAAATCCCAGATGAAATCCAAAATGATGGATGAGAGAGTCCGGCCCATTTAGACTGAGAGGGAGAATAGCATCAAGGTACGCACATACACCAGAGTCAGAATACATGTTACACATCACTGCTTCGAATCGAATGAACCAAGGATTATTCAATATTTATAAAGAAAACTTTTCTTCTCCCTTACAAGAGAATACACCAAATTTCTGCCAAGGAATAATAGCAGTACATTGATCATTTGACACTAGAAACAATTTTCAGTCAGTGTAACCAAATAAATAAATAAAGACTGACCACAACCTGGCCAATGAGACTGAATGACAGGTAATTAATATTAATTTTCATTTTTAAATGAATTAAATTAAAATTAATATGACCTGGTAGTTAATATAGTAAATTATACACAACTGAATAATACATAGTAGTAAACTACCAAATTAAAACACAGCATTTACTTGGGAGGGTGTATATTATTTCACAAATTGTTTCTTTGCGACATGTTTTTAAATTTAGTATGCTTTGCAGCTTTGTAAAAGCCATTTTATTTGCTAGAAACTTAAATGAGCTCTGTGAATGCTACATTCCCAGTCATTATGATCATGATAATTATCACAAAACACTGAGAATTAGAGAAACTTGTTCTTACACCTACACAGACATTCAATGAACTGCTGCTTCTTACCGGGTCTGTCTGATACTCGCGGCTGTACAGCTCATGGCAGTTATTAAAGATGTACTCGTAGGTGGAGTTGAGACAGGCTTTTACGCAGTCTTTCACGACCTGACTGGCTCTGGGTGGAGACTGGAGTTCTTGGACCTGAAAACACAGAAAAGGAGAGGGAGACATTGATTCAGCACTAGGTAACACAGAATGATTTCATGGTCATAGACTTTAAACACTTAATAAAGAGAATTCTGCTTTTCATATGTGTAGTTTGAGCTCCTGAAGAAATGATGGGCGATGTTCATCACATCCTTTGAGCAGAATGAGTTTAAGGGAGGTGGAGAAGACAGTGTCTGTACCTTCATCCTAAAGAAGGTGATGCTGGTGAGGAGGTCCACTGTGGATTTCAGGTCCTGCAGCCTCTCTGGACTGCTGGCTGGAAAGTTATTCTGCAGTCAGAAAAAAAAAAAAAACAGTCAAGCAAACAAAAGACAGTGAGACACAACAGATGACATCACTTCCATGTTTGTCCAGTGTGCTTTTGTGTCCATGGGCAAGACCCAGCACAGCCACACAATTTCCACTAGCTCCAAAGAACTGTTGCACGTGTTACTTTGTGGGTGTGCAGTGTTTCCTGAATGTGTCTATGCATGTTCCGACGGAGCTGTCGCTCCATTTAACACATTCACCAGTGTTGTTTTAGTGTTTCTCACATACAAGGACAAAGGGAAGCACAGCAGATATTATCGAAGATAACACATGAGCATAATCAAAGAAATTCAGCTTACTCGGTACATGGACAGGTCGATCCTCAGAGAGTTGTGCAGCTGATCTAGAAGTTTGACAAATCGCTCTTTCTGTGGGTATGATAACATGTATGAAAACAGATTTTAACATTATGAAACAAATGGCAGACATACTGCACTGACTGGTAACACAGGAGGAAGTATTATATTTGGGCTGTTGGATAAATTTAACAGAACACCAAGTGAATGAATATGTTCTGGTTTCCTGTGACTCACCCCAAAGTTGGATGCAGCAAAGCGGTCAGAGGCAGAGACGTTGTTAGTTGCCTGCGTGGTGTGGGCATAGTAGGCATTGATGTTAGCCAGCAGGGTGCTCATTACTGCAGGCACACCTGGGCACATGTACTTCGATGACAGACAGGCAAAGTGGCTGCAAATGAGGGACAGACACATCAATAAACACTTCAAAGTTAACTGCTTATCTAGAGACTGATGCACGAAAACAACCGATGTTTACCGCAATCGAAATAATCATTTTGGAAAGGTACATACGTCATTGCCTGGTAGATGGACTCCACTCCGTAACGCATGGCGAACTCATCTACAATCTCCTGCGGAGTCTCCTCAAAGTACACTTTCCATGCGTCATCCCCTTTAGCATCAGGGATTTTTACCACACCGTTGTTCTGGATGTCCGTCACATAGTGGAAGAGGTTCTACAGAGAGCAAATGCCAATGAATTAGGGAATTGAATAGGAAGTCGGTAGAGGATTAAGTTAAGAATCAAAGTGTACATATATTAAAAAAACAGCTTTTTCTTTCTATCTTTCTATCTATCTATCTATCTATCTATCTATCTATCTATCTATATATCTACTAAACAAAAACAAAGCAGACTTCATTTATCATTCATTTTCTATTTATCTTTAAATGGCCGTGCTTTGTTAATTGCATTACACTACATTATGAGGCCGAGACGATTTGCTGCCCTCGCTGCTCAGCCATAAAACATCATGCTGCTGTAAAACATTGTGAGTTGCTTTGTGGTTTATGGCCACTTATGTGCACCAATAACAGCGGCCATTTGTCAGTTAAGGTTCAGCTAATGTGCTTTGTTGAGTAATGGGCCAAGCAACGATTCAATACAAAGCTATGATTGGTGGAGAAAGATATGTGCACAGAGCGATACGGACGAAAAAGTATCCAATTCATTTGTGATGGTAAAATGTCATTAACTTAGTAAAGCAAAACAAACTTGAGTTGACCTACTTCCCATAAATTTGTAAAGTGTACAAACACTTTGAAATAAAAACAATTTGGTTTCTGTAGCCTTAAAATAAGCCTTTTAAATGTACTTAAGGTAAAGGTCTTGCTTAATAGAGGCTGCCATCTTGCCCTGCCAAACTAGAAAGAGCAGGCATTTCACATTTTGAAATGGCAGCTTACTACGCAAATGAAGCAGAATGGCTACACCCACAAACCAACAACAGAGGACGGGGAAAACAGCAGAGAGAGGAGGAGACTAGAGGAATGAATAGATATGTGGTGGCATCTGTTCTGGTATGCAACAGTTACCATAGTTACTTGATGTACTTGATGAAAGGGAGAGTTGAGAGGAGTCTCCTCTTTGTTGCAATCTGACGTTTCACCATCAGATGTCACTAATTCTTACACAGTGGACCTATAATGCTAATTAGCTGCATACTGTCATGACAACAACTACTGCTCACGTTAGATTCAACTACATAGTTCTCACTTGCACTCACTGATGGCATCAGTTTGAACTCTAACCTCTTGGTAATAGCAAAAAATCGAATAATTCACAGAATATGTAAAAAAATTAATTAAAAAAATACAATGAAATAACTTACTGAAGCCTTAAATCTTTTCCAGATTAATGAAATGCAAATATTTCCAGGTCACAACACTTGAATAAAATCACAGACATAAGTCTCAGTAGCTTAAAAGTAAAAACAGGTGAAAACACGAACCTGTTTAACTGTTCTAATGTTTGTATACACTTCAGTTTGATAATACTACTAGCAAAAAACAACAACTGTCTTATAAATAAATGTGACAGTGGAAGAATTATAATATTTACAAGGAAGTAAAAGTGAGATCAACCGTATAGAGGGTAACAACATGCACATAAGTGTAACTGTGTCTACTGTTTCTAAAACATACAGGAATATAAACACACACACGCTAAACTCACCTCATGCAAACAGGTGTACTGAACGTGATATGGGGCGACTGTCTCCTCTCCTTTGATCTCTACATTAATGTGCATGCGGATAGCTCCAGATACAGCTGATTTGTCTGTACGCTTGTCTGTAGGAGCACAGGACACACAACAATGCAGTTACTACATTGGAGATGTTACATTTTGTATAAGTGCTAAGAACAGATGACGGCGGTAAGGAGCTGTAAGTTTACTGCAGGGTAAGTTCGACTGACCGAGATTGTACCAGACGTCCATCTCTCCGCTCAGAGTGCGGACCTCGATGATGGTTTGACCGAGGAAATCGTCGGACTCCCGCTTGAACTTCTGTTTCACTCGTGACTTAATGTCATCATCCTCATCCCACACTCTCACCTTGATGCGATCTGAGGAGTTGTGACACTCACTGTGTTGACAGAGCAGGAGAATCAGCCACAGTTTACACTGACATACATCAAACAACACACAGTCTTAAACATAAGTCACAACAACAATCAACAGAATGTGGATTAAAAACTACACTGTAGCATCTAGTGCTGAAAGGTTTACTAGATTGACAGAAGAGTAATCCATAACACTGATAACTATTGAATCATTTATTATCTAAAAGTCTTTTCTGGTTTATGCTTTTAAATTTGTATTGTTTTTTTCTATTTTTACTGCAGTCTTGGCCTCAGGAGAAATGTGATTAGCATTTTTGCAATAATAATAAATGAGCTAAACTAAATTGATTAAACAAAAAATAAACTCATATCTTGACAATTAAAACGATTTCATCATTAAAACTAACTACTAACTACTTTTCAATATTTAAAAAAAAAAAAAAAAAACGTTATGACTCACAAATTAAATGTCTCCTCCCAGACAGGATTGAGGTTGCCATAGATGGTCTTTGTCCTCTTTTTGGTCTTTCCCACCTGGACAGTGACATAAGGATCACTGGAACCAGTTTTATCCTTAGCTTGTAGACCCTGGGCACACAACACTATGGAGAGAGAGAGAGAGAGAGAGAGAGAGAGAGAGAGAGAGAGAGAGAGAGGAAGAGAGAGAGAGAGGAGAAAAAGCTGGTCAGTGGGTGTGTGTGTGTGTGTGTGTGAGCAAACAGATGCCTCCAATCTCATCTGATCCTCTGTTCCATTGCCCCACAAATGCCTCCTGTGCTCTCTGTCCACAAACAGCAGCTTGTCACTTTTTATAGATGCAAACATGTGGCGACTCCTCTGACTTTTACGTGGACTACGTTGGCCAGTTCCCTTCATAGTTACTGTATTTTACGGAATGTGACTCCCCACTTACCTGTGATGCTGATCTTGGCCGACCATTTAGAGGTGCCATCGAGCACGCTCTGTTTGATCTGCTTCATCTGGGTGACGTGGGTGGACTTGGGGACGGTGAACACTTCCTGAATGAGCTCAAATATCTCTGGTTTGTTCCTCTCGCGGATCTTCATGCGGTCTTTGAGAACCATGATGATGTTCTGGGTTCGGTCCTCCGCACCGTGTTTGGAGCTTTTCTCTGCTGCCCCTGGTTAGTGAGACAATTAATGAAAGTGTCAGACGTGTGAAAGCATATAGAAATGAGTGTGAATGCAGTGATTAAAAGAATAGAAAAGGTTGAAAATATCCTCTCAAGAAGACGTGTGAGGGGAGAAGGAAGCCAGTGACACTGACAAAGATAGATAAGAGGAAAAATAATGAATATTTACACTAAATTAATAACAATAATAATAATAATAATAATAATAATAATAATGATAAAAACATCACTGAATAGCAATTTAAGTCTTGTGTTTTACAAAAGAGTTACATATTTTAGTATCCATTGTAAATTAATTACAGTCATATTTATTTAGATGAACATAAAACTCTTTAATTTGTATGCTAGATAAGCTAAGAGCCAGCTTAGCATAAAAAAACATAAAAAACTGTAAATAATAAAGGTTTGTGTTTGAAAACTGACCCTTAAAATATTCTGTATTGTAGCCTCTTTTATTTATGCAAGCAAATGCAGCTACAGGTAAACACCCTTATGAAATTTAAATTGCATCATATCTTCTTGTCTGTGGAATAACACTGTGCAATAATAATGTTGTCTTACTTTGCAGACAGTCAGCGTTGAGTAAATCTTGGCACTTTTCGTGGCATTTGACTCCACACTCTGTGCAGCGCATGCCCTGGCGAGCGATACCCCACAGCAGTCCCTCACACTCGTAGCAATAAGTGGGGGTGGTGGCTGTCCACACCTCAAAATTATGTGGAGTGGTGCAGGAGATGGGATATATGAGCGCCTGAAGGGTCTTCTTGTAGACATGACTCTTCTGTAGAGAAGTACAGGGCGAGAAGAATAAGTTAGTTAAAAGCCCTTTTAAGTGTGATGTGATATACTTTGATTCAATAGTGTAACATGAGCACTGACCAGTTCTTCATTGTGGAGGGTGCTGGAAGTCAGAGCCGAGGTGATGCCTGCCTTCCTGGAGTTCTGAACCAAAGACTGAGTGACAGGAAACACAAAAGGTAATTTCACGCTTTGATATCTTCTTTTTTTGTTTTTTATTATTATGACAAATTATTATTATTACAAAAAGGTGTTTTAAAGTGACCCTACATCAAACCAGACCATGCACCCACCACCAACCCCTGAAAAAGTCTACCAGTCTACTGACTAACCACCTCTTTTTAACTTTAAATTGACAATTGTCCTATTTTCTGGCCAATTTTAAAAATGACCAATTCATAATATTAATTAATGAATTTAATGAATCATTCAAATAATTAACCATTCATTTGAATGACTCATTAAATTCATTAATTACATTAGGAACAGTACATTTTTATGGAACTCTATTTTTCTCACTCCCTGCACTCTTTGGGCTTCCACTGTGGCCCATCACCTCGACATTTCCTCAGAGAGACAGACAAGATGGCAGCAAGCAGTGAAGATTTGTTCCTAAAAAAACAAGACTCGGCCTCCTCAGTTGCATAGAACTGGTTTGGTGGTTTGGAGTCAGACATTAAGCAAACGACTCTGCAAACTTTGTTTTTAAATATGACTGAAACTAAAGGTAGCAGGCAGGTCTGTGTACTTTAACTCCAACGAGAAATTCATGTCTAAAATTTAAAATGTAATTTTTTTTAGGCCCTACTTGCTTACATGGTGAGACTAGAAAACTAGCATACGCTCATAATTGTTTCTAGAGCAAATAGTGTCAATATGACTCACCATAGCCTATGGCAGAACATGAAGATGGGAGGAAGAAAAGAGAGACTTAATGTTAGAGAAAAGACAAGAATGAAATTTCGACACACAATTACAAATGTGAAAGAGATGTCGTGTTTAAACAAGAATCCACGATAAAAGCATGAGGGTAAAGGTAATCGAACAAGGCAGATGTGGAAACCTGACAGCAGAGGAAGTCACAGCTTCAAAAAGAGAATCTGATATCTGAATGACACATGATTACTAATCATACAACCATGGCACTACCCTGTCTGATCAATTATATATTCACACACACAGGAGTGTGTGTATATATGTGAAAGAGACGTGTGTGCCTGTGTCTGTCAGTCACTGCTTAGTGACCGTTACTGTGCACTAGAAGGATTTAATAATGAAGACAGCCATCAGAGATAATTACTTGTATGTCATAACGATAGGATCTGGTGAGTTTAGGAAACTGGCACGCCAAGCTTTGCCTGGCAGTTGATAGAAAAAAAGCCTAATTGCTGTTGCGTTTCCACTTTCTGTTATAAGCCTTGACTGCAACAGTGTTTTTGCATAAAAGCAGTAGTTTTGAAATTTCAGGAGCTCATTTGTTTTTATTGCAGGGAGTGGGATAAGAAGATTGAGGCCACTCTCATTTCAGTAGAGAAAATTTGCTCAGGATATCACAGAGATTGAAGATGGGAAAAACCAGCCTATCAGTACCTCTAAAGCCCATTAATGAATACATTATATTTCATTTGTTTAATCTGTACTACAGATGTGGTGAATGAAGAGGTTCATCTTGCTTTTTGTGACGCTACCAGTCTTCATGTCAGCCAGCTGGCTGCAGCTTCATATACTGAATAGACAAATACGATTGTCAGAATGAAAGAAAACAATTGTTTTTCCCATAATGTTAACATTTTCCTTTCAGGTTTCCTTCATATTCTGTGTAACCTTGTGACTTGTAGACTTGAGCTGCAGGTTCCTCCAGTGGATTCATACTGTATTTTTCCCAGTCGCACCACTAATGAGGCAGTGTTAGGAGGGAGGCATGGCGATGATGCCAGGGTGGGGTTATGAAAAGGTCGGTTTTATGACAGCATGTGACAGACATCAGTGTCAGCCAGAGGAATCCTCTGGCCTCACAGTTTCCTCTATCACAAGCAAGGACTCTTGAGCGAGGGATGCATTGGGGAGATGTGAGACACTTACTCAAGGGAAAATTCTGAGGATTAGCACAGAAACTCACCAGATCGCTGACCAGGGGCATAGCTTTCCTCTTCCTGAGGTCTGGCATGCTGTCAATGCTGTACAGAGCTCCGCCCATTCTGGAGACCAGACATTGCACACAGCAAGATTCAGTAACAAGAACATGGACACGACAGATTAATTAGACAATAAATGTATTCAGACATTACAGTCATAGACATAGTTTTTGGTTGGTATAGATTTCAGTGACTGTAATGGTAACAGCACTATGGTTACTTACCCTGCTGATAAAAGCAGAGAGGCAATGCCAACACTTTCTCCTCGAGCCTATGGAGAAAGAGAGAGGTGATATTGAAAGAGAAAGCTATTGCTTAAAAAAAAACATGTGGCATTTTATTGTACTGTACATTTATTATTATATTCACGCGGAGAGAAATATAATTGAAATAGTTTACAAGAGCCAAAAGCAACGTTTCACATTGAGTTCAGCTATTGCTTCAAAAGCTGAGAGTATTCCCAGATTACAAAAATAAATAAACCAACGGCGCTAAAAGTAGGAGATAGAAGGAAAAGGAGGAAAGTGGTAAAGCTAAATTGTGTCTTTCTTGGCAAGTGTGGTGATTACCGACATGAGCAGTGACTTCTCTGTGTTTGATGATGATAGTAAACATATGTAGATTACAGCCAGATCCAGATGGCTATCTGTGTCATCATTCTTCTAATTCTATCTGCTCTATTATTGAAAGACATGTTCTTTGTCTGGCTGCCTGCTCGGAGAATAACACAAAGCACTAACACTCGCTTCATGTCTCCTCAAGACACAAAAATAATCATGATTGGTATAAACGCCAGGCTTTGAAAGAGACAGCAGGCTTACAGCAGCTTCCTATGTGTTGCTTGGCTGTCCACAAATAACTACAAGCTGTAAACTGTACATACAATACGAATTCAACTGCTTAACACACTATTGGCCACACCCACCTGAGAGTCTGCTCCAGCCATGGGAAATCAAACTGGACTACATGCAAATCGCTACGATGATGGAAAACAACTGAAAAAAAAAAGTGAAATGGCAAAACAAAACAAGGGGTAAAATAGAAACAATCAAATAATCACAAGACCACACAGCCTATTGAACGTTGATAACCAAAAGCTGGGGAAAATGGTGGACTAATTAAGAAAAAGCTGGAATAAAAGTAAACAAGCAGGGGCTCATGCAACAAAGCCACAATTTAAAAAAAAACAAGAGTTGAAGCACAGCAAACAACAGAGAACAAGTACTGATTTATCATCCATATCCTTATAAGCACATTTGCGGTGCAAATTCACACTTACGTGCACAAAGATACAACGAGTATCACACACACACACACACAGGCTGTACCTCTTGCAGCTGTAGCCGCACTCGACTGAAAAGTCGAAGCCAGTTAGCTTTGGCTCTGGCAGGACCAGGCTCCATTATTTCTCTCCTTGGGAAGCTAAAAGAACAGGAAATTAGAAAATAAAAAAATATGTATGTCCTGCTACAAGCTTCATTAGGTAATGTAATTATTAAGATAAACACCACTGAGTTAGCACACTAGCATCTGACTGGTTCTGGACTGTCACACATACTTGGACAGAAAAAAGTGCAAGTATAATAACTGCCCTTTAATACACATTTTGTAAGTTATCTAGAAGTGTAGTGCGTAACTTTTAAATACAAACAAAGGTAAGCTACTTTCAAACACGTGCGCCACCCCAGAGCTGCCACTGTATACACACAATACCCCCCTCAGTTAGGTCTGATAGTATTGATCGACAGAGCTTACAGAATACAAATAATGTTACATTGTTTCTGTTCATGAAGACCAAAGATAGGTAGCTTTAACTTTGTAGAAGTTCAATTCCAAATGATTACAGCAGGCTTATATCTACCTTTAACCACCTATGATATTCATATTCATTGAAGCTCTTGTAAAATAGGTTTTCGTTGTCTTTCAAGGTATGTATATAAACCATATGTGCTTATTGTTATTTGAATTAAGTGCCAGATGAATCTTTTTTCTTTATGAGGCTGTGTTCACCTTGGGACAAAAGGCTCCTTTGTTTTCTCTTCAGGAGCCTGAGGAACTCCCTCTGCTGCTGGAGGCTTCTCAGGGGGTTGAGGTTCCTCCAGTGGTGCCTCAGATTTGCGCTCAGGCTCCATGTGCTTGAAGGCTGGAGCTGGGACTGGTATTGTGGTTGAAGGGGTGGATGCAGCGGTGGTCGACATATCTGGCTGTAACAGTGCAAAGGGAGCCTTTGTGGAGTCTGAACTGAAAGGGGGTAACATGTCATCCTGTGAGGCAGTAGATAGACCAGGGGCAGTGCTTGGTGGCTGGAGCTGATCATGGGCAGGGTGTTGCTGATGCAATGATGCCTGCTTCTCCAGAGGGGGCCTGGAGGATGACTGACCGTCGGAAGGTGGCATTAAGGTGTCGGCAGTGCTTGTGGGTGTGTAGGTCGGTTCCTGGAATTCACCGAGTGTGCTGTCAAGTGGATACATATCTTCCTCTCCCTCATATGGCATCTCCTCTTCATCTTCGTAGTTGTACTCTTTTTCCTCCCCATACATCTCTCCCTCCTCTTCGTCATACAGTGCCCCCTCCTCCCCTCCATCTTTGAGATAGCCTCCCTCGTCACTGTAGATGCCTTCACCATCCCAGTCCGGGGAATCCTCTTTGCCGTAGCTGACAGAGGAGTGGCAGGAGTGGTAGGAGTCGTTTTCATCATAGAACTCCGACCCTCGCAAACTCTCGCCATCATTGGGAACAAACTCTTCGCTGAGCTGAGAGCTGCCTCGACTCAACTCACCCGATGAGGCGTAACGACTATCTGTGGGACTAAAGGGAGGAGGAGATGCAGACTGTTACATAAAGACACCCACACAGGATTCAAAGAAAAAGTGGAGTTTCTTGAGTTGTACAATAAAAGGTTTGGTTTTGGATCTTGTGTTCAGGTAAGGGAGGTAGACCATGAACTGGAATGAAAGGAGAAGTAAATATGAACCAGCTAATCAGGAAGCATACATCAAAGGATCAGACCAGACCTGCATCTATGGTATGTAACTATAAGGGTGAATCATCTTTTTAGTAATGAGAATGGTTATATACTGTTAATACCATTTCAATCACACCATAGCAAAATTGATGATTAGAAAAATAAAACATCTTTCACACATCTAGGCTATAAATAGACCGTTTCAAAGCAAAGAACATGAACCCAGAGGGGTTGAAGGTAATTTACTAGCGCAGCAGTACAAAAACACTCTTTCAGTAGCTAAATATGTGAATAATATTTATTCACAATGATGAATGAGGCTGTTAGACACTGAGAAAGACAATGAATCAGGGAGAGATTTGAGACACATGAAAACAGTCTTACACACACACTCTCACACAGGAACGGTTTAGTCTATATTGATTACTGTCATGGTAGTTCAATAACGCGTAGTGCAGGAGACATAAAGTAGAGAACTATATAATGGCTCTGCACTGTGTGCCACAATGAATCCACAAGCGTGGATGACACAAACATTCAATTATGACGCCCCTGCTGTCCTCTATTCATCACCTATCTCACGATCTCTCTCTCGTCCAACGCGAAGACAAACACAGACAGTGACAAATGCTTACCTAACGCTTCAATCTAAACACGTCTGTCTTCTCTCTCAGAAAGAATTAGCAATTAAAAACAACAAAATCAAGGGAAGATATTAAGAAAAAAAAACCACAACATGTCTTGGTCTCTTTGCTTGGACCCCATTATTGAGTGGATGTCCTCCTACTGTCTCACCAGTGGAAATTAAATGTGTACAATTACCACGCATGGGACACCCAGAATAAGACAGATCCACTCTTAAAGTCTCACATACAGTAATAACAGGCTGCCACCACAAGAGATGCATGCACGCACACATCTGTTAAGGCCATTTCCACAGACTCCATCCAACAATTACTCGCTCCATCTGTTATAATACAACACACAGGTCTTTTCACTCACTTGCCCACACACATACACAGGAAACTGCACAGAACTTATGAGGATTTAAAGATGGAGATGACAAGAATGATATGTTATCGGTGATAGTGATGTAATTGTAATTCATCAGTAAAGATGCAGGACCAGTAGTTTTGGTTAAAAATATATACATATACAGAAAGAGGGTAAGAGCGCATGCATGCAAGCACAGCGAGCGAGGAGGACAGGACAAGTCCACCACTGACGTCACAGCGAGACGGAGTCACAGGCTGGAGCAAGAAAAAGAAGAGGTGGATTTGAAGAGGAGGTACAGCGACCCACCTATCGGACAGTGAATGCCTACTGTCTAGTGAATACTGACGACTGGTGCGCCGGCTTGACCCTGAGCCTGAGTCGATATCGCTGCGCCCGTTGGTGGCAGAGTCTAAACTATCATAGTGTCTGGTAAGAGGAGCAGGGAGGAAGGTGAGGAGGAGGGAAGAAGTGGGAGAGGAGCATCAGTAGAGCTCAGTTAAAATGTTTAAAAGAAAGCTCCAAAGCACTGACCAGTAAAAAGGCAGGTTTGTAATTTTTCAAGTCCTACAACCACTGTGTTCTTCTGCAATTACTCCCTCTGTTCTCACTGTGAGTGACGTGCAACACAATCCTCATCAGTCCAAATTCAATGCAAATTTGCGTTACAGACTTTTAAGGTTCAACATACAACACTGTGCCTCACATGATAATGAGAAATGTATGCACATTTTTAAGGCATGAAAGCTTACTGGCATTAACTGTAATGATCACGTTTGTTTTTGTTTGCACATCCGTACTCCTCTGCAAATACTACATACTGGACCTTAAACTGAAGCTATCTTAACATTTAATGGACACCAGCATGTGCACTTATTTTGGAGAATATATTATTCCAATTATGATGTTTACATGAGTTGTTAATACTGTATATCATTTTATTATACTGCTGTAGAGCATAGTCTGATTATGTCTCATCATCTATATTATCTCCACTTCTGTTAAAACATTATAGTTATACATCATCTTAAATCTGGTTATTGCCTGCCTATCTGAGTATTGTCTTAATCAAAAAACCTTACATTGGAAGTGCATTGGGAAGATATTTCTTATTTGCCATGGTGAACAGGTAGAACAATTACTGTAGTCAGTGTTATTTTACGACAGACTTGAAAAGATGTGGACCTATGCAGAAGCCTGCATGAAGACCTGTCAATGAGGTTGAGTACTTGAGGGTTTATTTCACCATCTAAAGTGCAAACGTTCTGCTTGACCTTCCCTGAGCAATGCATGAGTTGGATCACCTGCTGCCTTTCAAAAAAAATCATCATACAAACAGTTGTGTTTCATTTCATTCATTTCTATTCCGCAGAGCAGAAGAGATCACATGGGGTTTCTAAAGCTTACACATGTGACATGCACATAAAGGTGCAGGCATGTAGAAGAGATGACCACAATTAGACACAAAACCACAACCCCAAAGGCCCTCTCCATACATGACCTGTATACAAGAAGTGTGTGCCCCAGCATGCTTGTATACACTGAGGCATGGGTTATTCTCTAAGGGAGGAGAGCACATTGGGACAACATGTTACCATGTACAAAACAGTGAAACAAAACAAGGCCACAGGATCTCTGCCGTCTCAGGGCTAAATGCTCCACATAAATGGACTAAAAATATTCTACTCAAGATGGGGAGTGTAATATTACATTATCAACATCATACAATTTTGTTCCCCTGGTGTGTTTTCTTACTGTCTCCCCCCAAAATAAGCCTTTCTGCTGCCTCTTGGATTTGCTGTTTGACAACCCCCCATGGTAATCTCATGGATGCACATGAGCAATTATACATAAAAAAAAAAAAAAAAGAAAAGAAGGAAAGAACACTTTGCCTCAATTGTGGCTTTGTAGTGGTTGTAATGTGCTTGTTACCTTATGGCTCCGTGGTCATAGTTCAGCTCGTGGATTTCGTCATCGTAGGAGTGGCTGTAGTGCTGGTGTCTCATGGGGTACTGGTGCATGGAAGCGTTAGGTTGAGAGGTGGTGTAGAATGGAGGTGGGATGCTGTTACTGGTCTCACTGCGGTAATCGCTGTCCCTGTCGTCGACAGCACTGTCTGGGTCCTCGTCTGTTCACACAAACACAGTGAGAGACGGGACATGATGAGGGGGCGAGAAAGGAAGAACTCTATTCCACAGTATTTGCAAAAAAAAAAAATATGTGTGATTTGTTTGCATAATTAGACAAGGTATCATTAGTGGAACAAATGCTTAATTGACTTTCAACAAGGGCCATATGAGCAAAAACATTATCATGATAATAAAAAAGTAAAAATCGATAATTATTGCAACAAATATCAGATGACAAAAGACTCAGTTTTACGCCTGACTGAACCCAATGAATTTGTAATTTAAAAAAAACAAACATTTAATGGATAGAAAAGAATGAACACTTGTTTGAGACACTAACTCGTCATTTATTAAATGTAACTCCATAGTTTGACTTTAGAATCCACCAGCAGAATACAGATCATAGCAGAAAAAAGGATTTAGAGAGACAAAAAAAAAGTTAATGCAGGCTTATGGTTTCAAATGAATAAATAAAAAAGCAAGATCATTATGTTAAGGTGAGACGTCTAAGTCATTAGCAGAGGCTCATGAAAGAAACTTACTCTGTTGATCTCCCCACAGACTCCAATTACCTAAAAAGAGACAAAGAGTTGAAAAAGCTAATGAGATGTAAGCCACATATTTAACTCGTCATCGAACCACGAGGGCAAGTAAACAAAGACGGAGAGATATCAAATCCTGATATAATTCCTTTGAAGTGTAAATCTGAGTGCATAGAGCTCATAAGTGAGGTGTGAGTGAAAAACACTGCTGGCCTTGATGCTGCAAAATAAGAACAGATAGATCTCCCTCATTTTATTGTCTTGCAATATGTGCAAGCACACACAGGTCTATACTTCACAGACTGGATATATCCATCTGTTCCCAGCACTCAGTCAGACAGACAGTCAGACAGACAGACAGACAGACAGACAGACCCAACATGCAGTATGTCAGCTCACACTCATTACACATCAAGCACCTCTAAGTCATTGGAGCGCTCAGGAAAGCTTCCGGTCACATCAGCTCTCCTCATGTCCTCCACCTTTTCTTTATCTCATCTATCAGCCTAATCTTTTACTTCCTGTCTAGTCCTGTTCTCAATAAGTCAGTGCAACAGAACACAGGGAGTGATGATAGCAAAAACAGGAGGCATGAAAATGACACAGCAGGGACAGCACAGAGGAAGACGCCGCTGACACTTACAGCACTGTGTGGATGGTGCTTGTAGTGGTCGTTCCTGTTCCTCTTGATACTGAGGAGAAAAAAAACAAGACAGCTCTGAGGAAATTTCACTGAGGAAAAGTGTGAGGAGATTGATGGGAACATGGCAAAATCTTACATCTTGATCTCTCATGGCATTAAGTTGTTCAAGTTTCTTGGCCCAGTACCTGGCCTCTTCCTCTGGAATGTCTGCAGCACACAACAGCGAGAACACTTAAGCTCACATTCTGCTCTGCAAATCAAATAATCATCAGAGGAACCTCTATTTCTACCGACCGCATTCCCGTAAATGTTTGTAGGCTGTCTAAAAATGCAGTATAAACTTACATGTGTAATTTGTTCAATCATGTGGACCGTTAACAGATAAAATTATAAAGATTATCAGTGCTTATGGTGTCAAACATAATTGTATAGAGAAAGTAATTTAGAAATAGTAGTAAAGTGAATGTGACACAAAAAAATTGATTAACTGCTAATGGAATGGGGAAGGCTATGGAAATTAAGTATAATAGAAGCATCCACCACAGGCTTATGTTTTGCAAGCAGGGATGGATCATGGTTCACCATTTTGTGCCATTAGTCAGTCAGTTCCGTTTCTCATGGGGATGAATGTCAGATTAGATGTGCCAAAGATGAAAAAGTTAGACTGTTATCAGTGAAAGGTGCAAAATCCAGCATATGTGACCATAGTGCAAGCAAGAGCATTTGAATTAGCTTTAATACTGTAATGGTAGACAAACAGGTTATCATCCCATCATTCAGTGGCTGAGAAAGTTATTAAAAGCAGAGTTCTCTTTGTTCATATTCAATTAAAACCCTCTGTGTAAAAAAGGAAAACATACGGAACAAAGCACAAGGCAGAATACATTAAGCAATGAAAGGTCAAACCTAGTGGCAGTTCAAAGCGGGTGTCAAGCAGCAGCCTGTGAAAGGTCGGGTCTTTGGTTCCACAGATTTCATTTTCAGCCATGATCACATTAGAGTCCAGGGTCAGCCACTGACCAGGACCCTCCTGGACATAACAGTGGAGAAGGAACATGATGAGGACAAGATTTACTGCTGAAAATAAATAGATCCTTTAGCCTCTGTCAGTTCTAGCCCTCTGAATATATCATTATCTCAACAGGCTGCGTAATTCTTTGATTTACGTGCAACTCTCTAAGGAAAACACCCTCTCTAGATGTAAGAATGGGCTTAAAACTTTCCTTTCTGAAAGAGCTTATAGTTAAGGCTGGCTCAGGCCTGACTTAGAGCAACTCTTGGGTTGCTGTATGGTTAAATTATCAGGGGACACATGACACATCATGCAAACTGATGAGACCATGATACAAATGTTATAACATGAGAGGTTATGTCTTTTCATAACCCATATGTTTGGGTAATTGAATAATTACACTCATCCATCACTTGTCACTGTGCAAGTGCAGTAAATGTAGCCAGAGAAACCAGGCAACATACCTCATTGGACTGCCGTATGTTACGCAGGGGGATCCATAAGGTGCCCACCATGGTGTCCCAGATCAGCCCTTTATTCCAGACCTCCACTGTGAGGCCCAGATCCAGGCGGTTTATTTCACTGCTCAGCAGAAAGAGGAAGAAGCAGGTTGGGAATAAGAGAATAAACTATAAATATAAAATAAAAGTATATTATAAAGCAGTGAGTGGAGACAGGATTGTGTGCCACAACGAGCTGCACTTAAATCTGGTGATGGATATGTGCTGTGATTCAATGTGCTGAGGGAAATGAGTCACTCAGTATGTGGATGGAAAGAGTAGCTGATTGTTGACTGGGTTACTGACAAGACGTAAGAGCAAGCACAGCTAGAACAACAGAGTCTACCTGCATAGAGTCTAGAATCTAAATTTATGTAGCACCACTAGCCAGGATTTATGATGTGGCAATATTTGTTTATCAGCTTACTATGCATCTATCATTTCAGAAAAATACTTCTTTACCAGCTCACCAGACACCGGGAGCTGAGAAGTAATATAGAAAAAGGCTGAGTAAGGTGTTGCATTATTGAGTTAAAAAGGGTGAGGAAAAAAAGAGCCTTTTTCCCCCAAAAAGATTAATATAAATCTGCTGATTCAACATAGATACACTTGTGTGGAAAGATAAGCTATTCTCATCAGTGTGTTATGAAGTCTGGATGAAGAGTAACCCTCATGACTAGCTCTGTGAACTCTGCTAGAGCAGCTCAAACATCACTGGTGTTACGTCATCCTCTCACTCTTCAAAGGGAGAGAAAGACAAGAAGCAGGGGAGGGGCAAAATTAATCCTTTATAGGAAATAGAAATATCACTCAACCTGCTTCACAGCATGTGTGTACTGAAAAAAATTAAGCCTCTCTCTAATCATGTGAGTTAATTACATCCATCCTAACTCATATACTTTGAAACTCTTCACACACACACATATATATATACATTTTTTTACAAAAAAGTGTTTTTATTATTTGTGCAAATTAAATGGAATCATTTATGTCATACAATTGGGAAAAGTAAACAACATTTTATAACAAAAACGTTCCTTCTAGTCAAACCCTGGAGATGAAAGTACCAATTATGTTCTGTATACATTTGTTTGTCTGTGTTCCTGTGTTCAACAGAAAGCTAGCTATCTATAGGAGATAATACCTTGTTCAGACCCGAGATAAACATTTGTCCTGTGAGATCTGATCACATGTACAGTAGATCATGCTAAGTACAGGTCTGAGCACTCCCAAATCATCAGATCCAGTCACAAAATTGCATTCAGAGGTGGATTATGGGTGAATGTGACCACATTCCAGTCTGCCCTCAGGACAGACCTCCTCAGCTGACATAGTCTGACCAGCAGATGTTTAAAAATATTTTTTTACTCAAATCAATAAATGTCTTTCTACCACCACAATACCAGTGTTGATCATCACATTGTTTCTTTTCTGACTGTTTAAAAACGTAAGTCATGTTACAGCTGCGTGAGTAGAGCTTTGATCACTTAAGCTTCTCCTATCTCTTTGTCTCTCTCCCTGTGTGCCTCAATTAAATAAAGTTAGTCAAGGTCAATGAAAACAGATAACAATAAATAGGGGGAAAGTGTGTTATAGAAGAAATACTCACAACATGAAATCCTGCTCCCAGCACGGCTGACTGCCGCGCACAGCAATGGTTGTGCTCTTAACATTCTGCACCTTCAGGGTCACGTATGTATTAAATTTCTCTGTTTAAAGAAAGGAAACAAGTGACAGGTATTTTTGATCATGCTGCCATGTGTGTTAAATATGGTTTAGTTAAAAACGAGTGTATTATCTCCACAGATCAAATGTCATAACTCACCTTGCGGTCCATCGAGCTTGCCTTTCTTCACTGTAAAGAAATTGAGAAAAAAAGAAATGAGTTTTAACTATGGAATGAGTGGGTGAACAAATCATTTTCAAACATGATTTTATGACTTGAAGAGGCTTTAAATGAATCCACTGACTCTGGCCTGTGCTTACAGTGTAATGTGACTATACCTTAGCGTCCAAACAGGCCTCTGCCTGCAGCTTGTATGCAAATGTGACCAGCTAATGATTGACAGGAGCCTGGCATTTGAGAAAAATGGGATGGGGGGGGGGTTCCTCAAGCTCCTGCTCTACCACTGTATGGGCAGAATGCCAAGATCTCAAAGCCAGGATGCCAAGAAAGACTATATTTGTTTATCAATAGATCTAGGTCTCACATATATCACACAACCAGAATGACAATTTGTGCAGGTGACAAAGAGGACAACTGAATTGTCTACATTTATTGTCGCTTATTTATGCACTTTTAAATTAGTAAATGCTGCTATTTGGAGACTACGTTTTGTTGCACTTTTATATACAAAAACAACAAAAGCTAAGGGTAAATGATGATGCTTGGGTAAGAAGGACTGAGCAGCAGTGACTTCTATTTTCCTAACACAATAAATAGATGAGGCTCTGCTGTGGTGCCATTGTCAGCTGCACAGACACCTTTGGAGGTACCAAAGTGACTATAAAACACAGTGACGTCAAAGGCCTTTTCATTCATTATTCAATCCTGCACCCTGCTGATGCCCAGCATCCACATGTTCAGCAGTAAGGTATTAATATTTACAGCTCAGTTTTTTTTTTATTCTGGCTGATTTGTCTCTTTTCACTGATCTTACGTTTAACAAAAGAAATTCATTTAAAAATCATTCCGGCTGAGAAATGAGAACTTTCAAGAAATCTTCTATGCATGATGCCTTCATGAACCTACTGTCCAACTGTCTAAAATAGAATGAGAAGATTAAATAAACACTCCCTATTATTCAGTCAAGAGTCAAAATTACTGTTTGCTGACAGAAACACATTCTATTCTTCATAATCAGTGGCAGTTGGGCACGTATGGCAATCCCCGTGGACACATTTACTACTAAAAATAGCACAACCGCAGCAAACCCACTTAAATGCACAGTATGGCATTTTTGCCACTTGGGGTCTATCAGTCGAAAAACAATAACGAAATACCTAATTTGATGATGTCAAGAAGCAGCAGAGGATTATGGGAATTGTCTTGCTCTCATGCTGAAAGGGCAATGAGTAGTCGTGATGCATCAGGGACAAACACACACAAGATGTTTTGATGTCATGAATGGGAGAATGAAATGCAAGGTCCATTACCTTGAATAGAAATATGGATTTCTTTGGATTGACATTGATGAGTGCTGGAAATGCTTTGGCTTATCTGAATGCACTACTCTACCTAACATTAGACTGATCATTTTAAAATGTTTTAATGCAGAACTGTTACATATTATATCTTTAAATACTGCACTGATTCAGGAGGCAGTTTAAGGAAGTATTGTGATGGACCAAAAGTAAAACCCCCTTCCTGATATTTCAGCAGATGTCAGGGTCAGTCAAGTTATGGAGGCTTTATTCCCGCCCGACTCACTGAATACACATTCGGCAAAGAGGCATTCTTTGCTTTAAACGGCAGTATACAACAGACACATGCTGGTTGCAACACTCTCCCTCAGTCTCAAGCACTTTCTCCTCCTCACCATCAGCAAATCATCCATTGTCCTCTCTCACTCTCTTCATTATTGCTCCTACAAGCTTCCTCTGCCATGTGGCAAGTATGCACGTGTGCTCCCTCTCCATCTCTTTCTATCGTGCTGCATTAATCTTTCTGTGCAGCCAAGTGCAGGCAGAGTGAGCTGCATCCCTAACACTAAAAATAACCACTTCAGTGTGACAGGGATGGGGTGGAGGGGGTGTATGGAAACGGGAAGAGGGTGGGGGTGCTTACAGCTTGCAGGCACAAGACTAAACCAACATTGGTGTTACAGCACAGAGGGGAGAGGGAGAGAGAGAGAGAGAGAGAGAGAGAGAGAGAGAGAGAGAGAGTGAGTAAGAGAGAGAGAGAAAGAGAGAGAGAGAGAGAGAGTAGGTGTTTCAGATTTTCTGCAAAGCCATGATCAAAAAAATGTTGCAACTCTAACAGTAATTACAGAATCTAATTTTATCTTCCTTTGCTCACTCGTGGCTTTATGTAGAGAAGCTACAGGGTTTGTTTTTTATTTTAAGGGATTTCCAATCAAACCTAAAGACAGAGAATGTGTTACGGCTGCAATATTCAACCAATCAATAATCGATAACATTTATTGGCAACCATTTTGAAAATCTTTGTGGGGCTTTTTTAATAATTGACTTCATATATGAAAGAAAATATAAAAAAAAGAGCAAATATCTTTAGTTTGTGGACCAAAGATATTGGATGGATATATTTTTTTAAATATATACATTTTTAACATATTATGGACCACACATCTAATCAAGACAATAATTGATAGAATAATTAATGATGAAAAGCTCAGGTGCATAGTCAAGCTAAACAAAACAGTGAAGAAGATTGACATGTCATTATAGTCTGTGTCTATCTTCTATACTGGATACAATCTGGTCACATACCTGCAGTAAACCTGAGGGAATACTGTACATTTGACATGTATAACTGTCATAAACGCATTTAAAGATGGTCTTTGGTGAATAAGTTCTGGTCTCATAAAGACTAAATAAAATGAGAGATAACATGAAGACACTACTAGTGCTTAGCAATGAGAATCCTTGAGACATGTCAGAGAATATAAACTGTATAAAGCCTTGACATCTTTAGCCGCACAATGCACAGTTGATTCCTAGCTGTACAATCCTTCTTACCCTGTACTCTTAT
The DNA here is from genome assembly GCF_958295425.1 of Solea solea. Taxonomy (NCBI): domain Eukaryota; kingdom Metazoa; phylum Chordata; class Actinopteri; order Pleuronectiformes; family Soleidae; genus Solea; species Solea solea. The sequence goes on along the minus strand of NC_081142.1, from coordinate 5,145,746 downwards.
CTTATGATAAATGTAGTGATGACAACCAAACTTGTTGGAAGGAATCATTTTATGTCAGTTTCTTAGCAGTTTGTGAATACTCCACTAAATGCCATATAGTTTACTAACTGAGCGGCTTAAATGTAATAATACAACAAAGTATAGAAGTCAAATTACAATCATTCTGAATATATATGTACATAAATGTGAAACAAGGTGATTCTGTTTTAAACAGTAGCTTGCTCTGTTATAGTATGTGGCATCTCTATGTATATAGTGCCTTTCTCGTTTTGATGACCACTCAAAGCTGTTTTACACTACAGTTTTGCCATTCACCCATTCACTCACACGTTGATACAGTGCATCCAAGTGCAGCACATTTCTCTATCACTCATCGTATCATACCCATTCAAACGTTGCCAGCACAGCCATCAGGAGCAACATGGGGTTAAGTGTCTTGCCCAAGGACACATCGGCATGTAGACTTGTGGAGCCGAGAATCGAACTCACAATCTTTGCGTTGAAAGACGGGGAACGAGGATGATGGTGAAAGGATGGTTGCTATATTTGAATATGCTTATTCAGCATCTGGCACAGGCTGCCACGTTAAACACCATGTAACAACACACAATAATGGAATTAAACACACAAATCTCTGACCCACTCATGTCACTGCTATATCAGCTTTTACCATTCAGCCCGCGATGAACACGTGTACTCATCACTTCATCATTCTGCTCAAACCTAGCTGCAAGCCTACAACTGTGTGTAGAAATTAATGAGAAAATGCCAGCAGAGAGCTAAAATACCATTGGGGTTGCTATGCCAACAAGGCTTCAGGACATAAAGGGGGCCACCAACAGGCCTGAAACTCAAAAACTGACATCTGTGCAATCAGCTCCAGCTCTGGTGTCTCCGTACAGTGGCAGCCTCACCATAAATGTAAAAAGTCTGCTCCAAAAAGACAGTGTAAATACAGGGGTGTCTCATATCATAATGAAATATTAAGTACAGTTCTTTAACAATTGAATTTACTGTGAGCATTGAATTATGTGATTTAAATGGTTGGTTCACCACATGGAATATGCGCCTGATGAGGCATGATTAAAGAAGTATATTCCCGCAATAATAGCAAACCTATTATTGTATATACATAACTCTTTTGCCATTTGCAAAATCTGTCCAATCTGTCCACCCAGTTTTCTCCATGGCATTTGTGCTAATCAAATTAAATGACACCTGGGTGGAATCTGATTAATGCTGATCTCCAGTCTTGTTTGGACCTTCTGAAACTAAATATTCAATAAATCTCCTGCAAGCAAAACCAGTATGTATGTTTAAATATTTTATACGACCAGTCATGTACAGTATATATATTTATGTATATATACACAAGACACTTAAACAGTTGCTCCTGACGGCTGTGCTGGCAGCATGTGAAGCACTGCACATATAGTTTAGTTTTCACTGTATAAATGTGTGAGTGAATGGTAAATCTGTCATCGAGAGTGTTAAATATATAAATATAAATTATAAATATAAATACAATATAAATACCATTTAATTGTGGCTTTAAAATAATCTATAGGCAGAAAACAATGAATACTTGCCTATATATGTATGTAAATATATGTATGTTTATATATAATATAAACCTAAGAGGTTTTAGCACAGATTGTTTGTTATTTACAAAACAAAACTGTGGCTGTCCAGGGCAACATGCATTAGAAAATCTTGATGGTTAGGGTATATACTGTATATACATACATGTGTATGTGTACATATATATATATATAAATCATTGCCCGGCACAACACACATAGACAAACCAAATGACTGTCACCAGTGGGATATTAAAATTGAGAACTATTGAACGTTACAATAGCAGAATAGACTTTCGTTTTCATTAAATAGATCGATCAAAGAGAGAAAGGTGATTTAAGAAGCTTGCACTGAGTCACGTGGTATAAGGAATATCCTTAAAAAACCCGTACGTTTTCCGCGTGAATTTATGCATGAAAACTGAAACCTTTTTCTTTCTTTATAAATTACTTTTTAGCCATAAAATATCGCATGCGTCTGTTAAACAGAGCCAGACTGGGAGCGGAACAGTTTACACCCTGTTTTTACTACGTTTGGCGGCGGAAGGTACAAAGCATTTACACGATCCAAGGCAGGTTTGGTGAAATCGAAGCTCGGCTGCTGTCGTTCTCATGACTGATGGAAGGAGTAAAGTATTTTCAATGTAAACCTGAAAGTCGCTTAAGGTGCATTAAATCGTATTTAACCGCAAATAGAAAAAATAATTAACAAGACTGCCTGTGTGTGGAATCGATCATTCTCACGGGTCCTCACGGGTCAATATCTCCGCCGAAAACCAGATTCAACTTAGATTAATTTAAGCCTCTCGCATCAGCATGTCGTGCCTGCATGTAAAGTGATTTCTCCCCCTCTTACCTCCAACACACAGCAATGACATCTCTTATATGCACCTATAGTGCAGGGTCCAGCTTCTTCACTTCGCTTTTTTTTTTAAACTGGGCTAAATGTGAAATCGCTGTGCAGCTTGGTAGGAAGGAGATGGAGAAGCCTGTCGTCGACCGGGGACGGGGCCTGGCAAGGCTCGTCACGCTGCTCAGAAATAAGTCTTGACACTTTGAGGGTGGAGAAAACCTAAGTCTCTATCTCCTCCTGGTTAATGGTGTGTCTGTCCAAATGTGAGACACTTCCCCTCTGCCGCCTCCTCTCTGGGCTCTCCGCTCCTCATCACACAGCCATCTTGTTCAGCTTCAGCACCACCGCCGCGTGGACAGCTCCTGGCAGTGACGTCAGGGCGGCGGTGGTGTGGAGCAGGAGGGCTGCGATGCTCAAACACATGATTATAAGCCCCTCCCACTATATTTTCGAAATGAACACATTTCGCAAAAATATAGAAAATCATTCATGGTTCCTCACATAATTCGAGATTATTGACATGAAGGGTTTGAGTAAAAACATTATTATCACCCTGCAGTCGTTCACTTTCAAAGAAACACCAGAACTTAACACGAAGCAGAGTGAGAAGTATATAAATGGCAGTGAATCACACTAACACACACACTTTTAATGCTACCTTAGTGAGGACACTCACAGACTAACTACATAGGCATTATCCTAACTGTAACCATCACCACTACAAGTCCTAAAATAACCTTACCCTAAAGCCAGGTCTTAACCCATAAACAGGTGAGACAAAAGTCAGAGCAGCAAAAATATCCTTGTCAATGCAACTTGGTATTGATGTATCTAATTTCTGTCACTGTGTTGTTCTTAGATGTTTGTGTACAGCACTGTGAATTAACCTTTGCATTTGAAGTGCTTTTTAAATAAAACTGGCTTGGTTTACGCATAGACCCTTGCCTTTTCCATCGTAACTTAAAGTCTAATCCCAAAACTCAAGTTTGTAAAAACAAGTTGTAACCCCCTTAAACTCACTGAAGTTGCGATGACTTGCGAAAATGTCCTCACATCATGTCTTCAAAATGCTGGTTTGTCCTCACAGCCTAATAGAGACACACACACACACATATTATTGTTCTTAATAAGACACTCTACAAACTGGCTGACTCGATAGAGAAATAAAGTGGTAGATTCAAGTGAAACAGGCATCCAATTCATAGAGATCAAAGAAAAATACATGATCTACAGTCAGATGTGAGGCTGTGAGCTTTGCAAAATCTATGCACAACTCTGGTGTTAATTCAGTTTGATCTTTGCTGCACACTTGTAAACCCAATTGTTATGAAAGCTGTCATATTGTTTGTGTGTGGATTTGTTTCTCCTGTTTATTTTCAGTTAGGGAGGTCATTTGTTTGATATTTTGGCCATTGCCCATTCTGAAGCCATTTGGTCTTCCTTTTGTTATCACTACTCAGTGGTTCTGTGGCTATATCGAGTGTTGAGGAAGTTGGGTCTTTTTGTGTTATGGCTCAGCCTCTTCTAGACAGGGCATAACACCAATGAACTTTGATTTGGCTAAGATTTAGCCAAATTTAGCCAATTTAGATTGATTCCTCTGTGTACCAACAGCTCCTCCTGCTGGAACACAATATATTTTGCAGCTTTCCTCAAAGATCAGTACATCAAAAATCATCCACATGCTCAACACTTACCTTATCAACGTGTAGTATTGGAAACAGTGACCTGCACACCTTTAGGCAGTTTGGTTTATGGCAGTTAAAATCTGTTGTTTGCTGATGTCTTTAGCTGGAGAAGTCATCCTTTCACCGTTTTTTTATTTCTGCTGTATGTACAGTGCTTATCAACTTTATTGGACCACCTGTCAAAAAGATGAGATGAATATTTTAGAAATCTTTCAAAAACCTGTTTGAAAGATAAAATGGCATTGTTATTTATCTGGCAAATAAACTATACAATTCACCTTCTCCTAAACAGATTTGAGCCGGCTCAACGGGCTTCTCAAACTCATAAATTAATCAAGCTTAACATTCAACCACTAAAACTAATTAGTATTAGTATTTTAGTCAAGAAAGTTTGAAATTAAAATTTGAACATTCATTGATTACAATGAATATAATGATATATTGATGAATTTTATCATTAAAAATAATATAATTTCAGTTTAGGAGCTTCTACATACTGGTGTATTAACCATTAGAGAAACATAAAAAATTATTTAGATAATTACCAATGCTGTTCATTTTGAGGCAATGTGGCTTTGGGTGGTGGTCTAATAAATTTGTTAAGCACGCAAAAAAAAAAAAAAAAAAAAGGGGCAGAAAATAACACACGCACTAGTGTTTTGTTGGAAACATTTTCAGAATGGTTTACTGAACATTTAAGAAAAATAGAAATATACTTCAGATATATGACATTCTCACAGCATGTTAAAAATGCTAATCAATCCCACAACCTGCCATTATCAATGTAAATTCAAAGGTAAAGTATATATGCCCCAACATCTCATTTTCATCCCTTCCACCTTTTTTTTCATGCAGTCTAAATAACACTACGCACATCCACCCACCCACTACATGACAAATGGGATTTACTGTAACCTGTTTTAGTCTTACCTCACTGGACAGACCACAGAGCCTGTGTGTAACTGCTGATACAAAGCTACACAATTCATTTAGGGTCAATGCAAACTTACTTATGGCATTTGAAAAGTTAAAATTACATCACACTGAATAAAATTCCTGAACTGTAAAAACCCTCGACACTGCCACACATGCACATAAAAATGTGCGTGAATAAGCATTTTTATAAAGAAATGTCATGTGAACATGCTCCGAATGTGGTGTGTTATGCGTTTGCACTTGTACTCTTGACTTATCCATGACATAGTCACATGTGTAGTTGAGAAGCACTGATTTGAGCCTCAGTAGAACCACTCAGCCGGTTGTGTCCCTCTGATACAGGAATGAAAGTGTCTCTGGAAGAGCGTCCTCATAACTTCTCACTGGCATGAGGACAGAAAAAAAAGATGACATTCAGACAATAGGACCCTAATAATACAGTGAGACTCTTAATCATTATGAAATAACAAAGATAGTATTGCTTAAGTGGGAAACACACAAGACCACACAGTGAGCATGGTCATTTCCTTTGTATATGACAAACAAACAATTTTGCATCTTAAAAAGTTGCAGTGTGTAACTTGTGTTCCTGTTATTCTGCCTCTGTCTGGTCTATGTAAACAGAAATGTGTTGTTTGCTTTGTCCTCCATCTAACAGACAGAATATATCAAGCAATACTATCAGACCTGAGTGAGCAGAAGGGGGCAGGAAGTGTTTATCACATTAAAATGCTGAACAACCAGGCAGTTTGAGCAGTAGAATTCACTTCTGAAACGTTCCGTTATATACTACAGCTTTATTAACGCCACAGAAATCGTACTCCAGGAAAACAACAGCACAATCTTTGCAAATAAAACAGGGGTGAGTCAGATTAACCTACCCTAACCTACATTACATCTTTATTTTATGTTTGGTAAGAGACAGTATGGATGTTCGATTAGGTGAAGCTTTTTGAATACAAACACAAAAGTGCATTTTCTTGTTTTGATTTTAGTACCTTGCAACAAAAACGAATGAATACAACTTGAAAACAATTCAAAACAAGTGGGATTTTGACTGCGGGAGGAAACCAGAGAACCCGGAGAAAATCCACACACACCAGGGAGAACATGCAAACTCCATTTAAAGCTTTAATTAAGTAAGAATTAAAAATGGCTGACTCCATAGCCCCTATACACGGAGTATAACAACGGTCTGTTTTGGTAACATACAGTACAGCCACATAATCCAGAGAGCATTGTTTTAAGAACGGTTTGAACAGAACATTCTGATGTGTAGCTAGTAGTCTGCTACATGCATTCAAAATATACACGTTACACATGCGTTAAGTTTGTTGTAAAGAACCCAGGGTTCTTCAGTCACCTGTCAAGATGAGAGAAGACCTCGCAAAGCTGACCGAGTAGAGCACGGTGCTGGTGAGGGTTTCCCTCCAGCACTCCACTGAGACGACTCAGGTACGAGTCCAGATTCCCGACTGAGGCTGTTTCACCTGTACCTGTTGAGAACATTTAAATACAAAAAATAAATCAGTTCCTCACATGTGGAATCACATTTTCATTTGATCTAATGGAATTTAAGAAGCTCCTATGACAATCCAGTTTGCAATATTAGATATTCAAAGGATAAAAATATAACATTCTATATTTATATATATATTATATATATTTACATACTGCACTTTTAGCCAGCTTATTAAAAGCTGGCTAAAAGTGAAATACATCTCTTTAATCTGACAGTTATCTCTAATCTATGTGTTTATAAAAAGTGAACACGGTGGATAGCTATTGTGCCCTGAGATACCAAAACAGTTGGGACAAGCAAAGGGAGGGCATTTAACACCAGAGTTTTAATATCATAGTCATTTTAAATGCTCTTATTACAATGTCTTTGCGTTCTCAAGAGTAGGAGGGGGTTAAGTTTATAAGAAAGTTGAGGATATCGGAATACTGCAGGCCTAGGATTATATTCCGCTCCGGCTGTTACCACACTCAGAAAAGCACCACGGGGGCATTCTAAAGGTCAGATATTTTCAGTCACTTCCGTTCTGCAAACGTTCTGATAACTTGAAACCAGCACAGGCTTTTTCAAGTCAAGTACTTTTCCTGCCAACATGGCACTGTAAACAAACAGAGTCAGAAAAACATGTCTCAGTATCCAATGAGGAACAACAACTCCAATGAGGGTGGGCTGCTTTCTGAGGTGCCATAGGGGAGATGGAAGAAAATGTAGACAGCAAGAAAAGACAAGAGGTTAGCCTAATCAAATATATTACTATCTGTGTTTCTTGATTAAATAAAGCCACTGGACTGCTCACCTGGCAGAGGAACTGTTGAGAGACTGTTGACCAGTGTGTGTTTAATGGTCAGTAAGTGTTGCTGAAGGGCCTGGGTGCGCTTCTCATCCTGTCCCAGTTCAGCCTCCAGGCGCTCTTTAGCATTGTACATGTCTTTTATATGCCGCTGCAACACTGAATTCTGCTCCTCAAACTCAATGTTGGCCTTACGAAGCCGTCGCAACTCAGCTTCTCGAGCTGAAACAACAATAAGTGACATGATGAGAATATGAGTCACCACCAGATTTGTTGTTTTAACTAATCTAAAATGACCATACATTATAAAAATCATTTCTCAATCACTTTACTGGAACACATCCAAACTATATATTAGCACACTTTGGCTCTTTAATGCATGTTGTTTGTAAGTTTATTTCTTTATTTTGTCAATTATCTTTCTACAAAATAATGTTAAAGCATTTAGAAAGACTTGAATGGAACAGCCTCTGTTAATGTCAATAAAGAGGTCAAATCCCATCCTCGCGTTTTATTTGTCATCTCAGTGTTTCAGTCACCTTTGTTTTGATCTAGGAACTCCTCTGTGAAGATAGGAATGTCAAATCTGCTTGGAAAGTCAGAAGCCTGAAGGACAAAATTAATAACATAGCTTAGTGCAGTCTATAAGACAACGTAGAATATACAGTGATGAGATGCGGGACTGTACCTTGTTTAAAGATGACCCTGCACCAGTACTGATGATGACAGATGGAGTGTCTTCTGAAAAACAAAAATGTATCTCCATTATACGGCTCTGCTCAACCAGGGTAATAATGAAGATACAGTATCTTCCTGTTTGCCCTCATAACGAAGTGGTTACTTAAGAGGGAGTAACTGATACACATATTAAAACATCGTAGGAAAAAACTTTAACAAGACAATTTTGTAAGTCAGTTGTCACCTTTTTTGATCCTCTTGTCTTGTATCTTAGCACTTGTGATTTGAAAGGCCTCAGTTTGCTGATATTCCTTCAGTTCCTGTGCATACTGCATCTTCTCCCGCTCTGCCTCATCCAAATAGCGCTGTCAAAACACAGATGTTTTCTTTTTTGAGAGGGGGAAAAAGTCTATTTTGTTTCATGGCAGACTCATGACTACTAAAAACATTTTTAAATATGTGTTTTGTGGAGTCCAATTTGCCCAGAAAAAAAGTGCATTATAAAATAAACTCAATATGTTTGGCGTTTATGTAGAACAAGTTACCTGTTTGTCATTTGGTGCTAATCGTGTCCACTCGGCTCCAAGTCTTTTGGTGATTTCTGGAAATGGTAAGTCAGGGTATCTGGCCCGCATATGTTCCCGCTTTTCATTCAGGAAGCGGACGTATCCCGTCACTGGCGCCTTCGGACCATTTGGTAGCACCTTCTTTCTTTTCTTTCCCTTTGGCCAGCCTCTTTTCTTAGGCTATAGGAAGGTAAAACAGCACTCTTTGAATGTACAGGATTGTTTGTTTTTGGGCAGTAAAATGTCAAACAGGAAATACAAATACATTGAAGAGTAATTTTCAAATTTCCTGTTTTGTTCAACCAACATTCCATGACACTTTGATATTCACCGTACCATGGAGCAAAAACATCTTCGCCTAAAATGACTAATAAATCAGTTATTAAAAAATGTCAATATAATATCGAGTGACTAATGGATTAATAGATTTTCTACAATTACTTATAAAGGCTATATATTTCAAGGTTTTGTTAAATTGTACTGACAAAAACTCATACATGATTGGAAAAGGTGGTATCAGACATGGTATCATTTGTCACTGCGGTCAAGCTATCCGACACTCGTTTCTCTGTGGTCAAACTATCTGACACTGAATTTTAACGCCCTCCTTACTAAGACTTTTACAATAAAAAGCCTGTGAACCTGATTTTTAAGGATATCAACATCCAGTTTTCAAAATATAACACAGAGAGCCCTGCATCTCTGTCTGAGTGCATGTTTGAAAGCACATCTATGAATCGTCACAGCGATAAGTTAACTGATAATTGGATTTTGAGCAACTGTAAAAAGTGAGTTCTCTATAAGTTCTGAAAAAGTTGTGTTTAACACATTGATAACTACTAATCAGACATTTTTTCAGTACAGACATTTCAAATTAACTAAATAATTTGAGTACTTTTACTCCACTACATTTTCCCCTAATAAATGTCCACCAAATAAAATCAGCAGAAGAAGACTTGGTAAATGGTCTGTATTTGTATGTACATTTCTAGTCTTGATGACCACTCAAAGTGGGGGAGAGAAAGGACAAGAGGGAGATGAGGTAGAGACAGAATAAAGAGACCAGGAGCAGATAAACAATGGTATCAAGTTGTAAGTTTAAACAGGACAGTTCAGAGTCAGTGATGGCATGTTTATAGAACTACAATGTCATTTATATAAGCAACAGCAGAAATTGTTGATAACAATTATACTGAGAGTGACACTTAAGTAATACTGTAAAAGGTGACTTCAACTTCTACCAAAGTAATTTTCTGGTAAGATACTTTTACTCAAGTATGCCTTTATACAAGACTCACAGAACAGAAGGAAAACATCTATTCTCAAAGAACAGCTCTCTGTCTGAGTGACCGACATTCGGTTTTATTTAGTAAACCGAATGTCAATATCCTTGTAGCCAGCTTGATTCATTGGTTTGCATGCATTTCAGCGTAAAAGCCAGCATTTAGAATGTCCGGGAAACTCAAATCAGATATTTAAGTTTTGAATATCTGAAATGACAACACTGAAATCTAATATGAAAATTAATTACGGATCTCTGTAATATATAGAGAGACTAGCTATTACATGTTAAACGAGAATGCCATAGATATTGTTGTACTCACCTCATCTTGTGGCTGATCTGCTGATTGTGAGGCTCTGGGCTGATGTGGTGCATCACCCTGCTCTTGTTTGATTCCTCCCATGATCTCCGTCAGCACAGGCTGCAACTGGGTCTCGATCCGTTGGGAATTGTGACTCGAGAATTTGTCTCAGCATGCGAGTAACTGTGAACGAGATGCGATAACTTGAAAATGTCAGCATTAACAACCAAACAGTGACGTCGTTTCTAAAGCTAACCTGCCTGCTAGCTGTTTAGCAATGTTCACACACGCGCACGTACAACGGCTACAAACATAGACCAAAGTTGCTCATTCTCCCGACGGGAAAAAAAACCATTGGGAGTAAAATATTTATCGATTTATTTAATAATGTGTAACTACCAAGGTCAGTTTCTGTTTAAGATAACCCTTTGTACTTTTTTAGCATAAACGTTATATTACTCACCCGATTATGACGACTTCGGTGAAACAGGAAGCGACTACACTGTAATCTGATTGGTCGAAGCGGAGGCTCATGATTGGCTGGACGGCAAAGCCACTCTCCACAGATGTGCAGCGTAGACTTGACCAGTTTATTCACAAGGTAGAGAGTAATTTCGTCAGCTTTTGACTCGTAAAATGGTTTAATGAAAACATTATATTCATTCATTGAATCACATGACACTTTTGGCATAGCCTATATGAGTGGCTAGGAATGAAAGCTCATTCCTTTTATCATTAGAATGACACAACATTCTAATTTATATACCTCCTTTAAAAATACCTTGTTTCGGGATGTCCCAACTTTTTTTTTTTTTCCATTGGAGGACCAAAACTGAAGTGGGCCAAAAACTAATCCTATTAAGATGCAAGCATGTACTGGGATGATCCCTTAATCAAATATTCTTTCAGCTTCAACATAGTTAAAGCACAACACTACATTTTAATTTGTGTCATAAATCATTCTTTTTGAAAGGTGTCTCCATTATAACACATCAGCTTTTAAAGTGCACAGACTACTCTTAAACATCCAGAACAATTAGCATTTCTTTGCCATTCAGAAGTCACCCTCCTCTGCATTATCCTCTCTAAAATGGTAAAAATGATCAATCAAAAACTGATGTTTAAATTTGGTTGGCGATACCCAACAAGGGGAGTTCAGGTGCAATGTCTGTTTATTTTCAGATGTTCTGAGTACATGACAAGACAGTGATTAAATTTGAGAGAAACTTGAACCATTGATAGTGGATGTGCCACATATTTGCACTGTATATATTGGTGTAAATATAGGCCTACAGATTGAATTGGTGTTGGTTATAGAATACTGACTGCATGATGTGCCTCCCACCACCAGCTGGAAATGTTTGACTTGGTTCAAACTCATTAGTGTCTTGCTTGCAGTTTTATTGCCAAACCCTTCATTAGCCAAAGGAATATGCCTCTGGCTATAATCTAACATGTTTACATAAGAATGTTAAATTATATTCCATCCATCCCCATTTAACAAATTAAATTAAATCAGGTGTTTGAAAAATAAAAGTACCATAATAATCTAGTAACAATCTTATTAGGTTGCTTCTGCAGTATAGTGTTTTACAGATGCAATCTACAATGGTACACAAGTACTTGCATGGCAAGTTGTACCTGCAAGAGTATCAAGAGTTAAATACCACCATGGGTCAAGGTTTTCTTCACTTGTCAACCATAAATCTGCCAAATAATTAGAAAATACCATTTACTTAAACAGCACGGATTCATCTTCAGTTGCATTTCTGCTGAGGACAGGCTGCCAAAAATGTAACCCAGGTGTGCCACATGACCAGAATATACAATACTCCATATCAGACATATACTGTGTGGCCAAATATTTAGTGCCATGTAGTGTTATATACACTTCGTGTTGGACAACTGACCAGAAGAATGAAAGAAATATATAATTTAATCATGTATTAAGTATGCAGCATATCCACACCCCTGTCAAACATGATCAAGCCAAAAAATATCAGTAAAGAGAATAATTACATCATTTAGCACAAAATGGTTGCCATACAAGTTTACTAAAATTGTCTAACTGCAGTAAAATACATAAGAGAAAAGTCTGAGCCATATATTTTTTCTTTTTATTTATCGTTTACAATTTTTGTAGTTATTTATTCATTGTCAATCCTTCTGGCAAACATTTTAGTCATCGTGTTGCGTACAGTCCGGTTCCACAATATAGATATAACTTGTGTGAAAGGTGGAATGAGATCAGGCTAGGGGTTCAGGCTTTTACAGTTTGTCCAGGTAGTTGTCCAACGCTGGGACACCTTCCTTGAGACCCTTACGTTTACGTGTCTCAGTGACGACGATACCAGGCTTGGTTGTGGGATCCATTGGGTTTCCAGGAAGGACCTGCCAGTGGTCGAATACACACTGTGGGAAGGCCTTGCCACCAGTGTTTGAGCGAAGGTCAGCTGTGAAACCTGGATATCAAAAGAGCAAAACATTTTACATGTCTCCCTGCTAGTCCACTTCAACAATGCAAGGATCTTTTTAATCTTTGTTATCCCTATAACTTAACTGCTCATTACACATGCACGGAATGGTAGTGTGTCAAACACTTTCAATAAATACATTTAATTTATGACCAATGAAAGTTTCCACTGACTAGGTGCTTCTTGCAAATGGGTCCTTGACTAGTGCACTCTCAAAGTTCTCAGCCACGCTGCCATCAGGTAGTGTAATAGCACAGCAACGAACAAAGATTTTTACTTTTTTTTAATATTCATAAATTAGGCAACTTTGCTGCAAATTTACAATGCAACAGTAGTCTTGGGTTTAAGGTATTTTCACTAAATTGATATTATGGTCAACAACACTCTGAAAAACAACTTAGGTGCAGTGGAAACATAAACCACACAGACCAGGAATTATTTTCGAGGATGCTGTGGCTGACACATGCGACATTAGGAAACTTTAATTGTGACCTCTGCTGGATAAGCACTGCATTTGCATTTCAAGCAGATAATTAGTTCCAACCTCAAACTTCACATACCAAGTTATATTGAAATATTGAATAAAAGTGATACCCCTACTCAGTGAAAACAGTCAAGATACATACCAAATGACTCCATGACAGGCAAGTGGGCCTTGATGACATGCATGGGTGTGCCTGCGACACGATACTCGTCAAACAGGTTACCACGTCTCCTGGTCAACACACTGTAGATGCCACCCATTGCAGCTTCAGGACACTGTAGAAAAGTTAAGATTAATTTTCAATTATCTCATTTGGAAACAAGGAAAGGTATTTGCAATGCAACCAGTGTGCCTTGGTATCTATCAAAAACAATAAACCTAAGTGCAAATGGATCCAGGAATAAACAACTCTGACTACATTTTAGAGGAGCTTACCTGGATCTCCACAAGATAGACAGGTTCCATGAGTCTAGGCTCAGCTGTGAGCTCACATGCATACAGAACTCTGCGGGCTGTGGGGATAATTTGACCACCACCACGGTGAATAGCATCTGCATGCAGGGTCACATCATGGACGTCAAAGCGAATGGCACGCATATTCTCTTCACAAAGGACGCCCTAAAGACAAAAATGGTAGATGAAGGATTAATTGATGTGTACATAGATAAGCACAGCAGTTCTTTTTCAACCTGTGTGTAGGTCAAACATTAAGCCAAATGCAATGAATTCTTGCATATATTTGCCATCTTACCTCCTTGACTGCCCACTGGAAGCCAGCCACAACACTGTCCTTTATCTCATTCAGGTACTGCACTCCCTTGGTAACATCAACCAACATGTTGGGACCAGTGCCATCGGGTCCAAAGCACCAGATCTTTCTGGCCTCAGTGACATCCCATTTGTAGGTCTCAGCAAGAATACGGGACCGAGCCTTCAGCTCCTGACGAGCAGAAATATCTCCCTTTTCAATGTCTTCTGGCAGGCCTTCTTCTAAGGGACGGGCCTTCATGAACAGACGGTTGTGCTTGTTGGGCGACTTTGACAGACACACAACACAGGATTCTGCGCTGACCGTCTCTCTGTAGGACACCACGGGGTCAGATTTCTAAAAGAAAATGTTAAAAACCCCTCACATGGTTACATTTAATCATTTCAAAAACTACATATTTTCAGTTGGTATGAATTATTTCAAGATTTTACTTAAAATGAGGTAAACAAATTTTGCAGTGAACGCACCTTGAGTGGAATGCAAGCATGATCCTCCTCCAGATCCTTCAGGCAGATCTCCAGATGCAACTCTCCAGCTCCAGCAATAATATGCTCTCCAGACTCCTCAATGATACACTGCACCATGGGATCAGACTTTGACAGACGCTTCAGACCCTCCACCAGCTTGGGCAGGTCAGCTGGGTTTTTGGCCTCCACAGCAACTCTGACCACTGGGCTGACACTGAACTTCATCACTTTCATGTTGTGGGCATTGTCAAAGGTGGTGATTGTACCAGTCTTGACAAGAAACTGGTCTACTCCAACCAGTCCCACGATGTTGCCACATGGAACATCTTCAATAGACTCCGTATAACGGCCCATCATCAAAACAGTTCTGATAGAGAAAAATGTACATTAGTCAAAAATCCGGATCTAAAAATAACCTGCTACACCTATGCTTATATTCATTTCAAGTTAATTAGATGTTGAATCCAACCTCTGAATTGGCTTCAGGTAGAGGTCGTCCTTCTTTCCAGGGACATAGTTTGGTCCCATGATGCGTACCTTCATTCCAGTGGAAACAACCCCAGAGAACACACGGCCAAATGCATAGAAGCGACCTTTGTCATTTGTGGGGACCATCTTTGAGATGTACATCATTAAGGGAGCCTTGGGGTCACAGTTCTTGATACCTGGGTAATGAATTTAGACCGACAGTCATGAGAAATCAAGAACAAGCAAATGCTGAAATTATGTGTTTTAATCCTGTGAATGTGCAAAATGGACACATTTAAATTCATACCAAGAGCAGCCTCATCGTCACCAGGTCCTTCATAAAGCATCTCACAACGGTACTTCTGGGCAGTGACCGGGGAAGGCAGGTGGATGGTAATCATTTGCAGAAGGGCTTCTCCAGCTGGCAGCCAGCGACGCATGACAGCCTTCAGGAGAGGCTTACCCTCTTTCTCCTTGTCTTCATTATCTAACTTGATATCCAACTTCTCGATCAATTTGTCAGTGTCCTCTTTTCTGAACTTCATGATGGCATCAAACACCTAAAAGGTTGATTTGTGTTAGAGTGTAGTTTACCATGGCAGTTAACCCAAAGGCGTTAGAGGAAATGTGCTCTGCTCAGATTGAAATCCATCATCACTGGATAATCAGGTCAAAGTGAAGAATATTCAAATCATCACTTGCAGGCACGTGTAACACTGTTCATTGTAAATTTCTCATCTACATTCAGTGAGCTCATTACAAATGACTACTCCGTAAACTCCGGTTTTGTCAGTTTGTCCTCTGCATTAATTCAGCAGTGGCATGTTCCTTTGTTATTCAACACTGCCATTAAAATGATCATTGGTGACAGCCCAGGTCTACAGTAACCACTCCAATTATCACTAAGTTCTACCTGCTGCAGGCAGACGGTAGAGCAACTGCTTGCCTGTTATGAACTGTGACCCTACCACATACGTAAGGAAACAATTACATATTTAATCAATATATTGACATTTTTGCACCAAGCAAATACATCTCATTTTAATTGTTCAGCCTCAGATGTTATATAGCTTAAACATTTAATGTACTTTCCATCTACAACAAACTTTAAAACCTCCTCACAGAGGCAAAACATGATATTAAATCATCTATCATCATATCACCAACATTGATAATTGAACTATTTGAACCTTATAACTATTTTAGCCAACACATACAGTGCTAGAAATAATTAATGAATCTGTTTTTCTTTTTACTCTCATTACCAAAACATGGTTTGTAACTTTAAGTATACAGTTATGGCTTATGTTGTTGTATAATCAGTGCCACTTAACATTTAGTTACTACAAATGTTGTCTCTGTAGTGAAGGAAATGTTAATAAATAGTATGTAAAATTAAATTCAAAATGGATATACTCATCTAATGCTTTCATTATTAACAAAAAAGTAATGTTAGGTGCACAACACTTTGTGTCTTATCATACATTACCTTGTAGATGGGATCCAAGACAAGAGCAACAAAGGAACGGGGCAACATCTTGCCACCTGCCCCTTCAGAGGTCTTGCTGAACTTTCCAATGTCAGTGTCATAGAACCTAGAATAAAACAGTTTGTCACCATAATTGCAAGCTACATATTCAAATAACAGTCAATTTAAAACAGCTGTGTCAACACTTACTTATCACCCCACAGCTTCTTCATCATGTCCTCCACCTTCTTGCAATGCTCATCTGGTGACAACTGGGCTTTGCCCTTGGCAGCAAACTTGGCAACATACATCTCAGCAAACTGCTTCAGACTGAAAGCCCAGCCATGGAGTCCAGAGCCAAAGCCAACAGTACCAATCACTGGATCAATCTAGCAGAATCGCCACAAATGCACATAAAGAGTTTCTTTAGTCAAAGATCAACACGCCGCATGACTTTGTGTTTGTCATGTTTATCATTTATTATCTTTAAATAAACTTGAACTACAGGCAGCTGAATATACAATGAGGTCAGTGGGTGTTGCACTGAAGATGGAGGGCAACTCACCTGAATGTTGCCTGTAGGTGAATCTTCCTCTGAGTAAGTGCTGATGATGACATTGACAGTCTCAATAATACGCTGGAAAGTCTGGTAAAGGTCTTCTGCTTCAATTTGCAACTCCAACAAAGCACGATCCATCTTATTCATCATTAGGACTGGCTTGATGCGCTCAGCAATGGCCTGACGAAGCACAGTCTCCGTTTGTACACAAACACCTGGCAAGGGACACAGGGAACAATAAAAACTCACCCCAGAGCAATGCTGCAAGTCTTACTCGATAAATTAGTTTAGTTACATGATACAAAATAATGTAAAAATAGTTTGCCCTGAATACTTTGAGTCAACAACAACTTCCAGGGAAAATTGTTTAATTTGAACCGTACTAGTTAATGTGGTGCACGTTATTGACATTCCCATCAAAAAAAAAGCCAAGAGTAAAACTTCATTGGCACTTGATGTGCACACTTATATATATAAAAATCATCAAACAAAACAAAGCTCAAGACAGAGTCGTAAAACAGTTTAAGCTTTTCCTTACCAGACACGCAATCCACAACCACCAAGGCTCCATCAGTGACTCGTAGAGCAGCTGTAACTTCTGATGAGAAGTCAACGTGTCCTGGAGAGTCAATGAGGTTGATCAAGAAGCCAGCGCCATCTCTGCTCTGCTTAATGAAGGCCATGTCATTTTCGGACAGCTCGTAAAACAGAGAGATAGCGCTGCAAGTTGGGACAAAGGAAAAAGATGAAATTACACTCGAAAGACCAGCTGAGCTTTTGAAAGAGAAGTGTTTGTTGTTGTTCGTGTATTCAGTACAGACTATGCCCCCAAGAGTATTTTTACAAGCTCAATAAGAGTAGTCTCTTATTTTACCTTACATTTACTCTTAAATGACTACTATTTCAGCAGTAAATTTGAATACTTACGTAGATTTGATGGTGATGCAACGTTCCTGCTCATCTTTACGTGTGTCAGTAAAACGGGTCTCACCAGCACGAGATGATGCAATGATACCAGCCTTCGACACCAGCGAGTCAGTTAGAGTTGACTTTCCATGATCGACGTGCGCAATCACAGACATGTTACGAATGTTGGCCTTTTTGTCCATGATGGAACGGATCTGGTCTACGGTAAAGTTCACCTGAGGAGACAGAACCAGATATCAGTCACTTTCATAGAAAATAAGGACAGGTTTGAAAAAGCTGACAACCTACATTCTCCTGTGTCATCCTTATCGGCAGAGGAAGGAGTACATTGGTGTATAGCATCCATTGCAAATAGAAACATTATTCAGTTGCGATGAAAAGGATAAAAGGCAGCATTTGTCAAACCATATATAATGTAAACTGATATTCTGGATTTCAAACTTCAATTAAGATGGGCATGTTAGACTGAATTTGCAGTTCAGCAGTAAGTCTGTAAACAAATAAACAATAGCTACAACAGCAGATGCAATGACTACACAATGACAATGCTGCTGAATCAACATGAATAGTTTAGCGAATCTACTCCGAACGCCGAGTGACGAAGGTCTTCTCAACTGTGACGTAACTGTTATGGAAGTTCAGACAATTTTTAACATCCACCCATCACCGATAGACAAAACATACAGTGAATAGCTGTCAGACTTCGGGTTCGATGTTAACATTTGTTTTAACAATAAAATAAAGACGAGCGTAGCAACAACCGGTATAAAGTGCCAACACCAGTAGGCCACGTGTAAACCGTGCTACATGCTAACACTTTGAAGCCTGCGTACAAGCCGGCAAACTATTACTCCACCCTTACACAACTTCGAATACTATTATAATGTACTCGCGTTGTTCTATAATCATACGGGCCATCACAAATAAGCCAAGCAAATGCCTATTGTTTAAATTAAGACACATTTATGAACACTACCGTCAACTCGAAGCTAAAAGAGCAAAAACCGCTTAAATTGCCAAAAACGCAACGGTGTTGGGCCATAAACGTTAGAAATCGGGCCTCTTTCACCATGTATCTCTATTACCGTTACATTTAGTGTCTCTGAGCAAATAAGAACACAAGTGAGACAAAATTAGCGTCCTATAGAATCGCAGCCGGCACCGGAGACAAAATGGTTGCCATTTGGAGAAAAGACCGATCCGCAGTACGGAGGTGAAATAACACGGCATCTATGAAATTTCCACATATAAACGTTCACATGAAGGGCTCAAGACCTACATTACACAGTAGAAAGTCTGATTAACGTTAGTGACTCACCATTTTGACGGATGGTTTTGGATTCGCTTGGTAGCGCAAAGGGAAGGATTTTATTTTACACTGCCCACCACACGAGGGTATAGGCAGGGAAGAGATCGCTGACGTAAAAAAAGACGCTTTTATACAGCGTGCGTCTCCCTTGTGTTTAACCACGTGACAATAGTACGTGGCTCACTGCTGTCGCTGTTGCTGACGCAGGACGTGTGCGCCATTACATTTTGAAGACGATGCTATTGCCATTTCCCATCATGCTACATTACATGCATTATTGTGATTTAGACTCGGGTTTAGAGTTAAATTAACTCTATTAGCGCTACTCCTCTAAATCACTTTACTCTGTATTACCATCACATCAGAACAATGTAATGCATTATTAAACTTTAAAAAAATAATTGTTATACATTGTGATAAATTATTTTAGTGTTGGATTGACTGTGTATTATGAGATGGGACGACCTGAAGAAGTGGCCTAAGTTAAAGTGCACTGTACATATCTGAAAAGCTCCAAGGCCTGTCAGTATTTACACAACAAGGTCAGCTGATTTTGATTTAAGGAGGTGGCAGGACACAATTTTACCTTTTTAACAACAGACTAAGTCTGAACTTTAGCATCCAAATTCACCAGGTCTGGTTTTAGTTTCAACATCTGGTGAAATACAAACTGCAGATGCTTATTGCTCCTTAAATTGTGAAGCATCGACTTCTAAGTTCTATAACTGTGGAAAAAGTAATTCATTTAGAGAATGCTACCATGTTTGGGAGGTCAGAGATCAGTTTAAGAACGCCTATAGAAGCCTTGAAAAAAAATAACCAGAGGCCCAGTGCTTCAAGAAAAAATAAATGTGTGGATGTGTCAGTTTTTGGAGTTGGGAGGGGTTGTTGCCCAACAGAAACCTTTTCTCCTGTGGAGGGCAGCATTGCGCCTCTTTGTGTATACCCTGCCATACATTATTATAGGAAAAAGAAGGAGGACTTTGCTGCGATTAAGAAGTTTGACAGTGTTAAAGAAAAGAAAGAACTCAATGACAATTGTCATTATCTGTCCAGACTTTTACTTAACTGATCCTTTCAGCTCAATAAGAACTCAAGTGTCTTTATGAAGTTTTATTTCACACACTGGTAAGCAGTTAGGTTCTAAACCGAAAAAACGTATTGGGTTCTGATAATCAGTAGTTAGACAGAGACACATATGTAAAAAAAGTGCTTTGATAGCACAGACTGGAGGTCATCTTAATCATAACATCTATCACATATGATAATATACAGAGTAATAGTTTCACCTGCTGGAAAGTTCTACATTATCTATATCTGAAATGTTCATTTTGACCAGAACTATGGATATCTGTACTAAATATTCAATCTTAAAACAGCTGGTCTTATTCAAACCGGTGTGAATAGTTTCATGAATCTCATGAACTTTTATTCATCATTCTTGTATCGCTGCTTGACCCAATTGTGTTATTTCATAATTTGATAAATGTCACATCACAATATGAGCACATCAGACTCACTCTACACAGAACAACTTTAGTTGTTTGAGGATACAAATAAATATGTTGCACAAATAGACATATAGTCTAATCATTTTCATAAATACTTGTGCCCTGCATGAGTCCCATATACTTGACCTGAAACGTAGCAATTCTAGGCACAGTTCACATAGTGATGTTCTCATTTATTTTCTCCAGCAGATGACACTATAGCTCCAAATCCAGTATTATGAAGCTGAACAGTCTACATGATTATTTCACTCTACTAAAAAAAACATCGTCAACAGAACCCCCTGAGTTCACCACATCACCCTCATCCTACAACAAATCCACTGGCTCCCAGTTAAATTCAGAATCCAATTCAAAGTCCTCCTGTATGCTTTCAAGGCCATTCACAACCTTGCCCCTCCGTATCTCTCCGACCTCCTCCACATCACCACCTCCTCCCGCTCCCTCAGATCCTCCTCCTCCATCCACCTCACTGTGCCTTCTGCCCGCCTCAGCACCATGGGGAGCAGAGCTTGTAGCCACACCAGACATCAGGAACTCGGACTCTCTTCCCCTCTTCACATCTCACCTGCTCAAATTAGCTTACTCTCTGTAATTTCACTATTCCACTGTTTGTTTAGTGCGTTATCCTGTTGTCTGTTGTTTTATTGTTTTGTCCCTGTAAAGCAGTGGTTCTCAATTATTTTCTGTCATGCGCCCCTAGAGGACAGAAATGTTTTCATGCCCCCCCAAATTTGACATACTATTGAGAACCTGATAATATGTATTTATTTATCTGTATAAATCACTGTATGAGTTGTCCCGCCCTGTCCCTCATGTCCCCCCTGTCACTTCACCGGGCCTCCCCCAGGGGGGCCCACCCCACTATTTAAGAAGTACTGCTGTAAAGTGTCCTTGAGTGTTCAAAAGGTGCTCATAAATACAATGCATTATTATTATTATTGATGTATTTTTGCATTTACAACTTATTTCCAAATCATCCACACGTTTCCTTTTGACTTACATTTTTTCCCCAGTGCATTTTATAAACTTTATAAACACCATAAAACAGTGTCTGGTATCTTTTCCAGTGAAACATTGGCTTTATGACCAGACAATTTGATCAACATGGTGGATACCATAGCACAGACACATCACATTGTTGTGTTGAAAGAGTTAAAGGGTGTTTTTATGAAGTTCTTAATGTGTAATTTAGTTTTGATGTATTGAGTTAAAGAGGTTGAAATGTTTAAGACATAAAGGAAGGCATGTTTTATTGAAAATAACAGCCTGGGTTACTTTCAGTGGGAGTTTTCATTGCCATAGAAATTTCTAAGTCATTTTTACATTGTACCGGCAAATTGATGCATAGAGTGTGTCCCTGATTAAAGGGATTAATAATACAAACACACAAGTTACTATTAAATGTGCTGAAAAGTCACATCACACCAAGACATAAAAAACATAAAATATCATCAGAGATTAAATGGGTTAAATTAAAACACTGGCTTCACTGATAATGGTCCAGCAAGTACAGTAAAATAAATTTTTAAACCAAGTATGCAAAGATGTACTTTTATATATTTAGGTATGGTCATTGCAATTGGAATAGTCGTGTACTTCCTTGTGTCATTAGCACCACCTACAGAGTGTTGAACATGTAAAATACTTTTAATAAATGCATAGACTGTATGCATATATACAGTATATGTATTATTTCCTGTTCCTTTAGGGCACAAAGATCTTGTTATAAATGTTTCATGTGCACAGGAACCCCCTCCAATACAAAGCACAGGAAAATTCTGGGGAGCAGAAATTTGCGCCCAAAGACCGCCCACAGCCAAGCGGAAATAACCGGATATAAACATCTTACTCCAGTAACTACCATGACATGCAGCTGCTGCTCTGTCAGAGTCAGTGTGGACACACGTCTTCTCCACAGCAGATGAGACGCGTGATGACTGAGTCCATCATATCTTTATAAACTTTTTTGAATGTCAAAAAAGTGCCCCCCTCCCAACATTTCTTTTTATCACCAGCCACCACTGTATATACATATATGTATGAATGAATTGCCTGGACTGAATTTCTTTCATACTTTTTATTTATCAACAAGGTTTTCAAAGAGAGAGCGCTCTGCATGGCTGCTGCTCTTGCTCCTTCCTCCTGTCTTGCCAGTGCCTCTCTCTTCCTCTCTGCCTAGTCATTTACGAAGTCCAGAATCTCCTCGCCCTCTCTGGACCTTTTTCAGGACGGCTGACTGGCCCTGGCTTCTTCCACAGAGGGGACAGATGCTGAGGTGCTGACCACACCACTGGTCGTGCCTGTTTCAGTTGGTGTGGTGGTGGTTATGATTTGTGCAATTGATAAATATTGTTCTCTATTTTTATTTTCAGCATATATATTTTAGATGTCTTTGTTGGACATATAATGAAACATCACAGTTTGCCTAACCCTTTTTTCGGGGGGTGCTCGAGGGGAGTCTCGCCCAGGGTGTCATTCAAGCTAGAACTGCCACTGATTGAATGGATTTGACAGTGTTCATTACGCAGTTGAACAGAAAGTTTCCTCATTTTACGCCATCTCACCTGATCTGTCAAATTGTGTAATGCATCGCTCAGCATGCTGTCATATTTGAAAACACTCACGCAAAAGGCATGACAGGAACAAATGGTCGACAGCTCAGAGTAATTAACTACAAATTGAAATGACATAAAATTCAAAAAGGGGTGTAATTGCCCTGATAAGAATTCTCTGAGAATATGCCAAGTCAAAATTCAAAGTAATTACTCCACGAACAGTACCATGTACTTGTGGCACTTTATAATCAAAACAGACAGGAGTCTGACGTACCTACTATTCACAGTTGCATCCTTAGAAAGTGTATGCAGCCCTCAAAGTCATTGATCTGATTTATCCACCGTCTTCTCCATTCTACAGTGGGAAAACTAAGTTTTTCTCACTCTCACACAATTTATTTCTCATGTAAGAGCCTGACCGTCACACGCAGACATGACAGCATGCTGAGAGCTACAGCCTATAAGTTGTCTATTACACATGGACAGACATCAGCTGGCTGTCCGCTGATTAACGCTGCGGTGTATGACTACGTTGTCCTGCATGAACTAATGAGACTTCATTAAGTGTGGTGAGGAACTTGGTTCTAAAGGTAATGGCGGCAGGTGGGAACCAGCTTGCAGTTTTGTATTTTCTCCAGTTTGTGAGCGCTCAACTATTGAAGTCAAACATGCTTAAAAAGCCAGTGACATCAAACGGGCTAATGACCCAGTTCTGACAGAACAATACAAGCTTTTTTAGACAGTGATGCCAGCACAAAGGCTAAAAAAAGACAGCATTGTTCACTATGCTCACTCTTTTCAAAACCTCTACAGACTGGCATAAATATTGTTGTTTATGTTGGCATAAGCAACAAAAGTTGTTGTAAGATGTTTAGAAAGATTTCTTTTCCAGTATATATATATATATATATATATATATATATATATATATATATATATATTTTGCTTTGAACAAATGCGCCCAAGACACACCATACAACAAAAGTAACATTTAAAGTGATGATAAAACAGTACATTTTATTTTCTTGGTTTTTCCTTGTGGCTGACTCAATCTAAATCATATAATAAAATTAGTGCACAGACAGGCAATTGGAGTCTGAGTATACATGAGGAGGAGAATATCGATTTATTGGCCATCGGTGCTGTGTATCTCTATAAGCTAGTGTGTATTGAATGGAGGACAACAGAAACTGGCACATAACAATTATAGAACAGCCACAGAAAGACACAACACAACAAAGAGACAAACCCTCCAGTTGCAATTCCTTTCCACTTGGCCACGGCCTGCCCCCCATTGTAGTGACTTATTCAGAATTGAAAGCAGAGTACACACTGACTCAACGCCAGCTGTTGTCAGCACTGACAGGAGCTTTGATGTCACTTTTTTTCTGTATCAGTTGACAGAAAATCTGTCACACCTATAACATTTCACTGACCTGATTTCAACTTCATGGCTGTATTCACTCTTTACACTGTGACTTTTGCGCTGTGGTACTCCATAATTTAGCTGTTTTGGTTCCAATCTTTTGCTGTGCATCCCGGGCATGTTTAGTGGCATTTATCATCCCATTTAGCTGCAGTCCATGCTGTTATGCTTTATTATAGCTACAGGGAACATGCCCAAAAGTGGAACTAGACTATACAATTTTAATGTGCGGTAGCTGGTCAAAACAATAATATTCCTGAGATTCTCACTGGGGAAAAACAAATAGCGGATTGCAAGATAAAATAGAACCTGGACATAAAAATAAAAGCCTAGATTTGGGTAACTGTTTTAACTGCAAAATTGTTGAACCCATCTCAAGCTGCACTGTAAATCTAGTTTGTGATCCAAAATCATAAGTGGATATCTAATTACCCTGGAGAGCATTTTGTTATCATGTTTCAGATATTTCTCTTGTCTCTTGCAGTCTGTGATGCATGATAATGAAAAAATAATTAGAAGCACTGATAAAGTGCAGACATACAAGGCAAAAAAAAAAAATAATCTGTTACTATCACCATGATGCAGACAACAATGTTATCACTCTGCTGCTGGGAATAAATTGATTTATCAGCCTGACAGCAATCTGAACAATGTCACTTTTACAGGTCACTTAAATGGAACAAAAAAATATTTTACCAATTATTCAGACTGTCATTATAAATGCAGAGCACACAGCCCACGTCTCCACATGACATTGACATTATTCTTTGGCACAATATCACAATTGTTCTGATGGGTTTTATTATGACATTTGGAGAAAAATCGTTTTCTGTTTCCAAGATTTCTCAGTTTTGCTGATGACTAATACATAAGTATACCTCTAAACGTTCTCCGCTGAGTGTTCATTGGTGTGACAAACATTACAAAAGAAGATACATTTTCACACATATTGTCATATGTCCATAACTAAGATTTAGTGTCAAAAATGGTTTATTTTTTAGGAAATTGGATGCAATCAGATATTAGCAACTAGATTTACACATCATCCTCGTATGTTATTATCTTGAACATCTTTTCATACCTGATTTTATCTGCCCGAGTCTTATTACTGCTGACCACTTTTGAAAAATGTAATTAAACAAGGGTCAGAGTTTAGAGGAGTGTGACAATGGGAGTTTGTACTGATTATATTAACTTTAAAATACATTATAGTATTAATATTTTCCAATTGGAGCAGAGTTTCTCAGTGTCTGCCTGTGGTATTAGAGAGACAATGGCATCAAAGACAGCATTATTCATGGAAGATGGACACAAACTGAACCCAAGCGGCTACAGCAAATAGCCGGACAGACCAGCAGAGAGGGTCGGCGACAATGCCATGCAAGGGCTGGCTGCAGGACAGACCAGAGCTATGTTTACATGTGTGAAATGTCTTTATTCTGAAAAGATTTGTTCCGATTTTAATTTACAATTCCATTGTATACATGGAAGCAAAATTAAATGTTCCGATTGTAGTGTTCGTACACATGCATGAAGCGTTCCGTTGGACTGGACAATTTTGACATGCAGTGTTGCATAAGTAGTGTCTAATTCTCCAGAACTAGAAGCAGAACAAGCTTCACTTCCGCTCGTCCCTAGCTGCCCACGAGCCGTCTCATTTGCTTCCTCCTCTGAGCCTGCGACTTTTGTCTCTGGTCATCATTTATCGATTCATTTTTTTGAAGTGAAAATACAGCAGTAACAAAATGGAAATACGTCTTGTTTACGTCGATCAGACATGTGACGACAACAAACCAGGATTGGATATACCAGCCCTCTCATTTGGAATGAAATCTCTTTCTGAATAGGGTGTATCGGATCTGGGTTTTCTGATTGGTATGTTTCTTTCTAATTACAGTAAACAGCACAAGGGCTAGCAGGTCACACTGTGAATGTAACATCTAATAGCCAGCCAGGGTTAGTGCTGAGTTCCTCATAGATTCCAAACACTTCAATTAATTTGTTTTGCAACCAGTGTTTGTCCCCTAGTCTTGTGAGCAACGTGTTCATGAAAACACATTACAGGAGTAATCAACCATCACAGAACTAGATCAGTCTTTCAGGGAGAAGTACTCATACACTTAGACTTTAAGAATACCAGTTGTGGTCCAGACATCCAACAAACACAGCTCTTCAACCACATCTGAAGAGCACAGTGATTACTTTACTTCACTCTGAGACAAGTGAGCGTGGACACAGCAGAAATCTTGGAGATCAGGAGGGAGGGGATGACAACATCTCACTGCTGAAAGGTCTGGCACACTTTTTATTCAGTGTGTGTGTGCAGGTAACCAAGATCCCTGACGTGATGAGGTTCAGCTGGTGTGGCAATTAGCAACAGGTGTCTGTTTTGACAGTCTGACAGGGAAACACACACTGCAAGGAGTGGCAAATTCCATTTCCACGGTGGCGCACAACAAACATGATAATCAAAATCATGCAAGTAATAACAATCAGCACATTATGAAAATAATATCATGCAAAGTTAGTCATAAATGTTCTACATCTCCTATAATCTTTCAACTTAGAGATGCAGGATAATGTGTGTCTCCTTTGTGTTAACTATACATCAGTGCTGAGATTTCATATTTAAACATCAGCTATTACAAGCTTCAATGATAATGTGAAAAGGCGTGATTCATTGTGATTCATCACCACACAATTTACAATTGGTTTTGTCATTTATAAATGGCACTTGATTTAATTAAACATGATTTCAGAATACAATACAAAGTTATGGGTAAGTTGTTTATCTGGGAGACAGGGTTGCTTAGTCAGATTCACATTATTATAGTCATTTTGGTTTTCTGCTGGACTGCTAATCTAACCACGTGGTGCACGACAGCTCAGGCGATCAGAAGCATCATTGCAGATAAGGAAGGAAGTTCACTTCCCGAAAGGAGGAAAATGGCTTCACAAAATGAAGGCATGTAGTTTCATCTGCTGCATACATACCACTTGCTAAAATATTCACATTCACATGTTCTACAATATAAAAAAGATATGAGAACATATATAAGATACTGCATATTCCTGAGGGGAGCTAACAGAAACGTACAACCTTTCCAAAAAAATGTATTCTGACTTCTGCTAAGCAAAGATATAAAATCTAGTAATGTCAACTAAAATAGGTCAGCTGTTTCTCTGGCCGATTATGAGGTTGAATCTGCTGAAACCTGGAGAAATATCAACATATAAAAGTGTTGCATGGAATTTTAAGCTATCCAAATGCTTAGAGGGAAGACTGAGCTGTGTGATGGCAGCATCCCCAGCTCATGCTCAGTAAACAAACTGCAGGAGGTCAAGCTAATTTTTCCACACCCTCACCACCTAAAATTTTATATTTCTCCTTCTTCAGAAATGCATGAGCTCTGTTTGTCACAGTCCACTTACAATGTTGCTGTTTGTAGGGTAATACATATACACACACACACACACACACACACACACACACACACACACAATTATATATTCATTCATTGTCTAACACATGAGGCTGCTAGTGCCAAGCCCAGCTGAGATAGGGCAAAAAGGGGGGACGCCCTGGACAGGTCACCATTCCATCGCAGGGCCAACATATAGAGATGAACAACCGTTCACTCACACCTATGGTCACTTTAGAGCAGTGGTCCCCAGGCAGCCTAATAGGTGTCTGTACAGTGGCTGAGGGAGATTTGACCTGACTGAGACAGAGTATGTGTGTGTTTGTGTGTGAAAGTCTGACAGTCTAAGAGAGACAGTCTAATAAAACAGGCATTGCATGTTTTGTTTTCATAGGATAACTGCATGTTGTATGAGATCACTTGCATGTATCCATATGATCACTCAGTAAAATATCATTGATATCGTTTATAAAAACTGTGATGATCATTAGGGGTAAGCACTGGAATAAATGTGTATGCAATTAATATTTATTAAAATGCATAATATTCATCATTGGTGACCCCTGCTTTAGAGCAAGCTCACATTTATACATCCTTTTCTGTAATCCCATTTATCACGTTCATTCTTTCAAAAGTGCATGAACACAGATATACTATACTATTAACCACAGCATTTGCAGTCACCTGTGTTAATGGAGTAATGGAGTTTTTAAACGATGTGTGTATTTTGGTCTAAACGTCTGTGGTATCTGGGAGGGAGAGGTTTCGTGAGCAAAGCAAACTTGGTTTTGAACATGATCATAGCCAGAGGGTTCAATTTTCACCCACCCACCGAGACAGGCAGCTGAAATCAGGGCCAAAACCATCCTTTACAGACTGAATAGCAGTTAGAGACTCACCAAGGACTATAGTTCTATGAATGACAAATGACATCCAATGCAAGGCTTTGCATACATAGCAATATCAACTCTGTCATTCTCAGGCACTCAGAAAAATGAAATCACTGGACAGACAGATTGATGTGCATTTTATTTGTCAGTGTTTCTATTCAGATAATAAAACACTTGTTAACAACAGGGTAATTTACAGCAATACTGTTGCTGGTCATCAGCATCAATATTGCCTTGTATTCCCTTCTTTAATGATCCCATTATTCTTGACAGTGCCTTTGCACTAAAAGCAAAATGGCCATTCAAGTGCAGGAAATAGAGGGCTGTGAGAAAATTTTGTCATATGAGGCCGACTCATCAGATATTTATAGCATTGCTGTTCATAAATGGTGATATCTTTGACAGCAGTTGATTAAGTGTCCCTGCCACATGGCAGCAGTCTGATGCTGTCAGTGTATGAGCAGGCTTTAATTATGTTCCTCTAGAATCACATCAACAATTTGCCACTGAGTTAGAAGCATTTATAGGTTAAATGTTGCATCTGAGGATGAAGCATTTGGGCTGGAGTATCATTAAAGAAAAGGCTGTATGTGGTGTCCCTCAGTTTTAGTTTTTGTTTACTACAATCACATATTATTTTATTGACATGACTGTGCAATATGTGACAACTGAACCACTTGCTTGTGTGACCACAGGCCATTTTCTATGGTTTAATTTCAATGCTTCAATAAAAAAACAACAACAACAAAAAACATGAGAAATTCACAGAAATTCATAATGTTGCAATGTATTAACTGTGTTACATGAAGCAGGAGCCATACATCAGTTTTAAGCAGAAACGTCTCTGAATTCTCTCAGTCTTCTGAGATGGTCAGAAATGTCAGGTTGTTTTGGAGACAAATGGAAATCAGACTCTGCAGAACAGTGATACACATGCCCACTCATACTGTTATCAATAAAAGGTGTAAAAAAAACCCTAGCATGTGTGATGTGTGTTACCATTGATGTAAACGCTTATTTGTTTGTTACAATGTCAACACAATGTCATGTAAATTGTAGCTTCATATCAACGGGAAACCAATTTCATTGTAAATGATTGAAATGAAATTTGTTAAACATTTAAAGAAATGAACAGAACTGATTTTATTGAGTTGTAATCCTGTTTTATTAAAAAGCTACATGATGCAAAAAACATTTCTATGGGCTCAATGCTCTTCTGTGGCTATTTTCTGGATAAATCATGCAGTCTCTCCTCCCCACCTGCCCGCATCTCTTTCCTGTTTTAAGAGTCTGTATAAAATCTGAAAGCTCATTCACATGTAAAAGTTGAATTCCCCATTTTTGCCCTCATTCACTCATACAAAATGCATTTTTAACAACCAAAGACTGGCAGAAATAAGGAGGAGATAACTCTTAATATACATGTTTCAATCTTGAATCTTTAAACCTGTAGTCTCAGTGGGCAATATCGATGTCAAGAAAGACTTATCGAGAATGAAGGTCACCATTTGAATTGGGCTATGGGAAATGAGCCTACTTTTCTCACGATTAATAATACCAGGAAACATTTTCCTGAGGAGTAAACGGTCTCAATTGCTAATTTCAAGTCTTCTGCAATAGCAAATGATGCTGGTTTTGTAAATGATGGATTATAAAGTACAGCATGTAGGAGTGGACAGCGATGTTTCTGACAGCTGATATTATCCAGCAGGTGCCTGGTAGCAGGAGATGCCTCTGAACTTCAGAAACGTCAGCATGAATAAATATGGCCAAATTGCACATATTTAGGCTTCATAACAGGAGTACAGATTTTTATGAGCAACATCACGACTGGTTGCCACTTGGATGTAATGGGTGGCTATTTGAGTTATTTTTCAAACCAGTCTAATTCATTCTCCTCTGACTTCTGGCATCATTACAAGTCATTTTCACCCTGCTCACTGGATATTTTCTCATTTTTTGGGAACTTTCTAGAGATGGTTTTGTATGAAAATCGAAAAATAGAAATACTCAGACCAGCCTGCCTGGCACCATCAACCCCAGCACATTAAACATCACTGAATCACAATTTCCCTTATTCTGATACTTGGTTTGAACTTAATCATGTCGTCTACATGAATAAATGCAATGAGTGGTTGCCGTGTGACTGGCTGATTAGATTATGTAGTTACAGAGAAGCTGAACAGGTGTACTAATTAATGTGGTTGAGTGAATAAGCCGATATATCATGCCTCAGTTAGAGAAAGTACTGTGAATGTCAGCTGATAGTATAATTAACAGCATTTCTGTAAAGAGCATCACTCAAAATAATTTTCCCTTAAGAGATGACCTTGTTTCAATTTTCTAAGAACATCTGTCTCCAATTAACATGGGGCAGAGAACTGAACATTAACATGGGGCAGAGAAGTGAACATAGTTACATAGTTACTTGCACTGGTTTCTCTCAGAGACTGAAGATAAAACAGTGTGTTCTCCAAGCGACCCCTCTGCATTCTGTGAAGTCTCTCTTAAGAAACGGCAAACAAACCCACAGCAAGGGAAAACCGACTTCACTCATGCCCACTGAAAACTGCTAAACCATAGTTATAATCCCTCTGAAATGTTTCAGTTATAGTATATGCCTGTGTGTTAAATAGTCATAATCATTTTTACTCATTTACTGCAATCACCACGATACCGTATAGGGAATAATGTTATATTGTATATTTTATTTCACTAAATCATTTAGCTGAATAGATCATAGTTGTAGGATGAATATGGTTGGTATAATTCAGACTAGATAAGGAAAATGAATTCATTAAACAGAATAATGTTCTCATAGTCTGTCGAGAGTCCTTGGTGTCTGGACACTATGGGGGAAATATGCGAGCTGAGGGCATGTGCTTATGAGCAGTGACTGCGAAAACCCCTTGAAGTCCAGACTGAGATTGTTGAAGGTGAAGAATGATGGATCAGATGAGACTGCCAGTCACTGAGAGTGAGTGAATTATAGCAGAAAGAGACAACAGATTTAAAAAGACAGCAATGAAATTATGCTTTTTATTTGTATACAGACAGAGGGACAGACTCAGACATAGACTGAAATACAACTGGAATTCGATTCACAGCAACAAAATGTCTGACCTACATTTCAGTCCTCCAGTCCCTGGAGTAATCTGACTTGTGAATTGTTGTTAAATTGAAATGCCCTATGAAAAACCTTAGAGAAGATCAGATCCTGTTCTCAACCTTTGTTGAGAGTTGAATGAATATGTCTCTCGCTGTAAAGTGGAGTATAAGCGATAAAATTTGCTCATTTTATTAGTATTTAATGTTCACGTTTGTTTTTTTTTATGATATTCATACATTATTAAAAACAGAAGAGGTTATGTGGTAAGTAACGAGATGGACATATTTGAAGATTGTTTGTCTCCACAATAAGAATGCTTTCTGAAATTATTAACATAATCAACATCTGTGCAATCTTAGCTCTGTGTTATTCAGTCAACACCAGCTCATCATGTAAATACACCTCAGATGCTGTATCACTAAGAGTCCTGAGAACAATGAATACATTTGCCTAGAACATGTTTGTTTCAGTGCATTTTCCATACACTGAAATTGACAAATTGACAAAACTATAATTGAGCCGAGAAGTAGGTCAGTGTCAGCCGACTGGCCGAGGGATGGATCTGCCAGAGATGTTGTTAAAAGGGAGTTCTTTCTTTTTTACGGCCGCCAAGTGCTTGCTCATTGTGTGAACTGTTGGGTTTCTCTTCTCCTTGTAATTTGTCACTCACAGAATATGATTGATTTGTAAGTGTTGCCAGAAAAATAAGACATGTGTCACTCAAGGACTGAAGTTAGCAAAAGAAAGTTGGGACATCACACATTTCAATGTCTCCCTCTCTTTCTTTCGCTCTCTCTGTGTCCTGATGTGCATGCTTCTCTGGAACTTGCACATCATTAGAATCAGTTGATTCAAAATATTTGTTCAGTACTTCCTCCAAGACCGGAGCACAGACTCCGTCTTGACACAGTCACTGAACCGAAACTGACTGAGTACAGACTGAGTACAGACTGCTTTACAAGTCACTAGTCACTAGCTTGTGTGTTGCGTGTCAAACAAAGTCACAGCAGTTTCATGCAGCCGTGCTGTGATGACCCCGCACACGCTGAGGAAGAACTATATTGTAATGGTAAACCAAACAATGTAATGATCTTCCTATAGCACTTATTCATTATTATTCACTGTTACACACAAGACGACAAAATGATGAGAAGAAAAACAATCATGTTTTAAGCCTGACACCATACTAGAAACCAAATGAGGTTGGTTTACACTCACTCCACTTGCCTCCCTCCTGTGTGTGTGTGTGTGTGTGTGTGTGTGTGTGATAATAATGTCTCCAGACATGGATGACAGGATGTGTCTCATTCTGGCTTGATTTATCTAAAGCTTTCTTTGTCTTGACTTGAGCTCCATTATATGGCAAGAGAGAACAGATAACGCCTGAAACACTGACTGGTATTTTAGCTAATCTATTGTTGCTGGGTGAGATGGTTATTAGCAGGGAAAGGTCAGAAAGACTGCAAAAAAACAACAATGAAGCTGGTTTTATCTCCAGAATTGTTGCACGTAACCAAAGATATTTAGGAGTCAGCTTTAGGCAACTGAACTTCTGACCAACTAATTGTTGCTATGTTTAATGTCAATATCATCATTTGGTGCTGCAAAACGGTTCTAAAAGTTTCAGAATTTGACACATTAAGAGTTTATGATATAATATTAATTATTCCAAGCTACTCATTTGTCAACATAAATTTGATTTGAAATATTCATAAAATTGATGTTCTTATTGCAAAAACGTATGTATGTGATTAATTTAGAGTAATCACAGAGCTGCTTTTTGCTGTCTCTAAATGATTAATAACCCGAAAGAAGCAAGCGATGGGTCAATTTTGTGCAATCAAAATGTCAAATGACACGTCAAAAGCCCACAGAACCTGGAAAACATGTACAGCCCTCGAGCTGGCAGGCAATCATGGACGGATGCTGGTGCTGTGTATGTGAGTGTGTGTGTACTTGTATTTGTTACCTCGTTAGGACCGTGACTGAATATTGACGCTGTCAGGACCAGTGGTCCAGATGGAGACCAAAGCCTGGTCTCTCCATGAGGATCACTGGTCCTCTCAGTTTACCTGCACCTCTGTCCTGACACAGCTGCACTGACACTTCTAGCAAAGCGTTAGAAACCTTAACCAAAAACAGTTAATGCCTAATACTAACCTAACCATAACTCAAATTGGCCCCAAACTTTTGCCTCATTTCACTTCCTGAGTTCGAGATTGATCCTCTCTGTCTTTTTCATGAAGCCATTTTACATTCCAGTGTTTTGAAATAAAAAAAAATTGCATATGTTTAGTTGAAACTGCTGCTGCAATGACCGGAGGCATTTTAAATCAAAATTTAGATAGATTTCTTTTAATTAGGACAATTTTCTAAATCAATCTCAATGTAAAACGGGAGCAGCTTAGCAAAGTTTGGATGACAACATTAAAAGATGATGAATGGAATTGCTTTGAATAGAAAACAAATATAAAGAATGCTTTCGCTAATGTAAGTAGTCCAAAAATAGGTATAACACATTAAGCTTGTATTTTTTAGATATTTTAATGCAGAAATATTACATATTATGTAAAGATGGTGAGATTTTCATTGAGAGTGGCCATGGGTGCACAAGATTAGAAATTAGCATATTTGAGGCTCAGGTTGAACGGTTTGGTCGTAGAGGAGGGATAGTGATCATGATTAAATTCAATTTAAGATTACAAACTGCTACCTGAGTATTGATATTATTGGCCACTTAAAACATGAAATCAGAAAGGCAAATTAATAAATATGTCTTTAAAAATGGCACTTATCTGGTCAGAGGGTAAAGAGGCAAGTGCCACCTGGGGTCTATCTGTACATGTAAATGGCACTGACTGCTGATTTATATATCTCAGATTTAATTTAATGATTTAAAATTGTTTAATTTGGTTTGACTCAATTGTGTTCAAGCTTTCTTTAAACATGGTGTGGTGGTGGCCAATCCTCCCGTGAAAGAGAATGGATTTTGTTCTTCTTCCATAGACACAGAACATTCTTCCACACAGACTTGCCCCACTTTTTTTTCTGTTTCTCATCAATTTTATCTTTAGGTTGGCATGGGTCTACTGTGGTGGGGGATAGAGCTTGAGGAGCACAGGAGTCCTTTTTCT
The DNA here is from genome assembly GCF_958295425.1 of Solea solea. NCBI lineage: Eukaryota > Metazoa > Chordata > Actinopteri > Pleuronectiformes > Soleidae > Solea > Solea solea. The sequence goes on along the minus strand of NC_081142.1, from coordinate 5,110,581 downwards.
GATCCTCCCGTGAAAGAGGATGGATCTTGTTACGCCTCGTATGAAATACCTTCCTCCACACAGACTTCTTATTCTTGCTCTGCAGCTCAGCAGTTTCATTCTTAGGCTGGCATTGGTCCTCTCCGGTGCAGGGTGGTGATGGAGGAGTGAAAAAGTCATCTTTCTGATCGTCCTGTGAAAGAGGATGGATCTTGTTTTTCCGCCATGTACGAAAAAATTTACCCCACACAGACTCATTCTGCTTGTTCTCCTGTTTGTGACAATCATATGTGTTACTTCTCCCCAAAGTGGGCTCAGTTATTTCTATAGTGGTCGTTGCAGGTGAACCAGATTTCATGTTCAACTCTGATCTGGTGGAGCAGATGGATGATGGTCGTACCTCAAATATCATGTTTTTCCTGTCTCTATATCCTTCTTTCTCCAACATTATAAAATAGTGGGCAAGACGGTAAGTAAACCATCTTAAATCCTCATCCGCAGCACCTGGGTACATGCTGCGTAGGGTGGCCTCAGTTAATGTTGCAGTGGTAGGAGGGGCAGTTTTTCTGCCTCCTAATTTGGTGGAAGATGGTTTTATTTCAGATATGATGACATTTTCAATGTTTCTGCCATGCCCCTCTTTGTCTGACTTAACTGGAGAGAGACAGTTGGTTCCTTTAAAGGCTGGAGAGCAACTGTCTACCATTTTATGGTTGGGCACAGCTGTAGAGGTAGGTGAACAGCAAGCAGGAGAAGCCGTTTTCTTCCCCACTTTTGACCTGGCTGACCTCGTCTCAGGGACATTTTTTCTGTCCTCATCATGTCCCCCTTTCTCTGATATTGCTAGAGAGCAAGAGGTCTCCTCAAAGGCCTGAGAACAAATGTCTTCATTCTCTAACACTGCTATAATGGTTGGTAAAGGGGAAGGAGTGTTCCCGCTCACCCCTGACCTGGTAGAGTATTTTGATGATGACCTTTTCTCAGAGATCGTGAAAATATTGCCGTCTTTATCATGTCCCCCTTTCTGTGACAAAGAACAACTGTGGGTCTCCTCAAAGGCATGAGAGCAACTTTCTGCCCTCTCAGGGGTGGAACCTGCTACTATAACAGTTGGACAAGGACAAGGTCTGTTCCTGCTCACCCCTGATCTAGTGGAGCATTTGGAGGATAGCCTTTTCTCCTGGATCACAACACTGTCGCTGTCTTCATAATGGCCCACTTTCTCTAACAAAGCTGGAGAGAGACTTTGTGCCACTTCATGTATTGACATTGAACAAGAAGCAGACGGAACAGTGATTCCCTTTACCTCTGACCTGGCGGAGCAGCTGGATGGTGACTCAAGGGTTGATATTGAGTGAGTGGTTGTTGAAAAAGAAAAGGGAAAAGCTTTTTTACTCTCCACCTCATATCTGGTGAAGCAATTGTAAGATGACCTTACCTCAGGGTAAACTATGTTTTTGTTCTCTCCTTCATGCCCTTCTTTCTCTGACAAAGCTGAACAGTTGTTTGATGACAGTTTCTCAGGGGCAATTACTTTTTTGCTGTCTCCCTGTTTCTCTAACACGTTAAAACATGAGGGATCACTATAGTTGGCCTTGGTTAATGCTGCAGAGGAAGTTAAAGATGCTGGAGAGAGACTGTAGGTCTCTGCATAGGCCTGAGAGCAACTATTTTCCATCTCAGGGTTGACAGACAATGCTATAGGTGAGGAAGAAGCAGGGAAAGCTGTTTCCCCCCTCACCTCTGACCTGGTGGAGCACTTGGAGGATGATCTTTTTATAGGGATAATTCTATGTTTACTGACTTCATGTCCCCTTTTCTTTGACAAAGCCTGAAAGAGACTGGTGGCCTGGCAACTGTCCTCCATCTCAGACACTGCTGTAGTGGTTTGTAAAGGTGAAGGAGTGTTTCCACTCACCTCAGATCTGGTAGAGCATTTTGAAGATGACTTTTGATCAAGGGTCATGAAAATTCCCTCTTTTTCTGACAAAGCTGAGGTGAGACTGTGGGTCTCCTCAAAGGCCTGAGAGCAACTTTCTGCCATCTCAGGGGTGGACACTGCTTTATAAGTTGATGAAGGAGTGTTCCTGCTCAACTCTAGTCTAGTTGACCATTTTGATGATAACCTTGTCTCAGAAATCATAATGTTTTCACTGTCTCCTTTCACTGTTAATGCTGCAGTGGAAGTAAAGGAAGGAATAGTTTCTATGTTCATGCCTGATCTAGTGGAGGAGCTACAAGATGGTCTTGTTTCAGGGATCATGACTTTTCTGCTGTTTTCTTTATGTCCCTTTGATTCTGACATAGCTAGGGCAGAGCTGCGGGTGCTCCCATTTTCTGACATAGCTGGAGAATGACTGCCAGTCTCCTCAAAGGCCCGAGAGCAACTGTTTATCATCTCAGGGGTGGACAATTCTGTCAGTGAGGAAGGAGTGTAAGCTGTTTTCCACCACACTGTAGGTGAGGAGGAAGCAGGGGAAGCTGTTTTTCTTCCCTGTTTTGATCCAGTGAAGTAGCGAAAGGATGACGTTGTCTCAGGGATCATGACATTTTTGCAATCTTTGTACATTCTTCCCGTCTTTGACAAAGCTGGAGGTAGCATCTGGGCCTGTTCAAAGAAAGAAGTAAGTGAAGGGGAAATGGTGTCCTTGTCTTCTTGATGCACCCGAAGAGATTTTGTAGCCTTTAGTTGATTATTGAAGTACCTTGCCAGATATTCATCCGCCTTCTCTTTTGTGACTGGACCAAGTTTGAATACATCCTCATTATCCCCATACACATGACGTTCCTGTGCATTCCATTTACAAAGGGACATCTTCAGGTCCGCAATATCCACCATGGTCTGCTTGATGACAACCAAGACAAGCTTGTCAGTCAATGAATCACTTTCCTCTGTATTTGAATCTATTTTTTCCAGTGAGTCCATTTTGCCAGAATCAATGTTGTTGGGAATGCTGAGTTAGTATTTATTTTTTCTCTGTGTTCTCTTTCCAAAACTTCATTGTCTTCCACAATTTGAAGTCCTCAATAACAGTTCAAAGTACTTCTTCCTCGTCTTGATTTACACCACTCTTATTCCTCTTCTTCTAATAAATTCTTCAGCACAGAAGTTCAAAGCCTCCCATTGTAGAGGAAAACCATTACTGCTTTCCTCTGGATTCACTCATCAAAGTAATCATGAAGTTGCGATGACCATCCAAGTTCATGAAGTCACAATGTCCTTGGAACTTTGTCTTGACAACAGTTAAGAACTGGACATTGAAAACTAAATGACAAGTGAGGTCATGGGGAAGTGCAAATCGTAATGGAAACAGGTTGCATTCATAGCACAACCTGTTGTTTCCAAGAATCATGGAAAACCAAGATTAAATTTCATTCATTGACCCTCATGTGGACGACGAAGCAGTAGACATTGAATCAATGAATGAAAGAAAATTTTGTTGATATTGCCTTTGATATTGTGTTTGTTTCTTGTGGTTTCTAACCATAATTCAGTAACCACTGAAAGGTTAGAAAGGTGCGTAGCTGACAGTATCCAACCATATACTAACCAGGAATATTAAAGGCGACATAGAATGCTTGTATCACACATACACATGTTAGTTATGGAGGTCTACTTACATATATTAACTTGTTTTCATGGTTAAAATCCTCCTAATCGCTGCAAACGAGCCGATCAAAATATCTCCTCACTGACGCTCTCGTCAGCCGCGCTGTTTCAGACCAAAACCACACCCCCAGAACGTGGACTGTGTTGTGATTGGCCAGCCAACGAGAGTTTTCCTTCTGTCCTGTGATTGGCCAGGTACCTGGAAGTGACGTAATAGATAGGCCAGCTCTCAGATACACAGCTCCCCCTCTGGCACGGTGGATGCTCTGCATCTCAGCAGCTACAACGAGAGTAGTTCTTCTTCTTCTGCGGTTGAATGTACGCAACCGGATGTGCCCGGACTAGTGCCCGCACTGGGAGGCGCTACGATGGTGAGAGGAGTGGTGAGGATTTCTGATGACGACATCAAACTACGGAAGTGCCGATCCGCTTCGCAGACCCCAGGAAAACAATACAACACTATTTTCTCAGCAGTGGCTGAACTGTTGTTCTGAAACTTTAGGGTTTCATAAACGAGGTAATGACGCAGATACACACACACAAACGCAGCGTTAATTGGAGCTTCCGGTCTATGTGGCCTTTAACTCAACAGACTTGGACAGAGGCATCAATGTGATGTTTGGAGACTTTACTGCTCATAACATTTTATGGTGCAGTGACAAAACTGACGAAGGCACATTCTTGTTTTTAGACATTACATGTCTTTCAACTCTACCTTGACTAAAACAACGACGACGACAATAATAAAAAAAAGCACTTGTACATCGCACTTATGACTAGCACTTTATAGTTTGACTTACTTGAAGCACTTACTTACTTCTAGCTCTAGTCTGTACCCAAATGTTTAAACGACTTATTGTAAGTCGCTTTGGATAAAGGTGTCTGCCAAATGACATGTAATGTCATGTAATGTCTAGAAGTGATGTCAAATTGTAAAATAAAGCAGGGTATGAGTTCAGTTGCAAATAATTCCGTTCTTAAAAACAAAGCAAGGATGAAGAAAACCATCATTCCAAAGGGGATATGACAAGGGTAAAGAAGCAGCAAAGAATATAAATGGAATAGAAAGAAAAGTGTTTGAAATGGTTTAAAAAGATTGCTGTCCTGTGAAACATTTGGGTACACATTTAAGAGAAGTGAAGTTTGGCCAATGATGAATAAAAGTAGAGGAGATAGAGTGGAACTATGAGACCAGGGTCTATTGACATCTTAACTGATAAACTGTAGGTGGATCAACAACCAGCTCTCTCTTTCTGCAGTTTTAGTTTTAAACCAATTATGACTTCCTTTTTTGTGTTGTGTACAAGTGGGAGCAAGGACCAATCATCTAGTCTCGAAAGGCCATTGGATGGTTGGATGGATGTCTAATTTACTGCCACTTTTTTCTCCTGAGCACCTCCTTGTTTTTAGCTGTAGCTTATTCCCCTCCCCATTGGTCAGATTAGAGACTATGCAGTGTCACAGAAGTATCCACAATTAGTTTAACCTTTTCCCATTTCCAGCAGGCTGGGAATTCGATTCCGTGCCAATGACAACTCTTACTGACAAATCAGTCAATGAGAGACCAGGGTCAGGGGACAGCAGCTGAAACCAAAACAGGGATAGAACAGAGGAATAAAGAATGAATCAATGTGCACTTCTTGCAGACAATGCAGATACATGCTGAGAATTTATGCAGCTGAATACTTGAATTTGCTACCTTGGTTGCCACCTTGGTTGCCACGACAACCTACATAGATCAAAGGCAGAAGTTGATGTATGTCTCATTCATATTCAATGGTAAAACTATTGCAGAAAGATTTATATTTAATATGTTATATGTTTAATAGTTAAATTATTATGAATAAGTTAGCTTTTTGAAAACGTGGCCCCCTGATCAATACAGTTGTCGCCCTGCCTTGCATGTTTGGAATGAGGTCTCTGTCACCTCAGGATCTGTCGATGGAAGCTACAGTATATGGCATTAACACACTATGTATCCCTGCTGCTTGTAGATAATCCCATCCCTTAGTGAAAAAGTCAACGCTGCTTGTGCCAAGTCTGCACACATGTTGTGCTAATTACAGACATATATTCTAAAGATGCAACTGTTATTGGACTATTATTAGGCCTTGGAGAAATGTCAGCACCAAGGGTGTTCAACCACTACCTCCTGTCCCTGGGGTACATGGGTAAGTATTGATCAAATAGCCTAACATGAATGGGAGGTGAGCACATGTTGAAAAGCATATACATATATATGTATATATATATATATATATATATATATATATATATATATATATATATATATATACACATATACATCATGTATAATGGTAAATTGTCTGTATTTACATAGTGCTGTTCTGTATGTGTATTACATGTGTATTTACAACTATAATATTATATAATCCTAATCTATTTACATATACTGTACATATACATACATATGTACCTTTATGTTCATGTAGAATTATGTAGATTTTTGATTCCTTTTTGTTAGTATTCTTAATTCTTTTGCATTTTAATTCCTGGCATAGGAGAAAAATAATTTCATTGCGAGATAACATGTTATTTCTTGCACAGGACAATTAAGCCTGTAAATCCTTGAATATGTTGAAATGTCACAAAGTAACATCCTATTAACATAAAAAGAACAGAAGAACGAGTATCAGAGGCCCTTGTTTTATGCCACTGTTAACCCAAGTTTCCAAGTTACATGAGACATCCAATAATAAATCAAATGCACAACATGTTTTTTGTTCTGACTTCGACCAATTATTGCAAATGGTTTCACGCAGAGTGTTTTTAATGTAATCATTACATTATGTCATTTACAGTGCCAGTCCATACATATATGTTTCTATTGAAACATCAAATTAACAAATGTTCCATATAAAATATAATAGTATCACAGTCATTAGTATACACGGAGACAACATAATAATTACAGTAGGGCTGCAATTAACAATTATCTTCATAATCGATTAATCTGTCGATTACTGTCTTAATTCATCGTTTTAGGTTCACTATATCTCAGAACATGTTGAGAAATGTTGTGGTTCACAAACCAAAAGGTTTGTTGTCATTTTGAATGATTTCTTTGGAGCAAAGAAACCCTCAATACTAAAACTGATTCGCTGATTATCAAAAATAGTTGCTGATTAATTTAGTAATCGATTAATAATCTAGTCATTGCAGCCCTAAATTACAGCATAATCACATTATCACATCTTTTTTACTTAGTTATGTGCTCTCACAACTTACATAACATAACTTTGTGATTTAACGGAGCAGGGGCAGCTGATGTTTACATCGTTTGGACTGCCCTTTTGAGAAATGGTTTTCTGAATGAATGAGTGGTGTGATAAAGACACACATTATCATGTTTCATGTCTATTCTGAATCATAATTTGTTTTGATATTGCTGTAGTCCATCTACTTCAGAGTATCGTATGTTTGATGGACACGCGTGTTCAAGCATAGTCGTCTGTCTATAGTACCTTTGTGGTGCTGAGTGCTTATTTGGGTTACTTTTGTCTTGCTTTCATCTCGGGCCACTTTGACCACTCTCATTCTCCCCCAGGGAATTGTTGCTCACTTCATGTACTGTGTATATATACAATCCCCCTAGATCAACAGTTGCTGATATACAACCTGTCCAAAGTCACTGAAATCATCTTTCTTCCCCATTCTGATACTCGGTCATATGTATGACCATATCTACAACAGCATGAATTTCCCACCACATGATTAGTAGAAGCAGTTGACAGGTTTACCTAATGAAGTGGCGGTGAGTGTATTCTCCTATTCTGTGGATGTGTTTAGTTGACGGGAGTGGTGTAAAACTACAGAATAAAACACCTCAAAAAGTCTGGCTCTAGCGTAACTTCAGTCAGGAAAAAAGACTCTTTCGCAGTAATAGTCACAGCTAAAGCACAGCAACACATTAACCTATCATCTTGCTCTTGTCTTTTTGAATATGTTGTTCTCTTCAGTGCATTCATACTGCTATAATGTACACCCTCCACCTCCCTATCACTGCCTACTTTTTGAAGTATCATCAGATCCAAGATTCCGTCTTCATAGCGCCAGATCAATTCACTTTGTCAGCTGTTCTGTCACATTTATCAAGTCATCTGGTCATCAAACATCCATCTGGACCATCACCAGAACTGGTGGTGCCTCGGCCACTTTGGCCTTGCGACGCAGCAGATGAGTCATGCTCCTGAAGGATGGAGTGGAGTTGAGGAGAAGCTCCTTGAGACCAGCCCGAAACTCCCTGCGAATCAGGCAGTAGAGCACCGGGTTGAGGCAGCTGTTGGTGTGTGCCAAACACACAGTCAGGGGGAAGGCATAAGCCTGCACATTGTAGAAAGCCTTACTGAAGGGCACAATGTCAAACTTAATGAGAACACCCCACAGAGTCAGTGCCTGATTGGGAAGCCAGCATAGGAAGAAGGACAGAACCACGATGATAATAGATTTCGTCACTTTGGAGCGACGATTTTGCCGGCCCTGCTCAGTCTCTGTGCTCCCAGAACCAGCTATGCGTCGGGTGAGAATCAAGCGCAACAACAGCAGATAGCAGACAGTGATTATGATCAGAGGGACAAGGAAGCCAAGCAGAACCTTTTGCAGCTGGTAAAGTCCCAGAAGAAGCTGCGGATCCCAACTGCCTGAGTCAGGAAAGCGCACAAGGCATAACTCCTCATCTGATACCTGGGCACTGGTGGAGTAGATGGCATGAGGCAATGTAGCCAGCAGAGACACAGCCCAGATGCCCAGGCTCGTATACTTGGCCCTGGCAGCTGCTGCCCGCCTGCTGTGCATCTTCAGTGCAGTGGAGATGGAGTAATAGCGTGCCACACTCATAGCTGTGAGGAAGAACACACTGGCATACATGTTCATGGTGGTGACAGAACTGATAATTTTGCACATCACACGACCAAATGGCCAGCGAAAGTCCAGGGCTGTGTCCACTGCCCAGAAAGGTAACGTGAGAACAAACTGGAGGTCTGTGATGGCCAGACCCATCACAAAGCAGTTGATGGATGATTGCTTTTGCCTGTAACGTGAGTGCAACAGATACAGAGCCAGAGAGTTTCCGACCAGCCCGAGTGCACAGACTATAGAGTAGACACATGCTATCATCACACGCACCACCAAGCTAGAGCTGTCGCCTTGTAATTCCATGACAGATTCCCTGGTGAGGAGCTGCAGCCAGCAGTACAGCGACAGGTTACTGCTGGGGGAACCACTGCTGGAGTTCCCAAGGATGTTGTCCTGTAGTATTTGCTGCTCGCATGGGTCTGGAGCCAGTGTTTGAACTCCAGTATCATTCAACTGCATGGCTGGAATCTTTTTGCTCACATATCACCCTGGAAAGCCAAGTCAAACAGCTGAGACAGGGAAAAAAAGAGAGAAAGAAGAAAGAAACTTTGTTTTCATGTCAGTCTAAGAAAAATCCTGCTGTGTCTGTGCCAGCATCTCTCCCACAGGCGCCTCAGATGCTGCTCATCTCCTCTCCTCTGTCCGCGCCACGTACGTTTATAGGTTCCACGAGAACGCGCAGCTGAGCCGCGCGCTCGACGCATTCCACCTCACCAGCATGATTGGACCAGCATACACGCTCTGATAACCGCAGCCACATCAAAGTCAGCCAGTGTGTCCGTTCGGGCTGAAGCTTAATGTATATAGACACAACACCAGCACCTCATAAATCACCGTGTGTGCGCTGCGCTTCTAAAAGACAGCTGTGCAGACAATGCTGCGCGTAAAATATGCAGAGAGTGCGCCTGAGCTGAATAAGCTACAGACTGACACGAACTTGGAGAAGCTGTAGTGCAGCATCCAGAGAGCAACCTCTCTGGATGAGCGTGCTGGGCTCTGCCTTTGCGCATTCCCTCTTTGGTCTCAGTACATTTTATGAACCACCCCGCCCCCGGGTAGCGCAACTTTTTATGGATAAAATGAAACGCATCAGCAGAGTGAACATTTTAAATACAGCATGAAAAATATACTCTTTCATGTGAGTGTGTGGACTGTATAGTGATCTGGAGACCACATTCTCATTCTCTCCACTGTCTGTTGAAATATAACAGTTCTCATAACACTTGTTTTTAACATTTTATGGTTTCATCTAAGTTTTTAATCAGGAATTTCCTAATATTCAATTATATCTGCCCACAGAAATGACAGAAACATTAGTATTAGTAATAGTTATATATAATATAATAAGGGTTGGGAATCGGTATCGGTCTGATACTGGTCAAAATCTCTGGATTGGATATCAGACAGATAAAAATGCAAAATCTGATACAATCCAAACAACCTTGCATGCTTCACTATGCACAGACTGTTAAAATGTTGTAAAAATCAGCAACAGCATTTTAGCTGAGTCATGTTTCATCTATTTATTTCTTGTTTTTGGGAGAACAATATTTGTTACAAATGTGGTAACAGCTTCATAGTTCATAAATGGTCTAAAATGACTGTATCGGACAAATATCGGTATATCAGACTTTGTGATATCGGTATTGGACACAATAATCAGGTATCGTCTAGTATATATAATATAATATAATATAATATAATATAATATAATATAATTGTAGAACTTTCCAGGAGGTGAAACTATTACCCTATATCATTATATGTGATAGATGTTACGATTAAGTCTGTGTGTATGGAGCATGTGCAGATCGTAATCAAAGCACAGTTGTCATCATCAAAGCTTTGCCATCATAGCACTTTTGTTATATGTTAACCTTCATTATGTGTCTCTGTCTAACTACTAATCATCAGAATCTGTACGATTTGTTGGTTTACAACCTAACTACTAACTAACTGTGTGTGTGTGAAATAAAACTTCATAAAGACACTCAAGTTGTTCCTGCGTACTTGTTCTGGTTGTCCTTTCCAGAGGGGTTTATTCAGCTGAAAGGATCAGTTTAGTAAAAACAATAATATAATATAATATAATATAATATAATATAATATGATATAATATAATATAATATAATATAATATAATATAATATAATATGAAAGGATTCAGCAGAGTGAGTAAAACATCACAGGATTGACCACACTCTCAGACATTACACACATTCTACAGAAGTTATAAAGGGTTTATCAGCCTGACTTGATGCTGGACATTTTTCTAATCACTTTCCTTGTCGGCAAAGTAATCCCTCCCTGTAAGTTTCTGAGCAAATGTTAAAAAAGACATGACAGAAAGGGGAAAAAGAATTAATCCACACTGTTTTAATCTGTTGTGACCTGGTTTGTGTCACTTTGACAATCCATAAACCTCCACATGCTTAAGCACTGTCAGTTTGTCGGGTTTTAAAGTTCTCCACGTTCAAAATCTGTGACGCAAGTAACTGCAATTTGTTTTTTTTTGTTTCAGTAGCTGTTTCAGTGCTGATGGAAATGAGTCTAGTCTAACATACGAGTATACACATCTTAGATCCTTTTTCTTAGATTCCATATTCTTTTAACAAAACAATTGTTGCCCTTAAAAGACGGGGAAGTTTCCGACATTTATATTGTATCTCGTATGTTTGGAAGAGGCTTGTGCTCTTCGAGGGCTTTTAGTTAAATTGTGATGAATGAAGGCGCGTGTTTGCTCATGCAGGACACATGACAATCCAGCTGTAATCAGTTGACAGCCAGCTGACCGCAATCTATTAATCATACTTCAATCAGAGCCACTTTAACACAAAAGTTGTCCATAAAAATAGCACTTATCCGTCACTCATTTTGTGTGACACAAATGCTGTTTCACACCACTGCTGCTGGCAAAGCTTTGCCGCCACCACCACAGCCTCCACTCTGAGTCTAACAGGCTCAAAGATCTCAATCACTCATCTGCGACCGCTTTATTCTCCGCCTGAGGGTGACGGGTGCCGATCCCAGCTGGCATAGAGCAACAGGTTGGGTACGCCCTGGACAGGTCGCCAGTCCATCACAGGGACACATAACCATTCACACTCACAGTCAGTTTAGAGTGTTTGCCTAATTTGCCTAATCTGCATGTTTTTGAACTGGAGAAAACCCACACACACACAACATGCATGAGAGAACATGCAAACTCCATGCAGAACCCAGGTCTTGGGTTTGCTTTGCATATGGGTTTCTTGCACTGAGCTACCTGTTTGGCTGAGCATGCTGCTCATCTAAAGAGTGGAGCCATCAGCATCAAGTCGTACTGCATTTCCATTTGTTGCAGTAAATAGTTTAATTATGAAATTATATCAAGATTGAAAATAAACTTGTCCTTGACAGCAGTGCCACCACAGGCGACGTTCAATTGAAAATGAATGGCACATGCACATAATCATAAAGAATCTAACATATAATATCATTGTGCAAGAGCAGCAGCAATTGAGGTGTTGTCAGAGTGCATTCGGTTTCCTAAGTGCAATAGTGTAATACAATTCAACATAAACAGTCTTTCTGAAACATAAAACTGGAATCATAAATACAAACTCTCAGAATTACATCATAACCAATAACAAAGACTGAACTCAAGAGCAGCTTCTAAGTCATGACCGTGTTCCTGACGGAACTGTACACTTTCTCCTGTGTCTGTTGAAAGATAATATATACATTATTTACACCACTATATGTAAATACTGGCAATTTACCATTTTACTACACCAACACTTTGCTTGCACAAATGTGCCCTTGTAAATATCAACAAGTTATATGTGAATAATACCAACTGCTTGCATTTGACAAATGGTTTGCAGAGATTAAGATTAGATAATCCTTTATCTGTCCCACAACAGGGACCTTTACAAAAACAGCTGTACTGCAGCAACATCTTTAGGTTGATTGGCAGAGTATTGCATTTAGACCATTGTGAAGGCTCCTTTAAATAAATCCTATTCCCAAGAAATTAAACATCCTTCTCCAGCCAATCTGTCCCAGGATTCTTTGCACAACCAGTGAGTGTTTTTTTAAATATAAATATTAGCACATGTGAAAAACATGGCCGTGTTTTATTAAGTGCAGGGGCTCGATGTAGTATGGAGGTGATACAAGGTAATAACACATACTGAATATCTCATTTTGATTTGGCCTTGGGCAACGTCTATATACAAGTACATTCTATTACAATTTATACACGTTGGTTGAATTGCCTTGGCTTGTTTGGTTCAGTATCAATGATCTGTTCTTGAACTGTGGTCACACTGTTGTTGTTGGAATTCTCACCTCCAGATGATACTCAGAACATATCTTTCCTCTGCCGATAATATACAAATGCAAGATTGGAAAAGGAACGCAAAGGAAAAGAAGCGAGTCCAGATTGCACGGTGAATATCTTTGGATTTGAAAGCAGTGAGATCGCCAATTAAGAAAGCACCTTTTTGTCTTTAATTACAGCATTGAGACTCATTAGTGAACTAACCTGCTGCTTTTGATTGTCCATTTATCTTTTGTGGCAGATTAATTAAAACAAAAATGACAACGATTAGAGGGATATTTTAATGCCTGGGGTTCTGACAGGTTTCATGATTGAACACATCAATATCAAGTCACGCAAGGGTCAGAGATAATGTCTGTACTATAGTGCATGTGGCGGCGCACTGTAAAGGCTCCTCGAGAATGAGAGAACACGTCCCTTTTTAGACTCTCTCCACAGTTCTGAGAAACAAAGAAGCAAATTATTTCCTTTCGTCTGTTGAGAACATGCAAAGGAAATAATAATATACTAGATCAGTAATTAAAATGGGGTGCAGAAAAAGGTTGTAGCTGTTTTTTTTTAGCTTTTGTTGAGGCTATTTGTTCCTGCAATAAAAAAAGAAGATAAATACAGTTGTTTATGGAACTTTTTAGGTTCACATTTAGTTACTCCAGCCAGCAGGTGGAGGAGACACACTGCCCGGTCGATGAAACCTTCATTTTGTTTGTGCTCTGTATGTGTTTACTTGTTTTTGTGAAACTTTTCTGGGATAAACACTACAAACACACAACAGTCCTCGAAGAGACAGAACCTCATTTCTGGGGCTCTGGTTGATGATAGGATCAAGATCAGAATTGTGCAGGTTAAGATTAGGCTTAGTTTAGGTTAAGGATACGATTTTGTTTAGGCTGTCCAAATGAATAGAAGTTAATGCAGGGTCCAAACAAGAGCTGCACTAAAACTGTGTGTGTGTGTGTGTGTGTGTGTGTGTGTGTGTTTGTTGACTCACAAACATTGATCTGGGGCTGAACAGTGGTGAACATTACTGTGTTTTGTTAATATGATGTGTCATTTCCTCAGCGTAATACCTGAATCTCTACATTATATAAAAGTCAAATGAGCATCCAAAATCATTATTAAAAATTATCCCAAAAGCCCACAAACAGACAAATAAGTAAAACGAAAGGATTAAAACTACAGCAAATAGTAAAAAAACAAACAAACAGAATTTAATCAGTAAGCCCATGTTTGGATTATAATTTCTTGATGGCTCCAAATCCCTGAAAGAGCAGAGCAAAGTTAAAAAAAGACTTCAGATACTTAATATGTATAAATAAATTATTCTTATGTCAGAGAACCTTGTTAAAAATGTACCAATTACTCATTACTCCTGAACTGCCAAGTGTCCTAACAAGGTTGGCTGGATCCAAAGCTGATTTAAAATGCTTCCTACTCACAGCGAGTTGTCTGCTCTGTTAATATTTTACAGTCCTCACGCTGCCTACAGTTCTGACATGTGCTGATCAGAGGCAGAAATAATTGTAGTGACTTCTAGCCATTTTCAGACAGCATGTGCCTTCACTATTTATTTTCATTTCCTCCATCCAGTCCAGCTTGTGTGAAGCAGCTAATTGTTGTATTTATATGCGACAAATCAGAGTTGATTTGACTTGCATCAAGTAATGATTGAAAAAAACAAAACAGTTTCTATTAAGTGAAGAGACAGGGAGAAAAGCTACTTTGGGCAATTGTTATTGTGTTTTGTGGTTCAAACTGAACACCAGTCCAACCCCAGTCTATTCATACAACTTACTAAATGCACCGCAGTGATTTTAACAAAACTGTGAATTGCAATTGCAATATGACTAATGCAGATTAGCAGCTGTTTATCAACAATGATAATGAGGGCCATATAATTTCTGACACATTAAAATGTATTCAGTGAACAAATGGCATTTTTAAGACCCACTCTCGTCATTTACTCAAGACAATTGACTAATTTGCAATGATTTTGATTCAACTAATTTAACTAATGGTTCATCAGCCAAATGGATATAAATGAGCCCACAAATTGCACAAATTGTCTGTCTAGAGTAGTTTGCCCTTTACCCTGATTATCTGCACACAACAGGGCTGCAGTCATTCTGCAGGGAGATCAACACAAAGTGAAACTTTTGCAGATAAATCCGACTACAATAGCACAAACAATATGATTTCACTTGTATTTTTTAACATTTTGTTTTTGTTTTATTAGTGCTGTAATGTTATCATATTATAGACTATGGAGATGATTGTTGACCACACCCATAACAAAAAGAGGAGGGGATTCCTTAAGATGCAATAATCAAAAGCTTAAGGCAAGTGTTGTTCATCCAGGATCATACAGGGAATAATTAACCAGACACATGCCACATCACAACTGATAGGCATGTGACAGAGGAGCTTTATTTGCTCTGATAGCTGATAGGACAGATGACACAGACAACTGGCAAAAGACAGGGACAGCAAGTAAAAACAAAAGTAAGCTTGAAACTCAGAGCATTTTAGATGTTGTTTTACATGACTATGTTTAAACATACAGTAGAGGCTATAAGATGTGCAATATAGAGTGTCTTATATGCTTTTTTAGCACAACCTAGGCAACACAATGGGATTTAATTTGTGAAATGTGGACATATGTCACAGTTCAAAGTTCACTTGGCTCCTTTTTATGAACAAAAAGAAAAGAAAATGCTCTAGTTTGTGACTTCTGCACAATTATTGGGACTTTTTATACATCCATCCATACATCCATCCATTATCTACCGCTTTACCCTCCACCTCCAACCACTCACTCTCCCATTCACACCTATGGTCATTTTAGAGTGTCCAATTTACCTAATCCCCATATTGCTTGTTCTTGAACTGTGGGAGGAAGCCGGAGAACCCGCAGAAAACCCACACACACACACAGGGAGAACATGCAAATTCCATGCAGAAAGGCACTTGTTCTGATTGGGTCGCAAACTCGGGTCTGGCAATTTGCGGCACAGATCTGTCGCAGGGGCTTCCGGTAAAGCTATAAAGGTTAAGGTAAGTGATTTAAAGATTTCTCATACCACGCAGGAAATGACATTTACACTCCATTAAAGTCATTTGCCATGAAAAATTCTCCCCTGCCCCCTTAAGTCCACAAATCAAATAATCATTTAATTAAATGACATAGTTCTGTTATTATTTAATGTTTCCACCACAAATGAACGAGTCCTAAAGCAATATGTCATTTCTGTAATCGTATTATTTGATATCTGTGTTTTCAATTAAATCGTTGTTTCATTCTTACACACAAACGAGTCACTCAAGTGCAGCAATATATCCTCACAAAAAACTGGTGTAAACTCGTCATTCTATGTATAAATAATTTGTAGTGGGGAAAATAATTATGATTTAAAAAACAAACAAACAAATGGCATCCTACTTTGATTTTTACCAGTAACAGTGTTTCATAGAGACCTTCGGACTGAGGTTAGTTATATTCTCTGGGCTGATGTGCATTTCCCAGAGTCAGACAGATGATATTGGCACAACTGAAGCTACATTTATTATCAGTTTTATGAAATATCTTTGACTATGAAGGTTAATTCACTAAGTGATATACAGTAATAGGTTTTAGAACAGGGTCTTATCCTGTTGGCATACTCATGATATTTCACTATTACTTGATGTATTAATTGAAGGTTAATAGAAAGGTTGACAATTATGATGTAGGGGTAAATTACCACTACATGCATTTCCAGAACAGAGAGATAAATACTGAATTGATTTTTGTTTCTGGTTAAATGTAAATGATACATATTATATCATTTATTGACTTTAATTCAAGCAATACATGACATAAACAGACATGAGCTACTGAAGATTCATGCTTGAAGTACATGATACACTGATAGCACTGATACAGGGTAGTAAATCCAAGAAATATTACTTAGTAAAAGCAAAATAGTGTCCGCATGAAACAGTTTTATTAGACATCCAGTTTACATGTGGAAAAACTACCAAGCTAAGGTGTGAAATAGTAATTCAAGTCTGAGCTCTCAGACGTTCTCTACCTTCTCTCTTTTTCTGAAATTGGAAAGACAATTTTGTTAATAAGAAAGTTTGGAGGTGCTTGGTAACACTGTACGATGATCTAGATCAGGATCAAACGGCCAATTTGTAGATCAAAAAAGACACAACTTGAGGACTTTCATTGATTCACTCAGTCTTCCTATCATGTCCTCATGACCGACCAAACTCAGCGGGAGCTGATTCAAGTTTAGAGGTCACTCTGCTCCAAAGAGACTAAGCTAATCAAAGGAATGTGTTAAGGTCAAGAGACTTTTACCCTGATTAAAGAAAGCAAGACCAAATCAGTAGAAAGCAGGACAGGTGGAGAAACTTAACCTGTGTTTATAGAAGGTATGTAACATTTCTTTATAATTTGATTATATATACCAGGGTGTCTCGATTCTTGAGGAGGTGGAGGGGTAAGCTGAGGTGTGGGGGCTAACTTGACCTTCAAGAAGAGATTTTTCTGTGGCACAATTTGCATAATAAGTTATGAGACATTCCCCCAATTAACCAATTTCAAAGAAACTATGTTACTGCCGTGAAGCTATAAGATTGTTGGGTAACGCGTAGCTATTAGGGGTGTCACGATCTCCCTTGTAAATCAAATATTGATCAAAACAATGTCACAATCTCTATCGTCGAAAGCAAAGGTAGAATCAAGGATTTAACCACGCCCCCAGTGTGGCAGTTGTAGCTTGACTACACGTTACCTCCTCCCGCTAATCTGAAGTTGTTGCCAACTCATGGTAACCATGACCACGACTGAACTTGAACTCGTTCCCGCTTCTCTGAAATCACCGATTTGGGAATATTCTGCGTTCCTTGTGTTCGCGTTGTCGGTGTGTAAGCTATGTTATGAGTGTGTAGCATAGCACATGTATCACATTCTCTCATTTTGTAGATGGAGAGTTTCTGTCATCAACATTCCCCTCCCTCCTCACTGAATCACCTCTCAACAGTCACCAACAAAGACTGTCTTTGTGAAGAATTCTCATTCATGACTAGATAACACGTTGGGGGAGAAGTTCCTTGTGGATTTACTTTGAAACCCCTGAGAACAAGACGGTCACTGACATTGTTTACATGACATCAGAAAAAAAACCTAATTATTGTGTTAGTCTGACTTAAACCGGACTTTTATCACACTGAGATGGTGCTAAATTGAATTTCTCAGTAGGCCTAAAATCCCAGATAATGCAATTGGAAGTCAAATGACTATTGCACATAACTTCAGTCTGACCACAGTAAAACCAAATCTGGCCTGGACACTCTGATCATGCAACAATTCCCACCCCACACCATAAACCTGTAAATAAGAGAAGAAGCTATTACACAGAACAATAAGTGCCCATCCACACAGAAACGGGTGTAGGTGAATAATTAGTGTTTGTTATCGTATTGGCATTTCATTCATGCAAAAACAATGTTTTAGGAGCCCTGAAACAGTATTTGTTTTTAATTCCCAGACTGGGGAAATCTCAAAACACTCCAACCTTAGGTTTCTGTGTAATCAATAAATATGCTACTTTGAGAAAACAGTGTTATAGTCCCATCTCTCTCTTTTGCGCTGGCATTTACTGTCCCTATCTTTGTCGTCATCATACTCTAGTGTTTGGAGATTGTTTGATTGATTACCATCAATTGAAAGTAACCTGAGAAGACACTAGTTGGATTGACGAGGAGACTATTATTTTAAAGTTCATGGATGGTAGGAAGAATCCAGATGGTGCTCAACAACTTTGCCACCAGCTAAACTGGAAACTACCTTGCAATAGCAAGACACGCTTAGTTCTATTAATTGATTCCCCACTAGTGCTTGTATACTGGGACAAGTGCAGATGTCCAAATGAGTGGTTTAGTGGAGCTACAAGTAGTCACTCACACAATGTGCCTTTCCACAGCTTTACCAGTAGAACTAACTAATGTTTTGAACTGAGACCAAAAGAATCAGATTGCATGTGCAAGCAGCAGAAATCTGTAATCTACTACAAATCTAGAAATGTACTACAGATCTGATTCAGTCATCTGCTCAGGTTTCCTCTTGGGCACATTTCTCTGGAGGTTTACTGGACATGCCAAGCTGGGAGGGGACCGTGGGGTTAGACCCATAACGCACTGGAGAAAATCCATATTCCTTCTGTCCTGGGAATCCCTATAGGTACTGTAAAGACTCGCTGTGGAGGGGGATTTCTGGAAAACCCTGCTTAACCTGGTGCCACTGTGACCCGACCTAAGATAAGCAGAAATATGGACCGATGGATGGACTAAAATCTCAACATGAGACATGTTTGCAAACTCAATCCTTCAGGACCCTGAAATGTCCACAAAGTGATCCGACTGTGACTTGATGATTCTCAGTTTCCTCATGGGAAAAAAAACATTGTTTCAGATCATTAGGTTGGTGACAGCCCAACGGTGCCTGACAGCTCATACTTGAATGTATTTGCCTCATTAAAGAGTCAGAGAAGCTATGGTTTAGAATCTGTGGAGAATATAAAATGATCTTATTATAAGATCTTATAAATACATTTAAAGCTGCAGATTTGAAAGTCTCTTTCCGCAAAAAGATTTGATCGGACAAAAAATGACCAATGTGTTTCCACACAGGTTCATTTAATCTCAGATGTTAATTTTGGGCCCTCCCTCTGAAGTCTGGCCAATCCCAGAAAATGTCAACGCGAAGTCAGACCATAAATGTTAATAGATGAATCGCACTTTGGATCACATCTTGATATGACATCACAGCTGTGCAGCCCCTGATGTGTCGTCTTTCATAAATTCTTAAGTGTTCTAAAGCTCAGGGAGAAAATACCACAGTGTTTCTGACTCCTCCAATCTTATGTTGACATCTTTTATTTGACACTGTTCAAATGAATTATTTGCTGACCTTTTAACTGGAGAGCTGAGCCAGTGTCTCCTGTACAGGAGTATTCAGAGACACTGGGGGATCTTACAGGGCAAAAATGTCCTTTCCAAAAAAACATTTTACAAATGATTCACTCAAACCTGTATACATCATCTCAGCTCTAGTTACTCAGCTTAGACAGTCTTAAACACACTAATTTACACTGGCATTTTATTAATTATAAAGCCAGGGAAACAAATGATGCAGTTCATCTTGACAGGCAATTTCAGAGCAAAATTTAAATTCATACACATATATAAAATAATATCACAAAGAAAAAAAGCAAAAGGCACAAAGACAGTACGTTAAAGGCAAAACATGAATGATTAAAATCTAATTTCCCCTCTCTGTGTCTACCATAGGAAGGAGGACATTTGAGAAATTCATGAGGGGATTATTTCTTTGTCTTACATATCGTCAGCATGTGGTCGCAGCTTAGCAGAGTGGTGGGGATCCAAGGTCACTGTGGCTATGTGACCAGTAATTGGGTCTACATGGAAATGACCATGTCTCTCCAGCTCACTGCTATTCAGAGACGTTGTTTCCAAACTGGACCGCTCTTGGTTCACTCCCAGTTTTCCCATTAGTGCAGTAATATCCTCCAGTCCCTGGTCTCCTGGGAAATGCCGGTGGAGAGGTTCTGATTCATCCTCAGTGGAGAATGGGGCCTCGGTGACTTGCAGCACACGAGAAGCCTGGAGGTTCTGCAGAGACCTCGATTGAACTGTGGGAGAAGAAAAAAAATTGTGGGAGAAAAACGTCAAAAAATCAAGTTTTTTTTTATGTTTTTGTCTAATTATGTGTTTTTACAACTCCATTCAGAACTGATATAAACATCCATCCTGCTTCCTGGATGTGACTCAAGTATGACTGTATAGATGCATCTGCTGTCAACATGTTTGTGTTTATCTGTATGTGCACCTGAATGAGAACAAAATATTAAAAGAATTTGGGTAAAAAGAAATCCTCACTGTTAATATGTTGATGTATTTTAATGTTGGCGATAATGGGGTTACTTCAAGAGCTCAGTATTTTCTCAGGTTGTTCTTGGTATAAAAAGTGTGAGAACCTCTGATCTAATGACTTGCGACCTTGTCTTAGACGTGTGGTCTAATCCTGTAGTACTTGGAGGATGTTGAATCATTTGATGGCCCATAGCTGTTAAGATGTTTGAAGTAACAAATGACTTCTTGCTGCTGTACAAATCCCCATCTTGCTATGATAATTAATGGTATTTCATCAAATGCTGAGCATTAGCTTAATAACTGTAATAATACATGGGATTCTCTGTGCACTGGATGTGATCTTATAAAAGGTTGCAGCCAAATCCTCAGCAGTCTGGGAGGCACTAGAGCTGTGAGCCTCTCCAGCTCCTGTTACAGACTGCACTTCTAACAAGCTCCTCAGCTGTGACAGAGAGGCTCTGGATTAGCTGACAGGCGAGCGCAGGAGTCTATTTGCTGCTGAAGTTTACTCACTTCTGACTGGACTGAAGTCTCCTTGGCTGACCTTGGTGTCAGCGAAAGGCTTAATACTGGGGAACAAGATTAGGGACAGAGACAGCACAAACACCTAAGAAAGAGATATGAAAAATAAATTAGAAAAAGTAAAATATGCAGAAAATTGTACTACACATAAGATTCAAGTCAAATAAAGTTAGTATTTGAAAACCAAAGTGTTGGGCTTTGGTTTGTCTAGTGGTTATGCAGAGGGCATCACCACTGAATATGCTTTCAGGCTGCAGTAGTCAGAAGAAAGTAGTCTTGCTGTGGAAAAATATTCTGTGACTGAGCTGAGACTTATTATTATTCATAGATTAGGAATTTAATTTTTAAAGTTCTTCTTCTCCACTCACGTTGCTTCGGGTCATGCTATTTTTTCCACTGCAGCAATGAAAGGAAAAATACGATCAGTCTAATTCTCTGTATGAAGCCTCGGGCTCTTTGTTTCCAGTGAAATGTCTTGTCCATTGCAAACATAAAAGAATTTTGATTGGCCTTTGTCAGTGGATAAACCACCTGTTTGACTAAGAGTGTGATTTAAAAACAACATGGACGGTCTGGGGACAGTTTATTTGGACAGCCTAACCGAAGCCTAACCCTATAACCTTAACCTAACATCAATAAAATCTTTGCCCTAAACTTAACCAGTTTTTCAGAATTGAGGTTTTGCCTCATTAGGAACAGGTTTTGGTCTCCATGAGGACTACTGGTCATGACAAGGTCAGTTTTTATGCCAGAAAATGTCCAAAAAAATACAAGTACACACACACACGCACTCATACATAGATGATGCACATACCAGTACACATGTTCCAGTCTGGGCTGGCTTGTTAGATGTATTCATGAACAGAGCCTGTAGCCTGTGCAGCTGTTCCATTAGTGACCTGAGGGGAGCAAAGTCGAAGAAACACAGAATAATCAGTAGACAAGTAAGTGGATTAACAAGGGGCTGAGGGAACAAGAGGGCAAAAAGACGGTGGAAAAAAGAATGCTCCCAGAAAATTACAGAAAACTGAAAGTGGAAGAGAAACTTTTTAATATTACTCACATGTTGCACTTCTCCAGCTGTGACACTTTCCTCTGCAGCTCCTGGTTGTGTGCATTGCAGGCAGCCATCCTGGAGAAGATAAAGCACGGGAAGCAGACGTGAAAGATGAAATTAATTGTGTCACTAACAGAAATATAATTATTAGGGTTCGAGCAACAAGGTTGCAAGAACCCTATTGAAACTGGAAGGATTATTATTATTATTATTATTATTATTCTTATTATTCCTTAAAGTAAATCGCGTTTTTGAGGCCTTTCCCATACCCCAAAACTCACAGATTTTTGTGACCGCATCAATCGTGGTGTAAATTTACGTCTGAAAAAGGTTCGGGGAATGTGCGTCGAAAATTGAATGTGGGAGGGGCCAATAAGTGCGGCGCCACCTGTCCAAATTCACCATGACCAACACAAATATCGCACATGCACGAAATTCGGTACACATGTGTAGTGGGTCAGGATGAAGAAAAAATTACATTATGACCATGATCCAAACCCAACAGGAAATCCGCCATCTTGCGTTGATTGGCCATTTTTTGGCGATTTTGGCGAATTCGCAGCAATGGTATTTGAACTAACTCCTCCTAGAGTTTTCGTGCGATCACCTTCAAACTTGGTGAGGTCCCTGTGGACCAGTTGAGGAGCTCACGGTATCAAAATTTTTTTCAAATGTCGCACGGCGCACGAGATAGGGGGCGGCAAAGTTCGTGATGATTCTGATGTTTCGCATCAGAAAAACAAAACTCTTATAACTTTGCGATGGAAGGTCCGATCCGAACCAAACTTGCTACCATTGATGATGGGCCATGGCTGAAGACGTCTATGAAAAAACGGTGAAGTTTGAAAACAGCGCCTCCTTGTGGTGAAAGAAAATACACAAAAAAAAAGTTTTTTTACAATTTCGGGAATAACTTTTACACACATAATCGTACCGCACTGAAAATTGGTGACAACAGTCAAAACACATGGTAGATGATGCGTGATCAATATGACGACAAATCGTTTAACGGTGTTGCCATGGCAACGACGCAAAGTCGGATTTTTGGGACAAAAAATCAAACTGCTACAACTTCGTGAATCCTGGTCCGATCTGAACCAAACTTGCTAGGATTGATGACAGTCCGGCCCTAAAGACGTCTATATGAAAATATTCAATTTCGAAAACAGCGCCCCCTGGTGACAGCAGACAATATGACAGCTTGTATTTCAATTATCTCCTCCTAGAGCTTTTGTGCGATCACCTTCAAACTTGGTGAGATCAATGTGGACGAGTTGAGGATCAAAAGTTATCAAAAGCTTTTTAAAATATTGTATGGCGTACGAGATAGGGGGCGCCAAAATTGGAGATAATAATAATTTTTCATAACAGACAATGAAACTCTTATAACTTCGCGATGGAAGGTCTGATCCCAACCAAACTTGCTATAGTTGATGCTGGTTAGTTGCTGAAGACGACTATGTTGCTGAAACGGTACATTTTGAAAACAGCACCTCCTGGTGGTGGTAGAAAATTCTAAAAAAACAAACTGTTACAACTTTGCCAATCCTGGTCCGATCTGAACCAAACTTGCAAGGATTGATGACAGTCCGGCCCTGAACACGTCTATATGAAAATATTCATTTTCAAATACAGCGCCCCCTGGTGACAGCAGACAGAATTACGTTTATAGTTTTTGATGCTGCTCCAACAGGGATTGTTGTATCCACTTGAAACTTAGTATGTGGGACCCCAGACCCTTCCTCAACATGTCCGTAAAAGGTCACCTCCCTACAGGAAGTGGAACGCCAGAAACAGGAAGTAAAGTCTTACATTGTCCGATTGACACGAAACTAGATATGTGAGTTACCGGACCTTCCCTGAACATGTTTACGGAGACGCCGTTGACCGAACAGGAAGTCGGCCATTTTAAACAGGAAGTGCCCTCTAACTTTGCCGTACGTTGTCCGATCTGCACAAAACCTTATATGTGACACCAGGGACCTGTCCTGAGCATGTCCATAAAAGGTCACCTCCCTACAGGAAGTGGAATGCCCGAAACAGGAAGTAAAGTCTTACATTGTCCGATCTGAACAAAACTTGATATGTAAGACAAGGGAACTTCCCTGAACACGTTTACGGAGACGAACAGGAAGTCGGCCATTTTAAACAGGAAGTGCCTTCTAACTTTGCCGTACGTTGTCCGATCTGCACAAAACCTTATATGTGACACCAGGGACCTGTCCTGAGCATGTCCGTAAAAGGTCACCTCCCTACAGGAAGTGGAACGCCCGAAACAGGAAGTAAAGTCTTACATTGTCCGATTGACACGAAACTAGATATGTGAGTTACTGGACCTTCCCTGAACATGTTTACGGAGACGCCGTTGACCGAACAGGAAGTCGGCCATTTTAAACAGGAAGTGCCTTCTAACTTTGCCGTACATTGTCCGATCTGCACAAAACCTTATATGTGACACCAGGGACCTGTCCTGAGCATCTCCGTAAAAGGTCACCTCCCTACAGGAAGTGGAACGCCCGAAACAGGAAGTAAAGTCTTACATTGTCCGATTGATACGAAACTAGATATGTGAGTTACGGGACCGTCCCTGAACATGTTTCCAGAGACAAACAGGAAGTTGGCCATTTTAAACAGGAAGTGCCCTCTAACTTTGCCGTACGTTGTCCGATTTGCACGAAAGCTTATATGTGACACCAGGGACCTGTCCTGAGCATGTCTGCAAAAGATGACCTCCCAACAGGAAGTGGAATGCCCGAAACAGGAAGTAAACTCTAAGATTGTCCGATCTGAACAAAACTTGATATGTAAGACAAGGGAACTTCCCTGAACTCGTTAACGGACGCGCATTTGACCGAACAGGAAGTCAGCCATTTTAAACAGGAAGTGCCCTATAACTTTGCCATACGTTGCCCGATCCCCCCGAAATTTGGATCGACATGCGCGGGGACGCCGCTGAAAATAACTAGTACTGAAAATAACTAGTACCGCGCGCGGTGAATGAACGGGTGAGAGCGCGAGGCACGCGGGGAGCCGTGGCATACGGCGACCCGCGTGGGTCGGCTCGAGGGAAGTTCCCTTGTCTTACATATCAAAACTTGATATGTAAGACAAGGGAACTTCCCTGAACACGTTTACGGAGACGAACAGGAAGTTGGCGATTTTAAACAGGAAGTGCCCTCTAACTTTGCCGTACGTTGTCCGATTTGCACGAAACCTTTTATGTGACACCAGGGACCTGTCCTGAGCATGTCTGCAAGAGATGACCTCCCAACAGGAAGTGGAATGCCCGAAACAGGAAGTAAACTCTAAGATTATCCGATCTGCAGAAAACTTGATATGTAAGACAAGGGAAGTTCCCTGAACACGTTTACGGACACGCACTTGACCGAACAGGAAGTCTGCCATTTTAAACAGGAAGTGCCCTATAACTTTGCGATACGTTGCCCGATCCCCCTCGAAATTTGGAACGACATGCGCAGGGACGCCGCTGAAAATAACTAGTACTGAAAATAACTAGTACTGAAAATAACTAGTACCGCGCGCGGTGAATGAACGGGTGAGAGCGCGAGGCACGCGGGGAGCCGTGGCACACGGCGACCCGCGTGGGTCGGCTCGAACCCGTTCAGAACCGCGCGCGGTACTAGTTATTTTTAGGGTTCGAGCAACAAGGTTGCAAGAACCCTATTGAAACTGGAAGGATTATTATTAGGGTTCGAGCAACAAGGTTGCAAGAAACCTATTGAAACTGGAAGGATTATTATTATTATTCTTATTATTCCTTAAAGTAAATCGCGTTTTTGAGGCCTTTCCCATACCCCAAAACTCACAGATTTTTGTGACCGCATCAATCCTGGTGTAAATTTACGTCTGAAAAAGGTTCGGGGAATGTACGTCAAAAATTGAATGTGGGAGGGGCCAAAACGTGCAAAGCGACCTGTCAAAATTCACCATGAACAACACAAATATCGCACATGCACGAAATTCGGTACACATGTGTAGTGGGTCAGGATGAAGAAAAAATTACATTATGACCATGATCCAAACCCAACAGGAAATCCGCCATTATGGGTTGATTGGCGATTTTTTGGCGATTTTGGCGAATTCGCAGCAATGGTATTTGAACTAACTCCTCCTAGAGTTTTCGTGCGATCACCTTCAAACTTGGTGAGGTCCCTGTGGACCAGTTGAGGAGCTCACGGTATCAAAAGTTTTTTCAAATGTCGCATGGCGCACGAGATAGGGGGCGGCAAAGTTCGTGATGATTCTGATGTTTCGCATCAGAAAAAAAAAACTCTTATAACTTTGCGATGGAAGGTCCGATCCGAACCAAACTTGCTATGATTGATGATGGGCCATGGCTGAAGACGTCTATGAAAAAACGGTGAAGTTTGAAAACAGCGCCTCCTTGTGGTGAAAGAAAATACACAAAAAAAAAGTTTTTTTACGATTTCGGGAATAACTTTTACACAGATAATCGTACCGCACTCAAAATTGGTGACACCAGTCAAAACACATGGTAGATGATGCGTGATCAATATGACGACAAATCGTTTAACGGTGTTGCCATGGCAACGACGCAAAGTCGGATTTTTGGGACAAAAAATCAAACTGCTACAACTTCGCGAATCCTGGTCCGATCTGAACCAAACTTGCTAGGATTGATGATAGTCCGGCCCTAAAGACGTTCATATGAAAATATTAAATTTCGAAAACAGCGCCCCCTGGTGACAGCAGACAATATGACAGCTTGTATTTCAATTATCTCCTCCTAGAGCTTTTGTGCGATCACCTTCAAACTTGGTGAGATCAATGTGGACGAGTTGAGCATCAAAAGTTATCAAAAGCTTTTTAAAATATTGTATGGCGTACGAGATAGGGGGCGCCAAAATTGGAGATAATAATAATTTTTCATAACAGACAATGAAACTCTTATAACTTCGCGATGGAAGGTCTGATCCCAACCAAACTTGCTATAGTTGATGATGGTTAGTTGCTGAAGACGACTACGTTGCTGAAACGGTACATTTTGAAAACAGCGCCTCCTGGTGGTGGTAGAAAATTCTAAAAAAACAAACTGTTACAACTTTGCCAATCCTGGTCCGATCTGAACCAAACTTGCTGGGATTGATGATAGTCCGGCCCTGAACACGTCTATATGAAAATATGCAATTTCAAATACAGCGCCACCTAGTGACAGCAGACAGAATTACATTTATAGTTTTTGATGCTGCTCCAACAGGGATTGTTGTATCCGCTTGAAACTTAGTATGTGGGACACCAGACCATTCCTCAACATGTCCGTAAAAGGTCACCTCCCTACAGGAAGTGGAATGCAGGAAACAGGAAGTAAAGTCTTACATTGTCCGATTGACACGAAACTAGATATGTGAGTTACGGGACCTTCCCTGAACATGTTTCCGGAGACGAACAGGAAGTCGGCCATTTTAAACAGGAAGTGCCCTCTAACTTTGCCGTACGTTGTCCGATTTGCACGAAACCTTATATGTGAGTTACGGGACCTTCCCTGAATATGTTTACGGAGACGCCGTTGACCGAACAGGAAGTCGGCCATTTTAAACAGGAAGTGCCTTCTAACTTTGCCGTACATTGTCCGATCTGCACAAAACCTTATATGTGACACCAGGGACCTGTCCTGAGCATCTCCGTAAAAGGTCACCTCCCTACAGGAAGTGGAACGCCCGAAACAGGAAGTAAAGTCTTACATTGTCCGATTGATACGAAACTAGATATGTGAGTTACGGGACCGTCCCTGAACATGTTTCCAGAGACAAACAGGAAGTTGGCCATTTTAAACAGGAAGTGCCCTCTAACTTTGCCGTACGTTGTCCGATTTGCACAAAACCTTATATGTGACACCAGGGACCTGTCCTGAGCATGTCTGTAAAAGGTCACCTCCCTACAGGAAGTGGAACGCCCGTAACAGGAAGTAAAGTCTTACATTGTCCGATTGACACAAAACTAGATATGTGAGTTATGGGACCTTCCCTGAACATGTTTCCACAGACGAACAGGAAGTTGGCCATTTTAAACAGGAAGTGCCCTCTAACTTTGCCGTATGTTGTCCGATTTGCACAAAACCTTATATGTGACACAAGGGACCTGTCCTGAGCATGTCTGCAAAAGATGACCTCCCAACAGGAAGTGGAATGCCAGAAACAGGAAGTAACCTCTAAGATCGTCTGATCTAAACAAAACTTGATATGTAAGACAAGGGAACTTCCCTGAACAAGTTTACGGACGCGCATTTGACTGAACAGGAAGTCACCCATTTTAAACAGGAAGTGCCCTATAACTTTGCCATACGTTGCCCGATCCCCCCCGAAATTTGGATCGACATGCGCGGGGACGCCGCTGAAAATAACTAGTACTGAAAATAACTAGTACTGAAAATAACTAGTACCGCGCGCGGTGAATGAACGGGTGAGAGCGCGAGGCACGCGGGGAGCCGTGGCACACGGCGACCCGCGTGGGTCGGCTCGAACCCGTTCAGAACCGCGCGCGGTACTAGTTATTTTCAGTACTAGTTATTTTCAGTACTAGTTATTTTCATTATTATTATTATTATTATTCTTATTATTCCTTAAAGTAAATCGCGTTTTTGAGGCCTTTCCCATACCCCAAAACTCACCAATTTTTGTGACCGCATCAATCCTGGTGTAAATTTACGTCTGAAAAAGGTTCGGGGAATGTGCGTCGAAAATTGAATGTGGGAGGGGCCAATAAGTGCGGCGCCACCTGTCCAAATTCACCATGACCAACACAAATATCGCACATGCACGAAATTCGGTACACATGTGTAGTGGGTCAGGATGAAGAAAAAATTACATTATGACCATGATCCAAACCCAACAGGAAATCCGCCATCTTGGGTTGATTGGCGATTTTTTGGCGATTTTGGCGAATTCGCAGCAATGGTATTTGAACTAACTCCTCCTAAAGTTTTCGTGCGATCACCTTCAAACTTGGTGAGGTCCCTGTGGACCAGTTGAGGAGCTCACGGTATCAAAAGTTCTTTCAAATGTCGCATGGCGCACGAGATAGGGGGCGGCAAAGTTCGTGATGATTCTGATGTTTCGCATCAGAAAAACAAAACTCTTATAACTTTGCGATGGAAGGTCCGATCCGAACCAAACTTGCTATGATTGATGATGGGCCATGGCTGAAGACGTCTATGAAAAAACGGTGAAGTTTGAAAACAGCGCCTTCTTGTGGTGAAAGAAAATACACCAAAAAAATTTTTTTTTACGATTTCGGGAATAACTTTTACACAGATAATCGTACCGCACTCAAAATTGGTGACAACAGTCAAAACACATGGTAGATGATGCGTGATCAATATGACGACAAATCGTTTAACGGTGTTGCCATGGCAACGACGCAAAGTCGTATTTTTTCGACAAAAAATCAAACTGCTACAACTTCGCGAATCCTGGTCCGATCTGAACCAAACTTGCTAGGATTGATGATTGTCCGGCCCTCAAGACGTCTATATGAAAATATTCAATTTCGAAAACAGCGCCCCCTGGTGACAGCAGACAATATGACAGCTGGTATATCAATTATCTCCTCCTAGAGCTTTTGTGCGATCACCTTCAAACTTGGTGAGATAAATGTGGACGAGTTGAGCATCAAAAGTTATCAAAAGCTTTTTAAAATATTGTATGGCGTACGAGATAGGGGGCGCCAAAATTGGAGATAATAATAATTTTTCACAACAGACAGTAAAACTCTTATAACTTTGCGACGGAAGGTCTGATCCCAACCAAACTTGCTATAGATGATGATGGTTAGTTGCTGAAGACGACTATGTTGCTGAAACGGTACATTTTGAAAACAGCGCCTCCTGGTGGTGGTAGAAAATTCTCAAAAAACAAACTGTTACAACTTTGCCAATCCTGGTCCGATCTGAACCAAACTTGCTGGGATTGATGATAGTCCGGCCCTGAACACGTCTATATTAAAATATTGAATTTCAAATACAGCGCCACCTAGTGACAGCAGACAGAATTACATTTATAGTTTTTGATGCTGCTCTAACAGGGATTGTTGTATCCACTTGAAACTTAGTATGTGGGACCCCAGACCCTTCCTCAACATGTCCGTAAAAGGTCACCTCCCTACAGGAAGTGGAACGCCCGAAACAGGAAGTAAAGTCTTACATTGTCCGATCTGAACAAAACTTGATATGTAAGACAAGGGAACTTCCCTGAACACGTTTACGGAGACGAACAGGAAGTTGGCGATTTTAAACAGGAAGTGCCCTCTAACTTTGCCGTACATTGTCCGATTTGCACAAAACCTTATATGTGAGTTACGGGACCTTCCCTGAATATGTTTACGGAGACGCCGTTGACCGAACAGGAAGTCGCCATTTTAAACAGGAAGTGCCTTCTAACTTTGCCGTACGTTGTCCGATCTGCACAAAACCTTATATGTGACACCAGGGACCTGTCCTGGGCATGTCCGTAAAAGGTCACCTCCCTACAGGAAGTGGAACGCCCAAAACAGGAAGTAAAGTCTTACATTGTCCGATTGACACAAAACTAGATATGTGAGTTACGGGACCGTCCCTGAACATGTTTCCAGAGACAAACAGGAAGTTGGCCATTTTAAACAGGAAGTGCCCTCTAACTTTGCCGTACGTTGTCCGATTTGCACGAAAGCTTATATGTGACACCAGGGACCTGTCCTGAGCATGTCTGCAAAAGATGACCTCCCAACAGGAAGTGGAATGCCAGAAACAGGAAATAAACTCTAAGATTGTCCGATCTGAACAAAACTTGATATGTAAGACAAGGGAACTTCCCTGAACTCGTTAACGGACGCGCATTTGACCGAACAGGAAGTCAGCCATTTTAAACAGGAAGTGCCCTATAACTTTGCCATACGTTGCCCGATCCCCCCGAAATTTGGATCGACATGCGCGGGGACGCCGCTGAAAATAACTAGTACTGAAAATAACTAGTACCGCGCGCGGTGAATGAACGGGTGAGAGCGCGAGGCACGCGGGGAGCCGTGGCACACGGCGACCCGCGTGGGTCGGCTCGAACCCGTTCAGAACCGCGCGCGGTACTAGTTATTTTTCCACTTGCTTTCTTTTTCTTTAAAAAAAAACAATTATTGTTTGGAATATATAATTAGGACCTGAATAAATTATTGGGTGATTTTATGTGTTCACACATCGGCAACTACTGAATGCTAATTCCAACCACATTTATAGTGTCATTTGAGTGGGGAACAGTCTACCTGTACTGTATAAACATATAAGTGAAGAAGTGCGTAATAATAGTGTTATTTTTACAGTGTTTGTAGCAAACTTTTGGGTTCTGGATGTGCACTGTTTTTTCCCCTTTTAAATAAGAGGATTTCAGTCTTTGTATTTACAAACATTAAATATTAAAACGTCAGCTTTTCTCCTGTCTCTCCTGAAGATCTCCTGACTCGGTTTCTGTTTGTTTTTGTTTGTGACGGTTCAATAATTCGGTAAAATACTGCTAAAGAATTGATAAAGCATGGAATCTTTGAGCCTTTGGGGATCCAACAAAGCCCACTCAAAACCTGCTCTCAGACAAATACAATTTGAATCAAGTGCAGATTTTGTATGTGTGGACAGGGTAAATCAAACACTGTGGACTGGGGTCAGAATGCCTCAAAAATGGTTAGCATTCTGTTGGGCTCAGGTCGTACTGTGACAAAGAAATTGCGGCATTTGCAGTGCAGATAGAAGGAAGAAAATAGAATCAAAACAGAGTTCAAAACAAAGCCGTAACATGATTTGTACAGCTCGAGTGATAGCATATAGAAAATACACTGTGTAGTAGAGAGAAGTTCAAACCTTGACCTAATTTAAAAAAAAAGGTATTCACCTAGAGTTATAGATACTTGCTTTAGTCCCTTATTCTCGTACATGATAGTACTGTAATTATAAATGTATCCCTGTCATCTAAGAAGTGGTTTAATGCAATATTTATAATATTAAGCTAAAACCCTTTACTGTCACATAGCGTCCGACCCACTTCCCCTTACATTACATTGTCATTTGGCAGATGCTTTAATCCAAAGCGACTTACAATAAGTGCATTTAAACATTTGGGTACAAACAAGAGCTAGAAGTAAGTAAGTGTTTCAAATAAGCCAAACTATAAAGCGCTAGTCATGTTTTTTTTTTTTTTTTGTCGTCGTCGTGACAGTATGTCCATTTGGAGACCAAACTGATCTCTATTGTCCTTGAGGACTCATACAGACAATCACCACAGAGGGAGAATGACGTGTAAAAGCTCATAATAAGAACATGGAAGAAATCAGTGAAGAAATGTGTGGCCCATCAGAATGTCATTATATGGTGAAAAAATGTAAGGCCACACCTTGAGGGCACCTTGAGGGCACCATCAGTTTTAATGGAAGCATATTGAATTTGTAATTAATGTGCGAAAACCATCATAATTTTTATTTGTCAATCTTACATATTTAAATTAGGGTTCTCACCTGCTCTCCAATCCATCGATATATTCCTTCTTCTTCTTCCTGCTCTCCTGGGCAGACTGCTTGTTACGAATCTTCCGGCGTATTTTCTTCAGAATCCTTTCTTCGTACTGATTAACAGAGTGTAGGCGATATATTTATTTATACATATTTATATATTTTTTAAGTGTTTTTATGGTTACGTTTGTAATTGGGTACCTTAGTGAGAGGTAACTGGCTGGGCAGAGTGACCCCCTCCTTTGCTAGCAGCTTCTTCTCATCCTCATTGAGAATCAGCTCTTGAATGGACTGTTGGGATGGCTGTGGGGGCTGGTGGTGAGATATGAATACTAATAATGAGAACATCACCATTGCAGTTTAATTGAGTTTATTCCACCACACACACACACACGCAGGCACCCCCCCACACACACACTCTCTCCCTCACTTTGTGGAGCTTCACAGGATGTGGTTAAATGAGAGCAGCCTATCAGACCATCTTCATCACTCTCATTTCATGGCTACCTCAAAGCAATTATGGCAAAGAGACCTAAGTTGCTTTCTGCCACTCTCTTGTTCATCTGATTAAACTGGGAATATGAGCAGTGTGCTGACATCTGAGCATGCGGCAAACTTTGAAAAGAAAAACAGATCTGTCACATTTTATCTAAAGCAAACAAGTTGTGTGTCAGAAGGCTTAAGAAAGACTCACAGAAACCCCTGAGCACAGCCAAGACACGTACACTCACCAGTTCCTGTGTTCCAGACAGAAGCAGGTCTTTAACAGTTAGAGGGAAGTCAGAGGACAGCTGTGGACTACCTACATCTGGAGGATATTGTGTAACCCTTGTTCTGCCCATTAGGAATGCAGGATCTGTATCCACACAGACAGAAGGGTACACACACAGTGGCATTGTTTGGATTGTGTACTCAACAATACCAATAAAAATGATTTAGACATGACATTCAGAGCCTCAAATACCCACTATTCTGCTTGATACCTCAACAAGTGTAGTTTCATATTTCATCAGCAATAATGTCAGTGATAGTTTGAGCACTATTCTGCAATATCTCAAATAACATATGGGATCTTGTTGTATCCTCTGTGATGCAAGGATCGCAGGATCTTTATGTGCAGGAATGTAGCCAATAGTGAGGTGATTTTTAAAATTGGGGTTACCGGAAACAAATGAGTTTGTTTTTATTTATTTATTTTCCTCTTTATCCTCAGTGGACACATCTATGTATGTACATAATGTGATTTCTTGCAACAGCTGTCCGTGTCAAATCCTCTGACCATGTGTCATCAATGTGTGTGTGTCTTTATTTAGCATACATCTGTACCTCCGCCCTAGACTACACTACAATGTGATTGAAGCTGATAGAACAAAAATCTATGCTATTGTTTTTGTTAGAGTAAATTAACATTTTTCCTTGTGTGTATTTGTGACTCACTGAGGTCAATGGAGACGTTGGCTGCTTCCAGGCTTGCCTTTGTTTGCAGCCTCTGACTGAAGTACTGAGTGTCCCCCGGGGGGGTCTCAGGGCGCTGAGGGCTGTCCATGTGGTCTGAGGGAGGGTCCTCACTGATCCCACTATCACTTGGAGATGGGGACCAGAGCGGGGACCCTGACACTGACACAGAATCATTTCCTCTCAGGAGGGCATTGAGAAAGTCGTCATCTGCCTGTTCAGATGGCTGCAGCATCTGCTGAAAGAAATAGCTAAATTATAAAATGGCAAGAAATGGAAATTTCTTTTGAAAGCAGATAGTGCTGTACACTTAAACGCCAAGGGCAGACTACACAACAAACAGATGAACATGTATGGAGTGCCATTAGAGGTCCCATTGTCAGAGACTCACATTTTGTTCCTGCATTGTCCAGCTGTGATGGTTGCTATGGTGTTCTGGCGCTTCCTGACAAAGAATTCCATCATTTTGATCAAACAGCCAGTGGAGCAGCTCGATGTCTCCACAACCCTGAAATGAGAACATTACATTTAAAAGACAACACATTGGGATATCTATGCTTACTCTTGATGACTTCACTTTTATGGGTAACAGGTCATGATGATCCTGCCGGGACACACTGTACTGTAAAATATAGATAAGGACCAATCTATCTGTGTGTACTCTACGCTGTCTCCTTTTAGACACAAAATAAAGACTTCTGTAACCCTTCTTCTAAATGCCGTCTGTATTTGAGTTTGTTCCTATGTATTTGTGCTTCTGTGCCTCCATCGACATTTGCTGGTGGGTTTTGTTACTTCTATCGTTGAAAAGGTTCCAATGTATAAAACTGGACCTACACCAACCAGCAAACTTACTGTACCTACCTAAGCACTGTCATCATCATCCTGAATCAACGGTCTGTCATTTATCTGAAGTTCGATTTAATAATCAGATGTAGGTTTTAATTTCCTCCCTGAAGCCTGAACTGCGCATGCCCCAGTAACCCACATTAGGACAACTATGATGTAATGAAAAGGCAATATTTAGATATTTACCTGATCTGGGCAGTTCTCCATAAGTCTCTTTTTGTTGGGCACAGCAGAGAGATCTCCAAAGATCCAACCAAAATATCCAAATCGCCTTGTTATGTAGCAGCTTTGTCTTTGTTCCTGAAAGTCTCCACAGTATCTCTCAGCTCTTCTTCACGGGTCCAAAGTTTAAACTCCAACTCAACACACCCAGCCAACTGACTTGCTGTGGGCCTATTGGCTATGAGGAGATATGATCTGATAGGTAGTGATTAATACGCAACTAAGGAACTTCACATGTTGCTATATCTTGAGACGGATGACGAGAAAAACATCAGAAAGGCCAAAGTCTGTTGTTTCCTTTTTTTGGAGAGCATATTGACAAATGGTTAGCTCTGACCTTTAGCATACATTCAGAGCATAGTTACTCAGCTGGGACAGTTCTTTGTCATTATTCATCT
Organism: Solea solea; assembly: GCF_958295425.1. Classification (NCBI taxonomy): domain Eukaryota; kingdom Metazoa; phylum Chordata; class Actinopteri; order Pleuronectiformes; family Soleidae; genus Solea; species Solea solea. The sequence goes on along the minus strand of NC_081142.1, from coordinate 5,074,853 downwards.
CTTCTCTCTATGATATTGTAAGATATCTGCCTTGAGATAAAGTACGTTGTGTGACATTACATAACACACCCTTATATTCTAGGTATGTGCTTCACCTCTACTGACTGGGAATCCAGTTGCTTGTAGTTGTTTGTGAAAGGGAATAAACAATTATTTCGTATGCTGGCGTGACGATTAAAGAAACTATTTGTAGAATAAGCCTTTTGTGAAGCTTTTAAACAAAATAAGTTATGACATTCAGACCTTTTGTTATGTGCTTTGTGTGTCCATTATTTCTAACTTTTGAGATTGTCTTTCTGGCCAGATGCACTGTATTTCATTTGTGTCAAAGTCTCACTTACCTCCCTTGAGTATTTGGTATCCATGCTTCCAGTCCAGTTATCATTATTTTCACATGCAGTTTGACCATCGAATACTTCTGTTTTTTCTAGCCTTTCTCTGCCTGCCTGCTGGTCAGCCTGAGAATCTGCAAGTTTAATAAGTCCAATGTTATTCTTCTAGTTCGACATATAGTAGTAGGTTGTACCCAGTGTTAATTGGCAAGATTTATGGCCACTTCAGGTACAGACCTTGTTTTTCTACAGCCCTTTTTTGTAACCTGCAGTCACTCAGTTTCTCAGCCAGCTAGTTTTCCATTAACCACCCTACTCGACTTTAAAATACAACATAGTCTGTTAGTTTTGAGCCCGCTTTCTCCCAACCCGACTCCAAGTCTTCAGCTGAGACGGTGAATCTGTGGATCCTGTTAACCAGAACCAGTCTCATGCTCAGCTGCTGCCAATTCCCATCAAACTGAAACTGAGAAAATACCCATCAGCAACTTCATTAGTCACACCTGTTCAATTGGTTATTGAAGCAAATACCTAAGCAGCCAATCACATGGCAGGAACTTAATATATTTTGGCACGTGACCTGCTGACATTTAAGCGAGGATCAGAATGGGGCTGAAAAGTGATCTAATGTGACTTTGATCGTGAGATTGGGTTGGAGGTTGTTGGTGGCAGCTGGGCTGGTATGAGTATTTCACACGCTGCTACTCTACTGAGAATATTGTGCACACTAATCTATAAGGATTCATTGAGAATTGTCTGAAAAGAGGAAACATCCATTAAATGGCAATGTTCTGTGTGAAAATGCATTATTGATACCAGAGGTCACTGTGGCCAGACTGTCTGGATGCAAAACACACCAAACCTTGAAGCACAAGGGTCACAGAACTAGAAGAACACACTGAATGTCTCTGCTGAGACTTAAGTAAGGGTCCTGTTCCCCTGAGAGAAAGAAACAGAAAGTGTTGAAGCAGTATCCAAGGCTTGAAAATATTGAGACGAATAAGTTACACGATAAGATTTATAACACTTGAGGGCCTATAAATTTGAGGCTATTGTATTGTCTTGGCATCTTGGACACACTGGGAAAATAGGTAACCAGGCACTCTTAAAAATGAACAAAAATCACCCTACCTGCAACTCTATACTGCAAAATATACTGAATTTGATTAAATACACAACATATAATATATTGATTATATATTGAAGTAATGGGCTTCACTGAAATTGACTTTTAATTGAGTCTTAATGTTCAGACGGAATAGCTGTTTATTGTCTTTACGCTAAGCCATAAAACTGATTTTATCTACAGTACAAACTGTCTGTACAGACACGGCAATCGTGCAGAACTTCTCATCTAACGCTCACCATCTCAGTATCCACAGTTCAGATGTGTGGGACCACCACATTGTTGCAGGTCATTTTGTCACAATTAATGTTTCACTGTAAAAAAAATGTCTTCATGATTTTACACATGAGACAAATATGCCTGTCCCCGCTTCTCTCCACTGCACCAGCATCTCTCCCTCACATCCCATCTGGTCTAAAGGCCAGAAGGAACAGTGGAACGAAGTCACTGCCAAACAGCAATCATATCTAAGATATTGACTCATTTGATTTCATAGCTCGAATGTTGTGATGCAGCACATTGGAGTGAGGGAACAAATAGCAACTGATCATCCTGTGTTAAACTTAGAACCACCATAGTAGCTGGGAGGATGAGAAGAGTTGAGCAGGTGAATCAGTGACTGTGGATGGCAGCGTGTACCGCGCAGTAGGCCTTTAAAAAGAGCATCAATGTCATCTGTCCACTGACATTTGAAGGGATGATAGGTAAGCTGTCGGCTAACATATCGCAGTTACAGTGTCTAGCCAGGACTTGCCCGCTGGGTTTTCATAAAAGAAGAATTGCATCAGCATTATTGCTTTGCTATCTATCACAGAAAGGTTTCAAAGGGCAACAGCCCTGCAATGATGATTCAACAAGCTCTTTAACTTAACAGCAAAAAAAAAAAGTGGTGCTCTGTACAATCAGAGTTATCTGCAGTAATAAATCATGTGTAATTACTTCAAACTCATCGGTGTTATCAACAGTATTATTAGATAGAGGCAGATGTCCTTTATGTCATAAACTCCGACATTTTCAGGTTAGGGTTAGGGTTGGGGACAAAAGACCTGTCGTATTGAGGCAGAACCTACTTTTTGAGGCTTCTGTTAGAGGTGTAGCAGTCACTGCAGTGAGTTAGTAAAATTGAATTACATCTCTCAAGTTTCCTGTATGAATAATTTAAAATAGAAAATTAGAACAGAACACTTTTTGTTAACGTAGGTGGTAGCTGGACTGAGACGCAGAAATGCCATAAGCATGTATTTGCTTGTGCCTCGTGGGGGAGACGCCTGCACACTTAAAGGTCATCTGCCTGACAGCATGTGAAATGATAATTTAAATGTGCTTAAAGGTAACAGTAATGCACTTGCCTTACTCTTATGGAAACATCAGCCTTCACCAATCTCAAGGGACATTTATTTTCTGCTACTCTTGCAGAGATTAACATCTTATCACCTAAAAGTGCATAATGGATGTAGTGAGGTGGACAGCCTGTGTCATGATGTGTTGATATGACATTTTACATTTAATTATTAATTCACCATTTCAGGACTACACCGTGCTGTCTTTCATATTCCAGGAAACAAAATGAGGGTCAGATGACAACAAAGTCTGAGATGGAAGATGCAACATGCAACGTTAATGACCTCTGAAAACAACACAGCTTTCAGATTTACAGATGCTGAAGGCCAACTGCCAATCATTTCAGTAAATATTATTCTAGTTGGAGCTAATGCACCGCAAGGCCACCCAGGTGATTTTCTTCTTAATTAGAATTTAATCTATCCATAACAGGGTTCAATATAAAAACAAACATTAATGTAATACTTGTATTGTAGCACAGTTTTTCAATGGTATGTAAAATTAAAGTCTTTCAAAGACGGCATGGTCTCTGACATTTTGGCATTTTTATCACACTGATGGATATTCAAGTGTTAAACTTTACAGATCATTTTAGCTTTCATCAGTCAACGATGCCATAAAATAGAGTGAGACATCATGATGGACAGCTGAGACTGTCTAACGACGAGTTAAGCCGATACAGGTTGTGAACAAACCCGCTCAGCTAAACTGCATTTCTATCCGGTAACATTTCCATCCATCTTCTACCGCTTTATCCTCAACATGAAGGTCGTGGGGGGGCATAGGGTGATAGGCGGGGTACACCCTGGACAGTTCGCCAGTCCATACCAGGGCCACATATAGAGACAAACAACCATTCACTCACACCTATGGTCAATTTAGAGCGTCCAGTTTACCTAATCCCCATATTGCATGTGGGACTGTGGGAGGAAGCCGGAGAACCCTGAGAAAACGCACACACACACGGGGAGAACGCTACTATACTCGAAAGATCTGTTGCAGATTGTTGTGGACCTATCAGGACGTTACAGTGTGTTTTTATCAAAACATTTTAGTGACTTTTTCCTAACCCGAGTCAGTAGCTTAAACCTACTCACACTAACCACATTTATCATCACCCTCATTTACACCATAAGTGCCACAAACCGATTTGCATTTAGCTTTGTATTAATAGAATAGGAGTAGTATTTTTGAAAAATTACGCTTCCCAACCTCAGTTTCCTCAGAGTTGAGAAATATCTTCATTCTTTTCTTTGTTACATGCCCACCAGTGACTGGACCAAGTGTCTGTTAGCAAAGATGGAGGACAATGAGGTCCCGTCGCCCTACGAGTGAGTCTAAAAAGTGCAGAATTAGCGTTGCAGTTTCAAGCCACCAAGTGTCACTGGTGGGCACATAGCATCAAAAAAAAAAAGAATGAAGATATATCTCGACTCAGGGTAAACTGAGGTTGGGAAGCACAATTTTTCAAAAATACTACCCCTATTCCAGTAATACAAAGCTAAATGCAAATCGGTGAAGTATTCCTTTGAAACACTATCATGTTGCTATGCACATATGTTGACATGTAAGTGCATAATGTTACCTCTAATACAAAGCAATTGAGAATGCAGTTTAGTGTTAGAATGTGTTTAGGAAACAAGGTTCAACCTCAGGATACAGACATGATTTTCTTACCGGAGCCAGACACTGAATTACAAAGCACCAGACATAACACAAAATAATATTTGGCCATTGTATTGCAAGGAATCATTGTTATGATTGTTATTTAAGCAGAATATTGAGAGCCAGGATAGAACTGCATAATATGCCAAACCACTCTTGGTGGAAACTTGTCTTCAGTCTTCAATCACAGGCCCGGCTGTAAACAGAGTCTGAACTAGAACAAAACTATGTTCCCTCCAGTGGCGGCCCGCCCCACCTGTCTCACATAAAGAAGTAGAAGATAGGAATCACATAAAATCATTTTGCAAAAACAGAAAAATTTAAATAAACAAGCCGTACATTATACAGACCGTAAGTAATCTGCATTTAAATGTAGTTTACAGACATGTCTCGTTATAAATGGTGCATGTGCATGTGCAGTGTGACATCTTCTCACATCTTCTCCACATCTTCTGCACAGCAGGTGAGACAGGTGATGACTGAGTCCATCATAGGTCATACTGGTTTGAAACAACATCATACTGTCAAAACAGGACAACTCTCTCCATCTCTCTCTGTGTGTGTCCCTCTCTCTTTGTCTCTCTCCGTCTGATCTTTAATCGATCACCCACCACTTCGATCTGTGTCAGTTGTTTTTCTTTTTTCTTCCTTTGATCCGTGTAGTGCAGCCCTCAGCTCTCGCCCTTCAACTCCAAGGATCTGCTCTGCCTGTCGCCCTATTCCCAGTTGTCGCCCTCCTCAGCCTGCCCCCTGTCTTTGAGGCCAAGGTAAGATTTCATTGTTGAATCCATAGTGCAGGAAGGATTATGGTCACACGTAGTGCCAGCATGAGCCGGGATATTGTCCCAACAGCGTGACACACATGATAAACTATTCAGATAAATAATGGATTAATGGTTCACTGAAGTTATCATTCAAAGTCCTGTGTGAAGTTTCTTTAAAGCTCCAGGGTCTGGAATTTATTCTTTGTCTATCAACAGAAATAAAATACAACATTGAAAATGATGTATTTATTAGTTTTGTATCACAAAAATCAAGAAAGGGTGAGTTGTTGTTACCATGTCTGTCATTTTGTATCGCCAGGTTTTTTTTTTTGTTTTTTTTGTTTTTGTTTATTTTGCATTTTAAGTTATTCAGCTGGTTGCAATATGCAGCTTCACCCTTAAATGCCACCATACCTACACACGGATCCCTTCAAAGCACTTTTTTCCCCCAATAATAACTTTGTCTCTCGCATGCAACCTACTGCCAACCCCAAAACCTCTCTGTATGGCCAGGTACCAAATGAATTTAACAGTAATTTATCAAAGTTATTTCTGATCGTCAATCATGTGAAGTTCAAACGACACTTAAATCCCTAGAAGCCTTAACCACTCATTTTCGCGCTGTCTACCTCTGTCTGCTTTTCTGCGTCTTTCAAATCACTTCAGAGTGATGTGTGTTTGACTCAGTTACACAATCTGTTCACACTCTGTCACTAAAAAAAGTGGATTAGCTCGACTTGAAGTAAACAAATCACTGTGTGATTATGGTCACACGTAGATGTATACAAAACAACCCATAAATTAATATTTAGCTCACACAAAATAAGTCGAGCTACTGCTGAGGTTAAACAGCTGACAAAGGAGTGATGAATCCCAGGTGTTGTGCAGCCATGGTGAAGAGAATGAGTAGATTGGAGTCAGGTGCGGATGATCAGGAGATGCTCGAGTCCCACCTGAGTCATGACACACTATGATTACAGTTCCCCTTTATTTTATATTTATAATGTAGACAGTAACATCGTTTTTAAATATTTGTCTTTTTAAAAAAAAATACCGTGTAAATTTGAATATACTCATAAGTTTAATTTAGCATCTACTGAAGGACTCACAACAATCACAACATACTGTGGCTGCAAATGATGTCACCAGAGTGAGATGGAAGTGTCTGTTTGTCTCTTTATTAGAATGTAAATTTATATCAAAAACCTTATGTATTACCATATCTTATTTGTCACCTTAAACGCAGCTGGATATCTTAAGGCTTTTTTTGAGTTGCGTAAAGAGGAGGGGGAATTCTTTTCAGCCGTATACACCACAGAAGTGGAAAATAATCTATCTACCATGAATACAAAGTAGCACTCAGGGTCTGACTTCAAGAGACTATTAACATGTCAAAGCAGCTATGAGACAACTGACTCATTTCCATAGAATCCCTTTGAGTTCTGGTCATCATCAAGACTGTGTGAATAACCCTGATCTGGGTGATGTCACCTATTTCCTAAAGAGAATTTAGATAGAAGATCGTGCAAGTATTCCAATAAAATACATTTCTATGGCAGAACTAATTAGACGCAACAATAATAAATCAATGATTACATTGCAATACGTGTGACTGCTTGAATGGGATTGATTTGATTTGTGTTTCGATAAATTAGCAAGTGCGTGATCTGGGAATTAAATGACAACTTAATTGTGATGGACTGCAATATTAATGAATCTTAGCCACAAAAGCACAATGACAAAGTTCACCAGCCAAATAATCCAGACTAAGAGAATCATTTTTCTTGAAAATCATCACAAACTTAAAGGAGAGCACTCACTGGAATGAACACGATAAAGCAGACATCACTTTGTGAGAGAAGAAATAACCACAAGGTGGGAAGAAAGAGGGAGCTCAGCTGTCTAATGCATTTTGTTCAATAGAGAAGCTTTCAAGGCAGCGTGGACTCAGGTGAAGACACACATGAGCAGTTCTCAGGCTAAAAGACACTGGAGACAATTGTACTTGTGATGAGGAGACAAGGGTCAGGACTCAGGCAAGGGGTAAAAGACTGAAGCCAATATGTAACGTGCAAAAAACCAACAACCAAAGGTTACAGTATGTTCAGCCACATTTTTCAAATCCTATTAAATTCCGACACAGATCAGATTTGGCAGTTTGCATGCGTTATAAGTCTCCTACCTCTGACTCATGTGAATATGACTGTCATCTGAAGTGGCACGCATGCACTCACTGCGTCTTTTTGCAGGCGTCATCAACGATATCAGAAAATCTCATGTGTCATAGAAGCGATTGCAGCAAATTAGTGGGCGCTGTTGTTGTTTGATTTGCCGCGCTGCTGGTGCAAGTTGATGATGTCAGGGGCTCAGTACATGTGCATACAGGCAAAAAGCCACATGGATTATGATACTCTGTTCTCACTCATGTTGCATGGTCACATATTGAATAAATATGAAGTGACACATCTGATTCCTGTGTCTAAATGGGTCTGAAAAATCTGAATGTAATCACCTGTTTCTGCCTTTCCTACAATTACCATATTTTCCTCCCATTATCAGAAGTGATGCAGATTAGGTGAATCTGTGAGTGTGATTGTATACTCAAAATAGTGCCAGCATGAGCCGGGACATTTTCCCAACAGCGTGACCCACATGATAAACTGTTCAGATAAATAATGGATTAATGGTTCACTGAAGTTATCATTCAAAGTCCTGGGTGAAGTTTCTTTAAAGCTCCAGGGTCTGGAATTTATTCTTTGTCTATCAACAGAAATACAACATTGAAAATGATGTATTTATTAGTTTTGTATCACAAAAATCAAGAAAGGGTGAGTTGTTGTTACCATGTCTGTCATTTTGTATCACCAGGTTTTTATTTTGTTTTTGTTCTTTTTTGTTTATTTTGCAATTTTAAGTTATTCAGCTGGTTGCAATATGCAGCTTTACCCTTAAATGCCACCATACCTACACACGGATCCCTTCAAAGCACTTTTTCCCCCCAAGAATAACTTTGTCTCTCGCATGCAACTTACTGCCAACCCCAAAGCCTCTCTGTATGGCCAGGTACCAAATAAACTTAACAGTAATTTATCAAAGTTATTTCTGATCGTCAATCATGTGAAGTTCAAACGACACTTAAATCCCTAGAAGCCTTAACCACTTATTTTCGCTCTGTCTACCTCTGTCTGCTTTTCTGCGTCTTTCCAATCACTTCAGAGTGATGTGTGTTTGACTCAGTTACACAATCTGTTCACACTCTGTCACTAAAAAAAAAATGGATTAGCTCGACTTGAAGTAAACAAATCACTGATGAAGAGACAGTGGTGATTGCTCTAAGACAGCAAGGGGAGCTCAGCTTCCTCTTATCCTCTTCCTCAAATATATACTGTGTTGTACACGACAGTGGAGCCTTTTCTGCCTGTCTGTCTGTAGAGAAACTGCTCGCTGTGTGTTATTTGCCCGGCGACATACTCGTTTGTACAAACATACTATTCCAGCGTTTCCTTGTTCTAGTTGTTTGTTTGCACAATTTTTATGTATTATGAATTTATGTATGAATAACTGGGCCTGAAATGAGCTTCCCCTGTTTCAAAGACCAGCAACTGCCACTGTGAACAGAGCAATCTGGAAAGATAAAGCAAACTGTATATTTAATAAGAGCTGGTGTGTCAAAACTAAAAAGAAGATGAGATTTCCATTTATTTATGTATAAATATATTGATAGGGAACACTCTTGGAGCCAACAATGTGTAAACAGCTGTGATTGTCCACACTAATGCCTGGTGGCATAAAACAATACTGTGAGTATGTCCTGTATATCAACATCCTGATCTGATCAAAGAAAAAGACCCAGATTTGGTGTCAGTTAATGTCACAATGTCAATCAGCCAGCGTGTAGAATGTGCAGCACATTGTGCTGATATTAAAAATGATTTTATAATGGTTTCAATAACCCCCTGATACTGTAGACAGACAGGCAGACAGAATAGATAGAGTGATCCTCTAGTGTGTCTACAGGTTATTTGCATCACTTATTTCACGAGCTTGACTTCATTTCACCTCTAATTTGTTAACCTACTTTGTTTCTTTTTCCTAACATGACACGTTGTGTTACTATCGAGGCTTTGAGCCGTGCCTGTGCAAAGGAAAAAGCTTTGAAAAGTTTTCCAAGGCTTGAAACAATCTTGTAAGATGCTGTCACTGCCTCAGGTGAAATCAGCGCAAGCTGAGGGGATTTATATCAATGGAACAGGAATGTTTGGGCATCAATCACGGTAGAGCTTAAAGACGTCAGTTCAAAAGGACGCCTCGGTTTGCAAGGTTACTTTTTGTTTGTTCGGGTGCAATATGTAAAACACAAATTCCTACCTTTTAATGCTGAGTGAGGGGTTCAGGAAAATGGGGACAATTAGAGTTGTAACACTGCACTTTACTCCGGCGTAAGTGTACACTATCTTAATAGCATGTTTGTCACTCCATCTCACTATTAGACGGCCTTTTCTGAATGGAAAATTAAATTTTTTGTCACTTTGTAAACTACTCACTCTCCTAAACCAAATTCCATTGAGAAAAATCAACAATTTTTGCTTGGTGGCACATGGAAACTGGTTTGTTAAGTTTCTGTTGCTCAGGTAAATCTGAAGGAAGGATTTCAAATGCAAAACTCACAGACATGTTTAAACTTCATGATGGAGGCAGCATTGGATCAACAACATCTGTACGCTGTTAACACGAGGTGCTGCTGCAGATTGTGCTGTGTGCCGTTTGGCACCCACTTTAATTTGATTTAATTTCACTATTTTTTGAGATCAGATCAAGATGTTGATAAAATGCAAGGGGAGTGCCTTAATGTAGCTACTTTATTTTAATAACGCCTTTATATCGCTTTCATTCTTCACAACTTTCTGTCCAGTGTAACTGTAGGTGTTTGTAGGTTATTTAACCCGTGGATGTTGCTCACTCACTGTTAACGGTCTTAAAGGGCTAATGGGTTTTACTGGCCCTTTAAGGGTATTCCAACAGGTGAAAGGGACTGGGTGAGGTATGATCTGCCAAATATTACCCTGATGAATAAAATCAGGACATTTTAAGCCAGAAAGAAACCTTTAGGTCACAAGGTACAGCACGTATACAGTGTTGACAGGTTACATGCGCTCCCGCAGGTGGAAATCACCTTTTGGCAGACAATCACTTTTGGGCTCAACACTGGCACTATGGTTTAACTGGATATAGCGCCCAGAGGCGGGGGTCAATTTAGAGTGTCCAATTGACAATGAGCAATGGGGATTGGGTACCTTGCTCAAGGGTGGGGGATTAGATTCAAATCTGCAATCCTACGGTTACAAGACCATTTACCTTCCGCTCAGCCATGGGCTATTAACACTATGCCCCTGTGGTATCATTTTGTTTCATGCATAGGAGTTTTGCACCTCAATGTGATTCCCTCCTGTGTGCTGCAACAGCAACATGGGAGATTGACACCCCTGTATTCCCTAAACATCACTTCTGTGAAGGCAGCTAACAAGCACGATGCAGAGTGCTCTAACATTCTTTCTGTAATAGAAGGTTTAATGACACTGAGCAAGCTCTGCCGCTCTTGGTTGTTAAGCATGTGAAAAAAACTCAGTCGGATAATGAAACACCTTGCTCAAAATCACGAATCATTCCCTTGACATTGTGAAATTCAATCAGGCAGAATGGCCTTAGAAAGTTGGGTTCGTTGTCAGTTTGTTTCTTGGATTACAGCATTGTGCCCGCCCATCCTCCTCTGTCCTTACCATCCACGGAAGGTCAGCACCATTTCTATTACTATTACTTGTGGAAGGAACAAGACAAGGCTGCTGCCCCCTCAGACCGTTGCTTGGGGAATACTGATCACCATAACCTCAGCAGTCTATTCCCATATGTAGGGTGTTTCAGGAAACACAAGACATTTTTACATAACCTTAGTTTTAAAATTACAAATTACTAAACTCATTTCTAAGATGAAACAGAAGAGGGGCCATTCAGACATGGAGATTCCCTTCTACTGGAACCTCATGTGCAGGACCAGCCAACCTCCAGGATCCACCTTCATATACTCACACACATGTCATTCAACCAAGCATGCACACATTCAGACACCCACACACACAGGAAAGGGAAATGGAAAGCACAACCCTGGGGGTCATAAAACACCATCAAAAACATAAACAACATGGAGAGAAAATTACATGTCTTTAGACTTTGTCGTAACAAGCTACTTGTTATGTAAGTTATACATAAGTTGTGTTTGCAGGAATCAAAATTATACTTGGACTGTCAGATTGTGTCACCTGACCTGTGTGGGAAGAGTATTTGAAGCACCTTCCATCAACATTTCCTTCAGGCCTTCACACACCACAGTTTTTCTTTTAGTCACACGCTATAAAAAGTTTCACTAAAGTCTTATTTGCTTGCACTGTGCCAAAGCAGAGAGATTATTGTCGACTGAGGAAGCCAAACTCCCAAAACTGAGCCCTTAAATTATATGTATTGATATTTAAGACAAAGCTTTAGGGGGAACTGGCAATAATTTATCACAAGTTAGTCATTACTTAGACTCGAGTGTCCTTACCTGACATGACCTGGTGGAGAAAATCCACAGTGGAATGTAGCTTCCATCTAGTGGTCAGAAAGTGTAAGTACATGTTCAGCAGCCACTGATATTTGCATATGTTGTTGATGTTGCTTTACTGTGTCTTGTGTGGTGTTGAGTGTTTCCTACAGCTGAATGCACATGTGAGCCACAATCTAAAGACTGAATGTGGCACATGACTAACTTCACAGTGACTTGCTCTATCTGCATTTCTGCAGATAATATATAAAAAAATATTTTAACAACATTTCTGTAGAAGGCAAATGAATGCACTTTTAATTAAACACGTTCCACACACAGGTAAAGATCTGTCCAAATATGAAACGCACTATTCAAAAACATGTAGTGAAAAGTTAATAATAGAAGAGAATTAAGAGTAAAATAATTTTCAAATTGAAATAGTTAAATACAAATGTTAAATCTGTGTAACAATATAAGTAGCCTGAAACAATATGAAAACAAACTAAATATGTATGATAAAAAACAACAATAATTGTATCTTCTATTACCATCCTATTGTTGCTACTGTACTTTAATGTAAATAAACTATTATGCTAAGTCAGTTCGACTGCTGTGCTGCATGATTTGAAGGGTTGCTTCACCTTGTTTAGACCTTTACCTGCTGCGTGCACTAACAGAACACTGTCAGTGTGTGTCGGCCCAGCTCTAATAAGAGAGGAGATCAAGTATACATGAGGATTTTGATCATTCTCAAATACCACCAATCCTCTGATACGTCTGAGCTCCATATTACAAAGATTTATTTTCCCCCTCCTGACATTTACACAATATATATTTTGAAAGAAGATACATTTTTTCTCTGTAAGTGCGTGAAACTGAGCGCAGGACACAGGTTAGGATGACGCAGACGTTTGAACAACAGGCAGTCTGTTGATATTTTTCCTGGAGATATTGAACAGCAGCGATCCAGACAGTCTTGATATTTACTTTGGTTTGTTATGACGTCCTGTATCTTAAAATAATATTGTTATAATAATAATAATAATGATAATAATAAATCGCCTTACAGGCTGGTGATAGAACAAAACTGCAACATCACAGCGGGCGATAAGGTTGTTGTGGCGGCAGCTTTGGGATGATAAAATTAATCTTAAACATATGAAAAATTGTTTCTTCAGTTTCAGGGATTCCTACGCTTCTCTTATCACGCGAGGATAATAACATGCTGCAGGAGACCAAGAACGCTCCTGAGAGCACAAAAACAAAGAAGCAGCTGCCACATGCAACCAGAACTAATTAAAAATCTCACCAAGGCTGGTATATTTAAAACATTCGAAACCATAATGGTAAAACAAACTCAATATGCAATTCCAGTCTGATATTATTATAAATAGTATACTGTAAGTGACCTGTGGGCAAAGCAAAGCGAGTGCATCATTATTGAGACTGCAAGAGACACTTTTCTGACCTTTTTCCCCACTAATGACTGTATTCATGCTCCATCCTCAATGGATTTAAAAAAGCGTGACACCGGGTTGCTCAAATGGTTGTTTTAAATTCAACGCTGTGTCTCTTTTGATTATTTATACACCAGAGAGGATGTGTGAATTTGTAGAACCTGCAATTATTCCTGTTTTGACAGCTCGGGATAAGGGGTCTCATTCAAATAACTTATTAAAATGTAATATTTCAAAAATAATTGATTGAATATTGAAGCTTAGCACTGATAAACTTTTACCTGTGCCAAAATACAGTATCATTATCGATGTGCAATACCATATCTTGTTGTAATTTCACACAGCCTGTACTCCTATTTCCGTTAAAGTTCACCTCACAGAAAAAACACTCCTAATTTCATAGTATGCACAACCAACTATGACAACACAAGTTTTACCCACACAGCTTATTCTTTTTTTTTTGGTTGCAATTAGCAACGGAAGACAAGCATGCAGGACTTGTTTATTTGAAAAGCTCTGATCGATATCACAGTTGTTCTCCACTTCTGGAGCAAGGACCTAAGAACAGAAGAGGAAGGTGCACACTGGCACACTGACTCCACAGTTCAGTCTGCTCTTATCACATCTCATCAGCCTGTTAAGCCACTCGCCCGCAACGCTGCCTCCAACGTGGCATGCCGTCATCACATCGCGGCCTAATTTGCTTGAACAACACCTTACAGTTGAACAAGCATGCTTTGCAATGCATAATCACAGCGCAGCGGTGAATTAGTCACCAGGGGACACGTCTCCACCTCTTAGCACTGATTAAACCACTACTTCTCCATGCCAGCCCGAGCAGAGAGGAAGCTTCTTTCCCTGAACAGCAACATCTTGTCATGTCAAGTTCTGCATAAATTCACCAACATTTGCTCATAAATAAAGTACATATGGCAAATTAAACTGTGTATGTTTTCCTTACCTATGAGTGTTATTGTTAGGGTTAGCATTTGTTTGCATTATATGCAAGGATGTGGTGGAAATACTTTGGGGAGGTGTAGAATATGAGTTATTAGGAGGTGTGTGTGTGTGTGCCTTTTGTTAAAAATACATTTAATCTGTTTTTCAGTCACATTATGGACAAAAATTAAATCCCCATAACTTAAATTACTACATTTTTAGGGTGAAGATATTTAGGTTAATGTTAGGGCCATGGTTAGTAGTAGGCCAGTAGTAATTATGGTTAAGGTTAGAGTCTGTCTCCAGGAAACACATGTAAGTCAATGCAATGTCCTTTGAAGTCATGGAAACCAGTGAGCGAGTGTGTGTGTGTGTGTGTGTGTGTGTCTGACTGTCTTTTAGTTTCGTTTGCAAGTGCACACAGAATGCAAAGTTACTCCCTCAGCTGCCTTTGTTTCCCCATGGACCCTGAACACATTGAGCCAGTCAGCCTCCATCTCACAGTCCAGTCTGGTTAACAAGCAGCAGAATAAACGCCAGCTAGTTAAATTATATGTAACTTTTTACTCCAAGCTAATAGTGTGACCTTTATTGATTTCTTGTCTCTGCCCTCAGCTCGGAGAAACACTAATGGCACTGGTCAATAAAAAAACCCTGAAGTGGAAGTTCTCAATACCCCTCCCTGTGTGTTGACCACGTCCCTAAAAATAGTCTCCAGCACCCTCAGAGGCTGCTGCCATGACAGCTCAGTGCTCTTATTCAATATGAGCTGCTCTGTTTGTTTCCCCACTGCACATGTAAGCAGACTAACATGCTGAGCCATCCACCAAACACATACTTCAACTCACATCCCTGCCAATTCCCTTTCACACAACCAGCCACATTCGGTCAGTACCCTGCCTCTTTTAATCAATAAATGTATAACACCATGAACTGAGCATAAAATAACACTCAGACTTGGTCACGCACATCGAAAACAAACAGCACGTTCAGCAACTATATTTCATTCTGCACTCTGGGGCCCGACTGCCTCAAAGAATTACATACTCATATCAAAAGAACAAGTTCACAATAATAATAATAATAATAATAATGATAATAATAATAATACAAATCCTTGTGTCTGTGAAGCTACCACTCAATGTTTTATTGACTGCTAATGTCAGTGTGTGCCTCAGCTTGCTCATGTCTTTCTCTCTGCACTTGCACTGATCGACCTTTGCAGAAAGAAATATTATGAACACAGTTCAATAGAGCTGGAATTATCCCCAATTCGCCCCCAAAGAAAACAACCAGCTGCCCTGGATAACCCATGTTTTTCATCAAACTTCTCGGCTTTGTTGACCCGTCTGTTTTTAACTGCAAACCATGACCCGCTTTACTGTACTGAACAACCTTTCCTCACTTCTACAGGTAGGGACGCTGCATTGAATTCAGATTAAGTGTAAGTCAAAGTTCTAGGATTGGACCTGTGTGGTGCCGACTCCTGCAGCAGCAGCAGCAGCAGCAGCAGCAGCAGTATTGATTCACCTCACAGCCTTGAGCCTGCTGTCACAGACAGTATATCACTTTATTTAATCCACTGTTAAATTGGCTGCAATTAGAAATCTGTCCAGCAGATGTGATTTTAGTTGAATGGTGGTTTTGTGGCTATACGTTGAAGGCCAAACTGCACCCTCTGTTTTACATTACTTGTTTTAAAAATGGGTTTTTCACATGTCAGCATTTGTATTTAGATGATGGATTTGGATCTGAGTGCTATTGACAGAATTTGCAAAGAGAAAGCAAATGATGCAAATAAAAGCTTCTCTTGGGGGATTAGCCTGTGTGCTATTTGGAAAGTACTTACAGTAAGTCTCCTAATTGTGGTTAATGTTTGCTGGTCCCTTGACTCAACCTAATGAACGATTGCCGATTACAATACCACTAGCCTTGACTTGCATTCACTTTACAGTCATATAACTTCTCGTGTTTAATCTAGGGCACTCACTATCTTGTTTTTATACCTTTATTATTACAGTATATTTCAACACACTTTGAAATGTTAAAATACTTTTGTTTTAAAAGCACAGTCGGGAGAAATAGTTGATAAATAACGACCGACAGGATTAGCGGTATCTTTTGCAGACAGATCCAATCACTTTGGGGAAAAAAATAATAAACACTATTTCTGCCTTATTCAAAGAGAGGGAGCACATAGATGAGCGACTGAGAGCAGACGTGAGTCACTTTTCTGTCAGATACAGATATCTGTTTTATTGCCTAGGAGATATTAAAATAAATGACATTTGCGTTGCTATTTCGGTGCAGGAAAAATTAGTAATCATACATAAATAAAGGCATTACACTCGAGATCAGTCCTGTATAAAGTACCTTAAAGGGATACTTAAGTAAAAGTATATGTTACCAGAAAATGACCTTGGTAGAAATTGAAGTCACTTTTTATAATAATACTTAAGTAAAAGTCTTGAAGTATATGACATTTACGGTACGTAAGTATCAAAAGTTATTTTCTGATATAAAATGTACTTCACTTTTAGGAGTAAAAGTATTTAAAAAGTGAGGAGTTTGGATTTAACCATGGTGGCTCAGTGGTATGGCGAGTTGTCTTTCAGCTGGAAGGTTGTGGGTTCAATTCATGGCTCTGTTACACTTTAACCTGTGGGAATGGGTATGAAAGATGGGTGAAAACTGTAGTGTAAAGCAGCTCATCAAGACTAGAAATGCTCTATGCAATTACAGACCATAATACCAACTCTTCTTCTTTGATAGTTATGTGTAATGTATTGGAGTACACAATTTATTTAGGAAATGTAGTAGAGTAAAAGTTGCTAGAAATATAAATAACAAAGTAAAGTAGAGATTGAATTTTTGTAATTAAGTATAGTATCAAAGTATTTGCACAACACTGCTGGAGATGGGAGTTGCTGATTCTTAAAAAGCTCTGTCAAAACAATAAAACAATTTTAAGATTCTTGGGGTAGAAGCAAACCTTAGATTTTCAGGAAGTTTGAGGGACAAAAACAAAAGGCTGCTACTCCATGGTTTGTTCAGTGAGCAGACAAACAGCTGCAGCTGCTACACAAAACCCCCCAAAACAAAACCAACTTTGAGAAAAAAGTAATTCCCTTAATATTTCCCAAAGCTGAAGTACTTAAAACGAACACTGGGTGTCGCTCCAGAGCGTCTAATATCGCTATTGTGCGTTTATACTTCCACGATCGCCCCCTCTTTCGTGCCTTGCTGTGTGTGTGTGTGTGTGTGTGTGTGTGTGTGTCGGATAGAAAGTCAGCCCGGTTTCCAGCTGAGAGCTTGCTCTCTCATAGAGTGTGTGTGTCTCCCAGTGTGTGTATATGTGAGTGAGTGTGTGTGTGTGTTGTCATTATTATCCACTGTGCTCCTGCAGCTCAGAATGGCCAGATTCACTCAGACTGAAACAAGAAGGCAGCAGCATCATCCTCAGCAGCCCCAGTCCGCTTACTCCAGCCTGGTTTTCACCGGACCGGGAGAACCACCGACCCAACAACCACTACTATTTATCCCACACCAGCACCAGTACCCTCAGTTCACATTCCCGAAACCCATGAACGGGTCAGAACCCATATCAATTCATCCGGAGAGCGGCAACATGAAAGACCAAGATGCCATTAAGCTGTTTATCGGGCAGATACCGCGGAACTTGGAGGAGAAAGACCTCAAACCTCTGTTTGAACAGTTTGGGAAAATCCACGAACTGACAGTTCTCAAGGACCGATACACCGGCATGCACAAAGGTAACGTGTCAAACGTCTCTCATGGCTGCGAGGCCCTTATTTATCGGAATAATTGTTTATTATTAGGAGGTGTGTCCTTTGAATGAACATGTGTGACAATAGTAAAGTGAACCGTTTATATTTGCGTGTAAAATAAGTATGTATTCATGTTTAATTTAGAGCTAAAATAACTTCATTCCAAAACAGTCGTCGTTTAACAATAGTTTTTTTTCATTTCCTTTTCTCTTTTTTTTTTTAGTATTATCATCTTTTTATGTCACTTTTTTGTGCAATTGCGATTCAAAGTGCACGTTCTTCATTTTATTGCAATTGAAGAGTATGTTTCCCCTTAAGTGGGGCAGAAGCTGCATTTTTAAAAAGCCTCTCCTCGTGCCATGCAGTCCCATCTTCCAAGGCATCATTTATTCATCCATATGCTTCCTATAACATCTCCCCCATGTGTGGATGGAGCAAGACTGAGGCGCGAGAGAAATCAGTTCAGCGCCACAGTGCCGTCTCTCCGTCCACGGGGCGCGAGAACTGTCACAAGATGACGGACGTCGCCACGCAGAGTGGGCAGTGATGCAGTGCCGCTTCCGCTGAAATGGAAGACTGAGGGAGGCAGTGGGTGTAAGTCCACTCAGCTCACCGTGCACACTGACAACCTCCACCTTCCCCGAGCAACAGTCCACTGAGGATGACTGGGTGGAGAAGAAATGTCACGACATGCAGTGTAGACATCATCATCATCATCACCATCACAAACTTTACTTTTGTTCATTTAGTTTGTGTGTGTGTGTATAAATCACATGCAACACAGGTGTAAATAATAACCCTGTGACATTTAGACTTTCATTTATCATCATATATCACCGTGAACTGCCAGCAGTATCATAATTATTGGATTTACTGTAATTATAAATCCACATGATACACTGTTGATATTGTCTGCAACACCGTATCATAAATCAAAGGGAGGCGAAAAGAAGATCTCATTCTTTTGCACGATATTTTACGGTTTGATCCTTAAAACTTGCCCCAGTCGACCACAGAGCCACGCAACCACGTAGCCATGACTGTCATTTTGTCACAGCTCTTCTCTCGCTCTCTCTCTCTCTCTCCGAATGCCATTTTAGATTCTTCATCTCGCATCTTCGTGCAGAGCAGATGCTGATGTGTGAGTGATGTTAGTGCAGGAGATAAGCCTTCCATTGCAGTGACATTTGGAAAAGACAAACAGCGATCTGTGACAGTGATGTAAATGCCGCTTGCTAACACCGCCAACAGTGTCATGTCTACTATGACATCGAGAACCACCTTCACAGCAATCGGAAATGTCTTTCCATGACACTCATGTGCGGAACCCTTTGCAGACTTAGTGTTCAAGGGAAAAAAATGAAATGATTATAATTATAATAAATGTTAAACTTGATGAAGATGTCATACCAGCTATCATTAGCCACCGCCAAAAGTGATCTTATGACTGATAGTCAGCTTGTAGACAGGAAGACACTTGGCCTTCATGTACGTGTGTGTGCGCGTGTGTGTGTGTGTGCCAACATGCCAAAATGCCATTGCCCTGTGTTGCATAATGATTGCAGGGGTTTTGAGTGAGTGTTGCTTCATTAAGGTGTCAGGGAAATGATAATTTAGGCTCCTGGATGTACTTTCATAAAGAGAAAATAACACATAGAAGCCGTTTGACACATGCATTTCAACTGCAATCTTTTATTGTCAGAAGTAGAGTAAAATAATTTACTTTCTTACGATTATTCTTATTATTTCAGCCCTTTATTCTGGTGGATACATAACTAACAAACATTAACTCGGGTAGATGAGATTGTCCAACGATCCTGGCCCTGCATTTAAGGCGTTTCCCTGCTCCAACACACCTGATTCAAATAAATGCCTCGTTACCAGACGTCACAGTCCTCTGACCATTAGAATCAGGTGTGTTGGAGCCGGGAAACATCTAAAACGTGCAGGGCAGTGTGTCCGCAGGACCAGGATTGAGAAACACTGACATAAGACAGGATAAGATGACTTAAAAAGTGAATTCTTTATTTCTTAACATCTCCCCTTTTTTGATTAATTGCAGGCAAGTCAGTGAAATGAAACAGCTTACAGTGTAATGAATTCTGGTTCAACAATTGACACATAATCAAACCCTCAGAATAATCTGTGATGAGGTTATTTTCATAGTTCCATAGGGATCCAGTTAGAAAGACACACGTGACAAATGCACATTCTTTGTCGTCATTTCGTCTGCATTTTGCTGTTTTTATATTTCACGAGAAACTCAAGTGCAGAACTCCTCGTAGAGAATGACAACATTTCCGCATTATACCGCGCCCACTTCACATTTCTGGCCAATCGCACAGTATCGTTGTCGAACAACGCACAAGCAAAAAGTTCTTCCCAGATGAACTCCAAAAAGGGGGCTGCAAGAAAATGACGTCATTCTTTTCTCGCAGCAGAGAACACATTTCCCTGTTCTTGCGGAGTTTGTACAGACCTTTACTCTTTGCCCCCACACCCCCTCATTCACTCACCGTCCATCCCACACCCCAGGTAATCCACGAGGGAAAACATGGGATTAGTTTGTAAAGCGTGATAATAATGCACGGCCATAATAACTTGACTCAGGAGGATTAGCAAATGTGCATTGTCTGAAGCAGCGGTCTCTCGGGTGATCAGCTGGTTGCCTCCCTAAACAGTGACTGCCTCTGCCAATTAAAAATTCAGTCTAGTCTGCCTCTTCAAATGATTAATTCTGCCCACGCCATCGATGGCCTGCCAATTATTGTCGCCCAATTGGTATTAATAGGTAGAGGATTTCCTGATGTTGAATTTATCCCAGACTGTGAAAACTTCTCCCTGCGGCTCTAATTAGCGTCCATTTACAGCACATGTAGAACACACACTTCCATATGCACATGCATGTATGCAGAACCAGGGCTAATGGGTTGTCATGAAAAAAGTAGTTTTCTTTTTTATTTATGTGTTTGCATTGCTGCTTTTCAACTTTCCTTTTTAGTTTAAATTGACAGTTCTCCTTTGAAAATAAAAACTGAACGTGCCCTCAGAGCAGAGCTCGCTATTTATTTCGGCTGTAGATTTCTGTTGAATTGCTCTATTTGTCAAGATGGATTATATCCTTTGGGTTTGACTGAGATTGACTAATCTCCCCTCATTCTGTTGAGTAACGTGTACTCAAAGTAGAGCAATAGAGCAGAAGAGAGAATATGTTCTTTTTTTACCTGCAGGTGTGATTCAGCAGAGCAGAAAATGCAGAGAGACAAAACAACACTCATAACCGCTCCAATCTGCCAGATGAGGCTGCCCAGAAATATTAAGCCAGTGTCGAGTATCATTGTGTTAATGCATTAATAAATGGACCAGAGATATTGCCATATACCTCAGCCAAGCAGAAGCACAGTCAATCAAATAATAATCTAATGAAATATTTATTCATGTTTTTATTTCTTTCATCCTCTGAGTCAGGCTGATGGATAGTGTTCCTCTGTGGGTGGTCCTCCCTGTAAACAGGAGCGACACAAGGAAATAGGAAACGCTGCAACGGCATATGCGTTAAACCAAAATGACACAATATTAATATGAGACTAACGTTTTTACTATACACTAAAATGAAAAGGCATGAGCACAGATTATAGAAAGCTCTGGGTAGTTGAAGTCTTTGGCTTATTAAATTTGATCGAAATCGCAATACAGCCCAGTGCAATCTTCAAATCGGAGGAGGAGGAGGCGCAATATTTGTTAAAGCTAAAATGTGTGTCAAAATATCATTTTAGATTCATTACTGTCTTGACCTATACAGCACACATCTTATTCTACAGACTGAAGTAAAGATGTTCCGATGCCATTTTTTCCCTCCCGATACCGATTCCGATACTTGGCTGTGGGTATCGGCCGATACAGAGTACCGATACCGATACCAGTGTGTTATAAAAAAAAATATATCATACTATCTGCATGACTGTGATATGATTATCATTGGTGGTAAAGTTTGGCTCAGGTTAAACCCTCTGTAAAACATGAACAAATACAGCAAATGGACAACATTTATTTTTTACCGGTGATATGTTATTTAGTTTTTCAGCTTGTATGTTTGTTTTGACTCTGGTCCAAACACCGCAGCACTGGCAGAGCTTCATGTTTCCATGACGACTGACCGGGAAAGGACGCGCGTGACATCATTTTTACATGACTCCAGATTGTTAAAATGAGTCTCTGAAGTAACGCTAAACTTTAAAAACAGAGGCATACATACGCAGGACACAGGTAACTAACGGAGCTAGCGCAGCTAACAACGCTAACGGAGCTAACTGGTAAATACTGCCAAACCGCCGACATGAGCTAACGTTAGCTCCTTGTCTACAGGTGTCGGGTGATCAGTTCTTCTTCACACCCCTAAAACGGCACAGCGCAACTTTTTCAAGAGCGGCGAAGAAGAACCGTGTCAGAGCTAATGGAGCTCTAATAAATTACGTAGTATCGGATCGGTGCATGGACTCCAGTATTCGCCAATGCCCACATTCTCGGCAGTATCGGAGGCATTTCCGATACTGGTATCGGAATCGGAACAACTGTAGACTGAAGAGAACATCTTTGTTTCTCACAGTTCTGCACAAATATCACACTTTAAATATGTCCTCGAATGAAAATGAAAATAATGACGTAAAAATTTGCGTTCCGTCCGATATCACATCGCAATCGCAGTTAGGTATTTATTTAAAATCGTTCAGCTCCAGCTCTGTATGGCATCAGTGGGAACATTCTTCTTCACAATGTGCCCCCTCTGGTGCAACAATCATCCTCCGACTGTCCGTATAGCCGTCAGAATTAAAGTTTGTATGCAAAATAGCAGCCACTGAGCTATGATTTTATTTACAATTACCCGCACAGGTTGAGACTCACTTGTTTTAGTGTAAAAGAGGCTTTACTGTCCTCTTTGATAGAAGGAGCGTGTGCATTAATCTACATGTGTCTGTTTTGTGGGGGTCCTTATGGGAGGTGTCAAAGATCATGGCGCTGTTGTAGGACAGCCTTCCCCTGAGGAAACAGATGGAATACATTCAGTTACAGACCATAAACACAGCTGTATAAGTGTCGTGAATAATACTTACATAAACACACTGTGATATCATTATTCATTTAATTAAATGAAATAAGGTTTTAGGAAGAAATAAAATCCTTTCCTCCTGTGTATGAGAAAAACTGCGTTGCTGGGAAAAAAACAGTTCTCAGTCTGCTTGCAGTCGTGTGCAGTGATTCGGTTTAACAAATCTTCAGCAAAATCTTCTGTCAGGGCCAGTGAGTGAAGGCCACCGAGCCAAGCTAATGCAGTAACAACACTCGCCTCGCTATCTTTAAACGTCTGTAAATATTGTAATAAGCAACAGGGCATTCCTCATAAAAGATGCAGCAGCTCAACTGGTACTGACAGGCACTATGGGCCTTGACTTCCAGATGAGGAGTGTGGCCTCCTTCTTCTCCCTTTTCTGTTGGTTTTCCAAAGAGATTGCCAATCTCAGGTGCCGACAAGGCCGTGCTCTGCTGGAGGTTAGTGTCTGCAAACCAAACCTACCTAGCTTTTATTCTGTTTTGCCTCTTACCCCCCCCGAAATCTCTGCCCAAGAGAACCTTTCAGATGGATTGATTTCCTGCACCGATGCAACAGTCATTGTGCCTTGCAGTACATTTTGCTTTCCATATATTGGAAGTGCCTTTATTCTGTGACCTTTGTGGAATATATTTGCTGGTGCCGTGTGTCTGGGAGTCGGGATAGAAGTGGGAAGATGTACTTAGAGGTTTCAGGGGAAAGATATAGGCTCACTTTATCATAGAGACACAGGTTTATGAAAACAGTACTTTTTTTTTTACTAAATGGACAAAAAGAAACTCTTGCCTTTGCAGCAAGAAGACCTGGGTTCGCGACCTGGTTGGAGCAAGGGTCTTTCTGCGTGAAGTTTGCATGTGTGTGCGTGGGTTCTCCGGTTTCCTCTCACAGATTTGGGGATTAGGCAAATTGGACACTCTGGTTCTTTGTCTCCATGTGGCCCTGTGATGTACTGGCGAACTGTCCAGTGTGTGACCCCGCCTTTTACCCTATGTCAGCTGGGATTGGCACCAGTGCCCCCTGCAACCCTCATGTGAAGGATAAAGCTGTAGAAGATGAATGAACGAATGAATGAATGAATGACATCAGTTAAACAGTTAGCAGTAGAAGATGCAATAGAAGAAGCTACATAAGTAGTAGGAGCACCTGAGTTTTTTGTTCTCTTTTTTTAATTGACCGTAGGTGGGTAGGTGGGTGAGAGTGAACTATGTGGCCCTGTGATGGACTGGTGACCTGTCCAGGGTGTACCCTGCAACCCTCATGTGGAGGATAAAGCAGTAGAATATCAGTGAGTGAATGAGTGAGTGGACATAATAAAGCTCTATGCTGGTTTTCTTTTGACTGTGGACTTTGCCAGCAGTGCTGTATTAAGAGACATGAAAACCACAGTTCTAACCAGTTTACCATACAACTAACCTGTTATTATATATTTATTATGTAACAAGATTTGGTTTTCACTGCTTTTTTAATCAAGTTTCCCGTGTTGTGGTTTCTCTATGTTTAAAGTTTTGATAATGTTGTTGTGTTCTATGTTAATGGCAGTAAATATGACAACTAAGCTTGCAGCACTGGTCAAATAAGTATTTTAAGGAGACAAAAACTTGTATTGCTATATTGGTTTTGCAAAAGAAAAGGAGGCAGTAATGCTGCATTACAGATTCCAAATGCTATAAAAAAATACATAAAAGAAGGAGTAATGTGAGTCTATTAGAAATTGTTATAGGTTCTTTCTCATACCTGCACTAACAGGGTTTTCGGATTGAATAAAAGGATATTTTGTTGAATTATCTGCAGTATATGCAGGTCTCGTTTTTCTCTCCTAGTCTGTAGAGATGTACCACCTTCTCGTTCATACACAAAGGTTACAGCTATTTCCTTAGTCTAAATAGAGAGAGACAGAAGCCTATCTATTTTGTATGGGTAGCTTAGTAGAGAGTGCTATAGCCTACAGAAGAGAGTGTACTCTTATGAGGGGGGAGTTATAAAGGCACAAAAAGAAAAAAGGAGAGAGCAAGGGAGGAGGGGGTTGGTGGTTTCTGTTAGAATAGCATGAGCTCTTTAATGTTGTGTTTGAGCCTGACTGGGCACAGATTCATTTTAGAGGGAAAATGAAATAACAAGAGAGAGGGGAGAGAGGAGATTTTAATGCAATGTTTTGTGATAATCCCTCTCCATTTTGGAATGGTTTAGGAGAACTCATGCGATAAAGCCTTGTACAAGCCTGCAAAATAATAAGTTATTTGTCTTGCCTTATAGTACTTTGCCCTTGGAGGCCTCGCTAACCTCATGTTTTGACCAGAAAACAATCACAGATTAGTCAAGCTGTCACATCTCTCTGATCGCCAAATGGCTGAGCTCTTGATGCTGGTGTGGGTGAACAATGCATACATGTTATACATGTATCTGTCTGAGAGTGCACGCAATAACAAAGCTGAGCGGCTATGATTTAGCACTTTCACTTCATCCCTCTCTGTCACATAGCCCAGTGTGACAGAGGGTTATTGTAGAGGGAGGATGGCACATGTATGCAGCCAGGCCCACAAGGCAAATGACAGACAGGCACATGGGCACAGAACAATGGATGTATGGTGGAGACGAAAATTGTTTGTCTGAGATGCAGAAACAAATGGTTGCTTTTATCCCGAAGCAATGGGAGAAGAGAGTGATGGCTTAGCTTAGGACATGGAGGATCTCTATGACAGGTTTAGAACTGGAGGGGTGCACTGGGGATACAGGGTGGAGGACTATTGACTGTATACATAAATGGACACAGTGGTCAGGTTGAGGGAATGAACTCCTGATGTGAAGCCTCAAGATTTACAGTTTGAACAACACCGTGCCAATTTTTGATACTAGCTGTCAATCACAAATGGAATCCACTTGTATGTACCACACTTTATTGTTTACTTTCCTCTAAGTGGGAATGTAATTTACAAAATGTACATCGTATTCTATTGAAAAAGAGGTGAAACTAGAGACTTAGATCATTAACGCTTCAGAGAAATTCTTACTGATGTTATAAATCAAGAGAGAAGGAGGCTCATGTTGCCATAGAGTTTCCACCTGGTGGCTACCTGCTATTTCTTACTTACAAGGTGTCACTGTTCAAACTGGAAGTCTACCTTTGATTACATAGACTTCAGTCTATGACAAGGACAAGCAGAGGCCACATTTGGTATGTGTAAAAACTAATAGTTATTCCAATATTAACTCAGGTGCCCCTACTGCTAATGTAGCTTATTCTATTACTAAGTTCTAACTGTTATTATTCATTAATTAATTAATTAATCTTCTACCGCTTTATCTACCACATGTCACCAGTCATCACACAGTCAATGTAGAGTGTCCAATTTGCCCAAATCTGCATGTTTTTGGACTGTGGGAGGAAACCGGAGAACCTTGAGAACCCCCCCATCCCACACACACACACAGGGAGAACTGCTTCTTCCGACCAGGTCCCAAACCTGGCTCTTCTTGCTGCAAAGGTGCTAACCACTACACCAACCATGAGGCCCACTGTTGTTATCCCTGAACTTCAAATAGAAACAACAACTAATGATAGCTGAGACACGTTTACAGATGTTTATTTACAATATGATACCATCAACATTCAGACCATTCTCCACAGATATGAAGCAGTCCCCATCATATTTAAGATCGAAAACTGTCTATGAATGTTCAGGTCCATCAGGGATGTTTGAAGATCCATGCTGCTCAGCATGGTTATATATAGAAATTCTGTGGTATTTCCGAAAATAGGTTAAGCTGCCGTCGCTGCACTGCTGGCATGACATCACTGATTGCCTGCCAGCCTACCCCCCAAAAGACTGCTCCCATACTGTGCTCAAAAGAACGCAGAGAATGGGGGAGAGACGGCTGCAGGGCTCTGTCCCCCTCATCTCTCCCCTCTGTTCCTCCCTCACACCCCCTTGCTTCCATCACACAGCCATCGCTCCCCTTACCCCTCCCATTTATCTTCCCCAGTGAAGGAGCAAATGCAGTATGTAACAGCCTGTGTACTTTATTGCCAGAGACACAAACTGGTCTGGGGCTTTGTACTGGAGATGTATTGCATCAGTATATATGTATTTCTTTTTCATTTTTGCATGTGCGATACAAGCAAATTGAAACTTGAATGGTGCAGAAGAGACAAATGGCGTATGGAATTTGTGTTTCAGTCATTATATGATAATATGGTTGAATTAAAATGGATAGACAGTGAGTCTGTCTGTCTGTCTGTCTAACTGTCTATTCTTCCACATATCTATCGTTCCACACCTTATGTGACTCCCTGACTGTGCGTCCATAATTAGACAGGCAGAATATCTCAAGAATTAATTAGGCTGTATGTGGTTACTATAGGAATATGTCAATGCCCTTAACACCCTGGTGCTTGTTACTCAGACCATTAGTGTTAATTAAAGCTCCTCTTTCTTTCAGTAGTGACACGAGACAAATAAACACAATGAAAGTAGGGACAGCGACACAGAGTCGTATTTTTTCTTTTCCGTGGCATGCAGGGTTGTAATTGAAAATATGTGTCTACGTTCCATTCAGTGCATACATTGAATGGAAGGAACAACAATAAGCAGCAGAGTAGTCATTACAAGTTTGCTTATAAAGATGTGTACAATTAGTGTTTCCTCTCAAGGTGGCCTGTGTGTAGTTGTATAATGAAGAAGAATGTGAGCGTGCTTTTTCTCCCCCTCACACACATTTTTCCACCACGTTCCTCTTTCAGTCACTTCATCCAAGCTACCCCTGGGCCTTTGAAGTGCTGTCTTTAAAGGTATCTCTCAATTTGTAAAATCAAAGTGACTGAGAGACCTGCTTGGTCTCTCAGTCCACAGTCAGTTTGCCGCTGCCAGTCATCTATGAATGTGGCTCTGCTATGATCAATTGATCTGTCCCAAAGGTTTAAAGGCTTTTAACCTTTTGAAAGAGAACGTTAGGAATAATGTATCCGGTGCATGAAATCAGTGGAAACACAATATATGTTGTATACAACAGGAGATAAATAGGTGGGAGACAAGTGAGAACGATGTTATTATTTCCCGTTGCTTTGACTTGTTTGTTTTTCTAAGAGGTTGCTGTGGTACAAAAAGAGGAGATGCAGTTTTCTGACTTTCTTGCGAGAGGGCGGGGACCCTCCGAGAAACTTTTATTGATTTCTGTGTAAATCCCCTGGCCCGAGCAGACTTGGCTGGACATGGGAGGGATCGAGAGACGGGACTTGGCAGGTAAACTCCCATGCCCTCCCAGACGTAACACAGCGTGAGGGAGTTAGTGTGAACCTACACATTATTTACAGCTCTGTGAAACTCCATCCATTAACTGTGTCAATTAGCTTGCTCATCAGGGATGCAGGCCACTAGATGTATATATAGATCGGGCCTTGGCTTTAATAGAAGGAGAGGAATGAAATACCCACACAGTCTACAAAAGCCAAGGCTGACTTTTAAGACCATAGCACTGACCGTAGATGCAGAAAGTGCTGTATCCAAAGTGTTATCCTGAGCCACATACACATACCAGCCCACTTGGGAATGACCGGCCAGTTGCAGTTTGTCTCATTACGTCCCAAAATTGCCAAACAACATTAGGAACTGTGCACTTGTTGAAACTGCATGCATAATGTTTTCAGCCCCCTTTTTTTTTTAATGAAGCTTTCCTTGTTGCTGTCCCTAAACTCTTGACTTGGTAATCTCTTTGCATTGGTATTTTAAAATCCAATTTTAAGTTTTACTTGTTTTTAATTCTAATGCAGCCTGACATGTTGCAGATTTTACGTGTTATTTGTACTTTCTTATCTGTTTTTGTTGCGTTAAACCATTTGTTTTCCACAACTTGATAACATAATACTGTATATGTTGATTTTTTTCTCAAACACAGTCATCTACTATTTGTAGTGTTCTTCATGTTGGAACCAGTCATAAGTAGTTATATGTAAGCCTTTGAGAGGAATACTCCACAGTTGGATTTTACATGAAGCACCACTTGTCCACAGAGAGAACTATTTAACCTCAGTGATGGTGAGTGTCATCTTCCTACATTGCAATTATGGCTTCTTTGCCCCAGTATTGATCATGAAAAAAATACCACACCCTTTCAGAAAAAATATTTTGCAATCCTCATGCTCATTAGGCAATGCACACCACATGTGCATGTATACTTTGTATATATATAAAAAAAACACACACACTTGTTTTCACACATCAGGCAGTCCCTTGGGATGTGCTGCCAATGGATCTGTTTGACTGGTGCTTTAGTGTAGTCTATGTGAACAAGATGCAACAAATCAATGGCTGAGGTCTCCTACTCAGGGGTCAGAGAGGATTCCAGGCAGGGTCTGGGGACTATTTCTTGCCCTCGTGATGGACAGCTGTACACCTCGGCGCTCCGCAGAGTTCATCCTCCCCCAGCCGTTGCTCAAGGTGAAGCGATGATGGGAAGGGTTGTGAAAAGAGGAATTGAGGAGGATTTTAAGATAGATGGAAGGGAGATGAAAGGATGGAGTGATTGATGGGGGTGTGATAGAAGCTTCAGGAACAGGATATTGTGAGTGAGCACAGTTGTAGGCTCCCTTTAATGTGATTGTTGGTCTTAAGTAAAGTTTACAGGTTACCCTAGGCCATTGCTTATATTACAGTGCTTATTACGTGCCCATTAGTCCTGGACAGAGAACATTTTTTTGCCAGAACAATGAGCAAGAGCAGTTTGGAAAGTCCCTGCAAACTCTATGCTCTTGTTTTTTATTATAAGTCTTCTTTGTCCTTCTCAGAGACCAGGCTGATTACCCCCCTCACGGTCAGTCTGTGCCACAGAGCCCCCTGCCTCCCTGGCTGGCAATGATTCAGGTCATAATCACATTGTATCAGTGCTGCTGATGTGTGTTTCAGCCTCCGACCCCTCTGAAAGGCTATCAGTTTCCCCAGAGCCCCTCATGGCAGTAAATGAAGTAAGCAAGTAATCTACCAACAGTGATAGCATTTTCCAAAGCGTGCAAATGATGTGTGAGGGAGCAGGAGAGCAGTGGTGCCAGGACTGGCTCAGTTTCTGCTACCATCACACTTTCTGGCCAAGGAAATGCCACATTGAGAGCAAGTTCACACTTTTTCATTACACTGGGGCAGCTTGGATCCTCTGGGGCAAGGAAATGGAGACAAGGGTGCAAAGACTTTATGAAAGGGGGAGTGAAATGAGAGAGATTGCGATTTGAACCAGCCAGGTCTCCACGGAATTGCATTCATATTTGACAATTTTGCATTACACGATTTAGTAAGCAGTGGGACGTTCACATTGCGTTCTTGTGTTTGACGTAACAGCTTGCAGCAGTCGTTGCCATGGTGACAGGCACAAATTCATTTCTTCATGGACTTGCTTGGATATATATCGATTTCATTACCTGCTGAGGCAGTTAGATTGTTGTGACATGTTATGAAATAGAACTTCCTCCAGGTCAGACACCTTGTAATATACACACAAAACCAATACATAACATTAAGTTAAGAATAAGTTACATTCTGCATTTCCGTCCTATTAATGGATATGTATTAACTTAGGACAAAGGATGAGGGATGATTATATTTTTGAGCCCAAAGATACTATTAGATTTACACATGGAGTTAAATATTTTAAAATAACATTTATCACAATGCATTAATGTTGAGGAAAATGTACCAGCTTAGGTATATACTTACATAATTACATAAATGTCAAGCTATTCTAGCTTTCAATTCAAGACAAATGGACTTGCTTTCAGGGAAAAATTACTTTAGCAGCACTCAAATTTACGGCCGCAACAATTGATTTAATAATACATTAATAAAATTAAAATTAATAAATGTATTTATATAAAATAAATTGAATTGCCACCTATTTTGATAATTAATCACTTAATTCATTATGAAATAAAAGCAAATTCTCTCATTTAAATTTTTTTAATATATATGTATATATGTATTATATTTATTTATATATGTATATATATATATATATATATAGCAGTATAGTACAGTGAATATTATATTTTAATTTTATGGAGCAAACTGCTAATTGATTAATCCAGAATATAGTGTGTCAATTATAATGCTATTAGTTATTCACTGGACGGAAATAGTATATAATAATATAAAGTATAAAACAGTAAGCTAATACTTTGGTAAGAGTGAGATTAATATATCCTTTTTCCTTTTAGGGATTCATCAATAAGTAGGTATATTTAGTTTGTGGTTGTAATTTGACTGCAACACTCTTGCTAATCAAGCTAACTTGAATCAGGTGGCAGCACAGGAGCATGATAACAACACACCTGCTGCCATGCCACAATTAAACAAGTCATGGAAAATCACTGAGAGCTCAGTTGTGGAATAAAAAGAGGAACTGAAACCAACATGAAGTGGGTGAGTCATGAAACAAGTCAATTAGCTGCATGTGTTTAGCTAAAGGTAACTCTTTAGTACTAACCACAGTGGTAAATGTGTTCATTTTTGTGTTTTGAGTGGTTTCAGTGCAAATGTGTAAGTTGTGGTAAAGACATGAAAGACAGTCTCAGTTTATAATCTCATACCCTAATTAATTAAAGCTAATTAGCGGATTGATACATGCCTGTTAGCCCTGTTACATAAGGTTTGCTTGATATGTTTAAGTTTATTTTCTATACCACAATGACAGCACGGCGCATGTCTGTGTTTAAATGCCATTTAGATACACCATTTTGTTTCGTTCATAGAAGACACCACAAGCTGGATAATTCATGGCATTAAATTGGGGATATAAGACGTGTTTACTTTGGAGGCAACATATCAGCAGGTGTTTTTCATGGAGTTCATTGCTTATGTATCAAATGTGGGTACATGGTGCTGTGCTGAGTGCTTTCCATAACATGAATAATTCATGCATGATTCTGTGCTGAATGGTTTTTCATAACAGTGATAATTCACACATGATGCCATGCTGAATGTTTTCTTTTAATAAGAAGAACACCACTGCAAGAGATGTCAATTACATGGGTGAGGTTTTCTTACAAGCAGTGTGGCTTATTGTTGCTAAAAGCCTTGTGCTGTCCAGGGGAAAAAAGTGAGAATGTCGTGCTGACATCCTCACTTTTTTGATGACCATGGCATAATATTTGCATCATGCAGCAATTGTAAGATAGTTGCAGGGTTCTGTAACATTGACATGCTGTTTTTATGTGAATGGCAGCTGCTTAATGCTTAGTTGAGGTACATTCAAAAATAGGATTCTGTGCTCATACATTTATTCACACATATGTATAGATGTGTTGCCTTTGTTTGTCTGCTCATTACATAGCAATGTGAAGCAGGCTTTCTACGTCGTATGCACTCAGCTCATGACAAAATAAAGTGTGATCAAAGATGTCGATTTGCATTCAAAATTAGCCTGATACTCTGATGCCGGTGGACATTAATGTCCCACAGAGCTTTGCACAAAAGAAATTAAGGAGCTGCTCGAAGCTGCAGAAAAACAAATTATGAATGGTAGGGCTACTGCTCCAGGAGCACCTCAGAAAGCAAAATTAAGTATTAAATCGTTGGGAAAACATTTCCTTTCCTCTTTATTAAAATTAGAATTGAAGTGGAGATGTGACATCTAAGTTCCATGCCTTTTATAATTATGCGCCGTCTACAGATAATGTATACTGTGAGAATTTACAGTTAGGATGGGACATGATATGTTGTATACCTAGTATATAATTTAGTTGTGGCACACAGGCAGCGTTTGTTGTTTCACAGCCTGAAAGAAGTGCTTTGTGTGTTTGTGTTTCATATGGATTTTCTCACAGAAATCAGAACCCTAGTTCTGATAACAAGAGCCTGGGCCATGGAGTATGCAAATGGCTGATACTGATACTGTATCTTCCACTTTTTGTCTCACATATTCTTTCCCTTTTCCATGTAAGACTCTTTAATTACATGGCAATTCAGTGTAGTGGAGATGGAGGGACTCTGATCTATTTTCTAACGCACACACACACACTGCACAGTGCGCTCTTTTAAGGATGCATTCCTATGAAATGGGAGATGAGCTGAATGGTGATAGAATTGGTGATTAGAAAAAAAAACAGGAGAAGAGAGGAGGGTGAAGGGGACTGAAGAGGGAAACTGGAATTTCTTTTTCCTGTTTGGAGTTGGGTGTGAGATACGGTTGTTTTAGAACTATCAGATGATGCAGAGGATCATCTCTTCACAATGGGACGGCTTCCCTCTCTGCTGTGTCAGCAGGCTCAGATTACAGTGGCTTTTTGTTGTGTTTCAAACAATTTCATCATACCACACCCCCCACCACCCCACCCCCCCCCCCCCCCCCCACACACACACACACACACAATTTTGTACTTGGTGTGCAATGCAGCAGTGTCAATTTGTACCTGTTTGGATTCCAATTATGGAGTTGTTAAAGCTTTTTTCGCCTGTGGCCTGCAAATTCTTATTAAGCCATACATTAAAGAGCACAGCATCACATTTAAATGGAGTTCATGTTTTTTCTTTTGTTTGCCAGTGTTGTGGTCGTTATTAATTTATTCTCAGTGCCCTATGCATTAAACATTAACAAATACATTGCATCTGCGATTGTATTGCAAAACACTTGTGTCTTATTCAGGGATAGGGCCAACATTTGTCAAGTAAACCCAACAGTAGCTTAGAGCTTACAAAAAACATGTAAATGGAGCCATTCCTCCTTATTAGATTTACTCATTTGAGAAACAGACAAACAAATAAACAACTCCAAAAGAAAAATGATATTTCCACCCTCCTGGTATTACTTCACAAGCTGATGTAGAGAAAAGAAAGTGAATTTGGCAGAGTGATGGAGTGATTTGCTTGGTGGCCATTGGAAATCATTAGGTTAGGGGTTCTGGGACAAGGGAGACTGTGCTGCTACAGTTAGCCAACAAAGGTCACAACCCCTGTGAGTCCACATCACACTCTTTATTTTTCATACGGAAAAGCACAGCAGACGTGATCACCAATTGTCCTTAACACAAGAAGAGCTGCATGGAAGAATTTAGTGAAATTTCAATGAAATTGATCACGTCTTTGTTGTATGTAAATGTGTTAACATGAAAGTGCACTTAAGACGTAGAGCAGGGGGGAAAGGCAGCAGGGTTATAGGTCACTCAATAAATCAATAAGTGACATTGCATTTCAGCACTCTTTTTTGATGCAGTCCTGCAAAAAGTTACACTGGAGAAACAGCCAAAGTGTAAGGGTTATTAAAATAGCAAACACAAGAAAATAATCATCCATGAGACAAAATGGAGGGCAAAAATTTCAGGTGGTAAAAGTGATCTCATGTGCACGATGGAAAACGAATTGGAATATTGTCTGTGTAAAGACACTTAATACATCACCACCCACCGAATACATTTGGCTGTTGAAATGAGATCCAAAATTTAGTGGCTGCTAATAAACCATCTTCAGAGTGGCAGAAATATGATGCATGGTAACCCATATGAACCTCATTAATAGAACACAAGCAAATCTATTTATTCAGACAGTCGGGTGGGGAAATGATTGCCTCAGTACTTTATCTGGTTTCTCTCATTCTCTTCTTTTCTCTTCTGTGTGTACATGCTCTACATCAATTCTATGTGGACGTTTGTGAGTGTGTGTTTACATGCATGAACGTATACTTGTTAAGCATTCCCCCATGAGATTCCTCTTTTCCTTCACTGATCCATCACATCCCTCCCCTCCTTCTTTTCTTGTCTTTCCCTTTGTCACATCCATTCAGGGTGGAGACGCATTTTTTTATTGGGCTAATGTTTTTAAACTTAAGCCCATATGTGATTCTGATCTGGTTTTCATGTTGTTCCTCTGTTGCAGGTTGCGCATTCCTCACCTATTGCGCCCGGGAGTCGGCCATCAAAGCCCAGAATGCCCTCCATGAACAGAAAACACTGCCAGGGGTAAGTGTCTGTCTCCCCTATCCCCTCCTCTTATTATTCTTTCTTTCTTTTTCTATTTTCTTTCTCTATGGTCAGCCACGCCATGTGCGCCCGGCTGCACACCAGCCGGCATTCGCCTTGTATAGCACCAGAGATGAAAACACTTTGGAAAGCAATTGAATCAATAGTTTAGCCTTTTGAAGACCTAGTTTCAACTTTTCTGTGTGTCTGTTCTCAAGGGAGTATTGCCAGCATTGGTCAGATAACGCTGCCTCATACTTTTAAAGCCGTGACATAGAATGATGTTTTTTTTGAGGTGCAAAGCTTTGCAGTTACATAAAATATGCCAGATTAGAGGTTAGGGCTAGTAACATTCGCCCACATTCATATTTGTTATCTATATATGCATGTGTATGTCCAGTATATTCACCTCTGTGTATAGTGGTCTTTATTAGATCCTGTTAGTGTTAAGTCAATGACAGGGAAATGGAAGGAAGGCAGTGGCGAGAAGTGGCTCCCATGGTGGCAGCATGGCTTTACATGGTCCGATTAAGTTGTCACCGGGGAGAAATATCAGTAAAGATGAACTTAATCACAGCACTCTCTCTAATGGAAGACAACGAGCTTGAGCAACCCAGCCCACATGTTTTTGATAAACATGGATTTAAACATGCAAATGCAACTACCGCCAACATTTTTCTGGTGGCTTTTCTGAGACACAAGTTGTTTCGTTTATCCTGCAAATTAGCCAAGCATGAGGCTGGAGGGCGTTATTTTCAGAATTTCCCTCTGCACTGAATAATAAGATGGGAGACAGAGGCAGATGAAAAACACCATTTCACATTACGCCAGAGGATGTGTTCATTAAAGCTTAAAACTTTATTCAGCAGTGTGTTTTTAAAACTGAGAATTTGATTGTCTTTCTGTGTTTGTCTGTTGTCTGTTGTATAAGTTTATTCTCTCACGTCTCGGGTGTTTATAATACCTCTGCTCTTGGTCCTGTAACACGTTATTATCTTACAATCCTGATGCATAGAGTATGTTCAGGTCACACAGCCCAGCATGTTACATTTTTCAAATACGTCT
The DNA here is from genome assembly GCF_958295425.1 of Solea solea. Taxonomy (NCBI): domain Eukaryota; kingdom Metazoa; phylum Chordata; class Actinopteri; order Pleuronectiformes; family Soleidae; genus Solea; species Solea solea. The sequence continues at coordinate 5,038,763 of NC_081142.1, read as the reverse complement.
TGATGGCTGCTTCTTTATCCGTGCTCATGTGCACACATATCCAGTCACACTGAAAGTTGCTATGTGTCACTTGTGAGAAATAAAACCCTTTTCTTGTACCTTTCAGTCCTGCTTTAAGCCTTCTGCTGACTTACCCTCTGCCCCACCTCGTCCTCACCACCTCACATCCTCCTTTTCCACTGCTCCACTGCCGCTGCTCTTCCTGAGACAGAGCATGTCATAGAAATGTAACAGGCAGACGTTGATGAGTGTCAGGCCGCAGACAAGGCTGCTCTGCTGTTCTCTTCCCCTCAGCTTCACTCACACAAACACCAGTGGTCCAAGACAGTGTGGGCTGTAATACTGCATCCACAAATAGCACAGGCAAGAACATTAGCTTCATACAAATGCTGCAGGATGGATTCACAAGTATGAATGTCCAGTTTTAATAAGGATCATTTTCAGCAGCATAATGTAGAAAATACATGATCCATTGCGTGTTCAACTGCCTCCCACTGCTTCTCCTGGTCTTGTCTCTTGAGCTTTCTGTTCCTAAATCTTTTGTGGTATGACCCCTGTTGCTTCACTGCTTGATGGTAACTAGATATGCCAGCTGTTTGTTTGCAAAAACCTGCTTTATAGGCCATTTGCTCAGCTGTGCTGTAAGTAATGTAAACTATTCCCCAGACATTAATTACGTGTTATTAACAGTTGTGTTTTGTCATTAACCCCTGCACTGTTGCTGTTGTATAGAGATTTTGACCAGTGCTCATACTCGTTTGCATATGTCATTATTAACATTAACATAACACTAGAGTTTGGTAACATGTTTGGCCTAGTACTGTGCATCTTAGATCTAAAGTATTCGATAGTTGATACCCTCTTTCAACATCTTGAATTGGCACCATATCTTTTACGATTAAACAGGCGAAAGAGTTTGGTAACGTCTTGCGTTTGTTGCTTTTTTTGTTTAATGGCATTTGTTTTTTTGCAGAATGATTCCACTTTCATTTCCTGTGTGTGTTCCAGTGCTGGTACCTTGGCTAGTCACAAACATTTCGTATTTATCATTTTTAGTGCAGCACTTCTAATGGCAATCGACTTCCAACTTCCGTCGTTTGACTAACATCCATCTTTTCAAGCCAAACCACCTCCAAACCACCTCCACTCACATAATGTAGCATTTGAATTTAATATAGATCGTTTGTTTCTTACCTCCTGACAGTGTTTGTTGGCTCATTTTTATCATCACTTGAGCATCTTTAGGCAGCAGTTCTGCACTTTTTATGGCCATGCACTGTAGTCTGTCCTATACTAGGCTTTATGACGCATTGGCTGTCAACATGACATGTAATTGTGTTTCGCAATTTGATAATGCCATCTCCCTGAAATAAATAGAATATTATACAACACAGATCATATAAGTCATGTCACTTAGTCAGATAAAACTCCTCTATACTGTCGAGGAGCAAATAAAATCTGCTAATGAATTCTGGAAGATATAGTACTATGAAAAATGTAGTTTGATAAAAAAAAAAAAAAGAAATCTGAAGAATGATTTATTATATAAATATTTATATTGTTATTATCCAGAGATTTGTATTTTTTTCCTGTGACTGTGTTCATGGTTGTTATTATCCATGCCCCCATGTTACACATTAGCTGCTGAAAGGAACAGTATGGCCTAATGGAAGTGTACTGGGCTGGAATATAGATTCCTGTGGTGAAGTGTGATGGGAACCTTGGGGACACCGAGTGCCTGACATAAGTTTGGCCACTGAATGGGAGACACTGACAGTTTACCAGGTGTGCATTGCTTGGCTCTATTAGCTGTGTGTGTGAATGTGTCATCTGCAGGCTTTGTAGGGCAGCAAGTGTTATGTACATACAGATAGCAGCGTGTAAAGGTGGGAAGAAAAAATGCGCACATGGCAGCTTGTCACACAATGAGGTTATATATATTATTTGCATTGTATTTCATGCTTGTTTGTTGCTGATGGAGTTGCAGTGTTTTACATAACCATATGAGTGCTTTTTTGGATGTGTGATGTCTGCGTAATGGACACATCCTCTTTTTCTCCTAACAAGGGAAATCGTAGTATCCCCCAGTGACCTGAGCACTAAAATGTCTTCCTGATGATCCCTTTATGCTTACAACAGAAAGAGACTGAGTGTTAAGGCCTGTAGTGGCTGTCTTTACAGCAGTTAGTGTGTGTGTGTGTAGTGTGTCACAGCTCTATACACAAGTCCACAGGAGATTTACTCCACCCATCCCAGCATCATGACAAAATCCTGCATCCTTTATGTTATCAACCACCCATCCCCCCCCTCCCTCAATCGACAACCCCCCTCCCCTCGAACTCTCAGTCCTGCCACTGCCACTCCTCAAATCCAGCAGATCCAAGAAATAATCTCAGTCACTGCAGCTAGTCTATTTGCTGTAGCACAGAGAAACATGCCGCCTTAGCCTTTTTGTTATGCTAGAATTGTGTACAACAGTGATTGTCTTGGAGAAACATTGGTGGAAATGTGTTTGCTGCTTGCATTTACTTCTAGTATTAGTGCAGCTCGACCTGGGGGGAGTGTAAGAGGCTGGCAGTGATTCAGGAGGCAGGTTTATGGAAATAGCACCCGCATTAAAAAAACCAATGAGAGCAGGGAGAAGATTATGCTCCGACACACACATGTGGGCTCCTGCAGTGTCAACACTCTAAGTAGATCCCCTCCCTCTCAATTGCCTCCATCTCCCTCTGACTCAATTCCTGTCTCTCTTGCACTTTGCCCTTAGCTGCACAGTTCACACCTGCACTGTTAGGCTGCTGTGTGAGTGGACGCTTGTGTGTTTCTATGCATGTATGCATGGGTTTGTTTGTGCATGTGTTTGTGCAGTCGCTCAGTTCAGCCGTATTAAGATGTATTACGAGTGAGAGCCTGGGTGTGTGTGGTGGAGAGTGGCCGACCTTGTGTTGTGGAAATGAGGCTGCCATTCTATGGAGCCCTTCCCCAACACGCCGTAAACCATCCAGCATTTCCTCTGTGGGGATGTGCACGTGTGCGTGCGCACACACACACACACACACAGTCCAAACATATATGCATGTGTTACCCACCTGTTTATCAACTACAGCCAAGCTTTCTACCACAAAGGCTGAATAATTCAATGCTACTCTGAACGTGTATGACCATGGTGAACTGTATGATTGTGATTGTGTAGTGAATGTGCTTTTGTTGTGGGGGGTAGGAGGAGGGAGTAGACTGGCCAGCATGAAGCCGATCAGTGCTGGCAGGATTTGTGGCCTTGTAGTCAGGGAGAGGGTACTCGTTAGAAATTAGCCTCTGGGTAACGTGTGTGTGTGTGTTTTCAGGTAAAAAAAAAAAAACCCATAATGGAGTGAATGTTAAAATAAGCAGGTTTTTTTTTTCTTTCCCTTTTTCATAAAAGAAACCCCAAAACAAAACAGAAATGTTCTGTTCTATGAATTCAGTACATAAAAGATTTGTTCAAAGTGAACATTATGTTTTTCCTTTTTAATATTAGATGTGTGTGTGTGTATTTAACAGCTTATATGATCTCTTTGATGAACAAACACAGAAAGTAAGGATCCATATGTCTGTTCAAACATTTCAGTGCCCTTCATGGTGGTCTAAGTACAACAATAAGGCAGCAGCTGGTCTCAGAAGCAGCAGGATTTTGCCTCCAGTGTCTGTGTTTTATAACATTTGTGGATACATTGATATGAGAATAAAGATGGCTTTGTAGATACCGGCTCTGCATGGGTTTTATGTCTATAACCTAACCTGTCTCTGAACTTATTACTCAAGTCAAATCACCCAGATGACTCGAAGGAGCAGGTGGTATCATAAAAAGTCAGGGGGCTATAGTAATGTTTTATTTTGATTCCTACTTATTAAACTTTGCTTCAGGTATGACAGCAGACTTAACACTGCACACTTACACCCACTCACTATAGTGTGTTAGCTGTAATGGCATATTTGAGTTATGTATACACAGTAAAGGGATGCTATACCAGAGTGCTCCTCAGGGAACTGCATCTTCACGCCCTAAGAACATGCACACATGCATTCAGCACGCACACACATGCACACCCACACATGCACGCACTTAAAGCAAAGGGGCTAGAAATAGACTAAAACAAACAGAGTAACTGTTGGAGCCATCACGTTGTTGCTTGTTTTCCACCGTCTGTCTCACTGTTGCTCCTCTGGTACTCCTTTAAAACACACACACGTTCACACACACACACACACACACACACCTGCGCGCGTGCACACACTCCTTTCCCTTGTTCGACTCATTTTTCTGTGTGGTAGATTAGCCACATATTTAGAAAAGGCTTCTTATCCTCAGGGGATTGGTTTCTCAGGGTATTTTGAAAAGGAGTAGGATCTGCAGGCTGCACCTGCCTTTTGAGAATAAACAATATTCACTGCAACAGTGGAAATATGACATTTCCTTTTCTCCTATAAACTAGAGCCATATGCAATGGATGGATGGGTATTTTGAATATATTCACTGGGAGCTTTATATTAGGAGATAGCTCATGCATGGAGGCACCTACACTTACTGTATGCATGCATGCAACTGTGGCAAAATCAGTAAAGAGCCCTTAACTTCTGCTTTATTTGAAGGAGTTGCATATGTTTCAAGGCTGTTTCTTGTCTTTGCTTGTTTTCCCTTTAATGTGAAAATAACAGTAAAACTGTAAATATCATTTGTAGTAAATCATTTCTCTGTTTCTATAGAATAATGAGAAACAAAGTATACTGTATTGCGTTCCAGGTGACCCAATGTTGACCCCATCTGTAACATTAGCACTTTTGACATTACAACGCTGCTTCCACTGCTTACATTATTGAATCTTGGGGGAGACGTTGTGTAAAATACCAAAATAATTCTATGCATGCCCTGCCCATAAAGCTACTGCACAGTGAGAAGTGTGCTATTTTTTCTGGGGTACAGGTTAGCAAAAAAGCTGAATTATTAATGTTTTTTATATTTTTAGCCTGTTTAACCTATTTCTGGTTCTGGCTGGAGACTTGCTTGCCTGCCTGTCTGTGAGATTCAATCATATGACAAGGCTGTGATCTGGGTTACAGGGCTGGGCCTTGTTTGTAATGGGGGAAGCTGTGTGTGTGTATTTAGGTTTGATTTATTTGTACATTTCATTGTCCCCGCCTGCATCCCAGGCTAACAAAGACTGGCTGTGATTTTTCATATGATCTAATGTCAGTTTGGCACTGAAGCATCACCTGTACCAGCGAGACAGACGCAGATGAGTCTGGTTTTATTCCAGCCTGGGGTGCATGGCAGTGCAAAGCTGTGCAAGAGGCAAGGCCCAGATACTGACTGACAATCCATCTGCGGGTCCATGTACAGGTGTGCCACTGCCTGCAGACACAAAGACAGAGAGTGGGACTGAGCGGCAGGGTGCCCACATGGATGATGAATATGGGGTGTGTGTGTGTAAGTGTCTCTGTGTGAGTCCGTGCCCTTCTGTGTATGTTGGAAACATTAGCTTAAAAAATGAATATTCAAATAGACAAGATGACACTTCAGGAGGCACAGGCAAGTGTCGCTGAGAACATGTCAATTTACTCCATAATGAAGGACACACATTTCACCCATTGTCGCTAATCTGAGCTGACATCACACTGGCTGGACTTTGTGCCTGTGGGAGAGAGAGAGAGGAGGGTAAGTGAGGTTTGTGGGAGATATTAGTGTGGGGTGAAGTGACAGAATAGTTGAAATATTGAGAACAAAGTGAGAGGGAAGCACAGGGTCATGTTGACATCAAACATTGCAGTGTGAGTGTGTGTGAGCGTGTTCAATACACACATACGTGTACATGTCCTGTATATCTGTGCTTGTCTGAGAGATGGCACACTAGTGTCGTGGAACCAGAGGGAGCTCATTTGTAAGGCAGATCTTTGCTTTGTTTTAGTGTCCACAGAGAGGGTAAGGGGGCCACATGCACGGCATGACAGCCAGCGTTTGTCAGCAAAAATCAGGACTAATGAAATGCAGTACACATGGCTGGAGGGCAAGGAGAGGAGTGTGAGTGACAGGAGGCCTGAGTGGAAACAGCCCGTGGCAGCCCTCCATTATGGCTACCAACGTATCAGCCAAACATCCTGAATTGTTTTAAGCCCCAGTCCCTTGCCTCTCCCATCCCTGATAAGGGCAGCAGAAGGGGAGAGTGGAGGAACAGTGTATGTGAGGGTCCCTGGGGGTAATGACATGGAATACAAGTGTATGGGGAGTGCTAGTGATGGGCTTGCTCATGTGGAAGTGGGTATTTGCATTGCAGAAGAGGGCTGACAGTTGAGATCGCTCAGGGAGCCAGTGACAGGGTGAAATCTTCTGTCGTCTGCCCTACAGACACAGGATATAGCTGAAGCAGCACCAGCGAGATCAAACACCTTGACCCAGTCCACATTTCTTTGTGGTAAGATTCTGAAAGTTTTTTCTTCTTCCTTTGAGCCACTTTTTTCATTTTTTATCAAACTTTTTAGCTGACACTTGATGCGAGTGGTTCCACTTATTTCCATTGTAGCAGCTTTAGAAGTGTTTCATATAGGAAATTATGCTGGATGGCCACAGAATAGTTTGGGATATAAATTATATAGTTATTGCCAACAGCTATAGACTGCCTCTCAACTATTTCAGTCCTAACTGCAATAAGGGGCAGCTGTAAATAATTAAAAGTAAAACAGTATACTGGATGTCTCCCACACAGCAAGTTCACATACAGGGAGAACACTCAATTTCCCCCCCCCCCAAGTCCCTTTACCCCACCACAACCCCAAAATGCATATGATGGGCTTTGTAAGAAAATAAGCACACACAACACACACTGTTTTTGCTCTGTGCATGTGGCAAGTTTTGGAGGTGTGCATTGGAGGTGCATGTACTGTATGTTCTTTCTGAAGTTCTCAGGTGGGAGGTGTTGTATAGTAAAGTGAAAATTGAAAAGCGGGAGAAGAAGATGAAGATATATGGATTAGTGTGATAGAGGCAGCGACACAGGAGAAGGTGTGGAGAAGGGTCATAAAGTAGATATAGATACTGGAACTAAAAAGGAAGTAAGAGAAGCAATATTTGACTGACTGAGTTGTGAAGATGAAATGAGTGAGATGGAGAGAAATAGAAAATATAGAGTGAGAGGTAATGATGAAGGGCCTCAGTGCCTGGTGGTTTAAACCTGTGCCATGAGAATCAGGTGAAAATGTGCGCTGTGGTTGTTCCTGTGAATCCCATGATGAAGCTGAGAGGCACCCCAAAGAGCAATCATTAAGATGACAGTGTGATGCTCACTTACGGAATATGCACCACCTCTCAGATTTACATATGAAAACAGGCACACTTCCTGGAAGGAGAAAAAAGACATGAGGAAAAAAGCAGGTTGGAGAACTGACGTTATTGAAATATGTTAGAACCAAAACAATTAATCAGCTTTGATCTTTGCACATTGTTCTTCTTTGTCAGTGTATTATCATTATTATTATTATTGTAATAATGTAATATTAACCCCCTCCCCCAAAAAAAAGAAACAAATAATAATAATCCTGTGTCTTTTTCCACTAATGCCCTTTGAGAGTGAATCCACTTACAGTTAATTTCCAGATTATGTTTGCAGCTGCAACTGTTAAAAGTCTTCTGCATGATTATGGTTTGATTGTCCATCTCATTTAGCCATAGAGAATGGGCTGTTTAAAATATGCCAAAATGTTCTATTGTCTATGATAAATGGGAAATATGTATCTATATATTCCTACTTTAACTCAACATGTACATTTTTTATTACCTCGCAAAAGACACAATTGAGGAACTTGTAGGAGACATATTGAAACATGAAGAAATGCTTACTCTATTCTCTTTAGTTTGCTTTAATAGGGGAGTGGCAGACTTGCTAAAATTACCAACTGGGAAGTAAGTGTTTACACACCTCTTGAGTTTGATTGTGCACAGCTGTCACATTCAGTGAAGCACGGCCTGAATATAAATTGGCAAAACTGTATCTGTGGTAAGGTTTCACTTTTTAGAGGTGAACGATCTTGAACTTGCATTGTCATTTTATTTTATGCTCCTGTTATTAATAAAATGCAATATTTATCTTTGCCAATTTATTTTATGAAGTGTTTGGCAGCATGATTGTGTAATTAAAAGGCAACGTAATATTCATACACAGCAGATTCAAGGTGCTGCAGATTCATAACAACACTTTCTTTAAAAAAAACAACAACATCATTTTAAGAAATCAGTATGAAATTACAATCATTAACAAATAATTCAAAAGACTGTCAACTAAATTAAGTCTAAAAAAGTAAACAAAATAATTGAATAAACATATGAAATAGATTAAATATAATATAAAATATTTATGATGGATGATATGCTCTGACAGACAGACATGAATAAACATGTGTCTGTTGTGTTTCTGTAAAGTATATGCTCTCATGATTATTGCACACAATCAGTAATGGGGGTCAGACAAGTGATTGCCACGGTGGTGTGCGCCTTCACACTGCCTAAATAAGTGTACACACACACACACACACACACAATCCATTAGGTGCTGGGGCAGGGAATGAGACAGCACATTTATTTACAGAGTTTATTTTACCCATTTTTCTTGATTCATTATTTATGAATCTATCAATCTATATGACACTTGCAGCAGCATATAGACTTTGGCTGCTCTCCTGTGTACTTTCCCGTCTGACAGTTGCAATGTGTCTGTCTGCTTATCTGACCTTACAATGCATGGTCTTTTCCCCATCACAATGTCTTTTCTCACTTTTTCTCTTTTAATCTGTTTCTTTTGTCAGGAGTTTCTTCAATCCTCTAATTTTTTTTTGTTATTTCATCTCTAAAACATTATAGATTATGATACATGCACATTTATCTCAGATTTATTTGATGGGTTGGGCTTGAGCACATGATTGTGCTTTTTTCTGCAGTGGTATAAATATGTCCCTGAAAGACGGAATAAACGTCAGTGTCACTCTTTTCTTGGGAAATGACAGAGCATGGATTTCCAGTCCACTTCATCTGCACGATTCTTCATGAAATGTCCTTTCTGGAGCGCTGGAGCTGACCAGTGGGAAAACCTGGTTATTAGTTTGCTAAAATAAGAGAAGATGGCAACATTGAAGGTTGCAAAAATATAAAATGCTTTGTCAGGCCTTAAGGATACACAGTCTGTTTTGGTGAAAAATGCTGTGTATAAAGAAACTATAATTGAAGACATTTACGCAGCTCTTCTGGGGACTGTTAACCAACTTCAAACTGGATTGATGAGAAGTCATCGGTAGGGCAGTGAAAGTCTGTCATGTCCTCTGACACATCTAAAAGCACTTAGGCTGTGTCTGCTCTATGACCAGGATCTGATAATGTTAGATTTATTATAGTGTGGACCTGTACATAGTAAGAGCCCTGTGGGTATAGGCTGGCCAGCTACACTGGCTGAGTATATTTCAGGTTGTAGCAGAAAGAAAATAAAAGCCTTTTCTTTCTCATGCTCTCCCTTCAGTCTCCCTTTCACTGTCTCTCACTCTTTCTTTGTCAACATTGCTATCTTCTGCTGCCCAGCCCCCTTTATTGAAGATGTTTGATAGTAGTCAGGCTATAGCCTAGGACATATAATAATAATAATAATAAAGGCAAGAGTAGATGTCAGGTTATCTAAAGATCAGCATGGAGCTGAAGCTAAAGAGGAAAAAAGAAACGGCAAATATCAAGAAATGCCAACCTTAGCCCCGCCCTATAAAAACACAGGATCACTGAGCTGTAAATCCTGGATTATCTGTAGTGTAAACCAACAGGGCAGAATGCTCTATTCCCCTCTGGAAAACAATGAGAATAATAACATATTGCCCTGCTTAATGAGTAAATGGAGCCATGAGATGAGATACAGAATGTGTTTCATAGCAGGGGAGAATGTGGGAGAAAGGAAGTGATCAATTGCCACGTCTGATACAGTACTGTGCAAAAGTCTCAGGCCGGCACCAGCTTTGTTGTTTTTATCTCTGTCAAATACTGTGATCATTGGCATTTTAAATGAAATGACGTGACAGAAAGTTGGTCTTATATATTAACAAGTTTACCTTTTACAACAACAACTGTATGTAATGCTCAAGCATGATCACAGACGTGCTGATATTTATTACAACTGCATGACAATTAGAAGCTCCAACAGGTTATGGTATGGTTTTTGTTTCGTTTCTTTTTACAACAAGTTCCACAAGCGGACTCACTTGACTGTTGCCTAGCAACACAAACAGTGACCATATCCTGCACACTACATATTTTATATCCACTACTTTGATTCATGTACATGTATTTGTATTTTTCCACTAATTGTGCAACCAGAGGAAAAAAAAAAAATTTTTATTGAAGGTTCCTTTGGTGGTTTTGTATGAATGTGAACAGCTTGATCTGACAGTTCACGGCATCTTTGTTTCCTGCTCTCAGTAAATGGTCTCCAGTAACGTTTGAATTAATTCTCAGACTACATTGGGATGAGCTCATCCACTGACCGGCAGGTTGCACTGAACTATCCTGCTCCTTTTCCTCGTCTTCTCCTCACAACCATTCATAATTTTATTTAAATGTTATAACCAGGAAAAAATAAAATTAAATTTGGCATACTTTGTGAGGCCAGGTTCACACTCCATGATTGGTGTGTGTGTGTGTGTGTGTGTGTGTTCACACCACCAATATGTTTAGTTTCGTATTTATCTCTGACAGAGAGAGAGATGGAGAGAGAGAGAGAGAATCTGCCCTTCACCTAATATAAAAATTACAGCTGCTAAAATATAATAGTTTGAAAAATATAATGTTTATCTTTTTCTCACATTCAACACCAGCATAGACACTAAAACTACTGTGACAGGTTTCAGTATTGCTGGTAGATTGTCATTATCATTATCAACAGATCTTTTCTCTGTCTATTTTTGCGCTGAATTTTTTTCTCTCACTTTTTATTTGCTTTATTTTTCCAAAGTGGCTGCACACAGAGCTTGTAAGGCAAATCCTTTCTAACAGGAAGCCTCTAGGGCTGCAGAGAAGTGTGGTCGATACAGGGAAAACACAGAGGGCTTTGAAGATGGCCTATCTCTCTGTCTCCATCCAAATGAAAAGGCAAGAGAGGGGCCCACAGGGACTGTGCCAGGCTAAGTTTCTATTAACACCATCTACATAACACCTAAGATGTACCAGTGTTTGATGTGACAGTGTCCAGATTAACTCACATTAGGGTGAACAACAAAGCCCCAGGTGCTGCATCCTCTCTTATTGCCTTGAAGACAGGAAGAGACGGGATGTTTTTTCAGACGCATAAATGAGGACATAAAAATATAACACCAATTCAAACGTCTAAATAGCAATGAGTTCCTTTGGTGTGTCCTATGTGTTGTCAAAACATTTTAGTAGTCACAGAGGTAATGTCCCTGAATGTGTACTCTTTTAGAAATGATTACTTTCTGAATAAAACAAAATCTTGTATTGTGGCGTGTAACTCCCAAAAGCCCCAGTGAATGATGTACATAATAATCATCACCACCAGCTCTGTTAACAGCATATACTGTTTACTCTTCCTGAGGTTTGAAACAGCACGAACAGTTCAGTATCTACCCTGTTTGGTGGTTTGAAATTGTGCATTTTTATACGGTAAGAAAATATTCACCCCGTGTTATTTAGAGCCATCACACTGATGTAATCAAATTGTGCCTACCTCTGTGTGTGTGTGTGTGTGTGTGTGTGTGTGTGTGTGTGTGTGTGTTAGTCTTTGGTGTGACTTCTTCTCACATAGAACTGGGTGGGATCTCTTTGTGTCAGCATGTGAAAATAACAAACTGAATATCCTTGTGTGTTATTCTGTTGCTTCCATCCGCACTGTTGTGGTGGTGATGTCCTTTTGTGATATTTTGGAGACAATGATCATTCAAGTCACAGACAGAAATGCTCATCTTATTTATGTTATTCTGTCCTAAGAATAAGCATATAAATTACAGCTTATAAATGAACTGAAGTGTATGTTGTAAGTGCATCATGTCGCACTGGTTGTCAAGTTGAGTTTGATAATTAACGGTAACATTTTACATAGTTAATCCTTTGAATCGTTTGACATTGATTTGACATTGATGCTTGCAGTAAGGGCTGCACATGTTGCATGTGCCTTGGTATATAGTGATGCATTATAGCAAAGCAAACAAACCTTAGGGTTTGCATCCTTGGGTAAAGATATTTATGCAAATATACTGTACTTTGTGTCTAAATGTTTGTCTAGAGCTTTCACAAAGGCAAAGTTTATCCAATGTGGTCTCTTGGGCTTTGTGCATTTGTTGTGCGTTTCTCAGCCTGGTAACTCAAACCCTAAGGTTTGTTGGCCCTCTGATTAAGAACCGTTAGGTTAGAATAATTCAAATTAACATCATTTCCACTAATTAAACATCTTTTTTTTAACTGTTTAATACAGTGGATGTTTTTTTTTTTTCTTTTTTTTTTTCAGGATTTTTATGGGTTACAAGAGAGGGGCGGTTTTACTCTCCTGTTGAGAAACTGTGAAAATGGCTTCTCCCCTTGAGCCAAAATGGGCTCTAATGCATTGCCTCTTCCCTTTGATGTTTGCTATAAATACGAAATGCACTGAGGGCTGTGGTTATTATTGTATAGAAATCTTTTTTGGAGATGTTTGTGGATGTTTACGGAACAGACAGCAGGCGAATGCTGAGTATCAAGATTTAAGTGAGGTTTCAATGTACTTAACTGTATTGTAATCTAATTTACAAAGCTATTAGAAAACTAATCACATAATACAAGGCAGAATATTTGTCACTGCTCTCCTCAATATTCTGAGAAGAATGCATCCTGCAAAACCAGGCAGTGTGTTGTGGAAATGTGAGTGCACGTCAGAGCAAGACGAACTGATAGGAGAGATGGTTGTCTTAATTTTGCTGTATATGTGTTAAAGCAAAGCATTGCATCTTGAGCTTTCACCAGCCCACACGCTCCCACGTCAAGCCCATATATTTAGCAGGGGAAAGGCTTTTTTCTTCTCCATGCGCTGTGGTGCGAGAGGTGCACGGGGGTTCTGAAATGTTTGTCTTTGTTCTCCTGGCAGAGTTTTCTGTGTGTGGGTGTTCACAGTTTCTAGGAGCACCTCGGGAATGCGTTTCAACAGATGGAGGTTTTAACTGGAGTGTTGGCTTCCAAAATCAGGGCTATATGCTGTTGCTGCCTGCTATTTTAATTTGTTTGTGTTGCCTGTTTGTTTACTTATGTTTTGTTTTTGTTTTTTTTTCCCAGCAGGATAATCAGAGGGTATGGAGATGATGGTGCAGTTGCAATTATGTTGTCTTGTAGCTAAAGGTTTTAGCTTCTAATCAAATATCGGTGGATTCTGATGGAATATTTATCATTGCTGTGGTGCTTATATCTTGCAAGCTATTTGTTACAGGTTTTAACAGTGAATCCAACAATGTAACATTTAGCTATAAATGCAATGAACGTCCTAACAGCTCCTTTTCTGTAAGTACATGAATATATTTTTAAAGAATTGTTTATATATTCGTATATTTACTCATGGATCTTTTTTTTGTCCCCTGCTGGACATGTTGCCATGTGACCTGAACTGTCTGCAGTGGTCATGTGACTGCCATTGTGTTCACATGACCACAAGGCATTTTGTATGTTTCCTCTCATGAAGGCCTTGATGGCTGAAATGCGTTGGCATGTTTTTACTGTTGATATGATTCAATAGTCATGAAAAGCTGTTTGTTTTTTATCTATCACCCTCTAGAGTGCCTCTGGTTTCTCACATTGTCTTAGATTTTTTTGGATACCAGAAGTGAAGAGCAGCAGCAGGGAGATATTATTGACCATACCAAAGCAGCACTACTGGTGTATTGTTTCTTGACTCGAGTCTTCAAACTTAGCAGGTGACTTACTAAGGGCATCAGTGTGTGCAGCGCTGACTTTGGTGGTATTTGGATAAGAAATGCAATAGATATTGCTAGAAATACAACAGCTATATCAATAAAAGAGCTTCCTCCGCCCCCTCACAAAGAGGGGATACGAAATGCCAGAGATATTTCGCATGTATTTTGTGTAGTTAACAACTACACAAGCAACAAGAAAGTACTGAACTGTCCGTGGTTCTGTCCATGGTCCTGAAATGGCCAGCAGCATTGCTACACATTCTTCTACATGCCGACTTCACTGTTTCTCTCTTCTAAATTTCTCTGTCTGATCTCCACCTGGCCTCTGTAGTAGTCATAATAGAGGTACACAATGTTTAGTTGCATTGGAGTAGTCCATGATTCAGTACCTCTGACATGAATGAAATGTGTGTGTTGAGTCAGAGACCATTTGCTGAGTGAATGCACATTAAAGAAAAAAAAACATGTTTTGCAAGGAAAAACGGTTCTCACCACCTCAGGGCAAAACTGCTGCGTGGTATGACACCCATCTAGTAGACCGCATTCCATCTTTTGTCTAAAACACAAAGCTTATTCGATTTGACAACCTCAGAAAAGAGTAATTGCTTTTCTGACCTGTAATTTTAGCCAAGCCTTTATATAAACCAAAATGCATATCTTTGATTTATGTTTTTGTCATGCTGCCAAACTCCGTTAAATGAGCTGAACCTATGTGGGCCTGACTGCAACAGTATTTTCTTAAGCGCTCCCTGAACTATTGATGGATGGAACATTTTAGATTAAACACTTTTTGTTTGGTTAATTAATATGTTGTGGTGACTATGCGTCATACCCGGTGCATATACTGTAAGATGTGTTTCTGTTTAGCACAGAAATATTTTCACGTTTTATTTGAATGCACATTCCTATGTGCTGTTCATTATCTTTACTCCCTTTATCTCTGATTTTCTCTAACTCATTTGCCTTTTCTCCCTCCCTGTGTTTTCTCTTTCCTCTTTTCTACATATTTCCATCTCTGTGTCTCAGAGCCATTTTTCTCCTCACTCAGCAGTGGTGGCACTCCTCTCGGGACCGTGGGTGCTAAAGCGCCGCAGGCTTCCCTGAAGCCAGAACGTAGCCTACAAACAGTCTGTCGAAGACCAGTCAAACCTCCTTTATATTAGTCCTCTTTAAATAAAGTACAACCATGCAATATCTGGATTCTGTATCAATGGACTGTGGACAAAGGATCTCTATGCCAATTTAGGCCAAGGTGGCCCTTTGCAGTACATAAATGTATCTACATTGTTTTTAAAGCCAGTGAATGTAAAGTCCCATTGCCTAACTGACATGCCCCGTATGATGTAATGTCTTATTTTAATCTCAGCTATTCAGCACAGTGTGTATAAAAGTGCAGTCCAGTCAGTTCAGAAACCAAACAAATAGGTCACTGTTCTGGTAATGTGTGTGTGTGTCAGGGATGTACTGTCTAATTTTAGCCTATCGGGAGAAGAGAGCAGTGAGGAGATCAGGAGAGTGAAGGAGGAGTGAGCCCCAGCTCTGCCAGCTAATGCTTTAGTGTTTTTAATAACTTGCTTGGGAGGTTTCTCCTCCTGTAATATATCTCCTTAGCAGCAGATTGCCGTTCCATACCTCACCAGTGTCTGAAAATCTTATAAGCAGCTGATCTTATATACAGCATTGGTTTGCCAATAAACCGATGATAATAAATGTACACGTATATGTGCAATAAATACAAAGGGTTTTAATCTGTCCGCGGTTCTGTTTAGACCTTATTCTAAACTGGAATTAAGTCATAGAATCAGCTGGAGCAAAATAGATCCTGACAAGAATGAATAGAGACAGGAAGACTCATTTATTAATGCACTTTTCTTAAGCTATCATCCATCAGCCTGGCTTGTGATCTGTGCATGATTTTTAAGAGAAGCTCATTAAAACTTATATCTGCACAAGTAGAGCAGATAAAAAAGGGAACAATGCTTTCACTGAATCATGGAAATAAAAAAAAATGTCCAATTAAGCTTATTCTTTATAATTAGCCACAAATGGTTACATGCCATTATTTCAATCCTACCTCTAGTTCCCCCGAAACCTTTTTTTTACTCCACCCTCTGCTTGCATGAGAAATCAAGTCACTTTGTACCCACCCACCCACTCACTCACTCACTCACGTAGAAAAGCCCCCCTAGTAGTACATTTTGTTTTAATGCAGAGAGACAGCTCTGTCCTTTATAGCTGTGCCCTGTTCGTGACATAAAGCAAAATGACCTGGCGCTCTACACAGCCAGTTGCTACATACACGAGCTTCATGGTCCAAAAAAAGTCACGATCTACAGAACATCTTTGTACTCAAATACCACTAAAAATGGACTCTGGATGGATATGGATTGTGACTGAGAGGAGAATGCATAACGCTGACACTGTATGATATACTGTGTGATGATTCAATGCACAGTAACACAAAATCTTAGGATTCAATTGATTTTATTACTTATCTCATTAATATTCTGCGTTGTCAGCATCCCATTCTGCTTTACTTGAACATTTTGATACTTGCTAAGCATTACTTTAAGCTTTATCTTATGTAGTGTCAGTGCTCATTCATAGCTCCATGCAGAAAAGTCGGCTCAACAGTGGATCCTTCTCGTGTACAGTAAAGCAGAGGCTGTGAGCGGAGGCTCTCTCGCCATCCTCCCGCTGTGGAAAGTCATTCCTCTCATGACACAGCAGAGACAAACAGCGCACATCGTGGTCGTTTTTTATTCCGCTTTGATGTACCTGCTCAGTTGCCTTGAGAAGAAAGAGCAGATTGTTTATTTTGCTGAGGCCTCCTTCATTTTGCACGGGAGAAAGAGACCATTAATATTGTGTTGCCATACATCTTATGCACTGATAATGGTGGCATTGCTTGAAGATGAAACGAAATGGTGCATTACTGTCAGCCTGGCAGGTAACACATAAAGCTCGCAATAGGTGCCTGCTTTGAATAGACCTTGATCTGTTAGGGCTAGCTGAAGAATGGGCAAAAAAAGAAAAATAGAGCGAGGGAAATGTAGGAAGAGGGTGAAACATTGTGGTGAGAGATGAAGAATTCAGCTTAATCAAACACAGTTTAGGAAAGAAAAAGAAATAAAGCTTGAGAAACAAATTACACAAAGGGAGCAGCGTAGCACAAACAAAGAAAGCCACAAAGGAGATGATATTTATTATATCCCATAAAGTGACTGTGTGCTTGTCCATAGTCTCTCCTTGAGAGAGTTAGTAAACAAATCAGTGCAGAAAGATTGGTTTTTGCTGCAGTCAAGAAGTATTAAATCTGGGATGCTGGTTGAAAGCAGCACAGTTTTCTAAGTACAGACACTAAAAGTAATTCACATGTTGTCCTATGAGACCCAGACTAAATTTACAACCCAAGAATTTCAAAAAGGAATACAATTTTGTCTGTAAATTATTTAAATTCAACATTTTAAAAAGACTGTAGTTCAGCTATTTGCAGCTTTTTAATATTACAGCAGTTTCAACGCGTGCAGACCTCTCCTTCAGTGTCTATTCTCAAAATATCACCTGTTATTATATTGTTCCTTCTTCTTCATTATCAATTCATCTGGTTGAAGAGGCATTTTATACACTTTTAGGCTGTTGTTGTTTCATCTGTTGTTTCTTAAGTTTCTAATCTACAATACTAATAAATTGTGAGCCATACGGATACCGATAAATAATGTAAGGGTACATATAGGGAAAAGCCAAAATCAAATGACCAAAAAAGTGGTTTGAAGCCGTCTCTAGGTTGAGAACAATAAATGTATTTCTATTTGATTTAACTCAGTGGCATTAATATGTACTTTTGGTAGATAAATGCTAAATTTAAGACTAATTTTATACTAAAAAAATAGGATTCCCTTTAGTAATATAGTTTTACTTGTATGTTTGTATTCCTATCTGAGTGTGGGTATGCTCAACCATGAAGCATAGTTATAGTTATGTACATAGACATGTTATAAAAAGCAACACCAGTGTGTCTTTCCACATTTCACAGCCTTGAAATGTGTCAAAAGTCATCTTTCATTTTTGGATGCCCCGGTCTTGCTCCGCCAACCCCCGTCCCCCCCAGATTGCACACTCTTGTTCTCTCTCTCTGTGGGCATGTGACCTAACAGGAGGCTTGTGGGAACTGTAGTGATGCTGTCAAGCCTCCCCAGAGTCTCAGAACAGAAAGAACAGAAGGAAACACAAGAACAACCTCAAAATGTCGACACAAACCCTTGTATTTGTCAGGCTGACCTGGATTTACTCAAAACAGCATTCAGTCTTACCATAGAAAAGTGTCAACACACAACGTGCTGCTTTCTGAGAGATAGAAAAGCAGATGGGTTTGACATTGTTCCCCTTCTTCCGATGCTGCTGTGCTTCCTCACACATCTGCTGAAAGACCCTTGTCAAGGGGAGACATTAAGACTTGCTACAACAACCAAGCCTTCATGTTTAAAGGCAGGATAAGGCACGACTTGAATTTCAAGAAGGATAAGCTTTCACTTTATGTCATAATGTCAGATGCACCAAAGTAGGTCTACGCTCACACTGACACACTGTCCTTACACAAACTTGCTCCTGTGTACTAAAGCATCCTTAACTTTCTGTGAGAAACCTGTACATACAAATGTCTTTTACATCGAAGTCATTGTCAAATTAGTTCACATAAAGGTGATAATGTCTACCAGCTCCACACGACTGTCTCTGTGCTTCTCAGAGTAGCAGTGTTCGACTTCAGACTAAACAGGACGGCTTTTACTCGCACAATGTCACTGTTTCTGGCAGTCCATGGCCAAGTAGAAGAGAATTGGGCTTGTAACGGGAGGGTTGTCGGTTCAAAAACAGTTCAAGGGCTGGCGTGCCCTTGAGCAAGTTACTTGTTGATCTACATTGCTCCTTGGGCACAGATAAGTGCTGGCCACTGCTGATGTGTCCGGTTTGTGTGTTCACTACTGGTTTGTAAATGGATGGGTTAAATGGTATGATTCACTATCACTAATTGTAAAAAAAAAAAAAAAAAAAAAAGTAATTTAATGTGTTACAAATTATTTTTAGGTAATATTATTACTTTCACATCTGCCAGCCGAGCTGAGCTGGAAATGAAAAATATAAAGCGGTGAAAACACCTGCACTGTCCTTGTCTTGGTTGTGCACCGCTGCAGATATGAGGCGCTTATGGCTTTGATCACAAGTAGAGGCAGAATGTGTTGCTGCGTGGCTGTTATTCATGTTTGTGTGAAACAATGTCAGCAACATTTTCTCACATCTAACCAAGTAGTTATTTTTGCCTAAATTCAATCAAAGTACCTCTTCATGGAAACATCATGTTAAAAGGGTTTTCTGTCAGAGTTCAGAGGATTGTATTCCTAAACTATAAACTCATTTAATAGGTTCCTGAGTTAAGTTGAGCACAGTTTTCAGTGTCACAAGGTTATTTTCAAATGCCCCAAAACAGCGCTATTATTTGCTGTTTCTCTTCTAGGCGATATTCTCTGTGAGAGATTTAGATTATCAGAAAAAGGAAAAAGGTTCTGTATTTTATTTAATTAATGATGAGGACACTGACCAAAGTCTTGTAATAAAGCCGAGGGCAAAGCGCAAATGTACGACACGGTAACCTTAATTAATTCACAAAATCATTTTTCTTCCATTTGTTTCAGGTGATATTAATGTAGCATTTGAGGTGAACAGACACTGACATTCATGCTGAATATATCCTAATCATCCACGTATGAAAGAGTGAGAAGGATGATTTTATGGCCTTGTTTTTCTGCGATTGTCCGTTTCACACCGCTGGTTTCGTGGGTAATACAATATTGATAATTAATTAGTCCATCCTCTGTCTTACAGATGGTCACACGTTTTAATAAAATGAGTTTAACCCTGATTTGCCCCAAAACTTTTGAATTCCCTGGTATCCTTTATATAATGTAATGTCTGTTTTAACAGGTCTACATTGGCCACATCAATAAATACATAATTTAGTGGTAAAATTAAATAAGTTATTCATTTAGCATTTTCATATTTGAAATGGATTTGTTGTTCAGCCCTCTGACTTAGGCAAGAGTGAGAAGTTGTAAGCAGTGTTATGTGAACCAAATGTCATCACCGCACCTGCTGCCTGTGCTCCAGCAGGTGTTTTGACACAAAACATGACTTGACAGAGCCTGTTTCCAGATACAGCGTGAAAGTAATTTTCTACTGTTTCTGTTCAGAAAGACCAAATGGAGGCAAAACTTCATTTGTCAGAAGTAAACTCACTACAGCTTTAAGTGAAAGTAGAAAACGGAACAGCAGGGAACCTCCATTTCACGTTTTATCCCCTTATACCTTTAAACCATAACACTCCCAACTAGAGCTGAAACGTTTAATTGATTAATAATCCATTACTAAATTAATCAACAACTATTTTGATATCGATTAATCGGTTTGAAGCTTTTTCATGATTAAAACAAGATTTCCGATTATTTAAGCTTCTTAAATGTGAATATTTTCTTTATTTCCTTGCTCTGGGTAACAAAGAAATCATTAGAAGTGAATCATTTTTAAAAAAATCAAAACATTTTAAGGTTTTGTGATATTAAGCGATTAATCGATTAATGGAGAAAATAATCGACAGATTAATCGATTATGAAAATAATCGTTAGTTGCAGCTCTACTCCCAACTCACACTCCCACTTTGCCTCAGTGGCAAACAAAGGTTTATTTCCCTGGTGGAAATATTGGGCTGTCAGTCAGATCAATTGCCAGTGTCCAGGGCACTTCATGGTTCCTCTAATTATAATCCTGTGCAGCTGGCGTGAGCCCACGTAGCTCTGGGGCAGCCATTGTAATAGAGGCATCACAGAGCTATAGATGGATAGAGCGGAGCATCGGCCAAAGCCTTGCAGTCATTGCTCGTGTTGGTGGAGAGGCTTTACTCCAGCAGTCAGAGCAGGGGCCAGGGTGCCTTATCTGGCTCCTCCATGCTGCTCGTTGTATGCTGGGGGAGTACATTACTGATTCTCTTCCCCCTCTCTCTCCTCTTTGTCCCCCTACGCTGCTCCTCACTCCTCACATCCTTATGAGAAGTCTAGGCACTTTGCCATGTTCCATTGTAGAGAGAGAGAGATGCTGTCTTCCCAGCAATGCTCCATCCTGGATTGCGCCAAATTATGGCTTTGGTTGCTTTGCAGAGTATGTGAAGTGTGTGGATAAGTGAAACTTTGGAGTTAGGGTATGCAAAATATAGCTTAACTACAGCTATCCTTAATTGATGTCATGATTAGGGATAGGATGATATGTTGCCACAAAAAAGCATTTACAGTCCAATGAATGGGATGAATTTGCATTTTCCACATAATCGTGACTACGGAAAAATCATTTGAGTGACTTGAAAATGCTGTCTAGCTTGCCTGCTACAGTCATTCCAGGACCTCATGACTCATATTTTTTCACTTTGTGTGCTTTTACTATCATCCTCTGCCTAATCACTTTGTAAATCACATTCAAAATTGTTATGGATGTGAATATAACCTGTACCAGGATATAATATTTTGGTCATAAATTACCATCCGCTGAAATATGCAACAAATATTCTGGAGTTAAATCATTGTAGCACTGAATAATCTTCATTTGTGCAAAATATTGCCGCTTATTTATGTCCCAAAAACTGCAGTGCTCTCTCCTTTGTCCTCACCAGTAGAAGTGTGAATACTATGTAGAAATGGCACTTCGCCACCCCCTTCTTCACTGGCATTGTGCGATTCCCATCTCAACATGCTGAAAGAAGTGTGAGAGAAGAGTGCATGCGAGAGAGGGAGGGGTGAAAAAGAAAGAAGGAAAGGCAAAAAGAAAGTAGAGAGTGTGACACAGAGGAGAGCGAGACTGAAGATGAACAAAAGAGAATGAAAATGAGCCCAGGCAGTGAATGGGAGGGGGCAGAGAGTGAGGTAATAAGGCTAAGAGATGAGGTTGAGGGAAATAGAAAGAGACAATTGTAATACAAAAAGACATTTAAATGAGCAAGTATGCAAAGGAAACATGAATGTAAAAGAGTGTATGGTAAATAGGAGCAACTGAGACAGGAAGATATGTAAAAAAAACAAACAAAGGAGAGACATGCGGGTTATCAGGGGCAAACTGGCATCTGAAATACACAAGCTAACACACAAGTAGATGCAGCTGCTTAGGAAATGTTGCTTCTGCTGGAGATGAGGAAGCTTCTCTGTCAACAGAATGAGTGAAAGGGGACAGACAGAGGAGAGGGACAGAAAAGACATAAAAACAGACAGAGGTGCCAAGAGAGGCATAAAAAATATAGAAGAAAACAAAGACTGAGCGTGTCAAGGGTTGGTAGCGTCTAAAAAAAACAAACAAACAAAAAAAAACAGACTACAAGATCTTATGTGGCTGGCAAAAGAGCCAAGCCTGGAGAGAATGTGGAGATGAGTGAAAGGCAGCGATGCATCTGAGAAAAGTACCGCAACAGCACCGTATGTGCAACAGAGAGTCCCAAAGTCCCAGAAAGCGAGTGAGTCGATGAGGGATTAAATGGATTAGAAGGAAAACTGGGAATGTGTGTCCACACTGGCATTCATTTGTGTGTGTGTGTGTGTACTGAATGTTTTTAGAAGTCTAACCTTGTGTGAAAACTTACCAGCGATGATGTCATACTCACAATACGCATGTCTGATATGCAGATGTTAAATGCATGCACTGAATGTATGAGTGTATGTGTATGTGTTTTTTGCCTCAGTCATGAATTGCACTGCTGCTGGTTGGGGGCAGTATTTACGCTGCATGGTCTGGCAAACCAAATAGACCATGAAAGGGAAAAATAACAAAATCTGCCCCCCTCCCTCTCCCTTCCATTTCCCATTCCTCAATTCATAGTGGATCACAGACTGCAGCTCAAGCTCACTCCTCACTCCTCTCCTTTGCGTTTCAAACCACTGGCTTCCTTCTCCTCCCTTTTTATTTTAGTTTGTTTCATTAATAGTTTTGGAGAATGGGTGTTGTCTCGCCTCGAAAATGTTTTTCCTTCACTGCCTTTCTCTCTCAAATTTCTCTGTCCTTCTCTCGGGGCTCCTCCCTCCCTTTCTGTCTTTCTGTCTTTTTTCCTTCTTCCCCGTCCTGTCACCCTGACCCCATAGCCTGTCAGAGGTGTGACAGGTGTGTCACTGCTCTCTCCATCACTCTTGCAACTTGTTGACCTTTGTGTTGGAGATTACTCTGCTCACGGCTCTCTCCTTGCAAGTGAGGATTGACAAGATTGCCTGGCAACAATAGCTCCAGCTGATGCGCTGTGACCATACCACCCTGTCGGCTTTCAGTCACCTGCCCCTATCTCAACCTGCCACTGGGTTCAGATTGGACTGTGTGAGTGTGTGTGGGGAAGTTCATAGTTATTTCTGTGAATGTGTGTGGACTTGTGTGGGTGTGTGCGTTAGGACAGAGGGTAATGCATATACTGTAATGCATGCATGATTACGCAAATAAGAATGGTTTCTACCATCTATATAATAATATAAATTGGCATAGTATGACCAAATTGCAGCCTTTGCTGTAATTTAGAGCTGCAACTAACGATTATTTTCATAATCGATTAATCTGTCGATTGCTTTCTCGATTAATCGATTAATCGTTTGGTCCATAAAATATCAGAAAACCTTAAAAAATTTCGGCAAACCTGGAAATGATGATGTTCTCAAATGTCTTGTTTTGTCCACAAACCAAAATGATTCACTTTTAATGATTTCTGTGTTATCCAGAGCAAAGAAATGAAGAAAATATTCACATTTAAGAAGCTTAAACAATCGTAAATCTTGTTTTAATCATGAAAAAATCTACAAACCGATTCATCGATTATCAAAATAGTTGTCGATTAATTTAGTAATCGATTAATAATCGATTCATCGATTAATTGTTTCAGCTCTACTGTAATTGTTGATTTAGATTAGCAAACAATAACTGTTTAGCCCTAGTGTGCATCCTGCAGAGGGCTTTTTACTGGCTAGACGTTGGTGATATGATACATATCACAATACAGGGGTGGCGATATGATATTTTGTGATATTAGCGAGGCAAAAAAAAACCTCTCACAGTTCAAATAACAATGATATATGTAGGTAGAAGCACAGGTAAGAGGATGAGGAGAGAGTCAAATGGCCAAAAGCCTGCTGCTAACTAGTGGTCGGAGGCTTAAATGCAAAAGAAAACTTTGATACGGTATCATGCCATTATCCATCCATCCATCTATCCATCTTCTACCGCTTTATCCTCCACAGGAGGGTGGCTGGGGGTGCTGTGCCAATCTCAGCTGAAATAGGACATTAGGCAGGGTACACCCTTTTAGTTTATTGATATTGATATTTTTACTGCCCTGATCCTGATAATCTTTTGGACTCCGCTGTATTAAATGTTTATTCAGCATAGGGGAGAATGAAAAAGAGGCTGGACAAATTAATGAATGTGAAAAACCCAAGATTTGTAAAGTAAAGAGTATAAGATAGTAGAGAATACAGAAGGAGTGAGAGAGAGAGAGAGAGCAGATATGGGTGTGAAAAAGAGGGGAGGGAGCATGTGTCAGGAAAGATGCCTATAGAACTCTAAAGCGTTGTTTCTCCCAGAGCGAACGGCGTATAATCACTCAGCCCGACCACAGTAATGACACCATCTGGGTCTAGGGAAGACAGCAGCGTCTCTCCAACTGAAAAATGGATCGCATAGATCCTGGGTGATTAGAGCATCAGCTGTATCAGCTGTACACAGCCTACCTTTAGAATGGATTCTTGCAGTTAATAACTACAATAGATAATGGTGGGCAGGTTCAGTCGTCCACCAGGAAAAGTTGTGACGGTAGTGTTTATAAAAAATGTCTCAAAGGTGACTTGCATTTTATTGGGTTTTAATATGCAAACCATCTGGCGGAGGAGAACATTTTTTGTTTACCTTGAATTCAACTGTTGATGTCTGAAGTGTGATTAATGCCTCCAGAAAATTCCTCTGCAGACAAGGCCTCTTTTGTCTGATTGGACATTGTTCAACCTAATCCGTCCACTTTTTCCTTTACCAGCGGCAATCCCACTTGAAGCCTCGACGCATCGTAAACAAAAAAATGGCTCCTAGTCCGACAAACAAAATATAAAATAAAGGTCTGTAATGTTATTTCACAGGCTCTCTGGCTTGTGCATGCATTGAATCTGTAATGCACCCCACGTTTCATTTCGCGAAATGACGCCTCTCGTTTTTTTTTTGTTTGTTTTCACACATTTGTGTTAAGATGGTGCTGCAAAAAAAAGAAAGGAAAAAAAAATAACAGGAAAAAACATGACAATGATGGTTCCCAATGACCTGTTGCCATGGCAACACTTCTCTATTGATCTAGCCAGCTCTCATCTCCACTTTCACTCTTACTTCACTCTCACTTTCCCCCCCTCTATCATTCTCTCTTTAGTTACTCTCTCCATCCTGAGCTGCACTTGGTTTCCATGTGTCTGTTGTGTTCTGTCATGGAGATTGATGCCTTGTAGAGCTATGCTAACCTTCACCTGGTTCAAGCATACACCCTGCTCTTCTGTTCCAGTCTGTCAGATTAGATCCACTGTTACCTGCCTCATCCAGAAACACATTTATTCAGAATTTAAATTGTAACCCCGGGCGATGTTTCAGTAAATACTTTGAAGTGCAACTGCGTAACAAGATTGCATTATTAAATGTTCTTATGCACAAATATAGATTGACTGCAGGCCACAAACAGAAAAGTACTTCATGCTCATTTCATCTTATTTTAATTTATTCTGTAATCTATGCTGCACTTGCCCCCTGACACTGTGTTGATAACATGCCATGTTTGTTTTCGTGGACTTGCTCACTATTTGACTTAAAGAATGATGGTATTAATATGTTGTTTAAAGATTCACTGTTGACAACATGTTTGGCTGTGCACAGTTTTCCATGGTGTTAATGTCTCACATTACTTAACAGCACATAGAGCATTTGCAATAAAGATAACGCTGTTATTCTCCGACTCTTCTGTGTAGTATGACATGATATACCTGAGTATTAATCTTGCATGCCGCATTAAAGCACAAGATAATACATTGATGCAGACAGAAATCAGTTTATTTTGTAATTAACTCATGTATACACACCCACTTTTCATTTGTAATCAGTGAAGCTGAGATCAGGATGATAGTGGAGTCACCCAACACTGCCAAGCATGTTCCCTTATATTACCACACATTTAATTGCACACATTTTTTTCAAGGCTGCTGTGATTTAGTTTTCTATTTCTTTTGCACCTCAACACCCCAGTCTCGTTCTAACTTATTTGAATGTAACAATGTATGTTTATTAAATTGTCCTCTTCAAATGGCTCATTTTTTTATCTTTTGCTCCTATATATTATTTAACTATACAATAGGAACACCATTACAAGCAGTAGCAAAGCAGCACACATAGACACAAGCAAGAACATACATTTCATATGTTGCTTTGTGTGTAGTCACATATAAACATGGCCCAGCGTCACACATGACATTTAAATTTCCACCCTGTGTGATTTCTCCATCCCTATCTTTCAGACGGGACCATGACTAATGTTCGGAATATTTGATTATGATGGAGGAGACAATTTTTTATGGTCGAAGGAAAACTATATTTTTTTAAATTGAAACCTCCTACACAGTTGCACATATACTGTATGTGTGTGCACATGTGTTGCGTGGGTGCACAAGTATGTGCTGCTCTAAGCCCCCAGTGGTTGGCTGCTATACATTATGGTTTCTAATGGAAAACAGACAACATCATTAATATTCAATGTTCTGCCTCAAATACAGTATACAATGTATAGTATAAAGGAGAATGCAGTTTCATACAGACAAAAGTATAGTTACCCAACTTGTCTCATTTATTTATTTATTTGCCTTTATTTAACCAAAAAGTCCCTTGTGACCAATGTCAGTTTTTCAAGGGCTACCTCACCTCAATAGCCTTAATTAAAAGAACCAAGTTAAGATTAACAAAGAACAACCACTCCACAATACCGAAGTCCAGCCTAGGAGCAACAATTACATTTTTTCAGTTATATAGATTTTTATTAGTGTTTTGAGGAACACATCAACTTTATTAAACTTATTAAGCTTTCATGTTTGGAAGGTTATATAATGACCATGACTTTGAAGGCTGCTGTACCATGTTCAGAGAGAAACCTGGGAACCTGTAGAGGAGTTAAGTAGCGTGTGAGTGAGATATTCATTCATTTTAAACCGTTTTTATCGGTGATACGGTATCGATTTGTCAGTCTAACCTATGGCTTTCTTGCTCTTAGGCCTAGACCAACTTTTGTTTGATAATAGGTTACATATAAAGGGAGTTTACCCAGTTTGGCTTTGTTAATGAAAACTACAACAACTCTCCGGCTCATCGTTGAAGATCATCTTTGCTAATCTGAAATCCCAAGTGTCCGAAATTAAATGGAATGAACTGGAATTTGTCTCCATCTCCTCTTGACATTTTCACAAGTAGATATTAATTTTTTTCAGCCGTGTTTGGTCAGGATGTGTTGTAGGCCTGACGTCATCCTGTCTACTGTATGAGACAGTTCCTGCCTGTGTCCCTTCTCCCAAGGCTGTCTGTCTGCCTCTCTCCCTCTTCCTGCTGGTCTTCCTCCCTCACCTGCATGACTCCACACTGCTTTGCCTGTTTTCTCTCCCTCTCCTGTCTGTCTCACTCCTGCCTTACCCTGTGGCTGCCTTCACTGTGTGACAGCCCACTAATGAAAGCAAGATAAGCATGCCAAGCAAACTGTTCATTTCAAATTAGAAAAAAAAAAAAAATCTCCCTCACACATAAAAAAAATACAAGTCACCCCCCTCTTCCACCTTATCATTGCTGTATTCCTCCCTCCTCTGCCTGTCCCTTGCTAGCCGGAGCAAATTTGATTGGGTCTGGATAGGAAAAGAATGGCAGCAGATAAGGCACACGAAACTGTCGCCAAACGAGGCCTGATGCAGCCGGGGATAAGGGCTGAAACGCAATTATATTGGCAGAATCCTTATATTAAGCCCCAAACACTAGTAAAACACTACTGCCACCTGCATTGCCATTTCTCCACCCCTCATCCCTCTATCCATCCATCCCTATACCTTTCTGTGAGATCTCTGTGGGTACAGATCTTTCTCTTAGGTCTTAACATGGCTGTAATCACACCCCTCACCCTGCCTTTCTCTCTACCACCCTCCCCCTCGCCTCCTCAACCCTGCCCAGTCAGATGGACTGTGCCTGATAACACCACCACTAAAGAAACATTTTTTCGCCCTCTATGGAATAGTCCAACACTCCTGTCAGCATGGAGATAGTTACAGCTGTTTTCCTCTTTCTCCCTTAATGTGTTTCACACTTATTCTGAGCAGCTTTTAGGTCGTAATAGGGAATGCATGTCACGGTGAACACAACACACATTGTTTTGAGTCATTTGAGTCTCACCAGCAGTTCACAATATCTCATGTGGTGCTTTCCTTTTTTCTTCTTAGAAGATAAATCTGCAACTTATCTTCCAAAATTTGCTCTTGAACTTGAACTTTAATCCTGGCCTGCTGCTTGTTGGTGGTCTAATTGACAAATCACTATGTTGCACATGTCACCAACTCCTTGTGAGAATTGTGAGCTTGTGAATTACACGTCACTTTATAAATGTTTATATGACACATAAAAACTGCCAAAATGTGCCATTCAAGCTTTCCAGTCAGTACGCCGTTGGCAGAATAGTTAAACAACAATGAGTTTTCTGGGAGACGTGGCCAAACTCTGATAAAGACAAGCGCTTTCCCAAAGCATCTGTCAAGGAAAAATAAGTTAAACTATAATAATGTTGACTAGCTGTCTTTCATAAGACAGGCAGTATCTCATATATGTCGATATCAGCGTCAAGGAACATTCAGATTCTTGTATAATGTCAGGCTGCTCTTTGACAGTTCTTTTAAAACAAAGTACAATCCCAACCAAAACTGTAGAACAAAGCATTAGAATTGTGAAGATGGCCTTGATGACATCGTTACAGGTTAGATTTTACAGGTTACAAGATGTCCTTAGTTGTAGAAATTGCATCACTGTGAATGGGGGTGATGATGAGAGGTTGGGGAGGGTGTATTAAGGATGTAGTCGTTTTGGAGAGGCTTGCCATAGAGGTGGGGGCAGATGGGCTGGCCATCATGCAGTATTCTGCTGTTTCCTGTCCTCCAGCTGTAAGGACTACGGCTGCCACCGCACTATTAGGGGGTCTGGGTCACCGCCTGCCGAGTGCTCCATTGTCAGCTGCTCACTTAACAGACAGAGAAAGGAAAGAGAGGTCCAACCTCTATTGTGCCACCACTGCAAAACAGCAGAGGAGACAAAAAACACATCTGATGACTGTATAATTACACAGTGAATGTAGTCCCTCCCCCACCAGCACTTTTGCCTTTTTTGTATTCATTTCTTTTCTTTCCCCCATCTCTTTTCTTTCTTTTTTTCTTGTAGAGTGTGTGCTAATTAAGCGCTTCCATTAGGCAGCCTGTAATTGGTTTGAAAAGTAATGACAAGCAAGTTTATTTACAAGGTAATTAGAATAAAGGCAGGCTTTGTGCTGATAATAATCATTTACAACTGCAGTAAAAAAAAGAGAGAGAGAGAGAGAGAAAATCCAGAATGACTGTTATTTGATGGACATGCATTTTCGGCAACACTATATGTAGTTTTCAATGTTTTATGTTATCTGTAAACACACTCTACTTTACACATTACATCTCATTTTTTTGCTGCTGTTGTGTTCAGGGTGCAAATACAGGCCTTCCTTTGATAAATGGGTGAGTGTGAGCTAAATCAAAGAAGACATGCTGGGCAGCTTTCTTCATCTCCTCCCTTTCTGCCTTCGTGCCATAATTATGCTAAATGCACAGAACTGGTCTGTCAGCTGAAAGCTGAAGACTCAGCTTAGTTCATGGGATATCTTGAAGGGAAGAGCCGGGCTTTGTGTTAGTCTGATAATGTACATTTTTCCTACTCACAGACAATAGGTAGGCGGATGCAACAGAGATGGCAGGCTTGGTAAGTAGAGGCTGGCAGAGGGAGAGAGAAGGATTGTGTCCATTGCACTTGGACATCTCTGCCCTTCACTTTCCAGGCAGCAGATGGAAACTGTGTATAAAGTCACCCAGGGGCAACCCTGGACACCCTGGCATAGCCAAGGCATGGCCAAGATCAGGGGGAGCAGGTGGGCATCTGTTCCATGCCCTTAATCGCTTGCCGCACCTGCCATCCCAGTAGTGGTCTTGGCTTTTTGTGTATATGTGGGTGTGTGGATGGAAATATTTAAATGTGTACAGTGTGTGTATTGGTGTGGCACCTCTGCACTACCTTCAGTCAGGGGTAAGACAGATTCAAACTCTTTTAAGACACATGGACCTTATTAAAGTCCTCCATTTAATGGTGAGACTGCAGACTGTAACAAACAGAGGTATGCTCATCTCCCCAAGCACCGGTGAAATATGGTGTCCTTCTTATTCATCTACAACCACTTCCTTTTTAGGATCTTCGTCTTTGTTGTTTTTCCATTTAATAGAAAATTCAACATTAATAGACAATACAAAATTCCTCTGTGGGAGTGGGTACAGATTATGGGTTTAATTTAATTTTAGACTGCTTTTTGGGTACAAGATAAGACATCAAATATCACAAAAACAGTAAAACGTATTTGGACAAGTCTGAGGGTTTTATGTAGCCTCATATCTCAGTGCTGTTCCTTCAGAGGTAAATGACTGCAGACAGCTCCTGTTGTGTCAAAGCACCATTGAAGATTTTTTTTCTTTTTTGTTGTCGGCTTGGGGATGTTTATGTGCATAGCTGTTACATATTGAGCCAGGCTATTACAAACAGCCTTCAGTAAATATGATTGGCAGTCACGTTTCAAAGCCAGGCTAATTTCATGAAGCTATTGATCTCTCTCTGCTTCGGCTTTATCTCTGTACTAGCTATGAATACCTGTTTACTTTGCCCAGGCCTCTGGGCTCTAGCTCAGTTTCATGCTGTCCGTCCGACTGCCCGTCTGGCCACCATTCCAGGAGAACAACTTTTCAGACATCTCTCAACATGGTGCTAGTGAATGGTGGATAAACAAAGAGAAGCAGCTTGCACACTGCACAACAAAGCAGAGATGCTGACTGAGTTGTACGCAAAAGAAGGTAGCTGCTGTTCTGATATGAACATGTAGTGTTGTCCTGACTGTAAAAAAAAAAAAAGATGACGGTGATGATGGTGTGTTCTGGTCTGTTTGAAGGATTCCATGTGTTGTTGTTGTTTAGATCCCTTGTTTGCCACTGTTCGTGACTCATTAATTGTCATTATGTTGTACACTATATTAAGCTTCTGCCTTCTGCCTTCTCAGTCCAAAATGATCTATATGAAAAAAGTATATTATGAGCTCTTTCTGCTTGAGCTGCACACTTTATTGATGTCAAACCAAGCTTGAGATTTGGTGGGAATCGGGAGCAAAGGGGGAATGAAGTAGGGAGAGAGGAGGTGTGAGGGAAGAGGGAGAGAGACGATGGCTCAGGGTCGACTGGAGACTTAGCTTGTTGTTCCACTTGAGTTTTACTTTACTGAGCAAATCATTTGGTTGAGCGCTGTGTGCCCCTCCACTCGCTCACTTCCTCCACCTTTCGTCTATTCATCTCCTGTCCCACTCTGCCCTCTGCCGCTCTTCTTCAGGTTGGGGAGAACGATGTGTGTATGTATGAATGTGTGTGTGTGGGGTGTACGGAGTAGCAGGGATGGGAGTGGCCTTTTCTCTCACTGAGCTATGTGGGTACAGATGGGGCACATTTGTGGCCACATTCCAGCACCGTAGTCCAAATGATACTTCAGTGTGTGTGTGTGTGTGTTTGTTTGTTAGGATCAGTTTGATGAGTAGACCTTGTGGAGTGAGGACAGTGTAGCTGTTTCTCACATCTTTAAATGACTATTTGAGGGTAAGTTTTTTAAAAACTAGTGCACAGTTAGGTTTAGGTCTGGATTAGAACTATGTTTGGGATTAAGCATCCAGTTAAGTTGTTCAAGGAATGTCAATGAGTGTCCTCACAAAGATAGAAATACAAGGATATGTCTTTGTGTGTAACTTGTCCCACTTTACTGCCAAAATTAATTTTTAAAGAGAGTCCCACTAAGTTTTCATCGGCTTTTATCCACAAACTGCACTCCAGCACATGCATGGACACACAGAAATAAAGGTGGGTCTCCAGTTTATTGTCTTTGCCCCGTATGCTCTGCCAGCTCCTTCACAGCATTATAACTGACATATTATGGACTGAGAAATGAAGTGCTACTTAGGAACGCAAGACCACATCCCAATCTTATTTCTCTTCCGCACACATAAGCACACTTAAGTACACACACATACACAAGAACACACGCACATAGTAGCTGAGCTTTGAGGAGTAACGAAGCAAACAATGAGTTTCCCCAGTGTATTGTGGCTCGGCTGCTTTGGTTTAAATGTAAGGATAGTCATCAGCACTTAAACGCTTGATTGATGGCACAGAATCGAGGATGATTGTGGGATATGCCAGCTCCAAATGACAAGCAATTACTCATTTGGTGTAATGAAAACCTTAACACCAATCATGGAAGCTTTACACCGTGCTAATGCTTTATGTAATATTATATGTTCCTTTCATCCACCCCAACATCCACCCCCGCTGCCATCCCTCGGGTGTCGCAGCAGACATTTACTAAATAACATAATTTGTAATGGCTGAAGTGATGGCACAACAAGCCTGCTAAGTGAGTGAGCAGAGGCAAGTGTTTTTTGGCTGAGGTTTTTTTATTTATTTATTTATTTTTTATTAAAGCTAATCTATGGCAAATAGCTGAGAGACCTGGCAGGTCCACTTACAGTAGCCCTGCAGACATCCGTGCCATTAGGTCTTCTGATTACCATTCTAAATGTTTGTCCCGCTTTAGCTTAACGCTATTGTTAGTTGCTATGGCAACAGAAGCCCAATTATATATATTTGATATTTTATTTATACATATGTACACGTTTGTGTGTGTTTATATGTGGTCCTCAGCTTTAGCCAACATCATATCTGTGTGTATGAAGGCGCACATGCACACGAGTGAGTGTGTTCATCAACAGCTCTGTGGCGTGAGATAATGAAAGCACTGTCCTCCTTTCTCTCCTCTCCCTTTTGCTCTGCCAAGACTACAATTACCCCTGCACTCCTCTTCCCCACAAAATCACTGTAATTATCTGTAGCCTGCCTGGGCACATGGGCTGGCAACAGGTGCCATGTGAATGCTAATCCCCTCCTCTTGGCTGCATGCTATTCTTCTGCCCGGCCTCTGACAAACCAACTGTCATTGGCAGAAGAAAAGCCACTCCAAAGCTGCACACTCATTCAGAGCTGCCTGCATGTGGACAATAATTAGGCTGCCCAGAGATGCTAAGTAGTGGGATGTCAAGACTAGCTACAATGTAGACCCTTTGTTGAGCAAGTTAGAGTAGTGTGTGTTTTTGGGGAATTATAGGCATACCGTCTTTACCACCTTATGTTAAAAAGGTGTGCTTGAGCTTAGCCTGTGTGTAGTTACTGTGTACACACACACACACTCACACACATGCACACGCAGAGGGAGATTTGACATCAATCCATGGCATTAAATGAAGTGTGAAAAACAGGTCAGAGAGGACTTCCTGTCTTTATAAACAGCCTAAACGCTGTCCAGATGTTCCATGCCTCTCCCGTCCCTACAAAACTTGCTCACATCAGCACTAAATAGCAAAATAGAGCCTCTTTAAAGTGACATACACTAAGCAAGGCAAGGACAGCAGTATATACTACCTCGGTTGCTGCACTTTGACTATGGTCTGGAGTAAAAATGTCAGGTTCGCTGCCCATATTTATTGTGCATTTAAGTGTCTTTGCTTGATTGCCATCCCAATGAATTGCTTCTAGTTTGGCCTGACCATCTGTCCCAGGGACGAGTTATACTTTTAATAAACGACATATGACATGGAGGATACACACTCATGTAAATATGGAAGTGAAGAAGGTGAGTACAGGATGGGGAGACAGAGAAACAATCTGGAAACCCCCAAGCGGCCAATAGAGAACTAGCTTTTAAGGAAAGAGCAGGCTTTTTTAACACAGCCAGTACATAAAGAGCAGTTACCGGAGCCAATGCACATAGACAAGACAGTAGACTTACTCTGGGTCAGTGCGGTGTAGTCTGAAGTGGTGGATCAGGTGTCTCTTTATGGTTCAGTATATCCCAGCTGTTTCAGCAATGGTGTCCTTACTGACTCATATCGCGCTCTGACTGGTACATGAAGTGCATGTTAATTCCAGGATGAGGTTTTTCGAGTGTAAAACATTTTGCTAGCTTTCATTTTGCATTTATTTATGCACATAAAGGGGAACAATATTATCAAACTAATAAATTAAAGAATTATGATGGCTCTTACTTTTGTGTAACTCCCAAACACACAACATACACAACTGTAACAACACAGCATGGTGCGCCCTGGTCTTCTAATGGTCACTGGGCCCACTGACTTGACCTTTCCATCCATAGATGCAGAAACACCCAGGTCGACTGATTCGCTTCTCTCTTTTCATCGCACTCCCTGTTCCCTGTTAACTCAGCCATTATTCTGGACACACTCCTTTTGACATGGGGGCCACGTTCAATGTTTAATGCTGTTTGTTTTATATTCCTGCCTCATTTCCTTATATAAAAATGTATGATGACATTCTCTACCTTCCATAAAATATTCATAAATGTCATTACTAATAACTTTCATAGATCATCTAAATTGATCCTTCTGTCTGCTTTTATTCAAGCTGCCCAGCACGGACCCATTAGTTTGAGTGAGAAACAAGCTCTTCTTTTATTTAGTTATGTAAAGACAGGACAGGACAGATGTACTTTTGTGCTCACATTGTACAACGTTTAAGCTCGGCTTTGTGCGTCAGACACTGATTTCAGATATCCACATGAGATCACCGACAGATCTGTTTCTTTCCTCTAAGTACGATCCCTGTCTTGGAATCTATGTGGTCCGCTGAAGTCACACAATCCATGTTTTTCTTTAATGTGGCCTTATGTCTAAATTATTTTTTGGTGTATTTTGTAAATGTGTAAAATGTGATTATAGGTGTGAATCTTTATCCGCGGGCCTGACTTGATCTTTAATATATAAGAGATTCCTCACTCCTGATGCCTCACTCCCCACTCCAGTGTTCCCTCCATGAAAATTTCAAATGTCTCATTAATCATTCATGGTCTAATTTCACTAACATGACATATGCTTTGACATATGCATTATAATACATGCAAAACATGACTCATTTTGACAAAGTTAACAAGAAGTCATACATTTTTCTATGACTTTCTCTCTTTCTCTCTCTTCCCCTTTGTCATTGTCACTCTCTCTATCTTGATTTCTTCTTTGCCTTGCTTTGCTTTAAAGTCTCCCTGTGTCTACTTTATTCTTTCGTCATTATTTGTCCTTTTTAAAATAATATAGGTTATTTCATTTTTTTATATACGGTTGCACAGTTATAAATACAATCTTCGCTGACGTAATGCCAGTATGTTAACGGTAAAGAGAGACAAATGCTGATGCCCAGGTAAAACCTGAGTGAGTCATTGAAATGACAATTTGTTGTATTGTTCTCCATGTCTGTTCCCCTGGATTTGCTGGTTGTCTGTTTTAATGATAGGTCTCAGCTTTCAGATTGTCCCTCTGTCTCCTGTCCGCCATCCTGACACAGAGATGAAAGATGAAATGGAGATTGTGACTGATGCAATTATGGTGCTCCTGATTGAAGGAGAGGCCAAATTATCACCGCTCTGATTGGGCTTTGTCTGGACTGAGAGCATGCCACGCTCTGATTAAAGTGTTGTAAGTGTGTGTGTGTGTGTGTGTGTGTGTGTGTGTCTGTCTGTGTGTTGGATGGGAAAAAGCTTTCAATGGAAGAAAGAAAAAAAATACTTTGACCTTCCTCCACAAGAGTCCTCTTTTACAAGAACAGAATTAATCCACAGTCTCCTGAATCATATTTAATGTTACTGAAAAGTGATTGACTTCTCTTTAAGCTTTTTCACTTTTTCAAGTTTTTAGAGTAATATGTAATATTGCCTCAAGACAATTTGGATCTCACATTTTTTATTCATATTTCATCGAGTGTCATATCAACTGCATAGTGTATATCGGCTGCAACATCCTTCGCGTACCACTGGAGGCCTTTTTCTGTCATTTTTCTTTTCTCGTCTCGCAATATAACTTTATGCTCATTCCATATATTTCTCCCACTGTGCATGGTTTTCTCATGGATGCTCGACCCAACCCCCTTTTGAATCCCTCTCTTTCTGGCCTCTCTCTCTCATCTCCTGCTCCGCTCTTGCATCATTCTTTTTCAAACAGCTTGTGTTCAGCTGAGCCCCAACTTCAAACAGTCATTTTAAAAGGACCGAAACTATCTCATGTTAGAAAAAAAAAAAAGCCCCTGAATATTATTTGCCCATGCAGCACTGCCACACTCTATTCCCCCCTCTCTCATTCTCTCCATCCAGCTCCCTATCCAAAATGTTGATTGTTTATCATCACTGGAGCATTACAGCTCCTGGTTGTTGCATCATAATTAGCAGCGAGTACAGGAAGAGTAAAGGAGGGACGGAGTAGAAGAGGCAAAGGAAAGAAAAGAAGACGACTGTAACACAGCCAATGGCTGTAAAACAAGAACAACAATAGCAACAGAATTGCAGCATGAGTAGCACAAACACACAGTGTGTGTGTGTGTGTGTGTGTGTGTACTGTTGGGTCATTTTTGTTTTCAGATCGAGTTATTTCATCCCTGTGGCTGATCCTTTGAGCCAGCATGGCAACATGAAGGCAACATGTCATATAGCATACTCTCACCTTGGGCTGGGCAATCATTAATAACTATATAGATAATATAATGATGCATCGTTCAAACACTGTTGGAGGTATAACACATGTAATAACTAAAATGTTTAACCCACACTTTACTGGTTTATTCAAATTCTACTCAATGGCAAAAAATGACATTTATCATGATAAGCTATATGAATAGTGACATTGTTTTCTAGCTCAGTTGAATAGATTTTTACTTTTTTTACACTTTCTAATTTGGCGCTTTATACCTCCTTCTATCCCTCCATCCACCCTTTACTTTGTATTTCACTGCTGCCTTCTTGCTCCCATTATAGACTGTAATTCAAGGCCTTTAAGTAATTACATTGAAGTCCTCCAGAGTTGTACAGTGGGAACCTAGGGCTCAGGGAATTGTAACCCCTTCACAGTGCAGCAGTTTATGCCATACTAATACCAGGTTCTGCTATAGGTGAAACTTGGTTTGCCTGCCTGTTTTAAACCAAGCCTGATGTAATCTGTTGGAAAAACAGCTTTCTAGTGACAGAGTATCTGTTTGGAGATCCTCAGGCTTTATCTGTAAAGGGAATCTGTCAGCATCGAGAGCTCTCAGTGACAGGGTCTGCTTAAGAGTCAAAGCAGATCAGTGGTTAGGTTTCTCCGTGGCTTGGTGTTGCTTGAAAAAAAAAAATGCATACATTTCATTTCTCAGACCTTGAACTTAACCCTCTGGTCTGAGGTGGAGAAACAGAAACCACAATACAACAAAGGAAACAATCTAAACATTAAACCTTTCATACTACAGCTTTGTAGGGATGCATTTCAAAACTAACATGAAAGTAACACCCGCCCACCAAACATTCCAAACTAAGATCATGTGGAGTAGTTATATATTGTCGCAGGCTTCTGTCGTCAATAGTTGAGCTGAGTTTTTCCACCATCTTACTTGCCAATTGTAGGTTGCTTTGGAATTGGGTGCTGGAATTTGGCTTTGCCCAGGCTCCCACTTATGTACTTTATATACATATGAAGAAGGCTGGTGGACGGAGCTGAGCTCACAGCTTGAGTTCTGTTAATGCAGATGGCTGGTTTCGCCGGCATATGGGTTGGGTTTATTTGCAATGCCAATGAATATTTATGTCTTTAAAGCACATTTGTGATGGGAGGCTCCTGTGGATATCAGAACAAGATTTTGACTCAGAGCCTTAGTGAGTGGCACAGGGTGTAGCTTAAGGGGATGAGGATTCCTATTCAGCTGTCTTCATGGCCTAAAATGTCTTCATGTTTATCAGTAGGACCTTGCTGAGGGTTAGGGTTAGGGTTAAGGCATCCTTGCTCTGTAAAAGTGAATGGGCCCCCCCACACATGCTCTGCATTTGTTTGCTGCTTTGAGCAGCTGATTGTTTTTGGGTGTTTTTCCACAAAAAGTGCTTAAATAATTTGCACCAATTTTTGTACGATGGGGAATGGATGCTGCAGATTGTGGATTTTTGTGTTATATTTTTTATTTGCAGTGCAGTATAGCTCATATATTAAAAACTACACTGCAGAAAATATCTTTTTACTGGAGTAGGCAGGGTCACTGGGAAAATAGTTTTAGATTGAGTTTCATCAGTGGGTTATTCACAGCTTGTCCTTATCTCCTCTCATCTGATGCGCATGGACACATACAGTCATTTCTTATGTGACAGATGACCAGAGGCAATCTTTCCATCTCTGAAATGCTCTGCTGTAGTTGAAAGGCTTTTAGTTCCATCTCTTGTTGGACTTTCTATTTTTTCCCGGTTTCTTTTCTCTGTAGGCCAAACAAAACCTGCCAACTGTGCCTTTAATGTGTTAAAACCATATGGAGAACAGTGAATTGATTTTCAGGGTGCAGATACGGACGTGTAACTCTGTAATAATAAGGTGTCCTCAGCTTTTTTGGTACATCCCCACTGAGTGTGTACAATATACAATACAAGGCCACAACTAATCAAATTTTCTCTCTTTTCCTCCCCCATGCCTTTGGCTCTGGTGCATCTCCAACATCAGGTAAGAAATTGTGCTATCATTCCACCAATCAATAGTAATATAGCCTGTAGCTAGTTACACACTGACACTGTCTACACTCAGAGATTTAGATGTGTGCAAATGGCAACAGGGATATTTCACTCCAGACACCAACAATATTATGAGAGCCCAGGTGAAGCAGCCCAGGAAATCCACCTCTCCTCTTTGTTTGGATCTTTTATCAAGACTGATGCTCCTCGTGTAATGAAAGCTATTTGGCAAGAGCTGTCTCTGTTTGGCGTCCAGGGAGGGAGCTAAAAATGCTCTGGCTCATGTTGAAAACAGTCCAGCGTTCAGCTCAGGCCGCTGTGTGTGTGTGTGTGTGTGTGTGTGGTGCGTCTCCTCAGTTCTCAGCCCCTCCAATGACAGCTTCCCCCAGTTTATGACAAATGGTGGGGTGCTGAGCAGGCTAACAGGGAGGTAATGCCTGTTGGTTCATTAGTAGGCTGGGTCACTGTGGGCTCATGACCAGACATACATTGCTCCTGCTCTGGGCCTAATAGACATATACACTGCATAACAGAGATGCACACTTATACAAACTCTTGTTTACGCCTGCACAAATGGAAGTGTTACTGCACTTCCCTGGCATTTTATTTACTTCGGAAAAACCTATTTCGTAGAATTAGAATCGCAAAGTATCAAGTGCTCTGGCAAAAACTGTCAGAGGACACTGCACTACTTTACTCATGGACAAGATGCACACTGATGAGGTTACTAAAAGCAACACTCTCGTCTACACAATGTAGGATCTATTCTCAGTGTCCCCCCCATAGTAAACAGAATAATTTGTTACAACTGTTCAGGTAACATTTGCATTTGTTGACAAGCCAACGATACTCTGAAGCAGCACAAACAAACACGTCTTCAGACCAGGTACAGTAGCCTATGTAGACAGTAGACTATTATTTTATTTTTCAACATTTTATAAACCGAAACTAGCCCCAAAAGAACGACATTGCTTTTAGTTATGCAGCTTGCGTTTTCAACCCAGCTTATATAACCCATGGCTCATTGTATGCACATTGTATGTATCGTTTGATTTATGAACGAGATGGATGAGAGGACAGGATGACTTCAGTAATACGGCCTGACACACAGCAAGCTAAAGTAGAATGTTGTAGTTCTTTTTGTGGATTGTATAGTGCCACTGCAGGCAATGCAGACCTGCACAGGCTCTGAAGGTATTTGAAGGTAGGAGTTCAACCTTCAAATACCTTCAGAACATTGTGTTGCTTAAAATACAGTCCTTTTAATGATGAAGTCATGAAGATGTTCCCAAATAAAACCTGACTCACCTGACCTTGGCCAAAACCACTGAGGTGAATTAAGTGTCTGGTGATCAGCTGGTGTTAGAAGGTTGATCCCACCTTAAATGCCTTGAGTGTTTAATCAAAAACATTCTTCATTAACAGTAGGCAACACACTAACATTTGTTACAGCTCAGACTTGTGACCAATAGGCAGGCTCAACACAACCCTTTTGTACCTGCTGTCCTCTATTTGCCCAGCTTCAGCTCTACCATCCCACTCCAAATCCTTTCTTTTCATCACTTAGTCATTCTCACACAGTCATTCTCTCTCTCTCTCTCTCTCTCTCTCCCTATCCCAACTAAGGGCTCTCAGAGGGCTGCAGCCCAAACTGCTGGCCCTGTCTGTCTATTAATAAATGGCATTAACCACCAGGTCCTTCAGGGACTATTCATTTTAAAGATGAACTACCTTAAAGTACAACACAATGCCATCTCATTTTTTACTGCTTCCTCATTACTGCTCAGGGTAGCTCTAGACTCATCACAACCCTTCTCCTCCACCCTCGTATACCACTGTCCCTCTGTCTTTTCATGCTGCTTTTACCACTCCCTTCCTTCCTTTTGAGTGAGAGAGGCCAATGCATCCACAGCTAAATCAATAGCAGAACAAGAAAACTGATTATGATAACAATAGACAGAAAGTGTCCATTTCTACACTGGGATTTCTAATTTTCAACAACTCGCATCGATGCGATGGTTTGGCCTTTCATATAGCCAGTCTTGCAATTCTCTCTCTGTTATGCACTTAGAGCAATTGTGATGATAGATCGAGACCCTCATGGTAAAGTGTTTTATACTTACATAATTACCATGATAATCAAGTTTATTGTGGAGTGGCATTTTATGTCGGACCATGGGTGTTTTATTCTTTGCAATTACCAGTATAAATGTGCCACAGTAACAATGTATCTTCACAATAAGCGGCCCAGTGTGATCCATGACAATGTAGTACTTTGCTGCCCTGCTAAATCATTTGCAGTACAACATATAGGGCCTGTCCTTTGGTATAATTACCTTCACTGTCTATAAGCTCCACATTCGTTCTCATTTATTTCATAGTGGACAGCTAATATCGTGATCAAAGAGATCAATGAAATCAGTGAAATCAAAGAGACCAGTGAAAAAACATTTTTTTTCATTTGATCTACAGTATTTTAAATAATTTCTCTAACTACAATACTTTTTGTTTTAGTAGGAGATGAGTCAGAATGCCTGCACTGGTTCCACACGTCTTCCCTTGTGTCTGAATGTCAAAATATTTGTTCCGGGTTTGTTTTAGAACCCTGGCAAACGGGTGAAAGGAAGGTTTGAAGTTGTAGAGGAAGAGCCTCATTATACTCACCAAGTTGCACAGTTATTCTGTATGAAGTGGAGATAAAAGCAAGAGAAAAGCTTAGAGCCAGAAGAAATAAAGAACACGGGGAGAAAAAAAAGAAGCAGCTTGAAGGAAAAGAAATGTGGAAAGAAAAGGGGCTGGATCAAATAGATAAGGGGTAGGAAGGAAGGAAAAGAGGAAGACAGGGAGGCACCATGTGGTTTTAAAAAAGAAGCAAAATACAAAGGGACAGAGATCAAATTATTGCAAGAGATAGTAACTCCACTGGTGTGACTGGTATAACAGCTGAGCTAAATGGTTTAAAGTCTCTCTCTCTGTCTTTCTCTCTGCAGACCTGAAGACAATTTCAAATTACTCCGTACTGATATGACTAATGCTAATTAAAAGCTGAATACTTAAGCCCTTATTGTGCTTATGTGTGAAGACCTCAGATCTTTATTCATTTTCTTTTTATTTAATAGGGTCCTGATGATATGCATATACATATACACTGTTCATATTAAGCATGGTATCACAGACAATGCGGACTATGCAGTGCTAAGGGAATTCACATTTCTTATGCATATGATAGTAATTCAAATATTAACAGTCACATTTCTTTGTTTGTATACTGCCATTCAAACACTTTAGGTGACACTCATGAAGCCAATTGCAAGCGGGTGGCAAGTTCAGAGGCACCAGAACACACATGTGCCTCTAGATCTTAAACATAAATCCTTCCACCTGACACTACACAAACATTGCTCCCACACCCAGTTGGTTCCGCTTTTATGCAGCAATTCATGCAAAGCAAGCATAAAGACCACTCAAGCACAGACACTAATTCCCCTTGTCCAATGCATGTAGATACACACAGACATGAAGACAGAAACAAACTCATATCGGCTCTCCCCAGGTAGTGCTTTCAATCAAGACAAAATCCTGACATTCTTCAAAGACTAGGCTCCACTGGCTCTGTTTCATTCTTGTCTTGTCTATTCTCAGAGACAGATGTACCGCATAGTTCTGTTGAACTACTGAGTCGGAGAAAATCACTCTGTTTTTGTACATAGCTGCGTCAATCACTATCCCCCAATAAGCCATCTGGCATCTTCTTGGCAGTGGCTAATATTTATAGATGGCATAATTATTTTGAGATTGTATGAC
The DNA here is from genome assembly GCF_958295425.1 of Solea solea. Taxonomy (NCBI): domain Eukaryota; kingdom Metazoa; phylum Chordata; class Actinopteri; order Pleuronectiformes; family Soleidae; genus Solea; species Solea solea. Next base: position 4,996,031 of record NC_081142.1, on the reverse strand, counting down.
TGATTCTTTGGCAAAGAAAATTAGCAGATTCATTATTTTCTCCTCCATCCTGCAGATGTAATCAAACACTGAGATATCTGTCACACACCTGACCGTGTTCGTGTGGCCACATAAGAACTACATTTAGGCTGTCCGACATAGATAAGAAAGGATAATTTGACACCTCCAAAACCTATTTCGACACACCCGGCCGACTGTAGCTACTACAGCCGCCCCTGCTTGACATTCTATCTTGTTTGTATCCTCCCACATTGAATATGCAATCAAATCGCTCCCCCAGCAGATGAAATGGCATCCAGTTGACTCTCATATCCTCCACATGCCTGATGTGAAAGCTCCTCATAGTGAGCGTGTATGTGTGATGAGGGGGTTGAACCAACCCCTGGGATCTTCTCTGTGATGAAACATTCAAGAGGAGTTGCCAGAAGAGTGTATTCAACAACCGGCTGTAAAATGAAGCTCTGGAAAAGCAATCTGCACTCACAGAGACCTATTGCTTTCATTACCACCAAAGCTCTGCACATCAAAGGTTATATTTTACCAAGATAAATGTTGTGCTGTGTTTCTTTGATTGTGGGAGGGTCTAAATGCTCATTTGCATACCCTGTACATGTATATTACATAAAGATGGCGGGATAAAAACATTAGGAAAATGTTTTTAGTTTGTTCCGAAACATATCATGCATTATAATGAGCAGAAGATGTGTAGTATGCTCATCCCACACATATTAAATGATAAATAGATTGCATTAATTGTATAGTCCCTGTGCTGAAGGCACTGATTAATGCTACTGTTTGCTGATTCAGACCCTGTGGTGAGTTATGAGCACTTTTACAGCTGATAATTTTCATCATGCACATTGTTCATTCTAAGGCGCTGCTAATGGAAATATGTATGGTTACGCGTGCACGTGAGCGTAGTCCACGCGCACACGCTGTAGCCACAAGCAACGAACACAGGGTGAAATTCCACAAGTATGTTTGTAGAGGTGAGGGAGGGAGCAGTCAGCGTTTGTTTAGCTAATCAGGCAAATGAGTGTCATAAAGCAAGCCAGAGGCAGGAGCAGTGCAGAGTGGTCCACAGAGGGAACCCACTGAGGAAAGAGTCCCTTTCCCTGGAGAAATAGACCAAGCCACCCAATCCACATCCCACACATAACATTTCAGCAATTAAACACTGACTGATGCCCTGACTGATCAAGGTTACCAGGCCAAGGTGAGGCCCAATGAGCAGTGTCACTTTGCTTTATGGTTTCTGTCCCCTAGGTCTCTCTCTACAGAGTGCACTCAAACACTCCATACATTGAACATATCCTCACCAGAAAAATGTTAGCATTATTAATTCATATATCCATGCACATGTTTACTGATGATTGACCTCTTGTGGTTATGGAGACTTAAATGCTTACTTGAATTCTAACATGATTTAAACCCCTGTTTATGCTAAACTCAGTAAGAGTATGGGCAGCACATCTGAAAAGAGAAAGAGATAAGAATCTGAACTCCCATTTTGAAGCCTATAACCGGTGCCGCCATGTTGACAGTTCAGGGGCCTGTAAACCGGCACCAACTGGACAATATCAGCTGTCAAACACATTGGTATCCATCCATTGTGTGCTGTACTTTATCATCTGTTTCCTCTAAATGGGAACATATTTCATAAAACTGACTTAACGTGTTATTGAAGAAGAACCTAAACTAGTGATTAAGAACATTAACGGTTATAAATCAAGTTAGAAGTGGGCTAATTTTTCCCACAGGCTTTTCAGTATGTTTTTACTTGGTGATTGACCTCAAACATGGATACCTGTTTCATAATAATAAAATAATAATAATAATAACTTAGATTTATAAAGCGCCTTTCACGAAACCCAAGGTCTATGGTGAGAACAGCACATTTGTAAAATACATTTTTTCAAATTTCTGCCAATTTCCTGCAGTTTTCATTCAGACATGGACACCTGTGTACACAGAGTTAGAATTCAGGGGTTTGCAGTATAGGGCAGTGCATTGTGTGGGGCCCCCTCTCAATTTGATGTTATATTTGTCAACAACAACAACATTTCAGTAACACTCTGAAAATGTATGTTTGACAATGTACAGAAGCTGCAATAACACCATGATTAAAAACAGCCTCACTAGATCCTACGTTGCCATCTTGCCTCAGAGTGATTCGATGTAGAGCTCACCTGGTCCATTTTGCCATGGGCACCCTAAGGTTCTTGAAGCTCCGCTGCTGAAAGTAAAAGTGTTTGATTTCCTCTGGGGAGTATATATGAGCTTAGAAACGTTTCATGGCATAAAATGGTCCCGTTTGATTCAGCAGTTCAAAAGACCTGAAACCGAAAGAAATTATAATAACCTGGGCACATGAAATAGTCAGGAATTATTTACATGCTGTATTTCAATAACAAATGCCTAGCCAAGCAGCTTAAAGTCCTTTTAACATACCTGGCTAATGGTGGACAGAAGCTTAAGATTCAAAAACAGCTAATGTCTGGCCTGAATCAACATAAGGTTAATTTGTGATTATTTCAACTGCACTGTTTTGTTTACAACTGTAGTGAATAATCACTTAAATTTTCTTAACGATTCACACGTATGACAGACATTTTCTCCATAGCAACGGTAACTGAGGTTCATGGATTGTATTTCTTTGAGCCATCTGTCATGCCAAGCTGTTGGAAAAAAGATTTCTTAAAACCAAAGATGAGTTAAGAGAAGACTAGTTCAGTCTTTGAAATTAACAATTGTTGGATTCAAATTCAACTTTGCAACCATGTTAGGCCAAGATATAGAACAGAACAGGGAGAATGAGTGAGTTGGTGAACAGTAATGTGTTTGTTTTGGAGCATGTGGGTCTGTGCGTTGCATCCTCTGTCTGGCACAGTCCAGATCTCAAAGGAGAGATGCAGGTTAATCAGACATGTTGCTCTGAATTAGAGTTCCACAACCTCTCACTAGCACCACCCTCACCAATTTCCTCTGCCTGCCACCCTCCATTCTGTGCCTCTTCAAGTCCAACTTGGTCAGCAGTAATGGAGATAATTGCCGTGTAATAGACTTTTTTGTCGTATTCACTGGTGTCAAAGCAGTGTGGGTTCCCTGTGACATGGCTATTGATTCCTGATTGGGTCTGCTCACTTGAGAGGCTGAAAAGATGTGGAGGAAGATGGAAGGCCAGCCCCAGGGCAAATGGGCCAAGGGGCAAGGCTGAAGGGTGTAGGGCCAGGCCAAGATGGAGCTTGGAACAGTCCCTTGGAGGTGCAATGTCCTTAAAGCAAATGACTCATTTCATTATAATGATTTACTGGAAACCCATTCCTGTCCCACTGTCATTGCCTGACTTTTTAGCAGTCCATGGTTCTCGCTTTTGCTCTCCCATGCAGTTTCATTTTCTCTAGCTCCCCCTCCCAACCCTCTTCCATCCCTCTTTCCATCTTTCTCTCCACTGGCCTATCAGAGACAGGATCGTAACTCAGGCCAGTTCCATAAAAGCGTCAGGATGACATCATGCATGGACCTTGCATTATAGGGTCAGACTGAACTTCATTACCACAATTAGACTGAGTTTCTGGTGGCTAGCTTAATGGATGACTGCTCAGCCCATTTGCAACCGTGTGTTGAATGATTAGAAAACACAAACTCTCATAAGCTTCCATTAGAGAGCCTATTCTAAAACACTGTGTTTGTGCTGCCACATTCAGTGCCAACAACTAGCACCACAGAATGATAGCAGTAGAGTGCACTCGACCCAAATCAATGAGTAACTAAATGTTATTAGAGGAAGGGAAAGAAGCTACAAATTGGAGATTTTTGGTTGGCCAAAGTTTCCGATTGCTTTGACTCGATAAACAAAGCAATGTCTAATCTAATATTTGAAAGCATGTCAAAGGAATTGGAGATCAAGGGCTGCACGTGAAAGGCCATTGGAAGATTAGAGTAAAAGGTCAGAAAGCGAGATAGGGGGATACAGAGCACCGTAATAAAAGCAGCTGTTCACAAAGAGGACACGAGTGGAGGAGACTGTATTTTTAGGAATTAAAGATTTATTGACTGGTAAAAGAGCAGAAATGAAGAGAGAGAGAGAGAGAGAGAGAGAGAGAGAGAGGGCAATAGTGTGATGGTGAATGGGAGAGAGAGGAATGGACATGGCTAATCATTTCAAAAGGCCACAGAAGCAGTTTTGTCCTTATCATTTCAATTTTAGGGTTGGACAACAAAACTCATTGAACACAATGGCGAGATTGACCTAGCATGCTAGAGGTTTATAGAGTTTCTCAAACCTTGTATGAAGTCTGTGAATGCTGTTATTTGTAGTACAGTCAACCCGGGTGCTTTCACTGCACCAGGTGTGGCCTTGAACGATGCCTGTTATATAAAGACCTCATTTCCATTAGGGGGACTTTAAGCACTTACGCCTGTCATGCCCAGGAGGGCAGTATGGTGCGCTATAGAGAAGTGCAAGCGAATCAGTGAGAGAACCAAGCTGCTGTGACTTGCACTGTTTAAAATTGAATCAGGAGCAGAGGTCCTGTGGTCTCCCTCCCCATGAGCCTCTGAGGTGACTAACTTTTAGGACTGGCTGAGTAACTGATTTTCTGGCTGGTCCGATATGAACAGCAGCAGCAGCCCCCGCCACTCTGAAATGACAGCATTAATATGCTCCAGAAGTATTTCCTCTATCCTCTTTAGAACCTAATCAGATTTTATTCAGATTTGCACAGCTGTAGTTCATATATTATGCAGCATTAACTGCTACTTCAATAGTCATTAATAACGAGGTGGCTGGCTTCTGAATAAACAATGATGCTGGAGGTGTGTGAGCAGCGAAGGGCAGGAAACATAGCCTGTCAACTCAAACACTCTTTGTCCTTCAAAGACTTATCATTTCCATAGTGTGTGCCATATTACGACACGACAGTGGCATTCAACGTAATTATAGCAGAGGCAGTTTTAGAGAGCTGACTTTGAGTTTAAAAAGTTTTCAAGCAGGGGAGTTCTTAGCGCCCTTTGTTGAAAATTCTATTGAAATATTTGTTTGCATGGCTCAGTGGCATTTAATCTCCTGTTGTTCATCAGTTTCCACTTGATTTATTTCTTCACCTTCGCCTATTTATTGAATTTAATTACACCTCAAATCCCAAAGCAAACCTGCTGCTGTTAAGGGTGGAGGGAGGTGGGGATGGAAGGAGGTTGGGGAGCAGTGTAGAGTATAAACCATGACTCAGACAAATAGCTTACTCCTTCCAAAGACGTACAGTATACAGCCTCTTGTATTTAAGCAACCTTGTATGTAGACACACACACACACACACACACACACACTCTCACTCACAGTAAATCACCCTGAGAGCAGTCCAGCAAGACACACATCCTCTAAAACTCTGGCCAATGATCTGCAGTCTGTCTGCGGCCTCGCCGACCACATAAAATATCGGTCAGTTAATTAGGCAGTAATTGTGCAATGTGCTCTCCTTTTTATGTGCCATACATTGGGCCATAAAGATGAGAGTGTGACGATGGGAGAGTGGGCCACTGAGGTGTGCACTGTACCATCAGTCCATTTCAGGGCTACACTGTGGCCAGAGGTCACATATATTTCATTTTTGAAGGGGAGTGGAAGAGACACAACCCCCCTGCTGTATTTCACCAAAAGGGCTAATGAAAGAGGCCGTCGCCTTAACTGGATGAGTGCCTTTAACTCTCGCCACTATATGTACTGCATATGTCCCGTTACATGACACTGTCAATGTGTTTTATTCACAGTACATTTTCTATTTTCCTGATCTCTTTGATCTTACAGTGGCTTCAAAAGTAAGTGTTGGGATCTAAGATGGACAGTAAATGGAGATAATAATATTTTAACTTTGTAGATATTTGCTGAATACAGCGGAGAACAGGGCTGAGACGACACAGCAGAAACTACTGAATTAATTTGACTCTCTTGAGACCAAAACCTGATCCTAATGACGCAGAACCTCATTTCTAAAGAACTGGTTAAGTTTAGTTGAATTTGAATTGTTGACTAGGTATAACTGGTTATGTTGAAGATGAGGGATAATGCTTTGTTTAGGCTGTCCAAATGAATGGAAGTCAATGTGTGCTCTTAAAATGATAGCTGCACAAACGTGTGTGTGTGTGTGTGTGTGTTTGTGTGTATGCGCGCAGCTAAAGTTGCAACTTTATGCTCATATGACATCTCACTCTGTATTTATTTGTGAATCTCCATGTGCCCGGAGGTTAGTTTATGTGTCGTGTCTCTCCCTCTCTCTCTCTCTTTCTCTCTGTGCGTGTGAGTGCTCAAAGCCACAGGGCTGAGTATGTGTTTGTGTGTGTGTGTGCGTGTGTGTGTGAGTCAGTGTGCTGCCGTACTGCATGGCCAGCGGCGCTCAGCAGTGAGACAGAGATGTGACAGTGATGGCTCCTTAGCTCTGAGCCTCAGCTTGGGAGGCCCGAGACACACCCACGCTACTGACCTTCACTGTCACCGCTGCAGCAACACACACTCAGACAGACAGACAACAGAGCCACATACTCGCAAAGGGTTCATATTCTTGCAGCCAGAGCAGAGAGTATATATACGTAGCTCAGACATACATGGTCACACACACACCATGCTCATTTTCCACCTACACTTTCAGAGTCAGAGCTTACCAGGCATGGCCACAATGATTCACCAACGATTTGAGCTGCTTTCTGCATCCAACTCCATCTCTCAGACCAACTCTATATTATACTCACACTTCATTACCAGCCATTTCATCGCACACCCCCACACTTACTGTCTCGCTCCTAGAGTAAATTCTTTACATTTCTTTCCTACACCAACATTATTAGCGAATATAAAATAGAAGGTAAGAAACAACACTTCTGAATCTGCTGTATTCAGGTCTGTGCAAGGTTATAATGACCCTCCTTGGCCTCCTGCTTTCTCTATAAATATGTATGCTTGGGGTGGCGAGCCTACAGGTCAGCATGTTCTCTTCTTGGTTCCTCTGTCAAATCAGTGGTTAGGCTGAAACATGATATGCATAAGTGAGCATCATACAGGCTGGGGAAAATTAGAAATTGAACTTGGTACAACTATGTACTGCCATGCACACTGGAACCTGTAAGTTTGAGTTCTTGTCTTTAACCTTGTATTTATTTACCTGTGTATGCTGTGCTTTGTGTGAACCAACAGAGAACATAAACATGTATAATACCTTGATTTACGTTAATAATCTGTCACTATACATTAAACGGCACCAAACCACATCAGTCAGTAGTTAAAGAAAGCTTTCTGGGTTCATTCCATATTCCACTTCGACCATATACCCTTGTCCTGGCTATATATATTGGCACTTCAGTGCATAATGAGAAGTGGTTTGTTAGTAGTGAACCCCTTGCTGTTTTAATGTAGCAGTGTGTTGCTTGTGTGTTGTTTTAGTGTCACAATATTGTAAGAAATATGCTAACAAGTGTTTTTTATGGTTAGTTAGTCTATTACACACTGCAGGGAAATATCTGTGATGGTACACAGAAGAACTGTGTGAGGATTGGTGATAATAGGGCACAGGAGAGGAGAGCAGGTTTTAATGGGGCAGAAAGGAGGAGATATGTTTGTGTATCCTAACGGCCACTGTAACATCAGTGGCTCCTTCATTTTCCTTGATCTACCATAATAAAACTCTACACCCAAACACGAGATAATGCTTCATGTTTTTTTATGCATATATGTGCTCTGCTAATGCTTGCACTATTTTATTCTTGAAATAAGTCACAGTGATTTGAAATAATTGCATTATTTTTAGTGCAAAATTAACTGGTGTCCAGGATATTTTTAAATAAATTGGTAATCTTAAATGCGCTGACCTCCAGTTTTGCATGTTATTGCTCTTTTTGCAGTAAGGATCCTTAAACATGTGAAGGTACAACAAATAAGCAAATGATGATTTAGTGCAGGATTTTTGGAGCTGTACTGGCAGAGTAGACTTACATATTTAGCTCTGAATCATCACACAGTGGTAGAGTATATTTAGGAAAACTAAATGGGTCAAAAATGGTGTGTTGTATGTATGTGTGTGCCTGTGTGTGCCATATAACAAAAAGACACATTCAGTTCAGTCATGAGGGACCTTCGGCCACTGGTACTGCTGAGCAAGGCCACTGTCAGTCAAATTTAAGCTGCATGTTATGTACTGCATTAGTGTATACATGCTGGTTGTGTTAGTGCATAGATGCATGTGTGTGTCTGGTGCATATATACATATTGTGTGCACTCACACAGTACATGCAGCTGTCAGCACACTACAGCACCGTATATCAGGTCCGTGCAACACCATTAGGTCTTTCTATGACGTTTGATATACACGGCCTGTCAAGAGCCCTGTGGGCTGCCTTCTCTTCCAGGAATAACCCACACCTTCTGAAAAAAAAAAAAGCTCTGAAACAAAGACGAAATGGTGGAGATGCAGAGGTGTATATGTATGCATGGCTTAGGCAGAGCCTGGGGGTAAGAGTTCCTGCCGCAACACTCCTGATTTACACACTCCAAGTTGGTGTTGAAGGCATTGGATAATTAGCTGCTGAAAATATCTGTGTGTATGAGAGCATGAGCAGTAGTGTTTGTGTGTGTGTGCGTGTGTGTGTGTGCGCAGTAGTAGAGGGGAGTGAATGGATTACGCAAGACCTAAGATTGAGTGCATGTGTTCTGCTCGTCCATCCTCACTCTAGTGGTTGCAAAAGGTGAACACTCTGCCTTACTTCAGCTCTGACTCTGGTGGATAAGGGGCATGCTGAGTTTGGCGTGAAGCTTGAGCCATTCACAGAGTGCTGAGCAATGAAGGTGGGGGGGTGAGCTTGTTGTGTATCCTTGCTGTAAGGATAATGATGTGATGAATGGCGAGAGGGAGCGAGTGGGAGACGGAGAGCGCGAGAGGGAGAGCGAAATTTCAAGGCTAATGCCTGAGGGGATGTCAGACAAACCTGTGTATGTGTAATAACCACGGAGGTTAAAATGCTACACCGGCACTAGAGATGGCTGCCAAATATTTTGACATCCACTCTACCTCCTCTGCACAGCTGCTGCGGTTGACGAAGAGAGGGATAATTTACAACAGAGAGAGAGAGAGAGAGAGAGAGATGGATGAATGAGTTAGTGAGAGAGAGAGAGCGACTAGAATGTGAAAGAGTGTTGATGTACAGTCAGTAAGCCTGTCTGTCTTTCTTGATTTCCTTCTCTCTGTGTTCTGTGCCCGAGGATGCGTCCATAGTGCTATTTGTTTCAAGGTTTTTCTAAATGTGACCGATGTGCCCAGTCAATGTCCTGTTTGCTTTCTTTTTTCTTTACTACAGCTGCATGCAAAAAGAACGTGCTATCATATTATCATAATGTTGCAAAAAAGTCAAACACAAATGATGTTTAATGGCGTAATAAAATGTTCTTCTTCTTTGTGAGCTGTTGAATGCTGCTGCAAAAATCAGTTACGGTCTCTGAGATAGGTCACTTAATGCATAGTGTTTATTACCAATTGTGTGTGTGTGAGCCTGCATATGTGTGTGCAATGTCTCCATAACCCCCCCATGGGCTGTATATATAGATTGTGTCTCTCATCTTCTTTTTATTCTGGTGTGTATGGATAAATAACTCCTGTTCCCTTTAGATTAGCCGTGACCTTTCCACCCCTTCTCCATGCACCTAAAAGGCCCCTACAACTCTTATTCCATGATTGCATTGTGAATCCTTCACAATAACAAATGTCAACTCCATTGATTGGCCATCTTAGCCAAAAATAACAGGGGGGGCCTCCGTGTTACGGCTGCAGGGTCCCCAGGCTGTAGTGAGAACGTATGTCGTGAAAGATTGCAGAGAAAATAGAAAATCTTACTCATTAACTTCAACTCCACAGCCCCAAGATTTCATGGATTAATCAATGCTAACCTACTTTATCAAAGACACTTATCTTCCACATACAGAAATCTATGCATGTCCCTGGCCAAGAGGTCGATAGCAGGAAATATTTTACATTGACCACCCCTTTTTTTCATCCTTGGTCCTCCCCCTCTTTCTCTTTCTGTTCCACAATCCCTGCATGTGTGTCTTGTCTTTGGCCAAGATGTCCTTGGGACTGGCTTAGAGAAGGGAGACCCATATCAGATAACTTATTGGTTCATTTTGCCCATCTCTTTCCAATAATGTGTAACATTACCAGTGTTATTAGATAGGAGATTAATGGTGCTTGGCCTTGCTCCTCCTCTCCAGGATGGGACACAGAGGAGAAAAGATAAAAGAGAGAGAAGAGGAAGGGAATGAGTTGAGGAGAGAGACAGAGAATGAAAATGAGTGAATACTCTTTGACTCTGGAGGCCTTAATGTCTGACTTAGCCCTGTTGTTAGAGGGTCATTTGGTGGAGCTGACTGACAGACCACAGGGCCCTGAACTTCTCCATTTCCCCCTTCATCCACCACCCTTCTCCTTCAGCGCCATCCTTCCCCTCTTGCTCCCTCTCTATCTCTCCATCTTCCTGAGTACTACCGTTCAGCGGCCCTTTGATCCTCCTCCTTCACATCAATCAATGCAGACAGCAGAGAGAAGTGAAAGAGAGAGAAGGATGACTCGTCTTCCAGTGCTGCAGGTGCTGTCTCTGCCATGTCAGGCAGCGGTCTGATGCTCTGTTTATTTATGCACTTGTTTATGTATTTATTAGGCAGAGCTGCTCCCATTCCATGCTCCCGTTTTTCCCTTCACTCCCTCTGAGGCCCAAAAAAGGAGCGAGGCAGAGGAGCTGTCAAGTTATTGGATTCAGAGTCATAATGCTGTAAACACTGATAGTGTTAAACTGAACAGGAATGCCTCCTTATCACCATTGCCCTTTAAATCTGAGTGGATTTTCTATCTATCTCAGCATTTCAGCTCTCTTTGTATTTGCTCATTTTACCCCCTCCTCTCTTTTCCTCCCTCTCTGTTGCATGGAGTAATAACTTGCTCATTATTGGATGTAAGAAATATCTACCGAGAGATTATTTCAGATATAAAAAGCTCACAGGTGATGGGCGTCAGAACCTCTCTGCATCCCAAATGAGACCCGGGGCTTGCTCCACAGAGACCGAGCATCCTTCATGAGCCTTGCACAGAGGCCTAACTCTTCTTAGTAAGAGACAGCTTGGCTCAGCCTAGCCCTGCTAAGCCCAGCTCAGTTCAACTCAGCTTGGCCCAGCTCAGCTCTGTTTGACCTTGCTCTGTGTAATTAATGTATTTACTGCAAGCTCATCTGCTCTCAGTCTGTCAGTCATTAGGGCTTGAGAGTTGTGTTGCACTGTTGCGTTGCTGTCCGCCTGCTGTACCCTTGGCCTCCTCATCAGCTAACCTTTGCTGCTTAGTTCTGGAGAATTAACAACTTACCTCCCTGGAAATCTGCTGACTGAATGCAGTACATTTTTCCTCTCATTTTTAGTCTTCCAGGGTGCTTGCCAAGTGTTGAGAAACCTGCCAATTATATCAAAATATGTCCAGGCTTTGGGTTCAAGATGTTTCAGGTCTCTGGCCTTGCTTTATTTCCTACTGTCTCTCTTTTGTCTCTTGTTGATATTTATTATGTTGTTTAAATTTATATTGTGTTCAAAATTTATTGAGCATTTGTGCATTTTTATTTGTATTAATTGAACATATTTTACATTTGCATTGTTTCACCTATCAAATTATATTTTGGAAATTAAGCTGGCTAAAGAGAATGTATCTATATATTAAGGATAGTGGAAAAAGGGGAAGATAGTAAATCCTTATAGTTTGGGTATTTTGCTGTTGTCTTTAAAAAAATGTGTTCCGGAGAAGTGGAGATGGAATCAGGTAAATGGATGGAAGTGCTTGAGAAACATAGTGACATTAAAGAGCAAGGGAGCCAGATTGGAAGCAGGGGAGGGGATGAAGAACATCTTTGCCCATGACAGGAACAGCAAAGGACAAATGTTTGAATCATTTAAAACTCCAGAGAGAGCGATCTGTTACAGTGACCAATGGCAACAGTGTCTGTCTGGTGGAGTGCATGGCCTTGGGCCATCACTCCCACTTTCCATTCCTTCATCTCACCACCTCTCCTTTACTTACACTTAATTGCCCCAGAACAGGGACTGGACAGGCAGCAGTAAAGAAGTGATGCACCCAACTGGAGAAACGTAATGTAAATTGTAAAGGAGTCAAATTTAGAAGCGGAAGAAGAACAAGAGGAGAAGCGAGGAGTGAGAACATGGAGAGCAGTCGTTCAGTGGAGTGTTGGAGCATTATTTAAATGGCTGCATGACCTTCATTGTAATACTGTATGTACAAAAAAATAGGTCAGAAATAGGGCTGTGGATGTGTATGTTCAGTGTTCAAAGGTGAGGATGTTGTTGAAGAACTGCTGTACACAAGTATGAATATTGAAAAAAAGAAGTCCTTGAAAAGTCACCAAATGTCGCTGGATGATAATATTTAGCATATTTATGACACCGTTGCATCACAGTTGTATTCTGCCTCGTGTCAGCTACTTTCAACCCTTATATCTGTTTGCTTCTTTCCTACTCTCTGTGCTCACATATTTAATACAGCCAAATTCCCTATAACGCTGTTTTCTTTTTAGTTTTCCGTTTCCTTGCAAGGAAATAGAACAGATATTAAGTAGTTACAACAACATGAACATGAAATATCACACATTTTTGGGTCATGACATTCCAGGATGTGTCGTTAAGATATGAACACAGCAGAAAACTAGGTCAGACATGTCCACAACAGTGGAACAATATCTAAAACATTAAGGTGAGGGTGTGGCACCTAGCTTCAGAAGGCAAGAGAAAGGATACTTCTGTGAATTATCTTGAGCTTTTTCCTGCTGTGTTTTGCATGATCTCATTTAAACAATTTTGAGAAATTCCAGAAAATGTCTTGATTACTTTTGTAGACATCGCATTCTGCACAATTTCAGGTGAATGTCAGGACTGAGAGGAGAGGTGAGCTTGACTTGAACTCATGCTCACACACTGAAGAGTTGTTAAAGTTAGCCTCTAGAATTTTTGTTGCAAGGTGCCTGTTTGAAAAAGACCAAAGAGGTCTGAACATTTGGAGACAAATGCTCCAACATCGCAACACTGGCAGTAAACACTCACCTGATGATGTAACAGAAACTTTATCTCTCAGGCAACAATGTTTCAAGTTTCCAGAGCCGGTCTAGCTGTTGTGGTCCAACCAAAAAAGCACACAGACACAGTCATTGACTCAACCACATGGAGTGATGGCTGTCCTTTGTTTCAGGCATCTGGCAGCCTTTATTTGGTGTTTGTTACCCTCTTTGACCTGTGGGGACTATTAAATGTCACTTTCCTTTAAGTGAAGAAGAAAGACAAGTTCACCTAACTTCTAACACTGTTAAAGGTCAGACTTTGCCGGGGTGACAACTACACACAAACTCTGCAGAAAAACAAACATAAAGGTGCAAAATCAAACTCAGGTTTAGCTTTCACATAAACATTACCCTGTAGCTCCCTCTCTCCTTCTTCTGTGTGGATCTCTCTCTCTTATTTAATATTGTGTAACATTGGCTATACGTTTGCCCAGGGGTATATATATATATATTTTTTTTTTTTAATGTTTCACTTGGGATATCAGATATTGATTGTGATGTTTTCATTAAAGGACCCAGTTTTGTGAAAGAAAAGCAGTCCCTGGAACAGGAGGCATTCACAGGACACACCATCACATGCACTTTTACTCCCGAGCTGATGAGAATTAATGCACTGTCTAATATTCAATGAGTGTGTGTGTCCAGTGTGTTTGCGTGGCTGTGTGTGTGTGTGCTAATAGAGATCCTTTTTTTTATTGTATGTGCGCTGTGTGTATTCAGTCTGCTTATATTTTTGTTAGTGAACGTGTGCACGCTATAACAGCTATACTTTCCAGTCACAATAGTGTTGCAATTTATTATAATTTGTCTGTCTGGCCCTGAAGTGTTCATTAGACAGTCACAAGACACAGAGACAGGGCTGCAAGGTCGCCATCCGGCAGGCCAAATGAAGATGTGGCCCCTCAATTTAGCAACTGCCCACACATGCACACACACACACATAGATATCCAGACACAAAGACATGCAGGAACATACGTGAATTTTGTACTAATGTCTATATACTGGTCGTTATAACACCGTCAATCAGCTCAGATTCTGAGTAAAGAGAGAAAAGCTGTGAAACAAAAACTAAACTGTCCCTGTGTGCTGCAGCAGTGGGGGAAAAAAAATATATATATATACTTCAATTTAATGAAAATGAACCTGATTTCATATTCTTCTGTGCTTATCATCATAACTATTCATGCTAAGGATATCACCGCAGCGCGTATTTGATCATCTCACTACAAACAGTCCTCCCAGACGGCTTTGTTGTGTCTTTCCTTTACCCATTAAGCTGTTCATTAAAGAACGGCCTTGTCTGGGCCTACGGGGTGTGTTTGTTTGTGTTTGAATGTATAAGTGTATATACTGTATGCATGCAGGTTTATAATGTGCATACAATATGTGCGCTTGATCAAAGCACAATGTGTATGTACACTGGCGTGCGTGTGTGTATGCAAGGCTCCGTGCGGATTCATGAGGAGGTGTGCGCTTGCACTGTATGTTTGCGTACTTGCCCCCGTTATCCGTGCTTTGTGTGAGTGTGAGTGTGAGTGGGGATGCGGATTTGTTTCTGTCAAGGTTAATAAATGAAGAAATCAAGGTGAGTGTGTCTCAATGCAGACACAAGGACACGAATGGTGGGGGGGGTCAGACACCCAGCTGGTACCTCTGAAATTTTAATCAGGCCCTCTCTTTATTTCCCCTTCACAGCCAGACACTGTGGTTGAGTGTTCAGACATTAGTGGAACTATTTTCTTCCTCAGCTTTACCTAAGCCTGTGATGTGGAGCTGTGGTTTTAGTGAGTTTAAAGGCAGTTCACACCCTCCTTCACACTTACCCACTCTTACTTCCATCTATTTTTTTCCACCCTTCTCCTTTTTTCCTCTGTCTTTGTAATACAAATGTTTAGTTTGTGGTAATAGCAATAGCATGGTCATTATAGAGTATGTAGAGGAGTAAAAAGTGAAAACTTGTAATATGATGAATATAACTCTCAGACTTTTGTCACCTTAGGTCAAAATGGAGGAGTAACATGTTGGTAGATAATCATAGACTGGTATGTCAATGTTTAAATACAGTTTTGAGTTGCAGCGTGTTTCAAAACATCCACTGTCCTCTCAGAGCTAAAGCTGCCTGGTCTAGTTTGAGTTTTGGAACTTTAAAGATTGAAGTACCTATTCTGTGTCCCACACAAGGTCAGATATGATACAACAGATGTGATTCAAGCTTCAACCATGTAATATCAACTCAACAGTCCAGTGAAATATTCCAGTGAAATATTGAAATGATTAACGATTAGTATGAAATAATTACACGTCACTTTGAATGATAAATGCTTTAATGTAATTATAAGCGGTGCTTTGCTCTTGCACTTCTTGGGCATCCTTCAAGCACAGTTGACTGGTCCATTGTTCATTTAGAATAAGTTATTTTTGCACACACACACCAATTAGTGATAGTGAATTTGCCCTCTGCATTTAACCCATCCTTATTACACACCAGTAGTGAACACACACACACAAGTCGAGCCCAGGGAGCAATGGGGGATTGGTTGTTCCAGAAACCCTCCGGTTACAAGCCCAGTTCCTTTCCTCTTGGCCATGGGCTGCCATTTTAGACGCACTCCTTTAGCACATGACAACACAGTCAGTAGCACACGCTTAAAAACCTCAATGACGTTTGTTGGCTTTAGTTATAGCATCACAGACCTTGGCTGTATTTTAAAAAAAATAGAAAAAGTCACATTATAGATGCAAGCATCTTGTTTAGGTGTGAGTGTGAGTGTGAGTGTGTGTGTGTGTGTGTGTGTGTGTGTGTGTCTCCAAACAAATCTGATTTATTAGCCACTGTTCCAGTGTGATGTGATTTTATTGCCTCGGCAGTTGGAAAGAAAAGGAAATGGAAAGCAGAGTGAATATAACTGAGCGGAAAATATAAGAATGGAAATGCAATTCTCTGTGTGTGTGTGTGTGTTCACTCTTGGTGGAGTATATTAGGTGTTTCCGTGTTTCCGCACTATCCTCTTAATTGTATCTCTCCACCCTCCAAACCCTGTTAGTCCTTTTCAATGACTAAATACAAACCAGGCACACAGATAACTTCAAAATAAAGTTGTCTTTGAAATAACTTCTGAGGGATTCTCATCACACTTTGAACAGATTTTTGGATTTCTCCTTTAAAGGGGGGCCATACAAACCACATTTATTACAAGGTAAATCATTTTCATTATTAAAAAAAAGAAGCAAAACTCTGCTCTGTATGTTTGCCATACTTCAGATGGAACAATTTCAACACATGCATTATTTACTCGACTTTAATCCTGAGAGCCCGATCCGAAGAGTCCAGAGAGCCAAATTAGATCATCCCACATATTTCAGCTTTCAAGACGAACATGCATGCTATATTTATTTTCCCCCACAGGAGAGTGGTCTCACATTTTTGGACCTCACTGTAAATAAAAGATGCACTCCAGATGAAAGATGATTTAAAGATTTTGAAAATAAAATCAGTATATCATCAAAAGCATCTCTTTCATGAATTATTCACAACAAATAAACAGAACTTGCAGGCAATGCTAAATATAAAAGCAATGCAGCAGTGTATATAAAAGCTCACTTTAATGTGTCCACGATTGTCCATTACAGAGCCAATAAGTGTTAGTTCTTGTGTAGTAGGTGTTCACAGATATCGCTGGAGGATATTTACTCTTATTTTACAAAAGAACAATAATACCAACCTTATGTGTAGTTAGCAATTGAATGTATATTTTAAACTGCATCCTATACTCTTTGTACATGACAGTTTATTAAAATGCTTCATCATTTTCCAGTTTAAAGTCGATTTTTTTAAAAGAGGAATAGTGTGTATCAATTAACATTAAATATGTAAAAAAAACAAGATTAGCCAAAGGCTGATTTTCATCTTTTGTCCCTTGGAAAGGTTGATTGTCCCTAATAAATAAGAAAAAGTTTAATAAACAAAAACAACAATAGGAGACAATTTACAGATTGTCCAGCATGTTCTAGAATCCACTTTCTCTCTGTGTTATTTCCTCAGAGTAAATGAGTCAATCTGTGGGAATGATTCTTACATTATTGCGCAAGTGACCCAGAAAACGTCTGTTATTCACTGCTGTTTTTTCTTTTTTAAATCTGCAAAAACGTCATCGTAGCATCGTTGTGGCAGCACTGAGGAAAATCCCAGCACGACCCAATGTCAACATCCAGCTCATTTTCCTCAAGAATAAAAAAAAATCCAACACGACACACAAAAAAGGGAAATATTTGTGATGTCTTCAGACAGACACGATCAAAGACTTCCCTAACGAGATGCCTCACATGCTTCACTTGCTTCCTAACCCCAGCCTTAATAATTGCCTTTTTACTCAGATACCTTTTTAACATCGAGGTAAATGACTTATCCTCTCTGTAGTATTCGAACAATTTGTGGTACAGATTACACTGAAATTGCCTTTAGAAGTAGATAGTTCACCACCAGCAGTTGTTTATAACTGCAACTTTTTTTTTTTTCTTTCAGAATGGATTATGCCCTTTAACAGAAAAAAAGGGAAGATTTAAGGTGTACCTGCCACATGATTTTTAGCTGCCCTCTGTATATTAATCTCATTAGGGGAGCTCTATAGGAAGTGGGCAAGGCACACTCCATTATTTATGGAAGTGTAATTATCTATGGTGTCACAAGCAGGCAGGAATTTACAGGACCCTGGTTTCGCATCAGCACAATGGCTAGCTATACGTAATGAAGGAACACACCTCCAGGCTCTGCAATACACTGTCTGATCTGCTTCCCTCCTCTTACTTTTACTTTTGCCACATTATATTCTACAACACTGCAGTATACAGTATTTGTTGTTAATATTCACTTGTATATTCCATGCTTTATAATTCATGTACAAAACTATTAAACAAACCAAAGTCTGCATGATGGAATAAAAAAATATGCTTTATGAATATTTGTTTAAACTGTATAGTGATTATCTTATTCCTCATTGTGTGAAATAGCATGTAGTTAATTAGGGATGATGCAACATGTAAACATTTAATTATGTAAATTCCCCAATTAGCATGGAATCACCAAGGGAGATCACCAAGGGAGATCATAGTCTAAAGTCCCCTCTACACTTTACACTGTAAAACTGAAATGACCGACCAGAGCTGATGCTAAGTATGTCAATACCATTCTTCTATGCATTTGCCAGTTGAAATAGGTTTTAAAAAAAAAACAATCACTTTTATTTAGTTTATGTTTGCCACGAGTTAGCAAAATGGAAATGAGTCACAACCTTACAATTAATTACTGCTCACTTTAAGAACGCGAAATCATCAACAAATAGCTATAATTGTTATTTTAAACGTCATCGAGTTTGACTTGATTTCACCCTGTGCTGTAATGTAATTAAAAGAAGTGGCCCGACACTTCTGATACCATCTTCCTTCATCTTGTACATTTTGTGAGCTCAAAGCTCAAAACTCAATGGTGAAAACTCAGTAGTGTGATGTTGGAGAAGTTAGTACTTCTTAATTCATTTACATAACAACCACTTTAACATATAAACTGACACTTGACAGAGCTGAACAAAAAACTTCCGCAGACAATTTAGCACAGGCTATTGTCACTGTGTTTGAGCGTGTACTTAATTTTGCATCACAGTTCTCAGTTGTGCTGGGATGTGGAGTAAATGCAAGGTTTACTATGATTTGTTCTCTCACTCAAAATAGACCATTTAAAACAAACAAAAAAAAACATTAAGAACTTTTGGTGAGTACATGTGTGGACGATTGTGACTTTGCTGTAAAAGAGAGAGACTGGAGGGACCATAGACAGGACTCAGCTTTCCCTCTCCAGACCAGCATTTCAGTGTGTGTGTGTGTACAGACTTCCACGCCAGCTGCTGCAGCAACGATAGGGTCATTTACATATAAATGAAAGTTGCCGATCACACGCTGCTGACCCCATTTATTTCAGCGGACAGACAGACAGACAGACAGGCAGGCAAGGCAAGCACCATGCGAGTTGCCGAATTACTCCAAATTACCGCATTTCCATCTCCACATCAGGCCTGTCAGGCCAGCAACCATCGTCCTGGCAGTTTTTTCACTTTGCCTCCTCGTTCACGCACACACCACCAGGTCTGGAGCAACTCTAATTGGCAGTGGTGAATTTAAAGGACCTGTCAGTGGCTGAGGCTGTCACCACCCGGGACAGCACAGCAAAGAAACAACATAGCCGGCATTGCATAGCACATTCACCATATTCAGGTTACCATATAGTGCACAAACAGCATAGCAAACTTTACACTTCATAGTGTGGGAATAACACAGCTCAGCATTGTGAAGCATGAGCAGCAGCCCAGGACACAATCAAGCTCAAATCTATGTCATATGCAGCATCTTGCATCAGACTAGTTTTCAATTTTCACTTCCTTATCTTTTTTAGTCAGTTCCTTTTTTCTCTTTTTCTCCTCATTTCCTTTATGTTTTTTTTTTTTTTTTTCTGGCTCTTTTAAACCCCAGTTTCGTTTCGCTTATCTTCCACCATCTTGTTTTCTTCCAATACCACATTGCAGTTTGTGTGAGCATCTGGATTTTAATCCTGAACCATATGCCCTTCGAGCATCTTTATCTCTCTCCTTCCTTACAGATGCAACTACTCAAGTATATACACATATACTGTACATAAACACACTCACACTGGTGTACACTTTAAGTACCATAGTGCCCTAGGTTTCAATGTTTTGCAAGACAGATTGATGCTATAAGGGTTGTATGATCTTAATGTGACAGCTGTGTCCTTTTGCAGCTGGCAACACACTCCCACACACATAACTGGATGTTTCCACATTAAAATAGGCTATTATTATTATTTTTTTATAATAAAAAGGAGAGCGATGAACTTGCGCAGGGAAAGGCAGCAGCTTGTGGCTTGTAGCTGCTTTATTTAGCTGGTAAAGCAGGCTCTCTTCTCGCTTATTTGTCTCTTTCCTGTCTCATTCTTGGTTAGCCAAGCACGCACCCTTATTAGTTCATTAAAAGGAATCTGCTGCTGCCGCTGCTGCCTGACTTTGGTATAAGCGAGGGTAAGAAAAGAGGAAAAGAAAAGGGGAGCGAGTCAAAACACCACTCTCTAATTACTCAAGATTGATGCACCCAGTGAACATCCTGGTAATCAGTGTTGTTTTTATTTGTTTAATGGTAGGACAGGGATCACAGGAAGGCTGACCCTCTGTGATCATTAACAGAATTAATGCAGGCAGAAGCACACACATCTCCTCCTCGCTTGCCTGCTCTGTCAGTGTGTTGGTTTGTGAATGCATATGTCTATTTGAGTGTGCACACGTCTTAGTTTGCATTTGAATTTGTTTACATCACCGAGAAGTGAAATTAACCAACCATCCATACCCATCTGGACTCAGTTACAGAGATGGATATTAGTCTGTGTGCGATCACTCCGCTGTGGAGAGGCCTCAGCTGCCTGCTGCTGTCATTGCACATTCCATTTTTATTTAAGCAGACAAAAAGATGATGGATGTGTTCTTTTAAAAGTATTTGTTTTTGTGCTTGTTAGCAGGACAATATTCATTATATTTATTGAATCAATTGACAGCCAAATAGCAACAGTACACATTCCCAGATATACTGTGCATACAATTGTGACTCAATAAGTGAATTACAAAATGAGTGTGGAAATTTGAGTATACATTTGTATTTCCATGTACTTTAGATAAGTGAAAATTAGACATTTTTCTGTTCTTTAAAACGTCATATTTTTATGTTTGCAAAGACAAAGTTTTGCAGTTTGTAAAAAAAATCCATATAAAGTGATTTTAAAATTGTATTACTGCTTTATATCATGATCTACATTTTTGACAAGAATCCTTTAGCCTTCTTTTTATGAATTCTGACTGAGTGGGACAATTGATAGTTGAGCAACAAACTTCTTGGTTCTCTCTGGTCCACAAACTGTCATGGTGTCATTGGAACACATAAGTTTATGTTGATAAATGTTCCATATACAATAGTTACTGCGTCCAGGATTTTCTTATCATATCAGTATCTAAATGATAGTGTTGCTCAGGCTGTTTCATCAGTCCAGTGATTTATTTTTTTTCTACTTGGCTGCGTCACCGTGCATCTGTTGAGGTGTCTATTTGTCTTTGTCCTGAAAGCAAGTGACAGAGCACACACATTTATTTCTGTTGATCAAGGATACTATAAGGGGCATATGGGTTTGGGTGAAGTCAGGGGAAAAAAGGAGGGCAGAGTGTAATGGAGGCAGCCATCGGAAAAGATGGTACTCTAATTTCATGGTAATTAATTAATGTACAGTAGCTGTTTGCTGGGGATCAAGCTGCCCCAAGGGGCTGACATACTACGCAACTGCCAAATGTCATGACTCCCACTGACAAGAGGAGGGAGGGGTAAGCTTAGATGGGTCAATGAGTAATTAAAAGCCCCTTTTATGTAGAGATCCCACATTATGGCTTTTAAGATGGACCCTTGTTATGCTGCTTTTGCTTATTGACACAAAGCAAGCCAGCATGTTGCTGGCCCAGTGTGAGAGTTTTCTGAGCCTGCCGACTTCTGAGCCTGCCGACACAAGCACGTCAGCATTCTGCCTCGCCATCCTAGTTCTTCTGTTTACACAGCTAGCAATCCAGGTGTGCGACTACCGAACAGACATACAGGGAAGGGCCACAAGCCACAATCAAACCTATAGTCACTCTATCAATTGAGCTATTAACACCGCCATCTTTGTGCATCTTTAAACAGAATGTTGAAACAGAATAAAGGACCATTGTTCCCATGGCAGTGGAACAGTAGAAGGTTGAGGGTTCGATCCCTACATACACATGTGTCCCTGGGCAAGAGGCTTTACCCCAAAATTACTCGTAATGGCTGTGTCGGCATCATGTGAATGGGTTTGATAGATACGTAATAGAAAAAGCACTCCAAGGCAAAGTAAAAGAAGGTAAAGGTTAAGTACAAGAGAGATTGAAGTTGTTTGAGAAAAGTGTTACCTATGCTAATTTGTGCATTTTCATATTACATGGTCCAGGGTTGGACCTTGTACTCGGTAATGCCTGTCTCACTATGAGCCGCGGGTCCATTAAATGTAAATATTGAGCTTCATTCCTAAAACAAAGTTTCAGAAACTTTAGAGTCAGCGTTGCAGAGAAATAGAGGAGCAGCAGAAAAAAGGGCTCTTAGGTCCTAAACTATATGTGGCGATTATTGTGACACACACAGTAGAACGAACGGAGAGTAAAAGTGGGAGTAAAATATGCAAAGGTCTTAATCCTCTCTTCATCTTCATCAGGAGCTGTTAAGACTCTGAGACTAGTTTCCTCTGGTGACCAAGATTTCCCCTGCCCTCATCACTCACTCATACATCTGTATCAGTGTTTATAGCATCTTAACAGCTACTGCAGCCTGCCTGTAAGTGGAACATATGGAATGATTTGTGCAATGAATCATGGGTTTCACTGCTCTGCTCTGCATTGCAGAGGGATGTCTGGGATGTTAATGAAGGCCTAAAATTGCCACTGTATCTCTGAACTGGGAGGAAGAAGAAGGGAATTTAAAAAATGCAAAAGAAGAGAGTCTGAATTTAGACTGTGACGGGCTCAATGAGTTTGCACGAAGGGGAAGGACATTGTAGAAAGTTGCTTTGGTTTTTATGCTACCTCATCATTGTCTGTGTATAAAAAATGGTTTTCAAAATAGAAGCCCAGGAAGTAGGGCTGAATTAGCTCTTAACCACTACGGTGCAACTCCACTTGAATGGAAATCTATGGGTAGACAAGCTTACTTCTCACTTGTTTTATAACATCAGTAAACATTTTCTTGAGGAGGTAATGGTCCCACTCGCTAGTTTCAGGCACATATGAGTGGACATCTGTGTGATTGACAGCTATAATCATCCGTGATTGTAGGTAATGTCTGTGAACCTTGTCATGACGCCAACCAAATTACGAACCATGAAGCTTCAAAATGGGATCTCGTTTTGCAAATGTAAACTGTGGCTGTCTCACAGTCCTACCTCAGGCTAACCTCCAGCAACCCCGGCGATGTAGTGTCAGCAATGACATTGGGATTCTATTAGCAGGTTGTGCGAGTCGCTGGCCCCCTGCCCTGTGGTGAGACCCACCATTGATCTGTCATGGGAGATGGCTGCTCCCTTCTCCTCGCTCCCATAGGGCTCAATTTGAACCTTTCCAAAAACCAGGACCAAACCCTCTGCTTGAAATCTACCTAGGGAGCAAAGACAGAGAGCGAGAGGGATAGAGGGGGGGGGGGGGAGCTCAAGGTCAGGCATGACACCGGTGTGCAGATAAAGACAACTGGGTATGGTCGAAACAGCCATAATGACCAATGAAAGTGAGGTTATTTGTTATTGATTCCCAATCAGGTCTATATAGTGCTGTTTATAGATAGGTGAGTGTACATGCGTGTGTGCGTGCCGGTGTACGTGTGCATGTGTGACAGTCATTGTGAGACTCGGAGAATTCTCCCAAGGACAGAAAAGAAATGAAAGTCTCTCTATTTCTCTCCCTCTATTTTGAATGAGTGCTTAGTGATTTGTTTTCCCAGCCAGCCTCATTTGTATTTTTACTGAATTAGCCCGGATGCGCAACCTGAACCCACTTAAGCATGTCACTTAGCGTTTGTTGAAGTTTGCAGAGACAGGGCCCTCATCAGGTTTCAATGAGGGAGGCTGCGGCTAAGTGGCCACTTGTCATGTATATTTATTTCATTTTTACCCCATTCCCACATGATGCTTGTGTTTGCTGTCCAAGCTGTTTAGAAAGAAATGTAATACAGAGCGAGTGAAATGGGATTATATATCAACTATTGTCTGTTGTGTTTCGTAAACTTTTTAATATTTAACTGGAACTGAAGTGGTTATTTTTAGCTTGTTGGAATAGAGCATGTTCTCTGCAAGTGTAGATGCATTTTAAATTCTTCTCTGTTGAGGAATAATTTTGAATAAAATGTGTTTACATATAGTCATCAAGTCTTTTAATCCTTTTTGACTTACACAGCAGGAAGCAAACACCAAGGAACACAAGGGTTTATATGAATTAGCTGTATGAAAGTACAAACCCAACAGAGTATTGAAATTGCCCCTGTGGGTAATTCTTGGCTATACCGTGGCAGTGAGACACTTCCTGGTGCTGCTCCTTTTTATATGTATGAAAATCTCTCATGAATACATGATATACATTATAGATGAGGGCTACCATTCTGCACTCCAGTCACTGGAGCAGAATTTTCCATGATACTCAACTTCCCCACCTACCACTGCCACCACCACCACCACCACCACCACCCTTACTGCCGCCCACTCTTTTCATCTCTTTCGTCATCCCTCTCTTCAGTCATTTCTCTGTCCATCTGCCCTCCCATTTGAATGTTGTTTCATCTCTCTCCAGTCCTTTGGTGTCTTATCATTCTATCCTTCCGTTAGTCCGACCGTACATCTATACTTCCACCCACCCTCCCTATCTTCCTTTATTTGCTCCACCCCTCCCCCACGCCACAGAGCCAGGCAGAGGGGAACATATGAGCAGAGAGGTAGGAGCCTGCTGGGCCTCCCCAATGCAGTGCCACCGTACGTTGATTTGTCTTCTCTGGTTCCATATTGATTTTGTTTTAAACAAGGGGAAAAATACAAGAAAAATGAGGTGCTGGAGGTTACATCAAATAATAATAGTAAAAAGAAGTAAGGGGCAAATGGAGTGAGGGGGGGAGGAAAGAGGAAAGGAAAGGAGAAGTGCTTCTATGTATCACATCTATTAGTTTGGTCCCAGGTGGGTTCAGGGTATTATCAGTGTACAGTAGGTGAACTCAAAAAGAAGAGCTCAAAGCTAAGAGCACAAGACCCTTTATTTAAAAATCTCATCCTATACCCCCCCCCATCTATGTGCTAAATGAGTTCTGGCTTTGACTATGTGGCAAATGCATCACGATCCATGTCATGATACAGTTCCTACCTTAAAATGATTCTCTGCTTAGTTCAGTTTAAGTCGTGTGCAGAATAATCGATCCCTCCATTAATTCTACTTAGCTGAGCTTCATAGTACAAGCCCGGGCTTGACTGGTCCACCAAGGCCAGTGCTGCTGAATGGCTGACCTTTCCACGGCTCCAGCTGCCATTGATTTTCAGCAGGACTTATTTCATGAGCTGGGGTTTGGGACAGGGCACTCAGATGAAGATGAACTATGAGACGCAATCAGTTTCTGTGGCCCTTTCCATTTTCTTTGCACTGTTCTCTCCTGGATCCCTCTTTTTCTCCATCCACTTTACTTTGGTATAAGGGCTGTACACAGTATTGGCTGAGCTCTGTGTGTGGCGTAGTCTGAGAGCAAATGTCCCCCGTGTGACCGCCCCTTGAGTTAAGAGCCACCCCATGTCCAAGTGATGGTATATGCGTGTGCTGAGTATTTATGTGTGCATGTTTCTGTCCATACTGGAGTGTATATAGGTTACATTGTTACATGTAAGTGCTTTAAGAGGGCTCTTTCTGTGACATGGCCCCTTGGTATTTGTAGTTAGAAAATGATGCAAAGCAGAGAGCCATTAGAGCACCCAGGACTGCACTCAGAAACAAAGAATTCTCAGAAAAAACAATCCTGACCTAACTGAATGACAGAAACAACATCCGACACACAAATGAGGCACTGAAGGGAAAAGAAAAAGAACACACATCTAAAATCCCAAACGTAAATTCAGTAAGATTTAAGGTCTTATATTGCACAATGTTAAACCTTTGTATCCAAGTTGTTCAACAAATGTGCTCAGATGTACATTATTAAATAGATCAATTAATAAATAATAAAATCCAAAGTAAAGCAGGGGAAGAAGTGTGTGACGTTTCCATGCGATTCAACTCAAGTTCATGCAGAGTGCACAGTCTCTCTCTCTCTTTTTCTCTCCCTCTCGCTGTCTGTTTTTGACCTGCATTAGCTGTATCAGTGACTGTGAAAATACATTTTTCAATTTCATACCTGCTCATGAATACATGCATGCATACAAATGTTCCTTGATTGAGGGAGGCATAAGGGACAGGTGAGGTCATAGTCTGTCAATGATATTCTTACAGTATGAGGACAGCAGTGAGGAAGACAAAGACGGCAGCTCGATTAAACCTCAGGTTAGTTCATCATTAGTCGGTACTACTGTAACTGCTGACTCATTACCTTCATACTTTTGTGGGTCAAACATTTTGGACCTTAACTGAAACAGATGATGCATACATCTTTCATCTGGAGATCCATGGTCTGTCAGAGCCCGTCGTAGTAGAACTAGACTTGTCTCACAGGGTTATTAAACCTGAGACATCGGTGGTATTGCTGATTTTGCCAGATCTCTGACTGTTGCGGTGTGCACAGTGTTTCCTAGACTGTGGTAGCCCACTGTAGTCTAATTAGCTGCAACACAGATTATCTGCTAATTGTCACTCACTCTTTCCCTGTACAGCAAATTGATTTCATTGGTTGAAAAGATATGGACAATTATTTTACAAAATAGACACAAACACATAATAGCCCCAAACTACATTCACCCGCCCAAATCCTGGGGATGGGGGTGGTTGTTTGGCAGAGACACTTCCAAAGGGTTTTCCACACTAGTACCTCTTGTTCTCACTTTGTCAGAGTGTGTTTGCTGCCATCTGAGAGAAATGGTGAGGGGTCAGGCTCTTGTGCTGGTAGTCTGACCCACAGATACAATTAGAATTTGGTTTTTTTTTTGGGTGTGTTTATTTAGCAAACAGTTGTGCTGTGCTGCAGACTTGAGACTTTCCTGTCAGACATGAAAGCATGAGGTAGGGATGAGAGATGGGGCTAAAAGACAGGCCTGTCCCTTTGGTTTGGTGCTGAATGCGCTTATAGACAAGCTGAGATTTTCTCTAAGTGTCAGGATGAAACATAAGCAGGCTTCACAGCCAGCTGGAGTGGTGGGATGGACTGGTGATGGAACCAGCAGAAGTCGCTGCTGACAGAATGGTGTATGTGTGTGTGTGTGTAGACTTGGGGTATTGATATGCTGGGAATGGAGCTCGGAGCAGATGGACAGAGCAGGCTGGCCCTGTGTCGATCCTATGAGCTCTGGCTCCCTCTCAGAATCCCCTTTTGGACACACACACACACGCACACACACACACAGTGTGCTAAGTCCATATTTTACCAACTTGATAATAGTTGTACAGAATAACAAATGGCTGATCATCCTATCACTAATAACCAGTATGTCATGTTGATCTTCAACTATAGCAGATGTGTCCGGTTAATGAGACCAAGTGGAAAATTCCTCCAGTGAAAAAGAAAGTGTATAGACAGCAAAAGCAGACAAACTATTACCGTTTGTAAAACTGGTAATAGACCTCTCTCCAATCCAAAACCAACATGCTTAGCTTTGTCTGTAAGTTTTTCTTCTCCATCTCTATCCTGTGCTGGCTTACTTTTCTTTCCCGTCCTCTCCTCTCCTCTCCTCTCCTCTCCTATGAGGGAAGGGGCAGAAAAATGCCAGTGCCGGTGAATTGCTAATAGGCAATCATAGTGTTGAGGATGAGGATGCCTACAGGAGGTCTAGGGGCCATTAAAGAAACATCAACCCGACATACAGTAGGTATGCCAAGAATTATGAGTCAGTGGGCAGGCAGCACTTCTTGGCTTGTATTGGTCAGGGTGGCAGGCCATAATCTGTCACAATCCTAGAGCTGCTGTGACAGCAGCAGGGGCATTCTGGGCTCAACACGGACTGTAAGGGATACATGCAGTTAAGGGTGTGTGTGTGTGCGTGTGTGTCTACATGCAAAGAGTGTAGCTAAGCATGACATTATTTATGTATAATCAAACTTGATTTGGGAACATTTTCAGTGTTGCATTTTTAGTAAATGCACCTGAAAGTACAACAACAAATCCCATTTAATCCAAAGTTCAAATAACTAATTACTGTACATAAGTCAGCATTGATCCGAAGCATGTTTAGGTTTTTTATATATATATTTTTCTCAGTTTAACTCCCATTTTCTCCAGTAAGTATTAGTTTTTGTTTTCGTTTTATAACAAAACCCAATTATTTCATGAAGTACGACTAATTTATGGTAAAAACAAGAACAAACCTTCAATGCATGCTTCAGTCCACTACACTTAAAATTATGAAAAACTTAAATCACTTCAAACTATAGTTTGAATGAACTTAATTATAAAGTTGTTACTAATCAAGGTCAACTATTTTTAGTGTACAAAGGATGTCTCTCCATTTCCCAGGACATACTAAATTTAAATACATTTTAATTGCAGTCGTTATAAAATAACTGTTGTTGTCAACAAGTTGAATGTGAATTAATCTTGATATGGTTTTCAGGTCATGCTGCCTAGTCCTTCATACACGTACAAGAAGTGTGCTTGCCTGTCCTCCCTCTGTATATGACGTTGTACATCATTATCATGGTTGTAACTCACTGACAGTGAAGGCTGCACATAATCTTCAAAGCAAATATCAAGGCAGCAGCCCGATAGGAACATGGCGTCATTGCATAAGGGCACCTTTAAGCATAAAAGCCTCGTACAATGCGAGATCTGTAATTCTGTCATGGAACATATCCTCTGCCATTTTGGTATTTTCTGCTCAGTGTGGACGCTTGCTGTGACGCATGCTGGGATTGGCATGATGTTTCCCTTCTAAAGCCACTGGGTTGTCGGGTCTGTCGTCATGATCTTATCTTTTTTAGGCCAGTGCCGCAGAAATGAACTGAAGTGCACAAACCACATCAAACGGCGAGCGGAATAAGAAAGTGAGTCTGTGTGTGGGGGAGAGACGTGAGCCCACCAAAAGCTTAAGCCTCCAGTGTGCTGTGCAGATAAGATTCATTAGATAGGTTGGTAAATGCAAGAGAGAGGCAAAGCGAGGCAGACACACACAGAGAGAGATTGAACTTGCTGCTGCTCAAGCATTTGTTGACACAGATTTACAATGAGTCTCCCACTGCGTCACGCATTACAGTAACACGCCATGTCAATAGCTCTTTGGGCTTGAAAAGCAGCCATGCCAAAGGTGTCCGGGAATGATGCCCTTCCCTTGATAACCAAAGTGTGGCTCGTAAATTAGGAAGTGGATGATAGGGAGGGGCTAAAAACATATATACTTTTTTCATTTTGTTTGCCCTGTCTTTCTTTAATGAATCCACCACCCACTCTTATCTCTACATCTTCTAAACCAGTCTTTCATTAGTTTTCCCCGTTCTGTCACTTCTAACAATCCCCCGGCCACCATCTCTTTGTCTGTTACTCCTCTCTCCCTCTGTTTCCCCTTTATCTTCTGGATGCCCTGCTACAGTAGGACAGGATTTAGGCATTAGTCCAATCCCCCTATCTTCTCCCCCTCATGATTACACTGTGTTTCTCTCGCCCACGTATCCTCGTCCACTGCACAAGTCTTGCACGACTACAGTCCCTTTACGCAAATACTGGTAGAGAGCAGCTTACACACGACAAGACAGGAAGACATAAACTAAACTAAAGCGAGGTGGTAAATGCATCAGCACTGTATTGTATTGGGTTGATAGTGTAATTGTTGAATAGGTAGATGAATTAGGCATGAATAAGTGGTATTGAGCCATAGTGTTGGGTTTTCAGTGTGTTGAGCTAACAAGATGCATTTAAGAAACTTATCCAATTTCGTCACTTCTGCAAACACACATGCATGCCATTAACTAAATGCTTGCTGCTGCCAAATTGCTGTTATACATGCACTGGATTAGATTGGAGTTTAAAGATTTTTTTCAATACAATCATTGATAAAACATGTGTTTTACATATGTTTAATATAATTGCAAATAATCACATTAACTTTATATATGTGTGTGTGTGTGTGTAGAGAGAGAAGGAGGGCAGCACGGATTCACGCAGTGTAACTGCTGAGTCACAATTCGAACAAATACGCTGGCTGTGATGTGTGACATTCACCTTCATGAAATCTTGATGAGATGAGCCGAGTTCTACTGTCTGTATAACGAGGACTGTAGAAGTCAGACAGCTGGCCAACCACTCCAACTAGCAAAGCTTCGATAACAGGGAGGGTTAGAAAGCCTTTTGGAGAGTGTTAGGTACATGGACTTCAGGCTGTATGGGCGGCAGTTAATGCTTTGGAAGAGATAAACAGGAACTTGGAAGGCATCGAACGACAGAAGGTCTAATGGTCTAGATCAGAGATGTTAAAGTGGTGCTAGTAGTAATGGTGCTACAGATTGTGCGTGTTTGTGAGTTAGCTGCAGCTTCATTGGTAATTGGTGTATTACAAGTCACAGTCGGTGTGGCAGATGGATATCAACAGTTTTGTTCCAAAGAAGCTGTTTAGCCCCTAAAAAAAAAAAAAGTACCAGTTGTGCAAACTAACTACGAAGCAAAAAAAACTAGTTTCACTTTCTAAACAACTGCAAGCCCCTGTGTCTCTGAAAGACAAAATGACCCTTTACAGGGCATAATACTTAATAAAATAAAAACGACTACACAGTGACATCCATTTGATGCAAAACGAATGGAACTTTGTGCAGTAGAACTTTTCAAAGAACCTTTTAACTGGCATACAAATGTGTTACTGACCAGCTGAGTTCTGAAGGTGTGTCTCAGTCCATGTCAGCATCTCAAGCATTAAATCGTCTTTCATCCTGATAGGGATCCACAAAGCTTATCCTGGCCACCATCTTCCCACCACTGACTGATGCTTCTTATCAGTAGTGCCACACTGCTGCGGACAGCACATTTTCACATGGGTGCAAAATCTCTGGCACGTTCCACCACGTGCATTAGAGAGGGACTGCAATGACTCATTGATTATTAATGGATTACTGAATTAATCCTGGAACCATTTTGATAATCGATTCATCAGTTCCTTTTTATAATAGCTATATATATGTTATATAATATATAATATCTTATTAAAAAAATGATTTTTCACTTCTTCAAAGGCCATGACTTGCTGCTTTTCTCAGTTTTCAAATTATTGTAAAAACATGAATATCTTTGCACGCTGGACTGTTGTTTACGTGGGGAGAAAAGATTATGGATTTTAAGAAAACATATGTTCTGGCAATTCGTTTTGTGCATTTTTACTTTTTCTTTATTATGGTTTGTGGACCAAATGACAGATAAATCGATAAGAAAAATAATGCAGTGTGCAGAACACTCCAGTATTTTACTGTTTGTGTGAGGATGGATATACTGATAGCCTGGCTATTCTACACTTTTGTTTAGCCTCAGTACCCCACAAATATCCCATGTAAAGAGTCTACACAGGAGAATTACTAGAATGCAAATTACGTTCAGTTTAGTTTACTCTCTGGCTATAAATGTAGAGCCCATAGTCCTTCTTCATTACTAAGGCTCTTAACTTTGTCACAGTGATTTATTATCTGACTGAAAATGTGCATTGTTGTAAAAATGCCTCATGATGATATTATTCACTCCAAAACTGTGCTTTAATGCAGTTGCATTTTCATGGAAAAATGATGATATGTCTTCTCACATCCAGTTAATTTGCAATATTAAGAGATTGTTCATTACCAACTCAAGAAAGCATTTCAAATTTGATCTGCATTTGTAAATTTATTTTTAATGAACAAGTATTGTGATTGCAATGAAGCAGTTCATAACTGTAAATCATTGCACCAGCCGCGCTCTCGCTGTCTCTCAGTGTAACCCCCTCTCCCCCACTGCCTCCCTCTGTCTCCTCCATACTGTATACACTACAGATTTATTAGCTGAAGCCGAGGCCCCCGGACAGTCACCACTCAGCACTACCTCAGATCAATAATTGGAAATATTAATTGTATCAGTAGAGATGGTCCAGTCAGAGGGGGGCTGTTTATGTTCCTGTTACTGAGCAGTGCTGCAATATGAGCTTTGATGGCCCTCTAATACGTATTAATGATCCCAGGACAAACATTACTCTATATTAAAGCTGAGTGAAAGCCAGAGGATACCGCACATAGTGATTGGCCATTAGAGTTAGTTTATTGCAAGCACTGTAAGTAAGTGCTGTTGCATAACTGTTGTAAAAAGACTTTTATTACTGAGAGATGAGCTTCTGCGAAACCAGGACAAGATTTACTACAGTTTTATTTCTGTTTACTGCGCTCCCGTGTGATGAGGTTCATCTTTCTGGATGTTAAAGACTAGCAAAGGTTGGAGCTTGGAATTGCACCAGGTCTTTGAAACAATTTCCAAAGCAGCAATACTCTCTTGCTGCTGGTCCTCTCTGGAGTTCCAGCAGTGTGGATTGCGAGACTCTGAATTGCTCCATCCCACTAAACTCTACTAGTCATCAGCTCATTAGTGTCATGGATAGTGCCAACTGTAGACTCTAAATCATCCCCACTACAATCAGGCCAAGTCCTGAGTACAGTTCCTTGACTTGCTCGGGGTAATTTGATATCAGACAGTGGCCAGGCCATGATTTTATATACAGTACCTCTACAACAGTCTCAACTGACTCTCCACTGACTGTGTTGGTTTATCGTCTGTTACATTATGTGATCATTGGCATTTGTATTGACATAATGTGACTGAAAGTAAATTAGCAAGTTGCCAATGAGTTTAACTCATACAACATGTATACACTATATGTACTTTATGTAAATGCAATGTCTTGTATAAACCTGGCGTAATAGACTGTAGTAGAAGAAAGACAGGTTTTACCAGTCATTTTAATTAGGGTTCCATTCCAGATTTAAGACAGCCAGGGTCGACAGTATCTCAGAGTAGATCACACTAAATACTATATTATCAACACACTTTGTTGATGAGTGTTAAGTAGCCCATCGAAGAGATAAATTATTTTTCCTTCACCGGATATAACACATTATTGTTATTAATAATATGATCTTATCCCTTGTTGATTAAATCATGATAATTAAGTCACATTTATGTCCTCGGGTAGATAAATACATCAACGATTCAGTGAAAATCTCCATAATTATTTGATTTTAAACACATTTATTCATTAGTCCAAATCATAAATAATGTACAACAAAATGCAAACAGTCAATTTTATCTGGGGAGCAAGGCAGATGCTGGGGGTTGATTTGCTAATGGAAGAATAGTTGCACTGTCAGAATGTTTGAAAGTGAAAAGTGGGTGGAGTCGGAGCTGCAGAACCACTATTAACCAGAGAAGCAATCTTATCTAAGACTCACAGGCAGTTTTTTCCTCCTCGTTCACTTCCTCTATCTCTCTTAAACGTCTCTCCATCACTTTTTGTCATATTCCATCTCTTTTGTCTCGGCGTCACCACTCTCTTAACTAAAAACATCCAGATTAAAACCTGTTACAGTTGCACTGGCTGTTTAACTCAGTTCCACATGGATGTGTCAAGATGCCACTATAGCACAAAGGAAAGAGTGACGACGTGCCCGACACTATGTGAAGTTAATGAAGGGCCTCCTTGGTAACAGCAGCGCTTAATAATCATTACTTAAAGTCATCTGTGCGTGTGTGTGAGCTTACATATGATAAAGGTGTGCTCTACATCATGCACTTAATTTGTACTGGCATTCCATAATTTTCCTAATGTGAAATGGAACAAACTGAAAGCCATCAGTCATGGCTGTTCAGGACTGCAATGCATTGCTTTTAGGCAAATAAATAGACCATTAAGCCGGCATATTGGAGGCTGAACAGTAACTAGCTTTAGAGAGAGCTGCTTCCCACTCACAGGCACCCCGTCGAGATTACTGAGATCATAACATGTTAGAGGAGCCTCGGCAGTACATTTGGCCTCTTCCATCGTGCATTTGAACAAAAATCAACTGGCAGGATATAAGCATCTTTTGTCCGTTTGACACGTCAAAGGCAAATTCAAAGATTTCATGTTTTGCTGTGAAGGAACGGAGGATTGCGAAGTTATCTGCACATTTCTTTTGCAGATGTTTTTCTCCCCATTCGGAGGTGTTTATGTTGCAGAGGTTGCTTTGAATACGTGTGTTGAAAGTGTCTTGGTTGATTCTGTAATCTATCCGTACATGCCGCGGAGCGATGCTCCCTGTGGCTTTGCATTAGCATACTGTAGTGTTACTTTGCTTGTGTTGTACAAGGAAGAGAAAGCATGTGTAGACGGGGGGGCAAGAAACAAGGAGCTAAAACCTCAACCTTCACAAGCATAATATCCTCCCTGTTTTCCTACAAAGACTTAGCTGGTGCTAGTTATTATTTACGATGGATAAATTTATGGAATAATTTCAGTGTAGGAAGGTTACTCAGTTCCTCAAGGTGAAAATGGATACGTTTAGCACTTAATGAATCGGGCCTGGGCCTCTCCCCCATATATCAGCATGTTATTAAGACATTTTAAAATCCCATTATGGTGTTTCTCCTTGAACATGTCATGCTTTTATTGGACTGCCCTGTCTTTAAATCTGACCTTTTCAGCTCTGCTCTGAAATTGAACAGAAAGAAAGACACGTGGCAGGACGATAGTGCAAAATATACATATGAAGGTTTAAAAATATCACTGCTGAATGGTTTTCAATGATTTAGCTGGAATGCCTGGTCATCGCAAACACTTCCAAGTAATATAAAGATAGCTGCCACAAATGCTTTACTATTATTGTGTGTGTGGGTGTGTGTGTGTGTGTATGGTAAGAGGTTGCTTTTATGTTCAGTAATCTTATTATACATTTGAGCTACTATTGGCCCCACTGGCATAAAAATGTGCCTGATTTTATTATTAAGTATATTTGTTTTGAGTCGAGTAAAGGGGGAGATTCACTGGCAAAGATTTGTGAACATGAATTATCTTGTAAGCTTTATGTTCCACTACATAATACGTGAATATTGAATGTGTGTGTATGGGCTTATACAGTATGTTTGCTTATATGTGACTAGGAGGCATGTGTTCATTAAAAAATGTGGTGCAAGTGTAAAAAAAATGAAGAAAAAAAAACTGTAAATCACAACTACATCTTTCATGTCTGGAGAAACTGTTCAGCTTGAACAACAGTAATGAAAAAAGAAGGAGGTAAAATTGGGGAAGGAGGAGAGCGTGACACAAAAACTGTGATGACAGAGGCATCTAATCCAGGCAGTGCCATTCTTATCAGGGTCCAGTGGATTAGAGTGAGCCTCCTAACCACAGAATCCTTCCCAGCCAGACTCTCTCCACACCCCAAGGGCCTCGATCAATAGGCCTGCATTGATCCCTCTCCTCCTGTGGCTGGATTCACTTTTATTAGGACTGCCCCAGCGTTTCTACACACACATATATGCAGCTCTACAACCTTTCCATGCACTTTCCATGAAAAACTGCAAATACAAATGCACACACACACACACACACACACACACACTGAGCTGAGGTTGTTTTGTTTACACTGAAAAACAGGCAGCAGAAACACTACAGTGTCAAGTAAGCTTAGCAGCATGATGGTGTTTTGGTTTTCTCTCCAGCCGAGGCACTTTGATCAGTATCGCAGAGCAGCTACAGTATTAGTATGGGAGAAAGCGCCTTGACACCAACGGTTTGTGGCCTCTTGTTGTAACAACGACAGCCTGAGTCGCCAGCGCTAACTCCTCTGTTGCCTTTTCTTATCTCTCCTCCAGATGACTCGGCCCATCCAGGTGAAACCGGCTGACAGCGAGAGCCGTGGAGGTAGTTGTCTTCTTTTCTTCATCATTTATTCATGTCCACTTTCATATGTCTTATCTAGGGTAATTCTTTTGATTCTTCCCTTCTGATCTCATCCGTTCCACTGCACTGAACGCAGTTTTTCCTCTCTCGCTTGTTTTCGTCTACTTTCTTTTCTTTTTATTTTCATTCTTACGTTGCTACACACACACACACACACACACACACCAAGCAACTGCAGATAAAGTTTAACACATGGTTCAAATCTGTACATTTAAGTGAAAACCTTAAATGTACATGTTTTTGATCACTCATATTTCCCATAATGTGTACATAGTTTTTATTTATTTCAGTTTCAGATTGACTGGGTGTATTTATGCTGCAAACACTCATCCCACTTGTAATTAATTAAAGAGTCTCTTACTGAAATGACGTAGGGCTCGGATAGGCATCCTTGCTGTCCCTCTCCGATTCTCTCTGCCAAGTACATTATCACTGCACTGTAAATGAGTCGGTGTTTAGGCTCAACAGGAGCCATAGCCATGCAAAGGCCCTGTTAAAGCCCACACTGCTTGATCTGTTTGCGTTCAAAACATGACAGTAAATGGTATTGAGAGGGGAAAATGGAGCAAGAACACGTACAGCTTGCCAAACAATCAATACATTTGCAAGGTTCCTGCCAAGATCCTCATTACGTGGCCTTAATGTGTTGTCTTTGATCTCCAACATTTTTTAGAGGCTTTAATTTACTCATTGCCTATCTGCATATATGTAAATAAGATAAGGAGGCATCTTTCAAGTCAGCAGCCAAGACAATGAACCTTGATCTGGGTTTTTTTGTGGGTTTTTTTTTGTGACGCACCCTAGCAAAGCAAGTGCTTTTTTTGTAAAGTTAAAGGAGGGGATGCTGTTTCCCCATCATGGCAAAGAGAGGGAAAGAGGGAGCCAGGCAGAAGAGAAGAGAGAAAGAGAGAGAGATTTGGAAGTGAAAAAGACGGGGAGAGAAATTGCTAAAGAAGAGCCAGCTGCTGTGCTGCACTTCTGAGGCTTTACATAAAAAACACTGCCTGTTTTGCTTGAATTAGAATGGCTGGCATCTTGGCTGCCTGTCAAATACATAGAGTCTTCAAAGGACAGCATTACCCCTTGAGATGGATGGAGGAAAGGCCAATAAAGATTACTGTATGCCTTTTCTTTCTTTCTTTCTTTCTTTCTTTCTTTCTTTCTTTCTTTCTTTCTTTCTTTCTTTCTTCAACCATTCATTCAGAGCTTCAGAGAAGTGGTGAGACAAGCAATGGGGTCTCATGTTGTCAAGATTGATGTTCGCTATAGCTCCATTGATTTTGCCATTGTGCTGCTGTGTGTCCACATTAACAGTGACACTCAGCTGTCTCTTTCCTTGCTTGTGAGTGGCTAGGTTTAGCGCTCCCATGGCACTTTGGTCAGTACGGGCTACTCTTATTGGCCAGCCTTGGGGACCCTACAGAGGAACAAATGAGTGTTAGAACAGACCTGAGAGTTGCACATCATCTTAAATGAACAGGCCAGAGTGGCGCCACAGGGGCAATCAAACACTAGCATGACGTTAACGGGTTAGGAAGAAGAAGCAGAAGTGGTAGAAAAGAGTGTGAAGGATACTTGGATATCCTGTTCTCATACTGCTTTCTAAGAAATCTAATTTTGGTTTTCTCATTATCTGGTGTTGTCTTCAGTTGCTCGTTGTGCTGGTAGCTGGTGGACTGTAGTACTCATGCTCCTCCATGGCCTTCTTTTACAAGCCTATGCCGCTTATATGCTGCAAAAGACTGAAGAGAGTTCATTGTGCTGTCTGAAATTTCAGGGTCTTTTAATTATTACTCCTCTTATTTCACACTGTCAAAACTGCCAAGGTTAATCTTTTGTTTTATCTGCCAGATCATAACTTCAGGACTATAACTCACAGCATGGTATATAGGAGCTGGAAGAGCAGATGCAGAAGTATTAATTAGCCTCTCGGAAGGAGAGACACCAGGGACAGACCTACAGTCTCTCCAGGGCCACTTTTAGTCCACTACAGGGCACATATTCCTCAGTGCACATCGTCACACTACAACATACAGTCATACTAATTAGTCCCTTAATCTCATTATGGGGAGGACAGTTCAGATCAGTGGCACCAGGTTGTCCATCCATTAGGGAACAACCTGTTTGTGTACCTGCTGGACCTCTGCTCCTCCAAGAGCAGCTCTCAGCTGTTATTAAGACAAGACCAATGTACTTTCACAGGGTACTGTCGTCATCAAACAGACTCTAGAACATTTAGTTAATAATTTTATCAATATTGAAAACACATTAGAAGTTATGGGCCAATAACTGGTTTTAAGGTATTAAAAAACACAACATTATTCGGTCATAGTGTGCCTAAAGTACAAGCTGTCTATGACTCATCAAAATCAGTGAGCAGGGAACTCGATGGTATGATGGCCAAAGGAGGTGACATTTAGAGCTGTAATTGCAATATCATGACACAGTGATACTGTGACATTTTTTCCTCGAGGTTATCGTACCTTCAGAATCTCATACGTCCCATGACTAATTTGAAGAAAACGTCCCAAAAAATGACAATCCATCCAGGCAGTGAAGAGTTTCACGGAGGCTGTGAGCGTAAACCACCTTGCTTGTAGAAATTAAAGGGAAATATATGGAAGAGTAAATCCATCCAAACACTCCATCAACCCCTGCTGTCACCTAACAAAGACACACTGTGAAATGAATATTAATGGCCAATCACCTACCTAATCTAGCAGAACAGCAGCCGCTCCACATTCAGTCACCAGCACTATGAATGTCTCCGTCACTGATGACGCAGACCATTCTGGGATGTTTATGTAGGGTCGACATTTAAAGAGGCTAAGAGTGGAGGCAGCAGGGACGCGTCTCTCCCGTTTCCTCCTGACAGGTCTTTGGTATGAAATGAATTGATTTCTCATCATACGTGGCACTGATTACTGGCACTTGCTGCTGCTGATATTTCATTTTTGGAGGCTTTGACCACTTTGATTTCTTCCAAAACCCTTCTCCAGTGGTACCACCTGTAGGATTCCACTTTTACTATTTTCACTTTCCTATTATCTTTTTCCCGTTACGTTAAACGTTCCAGTGTGTAAGAATTACTGACAACTGTTGGGTGAGAATGCCGACAGCGACAAACTGAGGACTCCTCTGCTCAGCCCTCTCTTTTCCAAGCATGTCAGTGAACTACGTTGGCCTTTGATTACCAGAAAAGATGTCAACACTCACAGATCTCTTCTCTCTCTTTGTCACTTCCTTCTCCTTTATTGGTTTATTCATTGGGTGTGTGGGAGTTGAAATAGAAGTTCAGGCCATTGTAGAATCATGGCATATAAACATGTAAAAGGCTTATTCTAGGCTACAAAAATATAATTGTATTATTTGAAAGCAATAATACACCTGTACTGTAGTCTTGTCGTTTTTCAAAACAACCCATTGTTTAAGTTTTGAGTTTAGGCTCTGTCCAGAAAGGAGAGAGGAGCAGGCTAGTTGTCAGCTGGAGCTCCGTTGGAGTTACAGCCTGGCACAGCTAGTGCTACAGCCCACTGAGAGGGCCTGGATTAGAAACAGGCTCTGGCATTAGCAAGGCAGGCCTGCTGCCCACGCACACCCACACAGAGAACAAACACGTGAACACATACAAACTGGCTCTGACACACACACACACACAC
This sequence comes from Solea solea, assembly GCF_958295425.1. Lineage (NCBI taxonomy): Eukaryota > Metazoa > Chordata > Actinopteri > Pleuronectiformes > Soleidae > Solea > Solea solea. Next base: position 4,956,541 of record NC_081142.1, on the reverse strand, counting down.
ACACACACACACATCTACACACTCTCTGTCTCTTGCTCACTCTCTCTCATACATACCTCCAGTGGAAAGCTGGATGTTTGTGATTATAGGAACACATGTGCACACACAGGGCCATGCTCAGATTACATATTTACATACAAACACACGCACACACACAGTCAGTGTACATATATGTGGAACGGAGTGGGTCAATTTTGTTTTCATGCACCATGTTTCGAGTGTTGCAGGCTCAGCTTCTGCATTGCATTGTGTTTGTGTGTTTATTCCACCTGAAGGACAATGAATAGGTTTGCTCCAGTTCACTGAAATGTGACAGAAAAAAGGAGAGAGAGGCAGACAGAAACACAGAAAGAGAGAGAGAACGAACGCAGAGAAGTTAAATGGAGAGTGAGGGCAAAAAAAAAGGAAAAGATTGGGAATCTAGATTGAGAGAGCAAGGCTACATGCTCTGTTGCTGTTCTGTGCTCAGCCTTTGATGATGAATTTATCTGGTGTAAAAGACAACAGAGTGGGCTATGTATTAAACATCAGTGGCATTCTCCTTTTTTTTTTACTAGAGAGACAAGCTCACATGTCAGAGCAGCTCAGTAATGAACCAAGCAGGAAGGCCTCTAAGCTCCACTGATCCCCTTCAGAAAAGAGAGGAGAAAGAGTAGGAGAGATGGTAAGTAAGTAAAATAAGGAAAGAAAAAGGTTGAAAGAAAGGGATTTTTTTTTACTGTAAGAGTGGGAGAGAAAAGCTGTATTTTGCAAAAGAGCAGAATAAACAGAGAAAAGTGTGAATGAACCATTGAGAAGGAGGGGCCGACAGAGGAACAGCTAAAAGCTGAACTGTATATATTCTCCCTTTGGAGAGATGCAAGCAATACATTACTGATCACAATGTGCTTGGCTGGGCATAAATGAGGAGTTCTTAAAATAGAAAGCAGCATTTTAGAGGTTGTTGGGATTGGGGTGAGGTAATACAATGTTAACCCTTAGAACACAGAGCATTTCGGCTGCTTTTTTTTCCATTATGCACATTACATACAGAGGCTGTAAGAATGTGCAATATAGAGTGTCTTATATCCTTTTTTCAGCACAACCCACAGGCTTTTATTCATATTCTTCTTATAAAAGAAAAGAAAAACGGTCTATTTTGTGACTACTGCACAATTATCACTACTAAAAATGTGATAGAAAATGAATCATAACTTTGACTGAACAACACATAAGAAGATGGGAAAACATGCATTTATTAAAGCCTGAATATGTGACCTATAAACACACAATCCCCCTGGATGTCCATTTAAGGAGTTGTGGCAAATCTGTGCCGTGCGAGCACTAAGGGTCAAGGCCAGGTGTGGGTCACATATTCAGAGATCACTTCACTTCCTGTTCATAACCCCTCAGGTGCTCTTTAACAGACCATACACAACCACAAGCCGTTCTTCACATCAGCTAACTCCACCAAGCTGCCCTGGGATGTTCAGGTCACCCTGCCTGTATGATCATAAACGTCAGCACAAACTAGTTTGTTTTAGAAGAGAGGGGTTTAGATGAATGAGGTTTACGGAAGACAGACAAGAGGACAGAACGCAGGAGAGCTACAGACAAAAAAGGGAGAGAAAGCGATGATGAAATGATTTCTACAGGGACACGCTTTTGCTCCTGAGGGTCAGATTGTGCTGAGGCTGTGCAGCAGTTATGCAGAGTCAGTGGAAGAAGTAGATCACAACGGGTTGCTAATACACTGGGTAGGTGGAGATCAATTAGCCTTATCTACCAAACTCCTGATGATAATACCAATGCAAACTTGCTGACGAGGCAAACAACAATGCAAGTAGGCAGAGTGATGACATAATGACTTTAGCTTTTGGAAAACATGCAGTCTTCTCTGCAAACAAACTGTGTTTGCAAAAATACTCTTTTCCCAACAATCTTCACTATTTAATGCAACTTCTTTGGATACAGTCAGTCTGCACATTAACTAGTAGCAGTAAGTTATTCTGTGGAGATACATTTACATAAACACCGTATATTAAAGCACTTGCTATGGTTGGGTGATATGGTCAAATGCACGGTCACAAATACAAATGTTCACATCTAATAATCTCAATAAATGATCACAATAGATGACAGATAACGAAAGATTAATTTTTACTCCTGTGAAAGTTGAGTAAACCAGTTAATTGTAGTTTATGAGCAGAAAACGGCTAAAGAGCTTACATGAGTCATAGTATATGTTTCATTATCTTGTGCTTTATTGCGATGCACTAACCTACAACATCTCAAACTCAAATGTTAGTTGATGCCATTGTTGCATGATGTTGTACAGATCCTGCAGTTATTGCATTTCCCCCATATCTCGCCTGTGAATATGCACTTAAATCATAAATTCACCTAAAACAGCCACTGCCCTTTTTTATTAAAAAAAATCACACTCTGTCACCCCCTGTCCCTTGCTCGTTGCAGTGGTCTCGTAGCGTAGCAAAGGTTACTGTTGAACACAGAAAGGAAAGGTCAGAAATCATGTTTAGTTTTCCTTGGGCCGGGAGGTAATTCCAGCGAGCAGATTGTGTTCAGACGAGCAAGCAGGCAGGGCTGGCCAGTGGTGGAGATGCTCATGCAGGAGGAAGCGAGGCGGGGATGGGGACAAGGTTATCCAGTCAGCCTCTGCCTCTCAGCCCCTCTGCTGTCACCCTTAATAACACCCTCTCCCTTATCACAGCAACAATCACCTTGAGAAACAAACTTGTCTTCTTTCAGAGAGGGGTGGAGACGTGGGAAGAGACGGCCCCCATATGCATCTGGTCTGCAATTCTCATTACAGCATATGAACCTCTTTGGGGACAGACAGACTGCAGATCAATTTAGTCCTCAATTCTCCACACTTTCTCTCCCTTTCTGTCTCTCTCTTTGTTCCGTCTTGTTTCCATGCCAATTTTCTCTGTAGCCTTTGATCACATCAAAACATATTGTACAATAGATTTCCAAATTGCTGCGAATCCCACACGAAATGTGGCACTTTGATGCTCGAGTTGTCATTTCGCTGATACATGTATAATCTTACATTAAAATGTGACTGCAAATAGGGACATGATTGTCTGGTTTCCTCAACTAAAGTTGATGCCAGAATACACATGATGTTTAATGTGATTTTATTAAACTGTCATCCACATTTCAGGCAGTCCATGAGGATAATAACGTAATAATTTCACAATTCTATACAATGCAGTGTACCTTCTGTTGGTGCATGCTTAACAAAGAGGTTTTATGTCTTTTAGTTTGATTTTGCCTCATTATTTTTGTTTTTGTTTGCCACTTCCTGTGTTTAAGTTTGTCTTAAACACACATCTTTTCTCTTTGGCGTTCAACTCAGTGTCAGATGTGCAATGTACGTCGTATGCTCCGTTGCTGTGCAGCACGTTTGTTAAATATCTTGCATGAATAAATTGGGTTGGATTTAATTTCAATCCACTCATAACCACCTCAGTCGCAGCATCGTGGACCTTTCAACTTGAATCTTGTTAATATAAGTTTGTGATTTACTATGCAATTAATCCTAAAAATTGCACAGTGCATTTTAAGGGTAATAGTATTGACAATGTGATTAGATGTTAACGTGACGTGCCCATGTGACACTTCCCATTTCCAATGTGTATCCACAATTTATAAGCAGATAATAGCAGTTACAAGTCTGTACCTAGGCTGATAAACTAGTCTGTGTGTGTGTGTGTGTGTGTGTCGGTGGACGTACTGCTCTGTGATTGCAGTGAAGCTGGAGGAGGGCAGCCAAGCTCTGATTAGAAGACAGGGGTCTGAGCAACCTCTGCCAAATCACTGCAATCAACAGTTTGCTTCTTTTCTCTGCTTTAATGACACCACTTCATGAAGGACCAGGCTCATCAAGCGACCCACTACAAAAACACACGCACACACTCGTACACGCATGTTATGCAGGGTGAGGTCAGGCTATTCATTCAGGTAACACATTATTAGTGTTATATTTTAGGTTCCCTCCACTTTTTGCTTCCCCCCAGTGAATTCTCTCCATGGAGCTTTGGTTTGTAGAACGACAGACAGAAAACAAACAAAATAATTGTTGCTCCTGCAAATATATTTGAAAATACAGTACACACTATCATTATCACTCATTCACCTTTGAACACAATGGTGCATTTATAGGTCGTTAGCGCTTGAGAGCCCTTTTTTTCTTTTTTTTTAAACTAACACAAACCTTGCAATTTACAAGGTTTGAGCGTGTTAACACCTTCATATAATTTTCAGTGTTTAATATGAAGAAAAACATGGTCCCTATTTTAATCTGTTTCCTGTGGTTTTCCACTGTATATAAATTACCTTGGATATCTCACGAGTGGAGATATGAAAGGAGCGCGAGAGATGAGTTGAAAATGAAAAACAGAACAAACAAGGGGAAGAGTGGCAGGGCAAATTATGTGACGATAAAGAAAGAGACAAATGAAGGAAAAGAACAATACCTTTGTCCACCTCAGGATACGGGCAGAAATAAAATGCTTTTCCAGTCGGTATGAACAAGGAAGTCAAAATATATGCAATGCAGTCACTTTTCATTTTTGTTTACACAAGAAAACACTGCAACTTTACTGGGAAATTGTAAGTGAAGCACTTTAAGTGTGGGGGAAATTGAATTTCACAATATGTTGCCTCCTGATAAATGAAAATGCCATCCGATGTATTTCAATATATAAATGTGTTTGGGGTTTTTTCAAATATGAAAACCTAAATTTTACACATTTGTGCAGGGATGATGACAGTAATAGAATTTTTGAGTGCAGTTGAGCTCTGTGAGTATAAACTAGTTCCAGCAGCAGAAAGATGGAGAAACAAGAAACAAAGTCTTGGAGAAAACAACCTGTGTAAAATTAGATCTGTAGCTAGATTAAGTATGTGTGACTCTGCTTGTTCGGAATGTTGGTCCTTTGGTCGAGCCTCTCCTCTGCTTTCTCTCACCATTGCAGCATATTAACTCCCATACCCTCTCATATCATCCTCTGTCTGCCTCCCTGTCAGTTCATGCCATTCACTTAAATCACTGCATCATGCTGCCACTGGAGTGGAAAGGACACCTGCCCCAACGAAACGGTTCAAGCACTGATATGGAGGCAGTAGGTCATGCTGAGATTAGTACTCCCGCATGAAAACACAATGCTTTGTTCAACATTATATGGTGAGAAATATGGCTTTGTATTGTAGGGTTGTCTCTTATATATTTGCATATTTTCCCTGCCTGCACACTCAATTTGACGGCATTAGTTATTATAACTCTTAGTCATGTGAGTGTAGAAGCTTTTATGCTTTACAAATGTTTAATGCTGTGGGTATCTGCTCAGGAAGATGGTTTAGCGTACTTGTGTGCTCCGAAACGACATAGGCCAAGCTGTGCTTACAGTTCACCTTTACTTTAGACAGACTGATGTACTTCTAGGCAGATTTATACAGTTTAAGTTCATCCAAATATCGAATGAAAAGTGACAGCCCTTGTGTATTACGTGCATTGTTGTGACTTTAAGCTGAGGCAGCAGTCAAAGCAATGACAGACAGGACATGAGGCTGGCATGGGACAGCACAGCACAGCACAGCACAGTGAAGCCTGTGATCCACCGTTAGGGAATGCCAATGTTAGTTCAGTGGGTCCCGAAAAGAGGCTTTTAGATTAGGCCCAGACAAGTCTCACCTGTCTTCTCCACCTCACCTGGTGAGAAGACAAATCGTGCTGTGAGTATGCACACACTGTGACATACAGCCCCATGATTACCCACCCTCCCACTCTCAATCCAGTGTCTTTCCACCCATCTGCCAGTCAAACGAGTGCAGAGGTAATGGAGAGAGAAGTCGTCATTCTGGGGCTGTAAAACTGCAGAAGCCGAAAAGATGATTGGAGTAACCTTTGCTTTGGTGCATGAAGGAAGGAGTGTTTGTGACATTATTAATAAGTGTGTGTGTTCTAGGTATTACTCATGTTGTGGGGACCTCAATCTGTTTACACAGTCACATGATTGGGGACTTGTCTTGCTTAAGTCCCCATAACGTAAATGATTAATCAAAGGTGAAGGCATGTTAAATTGTTAGGAGGAGGTTGAGGTTAAGCCAGTAGTAGTAGTTTTGTTTAGGTGAGCAAGTCTGTGGAAAATGAATGTAAGTCAATGTAATGTCCTCTGACTTTTTATTAGAGCAGCACTGCCACCTGAAGTATTAGTGTTGCTGTGGTCATGCTCTGACTGTTGTGGCCCTGACATGGTTCGGTTCATGCTAACATTTGATTAGAATTTATATTCTTTTTTTAAACATGCCAATATTCATCTTCTCCCTTTAGACCCCTTAGAGTCTGCACTAATATTTGCAGGTTTATCCTATCCACTAAATCCGAGTTTGCCAAGCATTTTATCTGAAAAACATCCATCCATCTTCTACTGCTTATATCCTCCACATGAGGGTTGCGGTTACATGCTGTCTTACGTCTTAAAACTATAGAATGTAATTTTTTAAATAAAAACAAACAGCACGGACCACACAGCCGTTAATTGTTAATTGGACTGTCCAGGGTTTACCCCGCCTTTCGCCCTATGTCAGCTGGGATTGGCACCAGCACCCTCTGCGACGCGGGATAAAGCGGTAGACAATGGATGGACGGAAACTACCCTTACATTCAAACCATTTTCAGATGAGCTCCACATGATTATCTCTGTGTTTCTCATTATGGTGTTTAGGTCTAATGTCACCTGGCAACATTCCCGCGCTGCACATAGGAAGTGATTTATTTTATGTCAAGACAGATACCGCAACATTGCACTAGTAACACTCTCTTAGTCAGGTCTGATAGTACTGCTTGACAGAGCACATTTTCAGATGAAGGATGCAGCATACAAATAATATTCCATTGTTAATGGAACATTAACGATGGTTATATCAGTTATATCAACAATAATGAAAATGCATTTTCAAGTAAAAGGCTGGAAAAAGGAATCATGCAAATGTTTTTTTGTGCTCAAAATAAAATCTCTAGTGAGCCATCTATGGGTCCCTGCTCTAATATGTGCTCCATATGCCTTTTCTCTCCCAATTTATACTACTCTGTATTCCTCCATCTTTTTTTTACCTTTTAACTTTCCATTGGCCCTCTCTCAAAGATGAGTCTATCAGGTGAACTGGCACTGTCAAGGATGATTGGCAAATGGGTTTCTGTACAAAGAAGTTATCAAGTGTATCCTCAGACAATTCAGTTCTTAGGTTTTTGGCCAGGTCAGACACAGGCCAGTGTTATTGTCTCTTTGCAATAAACATGAAAAGAGCCAATCATAAAGAAGATAAAGGCAGTCAAGTTTGCATCGGGGAATAAGTAGAAAGAAGAAGGCGGCTCCAAATGACAGCTATTCGCTCATCTGCGGGAAGCCTGACCTGACACTTGAGCCGGCTTTATACTGTAGAATGTCATCTTCAAAGAACACTTTGATATTGCAGGAAGTGATTTGGGAGAGATCATAAGGTCTGAATTGTCTTCTTCATTCTAGATTAGCTACTGAGTTGGACTTAGACTAATGACAGAGGTGGAGCAGTGTCTTGATAAGGAAGAGATCACTATCTGCAACAGATGTTTGCTTTAGAACAAGAGCTGATAGAGATCCACCTTCTTGTTTTTCACTTCATTATTATATCACACATCTTTCTCACATCCCTCATCCTCATTTGCCCCTACAGCAATCAATTTGTCACAAAATGCAAAACATGACACACTCCTACTAAAAATATAAATTAACCCATTCATTACTAATTGAGTTTTCCCCCAACAAACAGGGAAGGGAAGGGCTCGGCTCTTGATGATGTAGAAGATATTGTCAGTCAATATTGTGCTTCTCTTAAAAGGAAGGGATTTGGTAGCAGAGAAAGGAGGCCAGTCTACAACTCTAATATTAACAAAATGTCTGGGCTAGTTAAGAGACACCATGATGTGCTTTAGGGAAAGGTACAGCACTTGACAGCTGCCTGCCTTGACTGCTGGCACACATCAACCTAATACGCTGGATTGGAAGCAAGGATTGATTCCTGAATGTTAAAGTGAAACCTTGAAGCACTGCTGCAACCACCCTGCTCTGACTGTTAAAGTGAGAGCTACTTGTGAGAGGTGATTTGGCATCCTAATCTGATCAGGCCTCTTAATCTGTGGCAGCTCAGTTTAACAAGACCGGTCTGACAGCAGGGGCAGCAGCCAATGACAGGGGGGACATGTTAAATCTGGGCCTATCAGACACAAGACAGGAGAACATCGTCTTTTGGCGGAATGGCGGGTGTAATGATACCTGGTACAGCAGAGGTATTAAGAGATGCTCCCTTTCTCAGGTCAAGAAAGGGACTGGAGTTTGAAATGCTTAGGGAATGACGAAATCTGTAGCTTGCTGGTTGTCAGCCCCGTCTGATAGGTGTCATCTTTTTTTCCTCCCACCCACTCCATCCTCCTGTTATTCTGGGAATATTCTTGGCCTCGCAGCATGTACAATTTGAATTATTTATCTGGAGCTGGATCCCTGCACCACAGTGATACAAATCGTTATTTGTACCACTTGATTCCATTAAAATGCCACATCCCCCATATAGTTCTCAGCAGAAGGCCTCTACTATACTCTCTTTTTTTTTTATAAGTTTTGTTCAAGTCGTGTAATCAATTGTACATTTTATCATCGTCATTATAGCACAATATAGCACAATATTTTACTGCTTTAAAACAAGTTTATTCAAGATGTTGCATATATTATATATATGATTGAAATCACTATCAGAGATGATCATAATTACTAGTATGATAATAAGCTTAATTGTATATCCAAGCCTCACCATTATTTACCATTCCTTTAGTTGCTTTTACCCTCCTTGTCATCATATCACATATATTATTGTGTGTGCGTTTGTGAAAGAGTGATACCACATATTAATGTCCTTTCTGTCTTCATGATGACGGCTAATTGCTTATTTCCATCCTTATCACATGAGCCCACAAACAGGAGAAAAAATAGGAAGACAGACAGTCGGAAGACTCCATCTCCATATGAAATGAACGTGACCTACAACTGCAGAGAAGCAATATGTAGCTTCAGCACAGAAGAAACAAAGGGTTCTGTCAGAATCCTGTGCTATCTCACCAGTGTGTCTGTGAAATCCTTTCTGTGTTCGTGTATGCATGTCAAGCTGCCTTGCCTTCTATCTGGATGACATTAATGAAAGGTGAAACAGGGAATAATCAAAGATCACAATATTTTACCCTTGATACTGATGCATGTTCATATATGCTGCTGGCAGCAGACATCTCCTTGCCGCTCAGCTCGGCTCTGATCTGACATTAGAATTCACTGCTACATTTCTCTCTCCAGCTCACTTGTTTCGCTTTTCCTCTCATTTTCTCTGTGCCCCTCGTCACTCCCCCTCCACCTACCTCTGTCCACTCAGCCTGCCTGCCTGGCTGCAGCTAAAGGGTAAATGTAGCTCAGGGGAAGTGTGCTACCTCCACCACAAGTTCCACAGGTCCACCGTGTGACCTGGGCCTCCCGACGTCTTACTGTTGTACTTCTTGTCCTTCTCTTAGCTCTTTTTCATTCTCCACATCATGTCTCTGTATCTCCTCATCCAGCGAGACTGAGAGAACAAACTCTGAGAGCGAACAGCTTCTTTGCCAAATAGTGACGTGGTTCAAAAGTTCACCTGTTCTGCAGAACAATATATTTGGCAATGAATAAAGTACCTATGCAGCCTTTACAAAAAGTTACAGTTACAGTAATCTTTTAATAGAATTTACAGTGAAATTCTAGACAAATGAACAATCAACACAAAACACAAGCTAAAAACAACACCAATGCTTTAAGATGTGAGCTTATGTTGTGTCATATATATTTTTGTCACTTAAATTACGATATTTTCGTACAATATGACACAACTTTATTATCAGTTTTCACTGAAATTCGCTCCGTTACAAACAAAAACAGTTTAGACAGGTTAGACATAAAGTACCCATACACACTGCATCCATGCTGGTCACCTCGCTTCTCCTGTAGTTTATTCTACATGTTCGGACATTTGTAGCCATTTGACAAGATTACAACAAATCTAAGAGAGAAATGGACATAATAACATAGCAATAATCAAATATGATACAGAGACAGAATTTAAGAAAGTAGCCTAAATTAACGTGACAAAGAATGTAATGCAAAGTGTAAATACAATAACATTATTTACAAGGATTATAGCTAAAATATCCAGCGAACACATTTATGTTTGGCTTATAACTAATACTGTTCTCATATTGTTGTAATTCCTTATTTTGGATGGTGCACTTCCTTATGAGGCTTGTTCGATTAAACGTGACTGGGTGGCTCAGCAGAACAGGTTATTTTGTGGTGTGTGGACAGCCAAAGTTGTTCCTTTGAATATTTGACTATGCTTTGGTGCACTGTAAACGTGTGGCTGCTGTCCATTTGTGTCTCGCTGTGTGAGGGTGAATGTCATCTTTCAGAGTGGGGGGTGAGACCATGTGAGCTGCACTGACTACTTTGGAGAGAGGCAGGAGGGCCCAGCTGGTTCAGGGAGAAGAGCTCTCTGACAAGCCAAGGCAGTCTCACGGCCTGCCAACCAACCTGACACACACACTGCACACACATAATTACTCGCACACACACACACACACACACACACACACACACATTACGATTACATAGTGAATGGTCACGAATATTGAACACAGAAAAAGATGCTGAGAAACACACACTACACCCTCCATGCAGTTAAAGATTTATTTTACTGCCAGTGTGGTTTGGCTGACTTTTGCCGTTTGTTAGGGTGTCTCAGCTGAGCTCGTACACGGTTATAAACATAACAAGGAAAAAAAAGAACACACTCCAGCCTGCTGTTTACATGGGGACAGTGTTGTATGCACCCACAAAGCTTACAGAGATTCAATCATTTCTGACCCGCAGCCAGGATTTGGTGAAAATTGCTGCCAACCTCCAACAAAATTGTCCAATATCCTTGAATGCAACGCACAGGAAAAAAATAAAAAAGATCTTTATTTGTTGGCAGCCAGGTGCTGGCCCTGCAAATTATACATGACCACAGGTCCTATTGATTCTCTGTTGTTTTTCTCTGTCTGATAAAACATTGTTGAAGGAAAGTTGGTTCAGCGGACTCCAACAAATTGTTTTGTAAACACAGAGGGGGAAAAGAACAGTGCAGACGCTGTCATATGTAACACAATGAATTTTACAAGCCTGTAATTCTATACTTCACTCCGATTCAATTTGACTGTATCCTGTAGGTCAGAAAACGTTATAGAATGTTATTTCTCTAAATCTATTTCCTGCATGTTTACTTTTACTACCTTTACTTTTGCATTGCGTGTGCTGCCAGGTGACTAGCAAAGCCTTATCTCTTCATCTTAATTAGATGCAACTTTTTGTGTTGATTGTGCGGCACAGGAAAACAATTTGTGTTTTAGAATACACTTGCAGTGCTGGTAGTGTTGATTGCTCCTGCATCAGCTCTCACAGAGAACAGCAGTTGCTGAAACAATACATATTTTTAAATGTATTTCTCCTGGGTTGTAGCAGCTCTATTTATTCTGACCTCCATCCCGCCACACAGTCCACTGTGTCTCTAGTGAAATCTGAAGTGTATCTCTAAATGGTGTGCAAGTGCTGCAAGACTTGCACAAATTAGCTGTGTTAAAGTATATGTATGCCGTCGATGGGGGAGGCTCACTGGAGGCACTGTGCTGCTTATCTGAACAGCAGGAACGTGAACAGAATGATTAGGGAGGCTAACCATAGGCCTGGCCATTTTCACTTCTTTTCCATACAGCAGTTTCTCTCTCGCTCTCTCTGCAAATAGTCTAAAGGGTAAGCCTAACCAGGGGCTATATGTGTGAGTGGATAGACGACGCAGAGAAACAAGACCTCGAAAAGGAATTTGTCATTTTAAACAAATTCGTTTGGAGAGAATCAAACTGAGCTTTTCTCCTCATTTAGTCCTAAGTGTCAGAATGCACAGGTAAAAAAACAATGCAGTGGGAGTGTTACTGCTTACCTGTAAACCGACAAGAGGACCTAACAGTGTGTGGTCCCCAGTTTCTCCATTAAAGAGCCAACTTGGCATTTGTAGAGCGTAATTGGCTGGATGGGGCTTCGGCGGGCTTAGCCGCCCTGCTGGCACAACAAGCCTGTCTGTCCCCTTCCCTGAGTTGCTGCTCTGCTAGGCATGAGCGTAGCCAGCTCAACTGCTGCCACGTCCCCTTCAAAGCATGTGGAGAAGCAAGGGATGGCAGCAGCTGTTGTCTCAGGGGAGCTACAGGAACTCAGGGCCTCTGGTCATTAGTGAGAACCAGTGTGCTGGGACGAACTGGGGTCTTAGACACCTGGGAAACCTCTATCACCCCTCATCCCTTCATTCCTGCATCCATCCATTTTCCTATCCCTGCCAAGAAAGACTTGTATTCTCAACCTTCTTGCTCCTACGCAAGATTAAGAGAGGCTCAGTCCCGTGTGGCAGGTGTGGAAGGAAAGACACTGTGGTCTGTGGGCTCTGGAGAAATACTGTATAAAGTAGACACAGAATAGAGTTTGGAATGGGGAAAGAGGCGGGTGTGCATGGTTTCAAGTAAATAATGAAACAAATTCAGAAGCAAGTGGACTGTGGATGAAGGTGGTTAGCTATCGTGTCCTTCCTTGCAGTGGTTGTCCAAAAGTAGATCTACAGTTGGTTATGGTTACTATACAGAATTTCTCTGGTGTATGAAATGACAGTCAAAATTCCAGGACAGCTATTATAAAAGTTTACAAATACAATAAAGTGATTGTTTTTCACACTTTTCCATCAAATTGCAGCACCAGTTGTTTTTGAGATTAGTTGCAAAGCATTCGATCTTGAGAAGCATATTGATGAAGAATCTATACATATCTTGCAAACACTGCACATTATGAACTGCTCTACTCTTTTTTTTTCTTCTTATGTTGTTTGTTTTCACAGTGAGCATCACCTTTACATCTGAGCGTATTTTGAGGATGAATATTTTGCTGGAATGGTCTAACAGAGAGAAAACAATAATTGTACATATAAACAAAATGCCTAATGCTTTGCTTTGTCCTCACAGTTTATCTGCTGATCCTTTTTCGGGTTTATACAGAACATGCCTGCGTGAGTGAGTGCATGCGTGTGCCTGCATTTTGAGCATGTTGTGATACCATCTGACGTATGAGTCACTGACATTTGGTGTGTGCTGAGACATAAGTCTCTGCTGAGTGGAGTGGGGAGAGCATGCCCATGTCCCTATGATACAGTGTGAACATCTGGAGGGGTCCAGGCTCCACATAGGTCTGGACCACTGTCAGCACTCATCATGAAATGCAGCCACCTGTTTTTATTATAGCCCTATTTCAGCCTGGGAAATACATAGTACATGCATAATACATTTTCCTCATCATTCTTTATGGAATAGGCAGAAATGAGGCTTCCCGGTGAATACTATGTAGCATATACAAGGCAAGGAAAACAATTCTAGGGAAACAAAAACTAAAACAACCACTTTGTAGAAGAAATGTTCAAATCTTTTTTTAATGTATACATAAAAAGTGATTAGCTAATCCATTCAGGCTGTTGCAATCATAACAATCAATTTAACTTCAGCAAATCCCTTGAATTGCAATTTACATCATCATAATTCCCTATGAAGTTTACTGATTAAAGCAGCCCCCTGTGTGAAATGTCGAGCTATAAACGTGTACATCACCAAAATGACGGATCAGAAGTGAGAGTAGTTTGTGTTTTTGCAGCGGCCGACATTGTGGTGCAACACAGCCACAGACAAACACTGTAAATCACACCCAGAGAATTACTAGAACCCATGGAAAACAGAACAAATCACAGAGACAGTTGCATCCACACATTTGCAGGTGCTGAAAGAATCAATGCATATTAAATATGCAAGATTACTGGCAATGTCTGTGTAGTATAAATCACAAATGTGCTATGCTCCCCTGTTCCCCTGCCCTCTTGCAAAAAAAAAAAATCTAACATCCATCACAATTTTTCAAAAACTTTTTTTTATGGCTTCCAAAAGATGTGTGAAGTCATAACCATATACAATAATTGTGAACCCCATCTTTATCAACAGTTAGTTGGGTCAGCTTGATTCCAATGCTGACAAACAACGAGTAGAGTAAACAAAGTGATGAATACTGGAGAAGTTGACTGAGCTGCAGGAGCAGATTGAGAACCTTCTGTGGTTGTTTTGATACTTTATTTCCCCCCTGTGAGTCGTCATTGCCAATACTTCGGCAGCATGATGTTCAAACATTATTCCTCGGTGATGTTTCTGTAAGATGGTAATTTCTCTAAACACATTGCGAGACAAGTACAAATGTAGTAAACACCAGGGTGGTGTACGAAACCTTGTTTATCTTGAGTTCCTAATAACAGAGAAGCTGCAGAATGTGCAGTGTTCAAATTTTGTCTCTTATTTATTTATTTCTGCTCCTATTATAAACAAAAAACAACAATGATCTATATGACTAGTGTATGTAATTAAACAGAAAGGACCTAAGTGTAATGCCTCAGCTGCGTTCACAACACTACGCTCTCTGTAATAAACTGCTGCATGCAACTCTGTGCTCATATACCCAGGAGAGAATATTCACTTTTTTCTCCCCCTGCATTTTTCCTCTGTTGGCTTTGCATGCATTGTTAAATGGGACTGATGGAAGCACCCTGGCCATTACTCACTGAATTGCCTGGCTAATTTCTGTGCTCTTACAAGTACAAAGATGTCAAGCAGGAGCAGCAGGCTTACCTTGGCTTCCCCTGAGACCATTAATCCTTTGGCTGGTGTCGTCACTGCCTGCACTGGCTCACCTGGTTCACAGCGCTGTTAGCAAATTGCTGTTCCCAGCCTTTTTTCACCCAACCTATCTATTTATTTATTTTGGTTCTGAGTCAGCTCCTATCACCAATACAATCTGATCGCAATTGGCATCTAGACTCACTCCATAAAGTGTGGATTGGAGAAAATGTAGTGTGTATGTCTGTGTGTGTGTGTGTGTGTGTGTGTGTGTGTGTGTGTGTGTGTGTGTGTGTACCAGGTATTACTAATGTTGTGGGGACCAAAACCTGTTTACACAGTCACATTATGGGGACTTGTCCTCCTTGTGGGGACAAAAAGCAAGTCCCCATAACGTAAATTACTACATTTTAAGGTGAAGATATGTTTCATGGTTAGGTTGAGGTTAGGGTTAGGGTTAGGGTTAGGATTAGGATTAGGCCAGTAGTAATTGTGGTTAAGGTTAGAGTAAGTCTCCAAGAAATGAATGTAAGTCAATGCAATGTCCCCTCAAGTCATGAATGTCGAACATGTGTGTGTGTGTGTGTGTTGTGTGTGTTTTTTTTTAAGAATGAGGAAAGTTGTGGAAAGGAAAAACTGGCAATTGAGTAAAGGTATAAGAATGAAGAAAATTACACATATTGGTTTGAGAAAATAATTTTTTTTACTCAAATCTGCAACTTTTCAACAAAGTCCGCACACATTATGTGTATGATTCTAGACAAATATAAAATATGGATTAGTAACAGTCACAAGAGCAAGAGTGTGAAGCTCACTCAGTGGATATTGACTTTTTACTGTACACCCACATAGTATTAATACATCATTTGGAACTTCAGTGCCAGGAAAGTCCCACTCAATCAAAAATCATACATACATTTTCACGTGTAATCAGTTATGTTCATGTTGATTGTGAATAAATTAATTTACTTTGCATTTTGGGAGTGCTGAATCTCCTTCATGTCATTTTTACATTTGTCCTTGATTTAATGTGAAATAGAAGTAAATACTGTACATAAACCTTTTACCACTTACAGACATTTGGCAAGTGTATCTTTAATAACATTCAAAATCATTATTAATTAAAGTACATACTTCTTAAAATACACACCAATCCTTACCAAATCTTATCTGAAGTTGTTGAAGCCTGCTGAACCTTACAGTATGTTGCTGTGGCACTTTGTATTGGAGCCTCTTGTTTCCGATACCCTCTATCATTTATGATACAGTCTTTTTTTCTGAAAAGAACATTAGCAATATTTGCCCATCTCACAGTATCACAGTGAGCTCCAACTCACGTTATATCATTAAGTTGTTTCAGTGTGCGGAATGACTTTCTGGGCCCGAAATTGCCCGAAACAGAGCCATTACACTCGCGCACAGTATCGGCCATAATGGTAAACCATCACGACAATGTTCCCAGCTAAAATGTCTTCAAACTCAAAATGGTTTAGATTCTAACCTTTACCAGACTGAAATGAAAAGGTGTTAACGATAAACGCAAAGAGTCATTGCTCAGAATATACTGAATGTAAATAAAATGGTTTAAATTCAGATCTATTACCAATCTCTCCTCTCGCTAATCATTGTGGTTACTATGTATCTTATTTCTTTCACAATTTACCCTGCTCTTTAAAGATATAGTCAAAAAAATCTCCATCCAGCAGCCGGTGAGTCGATGGTGTTACGTGTGGAAGGAGAATGAGGCAGGTGGACAGTAGATTACCTTTGCAATTTCAAGACAGAATACAGCTTATAATGATCCGGGATGTTCCAGGGAAAGGTCAGCTGAAATTGCAACAAGCGTAATTAGTAGCTTATCAATAATGCATCCAAGGGTTCCGTCAGTATGCAGTCTCCCTCTGTGTGTGTGTGTGTGTGTGTGTGTGTGTGTTTGCGTACAGACCTGTGGGTACCCTGGGATGACCAGCGAGAGATCTTCTCCTGACATTCATTAACATAAAAATACCTATATGCCGCTCAGGGGAGCAGCTAAGCATTAGCATGCACATCCCCACTAACAAGGCAGGCACTGTCCTATAATTGTGTGGATGCAACTGCCTTCCAGACTGATGGAAAACTTCAAGGGATACATCGATCACTAAGGCAATTATTATTGATTACCGTATCATAATTAGGGGCCAAAATTAGAGGGATGGGAGAGGAGATAACGATGTGTTTTGAAACGTGCTGAAAATATTTAAGTGTTATTCAGCGTAGTATCAGTTCTCACTCATTCCCCAACTAATGATCTAGTAGTGGAATATATTCCGTCAAGGATTGATAAAGGACTTCAAATTTTAGCTACACATTTTATAGCTTTGCTGTTTGTTTTTTTTAGTAAATTATGAGTCTTTTTTGTTTGTTTTTTTATCTTTTGAGGTTGTACATCGTAATCATCAAGCAAATCCCTGTGGTGCCCAAGTCTAATTTATACTAACGCTCATCTAACAGCGATCTTTTATGATTTCATTTCGCTGGATTGCATCAGAGACATGATCAAAAAAGACGAGCTTTACGCTTGTTTAACTTCTTGATCGACACTATTTCCATTTTCTTCCACCGTGTTGCACAGCCACACATGCGCTGATAGTGTGGGCACTGACTTTTATTGAGCACATCTTCCTGACTTCAGAACACATCACTGAAATATTAAACTAGAAAAGGAAAACTTGAATATGTTACATAAGTCATTAGAGATATTCTTATTCAGACCTTTGGCTAGCTGCTAAGCTGAGATCAAGATTGAGGTAGATATCATCTCCCTCACAAAACCCTTTCCCTGCCTCTTTTTTCCTCCTCCAGCGTGCGAAGTAGCTCAGATCAACGTTGAATGATGCAGAAACCTGAGGTGCATGTTAGTGTTGGGGAGCAGATGGGTGGGAGATGGACCTCAGGTACTTGCGTATGTGCACGTGTGTGTATGTTTACAGAACTGTTGGTGTGTGTGATGTAATGATCTCAGGTTCTTTAGCCTCTGCCTGTTGATAAGTTGCTGCAGAACACACGAAACGGGAAGCAAGCGAGATGAATGTGATTGGATTGCCGGCCGAGTGCAGCCTCACCCATCTGTCTCAGAGTCTGCCATCCCATCTCACAGGCGGCAGGAGGTAATTGGGTTCATTGTTCTCACCACAGGATCCCCCGGATTGAAAGCTTCATTATCTGGATAACCATGAATGTAAATGAACCACACGCATGCAGTGGGGTAATAGGAAAAAATAGATCATTGCTTGGCACAACCACAGCACAGAGCGCATCTCCAAACACATACAGTGCTCACACATATTGTTGTGAGTAATCACAGGCAAAAATACCTACATGTGCAAATGTGTCTACAGGATTTCTTTAGTTGCTCTTTCTCCCTTTAATATATGTACACTGTTTACTCCTCATTTATGTGAACATAATTTGACATGAGATCCACAGTGTTTGGTTCAAAACCTTGCTGTGCTCCTTTGAGGGTGAGTCTACAGATAAAGGGGGTCTCTGTCTTCAGATGAAAAAAGAGAATAGTCAACAATCAATGCAGTTAAACTCTGTCATGTTGGTCAGAATTCTTACTTTAATTTTTACAGCTAAATTGCTATCTATGGCTAAAGAAAACCCAGAGAACGACACTAAATTTCATATGCTTTAAATTATTTATATAAAACCAGTTTATACCAGAAACCCAGGAATATCTTTTACTTTTATTAGGCAGAGTTAGTGGCAGAATCCTGCGCTAAGCCTTTGGACAGTTGTGTCACAGTTGATGACAGTATATGCTGCTTGCTTCAGGATTGTACTGGCCTAGAGTCTTCGCCGGCAGCAGTCAGGGAGGAGTTAAAGCATCTGCGTCCTGTAAACACACAGGAGCTCACCGTGGAGCCTAACCACACTCAGATCCTCTGGCAAATCCATCAATTAGCTGCAGATGTGATCTGCATTCAAGATCGGAGCAATTTAAGCATGTCGGGAAAACAGCCTAATCTGGTCTCTGATGGACGCATCAGTTTTCAATTTACTGTCCAGGAGGGGATCTGGTAAGGACTGGGATGGTAGCCCACAGGGACTAATATTCCTCTGTGAATGATCACACAGTACCTTAGCTTTCATGTATCCCATTTTTATTTCAGAGTTAAAGCTACCTACTTTGACTTTGGTGATTTGTTAATATTATTATTCTGCCTCTGTTTGGCCTTTGTAAACAAAACCAATGAAACATTATTTGTATGTTGTATCAAGTTTTGTGAGCAGTAGAATTAACTTGTGATAATTTTCATGGCCACTTCCATGTGCTTTCAGTCATATGCCAATCTCTTTGCAGCGGTGTCACTTTATTATTTAATGTTCCTGTTGCCTACATCTGTTCAAAAAAAGAATCACTTCCTGTGTGCAGCCTTGAATGTCATCAGGCATGTGAACTAATTTGACAAATAGTTGAATGCAATGGCCTTTTTTATATTCAAATGTAGTTTCCACAAGGGTCCACTTGACCACGATCATTGCATACTACAAATCTACAAATGTGTCAAACAAAATCCATAAATTATTATTTTATTGATAATGAAAAGATAATAACTGCAATGAGAATTGAAGTGTTCTGGGCCGTTGTGCAGACTATTGAGGCAGGAAAGGAGAGAAGAAAAGAGAGATGCAGGGGAGCAAAGTGCTGTCCTTACAGACTGTGCCATGCTGTGCTCTTGCTTCTGTTGTGGGGCCCTGTCAGATTGTGTTTACTTTCCTGAAGGACATTTCACCTCTGGAAGCCTGTGAATGAATGGAGAACTCATTTCTCCAACAGAGTCTAGTCAATCACTCTGCTTTTATTCTCCTCTCTTGCGGTGACCTCTCCCCAGCCTGGTGAACAATGGCACCCTCTGCACTGGGTATGGCTTTGACTCAAAGCAGGGCCTTATATAGTGGGCGCACAAATATCTCTAAAAGCACAGTGAAATCAAAGAAAATCATTAGACACAGGCTGGGCTTTCTTTGTGAGGATATGGTTTAATAAAGTTTAAATCATGTTCTGCGGTGTGCTGCACAGTCACACAATACTCAACATGTTATTGCAAGTAGTTGGGACTTTTTGTGAGATGTACCTTTTTGAACCAGCACTCGATGAGGAGCGGGTGAGGGTCGTTTTATCTAAAAGAGGATTGAAGCTTAGCACGGCGGCATGGTTAATGTCATGACTTGGGTCTGGCAGATGGCAGGAACAGTTAGGGATCTCATTAGATCAACCAAGCGTCTATGCATCGCTGCAGAACCTTTCATTAAAGTTCCATTGCTGGAATACCACCATCTCACAATATTGGTCAAAGTCAAGAGAGGGTAGAGCAAAGAGTTGAGATTTTACATCTGTTTGAAGCCGAGAGATTAAAACGATGTATGCATCTAATCAGCAGAGCTAGAAAACAGTTTGGTTGTGTGTGGTTTACAGAAATCTGGCTACGCTGTTTTAACTGGAGTCTTTATGTCTTTGTTGTCATTTATCTGCGTGCGCTCGTGTTTGTGTGGGTGTGTTGAGGGATGCATCCTTGCTGAGCATAGCAAACTGGATTGTAATGGTCACAGAGCACATTCTGTACGATTTACCTCATAATTAACTGGAATTATCTGCACAAAAATACACTGCAAGCATGGGAAACCAAGAAAAACATGTGGTGCACATTATTGACAGTTGGCGAGGAAAGGCAGAATTGTATTTCTTGTAAGGGAAGGATTCAAAGTGCCATCATGTTAACACTTATTTTATTTGTATTGTCTTTAATGACACAGTGGCTAAATGATCCATAGAGGGAATTGATTAGCAGCACCCTACAGCACGGCAACCCTGAAGTCAGTGAGGGTGTTTTATGGGTTTTTAAAGGACATTTGAAATGAATTTCCATATATGGCTTAAGGCATAGGGCTAATCACAGCAAGCAGTCTTCTTATGAATGATGCTATCCACTTTGAGGCATCAGAATTGGTGGCTGGCATCAGCCATTACAAAGAGAGGCATCCCTGTAAGGGACAAAGCAATCGACACAGAAGACTGAAACAGCTCTCATTGAAAGCACATTTCAACTACCTTGTGAAGGTACAATTATCTTTAATGTTGATTGGTGCTATTTGAAAGACAGAGCAAAGGGAACTTCTTTGACATTCAAGTCTGTGCCAGACTTTTTTTCTTTTCTTTTCCAGAGACTGTACTTTATACCCATCCTGGTCAATTTCTAAGCTGAATCCCACCAATTTGTCCAGGGTTGCCAACAGGAGACAGGTTAAGTCTCATCAGATATCACATTAGTGTCACTCAATACACTTCTTTGTCTGTTGATAGATATACATGAGATAAATACACAGTAAAAATGC
Organism: Solea solea; assembly: GCF_958295425.1. Classification (NCBI taxonomy): domain Eukaryota; kingdom Metazoa; phylum Chordata; class Actinopteri; order Pleuronectiformes; family Soleidae; genus Solea; species Solea solea. The sequence continues at coordinate 4,935,330 of NC_081142.1, read as the reverse complement.
AGCTAAAGCCTATTGAATTAAATATGTTTCCCCTGTTTTAATCAATACACACTGATTGGCCAGAGAGAACTATTTAAATGTCGACTTCTGAGTAATTATCCAAACACTACAGTGTCATGTTGTGCCATCTGTCTCTTGATCCCCGTGCCCCTCCTCAGTCACTCTGAGAGAGAAGGAGAAAATAGAGATTAGATATTCCGTTTCCACCAACTTCAGTAAGGTATATATTGTATGTTCCATATCTTAACATAGAATTACTCATCGAGAATTTGTCCAGAAAACTTGGAGCTGTGTGGTGCAGGAACAGCAACAGCTATGATTGACACATGCTGGCAGTTGGAGCACTTGATTTTCTTGGCAGGGCATGCATTTGAATATCAGACTGTCGCTTTTGCAAGATGCCAAGATTGTTATCAGAAGTCCCAGCTTTATTTTTAACAATATACTTATCCACTTCTAAACTTTTTATGGGTGCCTCTTGGCATTTGTAGCCATTGTCCAACTGTATGAAGCTTCTCACATTACAAGCGTTATGTAGCTGTTGTACTTCCTCTTTGCCCTTACAGTATAAGTCATGATGAAAAATGCATCCTTCTTTGTGCAGCACTGGAAAAAAAAACACTGCTACATAAACCGTGTTTCCATAATGGTACAGTACGGTACAGTAAGGAACGCTAAAGCCCTCAGGCTTGCGTTTCACCTGAGAACTGGACCTTCACTTGGTACGTGGGGTGTGCTAGACGGCCATGACATTGTACTGTGTACCGACAATGAACGACACAACACAACAGACAACAACGGAGGACATCCAGCTGTGGCTGTTTGTCTCAACAAGACATCTGTATGAATACACTGTTGTCCCACCCGTATCATACTGTACCATTACTGTGCTAGCCTAAGGCAAGGTTACCGGAAAGTGGAACAGTAGGGGTACCTTTGATTATTTATACTTAAAAGTTTCACAATAAGTTAAGTTTACGTTTAGCATTTGCATCTGAGCGTAAATGATACACAAAATTAAATAACAGAATATGATTATTTAAAGTTTTCATGGAGACACTATAAGGGCCAAAGTTGTATGGTAAAGTCGACTATCCCTTATCATACATATCCTGGTTATGTCCTGCAGGAAATAGACTCCAATTGCTCTGAAACGTCAGGTACACCACAGGTAACACCATCAAATGCTCGGCAAGTTTGATCTTTCAAAGTCAAAAAGCAGAACATAACCCCGTATGCTTTTGCCCCGGCAGACTTCGATTGAGTTTAGTTGTTGTGAGCATTAAAGATCAACACCTTAGGAAAGCAAGTGGTAGAACTATTATGCACAGTGATTTCTCCCAGTTACCTCTGGTGGTATGTAACCATGGAGGCCCATGCCTCGCATGCCCAGCTCTCTAGTTGATGCTTTGCTGGGATCTGTGGAACAGAAAACCAACCTATTTACAAGAAATACAGCAGCTTTAGAAGTAGCTCCTAGCCTCAGGGTGCAAAATATTTGAAAATAAGTTTCTGGTCTCTTTGATGTGTGAGTGTGTGTGTGTGTGTGTGTGTGTGTGCACCAATTCTGAAGGTATTTTAAGTAGTGCTGCCTTTGAGACAAGGACAATTCTAAATTGTCTCTTGAAGCCGAGGATGCAGGTGAGGTGGGGAAGAAGGTTAAGTAAAAATCAAGAAGTATAACATTTTTTTCTGATGGTTGCTTTACCATAATGTACACTTCATACACCAGCTGACAGGAGTCGTCCCTGTGGTGTTTTTCAAGATGGCTATCAAGGTTACCTAGAGCACCAGAGGTTTATTGTTCATCCACTGATGAGTGAAGGCAATTCTCTTGGGATGCACTTGATGAGAAGATGGGGAGACATAACATTACTGTGCAACACTCTGTCCTCTATATACTCTACAGTATAGCAGCTCTAATATGACGGAGGACTTTTCTGGAGCGCATTAGGTGAGCAGTTGATGACATCTGCCAGCTATTTCATTTTGCAGTGCTGCTGCATTAAAGACTCTGTTCTGCCTGGAAATCTGCTCCTCAATCGTTATTTATCTCAGCGGGGAAATCACAGACCAAAGAAAATAACGTACACAAGAATAACATTTTGAATTTTAATGCACTGCTTAAGTTGTGTCTGTAATGTGAGAAAGAAAAAGAGTAAGAATAAGAACGTGGAATCAGACATCAAGCAGCACCAGTTGGCCACTCTGCATGGATCCAACCTAAGCTATGGCTGTCAAAGAAGGAAATATGTGACAGTATACTGTGAAAAACGCTTTCCACAATTTCAGCTGCAGCACAGCAACCCGGTAGGAGTCTGTGTAGAATTCCAGGAGGTGTGAATAGCACACAACATCTAAAAAGACCTCAATCATGAAATAGGGTGGTTACTAAACTGCTGTAACCTTAGCTTTTCAGGTTTCCTTGTGCCTAAAGAAAAGCAGCATTTCACAATCTTTGGACTTTGAAACTGTTTTTTTATTCCAAAAGGAAAAGGAAAATACCTTTTTCATGCTGCTTAAGTTATTTGGCCATTTGTTTCCCCGTGTTCTTAAGTCAGTAAGTCACCGTCACAAACCTTTTTACAGACACACCTTTGAAGCAATGACTACTTTCTCTTCTGTGAATTTAGTTAAAAAGCATCAGAAGTACTTTAGAAGAACCATATTTCATATTTGTGGACATCCATAAATGTAGGTCTGTGTTTGGGCTGGGAATCACCACTGATTCATGTTCATGTTCATTTCGTACCGGACTGTTCTCCATGTCTGATAGAACATTGGGATGTTGGATCTCAACACTGATTGGCTTTTGCAACATCATGTCGAATCAAGTTCAAATATTTCAACGTCATCAACTGATGACTTGAAATTTCACATCTTTGCGTGTGTGTTCTGTATCGCCCACACAAGTGACTTGAAGTTGCATCTACTTATGACTTTGCTTTGTGTTTGTATATAATCTCATTGTGCGGAAATGTTTGTTGGTTTTGGCGTGAACGCACCCTTACACATACCACACATGTGTTGTTGGACATGATATTTAAATATGTTGCATTAATGTGCATGATGTAGCACAGGATAAACCAATGCCTCCTGTGAATTATGCTTCTCTTCATTACATTTCATGTCAGAAGTGAGGCTCTAATGGTGCCATAGGAGAGTGCCTCCATCACTTACTGCCATGGAGATGAAACTTATTCTCGGGATACAGTTCCCCTGTTTCCCTATTACCCCTTCATCTTAGGTATCTACTGGGGGAAGATGTGGCTATAATTTGGACCAGTTTTCTTGTCAAAGCCGTCCATGTTCAATAGAAGCACCTGCTTTAATCCCAGGTAACACCTCTGATCAAGGATGTAATTTACACCATGATCCTGCAGGGCATCCTCCCTGGTGATGGATGGGTTTCGCCTAAGGTGGAGGGAATGGAGGAGATATCTCATTTAGCTTCTTCACCCCCCACTACAAACACTAGGTGTAATAGGAAACAGGGAAAATGGCAGTCTGTTCTTTTTCATGATATATTCCTCTGCTGCAACAACTTCAGGTTAATTTATCTGGTGTTTCATAAAGAGAAAAACTTTAGCTTTAGCTGTGGTGAGTTCCTTTTTTTGTGTACCTCATAATACATGAGGTAGAAGTGTGGAAGTGGACATCAACAACTGTGACATAATGACATTTCTCTGAGGCAAACTTGGAGCAGAGTGTTTATGTGTCTGGGTCAGAGCCTTCTGCAGAAAGCAAAAGTTCCAGTACTCTACTCCGGAGTGATTTATTTTTTGCTGAGTGATCTTCCAAAACAAAGATGGTCCTCCAGGTTTGGTCGAGAAAAAAAACGAAGCCTGTTACAATCCTTCAATTCAAATTGGTTTACTCCCAGCTGCATTGATTTCCCTTGTTACGGGAGGTCAGTGTGAGAAAATTGAATTGGAAATTGTCGAAAACACTCTCTCATTTCATTTTTGCAGCATTTTTCGCCTTCCTCACCCCTCTTGGTATTTTCAAAAGTCAGCAGTGGAACTGATGTGAAGAGCAGTGCCTGTGTGGACATTTAAATGACTGCTCTGACTTTGCCCTCTCTAATAACACTGCCCTCCAATGCAGACGGTTGCATGCACCCCTGTGGTTTTAGACCATGTTGGTTTGCATATACCAGAGCCCTGTCTCATGTTCTTTGCCGCCTGATCCTCCCTTGGTGCACACGGGGTTAGTTATGCTTTTACAAAGAGAAAGTTTGGTCAGAATGTGTTGGTTTGTTCGCTGTATGGTGAGTGAATTATTTGGGGGTCGTCCAGGTGGAAAGAGGCCAACCGGGTGGGCAGTGCATTCTGTATTCAATGTTCTGTCAGTCAGACACAAGCTTTGACTTCTAACATGGTGCAATATGCTATCATTACCACTCATAAAAAGTCTGTGCCCTGATGATGTGCATGTTTGTAGCACTGGCTACCTTTCTCCTTACCTTTCGTGCTTCTGCAAAATCATACTGTAAACATATAAACACAACTGCTTTGAGAAAAGGGCTTGCAGTCACTTTACTTCAAATTCTTACTTTATAAAATGTATATTTTTCAAAGTAAAACAAATCTGAGATGTTGACCTCATAGAAGATCGTCTGGCAACAACATTTCAGTTTGTTTTTATTTCTTAATAGCGTTAGACACCCACGGCAGATATGTACAGTCTTACAAACAACAATTACAACACATTTTCTCATAAATGTGTTGTTCATTATTATTATTATTAATAATAATAATAATAATAATAATAATAATAATAATAATCATTCCATTATTAAACTAAATCAATTTTTCCACTGCTATGACATTGTATGCTGTGAAAAAAACAAGGTCCACACAGTTCGATGTGGATCGCTGCATTTGCAGGCAGAACATTTACATTTTCGTCCACTATCATAAAAATCAAGACCTTTGACCTTTTCACTAATTGATTTGATGCACTTTTTCTTTTTTAAACACACTGCTCGGTTTTAATTAGGTTGAACTAGGTTTTATATTCCTTATCTAGTTATTTATTGTATATTTAATAAGTATTTCATAAGTAACAGTTTTTGTTCTCTACCTTTTTTAACACGTTTTCGACAATAAAGTGAACAGAGTCTGTTATTAACTAGTTATGAAATCTGAAAAAATAAACACCTACACCTTAGGTAATTGCAAAATAACTGCTGAATGATCTGGTGTTCTTGGACTCCAATGCAACAATTACTCATTTAGCAGCAATGTCACGGCCCCAGTTGGATTAAATAGGTGGCTTTCTCATTCCAAACACCTAATTGGCAACTGGTTGCCACCAGAGAAGAAAGGTGAATGTAATTAACTTTATTCAACAAGCTGGCAGGATTGAAAAGCAGGAGTACCATGGAACACACACACACACACACACACACACACACACATATCAATTCAGAATATTGTATATCCAATCCAAACCCTGAGCTACAGTAGACATTATCTTTAATACTATACAAGACTATTCACTGTTTGTTTCTGACAGTATTTGGACCGAGTTTCTCTGTTCGGCCATTTATAGCATGGTGAGCTGAACCTAGTATCATAGCAACAGTAACTATGGAATGGAAACCTGTGGAGAGGTCAATGTGATGGCCTCCACTTGGCCTCTTTGTACAAAGGCTCGCACATTGATTTTTTCTAATTCTATCTCTGCTACACAACACCCACCTCTAAAACAGTAAATAATGTAATGCCTTTGTTTTAATTTAATCCGAGACCTTATTGAAATACATGTAGCACGTCAAATCTATCTATTTCAAATTGCAAGTAACACATGATTTCAGGAAATGGATAAAATATGTGATGTGATTCTGCGTCTTGTTTCCTCTTCACTCTTCTTCTTTCCTTTGTCTGCCTCCTGTGCCTGTGTTTGCATTTGACGATGGCTTCAGTTCTCTCGAGGCAAACTCTCCAGGGATCCTTAATTGACAAGTGTGTACAATAACAAATCAGCAGCAAAAGCAACTGCCCTTTAAAATGATAAATGAACTCAAATCATTTCAAATAATCCTTCACTGTACTGGGCCACCCTGACAGCAACTATGATATTTGAAATGCAGACATGCCTCGTCGCTGGCTTTTGCCTGTCGTTTCACTGCAGACCCAAACCTCCTTAAGATAACGGTGGTGAGGTTGGAGTTCTTAAAAGATTAAAATGTAACACAAGTCATTATGAATTAATGCTTTATAAGAGGTTTACTTGCTAAAATTCAGTTTCTTTGTTGAGATCTAAATGTTCCCCCCTCATGTGTTCTGTCAACATGGTCCTCTTCTGCAGATTAACACAATATTAAAAACGTTAAAAACGTATTATCATAGCAACAGAGAACACCTCTGAAAGCCTGACCTGAAATCAGTAATCAGAAAACAAGAACTGGACCACAATATCTGCAGTGCAGGAAAATGCAGATAGTGGACATACCTATACTTGAAATGATTGAACTTCCCTAAATGACTGTTGGACACAACGGTCTGGGTTCTTAAAGCTAATTGGGTTGCTCAGCGGGCGTCTAATTGCCAGTGTTTCTCTGTCATTACATCACCTCCACCATGTGATTAAGGAGTCTTGAAGGTTGTGGGGGAAAATGAAGCAGGATACGACTTCTTTGATTAAGACTCACACTTTCTCGAAACTCAAAATGTAGTTTTTGGGTTGTTTTTTGAAAACATTTGGTGACTTATAGCTTTGCTTCAAAATAACCTATTTTTTACTTTACATTTATGTTTGCTTATGGTTACATTTGTTGCTGATATTATTATATTATGAAGAGATTTCAATAATACTGGTAAACTGTTTGGATGTGAAGAAAAAGTTAGTCGACCTAGTTAGTAAAATCCACATACTGCTCAAACCCATATTTAACCTTAACCTTTAAGCATTGCACTGTTTACCGGGAAGACAACAAGCTCCAAAAACAACTTTCAGGTTTATCATAAATCTGTATGTAATCCAGTGCATAAATTAATGCCTCATAGATTCATCCAATGCTGAGATAATCGATCTGTATTTTTTAATACTTTTTTTTTTGTTGTTGTTTTTTTAACGCATTACCTCAAGTGGAAAGAGGATTTATGTATTTTGATATTTGCAGTTAATTCTGAGGGAATCTTGCAAGGCCTAGAAAACATCCCTAATAATGTTGTGAGTGGCCAGAAAAACAAATCACACACACAAATAAAATACTTGCACATACAGTGAGAGTAAAATGATAGCCAGCACGGTCATCATTTCCTATAACACAAGTGTTGCAGTGGCATGCACAGACAATTTCTCGTATGAATAATGTAATAAAAAAGAAATAACATTACAATGGCACATTTTGCACTTTAACACATTTTAAATAACCATACCCTTATGCATTTTTTTAATTTGTAGGCAGACTTAGATAGGCCATTTGGCATTCTGCCAAACCACTTTGTGCTGTATACAGATTCCAGTTGCAGTACTAGGCTACAATCATTTCCATTTATTTATTTATTTTACATTTGAGGTGGAAGCCAGTCTGTCACATTTTGATACTCAATCTGTCATCTGTTTAGAAGTGAGTGGTCAGTCAGGGCAGCAGCAGTGACAGTAGAGGCAGCTGGATAAAGAGGAAATGATCTGCTGAAGCCTCCTAGCAGACAGCTGTGTGCAGGGAGCCACTGTCCCAGCTCCCCTCCATGCATTTTTCATCACACACTCTTTTTTTACACTATTTAGCTTCTCCCTCCCCGCTTAACTTCAATGTGGTGCCTGCTGACATGGCGTTTCTCAGCCTTGCACACAAAGCCCTCTGGTGCTCAGTGTATTAGGGCTGGAGCATGGCCATGTTTGTGTGCCTGTGAGTGTGTGTGTGTGCATGTGCATGTACATGCACGCATGTGAATATTGGGGACGCTGTACTGGCTCATCCTCCCCCTCACACTCGCATCATATGATCTCAGATTACCATAGGCAAGAAGAGATCAGAGAGAAGGAGAGAGAGAAAGCTCTTAGAGAAAGTCCATGAAGTCATATGGCAGCACTCAAATTAAAAAAAATACTTTAGACCTACTTCATGCATAGGATCATCTTAAGATGTTCTGTACTTAAAATTTCAGTTTCATATTGTTTTGGCCCTAAGCAACAGGCCAATCTGGGTGATATAGGAAAGATCAGGCTTACTGTAAGGTTTAACAGATGGAGCGAGAGAGAGAGAGAGAGGGAGGGAGGGAGGGAGGGAGCTTTGGAAGAGATAGAGGGCAGGAGGAAAAGAGATCAGCCTGATAGTTTAGTCCAACCTGGTAACAGACATAATTCCATCTTTTTCGGTCTTGTTGGGTATTAGCTTGATAGAAATGAGACGGCCTCACAACTCAGACTGTATACTGTACATTAGATGTGTGTGTGTGTGTGTGTGTACACAAACTCCACCCTCCTCTCTTGATGATTTGCACAATATATAGATATTTATTCCATTTGATATCAAGCAGCATATCCTTGGAATGACAACAATGAGCTGTCAAGACGATGGGGCAAGAGGAGAGGGACACAGCGAGCCGTCCCTTCCTGTGTTAATATGGGTGTGAAAATGATGGGGGTCATTCTTGCAACAACACAAAAACACATGCGTAGACCTTTTTATGTGGCATGCTTACATTTTTAGAATCTTTTCCTGTTCTGTATTAACTTATACTAAATTGTAAATTGATTTTGGGGACCAAAGCAGCAGAATATCACTGTTCATCAGTGTTTGTACGTCGCTGTCAAACCTCAACAAACTTATAGGGATGGGATATTTTGCTTTGGCCTCCACTAAAGCGTGTATGTGAGTTTGTGTCCAATTTTTGTACAGTTGTAATGTTTTACACATTTTCTAACATATAGTATACAATGTGTGAAGAGGAGAAACTCTGCAGTGGCTTTATGCATACTTTAATGTGACAGTCAAAAAGAAAGGCATCCCAGCCCTCCAATGTATAACAAAAAAATAAAAAATCCTTTATTAGTGCATGGATATCGTTTAAGTAAAAAAAAAACTCAAAGCATTTTAACCCCATATCTTATTTCTGGTGACTTGGACTTGGGAATGCACTTCCCAGTTTGGTAGTTGATGGTACAGCATTTCATGGCAGTTTCTACATTAAAATATAAATGCCTTTATCCAAGTTTGACTAACAAAGTCAAAAAGGCAGGTGCGAGCAAAAAGTGTGCGTGACAAACCTGTGTGGAATCCCTCTGAACCCTCCTTTTTTAATCCTAAGCAGGTCATGTCAGGTGTTTGTGTCAGGAAAGTGATGAGAAGCAATATGCTGTCATGATGCCTTGCATCATCAGTAGTCAGTGACAGTGATAAAATGCCAAAAAAAAAAATATTTTCTCTTTTTTTGAGAAAAGATGTAACATACAGGATGTCACGGACAGATTTGAAGAAGAGCAGAGCTCGGCAAAAAAAAAAAAAAAATATGCGATGCAAGTAGATCTGATTATTCATGTCGAGCTGAAAGTTGGAATGGAATGTAAGAGAGTCTCATATGAGTGTTTGCCTTAGGCTACTAAAACACTATGGCTGTTCCACATTATGAAAAGCTTTCACTAGACTCCCATCTCTTAAAAAGTGCTGATTGACCTTCTAGCCTAATTAAAGTGCACCATCGCCAACAGAGAGCAGATGAGACAGCTCGGCTGTCAGTGTGACTGACGAGGTTAGGCTCTCCCCCTGCAGTCACTTCAGCTCTACAGAGGCCATGCATACCAAAAGAACACGACAGCACGGAGTTGAGAAGCTCCAAATTTAGCATCTCGCTTCCCATCAAGAATCCGCTCCAACTAATAATATGCTAATAGTAAAGTATAAAATACACTAGTGAAATGCTGCAGGGCTGATGTATTTATTTATGCATTTACATATATATCCTCACAGCATTTTCATCTTATGACTGAACGCGTCACTTTTTTTCCCCACGCTCAACTGGAATATATAAAAATAAAGGTGCTGGCTGAGGCCACATGCACGGAGCAGAATCTAAATCCTGTGTCGGTATACAGGCAGGTTACTCCTCAAGTGCACCCCATTCCCCTACAGCTCTCACACTTTGGACCACGAGAAAGCTGACATGCAGTTCGGCCTGTAAGCCTCTTTTGTTCATGTGCAGCAAAGTCATATGCCAGCTCAGTTGCTCTCACACACAAAGCTTCAGAGAGATACAGAAGCTCATATTCTAGTACATCCCCACGCTCTCAAGCTGGAGATGGGCATGGCCTCTCGCTCTCTGTCTCCTGAGCGTCCTCCCTTTCTCTCTCTCTCTCTCTCTCTCTCTCTCTCTCTCTCTCTCAAATGCCCATACAACCTTTTTTTTTTACACTTGTGTGCCTTCATTACCCACAGCTATGGCCAGGAGCATTCTATTTTTGACTTGTATGTGATCTGACCATGACATGTTAGGAGCACCATGTGAATTTCTTAAAATTTGAGAGTTTTGTTGTATTCTTGTGAATGTATCGTGTTATATTACAGTTATGCCTGGTGGGAATGTAGACTGTTTATGAAAAAAAAAAAAAAACTGTCATTGTGAAGCCTTGATATTTGCAATTTGACCAGAGATTTGTTTTTGCAACAAGAAATTCACCTGCAACAGAGCACTGGTCGACATTAGCCGTCAGTCACACTGGTGTCCACTCATATGTGTCATGCTTTATCACCTATGAGTAGAAAACTGGCATCATGCTGTATTGAGAAAGACTAGCGTTTGAGACCCATCCATCTTCTACCACTTTATCCTCCACATTGGGAGGATAAAATCTCAGCTGACATAGGCCAGTAGGCGGAGTCCACCCTGGACTGTGTGCCCATCACACGGCCACATAGAGACAAACAACCATCCACTCTCATGCTCAATTAACAGTGTCCAATTTACCTGCATGTCTTTGGGCTTTGGGAGGAAACCGGAGAAAACCCACGCAAAAACACAGGGAGAACATGCAAACTCCATGCAGAAAGGATCTCGTTCCGACCGGGTCACGAAAACCTGCATCTCTTTGCTGCAAAGGCAAGAGTGCTAACCACTACACCCATGAATTACTTTAATTTGAACATGTTTACCAATGTTTCAAATCAAACCAGCAGAGACACCTCTGGTGGCTGTTGAATGTTAATTCTGGGTTTTATATATATATATATATATGTTACATTTATTGTAGTACCATCAAACATCCTCTTCTCCGCTGTTCATTTCTTTTGTTACATTCACACAGACTTCGGGTTTGCTGTCTCCCATAATTGAGAAATAATGCTGTGACCTTTCTCTGAGTTTTCTTCCATGATGTTGGCTTTGTCTGACTGTCCTTTCTACTGTCTTTTCTCACATAGAGGGTTTTGTTCCTGTGTGAGCTTTTTTTATTTATTCGTTAATATTGCAGTTGTTCAGAGGTGAGGAGGTGCGAGGATATTGGTATTGTACTCTATATTTAACGCAGTGTACGATCGGGGGCAGGATATCACATGGGGCTCCGTTTGGCTCGTTCTGTAATGAAGTTTGTTGACTCTTGCTGTCGTCAATTTTGTCCTTCTATATTAGAAAAAAAAAAAGTAATTACTTGAGAGCAGCGATGAAAGCTAATGAGTCATGGTAACTCATTAACCATCCAAGATAATCTCAAGGTAATATAAGTAAAGGAAGAGAGATGGAGGAAGAATGGCACAGGGAAATAGCATATGCAGGAATGGATTAATGATAGAAGAACAACTTTGCTGTAAGGAGGAAGAAGGAATGAGGGAGAAACTCGGAGAAGAGAGGAGGTGGGGGTTGGTTGAGTGGGCTGGGCGAGGGGGTGTGTCCAACATTACCCTCATGAATCAGTGTCAGTGGAGCGATGAGAAAATAATTAAGAAACAGGGTAGCGCTGTGTTAAATACTGCCAAAGGTAAAAGGCCCATTCTATTGTGCAGAAACACAATCTGGACGGAAAAGAAGAATGGCAATAAATGGGATAGACGAAAATGTAGGAGAGAAAATCCATATCATAACGGATGCCAAAATGCCCTTCAGATGGCATTATGAAAGGGAGACAATATAAATAGCACTGCCATATTGTAAATGTTTATATACAGTAGCTACATTTACACGCAGCACAGCAGTTTCAGGATTTATGACCGTAGCCGTAATACACTGAAGTTGACACAAGGCTGTGAGTAATATTTCACATTTGTTATCATATTGAGTGTAAATTTGCTGAGACATATATAGTGGATATATTGTTCTTCTCTTTTCAGGTGTTTTCATTTTGAGTTGGGGGTGGGGGTGAGGGGGGAGGGTACGTTGTCAGCTGGGCCATGAGCTGACTGTAACTATACAGCAATAAGCACACAAAACACTCTTGTGCGCTTTTACTTCTGCTTGCACACCTCAGAGGTTTTTCCTCGTAGCATTTAAGGAAGTCAGAGGGCAGTAATTGTATGTTCAAGGTTTCCAGCAGGGCCAAGATGCAGCTGAAATCCCCCAGCCAGCAGCACAGTGCAGAGCAGCCATTAGACTGCACTGATGCATAGAATCTGTGGGGATCTTTGGAGAATGTTGAGTGACAGGAGGACAGGAGTGTTGTATGTGCATTTTTACGTGTTTATACGCACATAAGAAAACGTATGTGTGCACATACAGATGTGTGGGTGAGTCTTTCAAGTGCTATGTATAATATTCATCATTCGTTGTGCCAGCGGCACAGAAAGAATCCTGGATCAGTGGTCTCCAAATCCCCTCTGAGAAGGAATCGACTCAGTTGGTGTGCGTGGAGGAAATGTGTATGGTTCAAATTCAGAAGTGAGGCCGCTGTTCAGTATATTAGAGTTTGATTTTAAGCTCTTTGGCCTGACTAACACATTGTAGGGTTTGAGATGCAATTGTTAATCAACCACAACCTCCCACTCACTGCAGGGATATTTGGACTGTCTTAGATGTTTATGTTTACTGCTGAATAAAGGTGGTTTAAGTTACTTTAATGTGGCATGGTTATTGGTGCCAGATGGACTGGTTTGGTTTATTTCAGAAACTGCTGATCTAGTGATCTAGTAATTCATTATGATTATGGTATGAATAAGCAGAAGTTCTCTGGTCCAAATGCCTTGTTTGGTGAAGAAAGTCCACAGTAATTCAAACAACCAGTTGTTTGCAGGTATGCAGAAGTCCAATCTGAACCAACATCATGTTGGACTTTGAAGCAGATGGTCAACACCATCCTCTTTGAACCTATTGTAAAGTGGCTAGTTACTGTGTGATCATCATAGGAAAAGTTTGATGTTGCTTTTATTTATTTCAGTAGTTGCTCCCCTTCTTATTTTTAGTAACTAATAAAGAATATAGGGCTGCCAGTGAACTTCTCTCGCCTTCTAAAGGGAGGGGCATGCCAGGAAAAGTTTAAGAACCCTGTGCCATATATGTATGTGAACTCAGCAACCCTAATCCATCCCCGAGGAGTGCTTAGTGAGGGATGCGCTGTTTCTGCAGCATGGCCATCAAGGCCCTAAACGCAGCCGCAATGGCATTTTTACTGATGACTTTTATGGGATGCAGCCAAGCTGCCAATGAGCAGCCTTGACACCAAAATGATGAAACTCTGACATGAAATCAAGCCAGTGTCACTGTAGGTGCTGCTATAGTTACTGATGCTGGTGGCTGCAGCGACTGTTAAAGCCGAACTGTGGACTGAATGATATTATTCATGACAGGAGTGACATTAAAATATAGTATGTTTAACATTCATATAGGATTCCATGTCGATTCATGTTGTTTTTCATTCAAGTCCAATTTGATGGCTTTGGTGATGAAAATGCACAGCAGGGAGCATTGGACGTGAAGGCTTCTAGGTGGGAACCGTATTATTGTTTTCTTTGCAGTGCTGTTTCCAAGCAACAGCTCGGAAAGGTACGAGAGAAACAGCGCTAATAAGCTACCTCATTAGGGGCACGGTGCATGGTAGGCCTTACAGTTTGTGCTGTCAACTTGGCGGGTTAGAATGGAAACTTCAAAAGACAGTTGCACATACAGCACATACTCACAGGAGTGCTCATTTACTTTAGAAATTGGTAAACAATCTATTCTATCAACCCACATTTCTTCCCCAGCTGAAGGTGTACTGGTGGAACCTACTAATGGGTTCTTTCTGTTTTGTCTGAAGTGGCTCCAGCATTATGACAAAACACATGGCTGTCCTCTCACCAGTGATAATGCAGCACATGAAAGGCTCATTATTCAGAAGTTCATTTGGCTGGGTTTTCTCCAAGGCTGTGCCAAGCTTTAGACTCCCTCCCTCGATGGTCTCTGCCACGCCTTCCTCTAATCCCTGACCGTATACACAGGATGGGAAAGGATGACCTTAGCACATCTGTACACAACAGAGCATGGAAGGTTGTACACTCATGTACACACATACATACTGTACACACTTTAATACACATCATCTCATTAATGCAAACACAGCCCTAGTTAGATCCCTATATGTAATAAATTGGATTAAATTCCACTGGCTAAGCACTGTGATCTCTTAGGGTTAATTAATTTCATTCCATTCTGTCTGTGTTTTTTTTTTTTTTAAGCTTGAACACATGCTGACACTGTTATTGTGTTACACCATGCTCATTGGAGAAGTATAATAGGCTTGTGAAAGAGGGAGAGGAAGTCACAATGTTTGGTATTCCAGCTACAAAGTGGTTTTAATTCCTTCTTCCTTTTCTTTCATTAGACAAGGAAATACGCTACAGTCTCAAGCTCTAATATGGTGGATCCTTTCCATCCTCACAGTCTCTTTCCAGTTCTTATCTTCCTTCCAAATGAGAAACCTGGATGGTGTCTCAGGGCTCCTGTTTCTGCCTGAACGTTATCTCATTTGGTTTTAATATATTTATCCATTCATTATTGTTCCTTTTTATCAACCAGCTAATTTTGTTCATAATTTGTCCTTATCTCCAACCCTAACAGTCAAATTTGCAATCTTGCTTAGCAGAGAGATGGAGAAATGACCCTTCTTCAACCCCTCCTTCCCATTCCTCTCCTCCTCTCGCAACGCAACAATGAAACATGACTGACAGCCTGCTGTATAAGTAGTTGTCATAGCAACCTCCCCGTCCTTATGACAAGTGTTTTTCTCTATAGCACTCTCATGCCCTCTGTCACAATATCCCTCTCTCTCTCCCTCCATCTCCACTTGCAATGACTGAGAAAGAGACAGAGAAGGAAAATTTGAAAACCAGAGACCACCTCAGGCACTTACGCTTTTTTTTTCCACCCCTCACCCCCATTCCCATCATTTCCTCTCTCACTCTCCTCCCACTGTTGCTTTTCCTCATCCTCCCCTCCCCTGACAATGATTTACCAACTCCTGTGGTGCACCTATTTCATCCATCCTGGCTTATCAAGGACTGCAGGCCTGTATGCACAGCAACTTACAGTATGGGCACGTTGTTCTCATTTTCCCACACATTCTCTCTCTCTTTCTCTCTCTCATATTCTTTTACTATATCTGTGATTCAGTTGGCACTCTCTTTCCCTCTCTTTCTCTTGCTGCTCAAAACTCTCACCCTGCCCTATTACTATTCAGTAAGTCTCATTTCACTGTCAAAATCCTCAGCAGTCTGCAGTGTAATCATGGACCATACAGTAATAAGTCTCCTGTGTGCCGGGCTGTGCAGAGTGTGTATGTGTGTTTTATGGCCAACTAGAGTCTTCAAACTTGCAGCAGAATTGTACATTATGTAATAAAAGAGGGTGCCGTGTCGAGATTTTGGAGCATGTGTGTAAGCAAAGAATCACAATGGTGTTGTAAGTCATGCGTGAGCCCTAATGGTTATATAGACTACAGCATGAAGATTAGAGATATGAAATGTGACGGGTTTAATTTGCTTGTGTGCAGCGACTCAGACACTTCACCAGACGCCGGCGCACTTTTACTGAAATGCTTTTATTGATCAGAAAGAGTTCAAATGGTCCCAGTAATCTTCGCTATGTATAACCAGACAGCACACAGCCATTTCATTATTTTGGAGTTTAATTTCTGAGGCATTTATTGCAAACAAGCATATGTTTAATACCTCTGAGTAAATGAAAACATGATGGGGGTGAAATGCAGGACAACACTGGTGTGTCACAATAAAGCTGGATAATGTGAGAGTGAGCTGTAAATGCAGTCAGTGCCAGCATGCTTCACTATTATCTATCACTTAACTTGCGTGTGGTTATTAGACCCTTAAATTGTTTAGGTGATGGCACTTCTCTTTAAACAATAAAGCACCAAGCTGCTCTCTACTATGTTTGTCTTAATGTTCGCTTGGTTCCTTTTTTTGCATAAAAATAACTTAGAATTTCCTTGTCTGCGTTTATATTCATCTACACAGTAGAGGGTACTCACCTTAAGCGTAGCAAAAAGGTGCCTCAGCTGTTTCTGAAGACTGTAAAAGAGAAAGAGTCACCCACAGCAGCCCTCACTTCTAATCAAGTTCTAGTGAGTGTGATGGTTCAGTTCACTGAGCTACAAACATGATTCAATCAGATACATTCTTATCATCTTTCGGTGAGTGAAGCATAAATGGAGCCAAGGTGCACGTTTTGTTTGGTTTTACTTGTACAGATAAATCCTTTCCTGCAGTTAAGGGTGTCAGTTTTCCACACATTGAATATGTGACTGGGCAGAGATTGTTATGCATTAATGACGTAAAGATGAATGCTACATGAAATCAAATGATTTGAGCTGCAGATATACAATCAGCACTTGTGTGCTGTTGCGTCTACTAATTTCATTTTGGATCCCATTTTGGATCAAAGGGGCCAATGTGGATGCTGCAGGAAGATAAAGGTCTGGATTTCACGCTCTGTTAACAGGCAAACCACACTCAGACAGTTTTTCTACACTTTAGACAGTTATTATTCTGTGAGCAGCAGTTCTGCAGTTAAGTAAAAGAGTGAGTGAGAGAAGAAAAATAGCAGAAACTAGACCCAGATTTGCAGTTAGCAGCATCATTTTAATAAAAGGTAGTGAACGTGACAAGCTCATATGTCTCTGTGAGACTCCACAGCTGTTTAATTAGTTTAGTGTTGTCCAAACAGACATCTATCAATCCTATTCTCATGATATTTCAGGAAAACCTTGTGATGATGCCACAAAAATACACTACATATTAGTCTAGGCAGGTGTGAATGTAAACATGCAACTAGACTGATTGATGGCTTATAGCAAGGCAGTAATTCTAGTTACTTTGTAGCCTGCACAGCACATACACAATATTAATGCAAAGAATAGCTGCCCTGAAGAAAAAGTCAATACACTGTAGTTAGGAGATAGTTAACAGTGAGAGATCAGTTATCTTTAATCGTCTGTGTCAGGGTGGGAAAGGGTATCGTACTCGTAATTTTGACTCATTTCTTTGCACCCATGTCTGCAATCTGTTTTCGCCCCGGCTGTGCTGTGCTATACAGTGTAGTAGATAAATAAGATTATGTTTCTATTGGTGATGAACACGAGACCTGAATTCCCAAGGTAGCATTTTAGTTGAGAGCTGCCACAGCACAATCTTGGATTGTGGAACAAGATCTCCTTGATGATCTGTTTTCATGCATGGTTAGCTTGTTTTCAGAGCACATTCATAACACGCACTAAATCTGTCTCTCCCTCTCTCTCTCTCTCTCTCTCTCTCTCTCCCCCTCTCTCTCTCTCTCTCTCAGCCACAGATGCTGAACTCTGAGTAAATGCCATCGCTGTAAATGCAATCATATAATGAGACTTTTTTTAAAAATTGTAGTCAACTCCTGTATGTTTTTAAATATCAAGATATTATTTTAAAACACACACACACACACATTGACCAAGACATTGATGTGTAAGGTTTTATTTTGTGATTTACTATTATTCCAATGATTCTGTTATACTTGGAGTCCTATAAATATTTTCTCATTCAGCTGGAGGTGACTTACCAGTTAGTAGTCTTTCAGCTGAAGGATGGATGTGCTATCATATATTATAGCATGCCATGTGTGGGCTGTTTATCATGTAATCGCCAGAGTGCAGCTCATATGAAATTGATGAAGGTCATGCATTAATTCCAAACTTGTCAGACCCCATCATCTACTTGAACATGGCAGTTAGAGCCAAAGTAGGGGAACGCAAAAGGACGCGTGTGGTTGCATATAGGCTGCTCTGTGTAACTCTCTGGCTGTGTATGAGATGTGTGGTAGCATTAGAGAAATTTGTGCAGTCAACCCCTCCCCCCTCTCCTGGGCTCATCTCCCACATCCAACATCAGAATTTATATTCTGCCTCCAGCAAAAGGAAGGACCATCTTGGCCTTTCATTTTCCAGTTCAGGGCTTTCCTTTTTTTGCAGATAAATGTTCTCCAATCCACCCTGACAGATGTCACATTGCATCACTTCCATTTTGATACATTGCCTCTGATCCTGCCACTTGCAATAAGGAGCCAGCACTATGGAAGCCCCTCCCTAGACAACCCTCTGACATAGGTGATTATTTTAAAGGTGGATTATTGGTGAGCTGGGCGTCGTGTTCGCATAAACTCGCCACTGTGCCTGTTGCAGAAATGTGGGTGTCATCTTGTGTCTGGGTCAGGGAACGACAGCAACACGACATATACTCAGTAGTCATCACAGGTCACCCTGACACGATGCAGTACCTCTGACACACGATTTATGCCACTCTGCAATTCACGACAGTGGTTGACAGTCCTGTCTCTCACTCAGTCTCTCCACTGTGACTTCACAGGTCAGAGTTGGAGAAACACTCTGCACAAAAGGGAAGGTTTTAATGCTTCCACTGCCAACCAGAGACACAGTAGTGCACAGTAGCATTAATCATACAAGGCCAGCGAACATCAGTAAACACAGTGTGACAGGTCAAGGTAAAGATCAGATCCCACAGCATTTAACAGGATTCAATAGCATACAGGCTATCTATTGAAAAGTCAGCGTTATTCATGGCATGTCTCCCAGCCTTTGCTGCTCACAGGAGAGACACGCCATTGTTCACCGCGGAGCACACTGAAATATTTCTCCGGCTACACAAAAAACACTGGATCAGCAGCAATTAGTAGAGTCAGAGAGAGATAAAGAGAGGGAAGGAGGGAGGCAGTTGGAAAAAAAAAATGAAAAGGGTAAAAATGTAGAATCAGCGAGAGAAAAGGAAGAGGAGGAAGAGAGAAAGGGGAGACAGATGAATAGAGAGAGAGAGGGAGACAGTAAGTAAAAGAGTGAGTGAGAGAGTGAGTTTCTAGCCAGTGTGTAGGAGGTTGGTGCTATTGCCTCAAGCCCCTGGTGCTTTTAAACGACCAAAGTCTCTCTCATTGTCTTTTCTCTCTCTTTCTCTCTCTCTGTGTGTGTGTGTGTCACCTCTTTATTACTCTTCTTTGCTCTTTCCCTCCAGCTCCTGACCGCTCACTTACTCCCAGCAGCTACAGTATACTGTATGTGCCCATATGGGACAGAACCCGCTTATACTGGAGATTAAAAATGATCAGTCTTGGAGAAGAGATAATACAATGTGACTGAAATTCAACCAGCTCAACAGACTATTTCTCTACCGTAAATCCATTTTCTTTCTGTGGAAGTCAAAGTAATTGCACTCAAAGTTTTAATTTATGTTTTCATATCTTTGTTTGTTCCAGAAGACAGGAAGTTGTTTGTCGGGATGCTGAACAAACAACAGACTGAGGAGGATGTTTACCGCCTTTTTGAACCCTATGGAGTCATCGAGGAGTGTACGGTCCTAAGAGGCCCTGATGGAAATAGCAAAGGTAGGAGCCATGATACGCATGTCATCATTATTTAGGTCACTGACAGAGAACTGACAGTGTGTCTGAGCGTCCACGACAGCTGTTGGTACATGAAATATATGTGGCACATGCATCACTTGTGGGTCTATTTGGATTTTCCAAACGTCCTGGTAGCTGTAGTGAATAACTTTTGAGTATAAACAAATGTCTGTTACATCGTCAAACGACTTGACACAATGCTGATTAGGCCTATCGTCTCCATTTGACTCTCTCTGTGTTTCTCAGTATAGGGTGATATTTTGTTTTTGTGTGTGTGGTGACACAGAGTGATGCGTTTTACATCTTGGCGACAGAAGTCACACACTGGCGCTTTAATGCTGCACATTTTGATTTATAAGGTATAATTGGTTTACTAGACATGTCTGGCAGAGGCAGAGAAATGATTGTATTTTTGTGGAAATTATTATTCAAAATAAACAGTCTTTAAAAAAAAGGATGATTAAAGACAGGGTACATGGAGAGGTCATTTAAAATAATCCAAAGATGGGTTCAAAACATTACATTAGTGCTCAGTTAAGCACATCAACAGCCAGGATTCAAGACAAGTAAGGAGTTTTAATGTGCCATCTCACACTCTCAGTCTTGTTCAGGTAGAAAATGGTATATTTACATACTGTATGTTACAAAGCCATGATCTGTATTCTGTTTGTGTTTGAGGGTTAATGTGAAAGATTTGTTATATGATTGTAAAGCAGGCCTGGACTGTAACTCGGGTACTTTAGTGTTGCTATCATGTAGGCCTTAAGACAAGCCAAAAAACTTTTGAAAACATCAATTCCCTCTGACATGCAGCACAAGGCAAAGGGATTAGTAAGAATAGAGGCATCCCTCTTTATAGATCTGCAGTGTCAACTCTTTCAGCGTGTGGTGTTTGTATAAGTTGCTTATGTTACATTTATATTATTTTGTGTGTGAAACCAAACCACATTCTTTTCTGAGGGTGTTTTCAGTCTACTGATAGAAATTGGATACATTATAAATCAGTGGACAGTGGAGTCATGTGGACAGACATGTTGCTCACATATTGGTCACACATGTAGACTGGTAAAATGACCAATCCTGTGCAATTTCTACATCATGAAACATTTGCAGGTTAATGTTCTGCCCTGCTGCTCTGGGGAAAATCTGCGCACCAAAGGCCGGGAGGTGGCCGATGGGATGATGGAGCGTGCGGCTACAGCCTCTGTGTTTTTTTATCCACATTCCCTAGTGAGCAGCTGAGAAAATCTGGAGGAGAACCACTGATAGGCATAACAGAGTCCAGAGGACTAATGCTGATCCTTCAGATCTGGGAGGTCTCAACTCTTCATCCTCCTCAGGTAGATTAGCACATTTAGGCCGGCTGGCAACAGGTTGGCACTCTAGGGTGGAGTGCCAACTTGTTGCTGTTTCTCACCTGCTAGTCTGCAGTTTTGCGGTGCTCTCTGGTGATATTATGTATATATATATATATATATATATATATATATACATATACCTGTGGAGGAAGAAGAGTTGTGACCTCTCAGACCCACAGGATAGATGCACCGTTCTCAGTTCCATCTATCAGCGGCTCTCATCCAGGTTCTCCCCTCTCCACACTGTGGATGAGAACACTGAGACTGTAGCTGTAAATGCTCCACTTACAGTGAAAAGTGCAAATTGACTTTACACTCGTGATGAATTGCACCGTACCTCACTTGCAAGCGGTCCAAGACCACTGATTTTAGGCAGACCAGAGACCGGTTCCTTAGTTTGCATCAGGCGTCTGGGACTGAAGTTCACACTGACCCAAATGAACATTTTTGACTATTCAGTTATTCCAATGGGTGTGAAATGTCATTGAAAAACTAACAACACAAATAAAGTGCATCTGACATCGCAGTTTTGTTTTGTTCCCAGTAGCAATCAGTAGTTTTCGCACAGTAATGGCAGATGGTAGAACAACCACAGTAACCATGAAAACACTAGCTGCCTAAAGAAAGCGCTCTGTTGCCACAGGAGGTAAAGATGGAGAGTGATATGAGTGTGAAACGGAGGTAAAACAAGTGAAAAGGTCAAACTTGATTAGGCTCAAAACAGTCATTGCTTTTCCTGCCAGATCAATAAGTAACAGAACATGGCTACCTAATCGTTTACTTACTATGAATGTGTTTTACTCTGCCTTTATAAAAACACTGAGATTAGAGTTAACCCTGACACCAACCCTTACTCTAGTTACCTTTTTCTTGATATGATAAACATATTTTATTAAGAAATTAAACTAGGACAATTCCATGTAGTGAACATGCTTTTTCCTCTCTCATATTGTCAAGAAAGTACCTGTAAACCCACATGCTGGGAAAGGAGGAGGTCAAAGGTCGTCTGTTTCTACTTAAAATACAGCTATATTACTACAGTAAAATCGATAGCAGAATATGTTGTGCCATTTACTCATTTACTCATTGTGAAGGGTTGGTTCAGGCAATACACTATGTACCAATTATTCTATCAGGAGTTACATATCCAATTATAGCAGCATATAGTTCGTACACAGTAGCAAAGTCCTTGTATGGATCATGCAAAACTCAAGCTGTTTTCTATCCATAGCTCAATAGGAGGCCATGGTTTGACAGCTGAATGGCCATCTTGACTTGCTAGTGTCCACAGGGGTAAAGCCCATTAAGAAGTGAATAATGGCAGGGCGGCTGGGTAAAGCACAATTCAAGATAAGAAGAATAATGTGTGAAGGATTAAATAAGAGTAAAAAAAGAAACTTGAAATAAAATTTGGTGAAATAGGGTATAATTATAAGAGGAGATAGTGGATATTACTGGTGCCTCATTGCAACAGACCCACATTCACTCTTTATGGCTACGTTCATATTACCAGTCACATGGTTCAAATCTGACTCCATTCAGATTATTAATTACAGATCAGATTTGACTGTTCACAATCATAACAACAAGTGTCTTGCATCTGCACGTGTCCGCCCTCTTAAAAAGGACACATAGACAAAGATGACTTTATCAACAACTGCAGAAAACATCATATTTGCAAGATTGATCTTTCATCATGTCCTTCCAGGAAAACATCTGCCTTAAGATATATATATATAATATAATTCTGACATCAGTGTTGTCACTGGTTATATAATCAATAAAATGATTGTGATAATTATGATTCATGATTGGACCTTAGTGAGGTATATAGATGTAGGACAAAGCGTCATTGTATTCTTGAAAATGTGTTTACCAGTATCTTTATCAAACTATTAAAGATATTAGTATTACATCAGTTCAGGCAGGGTGAAGCTTAAGTATGAGCGTGCACATAATTCATATATTTTCAGTTTACCAAAGGGTACAGCTTTGAATCAAAATATAATATATTTCATAATGTCCATAACATCTATTCCCAGTACTTCAGCAGGAGCTTTACTTCAGTAAATAATTCAATATGTAATGTGTGACAGCACTATGCACTTTGTAAACCCATAACAGCCATCTTCAACCTTTCACTTTATCTACCACTGACAGTAACCCTGCAGGACATCACTGATAAGAGTGTTTTTTGTTTGCTTTATACGTCATATTCACAAACAATGAGCAGAGCATGCTCTTGTGGAGACAATAAACTTTACTGCATTCTCAAATGGATGGTTTTCTACCAGAAAACATGGAGTATAGCCAGTTTGGCTAGTATTTAATATGCACAGACAGGCATGTGGTGCTAAATAGCATGCTTTTCTGCTTCATCAGTGCAATGTTTAGCCTGAAGCTTCTGCCTGCTTGTCTGCCTGCCTAATGCCCTGAGTGGGGCAGCCTGCTGTGCAATGAGAGCCTCTTACTGCACAGTGATTTCTGTGGTGTCAAATATAATTCAACATCCTTTATTAATATATGGCAGGCTTTTAACTTCACTCAAGTTGAATGCATTTACTGTATACGGTGTGTGTGTGTGTGTGTGTGTGTGTGTACGTGCACGTGCATTTGTCTTCTCTTCCAGGTTGCGCCTTCGTCAAGTTCTCCACACACACTGAGGCTCAGTCTGCAATCAGTGCCCTCCACGGCAGCCAGACCATGCCAGTAAGTACCACAAAAGAAATGCAAACATACACACACCATGTCACAACGGAAGGCAGCTATTGCAGGCCCTTGAGAACAGATGATTTTGTTAGTTCACGGCAATCACAGTGTTGTGAGAAAGCCCTTACTTTATTTGATTGGCTAAGTAAGAGACACTACAAAAAAGCCCAAACTAAAAATTGGAAAAAGTGTTCACACACCACTTATTGCTCTCAGCAACTGTGCTGCAGATACTTCTTGTAGTTTCTCAGTTCTGCCCAGCACCCAGTGATTATTTAGTGTGCACACTTTCTGTAAAGCCACAAACTTGTACAAAGGCCACAAGCTTGTTTCTGTTTGGTTGGGTGTAGGCCCCCCCTTGTCCTTTTTCAAGTCACTTAAAACATCCCTGGCAACATCCTTTGTATACACAATGTCTATAAAATCCCTACGTACAGCACCTATGCAGCACCAAAGACAAAGTTTAAAGCACAAGAGAGCACCTGCTTGCATAATCCATGAATATAACGTCAGTGTGAGATTACGTTTGCGTGTTATGTAAGCACAGTGTGTCCTCTGAATTCTCTCTGTATTGGATTTACTATGAGCACAGATGATGTAATGTATCTCGTGTTCTAACACAGACCCCATATACTGAAAGGTGTCAAAAAGAAAGCTCCTTACTCTGCAAACCTGAGAAGACGTGTTCTCTGTGACATCCGACGGGCGGAATGAAAGTCACTTCCCATATTATTCATTGGCCTGAAGTATACTCTGCTTTTATCCTCGTTTTTGTTTTTGGAAAACCTCGTCTCAGAGAAGCAGGGACCCTGATCTCTTGCCCTTCTCACAGGTGTTCTGTTTCACTGTAGGATTTTTATTATTAATGGTTGCCAAAGTGTCGCTCAAGAGAGGGATGCAGAGCGGAGCACTGGAAACCAGCTGTGACATTTTGGCACATTGTCCGAGTCAATCTAAGTGCAAATGACTGCAGGTCAGAGGGAAAGAACCTGGACTAGATAGCCTCCTTCTCGAATGCTCCATCCCATCTCTACTAGCTCTCTTCTAGTGCAGGTCTCTTTTTGGCAGGATATTAGGCAATGGACTTGTTTACTTCACCTTTCACCACATTGGTTGCTGAATTATTCATCTAAGCAGGGGGCCAAAGGGAAGGGAGGAGGGAGAGTTGGGGAGGGAGTGAAAGATGAAGATGGGGGAGGGCAGAGGGAGAATGAGTGAATTGACAGGATTTATGCCTCCTGCTCTGGTAAACTGATTATAGAAATTTGATCAGCATCTCATATCCTGTGGCTCCTGGAGGAGAGGGCACACTGTGCCTGCTTTGCCGACATTAGCGGACCAACAGTTGAACATTAGGCCTCAGCAGGACAATGTTTCCCAGAGCACTGAGTCAATCAGTGAAGCAGAGATCCTGGAAAAACCTTGGCGCAGACATCCTCTGTGTCTGTTTAACACCAAACACCAAAGTTGCATGTACAGTATTGGGAGTCATATTTAAATGTGTATGCAGTGTGTGAAGGTGACAGAAGTGATTGCATTGTTGCAGAGCTGCTGCTATGTTTTACATTTACTTTTGAAAATGATAAAAAACATACTCGACTGTAAACAGCGGTGATTCCACTGGCATCCATTTGATCTGTAAATATTTCAGGGACGGAAACTGTGGGAAAAAGATTATTTTCATTTTCTGCTTAAGACGTGTTGCTCAGTGAATATTTGTGCCTAAAAGCAAAGGGAATCGTTGAAGTCAGCACACATCGAGGTCTATAGAAGCAATTCATTGTTTGTGCATATTTACTGTCCGACCAATGGCTGTGGTGAGATTATACCATGAGCCCTGCCAGTAGCATTGCTAGCTGAAGCATTGAAGTGCGGTAAATATTAACTCTGCGACTAACTACTGCAGATATGATAGATCTGCTGCCAATCCTCCAAAACATGAACGATGACTTGTCAGAGGTTATGAATATATATATATATACATGCGCGCACACACACACGTGCATGCACATATGCGCATGTGTGTGAATCCATAAACATCTACAAACCGAAGCATTTTGTGGGTAGCACATTTGCATGCCCGAGAAGACACACACACACACGCACATGTGCGCGCGTGCAGACACACACTCACACCGCATATCTCCTCTCTCTGTTTGACTGTCACATGCTCGTACAGCCACAGGCGAGGGTCAAAGGCTTCCTGACTGATCTTATTTTCCAGCTCACAGGACTTGAGCTGCATACATTTGTGTTATTCATGTAGAGGGCAGTGGGCATTTTGTATGTATTGTATGTGTGACTTGGGAAGGAGTGAGGAAATCTGCATGAAAAGTGTGCCCATATGTGGAGCGTGTGTACATTAGTGACGGTCAGCGCATACTAAGATACACTTAATGTATGCGCACCGTGAACAGGAAAGCGTATACTTTAATGCATTCGTCTCTGTATGTTTGTGATGAATATAAAATAAATGATTATTTGATATTTGGTGTATATATCATTTACAAATGTCAGTGCATGAATGATGATGCAAGAGTGCAAGTGCATCAGCAGGTCACACATAAAGCCTTGGCTGGATCTCCTGCTACACTAGCCCATCATTTTCTCAGCATCCAGACCTCAATCTTCCATGCAGACCAATACCATTCCTCAGCCTCCTTTAACTATGGCTCTCACACACACACACACACACACACACAGTTCAGGGTATGAGTGGCTCAATTAAACATTTAAACGCTAGAGCTGTACAGCAAATTGCTGGGATTCAGCAAGACTGTGTAGGCAGTAAGTCCCGGGACAGAATTATGCAGAGACGAGGGGGATGCAGGTCAAGTCCACAGCTCCGTGGTGATTATTTTTTCCACTCCATACACGCATCAGTTCAGCCTGAGTTTGAGGCTGTTTCAGCTGACACACGGACTGAGATAGAAACACTGGGGCTGGATGATGGAAGGATAAGAGCAGAACAAAGGAAAGCAAATGAGGTAAAGTTTGCACAAGAGAGAGCACGATGATTGAGAGCGTGGAGTAGTAAAGGGCAAAAAAAGCATCCAAATGTAATTCCCCAGCTGCTGCATCTTCTCCATTACTTCAAAGAGTGAGCATGAACATGCTGTGAGTGCCAAGATTTAACACTCAACAAGACGCATTGTTTTAATGTACAGATCCGCATGCTACTGCCTTAAATAATAATAAAATGAAAGAACGGAAAGTCCAACAATGTGTGGATTGTGTAAAATCGTGTTTCAGTTATGATCTCATTTTGTATTCAGTGAGATGTAGAGGTTTAATGTCCATGTTTCGCAAAGACCATCCATTGGTGTGTTTCTACTCATTAAACAGTGCTGTGCATTTATGTTTTTAACGTCGTATTTATTAAAGATCTGTCATTTCTCCTTCTGTTTTCCACCTAAGAAATTTACATTCTAATAACCTAATTTATTATAGTCATACATTATTGTAGGCTCACAGAGGATGTACATTTATATGATTTCAGTGGGTATTTGGGGTGGAGCAATGGGTGGCAATGGCTTATTAGAATACAATAATAAGCAAAGCAAGTGCATGAAATATTGGCTATACATTTATATACGTCGAATACTGTAATTCCTATAGTTGTACAGCATTGATATAACACTGTCTTCACCATGTGTTAGTTGGGGCACAATAAAGGCATAATACATTTTTAATGATAATTTGGCATGTACTGTGTAACAAACATGAAACTCATCCAAAGCCCCAAAGGAAATTATACGCAGCATGCTACACATTTATGTTGTTGAGAGAGACACTCTGGTCAAGATTTTGGACTGTAATCATATAAAAATTTGAAGATAATTCCATATGTTGTGGAGAAAAGTGTAGCATAAGGCAGTACATTCTGGTAGTTATTTGTCAGCATTTAAAAAATCCTGCTAGTAAGGCTCTGTCGTTTTAAATATTTTTCTTTGTAAGTAAAATTTTGTCCCAGATATTTGTTTCTGGGAGTTTTTTTTTTTAGGAAGTTTATACCACCACAGTTTAATAACAACAAAAACTAAATATAAATTGAAGTGAACAGAGCCAGTGCAATGTACAGAGAACACTGTCAATTCAGTATTTCCCCTGAAAGCCATATTTTGTCACAGTACAGGCAGGTACAGTTAAGCCCAGCTGTGGTGTTGACATAAGCAAAAATCTGTTGTTCCAACTGCAAATACACCTCCTGTCCTTGTGAATCTGAACTTCCAAGCTGAACTTACCCAGATTCCCAAGTAGCGGAGTCTGAGTTTGACTTTGGCATGCTCTGTAAGGATAAAAATGTCTTTTTATATTTGTAGCAGGGCTTGCATCATTGTCTCATTTATTTATTTGAAATGTAGAGTGCTACATGGATACGCACCAACCCTCCCTGGCAATGAGAAGTAACTGTAAAGAAGCAGCCTTTCCTCACGTGGCTCTGAATCTCTGTAGTGCCATTTTATCCTCCCTGTTTAACTCCCCTACCTTCAGTGGCTCTCTAGGTAGCTGGGGGCCTCCTGGCAGGGGGATTCAGCTCACCCTTGGCAGCTTAAAATTTTAATGAGACTCTTACACTTCATCCTCTTCTCTGTATAGCATTGTAGATCATCCTCACTGATATCCTGACAAGCCTAAAAGCTAGGAGATAAACACATGTGGCAATGGATGCTTAGCCGACAAGCCATATGATTCAGGTGTACTGAGGGAAAACAGCAGGAGGGCAAACTCCCTGTATGGAGGAAATCTTTGCAGAGTGTGTGATGTACATTCAGGAATATGAAAGAGAATAACACAAGGCTCTTATACGAACAGACGGGTCAATTCACCACATGCCATGACTGAATGAGTCAAGGAGACACACTCCAGTCTAGGTCTAAATTGAAAATAGTTGTATTGTAAAGTTCCAGCTTTGAGTGCTCAGATTATAAATATTGGACCTGTAAAAATAAAAATTAGAGAAGCAGATCAGGAACATTGAGAGGGAGTTAAAATATGCAGTGTCTCTGTATTCTGGTGCTGCGCTGGCCTGTCCTGGACTCTCCCAAAGATTAACCTCATAATAAAGTTAATGATGCAGATCGTAAAATGCTGTACAGTCACAACAGACAAACCCTAAACATGTGACTGTGCCAAGTTTAACCTTGAAGTGTCTTCGTACACTCCAAATAAACGAGACGATGCGACCTGTGTGAACCTGCTACAAAAGGTGATTAACACCATTTCTATTACCTGTGGCCCTGTGGTGGGTTTTTTCCACCCCTGCTTTATCCATGCATGAAATGTGGTGTCACAAAAGCACAGGGAAAAACAACAACAGTGGAGCTCAGCGTCCAGTAGTATTTGTCATCTATAACTTGGGTCCCCCAAACTCCACAGCAAGTGAATGATTTTAGGTTGCTAATAAACTGAACTGTAAGGTGAAATACAAATATTGAGTGCTTCTCCAAGTTGCAAAAAGTTGTGTCATTGCTAACGACTGGAAGATGAAAGTTCCAGCCACTTTCTGCTAATGCTGATTGGACCCAAGCCGATAAAAACTCTCGCTCCACTTGACTCAGTAGTGAAGTTCGATTAAACACATTACCACTGGTCATATACCGCTTCAAACCCAGGATTAAGCAGGTTTTTTTTTTTTGGTACCAGTGGGAGTGGGGTATAGCATAGATAGTTGTACTATCTCTTGTTTCTATTGTATTCTTGTACAGTAAGATGAAACAGTCACTCAGCTGGCCAGAATACAGGTGTCCGGCTTCTTGATGGTCTGACGATTCCTTCAGCCAGTTAGCCAAACACCTAGTCAAATAGCTTGCTCACCAGTCAATCATTCTTCTAACTAGACAATCAGCCATTTAGTCAGGCAGCTGACCTAACCAACTGGCCATGCTCTTACAACCCTTCAACCCAGCAAGCAAGCTGGGAGGAAAGAGCCAGAGGGAATATTGAGTGTAGAGAGGGGGGAAGGAAAGAGGATAAAATCTTTATGCTTAAACTGAATGGTCTAGTGCTGGTCTTTTAACATCTCTAGACTCGCTGTAGATGTATTTATTAGCAGACATCCCCAAGTCCCTCATATGTAAATATATACTTATATTCTATATAATTAGATTTGTCTTTTACGCAGGCTTGTTCACAGTTCAGTCCAATTCCTGCCAGGTTTCCCACCGGCTCTGACAAACCAAGACACACCGCCTACCCCCAACTTTGGTTCCCAGCATTTCTCCACAGTCACCACTGATATTGACAATTTTGCATCAATTTCAAGGGGCCTCTTATCGTGACTGACACACAACCTTTCTACACTGTCAGATCAGAGTAATATTTCGGCCTTTTATGTGGATCGATTGGCCAGTTTGGGGGCACAGAGGGGAGGAGCGGCTGAGCACACAAAAGGTCAACTGTAGCGCTAAATCATTTGAAGATTCTTAATGAAGGGAGAGTGGCAGACACACCTGCTGGTTTCAATATTGGGCTGCAGTAAAGAGGTAATAGTGTTGATAAAGGGATTGCCACAGATTGAAGAAGAGGGAGGCTGAATCTGAAGATGGACAAAATGGGGAAAATTGTCCCTCCCAAAAAACTAGCAACATTTTCTTTAAAAGCCATTCTTACTCAGGGTCAGTGGCAACCACAGACACTCATAGCTCTTATCTCAAATCACTGGACATTGCACATCATTTAACCCAAACTGTAGGAGGACATCACCAAGGTTACATATTTGTTCTGTTGTGAAAGGCGGAAACCTGGACAGGGGAGTTTAAAGTATTTAAGTCAAGCACAGCAAAGATGCTTTGCCCCAAGAGACTTTATATTACACTGATGAGAGAATGACCCATGAAGCTGTTACCAACAAGTAGAAATTCCCGCTGGCCATTTGCTGGATAATAAAGGAGGCATTTCCTCTTCAACACCTTTTGTGAGTGATTCCAATATGTTTTGAGTAATGTGGACTGTTCATTAACTGTTAGTGTTAAAGGTGCTTTCAGTAGAGCAGGGGGAACTTTCCGTGCTGTCTTTCCTCTGATTTTCCATTCTCTCTACTCCCTCAGGGCGCTTCCTCCAGCTTGGTGGTCAAGTTTGCCGACACAGACAAGGAGCGCACCATCAGACGTATGCAGCAAATGGTCGGGCAGTTTGGCATCTTCAACCCAGCTATCGCCCTTCCTTTCAGCACCTACAGCTCTTACGCACATGCGGTGAGTTGGAAAAGGCTTTATGTAGCTCAAACAGCAGAATGATCATAGTCAATTGGATACATATTTAATAATATAATAATAATAATTGATCAGATACACTATGCATGTGACATATACAAATTCAATGATTATTGGTGTAAGACGCTGATTAGCGTAATGCTGATTATTTGCTATCCAAGCTGCTCTCATCATTTATATAACAGTCACCATTAAACTTAATGGCATTTTTTTCATCTATAGTGCCAGATATGTATCACAGTTGGAATCAAACCACAGTGGATATTGACTTTAATTAATCAATATTTAGAAACACATTCAAAAGAGCGCTGATATTGCTCGATCTCTGCTAGACACACAGCTTTTTCTTTTTGTATTTTGTATAACCGTACAATCTTAAAAGTTGATATTTGCTTCATTTTGACGCTTAATGAACTGATCACTGATCACTGATCAGTGTTGGACCAACAGGATTCACACACGGGTCATTTGCCCTGTTTGGATCAAATGATCATCACATAGTGTAGTGCAGGGTGCCTGCTTCTGAAATCTGTAGTTCGTAACCCTCCCAGCAATTCCGGAGTTTGTTTTTCCGTGTGCTGTGACCTCTGATTGGTACATATTGTCATAAGTTAAACTTAGTTTGGTAAACTGTCATCACAGCCATCACAGCCACTCTATATTCCTGTCCTGTAAAGCAGTGCTGCAACACCATTATATTTCCTCCACACGTAGGCACATGTCTTTACAGTAGTTAGCTAGTACCCTCCAACCCCTTCATCAGCTTTCCTTTGCCCTCCAACCCCCGCCTACTATACCCCCTCCCCCTCAGGGCATGGCACTATGCACACAGCAGACCCCCGGCTCTTTGATGAGTTCAGACAGCCTATGCGCCCCCTCTTCCCTATGTCGCACTGATTCTGTAGCCTCCTGCTATCCCCCCTCCTCCTCCGCCTGTCCCTCCCTCTGGGCCAAAGTTCCACAGTTGACTCAGATTATTCCATGGGCAACTTATGTGCTCAGAAACTCTCTTCTTCACTGCTGAGGCAGAACACACATATGCACAGTCCACTAGCACTGAGATAAAAATCTTGGCCTCTGTTGCAACAAACTGCATAAATACACGTATGCAGTATTTATAGCGTTTATTTACAGAGATAGAGAAACACAATTTCCCCCCCCCGTACTTATTTGGATGTAAAAGTTATATTTTTCAGAGCTTCTAAATGCCAGGATTAATTGTTGATGTTCGCGAGGTCTTTGGGGCTTATCCATTTCCCTCATTTTCATATCACAGCAATGGTACCCAGTGTGCAATGTGCAAATTGACCATCCCTGAGTAATTGTGAGGCCATCTCTAATGCTCTCTCTCTCTCTAGTAAAACTCCCACCTTCATTATCATTCATGAAATGCAGCCCTTTCCCAGGAAACGTGGAGAAATGTAAATGTTTAAGGGGTGTTGGAGGCAGTGATGGTCTGCGGAAAGACCATTGTACCATGCTCAGGTTGGCCATGACTCATATTTACTGTGGCAGAGACCCGTGTCCACTCATACGGAGGCACACAAGCGTGCTCACACACATCATGAACTCTACTGTTTTTTCTATCACTTTTTGCCGTCCTGTCTCTCTTATGTACTATATGACAAAGAGCAGGAGGATGACATCGGAAATTGAGTTTCGAGTGAAAGTAACAAGGATAAGGGGGATACTTCAGTATTACAAGCAATCAATTACCATTTAATCCAGAGGAGAAATTGCACTTGTGTCGTTTCTTCACAATTAGCTTATACAGCAGGTCAAATTCTTCTAGAATTAGCAATATGAGTCACACACTACGGATGCCATGTACCGGCATTCAATGAATTCAGCAAAATAAAGCAACTCAGAGGAAAGGCAACCTTGGATATCAACTCAATAAAGTAATGAGCTAAGTTCACAAGAGCCAACAATGAATTATCAGCAAGGGTTGTTTTCATATCTAGCAAAATACTTATTTAATTCATCTAAATACTGGTTCGGACTACTAGCTACGTTATAATATGGAATAAATTGAATAATTAGTTATCTTTAATCTGGGTGTCCAGCTTGTGCAGTGGATATGATTACATTACAGTCATTGGCACTGGCTACATGAACATGATGTGCTGTGTTGGTTTCCTTGTAGCCACCAGGAATATGCTGAAGTGATACAATGAATGTTTCTGTATGGCAAGATAAACTACACATATTCCCTCAAGACGAAAAACCTGCAGTGACAGAAAAAGGACTTTATCTCCAAAGACACACTACATGTTCGCCTACTCTTCATATACACGAGCCAAGAGAAGAGGAGGTGGCATAGTATAGAATACAGACTTGGGGAGAGGTGGTATATATAGCTATAACCAGAGCATACAGTAAATGGTAAATTCAAAGAGCTACTTCTCCACTACAGCAGCCGATAGGATTATAGAGTTGAGCTGACAGCCAGTAAATTGGATTTTAGGAGAAGGAGGGGGCTATGAACACAAATTGGAGGGGTACAACACTGACAACATATGCCAAAAATGAGAAATGTGCCATTTTCACGACAGACACAGACACTGGTGTGCTCTGACAGCGTACATCCTATTTGCAAAAAGGTGATTTCATAAAACACGAGCCACAGAAGAAAGACACGGAGAGAGAGAGTGATAGAGAGAGATCCATGTTTCATCCCAGTGTTTGTGGTGAGTGATAATACTGTAGTTCCCCCATTAATCACTGAATGCAAGTAATAAAATCAGATTTATTACTTCCCTTTAAGACATAAACACTGGGTTTGTACATTTGAAGTCACTTCTCTCACTTCTCTCTCATCTCCTTGTAACAGACAGCCATTTTAGCTTCACTTGGTCTCCTCAGGTGGAAAACCAACACGTTGTGTCAGAGGACAGCAGAGGTAAAACTGTTCCAGCTCCTTGGCCCTTCTTGCCTCTCTAAAAGATGCTGTTGGCTTCATGTGAGACAGATAAATGAGAGGAGAGAAAATGGTTTAACTTGGTGCTAATAGTGACAGTGTGTGGGTGGATGAGAGGGAAGATGATGTCTGTAAACTCACATTAGGAAACATCTCCCCCTGTTGGAGGGACTTGCATTCAAACCGTTTGCACAGCCCTTGCGAGAAATGATGGGAACAGATTACTGCATCATTTGGCTGCACAACAAACTGCTCACAATCATACAATGTGATGTGTGTGACCTGGTTTCGCTGTCTTATACTTGTGAGGATTAGCTCCTGACTGCTCCTGCGTGTGCCTACACACACATGCACATGCAGAACAAAGTGCACCAGAGATGAAAAATATAGCCTGTTTGCATTAGGGGTTACAAATGAGCCCCTTGAGCTTCTGTCTTCAGTCTTTTAGTTCACCACAGTGACCCACTCTCTCTTTCTCTCGCTGTCATTTTTCCATCCCTTTGCTCTCTCTCGCTCTCTCTCTCTCCCTCTTTACCTACATTGCTGGCTGATTGGTCTATAAGGGGTCACATGTGACAGTTCTGAGAGTCAGCGAGTCACAGAGCAGCGCTACGGAGATAATTGCCATGTGATAAAGAGGTGATTGCCTGCTGGCACCATGGGAGAGTAATGCCATCAGGTTGCAATAAAAAAGCAGATGTCTGACACTAAATGAATGCCACTGAAGCCTGGGCAACTTTCTTTGCTCCCTTTCATCTCTTTTGTCCCCCTTGTTTTTGACAGCTTTTTCTTCCCCCGTTTCTCTCTATTCACGAGGAAGCAGAAAAGGTTGTGTCTGTCTGTGATGATGAAGACTCATTTGTGCTCATTCTCCTCAAGAGACGTTTGCTATGTAGCGCAGAAATAAAGAGAGAAAGGCTTTGAAATAGAAGAAAAAGAAAAAAAAGCATATGAAATATGAAAATAAATATCTGTCAATATTTGAATATTTTTATTAGAGCCTGTTTGCATTTGAATGTAATTACATGCTTGAGTTTCCAATTTGCTGCAATTTAATTTGGATTGAAGCATCAATGAATGCCAGCGTTGTTATCCTTGAGAATCAGAAGGGTTATCTAGGACATGCAATGGTAGAGAGGCTAGTATTCTAAAGTCACTGGGTTACACTTCCACTTTATTATTACTCCATTCAGGCCTCTTGCTTGTGTGAGGCCACTGGGTCCAAATGAATAGACCACAGTCTTATTAGACTCAAGTCCCCTGTGCTCATTGAAAGATGTGAGCAAAGCCTTTGAAAGGACAGAAAAAACAATGAGTCGTGTGACAGTGTATTTATTCTCTAACACCAGCCCAGTTCAGCCCTTCATCCTGATGTCCAGCCCTATTCACATCCTAATAAGAGGGCAGTCACCGCATTGACAAAGCAAGGGAGCCCCACGTCCTTTAGACCTCTTTGTTTGTTTTTGTTTTTTTCTTATTCCCTTGCTGTCTCCTGCATCCATGCCCTCTGAAAGGCTCAATTCATCTTATGTGGAAAGGAATGGATGGTCCTCATTTGTCACGTTAATAAAATTATGCAAATGAAAAAAAAGGTGTTAATAGATAGCAGTGGTGAGGCATGTGGTTAATGGATGAGATGCCAGCATTGGGCACTCTGCAGCGGGACAGTTGCTTTTAGGTTACCTGACAGGGGCACTGAGGGAAAATAATTGGCTTTTTCATTGCAGGGTCACCATGTAAATGGGAGAGTGGCATTCTATACTTCCACTGTCTCGCAATATCGTCATTAGCATTAGTGCCAGTGGCAGGAGAGTTTGATTTCTGCTTATAGGAGTCAGTCCCAGGCCACGGCCATCAGCAGCTCTTCTGACACTGAGCAGCTATGCAGGTCTACATGCCTGATGGGCAGCTACACAGCCAGAGAAAGATTATTGATTCCCCAAATAAACCCATTGGTTCCTAGGCTGCAAAAGCCATTGTACAATAATGGATTTTCTTCTGAATTAGGCATTCAGCATGTGGTTTGCTCAGGGAGAATTTAAGCTGAGTGCGGAAACTCAAATAGTCTCTCTATGCTTGTTGTGCGTATGTGTGTGAGCACAGTGCAGGGCAGTGGTGCGTGTTGGCATGTCCTATGCATTTGAATAAACACGCTGTGGGCTGCATTTGATGGAAAATAGTTTCATTTCTCGCTTTTCACTTCATACCCGAGAATAAATGCAGAGTGAATGAAAGCCTATTTATTTTATCTCTTTGTGGGACAGTCCAAGGGGTGAAAATCAACTGCCATTGAAATTCCTCTGAGTGGTTATAGACTGTATTATTCACATTTTATTTTGTAGCCATGTTGTACCGTTAAAAAAATGCAATTTTAATGACTGATAATCCTGGAGTCACTGATATGTTTAAAGCACTTAACAAAGATCACAATTGACTAAAACTGGACTTTCAAAACACATGTAAAATGTTACCTCAACTGCAATTGTATAAAATCATATTTCTCAAACTCACACTAACACACCTAGATAATGTGAGTGGGGGTCAAATTTCTACTGCATGTATACTGTACCTGTAGTTCAAGCTGGCCTGGGCATTCTGCTCATGCTCCGTAGCCACCCGGGTTTGATATTATAATAATAATAATAATAATAATAATAATAATAATAATACCAAATAATAGAAAACCCCATTCCAAAGAAGAAAACACAACGGCATGAAAAATGTGGTGAAATCTAGGCATTTTGGATAAGGAGACTGAGTTTGTGCTCTGTAAGTTCAAATAATTTAATATTTCAAAGTTCATGGATTGTAGGATTTGCGCTCAAACTACTAACAACTAGCTGCCAGCTAAATCGAAAACTGCCGAATGCTAACAAGCTGAACGGGATATTGACACTACACTGCGCATGAAAACATACTGATTGTTGTTTCTAAATCAGCTTTACAGATAACACTAAGACTGTGGTTATGCAATGATTTTCCAACCTCAAATGTGTTCATTTTGAAAAATGCCTTCTATTTTGTCAAAAAAGTAATCCAGAGACAGGCCTGGTGGTATTCTGACTGAATTATAAAACAAAGCTAATCCAAACCCCAAATACATGTTGGGCTACAAGTGGCAATCATTACAAAGACATCAGAAAAATTAAAGATGAGTCCAGGGAAAAACAGCAGAGACTGGGAGATGCCTGTGGCATTTCTATACAGCCAAACAGAATATTGTGAAGTTTTAATAACTGTAAAGAAAAAGCATTTCAGCTCTTCTGAAAAGTTTGCCAGTTCCCTATGCACAGAGATAATGTGAACATGTCAGTTTCTTGATTTGTATGAGCCCAAGAGACAGCTATTAAATTGTTTCTGTAGCTGGTGACAGGCTTCCAGCTGTGGGGATAGACAGTTTCACTAAACATAGGTTGACAGGCTTCTTTTTTCTTCCCTTTCTTTTATTCTGCTCTACTTTCCATGTACTTCCCATGCACTATCCATCCATCAACCTCAACATACATCCCTCCCTCTGCTCGCTATGTTTCTCTCTTTACTCCTGCTTCTCCTCTCCCGTCTTTGTCTGACTCCCTCTCAACTTATAATATTGTTATTACCATCTGTCCTCCCCTCACATCTGCTGCACCCTGTTCTCCCTCCTGCTCTCCTTCACATCCCATGCAACCCTCCTTCCCTCCACACATCTCTCCGTGTCCCTCTTCTTTAGCTCATGCAGCAGCAGGCAGCCATCATGGCAGCAAGTCACGGAGGTTACCTCACACCGAGCGTGGCGTTCCCTGCCACGCAGATCCACCAGATGGGGGCGCTCAACATCAACAGCCTCCCACCCACTCCCATGACCCCGGTGTCGGGTGAGTTTCATCATACCCTTGGTGAGCACTCAGTTTCCTTTCTTTAGCTCATCTAAGTGTGTGTTTGTGCCTTTGTTTGTCAAGTAGGTGAGATTAGGAATGCGAGGACCAAGGTCTCTTGTAAACTCGTATTTAGGTCTTACTGTCAGTGTGTGTTTGTACGTGCAGGTGCTTTTGCTGTGGGGTATTTTTGATAATGCCTGTATGAGTATCTGTGTGTGTGTGTGTGTGTGTGTGTGTGTGTGATCGCAGCATGAGAATAAAAAAGAGTAGAGCTACAGTGAGGCCAAAAGAAAGAGTGCCTGTTTCCTGGTAATCCAAAATTATTCCACTGGAGAAAAAGATAGACTGAGATGAAAAAATACATTCAGTGGGATTTGCATGTTGATGTTGTTTGTGCACGCCGAAAATATTTGTGGATAGAGCAGAGTCGAATAAGGAATATCAATAAGTGAGTTTACAGATAAGGCACTAATTTCCCCGTAGTATTTTGACCTTGTGCTTTGAAGCACTTGCACATGATCTGCATGCAGTTGGTTTTGTTTTCCATAACAAACACCTCCCATGCAGATACATTACAGAGGAAAAAGAAAGACTTTGAAATACCTACCCACTGCATAACATTTGCTTACTCAGCAGTGCTTCATTTTCCTTGAGACAGAGGAAACTTCAAGATTCTCAACTCAACAAAAGCACAAGCTGAAATAAATAATAGAGTATCCAAGTCTTTGTTGTGCTCTGCTCACCTACTTTGTCTACACTGCAGTATTGAGTTTTTAAGGTGATGACTTTGGTAACTTTAGACCAATCAGTGAGAGAGAGAGAGAGAGAGTGAGGGGGGGGGGGGGGCATCATCAGTGTAACAATGCCTATTTAAGTTGTTCTGCTACAAATTAGCTGCTCCGTTTGTAAGAAAGAAAGAAATACAGAAAGAAAGAAAGAAAGAAAGAAAGAAAGAAAGAAAGAAAGAAAGAAAGAAAGAAAGAAAGAGAGAAAGAAAGAAAGAAAGAGAGAAAGAAAGAAAGGTCATATTACTGTAAATTTTATTCTGATTTTCCTCAGCTTGAGATGAACATAAAATGTTGGAAATACAGACTGTGTAGAGACGTTTGAAAAAGTACCTTCAATATTGATCAATGCTTGTTAGCAATTGAAGCAAAAACCAACTGTATAACTTTTTAAATCAAACATGTATCCATCTAAATCCATATTTATATAGTATAGTTTATCATTTTCAACATCAAGCTGCATATCTGGAGAAGAGTAGCATTTCTTACATATTCACCCTGAAGTTTTCAGCACAAAGAGTGCATTTCTGGGTGTGTATGACCAATCAGACAGTGATTAAAAGTGCAGCTTGGTCTTTGCTGAGAAGCTCTTATTTTGATGGGTAAAGCACTGATGGCAAGGTAATTCAAATCTTTGTGTTCAGCATGCATACCTGTATTTTGCTGCACAATAGTGCTGATGAAAGATAGTGCAACTGTATTGCAAGGAGCTCAGTCTGTGTTTTTGTGTGTGTGTGTGTGTGTGTGTGTGTGTGTGTGTGTATTACCTCTTTGGGATATTTTCTGACATAAACGCTGACCAGGACCAGTAGTCCTCATGGAGACGAAAACCTGGTTTTAATGAGGCATTTCTAAAGAACTGGTTAAGTTTAAGGTTAAGATTTGTTGGGTTATAGAGGTTAAGGTTAGGGTAAGGAATTAAGTTGATATGATTAAGGTTAGGGATAATTCAGTGTCTTAAGAAGAATGGCTGTGCAAAGCTAAAATTAGTCAAAAAAATTATTTCTCTTAGCTATTGTTAACATCTGAACAAATAGTTTAGACGTCTATAAATATTTTAAGTCATTTCATATCAGTTGGCAAGAGACTGAAATATGTTTATGCTTGCCATTCAGAGACAGAGGGGAAAAGTAATAAGTGTCTGAATCTGTGTGTGAAATTGTGCCATTTATCTGCGTTCGGACACAATTACCTTTTATTATTGAATGTAATATAATTTATTATTCATCCTTGAGAACAAGCATGGCTTTTGTAAAATTT
This sequence comes from Solea solea, assembly GCF_958295425.1. NCBI lineage: Eukaryota > Metazoa > Chordata > Actinopteri > Pleuronectiformes > Soleidae > Solea > Solea solea. Next base: position 4,895,425 of record NC_081142.1, on the reverse strand, counting down.
CAAGGACTGCCATAAATATGAAATGTTTTACTTCCAATTTCTTCATTCATTAATTTGACTGTTGCTGCCAGCAGCGGCAGGATTGGTAGTCTGGCTTGATGATTTGGTGTACACATTTATCTCCCCTTCACACTTGTGGGTATGACTTATTTAGAGTCTGTTCAAGGAATATATAACATTACTGGCCAAACTGTCTCTATAAGTAGACCCTGACACTACTGAGAGACTGTAGAATGTCTAATGAGTCAGTGGAATAATTAATTGCAATATCAGAGTCTGTTTTTTGAGTGCTTTTCTGCTGCTGTGACCGACAGAGGTTTGAGTCATGCATTAAGTAATCTCATCAAACAAATTAGAGCTCAAAACAACTCTACAAATTCATACATTTGGTAGCTGTATCAAAAAAGACCGTTAAGGATAAAAAGGTCAGTGTCTCCTTTAGCAAAGCGATAGCTACACTGCTGCTTTGCTAAATAACACATTATGCTCAGTATGTAGGTAAGCCTCTAATGACAGGTTAATGATGAAGATGACATTAATCTTTTATTTAAATGATCAGTATAACCTCTACAACATTAAGTCCTCTTGTTTGTGACAGCAGGCCGTGGTGCAGAGGCTCAGAGGTTAAGGGTGTTACTCTGAAAACAATGAGACATCCATTTGATCAACAGATGCAAAGCATTTAAGCTTGATGGTGCATAAGCCGTTTGCCAGATGGCTCAGCTGATTAGAGCATGTTTCCTTACAATGATGCATGATGATGCTTTTTGAAAATAATGTTCACCAGGTGCTGCTCCCTGAGCGCTGCAGAAGAAATAAAAAGTTTAACAAAATAAGGGTTTAGGAAAAGAGAGAGAGAGAGAAGCGGAAAGAGACCTGCCGTGAATGTGTGGAGTGCTCTATCTAACACCCGGAGCAAAACCCCCCACGCCCACGCTGTGCAGGTAGCAACCGCACTTGGTGGTCAGGTGCATATTTAGCACAGTACTCTCTGCAGCTGAAAGCCACAGCGCCATTGACCAACAAAAACCTGGTCTGAAATCAGTGGATGGAGATGCGCTTCAGTGCCTTCTCCTACTCTTCTTCCTCATCAGTTACTTCCTCCTTGAGTTGATCAAACCCTTTCTCTTAATCCTGGTCCTGGCAACCCACTGTCCTGCATATTTCCCTGCTGTGAAACACCTGATTCAAGTGGTCAGCTCATCATCAAGCTCTGCAAAAACCTGATAATTGATTTGAATCAGATGTGTTGGAGTATAGGGAAATATCTCAAACATGCAGGGCCGAGGGTTTAGGATTACGAAACACTTCTCGAACCCCGTCCCTTCTCCCACATGTACCTGTGTGTCTGTGCATACACTGAAGCATGTGTTTACTATTGTCTGATCAACTCTTATTCTGACTTTGGGCCATTCCTTTTAAGTTCATTAAGCTTTTCTTGCTGCTTTCTTAGTGCTTTATCAGCTGTTAGTCTCCCTTGCTTTACCCACATCGCTCGCTGCCCAAACAGAACTGACCCACTGGGAAGTGCTCGTGCGTGAGGTTGCACAAGCAGATCAGTCTGCTTCAGACAATCGTTTACTTCTCCAGTTTCCTGCACTCACCACTTAAATAGCAATGCACCAGGCACAGGTGGCTTTTAAAGGGAATGAAAAGTGAAACTCTGATTGGCTTTATTGATGTTATGCCCAAAACACACCTAGGAATATTTTGGACACTGAATAGAACCCCCCTTGCAGCCTTGCAGCTCAGTCTGCGGCAAGATGATGCACCATGTAATTAGCATAAATTAAGTTGGACACACCCAAATACACTTGAACCACATACTTTACAGATCGTTTAAACAGGGCCCTGAGTGTCAGACGCTTTGTTTGGACGAGATGTCTGTGGCTATGCCTGCGGTTGCATTGTAACGATATGCAAAAGCCCATGTTACACAGAATATACTGCACATGCTTCACATCCAGAGACTCGCAGACAGATTGCGGTGTGTGTGTGTTTTTTCCTCCATCCTTGCTGGAGGCGTGCATGATTGCAACATTGACGTGCAACACTTCCATTGTGACAATCACCATGAAACTAATGAGCTGTTGGACATAGTAATCTTTCTCAGTATGTGCACCTGTCGTCCATGACGCATCCAACATGTCATAGAGACACATTATATTTAATGTCCAATTCTGCACCAAACAAATGCTGGAGGCAGATTTCCAGCAGTGTCACATCCAAACTATTTGAAATGAAAATGTAGTGCTATACTGTGTCGAGAGCCACATGAACACCTGTGTGTCTTAATTGATGGTGTGACCTCCAGCTTATAGTCCTTCTCAAATCATAGATGCTGTCTGCGAGGGTTTTTTTCTTCCCTTCCCCAAGAGTTTTATCTCCAAGGGTAAATATATCAACTATGAAACATGTCCAGTCGCACAAAGGGTCATTTTTCCTCAGTTATGCCTGCTTTCACTTTAAATGAGGCCCATTGCATCAGAATCACAACAAATCCCAGGAGTGGAATAGAGCTGGTCTGTGAAGGCTTTTCTGCCCCTGGTGTGTGTAAGTGCAGCTACAGCAATCGCTTGGATCAAATCTGGTCAGTGTGAGCAAAAACAGCTCTGCACGAGCAGCAGAGCTTCAGAGTCCATCTGCTCTGTCCAGGGGTCTGAAAGTCAGACACACTGGTTTGGTCGTTGTATGTACACTGGCCTCAGGTGTGAAGCAGACAGTATTCGTTTTAGAGACAGTCATGTGGAAAGTTGCTGTAATTTGTACTAATGATTAATGGTTAAAGTTTCACTTTTGGTTTCACATTTGTGTCCGTATAAAAATATCAAAAAAAAATGTTTCACATTCTCTAAACATTTCTTTTAAGGATAATTGACTGTTTCATTTGAGTCATCTTTTAATTACATCATCCACTTTACCTGTCTTTACCTGTCAAATCTCCTACGAAACATCACAGTGAGGGAGGAAATATTCTACTACCACTTTTTTGTAATGAATTTAATACATTTATATTTAAATGTCAGTAAAACTGTGTTAAAAGGAAACTTGTGTCCAAGGATATCTGGTGAGATTGGAAGGAGACAAATAATCCAGTGTCTGGTTTATGGTGGAGGTAAAATGACTTGGAGATTCACTGTTGGCTTTGCGACCGTGACTGCAGGGAAAACAAACATTGTCCTTGTTATTTGCGCTTTCCTTTTAGGTACTTTCAAAAAGACTAAGGTGAAATCTTCATAAGTGCACGATGTTCAATCAGAGATACTGCTTTCATGTGTGTTATAGATTATAGCTCACGTCAGTTGAGTTGCGGCTTTTGTTCAAGCTCAAAGCTGAGGGCCTTGACAGCTTGCTGATTACTGTTCACGGTTCTTAGTGGATGTGATGACTGAAGTGCAGATTCTAAAGAGCATCATTGACTTCGGATAGTGATTTAAATATATATGTATTAGTTTTCCTCACTGGCTATGAAATGCCTGGGTAAATGTATTCATTTATTAAGTCACACTTCAGCCACAGATGATATAAAGCAAAGCCAAATAGAGTTGCCTCGTCAACATACAACTGCATCTCACAAACGTGAACAAGGGCATCAATGAAGCCAATGAATGTATTTTAAATCTAATAGATGAATTCAGACACTGATGTGATTTCATCTCTGCAAAACAATGTTTCATATTGCAGTAAATGTGTTAGTTTGACATCAAAACAACAGCCCTCAGAGTAGGACGCAAATTAAGAAAACAGACTTTCAAGGCTTCTAAGTGGAAGCACCTTATAGACCCTACAAGTGGTTGTGTGTGACATTATTGGTAAGAAAGAGTCTGTGTCTAACACAGAATGCAATTTGCATTCATTTGCATTTTGATGAGCGTTTAAATGTTTAGTAGATAAAAAATGTGAGTGTCACAAAGTAGGGGCACATTATTTCACAAACACATTCATTTTATGTCACATTTTATTTGCTCAAATGTTCAAGTATTTATCAGTAACCTAAGGGACGGTATTCAAAGTGATGTTGAATACCGTGAGTTTTTATTTTGGCACATAGAGTGCCTTTGAAAAAGCTTCACTTCCCATACTCAGATTTATTATTCACCATTTCAGAATCAGACAGACATTTTTATCTGAGTCTTAATGCATGACATTTTAAATCAGTTAGATGAAAGCATCTGTTTTGACTGCTTATTACTTGCCCCAGCGAAAGGCGGTCCTTGTGCTGATAATGACTGCACTCACCAGTATGGGTATAGCATTTCTTGTATATTTGAATGCATAATTAGCATAATAAATATGTGAAGACTCCTCTCTGGAGGCAATCGTGGCACATAGCAAATCAACAGTTCTCCCACCTCACAGGAGCAGCCTGCAAGAATATCAGTGTAATTCACCTTGCATAACATCAATATATGTGACATACACATAGACATATTATTTAGTATTGCTACTTTTTTCTTTCACTAATAAGAGAGCAGAGGTGATGGTTAAGTGCTTGCTGCATAGAATATGTAATCTGTTGTCCTATAGCTTCCCATTCAGCCTCAGAGTGAGGAACAACATGTCATTATTACAGACCAATTCACACTCAGCGCACCCCGACATGTATATCTGCACTTGTGTGTGTGTGTGTGTGTGTGCATTGTAAACAGGCTATGAATACAATTTTCCACAATGCAATGCCAGAACTACATGTCCACTGAAGTATAAAATGAAAATGTCTTGTTATTTTCTAGTTCAGGATAGTAGGAAATACTTACCCATTACTACTGAGGAGAGCATTTCCAGGATCTGCTCCACTTGGATGTTCGGCCATTGTGACAGTGAGGATACATACATTTCTCCCTCATGTAATCATTGTTTTATTGGGCATGGTGTTGCTTATTGTCTTTCCCTCCCCCCTGTATCGTGACCTCACCACGTTTCTGTCATATTTTTCAGCATTCACTTTAGCATGAATGCTGTTTTATCACATGTATGACTTGTGTGCTTTTTCCCCTGCTGTGACTCCTCCATCACGATAACCGGGAGTGAGTCAGTGGAGCCAGTCTGTTACTTGTGCCATGTGTTCACCTCATGTCCAACCCGCTGACCTTTGAACGTATGTAATTGCATGAAAGGTGTCCACACAATATAGCACTCCTGCCACCTCTATAACTGCCGTACTTACATAGACACACACTCCCACAGCCCTGCAAAGCCTTGGAAAATGAATTTGCCTGATGATGGAGAGGGTGCATTATCTGGTGGTACAGTAAAGTGTGTGTGGCCCGAGCAGACTGGCTGTCTCTCGTCCTCAGAATAGGAGCGGCAGTCTCTTGGGTCCTGGTAGGAGAATAGGCTGAAGCTGCAGTCTAATTCATCACAGCTCCACAGGAAACAAGCAATCGTGGGGAGGCTTCAAAAAAAAAAAAAGAGAGAGAAAAAAGGAAACCAGTGCAAAAGACACAACAGCTCTCACTGGACCTGGATAATTCCCCTGGTCACTGCGGCAGTAGACCTTACTGTCAGTCTCCTCATAACTTAAATGCTTGGAAACTTGGAAAGGTATAAGGAGAGGATGAAGGCAGTCCCATTTGGATATGTGGAAGATTTTACTACAAGTTTTCAGCATGTGATATACAGACGTATTTATTGTTGTATTAGCATAAATTTCAGCACACATTATGTGTATACTGGATGTGATCGTTCACCCTATCTGGACCACCTCTCACAGGGGGGTTCTTTACTGAGGCACCAGATTGTAGGGATATGGCATGCTGGAGGGTTTCCGTGACAACCCAGGCTTTCTGTCCAATCAGAGCGAGGTTTTCCAGATTGAGAGGTGGTCCTCGGGGGAGCAGTACTTCAACGAGCTTGGATGCTTTGCCACGGAGCAGCCGTTTTAGAGAGACCATCACACAGTGAGACTCTGCTCAAAATGGGTACTTTGACGTTCACGGCATAATTGGAAACACTTTCTAAAGGAGTGTCCTTTTAAAATGCATTGAATGAGGGAGGACAGGGAGCATCCAATTTCAATTCCACTCATGAACCGTCGTGCATCTGCCTTTCAGGCGTGTGCCATACATGTTATGACCCCCCCATTCGTCAAACTGCCAACTGTTGTTATTTCGTCTCTTTTATGGTGTATAAAAGTAAAGAGCCGTATTTGTGTTTTTTTTCTACCTGTTCATTCAAGCAAATCTCCATCTGTAATCCCCTCCTATCTAGTCCAGATCTTTTTTTTCTTGCCCTCCCTCTCCGAAGTTGCATAGTGGTTTCATCATCTTGAGCAGTGGGAGCCAGCAGGGTATCGCACAAACACTACAGACAGGCTCATTTTTCACAGGTTGACTTCCCAGCCTTCCTGCAGGATGTGTCACGACAAATGGCAGATATGTGACAGACTCGCATCAGAGCCGTGTCCTTGCATTAGAGACGAAATGCAGTATAGCTTCAGGTCACGAGCTTTGTGTGCGTGTGTTTATCTGCTTGTGGGTGTGTGTGTGTGTGTGTGTGCATGTCTTTACTCTTTGTGCTCCACGGGGAAGCATATCTTTGTGTACACTAATAATCTGTATAGCCACACAGATGGAATTCTCCTGATCCAATAACAGTGAAATCTTCTTTTCCCCGCAGGCCTCAGTTCTCCACCAGCCTCCGGCGTGCCCAGCATTGTCACACCCATTGTCAACGGATTCACTGGCATCCCTCATCAGCCCAACGGACATCCTGCCGTGGAGACCGTGTACACCAATGGCCTGCCACCCTACTCCACCCAGAGCCCCAGCGCCGCTGACACTCTCCAGCAAGCCTTCACTGGAGTACAGCAATACACAGGTGAGAGACATGAAGGCTGTGTTTACTGCGGCCCCGTTCGTACCCGGTATTTACATCCATCGTCATTGATCCCATCGTAGGCAGACGGCCTTAAATAGGGCTTTTATGCAGCTCCTGTGACCACTATGATCAGGCGTGATACCTCCGCCCGTTATTCAAGTACACACTGATGTCACGGCTGTTTACGAGAGAAAAAACATGAGGGCACAGAAAATGTGTGTGTGTGTGAGAGAGAGAGGAAAAAAGAGAAAGTAATCAAAGCTCTAATCATATAATGCTGTAAGTTTTAACCATAATAACAAACTGCCACGGATTAGACATCAGCTGAGGAGGCGGTCTGTACTGCGCCCTGAGGACAGATTGTGCTCATGCATGCACAGAAATGTGATCACATGCCTTCTCAAACCACCTCTAAATAGGGCCAGATATTGAACTTAAGTACTTTTGTGATATTGACCCAACTTCAGGCTGTGTATCGAACTTCCTCTCTTACTCCTAATACCAAAAATATGTTGTCATTTGATATCAAATTTTGGTACCTAAGGAATCTCATTAGCGTCAGTGATGCCAGTAAGCGTGCAGACAGAAAGGAAGACTATGCTTAACACGTGTCTGTGTTGTGTTTTTGCGAGGTTGGCGCTTGTTTAATGAGTGATGGTATGTTGACAAGTGCACAGAATGAATATTAGTGAGAAAGTTGCTCCGCAGTTTGACTGCAAGAAGACGATCAGGCCACCTAAAGGTTTTTCCATAATATGCAATATAACTTTTTGTCAAGGATTTAATAAAATTGGTATAAAAAACACATTTCAGGAATTGGTATTGCATTCCAGATATCAATATCATATAACTTTTTTATATGGTATGGATTTTTTTGAATCAATATCAGTCCTGCTTGTGAATGTGTTCTCTGTGATTGGATCTGAGGACGCATTCAGGACAGATTCAGACTTCAGACCTGTGAGCCAATCACTCAGGACACATATATATAATATCAGGTTCTTTATTACATTTCCACCTTAAATGCTAAATAAGCAGACACAATTACTGCATGAGTGTGAGGCAGAATGTATTCAGATAATGTAGGACACCGCCTTAGAACATAACATCACAAAGACTTTGATTACATGTAATACGGGTGTGATCGACCTTAAGCATCCTTGACACCATTCCACTTTCTTTCTCTTTTTTTTACACCCCACTGCTCTTTTTATTCTTCCTCCCCCCATTCTCTCTCTCTCTCTCTCTCTCTACCTCGCTGCAGCGATCTACCCAGCCACCACACTGACTCCCATTGGCCAGACGCTGCCCCAACCACCCCAGGTCATCCAGCAACAGCAGCAGAGAGAAGGTGAGGGTGAGAGAACATTATTACTTTTACACTTTATACATCTCATCCTGTGTAATGGATATATAAAGAAGACGAGCACGAGAGGCCAATATTGCTTTTACACCAACCGCAACCTCATCTTGTGCAACACATACATAAAGAACGCATGTGTGTGAGAGAAGACTATTACCTCAACGCCACACACATCTCATTCTCTCTAATAGATAAATAAAATGCTATGGCTGAGAGAACAGTAGTATCGAATGTAGCTCACATCTCATCCTAGGTAATAAAGCATGAGGACTAAATAATAACTGTACATTATACTGTGTATACACAGGATACATATATAGATAGAAATTATTGTTCATCATCCACAACGATCCACATGCTTTTGTCCGTGCTTCAATAATCATATTCTTATTATCAGAACATGATGTGAGCTATATATGAATTATACATGAATATGTGGTTTGCAACATGACTGAAGGTCTTACATAAAGCAGTCAACAGTTTAAATTCTTTACATCTTATACATACATAGAAGAAGACAGGTAAACTTGGGGGGATGGGACAAAAAATACATATGTATGACCTTTATTTATATTTGGGAAATCATTGAGGTGTGATCGTCATTTACAGTCATGTTAAGTAAAAGACAAATAAAAGCATTAGAAACATAGGCAAACAAAGACATTAAAACATGTTAAATGAAATGTATTAATTAGAAACATTTGAATCAAAGCAGTTAGCTCGATCTGATGTAAAATATGACATTAGAACCTAAAAACATAAAAAGTCAAAATGTAATGTATAAGTATGTATAACATGATAATTATATAAATGTAATTATATTATTGTTAAAAGGTTTATTCTTTATGCAACTCATAGTTTACACTTACACTAAGAGCCGATGATCAGATAAATGTCGTCCATATTCACATTTATTTAGAGAAGCTGGCTAAATGTAAAGAATGTAAAATGGAGAATATAAATGTAGAGTCAGTGTCCATGCAGTATCAGTAAATCAGTGCAGAAACTTTTCCATTTATTCTTGTGTGTTTAGAAACAGAAATATTTTATTACTGATAATGTCACAGACATCTCAGGAAATCTATTTTCGCTATATCTTAATTTAATCAACGAGAGAGGCTGCACAGATGAAAATACCAAACACCAGCTTCACAGATGTTTGCCCCCCTCCTCCCCTCCCCTCCCCTCCCCTCCCCTCCCCTCCCCTCCCTCTCTGTCACTTTCTGTCTGTATCCAGGTCCAGAGGGCTGTAACCTGTTCATCTACCACCTGCCACAGGAGTTTGGAGACAATGAACTCATGCAGATGTTTTTGCCCTTTGGCACCGTCATCTCCTCTAAGGTCTTCATGGACCGGGCGACCAACCAGAGCAAGTGTTTCGGTGTGTTCTCCTCTGCCTTTCAAACTGACTTCTTTACGTTTATTTTACTCACTCCTTCTTATACGAACAGCTCTGAAATGTTGAAGATATACTTTAAAACGGGTCTTATAGACATGTATGTAGGCTATTTTTTTACAGATTTGGGTACACAGTAATGTGCAAAACAAATCTTTTGATTTTTCTTGTGCGAGTGAGTGTGTGTGTGTGTGTGTGTGTGTGTGTTTTCACTCACTCATCTTCTTCCGCTTTATCCTCCACATGAGGGTCACAGGGGTCGCTGGTGCCAATCCCAGCTGACGTCGTGAGAAAGGCGTGAGAAAGTATATATATATATATATATATATATATATATATGTATGTGTGTGAGTGTGTCTGTGTGTGCCCTGACAGACTGACCCGAATTAGCATCTTGATGACAGTCGTGCTTTGGTATTAGCACCGTTGGAAGAAAAAAAAAAAATGTGCTGAGTACATCGTCGCCAAACTCGCCATGATGCAGTCAATCACAGAGCGTGTCCTTGTTTCAGTTTGGCAGCCGTGTGACCTGGAAACCTTGAGTTGCTGTATCAGCATCAACATTACCGTTCCGTAACCCCAATATCTGTCAATACCCTCACTGCTGAGGCTGATTTACACACCGCCACACCCCCCTGTCCCATTTAGCTCTGTCAGTCAGCACACACACACACACACACATACCGAGAAGCTCCAGGGCTTATAAAAACTTTGAGGAGGCGGGCCAGGGATGTCCGGGGGAAAGGAAGGCAAAGGACAATTATGGATCAGCATTTGTTTTCACTTCAGGGAAATGTAGAATCCTGGGAAAAATTGATCGCAGGTCCTGACTCCCTGGGGCGACTTAATAACATATAAATTCATGAAAGAAGAGCTATTTGCAGTATTGACTTATACACTATGCATTTACAACATAATGTTAGGCCTGGGGAAGGAGGGAGAACACTGGTGTAATTAATCTAGAGAAGAGAACGGGGGATAAACTTAGATTGATGGTGTGAAACAGAGTAGGAAACACAGAGGAAGAGAGAAAGCACACTTCTAACCTGTGATAGAACTGAGCTCTGGGCTTAGAACTTTAAGCCCGCTTCACCTCTTCATCTCATTTCCACTCCTCAGCTCCAGTGTGTTAACGCGATGCTGGGTCAGGAGGTCGCCTCTTTTTCTTTGCTGCTAAACTTTCTCTCGACTTCCTCCAAACCGCCCTTGCCTTCACCCTAATGGGCCGAGTTGAATCCAAGCAGGCCGGCAGACGTCTCCCCCAGGTGGCTGTGTGTGGTCATGTTTTTTCATGGGGCATCGACTATTCCTAATGACACCACAGACACGGGGGAGTGCATCGAGTGGAGACACACTCCACTGTAGTTTCTGGTCACTGGATTGTCAAGGCTTTATTTTTACACACGAGGGAAACAGAATGTCCGGCATCAGTGTGAGGAGGTGACAAACTGCTCTGAGGATTTTTGTGTGTGTCTGCGACAAACTTGTGTCCTTGGGAAGTGTTTGTGTTCCTGCTTTGTTTGAAGGCATTTTGTCCATTTACATTATCCACCTTCATTTATTTTGCAGTATTTTTGGGCTTTCTGTGGATTTTAAAAAGCTTCACAGACAGGGACATTATTAAATTTAATAGGATGCCCTAGTTACTCTCCTGCTTATTATGAACTGGAACTCCATGATGTTATTCAGATCTGTATTTGTTCTTTGAAGCAGAGAATTGGTGAAATGTGATCATACAAGTTAGTAAAATTCTGAAGTGTTTCATTTTATGAAGTTTAAACATTAAGTAAAGTTGTCTTTGAACGCCCTTTAAAAGCACACAATAAATAAAACATATTATTATTTATTATTAAATAGCTATCACTGACATATGTTTACTTCCCTTATTGTATTTATTCATTAAAATACTGTCTATGTAAAGAGAGGTGGTGGTTTGTTAGACTGTGCTTTATTCAGCACTGTCACCACTGTCATACCTAAAAATGTGGATGTGTTTTCTTCTGCCTCTGCCTCTCACAGAACAATCACAGAACACTGTTACGTTACATATTTCCCAGACAAAAACTGTCAACTAGGAGACGATGTTTGGACAGCGATGTCTTTAGACAGTAACCTCCGTGCACTTAGGTTGTATTTAAAGTCTGTTATTTCACTTAATGAGAGGTTGTGCGGCAACATTTGACATGTGGAGGTCCAATTGTAACGCACCTGGTTTACACGGTGGACCAAACTGAAGTGAAACAGACAGACACTTTCACAGTGTTCCGTCTCACGACACTGAGGAGTTTACTAACCCGTCTCAACAGCACCATCTACTTTCATTCAGGGGTTCGACAGCCCGTGATGATAAAGCATATATTTGTCCCTGTCAGCCATTTGAGTCATTGTGCAATAAATATCATGTGCAAATATTAATTTATCACCCATTTGGACTTCTATAATTACCTAACTCTCATTAAAGTTAATGAATATGCATTTTCCGCCCCCCCCACAGGCTTCGTGAGCTTCGACAACCCTGCTAGTGCACAGGCAGCTATTCAAGCCATGAATGGCTTTCAGATTGGGATGAAGAGGTTGAAAGTGCAGCTAAAGAGACCGAAGGATGCCAGCCGCCCTTACTGACACAGCCTACCTTCAGTATTCATTGAAGCAGCACAGGTGAGCACATGACGCCTGCTTCAGGATTTCGATCCTTCATTTAGTTTCTGCAGAGGCTTAAGATTTAACTCATGTTTGAAAGATCGGTTCATCGATGTTTTGTGAGCTGTGTTTTTTTAAGTTTTCTCCCAGCCACACGGTTGATGTAGTAGTTAGCACTCCTGGGTTCACAACCCAGTCTGAACAAGGTCCTTTCTGCACGGAGTTTGCATGTTCTCCCCGTGTGTTCTCCCACAGTCCAAAGACATGCAGATTTGGGGATAAGGCACATTGGACACTGTAAATTGGCCGTAGGTGAGAGAGTGGATGGTTGTTTGTCTCTATGTGGCCCTGTGATGGACTGGTGACCTGTCCAAGGTCTACCCTGCCGTTCAGCCTATGTCAGCTGGGATTGGCACAAGAAAGACTCATGTGGAGGATAAAGCAGTAGAAGATGGATGTTTCCTCCTGTGTGACTGCTGGTTTATTGTGTTTGTTTGTCTGTCTGTCAGCAGGATTGCACAGAAAGTACTGAATCAGTTTGCATCAAACTCAGATGATTATCTCGGGAAGAACTTTTGGTGTGGTTACAGTTTAACAGACGGCTCCAAGATTTTTGGTTTGCGTCACTTTCCTATCTGATTGTGTGACATAATATTTATTTTTAACATTTTCATCAGTTTCTCAGGAAATAATGTCTGGGTCCTGATGTAAAAACAACGACAGTGAGAAAATAAATAAATAAATAAATAAATAAAACATTTTTTTTTTTTCCCAGTAATGACTGGAGTCTGATGTAAGAGAGAAAAAACTGGAGCATCCAGGATATTTGTTGTCACTTTCCTGTCTAATTGTGTGACGTTGTATCTATTAACATTTTCATAAATCTCATAAAAACCAGAACCTTATCTAATGAACAGATACTGTCAATACTAGTGAATGTAAAGCTAAAACCCTCTTTACATGACATATAAAGACACTATATACATGTTAATATTATACGCAGCACAGCAGGCATATTAACGATGGCAAAATGTGTCATCGCCATGATTGACAAAGACTGATTGGTTTGCCAGTGTGGGTTAGCTCTCTCCAGACCATTACACTGATATAATAGAGCCACACTGAACTGCCCAAAGTTTAAAGAAATGGATCTGGGAAATGACAGTTTAATGAGCAGTGAGATCTGAAATTGCCTTTTTCTTCTTTTGCAGGTTTTAGAGGACACGTGAAGATGTCTCTGAGGAGTTAAACTTTTTTTTCTTTGAAAGCAACATATGTTTTAAAAAAAAAAAATCAACACATAAGGAATTTTTGAAGACATATCAGCATTTACTTATGAAGATATAGATTACGTAAGAAGAAGAAGATGCGAAGGAGGAGGAGGAGGAGGAGGAGGAGACGCTTCACCCAGGGACTCAACAGTAACAGATGGCACAGTGCAAGGAAGACAAAAAGAAAAAAAACAAATGAAAAAGATGTAATGACACTGAACAACAGAACTTTTTTTCTTGTTGAGACTTGAATTGTTAATTAAGCAACAAACTAACAAACAAAAAAGCAGCAACAACAAATAGATTTCTATATACATATTATATACACATATATATAAGGAAAGAGGCGCTTGTGGCTTTTACTGTACTGGACAAATGAGGGTTAAAACTTGAAGATCAAGAAAAACAGTGGAAAGAAGAAGCTATTCTGCACATCCACTGACAGACTTTATTTCTCTGTCCCTCTTTCTCTTATTCTCTCATCGTCTCTCTCAGCAAAAGCAGAACTATGACTCTTGGAGGTCGCCGAGGTTTCCATTAGCAACAGTAGAACTGCAAATCTTTCACCCCTAAGGGACCAAAGGACCAAACATTTTTATTGTTCTGAACAGTAATATATAGTATTAATGATACTAATACTACAAACTACTACTAATAATATTAAAAACTTAACTTAAGAAGAAATATAGCTTCAGGTTGAAAAAAAAAAAAAGACGAAATGGGGAATCGGTTTCTTTTTCCTTTTACATTTAAAGCTACTGGGTTTGAGAATATTAAATCAAAATATTAAAAAAAAACATAAAAAATAAAGCTATACTATTTTAGTGGCGTAGAATATGTGGGTTAGAAATTGTTGCGGCATGTTCAGATATGTTCTTTTTGCCACTCATCGTTCCATCTGCATCACAGTATTTCATCTCGGACGTTTGATCTGTCGCCGTTGTCGTGCTGGAAGACGGACGGGAAAGAAAGAGTTGCGTTGTCGTGCCAAATGTGACGCAATACAGCATCGCAGTGTAAACAGTGTCACAGCGTGCTATGCTGTCTCCTCTGCTCCCCTCTGCACGCTGCAATCCCATAATTGAAACAAGAGTCATTCCGTGTCATGATTAAAATCTTGATATCACAGATAATCTGACCATAAACCACTGTGGTAAAAGTGCCACCCGGCTGAGCTGAATACGCAGCAGTAAAACAGCACAGCATCTGTAACTGCTTAATAAAATATACAAATGAGTCTGACAGCAAGTTGTTAAAATTTCCATCGGCGTGTCACAGTGGTCGCTGCCAGGTCGTGCCCTCTCCTGCTGCCAAGCTTCTCCAGCTGCTCTCAGCAGGCTCCCCTCCTCTTTCTCCTCCTCCTCCTCCTCCTCCTCCTCCTCTCCCTCCCCTCATCCCCAAGTGCCAACATATCTCCCTTAATAGGGACCATCAGTTCACGGGGGCCTCAGAGCTAACCCACAGCATAATTAGGATAATGATAATATTGATCAGATGGGGTGCAGCACCGCAGGGCAAGAGATGCACAATCAATTACACATTGGCATTTTGAATGAATTGACTGAGTGACAGAGTTCATTCTTCTCTCTCACTCTCTCTCATTCTCACTAGCTCCTATACTCTCAGCGGGGGCATTCATTTGCACCCCGTGTGACAGGGTGAAGACGCTTAACGCTGCAGTGTGTAACTTTTAAATATTAACGAGTTTCGCGTAGATTCGAACCAGTAGCAAGAGGAGTTCACACAATGCTGATTAAGCCTATGAGCTCCACATCACTCTATATTTATCAGTGCCACGGCGGTTGGATCTTGTGTTGCCTGGCAACATTCCCGCGCTGCACACAGGAAATGGTTTGTTTTGACGTGAAGCGAGAAGGAGGCAACGGCGACATTACAAAAGTGAATTCTCCTCCTAAAAATCCTGGTTATTCGGCAGTTTGATGGGATAAACTCCCCCGCTCTGCAGGTGTATACACACAAATGCTCCCTCAGTCAGGTCTGATAGTATTGCTTGACAGAGGCATTTAAGGTTTCGCACTGCAGCTTTAAATCTATATCATTATCACAATTAAAGTGAAATGTTGAGAGTTGAACCAGGCTGAGAACAGAATCTGTCTGCATTGTTTACAGTAGATGGTACAAGTTCTTCCGCGAAGAGCAGCTGTTTTCTTTTTTTCTCTCTCCTAAAGGTTGTAATAGCACAGTAAGAGCTTGTACATGGTGAGGAACAGCCTGGCATTACCCGCCTTAGGAGGTCAAATTAAGAGCAAAATGATCCATCAATTAGACAGCTGCAGGGCTGTAAGTGTAGCCGCTACAGCTGCTGCTGCTTCAACAAGACGACAGCTTACCATTAGCGCCGATCACACGTGGCTCCTATACAGCGCGGTCACGACCCATCGCACCGTATCAGACATGATTAATTAACTAAACCTGTGTCACATTGAAGCGACGCTGTCACGAGGAGACACAAGACGTCCGAGATGAAATCTGTTGTTTTTTTTATCAGGTTGTTGAATTGCCCGATTGGCCTTTTTCATTTCAATCCACACTTGAGTTCACGTTCACTCTTTTCCTTTGAAAAGATGTTTTCCATCCACATTGTTCATCATGCAGTCCGTTTGCTCTGTGAAGCAGCTTGTCCCTCAGGACTCATCATCGCCCCCCCAAACTTGAGTTGCATCAGTGCTTCAGTCGTCTAATCACAGCGCTGTCTCTGTGTCCCCCGTCCACACAAAGTTGAGTTTCCAGGACACGTGGCTGCAGATGTGATCACACAATGACTGTGCAGGTCCCGATGATGTGTCCCCTCATTTATTTCCAGCGTGACACGGACATGGGTATAAATACAGAGGGTAGGTTTCACCCACGTATATTGAAATGTTGTGAGAAGAAAGTTCGTGGAAATGCCTTTTGTCATTATGAATTGCCAAATTATGCAAGCATATCCACTGATTATCAGACCTTATATGTGTGCCAGATTCCTTGAAACTCTAAGATAACTTACTCATGGGTTCATTTTCAGGAAACGTCCTTTAGCTGAATGAAATATTTGAGTTTGGGGATGTATTACAAAGGTGTAGGGAGGGGGTCGTTTGAGGTATAATAACAATAATAATAATAATGATAATGATAGGTTTATTGAGTGAAAAGGGGAGATTTCACAGTGAGTTACATTCACTCTCTGCTGCTTTAGAAAACTGTGATACATTCACTTACCAACCCACCTCAAATATTTCTTATGGGATTTCTAGTGGAGATTTTTCTTTTTTTTTTTTTAATTATTAACAGCAAATTAAATTTGGCCTTCACAACAGCTTGGGTAATGCAAATTAAAGATGTCAGCTGTGGTCGAAATCTAATGAGTTTGAAAAGATGTCGAATTAATTTCAATCTGCCAAGAAAAAAAAAAAATAGCAAAGTTCCGTGGACGGAAACAGTTTCCGACCTGATTGAGTTTGCAGCTGAGTGTGTTTCAAGGAGCAGCTCATACATAACACACTGTACATACTGTATCTGCTGCAGGACGACAACAAACTAATGAAATTGTTGAATTAGAGTTAGATTCTTTTTGTATTCCAACAACTAAAGAAAAAGGAAGGAATTCATCAAGACATTGTTTTCACTTTTGCTTCCATTTTTATTTATTTTTTTATTTAATTGTCGTCATCCTACCACGGTGCCCTTTCAGTCTCTGAGCATGCTCAATGGGGGGTTAAAGATTATGACTATGGTACTACTTGTATTAACGATATGGTTCTGTATATGGTTTGAATGCTAAGGACGGTAGCTTATTATAAATATGAAATCTGTATATTATGGAAAATCAGCACAGGACCTTTCTTTGGGTTAATATGGGGAAGATTTTGAAATGGAGGGGTGGGCGGGGGTGGGGGTGTGTCGGGGGGGGGGGTGGCGGTCGCATTATAAAGATGTTAATGTTCTGGTTTCTCAGCACAAACAAACAAACAAACAACACATAAACAGCAGTAATGAGTCTGTGGAGTGGACTTCACTGACACACAGGGCGCCAAAAGAGAAATCTCAGTACTATTCTTTGAACTTGGCAGAGAAAATGCTGTTTACAGGTTGTATTGTTTCCCTTTCTCTATATTTATTTATTCATTTATTTATTTATTTATTTTTAAAGGAGAGCTCCACCTGTTTTTTTGTGGCGGCGTCAGTACAGCATGGATTCACTGACAGGGAAAAGCAGTATCTTTATAAAAAAAAAATATGAAGAAAAAAAAAGTCAAAAATATTATTTTGAAAAAAATAACTATGTGTTCTGTATTAGCCTGAGAAACCAAACTCCCCCCCACCCATGTTAAAATTTCTTAATACTTGCTGCTTAGATTACTTAATATTAATCATTAATGATTTCATAATTTTATATTTAATTATCAGCTCAAGTGTGTAACTTGATGTTTATTTATTTATTTATTTATTTATTTATATACTTATTTTATTTATTTGTTCATTCATTTTACTTTTTCTGTTATGGTTATGGTAAGATAAAGATATGTATCAAAAATGAAATGCTTATTGGGGCTTTTCTCTCTTTCTCTCCTTTTTTCCAATTTTACAATAAAAAAATCAAACTGGATGTTTTTTTTTGTTTGTTTGTTTGTTTGTTTGTTTCTACTGATGCCAAACAAGATGTTGAACCACAGGCCAAAGAGATGTTGGAGGTGAAACGTCAGCCATGAGGGGGCGACACCACTGTTTTTTTTGTTTTTTTTTAATGTAAATCTATTAGAAAATTGCCCTGACTCTCACTTGATTTATAACATCAGTAAACATTTTCCTGGTCTCAATCACTAGTTTCAGGTCTTATTCAGTACAGCATGATGTCCATTTTTGTAAATGATGGTCTCGTTTAGAACACAAATGACAATAAAGTATAGGGCATGCTTCAGGGTATGGCTATGATGTCATTAACAGCTAATATCACATAATGGTGATCTGCCTGTCCAGCTGCACCTTCCCATCTAAATATGATCTATTCTGGATTAATAAAAAAAAGGGGACAGGAATCTGATGTCACGGTTGGTTTCCGTTTGCCTTTTAAAGAATGATTGGGTACATATTCATTCCGAATGTGGTCCAATTTTTTTTACGCAAGTCTCCTTTAAAATGATATTGAACTTCTGGATGCATCATTTAGTGGAAAATGTAATGATTCCATCCATTAAAAGAAGGATAGTGTTTCTAATGTAGGGATTCACCGTGTGAGCAGGTCACATGACGGTCAAAAAAAGAACACCCACATTGTTCTAATTCAGGCAGCACAACAGCCAGTCATAGAGCCAGTGTTTCATTTGTCTGTGTGCTACTGTACAAACAATTCTTTTTTAAGGTGATAATAAATGAATGAAAACTTAATTTCTGCTGATTTATACACCAAAATTAAGATAGTGGTGCCTCACCACGGGAAGCTTCTTGGTTGGAATCCTGGTTTGGCCTGTGTCTGTGTGGAGTTTGTGTGTCCTTGTTGTGTTTGTGTGGGTTTTCACTGGGCGTCCCAGCTTCCTCCCACAAACAGATTGGGGTTAGGATGAATGGAGGCTCCAAATTGCCCTTGTCAGTGTGGATTATTGTTTGTCTCTTTATGTTGTCCTTGTGACCAGGCCAGGATGGATCCTGTATCTCTCCCAGTGTCAGCTCTTTAAACTCTTTAAAGATAAGCAATATGAACGGTGTATAGATGGAAACATTGTGGAACGGAAAAACAACCAACGTCGTTTTTTTGAGACACAAAGACGATACATAGAAAAGACCTTGCACACTCTAAAGTAATGACGTATTGACCTTCAGGCCTTCAAACAATTATAACATTGGTACTGACTTATAATGTAGGTCAGTGCTACTTGACACATGTGCTGGCAATCACAACAATCAACCTCCAGCAGTTGGGAGGCAGCAAACAATCAGTGGATACTTTTTAACATGTATAAAAACAGAATATTCCCCTGTGATATTCTGTTTCTATATTCTATTTTCTAGTGGAAGTTGATTGTTGTGATTGACAGCACATGTGTCGAGGAGGAGTGACCTACATTATAAATCAGCACTGCAGCCACAGTGATTCAGGACGGACAGAAAGGTAAGACCAAGACAAACACCGTCATATATCAGACACCCTGAATCAGCAGGTGTCACAGAAAAGACAGCATGACAATGTCCTTGTGACAAGCAGAGAGCTGTAATGTAAGGAAGGCATCACATATCACTGGAGTTTACATAACTATTAAATTGCCTCAGCGCCCGAGGCTGAGTATGATGCTCTTGACTTGCTTCTGCACCTTGTAATTATCATCTCCATACATCAAAACACTCTCTTTGGCCACAGAAGCAGCACAACACGAGAGAGAGAGAGAGAGAGAGAGAAAAGAAAGAAGAACAAAAAAGGTAGAGCCACTTGCTCATAAAATAAATTGTCCCAATTACAATAAAGTGTGGCTCTTGGTCAGTGTGCGCCGCACGCAGTTCATCTTTATTACAATCAGTTAATGAAAATCAATCCCCCTCCTGATAAACTCTTATCTCCACAGCCTTTGCGCGCCCCTCGTGCAGGGAGATAATAAATTAGGGTAATATTGCCTTTGATGAGGGAGTGAATTGCAAATTATTGTAACTTTCCAAGATTTATGATGCAGATGCTTAATTTCCGAGCTGGGTTCTTCGGGGCGTCGTGGTGCTGGGGGGGCCATTTGTTAAAAGTTTGGTGACACGGTCTCGTTAATAAAAATACACAGTGAGACAGCCAGGTGTTCACAGCTGTTCTTTACTGTTACAGTAGCAGAGGAAGCGCTGCTGAGACGGCAGGAACTCCCAGCTCGCAGGGTTCATCCTCAGATGTGGCGTCTTATGTATAAAACACATACTGTATGAAGGAGAGGAAACCCAGAGGATGAGAGGTGTTTACCATCAAAGGCCTGCTCATCACACACTGTCACCCTCCTTACAAAAGTCCTATCATAGCGGCCAGGAGCGTATTATTTGATATGTAGGTCAGTGCCCATTCTGCAGCGAGCCAGTGGGTGAGATGCTGTCACTCTGATTACTGCGTTGATGCAGAGAGATTGAGTTGGTCAGGTATGAGAGAGTGTGTGGTGTGAGAGAGCTGTATAATCGTTGTGACTATATCACACACACACACACAGAGAAAATCCTCGAGATGAGGAGTAACTTCTCGCTCTTTGTTCTTCAGCAGTGACCCGTGGAACAGGGTGTAATGTGTGTATATGCTGCATGTCTTCTGCTCGGCGCAACAATCAGACCCTGAATGCATCATTAAGCAGCTTGCATCAGCGCGAGAGGGCGCGAGGGTCTCAGGAGTCGTCAGGAAGTGCAGGCAACGACGCAAGGTGGTCATTTAGGAAAGCTACGTGTGAAATTGTAGGCAAACGCACTCTCGCAGCAAAGGATGCGTTTACATCCTGCGCTTCATTTAGCATCAATAAATTGAGTAAACTGCTAAAAAAAAGCAACTTGTTTAAGATGTTTTCCTTGTAATAATCTCCTATATTATCTTTTTAAATATCAGAATCAGACTTTTACATCATCTCATCAAGGCCCCCCTCATTTAAATCTTGGGTAACATCCAGCATTAAAACAGCCATCAGTCCATCCATTATCAATCAGGGAGAGGACTGACATACCGCTATCTATTTATCTTGCCAAGTGCTCTATTAATATCAAATTAATTTCTCCTTTGAGAGTATCAATCACTCAAGCATTTTTTTCCTCAACTCATTAGCTTGGTAATTGTCCTTGTTTACATGGGAAAGTCAAGACAGGATGTCTCAAAGAGGCTGGACCAGTAGTTTCCTGCAAAGTGTTGAAGATTTTGCATATTCCTGATTTTAAAAAAGTTTGACCAAAGTTACAATAAATCTCACTGGCTCTGGAGATCTTACATGTAATAAAGTCATAATAGAACACTGGTACCATATAGACTGTATATAAACAGTGTTGTGGACACTGGCTTTCAGTTTGCTGGTTGAGACCAACCAGGAAGTAAGAATATATTGAATAGCCACCAGGGGGCGACTCCTCTGGTTTGCAATAAGCAAACACAGTTTCAATGGAGGTCTACGGAAAAATAAACCTACTTCTCACGTGATTTATAACACCAGTAAACGTTTTCCTGAGGACTTGTTTGTCTCAGTCGCTTTTGTCTCAGATCTTCTTTAATAGAACATGATGTCAATTATGTAAATGATGTTCCCATTTAGAGGGAAACTGACGAGGTGACACCAGGGTGTTTGACAGCTGCTATTGTCCAACAGATGCAGGAGATGTTTGTGAATCTAGTGCAGGACACAGAAACCTGCAGTGTGTGTGTGTGTGTGTGTGTGTGTGTGTGTGATTTTGAAAACATAACAGACATTTTGACATGTGCACTAACGACTCAGACTTGGATCAGAACATGTGCAGTTCCAGCACGGTTCGACTCGGCACGGCTCACCGAGTAGAGTCGTTTGGTATTGTTTTCCATTACTCTGGTACATCCTCAACGTGGGCGGAGTCAACATAGCACGGCTTCATGAAACTGCTGTGACTTCTTTTTATACGGGACACACACACACACACACACAAACTAGTGACTTGTAAAGCAGTTGTTTGCAATGTAGTGAATCATTAGACACAGTTCATTAAAAAGATTTGTTGACAGAATCGTTCAGTACTTCCTCCACGACCGGTGACAAAGTCACTGAACTGAAATGCAGTGGAAGCGGTTGTGATTCGGCTCACGATCGCCGGCTTTCAGCAGTGCTGTGGCTAAATACACCACTCCTCTGTTGAATTTTGAGATTTTAGACATTTTCCTTGCTAAATGTTGCTAGATTAACGTACGTTTGGGGGATTTTTAAGTATTTTTAATTGATCTACAGTTGGGCTTTGATTCTTGTGTCATGACTCTTCCAATAACGACACTCTGACCAATCAGTGACTGAAAAAGTACCAGGTACTAACTGTGAAACAACCGTGCCAGAACTATGTAGTGGAAAAGTGCCATAATTCTCTGACAACCCCCAGCAAGTGAGTGCAGGGACATGGTGCCGAAAGCGGTGTCTCTCAATCCTGGTCCTCGAGACCCACTGCCATGTTTTAGATGTTTCCCTGCTCCAACACACCTGATTCAAATACATGCTCTGCAGAAGCCTGGTAACGACCATTCATTTGAATCAGGTGTGTTGGAGCGGAGGAAACATCTAAAACATGCAGGACAGTGGTCGTCGAGGACAAAGGAACGCCCTGAATCACACAGTATATGTCGAGGTGAGTGTGGTTGGCAGGCGGAGGTGGAGGTGTGGAGATCATGAAGGCAGTTGCAGGTGAGCTGATTGCCACAGCTGGTGCTTGTATGTAATCACTGCCTCCCTTTAAAAGCAGAAGTGTGCTGGACCTTGCGAGAGACTGATTGCTGCACATGCAAGAGAGAGATGTTTTGAAGCACTTTAGGCAGAAAGTGTTTGGAACACATGAGTCAGGGAGGCCAGAACAAAACCCTTGAGTGTTTGAGTTTGTTGTGTTTGTGTGTGTGTGTGTGCGCATGCAGTGGTGTATTAATGTTTCTTCAGTTGTGTTCAGTGAGCTCATAGCGGCAACAAGACCTGCTACAGCACAGTTTACTGACGACACAGTAGAATAAACTCAAACTAGAGATGTTTGTGCTTAATATGAAAAAAAACCTTTTTATTTGTGTGTCAGGCTCTAAGTGGAGCACTGGAGTCCATCTTTCATCTTAGTTCAGACTCAGATGAGTCAACTCTGCCTCTCACTTGGTGATTCAAACACCGGCTGAAACTAGTGTGTGTGTGTGTGACAGTGTTGTCTCGCATCTGCACTTCAGTGGGTCACATGAATCAAGATGAGGCCTGAAGCTTTGCGGCTTTGTTTTACAGCACGCAGAGCCACTGTGTGTTTTTACTGTAAAGCTGAAAATACTATGTGTTAGCACCAAACATACAGCAAATGTCCCCTGTGACAAATGCATCGATGTGTAACTTTGATTTACTGGTTGTTGGTTACTAGTTCAGATCAAGCGATAAACTAATCAACAGAAAACTCAATCATTTTTCAATGGAAAATGTCAACTTTACCTCATTAAAGCCTCTGCAATTTAATAAACTGAATATCTTAAGGTTTTCAACCCCTCGTCTAAACATAGTGACGGACATGTTCAGTATATTTCAGCATTTAATTGACTAAGTCAATGAAGTAATCACACAAAAGATTTCTTTGTTTTCTCTTTCTCGATTAAGCTAAAACACCTGAATCAACTTGCCATGTATTTAACAATAGATTTTTAAATGTGTAAATGTTGCAGAGTGAAAAAAAATTCCACTCTTTACCTTTGACGTGTAATGGACAGAGTAGGAAGAAGTACCGATACGTCTCTCCATGCCCTCTCTACTTTGTCCAGTCCTTTTTGACTCATTTGTCTCCAAACCTCAGAGCTCACTGAGATTTTCTCTTTGAACAAGTGGAACATGGAGAGAGGAAGTGCGACAGCACTACACCCACTCGCATCAGAGTGTTCCTTCTTATTGTCGTCATAAGCAGCTTTCTTCATTGCATTTTTAATAACAATAAACCCTGATCACATCCGTCTCTTTGTCCACTGCATGAGCGCCGTGTGCCTGTTGTTGACTCTAACCTGGTGTTAACCGCACACTAAATCCTATTTGGAGCCATGCAGTGTTCTGACAGACAAAAGCAAAGCCAGCAGCCAGCTCAGCACTCAGAGGCAACATTTACACAGGGGACTGAGAACATACTGAGGATCCCTACAGCTACACAGCCAGCCTGTCAAAACTGTCTGCATGCTATTGAGATGTCACAGCTTACAGACTGAGGACCCCACCAGGACACGAGCAGTATTACAGCCACACTAACCCTCAGTCACTTTGGATTGTGTGAGACAGAAAAACGACTTATGATAATGTCAAATAATGATGGTGATATTTACACATGTAGCTAATATACAGTAATATTTCATTGTATTTGTTTACATGTTGAAGAACCTAGTCTGACAGACAAGACATGTCTACATAATGTGACTAAATATTCCTTTTTCTTAATATTACTAATTCTGAGTCAATTCAGACGACTGTCTTAATCTGATAATATCAGAATGTTGCTGTCCATTATTATGCTCAACATGGACACCAGTAAACTGTCTAACTAATTCTGAATAAAATGCTCCCCCCCATGATTAAATTAGTGGCAACTAGAATATTGCTTTCATTATGTTTTGTTATGCATATCATAAATTCTACTATATGAATCTGTTCCTCTATGACAGTAAACTGGTTTATGGACAAAGCAAAACATGTAGGGATGTCATCTTTTTGAGGTCTGGCCATTTTTCATTATTTCTCATCCATTTTAGGACTTGACAACTAAACAGCAATTGAGAAAAATACTCTATAAACAGCTCTATATTTGATTATGACTCAGTGATGAAAACTCCAATAGGAGGAATGTGTTTTAATAATGCAGCAAAAAACAGAATGTATGACATGTCTTAATTTGATTATTACTGATTCTGAGTTGTTGAGATGTTAATCTGGTAAATATTAGGATACTGCCATCCATGTAAAAGTATCACTATATACATCTTCACTTTTTTTTTTGTTTTATATTTCAGTAAAAATTTTCCCAAGAAAAGAAAGAAGAGAGAGCGGTACATGGTCTGAAGTTTCAACACTTTAATACAGAAAATTACAGATACAACACATATTTACTTTTCTTACACAGTCTCAAAATAACCTAACACAAATGTAAAACATATTACAGGTACAACAACTATACACAGTCAAATGTACACAATATAAAACACATATATACACTCTCTTAATATATTATTATATAAAGATTTGTGAAGGTTTTTTTTTTGTTAAACCTTTAAAACTGGAAGCTAAACAGCTTGAAGAGGAGTGTTTCACAGAAGATGAGAACTGCTGACAACATCACACAGACACTTGTTATCATGGATAGGTAGTTTTTACATAGAGTTGTTGGATCCTGTGTATTTAGCATGCCGATTTCTGAAATAACTTGTAATTGACAAAGAAACAACACTTAAATGCACAAAACTTGCTGAAAGTGCTATTGATAGTACTTGATTATGTAGGACCTAGAAGCCATCTTACATGAAGTTATATGGAGCCTCATACATAGTGGAGATTTTGAATGTTGTACATTTTCTCAGTTAAAAACATGAAATATTTACAATTAAAACAACTCAATTCTGTTCATCCACCTTGAGGTCAGTAAGAGTTTTACCTTTTCAGAGACCAAAGTAAACCGAATAACAGTAAACCTGTGATAATGACTCAAACCACACGACTATACACATTTTCTGTTTCTTCAAAAAGGTTGCGATCCGTGTATTAATCCACAGAAGAAGTAATGAGGGAACAAAAGTCATTTTTTTGAGTATGAAATCCTTCAAATGACAAACACATTCAATGATTTAAAAACAAAACAAAACAAAAAAACAACCAAAAATCAAACCAAGTATATACGTCTGAGCTATAATCACTCTTTCCTCAAGCTGGTGATGCTTCCACGTTCTGGTTGCCTCCATGTTTCTCTTTACTAATCATTTATATTTTTTCTTTTTTTTTTTTACAAAAGCAGCAGAATGAGGAATAAGAGTGCGAACAAAGGGCTGTGAGCCGACACGTGTGACACTCCTTGATTAAAAAGACGAGTTGTCCTGGGGTTCTGCCTCAGTTTACTGGGCGGCAGCGCCTTCAAATCCTCCAGAGCGCCATAGGCTGCCATGGAGAACTCGGGGTCTCCAGTGGTCAACAAGTCAAACACACAGGAATGAAAGTACACGTCCTCCACCTGCAGAGTCTCTCTGCACTTTGCTGCGGCCCGCTCCACCGTGTAGACCTGGTGTGGCGGCCGCAGAGGACCCAGCTCTGTGTTGGTGCCCTGCAGACGCGGCTGCTGGCTTTGACGGCCCAGCCTGTGCTCTTTGATGAGCTCGTTACGTGGGCATCCGTGCAGGCACAGCTGCAGGCCGCCATTGTCCTCTGAAAAGTCCAGGTTCTCCTCCGGCATACGGATGGCAAAGGTCAGGTAGCTGCCCACGCGCCTAATGATGATGGAAGTGCCGATGTAGCGGGCCTGAATCTTCACCTGGCGGCCCACTCCAGAGCCGCCTCGCTCTGAGATGGCCAAGCTGCCGCTCTCGCCGCCTCTGCGAGTCCCGTCCTGAAAAGCCAATGGCAAATCCTCAGTAGTGGCTTGGTACACCTTCTGATCTGTACAGCCGTGGTAGGACTTGAAGATGACTGTTATCTGTAACAAAAAGAATACCAGATCAATGTTAAAGTCATACTTTGTTTGAAAATGTGTCTATACATAATATTAAATGTCACATGCTTACAAGTAGAAACTGGAAACAACATATGAATTCATAAGTGCAATAGCAATTAAAGCCACAAGGTGGCAGTAGGAAACCACTAAAAGGTTGTGGTTTGTTCATGAACCTCCCTGGCTATTTTTCCCTGCGAATGACAGGGATTTTCTCTGGTGTAATCTCAAGACAATGAATTAATAATCTGGTATTCCAGATTCCTGATCTTGGTGGTCTTTGGTGGTGCTTTGTAACCAACGTCAGAGAAGCTACAATAAGTCAATGCACGGTCTCTGTAATCAGCCGTAATTTCTGACACATTCCTTTAAAAAAAGAAAAAACACTCAACAGTAAAACAGCAGTAATAACTCTTGTGTCCTTGAATTCTGGATCAAACCAACAGTTTTCAAAACCACATTAATTCTCTGTGCATCTTCCATCACTTCCCCACTGGCAGAGCTCACATGATCTGTATTCCAGCTGAGCTTTGAAAAATTGGGGCCGGACCTCTTGTTTCTTCAAAAACATCTCGACAAATCAGTGGCTGTGGTTACGTTTACACTTGCGGGGATACTGTATTATGATGGATGATTTCCTGTTTTACGTCTGGCTGTTAAAAACAACTATGAAAACATGATGGGTCCATGTGAGTGTTGGCGCAGACACACTGTACACACGCACTACAGGTTAGACTTTAAGTGCCTTCACAACTGTGGAATCCCTGATGACATATCACAGATTATTCTGTTACAAAGCTCAAGTTTGGAAAAAGTAACAGTCAGAAACAAATCATCTAATATTTATGCAAAAGCTGCTTTTTGTACCCATTTGTATGAGCATTTCTATAGATAACCAAATGACGCATAAATGTTTCAACAATGACAACATTTAGAGGAGGGAAGGCCTGCCTTTCTAATTAACAACTGCTGTCCCAATTATTCCCTTATTTTTCCACATTATTCCATATTTACACAAAAAGCGGCCCCGTTAATTATTTGACCAGAGGGGTGAAAAAAACATTCCAGATCATGGTGGTGGAGGAAAATGTTTGAGTGAGCGTTAATCACTACCATATGACCACCCATGTGTTAAAGGTAAAGCACTCAAGCATGTCTGTGATTCAACACCGCTGAAGGACTCCCTCCTCTTTTCCCCTCACAGATCTGAAGAGCTCCAAGACATGTTGGAATGCTGGAGGCTCGAGAGGCACCATGGAATGACGATTAACTTCACATGTTTGATACTTTATGGCAACACTTGAGCTCACGAGCGAGTACTCTGTAGCCTATAGGGCCAGCAGAATCCCACTTGGTAGAATGTTTGCATCGTTTACTAATATGCACACGTAAAGGTGGTGGTTTTGACAAAAGTGCAACTTTTTTACTCATAATGCATTAAGAATATGTGTTAAAAACAGAAACCAAGACAGACTGGATGCTTATCTCACCGCAAACTCTAAACTATAGAGGAAACCGACAGTATGAATCTGCTATAAAGCTATAAAAGATGAGTGTAGTTCATTTTTGCCGCTTTTCTGTAGCTTTTATTGAGGACGTGTGAATAAATGAAACTATTTAATCCTAAAATCATACACAAAAAAACTCAGTAGTTCAACAATGGTTGCAAATTATTTTTTGCGTTTTTTCCCTGCTCCGAACCCATCCTTACCTTGCTGGTTGCTGTGGCACTGGAGCCAAGGACAACAGGCACATTTGTCACCTGCACAGACAGGAAGCGGTTGTCGATAAGAGGCCACGCCCCTTCCACCTTGCAGGTCTGAAACTCGTCTCTGAAAGTCCGTAGATGCGGGTCTCCGAATAATCCACAGTGAGCATATTTCTTCTGCTGACTGGCTGAGCCTGACGCGAGGACCCGATTCTCATAGTCACACAGTTCCGACACGGCCGGCCGGGACGTGCTGGGGACCTTGGCGGAGGAAGTGGGCCCGTCACTGGAGCAATTGTGCTGAGAGAAAAGCTCCTTAATACGGAAGACGGCTGAATGGTAAACCAAGTCTCCCCTGCAGCTGCGTGCCTGTCGCCGGGTGCACAGGGCGTAAGCCCGCAAGGCAATGCAGTAGTCCACGTCCAGGGACACGTCCTCCTGTAGACCACTAGAGGGTGAGGTAGATGACACGTACTCCGCATTGCAGCGCTGGATTCGACACTGCTGGCAGTGAGCTGAAAAAAAAGAAGAGTGAAAATTAACACTTTGTACAGCAATACCTACAGTACGTGTGATCTATGAACGTGTGTGTTCTAATGGAATTTCTCCTCCATCTCTATGAAAGTGATACTGACCAAACTTAAATTAAACTTTTTCAAGTCTAACCTAAAAATCCATCGTCGTTTACAGATAAATTACTTCAACTCAGTACATGAGCAAGCACATTCGAAACATTTCCACTGTCAAGTTTATCTCAATCCAGAGAGTCATTAAAACCCAAACTGCATGAGCTCATGAGGCTGCGATCCGAGACTGTGCTCCAGAGTCAGTCAAACCTTATTTCCCCCAACCCGTCCTCACAGAATGACATGTTTCCTCACTGTAGGAGGAAACCAACCTGTGTTAGTCTGCCTGGGGGTGTTGAATGTGGTTTGGCTGTTGCCGAGGTAATTGAAGTCCATTAAGTTACACTATATGGCACAGCAGGGCTAGGTGTACAGAGGGAGCTAACTTCAAGAGGAATATCACTAAGATTCACGCTTGTTCAGCAACTCGGGGTCCAAACTGGACGCTGGTCAAACACATCATGTGATATTTGGGTCCCAATTCTGGGTCTTAGGGCTAAGTTATGACTCACAAGTGGGATATGTGTTGTGAAGCAAAACAAAGAAATGAGACAACCTCAGTGGGACATAAGAGAGAGGATATTCATCAAGTTTATTTCAGTTGTGTATTGGGTGGGACCTTTCATTTGCTGACTGGGCTGGATTTCATTTTCCATTTTCAACAGACGGCAGATCAACATCTGCCAGCATCCACAACACATACATCACCTCTACTGCAAGACTGGGACCACTTGTAAAAGACTGCTCCCTTTATTGCAACAGAGGATTATTGTTTACTCCTAAACTGCATCACATCTCAAATCATCCCGAACAAACATGACAAGACGAGCATGGAGATCTCTCACCCAGTGCACATGAATATGTTTTGAATCATTTCTTCGCCTACACATACATCTGAAGACAGATGATTTATGGATCTCCCAGATGCTGGACTTCATCTCCACTCCTGATAAAAGTGAGATGGAGTATGAGAGGTCAAGTTAGAGGCATTTTACATCTCTCCTCTGAATTCCAATAGGGCGCCCACATCTTGCAGCAAGGTCACCAGGTCCTCTGTGATTGACACTTTTGACAACTGCTGTCATCAACTGCCAGCCATTTCCCAAAAGTTTCTTTTTACTCCAGCACTCTGTAAACTACCAACAAGTGTGAGGACCATGTGGTGAACATGAAGACGGAAACAGGGGAAACAAACTGACCACATAAACAGCACTGGTAATAGCACATTTTTGATAAGTCGATTCAAGCTGGAGAGAATGAAGTGAAAAATACCCAATGTTTAGAGCCATATTTTATTCTAATTCTAAGTTAGCCTAGATTTAAATGATGTCCGGGCCACATTTTATGCCTTCAGAAAAAAGTTTGTGAGAAAACTAGTGTTTCAAAAAGTTATTACAAAGTACCAAAACAATAAAAGAGATCTGGGGACCTCAAGGTGTGCTGAAAGACATACAGTGATCATATTTACTTATGTATTGTCTGGATTGATTTCTTTATTATAGCATGGTTTAGCTGAAACCTAACAAATTGCATTGCACACAAATACTGCAATAGAGATATCACAAATTAACCCATACATAGCTAGGTTATAAAACACAAATTTATCACAATACACTCTCACTAGCCACTTAATTAGGTACATTTGTTCAATTGTTAATTAATGCAAACATATCAGCAGCTAATCACATGGTAGAAGATGCATGTTGACATGTGGACATGGTCAAAATGACCTGCTGAAGCTCAAACCATGTGTCGTCTGGCACCAGCAACCTACAACTGGGATTTTCATGCACAATCACCCTATGTTTTTACAGAGAATGATCCTCCACATCAAAATATCCAATGTGGCAGTTTTTTACAGCCAGATGTCAAACTAGACTGGTCAGACTTTTTTTGAAATGATACAAAAGCAACAGATAGTCAAATAACCCCTTGTTGCAGTCACGGTATGCAAAGATCATCTCTAAACACACAAACCTGTTAAACTTCACATCAGATGACTACACTGTCTGCCTTTATTAGGGCTCTTGTGTACCTAATTAAGTGGCTGGTGAGTGTAAAAACAATTAAGTTTCACTAAACCATATACTGGTATGTTTATGCATGGAATAAACGCACTTTGTGCTATAAAACATAAATGTTTTCCCTTTACCTCAGATTTGTAACTAACTATAAAACCACAATTCTTTGAGTTGCTTCAGTGTTCACTAAATGTGTGATCATTTTCTATAAATAATAAATTGAGACTAAGTTAGGGTTTAAATACATTTGCAGATGTTCATCTAGCCATTTATTTAGGAGTTGTGTGTTGTACATTTTTATGTTTATAATAACAAGAATAAGAAGTTGCGATTAATTTATCAAAGATATAATTCGTGGAAGTGGATGTTACAGAGATGGCAGTAAGAATAATCCAACATATTTAGCTATTTGCTCATGTCATGACATGCATAAACAACATGAATAAAGTCACAATTGATCTTGGGAAAGATCTTATGTGAGTGAGCACATAATTTTACTAATTACGAAATAACACAAGTGTAATAACTGTTCGGTGAAGAAATCATTGCAACACATTTAATATACTCGCTTTCCTGCTGTTTTCTATGGTTTGGCAACCTTTTGTCTGGTCCCAGACCAACATGTTCAGAGGCCAAAAAAGTGGGACCCCCTTGCATGGTAGCTAACAAAGTAAATAAATGAAGCATGAAGTGTGGGAAATAACCGAGGTCTTGTTACTTCTCACAAACGCTCAAAATATCCAAACTATGTATAAAAGCGGTCATTGCGTGTACATTCCAAGTGTGAGTTGTGTTTCTCGGCTTTAGAAAACGAAATAAAACAACACAAGAAAAGCGCCGTGATTTTTCTTTAGGTCGCAGGTACTTAACACCAGTTGCTAGCGGGCTATGCTAACAGTGCTAACCCGTAACTTCAACACAGCAACATGGCAAAAAAAGGGCAGCAGCAGTGTAACGTGAGTTTGGTTAATTCGTGTTAGTTGTTAAAAAATATGTGTGTCGTACTGTGCAGTGTCTACGGTGTTGTTTTAAGTGGGTAACGCGATAAATTAGTCCAAATAAAAACTCCGTAAATGGAGGCAACTCGTGCTGCTTAGCTAACAGCGAGCGGAGACGGGTCGGCTGGGACACTGCGGAGCAGCAACAGTACTTTACTTTGTCCCCGCTATGGATGGGGAAACGTCCCCACAAACGCGACCATTTGTCCAACTTTAAAACACAATATGCATTAAAAAAAACACACCACGGTGCATGCGATACAAGCTTTAAAATCCTTCCGCAAAATCAACTTTAATGACTAAGTTTCAAGAAAACAACTTTCTTCTCTCCCCTCTCCCCAACTCCACCTCCATTCCGGGACACACCACAACTTTTGCATGCAGGACAAGTGAAGGAGCACGGATTTGACATTTAAAAAAAAAACAAAAACCTTACCTGGTCGAAACAGCAGCGAAAGTAAAACCATGGTGATCGTTACACAGTCCCAAAGCTGCCGCTTAGCCGTGATTTGAGGTCCGCTTCTCCCCATACCAATCCATTCAGTTAGAATGGAGTTCCTCGACTGCTTCTCATCGACGCTGCGGCTGTGGGGAAATCACACAAAAATTTCGTCTTCTTCCCCAAGCGCTGTCATTCAAAAAGGGGCCCCAGTCTTCAGGGCGGCTCTACGAGGGAGGGGACTAAAGTGTAGTCTGGGCCCAGAGGTGATGGCTGAGCCAATGAAAGACTAATTATTCACTAACCACTTGATATTTACACGTAATGGCAATTACTGAAGGGACGAGAGAGTCCGCAACAACAGTATTGGGGCGGTTAGAAAACTTAATTGTCACGATAACATTTTTTCTTTGTGTCTCAATTTGCACAACTGTGTGTTACTATCTGTGCTAGTATAAAGTATACAACCTGTTTACTGCTGAGGTTAAAATGTAAGGTTGTGTTTAAAAGTCTACGTGTAAAGGTGCAATTATGTAGAAGGGGCATGCATTGACTATATAAGCCATAAGTATGTTGGTACACGTGTATAATTGCTTTGTAATATAAAACTAAATTATGAGTTTTGTCACCTTTGAACATAGACTATATATAAACGACACAGAGTAGTCTTCCAATTGCAAAACTATCTTCAACTGTGAAGTTTCACGATTTGTGATTTGACCAGTTTTGCAACCAGAAATGTTTCACTTACAGCCACACACTTATATGTGCCATGTTTTTTTGTTTGTTTTTTTTTGTTTTTCCTTCTCACTGGGAATATATTTAGCAAAACTGACACATGTGCTACTGAAGAAGACCTAAAACCAGTGATTGGGACCATTAAATTCTCAGGAAAATGTTTACTGGTGTCATAAATCAAGTGAGTAAAAGGCAAATTTTATCACATACATTCCATTCAAACCAACGAAAAAAAGCAACAACAGCAGAGTCGCCCCCTGGTGGCTAACCGTTCTTCCGCCATAATTCCTAGACTTTCTTATGCTGTGTTCACACCAGACGCGATTTGTCGCGCCATTGCATTGACTCTGTATGTAAACTTGTTGCGACAAATTTGTGTTGTGTTTGTTCGTGAAAACAGCACTACACAATTGACATTTAAAAATAACAACATTTTAAGATTATTATTATCCATCTAAAGGATGTCATTCTACTTTCCTGGCCCTATTAAAAATCTAGGAAAATGATCTAGGGATGGAGTTAAATTAAAATATCCAGGTTCATACACTCATCTAACACTTTATTAGGTAAAGAGCAGCAGCAGCAATGCAAAAAAAAAAAAAAACAGTGCAGCATTTTTCAAACTTCTCTGTATTTTGGGACTCTCAATGAACAACAGGGATATCTGCAGAACTGAGGTTTAATTAAAGAAAATGGAGTAGTGTGGCTGTAGCCTTTATCTGAAGAACTTGCACTACAAAGCACTGCAGGGACATCTGTCTTCTGTGACTTCCCCTCCTCCCCAGAACAAATGTTTATGTATTTTCAGCATTAAGCAGGATTTTCTCACCTGTTGTTTTCTCACCCCAGACTTAAAAATGGAGTTTGATTGACAACTGCGAGTGCAACCTAACAGGTTTACTTTATCTAGCGAATATGTTAAATATAGACTGTTTAATTACCCAGATTGTTGGTATTATCCTGAAGTAATGAGAGAGTAAACAGAGATAACCTTTAATGTGGGGCTCTCTTGATTAGAACAAATAGTATTTGAATGGATAGTTAAGGGGTTTTTGAAGTGTGGTTGCATGAGATATTGACACATTGTCAACATTGACTTTGCTGAGCTGCTGTCTCTGGGAGACATGGCTCTGACTGAAACCATAGCTTGGAGACAGATTGGAGATGTTTCAAAGAAACTGATTTTAGCCACTTAACAAAGGTCTTATGTAGTAAAATCTAAACCTGTGTATATGTCCACTGCTTTATCCTAACATTAGACAGGTAGAAATTAGTTTAGCTCAAGGGTCCCAGAGGCTGTTGGTCTTCTGCTACCTCATTTAGTAAATTTGTGTCACACATGTAAAATTAAATGAAGGGTTTCAAATACCAAAGACACAAAATAACACAATTGAAATTTACTGATAGAAAGAGCAGTTGATCAACAACTCCTGTGTGTCATGATGTAAAAGGCTGGTTTTTTTTGAGTCTCATAGACTTTATCAGACAAAGGTTTTATTAGGTAAGACTTTTGGTAAGAGGCTAAATGTTGTGGTTTCTTTGTGTCATTGATGGCAGCCATGTTTTCAGTGAGAGTGAGCGTCCGTGTCGCAGGCTGGTTCTCAGAGTCTGATGTTCGCTTGACCCCGTGCTCAGTGAAGTCAGAACAGAGAGTGTGTCAATACTCCATACAAACCTGAACTATCCCTTTAAACTTGGGTCAGTAAATTCAGCTAAGTAATGTAAGTCTTTCCTGGTTTAGACGTCAAATGTTTACCAGTAAAAACTCAGAGAAAAATACTAGGACTGGCTCATTTTCGCTCAGCGATTCTTGGTGTGCTATTGATTTTTCCATTACATTTTCAGTTAGCAACTTGTGTGTTACTCTTTTCCTTTTGTGGCCAACTTTCCGTCTCCTGCACTCCTTCCGCGACACTCTGTCTTTCATTTGCACAGCTGCTGTGAGGCCAGACCATCTGCAAGGCACATACATGGACTCACCACCTTTTCGCATGAGACACACTGTGCAGCTTTTCGGAGCCATGCTAGTGAAGAATTTTAATGCACCAGCCAATTACTCAGTTAAATCTTTGCAAGACGAAAAGCAACAGTGAATATTTGTGTGTAGTTTCTCAAATCAGATTTTAAAGTTAAGGCTTTGTCTTGGTGCAGCTGGAACATTTGGGTTGTATAGCTGTGGGTCTTCCTCTCCGCCTCCTTCCTGACTTTATGAGAGAGAAGTGAACCCAGGCAGTTATTGGATCACTGGTTTTTCTATACACATGCAGGCTCCTCTGGCCACACAATTGTGTGATTCAGGTGGCCTGTCAGTCTTGTGAAAGGTCTTCACAAGCCCATGTTGATGTGGGGCTGATATAATACATATATATATATATATATATATATATATATATATATATATATATATATATATATATATATATATATATATATAGTAGAGGGGGAAACGAAGACAGCTCAACCCAAGTGGAACGTTTGGATTGTTCTGTGCTGCCAGAAGGGCCTCTGTCACACTTGATCCACTGTGCCAAGTTTATCCCCCCAGAGGGCTCTACCTTACTCTGTTTGTTCAGCTAATTTTGGAGACTTGGTCAGTTGATGTGCTTTACGGCTCTACTTTATGGTCACATTTAAATCCCTGCCTGCAAACAGGTTACACTGCGCAGTACTTGTGACAACTTGCAGACAGGACAGTGGCACAGTGTTGAAGGGAGAGCGTCTGCTGCCGGTGTTGATAATGCTAAAGCAAATGCGTGTCTCACCTGTTCCAGTGTTTGTCTTCAGCAGAAACTGATGGCATTTCCTGAGAAAAGAAAAAAAAACAACAACACATTGTTTAATTCAGTTAATAGCAGTTGAAGAGGAGAAATGCTCAGTTTTAGCAGCAGGGATAGAAATACACACATCTGTGTACCTAATGTGTGTTATACAACAAAGAGACACAGTTTCAATCAATAAGCTGCTGTCTAGTAAATGACCTGTAGTTCCACACCGTGGTCCTGATGACCACTGAAGCAAGCATTTAATTGATCCAGGTGGAGCGTAGAGATGAATTCAGTGCATGTAAGAAACTCTAAGACAGCCTGTCAAGCTTGATGGGTGGAGAAAGACTTCTTTCTTCCCACATTTCCTTATAAGCATATTGCATTGCATGACCCAGCAAATATGTATACACTACTAGCGCTCAAAAAAAAAAAAAAAAAAAACTGAGGCGATGGTGGACTACACGAGTCTATGTCAGGTATAAAAACAAGAAAGACATATTTCTTCTGCTGACAGTGGGTCACTTGTTTTGGTGCAATAAAAAAAATCCCCCCCCCCTCCAAAAAAAAATCGGAAGAACAGTTTTTTATCAATCTCAGCAAGAGAAGGGAAGGATCTGTTGTTTTGCACAAATACTCAACATATCTGGCAGAAACACAGAGAAGAGCTAAGGCACCAAATGTGGTGCTTAATCGTTAAAACTTCAAGCAGACAATGTGGAGAGTGAAGCAAGAGAGAGTGAGAGAGAAAGAATGGCAGCGAGGGGGGAAGGGAGGAGGAAGGGGGAGAAAAAGAGGGGCTGAGGGATTGGGTTTCCTCTGACTGTGTGTCTGGGCAGCTCCACATGTTCCTCATTAAGGTCCTCACACTGTGGGACCAGCTCCATACGGGGATGCTTGTTTTTGTTATTAGGTCTAACGTACTGTGGTCTGGTAGAAGCCTGACAACAGGACCAGTTCAAGACCATCTCCTCGGCCCGCTGTCCTCAAACCAAAGAAAAAAACAACTGCACAGACCTCATGTATGCACATCGCCACATAGTAAACATGCGGTATATTTGAAACCATCATACAAACATTCATATATTAAATATTCATATTAAAATCTAGTCGTATGTACATTAAACATGTGCATTTACGATACTTTTTCTAACCTGAAACTCAAACTCGAGTCTGTAAACCTCAGTGTTGGGAAAATAAGACAGAGAAAAAGAGTAGAGCTTCAGGAAACTGTTGATATTTCATGCTTCTGATTCTTGTTTAATTTCATGCTCATTTAGATTGGCCAACTGAGACATGTATCGTGTTTCTTCTCGGGGCTGATAACATCAGAAACTGGAATCAGAAGGAGCACGGGTCTTCCGTGGCCTCCGCCTGCACCACATGGCCGCAACATAAGAGACACACTTATTGAATTTTAAACAGGAACCAGAGCAAATTGGGTGTTTTTTTTGAAGGCCCCTGTCTGAAATGAAGTGGCCTATAGCACAGCTGAGACAGAGAGAGAGAGAGAGAGAGAGAGATTCAGAAAGCGAGTGTGTCTGGTTCAGGCCTCTCGCTGTTAGAGGGGATCTGTTATCTCAGTGGAGATAAGGGAAACTGTGGTGTGAGTGTATACAGGGCAGCGCTGATACCATCTCTGCTCAAGGATCCCACTTACGGCACCCTGATTGATAACTGACAGCACACACAGTGGGAGAAGGAGGGGGGTTTAGAGTGTTTTTGTAGGTATCCCTCAGTAGGTGTCCATGCAGGCATCTGTTTGCTCTGTACCTGTGACACTTTGTCTCTAAATAAACAGAAATCACGGCACATGCATGACATCTGTGTAGGGAGTGCACAAGTCAGTGCCTCACACTTCCCGATATCTAAAGTTTTGAGCGTGGCAACAAAGAAAACATTGATTTTTGTTCAGTTACGTGAACATAAGACTATTCTCGGACTCGCTTTGATATATTTGTCTCTGTTTGTAACTGAACCAAACCTCTCTCTTATTCCTCCCTCTGTTTTTCAAAGGACAAATGTTGACACAGCGTCAGGCTCTGTGCTCATGAATAGACAGTCAACTGACAGGTAACCCTAGCTGTGGGGTCACGGGGTCATCCCAGCCTGACGAGGGATGATGGGTAAAATAAATGGAGAGCAGCGCACAGAGGGACCTCTGATGTCCTCGGCCCAAAGGGAGAGAGTTCAGGGCCAGTTGACCTCTGACCTAAGCCCTGCATATGTGTTTGTGTGTTTGTGCATGTGAGTGTTTTTAGGGTTAAATCTCTCCCCACTGGTCGTGAATTCTCTAATGTTTTTTTTTCTGCCTTTTTGTCTCTGGCCAAGTTATTTCAAACCAATAAATCAGGGAACAAAAACAGTCAAATGTACGGCTTCAGTGAGCAGCCTGTGAAGCTTATTCCAATGCATAACTTTGTTTGAACATGCCTCGTCTTTCTCTTTTCACGACAGCACTCCCTCGCTTTTAGTCATCAGCCACGATGCATGATGGAAACAGGGAACAAATTGCTCTGTGATGGCCTCTGACAACTCTCTCTGCTCCAATAAAACGTGTGCAGAGGCATGTGAGAATTAACGCTTGATATTTTTCCTCTTTCAATTTGTGCCAAAAATACACTTTTGTTCCATTTAAAACATTTAAATGTTTCTTTTATGTACCAAACAGATTAGACCAGGCTTCTCAGAAGAACACTAGCCGGTCATTTTTAAGTGAGATGTTTTGTTGTTGGATGCTCAATCTCCTTTGAACTTATTCCGTCAACGTCAAAACTTCAATAATTAAAATTTTAGTTATATATGTAGATTTAGATTTTAAACAAACAAAAAAAATACATTCATAAACAAGCCTTTAGACTCTCATATTTCTGGGGTTATGGAAATAATGACCCTTAATCTCCATCCTAATTCTGGGCATTTTAAAAACTGTTTTAGATTTTTGCTCCACATTTGTTGTTTGCCCTTTGGCACCTGACAGCTTATGGTTTAATCTGCAGATGTGTTTGTAATAAAGTGTGTCATTTGGTTAGTCTGCAACAGTTGGTATTCTAACTGCTGTGGCCCACCCAGACAACAGCCTTGACCCAGGAATAGCGGGATAGACAATAACTCATGAGAGTATAAATTTAGCCATTCTGATTGACCAAATTTTTAGCCAGGAAGGCATTCAGGGAATGTTCCCTCCTGCTAGAGCTGGTTTAAGGCAGTGAAACATGAAGGAACATGGCAAGGATGAAGGATGAACGCTGCTACTAATCAAATTTGACTGACTCACTCTTTTAAAGTATACTCTGTGCACAAAAGTTTTAGGTGGGGAAATGTCTGCGTGAAGTGCCGGGAAACTGATATGGCTTTTTTTTTTCTTATTTTCCATGCATTTCAGCAGATGTTTCTCACATTCACGTTTAGTCTATAAAGTCCATCCTTGCATGGTGTATATATATGTATATTTATACAGTACATACAGTATATATATATATATATATATATATATATTGTATATATGGATCACACAGACACAAACAATATAAACAGTATAATGTTAAAAACCAAAGTGTTGTTGAGTTACTATAGACACTCAGCTCCAAAGGTTATCTGAATGAATGCACTTTGCATTCAGCATGCACACATTACACACATAACCATAACAGTTTTAAACATTATTTTTATCAGCATCGTCAGGTGTTTATGAATCTGAGGACGTCTTGAGTCATGCCAGAGGAAAGAAGGGGAAAAAAAAGGAAACTTACCTTGGATCAGTGTGTTTGTGGTATATGCTGTATTGTGAATGAAAGCACAGCTCTTACAATTGGCCGATACCCTCGTCCTGTCTACAACTTCAGCTGGCCAACTAAGAACTTGGGCAGCTCCAGGGACAGATAGCCATTTGAATCAAGGCACATGACAACAGCTGTCTGTTTCAAGAATCGGCACTTTGATTAGCGCAGGACGGTAGTGAGCGATGTGGCCTAATTCGTACATATCTGGGTAGGGCACTTCTGAGAACAGAAAAAAAAAGAGTGAAAGCATTGAATGGAAAAAAGACTAAAGCACAATGACATGCGTGCATAGCCAGAAACATGCACACCCACACTTACATTACACTTATGCTACTTATATTCATGGGCTTGAAACCATGTGTCACACTTGGAAAGCTTCCCATATTCTCCAAAAGTCCATCAAACTCACAGACAGATGGATATGAGAGCAGCCGACGATTGGCCCCAGTCTGAGCTGAACAAGTGGGCAACATGAATGGAACGTCTTTCTGTTATTGTGGTTGATCTTCACCTCCCACCACCCCAGCCCCACCCCTGCACCATCATCCCCGCATCAGCAGTTCTTTCTGTGTTTTGCCTTTAAATGTTTTGTTGTTCAAACACCCAAGACACTGCCATTTATGGTTGGTAACAATCACCAAAACACTATGCAGTCAGCTTCAACTCCATCCATCTCTTTCATGTGGCGTCACAGTTAAAGCATGATATGAGCAGAATTCACAAGCAAGAGGGATCATGCCCTGTAATGTGTGTTTGGTTATCATTTGGCTGCTGCAAACAGGCCAGAGAGATGTGAGTGTGATTAAGCTTCCCAGACTGGCTCAGCGCGCTCGCTCCGGGATATAAGCATGCGTTCCTGGTGATTTATAGACATGGAGTAGTCAGCCACAAGGCCTCAGGCTGAGGGTGAGTGAGGGAGAGAGCAAAACAACAGTACTTAATTCAAGTCTGACAAATATTCTGCAGGAAATCCATACAGACTGCTCCATCAAATCTTTCAGACCCCCTGGTTCTTCCACAGCTGTAAATTGCAACTTGTAAACTCACAAATTCCACATTAACAAAGCTGAAAGAAGAAAAAAAACATTGTCTGCTCTCGTTTACTCTACACAGTAACACAGCGTAATGTTTCTGCCCTGCTCAGGCAGCATAGAGAATGCATCTTTGCAAGCTCCCTGGGAAATACGCCTTGGAACAGATGTGAATCCCCAATAAAAGTGATTCTTAATCCTGCATGCATTTCTCAAAGTTGTGAAATTGCAAAATACCTCATCGGCTGCATATGATTCATCCAGCATTGTTCTTTTCTCCCTCCCAGAGTTTGTTCTGTCCAATCTTTTTAGGCGAGCAGCTGTTCACACTGACAGCTGCACTGGCCATCCATTGCAGCTGAGAGGCAATTAAAAAATCAAGCCAATGTTGTGTTTCAGTTGATCCATTGCTATTTCTACATATAATCCCCTCTCTCGTGTCTCCCCTCTCTCTTACAAACACACGCACAGACACACCAGCTCTTTCTCAGGCAAACACACATGTTCATGAACAAGATAGTGTGGAGATTCTTTTTTTTCTCCTGAAGACAAAAGCCTTCAGAATTGCAGTGACAGTGGCACCGACGGATCTCAGGCATTATCGATGCCAGAGCCGAGAGGAGCCATATAATCTCCAATACTTACTGGTCCACAGATTTTTTCCATATCTTCTTCAGTGGAGGTATGTGGCCACACAAAGTCTGACTGGCGTCACAGTGGCATTCAGCTGAGGGTTAATTCGAGCTGAGGCCGTGCCTTGTGCCACAAGCACTGATGCATTCTCATGAGCCGCTGCACACGTAAACACATACATTCATACGAGGGCTTGTGCGCCCAGTTGTACCTCTCTCTCGTCCAAAATTGCACGCACACACACACACACACAGACACACAAAAGATCACACACAGAGTGACCATGCCTCCAGTTGT
Organism: Solea solea; assembly: GCF_958295425.1. Lineage (NCBI taxonomy): Eukaryota > Metazoa > Chordata > Actinopteri > Pleuronectiformes > Soleidae > Solea > Solea solea. The sequence goes on along the minus strand of NC_081142.1, from coordinate 4,853,557 downwards.
TCTCTCCTCTCATGGCACGCAGCAGGTGTGAGGAGGAGTGTGAGGCTGGGTGGCAGTGGTGCTGGGTGATCTGCAGACTTAAGAACAGCTTGTCTATTGTTTCAAATGTGGTGTGCACTTTTTTGGATTTGATTTGGAAGATTTAATGGGATTAAACAATTGGCCATGCTCTTTGGCTGCCAACATTGCACAAATACACGCTCACGATATAATTTCATTTATGAACATATAAAACTTTCATCCTGATTGTTACGTTTGTTTTTGACTCTAGTAAACAGAATAATCCCTCAACTCATACCCAGGCTTATAAGCATCCATAATGCCAAGCTGGTTTGACTGTGCTGAGGATGGAATGATGAGGAAAAAGTCAGAAATCAAACTGTGATACAGAACAGCAGAGTCCTATGTCAGAAAATTACAGATATATGTTATAAAGAAATGTTATACTGTCAATTATCCAAGTTATTGTTGTGACTTCAATGTTGGAGTGAAAAACTAAGAGAGAAAATCTTCTGTATTGGATGACAATAGCTTTCTAATACCTACAAACCCTTTTCTCTTCTTGGCAACTCCAAATGCTGAGCAAGCAATTATTTTCCTACTCTCCAGACAAGTAAACACTCCTCATGCTGCCAACTCACGTAGCTGCAACTCATTCTAGGCTCTGGAAGCAAAATGACATCAGATATTTTCCCCCACAACCTTTAGCAAAATGTGGCAAGATTATTATCCATTTATGGTTCAAAATGTCTTTCGTTCCACAGGAGAACTATCGAATGTTTGTAGAATGTAAAAATGATCCAAATTTCCCTTTTAAATATCTGCAGCTTAGATGATTGATGTTGCTATACATTACATTCCAATTAGTGATATAAATTACGGCAACTTTCTGCCTTATTTTCTATTGATTGGGACTTGTTTTCACCATTCATGGGTGCATTATTCTAAACAGATGCCATCACTCTGTCACTGCAGTGCATACTTGAACAGAGCTAAGGAGATGATCCTCATGATTTATTTTAAATGGTTGGTGCACAAACAGACCATTATGTACACTGAATGGCAGGCTTTACCCAGCTGTGGACACACACACACACACACACTGAATATTTTCAAAAAAACGCCCGTCCAATATTCTGGGAAGTATGGATCATATGGGATGCTGATTTCTGACTTCCTCTGGAGTCTTGTCTAATGATTGCTGGGATAAAGGGGCCATCATCTTTCCAGCACCCAAACTCCCCCAACTCCCCCAACTCCCCAGCCCCCCAAGTACTTCCTGTCCGCCACATGTGTGCTGCAGCATCCAGATGTCCATGTACTTTATTCTCCTCTCCGCGGTGGTGGAGTGGGAAAGCTGTCAGTCACAGTGTTGCAGGCACAGGACAGTTTCTCCTGATGTTATTTTGCATATTTAGAAATTCATGGATGGACATGTGGGCCGTCTTTACTGCGAGATGACACTATGTCGGTGGTGCTGTTTCAAATCCAACACTGCTTTTCTCTTGCCTCCTCATCCCTCTCCTTCTTCCTCTACACTATACACTCCTCTCCCTTCTTTCTCATCCCCCACCTCCTCCTCTTCCTCCTGCTCCAGACAGGAGCATTACAGAGTAATAACAGTCGGCTAGCAGTGCTTTCGTAATTGCCCGGGCTCATGTGCTGTGGAAACCCAGGGCAGGGGCCAGCGGCATCAAAGCCTGACTGATCATTCCTCGGCCTCCCTCCTCTGAAGGAGGGGGGGGTCAGAGGAGAAGAAGGAGGGGGAAGAAACACAAATACAGATGGACAAACAAACCAGGGGAAGTCAAAACTGAAGCAGATGTGGTGATAGCAGTAGATGAACAGATAGATGTATGGACGGGAACTGAAGAACCTCAGCACAGTGTAGAGACTTCTCCTCCTTCTCCTCTGCTCCAACACCTGTTAATATTTAACCAAAAGTGGGGGCAGCAGCAGCAGTAGAGGGAATATAAGAAAAATATCAGGTAAAACACACAAAAAAAGTGATGTTGAGGTGACATCATGGATTATTAAGGTGGGGGAGGGTCTAATAAGGGCTTGGCTTGGCCTGGTCGGTAAAAAGGGCAGGAAACTGAGGCAAAAGCAATTTGAGAAGCCGAGGCCTCAGTCTGCAGCTGTGCTCTCTCTCTCCCAGCAACACAGCTGCAGGATTGACAATACTTCAAGTATTTACCCATGACCTCTCCTCTAATTCACAATCCTATGCATGTTGTTTGACACCTACAGTATGTTACAAAAGAATATTTGTGTATATACGGAAATCTAAAGTATATGCAGAGGTGGAATTGAAATGTCCTTGAGCTGAGCAGCGTCTTTTAGCTGCACGGTGCGAAAAAATATGTCAAATATCGCCTAGAGTTGTTTGAAAAGTTATGTTTGGCATCTTTTTTTTCCACAGCAGTTTGAGTCAGTGGAGCGACTTAGTCTTTTATTCATGTCATGTGTTTCTCCTTGGAGACTTTATAACATTAGCAGCGCTAACATGGAAAACATGCGATCGCCCCAACACATGTTCTCCAGAACCCAGAGATTAGTAAAGACTACAATAACAATGAGGTGAAGATTTATAAGATGCTGTTGGACGATGCTGCTGCACCACACACTGTGATCAGTCACATACCAATTAGGGAGAGATCTGTGGATTGTGATGCTTCACCTTTGATCTACTAATGTGAGTTATGGAGGATGCATGTGTGCTGCATCATGCCAAACACAGAGAATATATCTCTCTGCAGACTTTTTATTGTCACTGTTTTAAGTTGCCAGATTGTGAGCAGCTTTCCCCTTTGAAACTATGCTTTGCTCAAAGTGCCGGAGTGCTGCATTCATCTTTGCACACACCTCAATTACATCCCACTGATAGCCTTAAAACTGAAGAGGAGCTCAGGAATGCTCTGACGAGACAACTGCCAAGCATCACCACACAACACCTACAGCACCCAATGGGGGGGGTTGGAATGGGATGATCATCAGTATGTTTGCAGAACAAACCGGGAGAGAGGACAAGAAGGAGGAGGGAATAATATGTGGCACCACTCTGAGAGCTGAGCCCTCCACCACGGCGCTTTTGTTGCCAGATCACAACCAGATGTGCCAAGTGTGTCCAAACAGGAATGACTGTGCGAAGGCAATTTTCAGCAATTTGTCAGATTTTAGAGGCCCACACCCCCTCCACTTCACCACCCACCACCCCCATCCCTCCTGAAAAACAAACGCTAGAAGAGCACAGCAATAATCCCTCGAATGCTTACTCGGATCTTTCCCTGCAGCAAAGTCCTGCGATGAGAGATATACGTCTGATCGCAGAGGGGCAAGACGAGGCCTGCAGTTCTGACAAATAAGCACCCACCTAACTTTCATGTATCAGCTTTACTGATCCATATATGCAGCACTTTTATTTACTCTATGCTTGCGGAACCAAAATCCCTGACAACATTCACACGCCCTAAATCCATCATCCCAACTCACTGCGGACAATGCAGCGAGAACAAAGGGAGACAAAAATTGCTAATCCCTCTCTAGACACCTAATAAATTACAGCTTCACTCATAGGATTATGCAGCCAGTATAGACTCATGGTGTGGTACTAGCTGGATTTCCAGAATGTGCCAATCAATGCTTTAAGGAAGAACTCCATTGATTTCCCACTGTCTGTTTACAGGTTTTGGGGTTTTATGGGACAAACTGAAAATATGAAGAAGTGATCTAAGATCTAAGACCTGTTATTGGACAGATGAAGAGGGTAAGGTTTTAACAGATATTATTCTGCACAGCTAACAGTTGTGTTGTGGCTGATAGGATCCCATTAGGAATAACATCATTTTCAATGGTCTTAAAGAGAATAAAGAGTGTCCCACACTAAGGGATAATCTGGCACTTCCGACAGTCATGGCTGCCTTCCGATTTTAGGCTGATAAGAGCAGTCTGAGGGGTTCAATCATAAGAATAAACATGTTTGATATTTGTGACTGAACAGTGATTGGGGCATGAGCAGAACCCCATAATAACACATTTTTTAGCGCAAAACATCGCACACAACAGCTATTAACCGAAGATGCCGTCACTCTGTCTGTTTATATTCTGAAGTCCTGCGTCTGTCTGTGCTTTCTCAGGATTCGAAAATTGGCAATCGGTTACAAAGTTTGTTGTGTCTGTGATCTCCCACCTTTTTAAATTCAAGATTTGAAAATGCTCTAGTGTGAGACATGCAGGGCTGGAGTTTTCAAACTACAATGAAGCCAGCTGAGTTTTTCTGTCAGTTTTTTGGGGGGCTCATAGTGTCAATGTAGCCTGACACTGTCCATTGTAAGTTAGTGTAATTTTAAATCATTAGCTCTTGAACACTTATTCTATACTGAGGTAAAGAAAGTAGTGTTTGTGGACTCTACTCTATCCAGGCCTATTTTATGAGAAATTGAAGGCAGTGTCTGATCTTTCAGGCAGCATGAAATGTGTCAGCTCAAGAGATTGAAAAATGGAAGGTTAGAGGTGAGTGGCGGGGAGAGATGTACAAAGATGCAGCTCATTTCCTCCATGTGCAACACGGTCCCTGCCTCTCACCTGCACAGAGGACATTATTAACCCAGTTATCAGCCTCCTCAGGTCTGCTGCTCGACTCTTTCTCTCTCCATCAGGGCAAATCTGAAGACACCACTGTGGTGTCCTTGCATGTCATGGCAGGTAAAGCAAATAATCTACTGATGAAAGTCACAACTGTGTTTTTGGCTCAGGGTCATGACAAACCAGAAGCATCAGGCTGCAATGATTCTGTTTAGTGCAGCGAGAAAACACATGACACTCTTGAACGCTAATAAGCAAACACGTGGAGGTGGATGGAAGCTCCTACAGCTACACCTCTCGTCGAGTCAAATGTGGAACCAGTTGTTTTGTTGTGAAGCTAAATTTGCCAAAAATGACGGGAAATCCCTCCCAACTAATCGTATCTCTGTCTCTCTTTTCCACGAGTTGAGTCACACGTTAGGAAGGCAACACGTTTGAATCCTGGGGGCCAATGAAAGGGACAATTGTGGGAGGGTTTGCATAACGTTGCTGTCAGTCATGTGTCTTGTTACTCCATGCAAGAGCTCAAATTCACCACAAATGGCTGTTTTAATTTGTTGCCTCATTGCTCTGGAATCCGGGATAAATTGCCGCCGTGGTTCATCTTGCTCACAAAATGTGTACGGCCTTGCCTGGAAAGTCAGCGAGTGTTTACCATATTTATCATTAGAGTTTGTTGTTCTAGAGACAATTTTGCACATGTTTCAAGGAACAAGGAACGTTGAACGCCACCTCGCCACATTTCTGCATAATTGCATTTGCAACATAAATGGAAAACTAACTCTATGTAATTAAATCAGTACATGAATATATTGTTATGGTGTTATAATAATGGAAACGGCTGTTAAGTTACAGTTTTGACTGCTTGGTGTGTGTGTGTGTGTGTGTGTGTCTAGTATTACAGCTGGAAGATGGACAGCAGCATTGGATTTTCCTTACAGGAATCTGTGTGGGTGTGAGAATGGGTGCACATGAGCATACTGCACTTGTTTTTAAAAAAGATAGATGTCTTTTCTCTGTGTGTGTGTGTGTGTGTGTGTGTGGTGCTCGCATATGTTTGCATGTTGTGTCATGAAGGAATAATTCTCTTCTCTCTTTTCGTTTTTTTGATGGACAGGCGCACTGTGTGCTGGCATGTGTGGTGTGCAGGCCAGACACTGGCACAATATTTAAAATAATAGCCTGGAGTCAGAGTGTTTGTGTACAGTACGCATCAGTTGACTTAACTGTGGAAATATCTCCCTCCCTCTCTCTCTCTCTCTCTCTCTCTCTCTCTCTCTCTCTCTCCCTCTCTCCCTCTCTCTCTCTATGTCTGTGTGTCCATAGAAGAGAAATTCTGCATCTTATAGTGTCAGCTATGTATGTGAGCATGCCGTGACAAGCATTTAAATGTGCTTCTATCTATGAGTCCTGATTTGACACCATGATGTGTGTGTGTGTGTGTGTGTGTGTGTGTCTTTACTCTTTTCTTTAGTACCTTGTCTGGTACAAAAACTGACCTTGTCAGAACCAGGTCCGAAGCCCAGTCCTAATGAGGCAGAACCTAATTTCATGAGCCTCTGGTTAAGGTTAAAGGTAACGTGTGACTTGTGGTTAGGTTAAAGTCAGGATTAGGTGTTCACTGGTTACGGTTAAGGTCGAGGGCGAATGCTTGGAACTCACTGAAGTGTCCTAACAAGAATAGCTCCTCAAGCCTGTGTGTGTGTGTGTGTGTGTGTGTCAGTATATGATGTTCAGAGAATGTGCATTAGAGCAGGCGTTGTGTGTTTGTATATACAGACACGCAGCAGCTGCTGGATGCCACCTGTGGCCGATCCCTCCCTCAGGACTATTGTGGCTCCAAATAGTCCCTGTGGGCTCACAGGGACTCAGCCTGAGGATATCAGAGATGGATCCCTTTGTTCTTTGTCTACCCTCTTCAACTATTGCATTATTATTTTTGCAAGAGCTATTCCCTACTATTTACTTACTTTCCACTATCTCTCCATTTTTTTACATTCTTGTAGGATTGTCTCATTTTAGCGTGACTGGCTGACAGATGTCCGTCATCTCCATCGTTTACCTCCACCCGCCCCGCTACGGCTCCAGGCCCCACAGCACAGGAACAGGAACTTGGCAATAATCCCTCTGTGAAAAACAAAATGGACACCCACATTTGGGGGGGGGGTGGAAGAACGAAAATGTTCCTGATGTTTAAAAAGTCACTGTTTTCTCACACAACATGCCTGAATAATAAACAGAGTCACCATAAACCATTCTATCAGCACTCAAAAAGCTGTTTATAATCAGTTTGTTCACTGTTTTAATTCACTCTCCTCTCATTGGCTTGTATTTAAGTCTTATAAATACAACATAATCAGGAACGTTCTCAACGTTAATGTGCCTAATAAAGCAATTTTGTGCCTCATGAGTATGTTTGTTGGCTACATTTTTATTCATTATTCTCCTGACTTAATTTCCGACCAAACAGCAGATAGTCACAGCCCATAATGTTTAGAAGAGATTACTAATAACCTGTAATTGCTCTCATGTTAGGGAGGAGGAGCAGAGAGGAGAGGAGAGAAATTACTTTAATCCTGAAAGACAAACATGTATTTTTTTTTCCCCCTAAAAGAACAATGTGGTTCGTGTGATATCTTTGTTTTCTCTTCATTTGGTAAACAGATAAGAATAAGAATAATGATAAGCAATTGTTAAACACGTAAAATCGGTCTTGTTGAGTTAGTCAGTTATTAGTGAGGTAATAAATCATTGATCTGGTATTTTGAGAATGATATACACTAAAATGTCTGTATTACTCCTTTAATGTGTCTTACTCACCAGTATCATAACACATGATACATTTCCATTGTCATTTTTCCAGAGCTGAAATTGCAGACAGGTTGGAGAACGTATGTGTTAGTCATTTGGAAACTTAGTTTGGGGGGTTACCAGTGTCATATCCCACAATGCAACGCTGAATTCCTTTAACATGTGGTGAGTCAGGAAAGGGGTGGTTGACCTATGCCTTCCCATGAGCCCCCTGGGAAAAGCTTTGCTCCGTTGCTCAGAAAATCTAGGATCACTGCACAAACTGCTGTGCTGGTTGTGACTGGAATTCTAATCACTTTATTCTCCTTATTTCCTCTCGTTGTTTCTTTTCCCTCTTTCCCCTTCTTTCACCACTGTACCTTGTTCTTATTTATGCCTCCTTTTTTTTCCATCGTGTGTCTGTTTTAGTCCTCTTAGTATTCAGTTTAACATCAGCTCTGCACATGCAAGCCATTATCATAGGTAGAGGAGGGAGAAAGTAGAGGGAGATGAAGGTGAAACGTGTTGCTCGACTTCATTCTGTTTCCTGTAAAACATTTGATCATTCTGTGGCTTCCCAGCATTGGATTATTCTCAATGTGTGCATTTTCCAATCAGAAACAATGAATAATGTCAGGATTGGATGTAGTTTTAATTATGCAACCTATCTTCATCTGAAAGTCACAGTGGTGGCATCATCCAGATAGATACACAAAACAACTATACTTGACAATACTACACTTTATAAAAGAGTATATCCTTCTTCAGACAGCCTCACAAATAACCTCATAACACTGTGAGTTACAACTCTACAGGTGCATTAATCAAAGCCAGTGGATCTCTAATTAGTGCAACAGCTTTTATCAAAGGACCTTGGTAACGGATCCAAAGGTCTCTTAGATGTCACTGAGGCCTTGAGGCGTAAGGAGGCTGGGACAGGGGGGGGTTTGGGTCAGGGTCATGAGAGGCATGTGTCCCGATGGCTTCGTTGTGCCTGTGAAAGGGGCTGTTTTCTGGCGATGAGGAGTGACTGTGCTCTGTGGTGGGGAAATGTTGGAGGGGAAGCAACTAGTGGGGAGCAGGGATGGTAGAATGGGACGAAGACAGCTGCGCAGGGGTGAATAGGAGGTCTCTTTGTGTTCTGCCAACAAAAATCTGTGACCAATTATCTGTGTCTGTCTCTCAAGGGGGAATTCTTGGACATGGGTGTATAGAGAGGATGCATGTGGGGCAGCTATAGGACAGAGAGAGAAAGAGCTGGGACGCACTGTGCTGCCGCCGAGCAGGGAGCTGCATTTGTTAGCGTCAGATCCAGTCTTTTTCTTTGGAATGGAAATTTTCTGAGGAATTCCAGTGAACATATAGCAACAATACCTGTATAATAGCTTGCCATTAAACAAAAAAAACAAACATAATACTTGAGAAAATTTAATTCAGCAAAACCAGCCAAAGGTTGACCCGTTAAGAATGTTATTTAGCATCTCTTTAGAGTCTATTTTAAGCACAGGAAAATAACAATTTGTCCCACAATTGCTGAATTACGCCTGCCTGTGCCTCACCCCCACTTACACCAGTGAGCTTCCTATTTGTGTGGTTAGATTTCCAGCTATGTGAAAAGTGTGTCCTACAGAGAGTCGGGGAAAGTGGTTGAGAGAAGGGAAGTTGGGCCCATGGATGGCTTGTAAGCCATGTGTTAGACATTAAAGAGCTAATTACAGTTTTAAAAGCCCCGTGTTTACCGCTGAGAAAAGCCTTGTTAGGTATATTTTACTGTCTCCCCTGAAATTATTCATCCTTGACAAGCTTAATTGACATTATCGTAATTACAAATGTGGTTGCTTCTTAATCAGGCTGCCGTTTTTTAAGTGTCTGCAGCGGATGTTAGTAAGGCTCAACCGGTCCTCGCTGACCATTCATCAGAACAGGAAAACAGAGTCGCTGTCTTCTTGTAATGGCACATGTGAAAGGAAAACTAACAGTAAGTTTATATGGGTGTGTCTATATTGTTGACATTCATCATTTATTGTTGACAGTTGAGAGGAATGGGCACAGGTAGTAAATATGAAGTGTTTCTCTTGCTGATGCCTGTGGATTTAAGTCTGAAACAGTGCTGCACTGTGTTTGTAAGAAGAGGATAAAGGCTCTGGTGTGTTATCCGTACGTATAGAAAGGGTATAGAATAACTCTGCTGCCGCTGACCCCGTGACCACCCACCACCCCCCTCCTCCCCCGAACCCACATGGTTGCCAATAGCGATGACTCCGGTTGATCTTCACCTGTCAAAGCAAAGCTCTGACTAAATAGTTGCAGCTTGAGGAGGGGGAAGGAAAACAAGAGGGAAAGAACAAACAAGTGGCTTTGTGTGTGTGTGCCTTATTTTCTCACAGGAAGAAGTTTTAAACTCATTCTTACAAAGAGCTGTGAACACATGCATCTTCTCCGAAAGTTGTGAACACAATTTCAAATGCATATTCCTCAGTGTTTGAGTTGTGATTGATTAGCTGACATCCACAGTTTCCATGGTGGTGGGCAAGTATGATTTATTCCTACAGCAAACCTTCACTGAGCTTTCGACGCAACAGTGGCGCAACTGTTTACAGTGCAGCCAAACAAACAGTTTGTTGGTGAGCAATAATTGGAGCACAAGTTTTCCAAACAACAGCTGAGCACAGTGTAGATACGACCCTGGTTGTGGACTGTGTGAACTAACACCTCACCGTGTCTTAGTCTGCTGTCCATCCTGACAAAAACACATTGTCTGGATACATTTTTATCCTTTTTGATTAAAGAAAATAAACTGTGAATGGTTGTTTGTCTCTATATGTGGCCCTGCGATGGACTGGTGACCTGTCCAGGGTGTACCCAGCTGTTCACTGGCACCAGCAGCCCTGCGACCTTCCTGAATCAAAAGATGGTACCTCGTCTTTATAGAGTGTCAACATCAGTGTTTGGTTTGCATTTGCAGAAACACTCAACAACTCTAACAGAAATGAAATAAAGCAAGAGTCAAATCTGAGGCTGATAAATAATTGGATCTTGGTTTAAAATGTTTGGTTCAAGCTGAAGAAAAATGTTTTTTGCACTTACAGAGGTAATACCTTGTTGTAAACACAGTACAATGAATGGCTATTGCTTATAAAAGGCCAGCCACATTAAGAATCAAACATTGAGTTTAACTTCATTAAAAGCCTTCATTGATTATTACTTTAAAATGTCTGATTGTTTTTTTCGTCACAAGAATTAACTCAAAAGTCTTGACAAACACCTTCTCTGCCTGCAGCCATTTGAAAAAAAAAAAAGAAAGAGAGAAAATGCAACAAGTCCCAATCAATCAATCATCAGGCAGCAGGAGGCTGGCATTGTTTTGCATTTCTTCAGTTTGTTTCTTCCTGAGGTTTTTCTTCCCTTGATAGGAGGTGCCGCGAGCATGCCAACAGTTGAAAGAAGAGCCACATTCTTTCAGTACCTTTCCTCACCTTGAACTCTTTTTCAAACATGAAGTAGACACAACCGACCACATACAGGGTGAGAGATTCCCTTACTGCCAAATGCATAGTCTTAAAGTAAAGTCAAGTAAAGTAAAGTAAAGTATATTCTCCTTTGCTAACCTCATGTGGTCCCTGATGTGTACCCGGGATGAACATGCGACGTTCCAAATGCACTGGAAATAAACAAGTCAGATAAAGAAGAAAGCAAGAAAATGGAGCTCGCTCAGTAACAATGTTATAGTCGTTACTATTTTGTATCGTTAACTTCAGTCCTTCATTCAAAAAAATATGGATTGCTGTCCTATCTGTAAAAGTAAGGTTCAGCAAAACATTCATGGCTGGCGGCGGTGCTAACAGCAAGAAGATGAAATAACATAAAAGCGTTGCACTGGAAATTGCACTGAAATTAGCACCACTTTCAGAAATGAAGCTGACAAAGAAGAAACGTGTTCCCACTCATGCAGATTGAAACAGAAGCTGATAAAAGCCCGTGTGCATTGCAGAGTCATTTGTCCCGGGGCTGAATGCTGACTGAACACATGTCTCACTTATTAAAAAAAAGCATTTAAACCAGGATTAAACAGGTTTTCTGACCAGTGAGAAGCAATGTGGGCTATTTTATTGGCTTTTTTGTTCAACAGTTACTCATTTCATGTGGTTTCTGTCCCAGTGAAAGTACAACAAAAAGGCTTCGTCTTTATTGAGGTAGCAAACTTGATTGAGGCCGTTTGACTTAAAGAGAGAAGCCTCCTGATTAAAAAAAATGGGGAAAGGTAGTCTTCAGTTCTGCTTGACTAACATCTGACCCCCTCCTCCTCTTTCTCTCTGAGAAAGAAGGGAGTCACACATTCCAGCAAGTGTATCCCCCTCCTCTGCGATCTCTTTAGAATTAAAAGACAAATTTGGCCGTTGATCCATTCCCCTGAAATTCTATTTGTCTTGTATCAGGGTTAAGAAAATAACCTCATGTCTTTACCTAAGCATGGGTCCGGGTAAGCAGAGGGTGGGGGTGGAGGCTATGCATTCAACCACGGGTCATTGTTACAGTAGAAAGTAGCATGGGGGTGATCACAATGGGGCTGTGGGGCAAACAGAGTGTCTTCTTCTCCTCTCTGGCTTTGCTCACAGTAAGAGATCTGCAGGATACCTTTTTTTGCCAAAGCTGTGGGGGATGAATGTGGAAATTGAGGCTACCTGTTGCATGAAACAGCTCAGGCATTATGCATGCTGCTGGCCTGCCACCCTCAGGGGAGGGAGAGTGCAGGCTGCTGATGGAGACTTGGCTGTGGAGCCAAAAGCACATCTGGTACTTGTTGTGAGGACTTACTTTTTTTTGTCTTATAAGTGCAGATGGTTGTGAAAAAAGAAAAAAATCCCCTTTCAATTCCACAAAAAAATAAAACCAAAAAATAAAACCGTAGGGGAATTTTGACCTTCCCTTCAGGGTTTTATTCTTGCTTGTTCAGATCCTAAGCTGTTCCTGGACACCGAGAACCTGTATGGATGTGAGGATAGATACATCTGTAGGGCTACTTAAGTCTGTGGAATAAAAATGTGTGGGAGTAACAGAACCACACTCAGCCAATTGTTCTCTAAAAAGGTTATGTAATGAGCCCCAAACAGGTGATGTATGTGTGGGCAGGGGAACCAGGCTGTGGCCTGACTCCTGTTGACTTTGGCCTGGTTCTTCTGCAGGACCGACATGAGCCTGTGTGCAGGCCTCTCACCTCTTCTTCAGCCCACTCCATTGCTCTCTCGCATGTATGGCATGCTTGAAACAAACAACACCGAAAACGTATTCTAAACTAATACAAAAAAAAAGTACAATTAAGGTTTGTGAAAGGACTGTGACATGAAGCAGAGCACATAGGCGAGAACAAACAACCCGACTCGCTTGCCTCTGCACAAGACTACGGCACATGGAGCTTTTCTGGCAGCGCCCAGTGTCTGTTGACTCACTGAGTTGCACCTTGCCAGCTATTCATACTTTCCTCCTACTCTCATTTTATTCCTCTAGCAAATCAGTTAGTCAGCTTACCAGGCCATCGGCCAGCCAGCAGCCAGAAACACAGATAGGAAAATCTATCTGATAAGCAATCTGCTCTTTACTTTCTTTGGGCTTTGTTTGCTTTGATTGTGCACAAAGATGAGGCGAAAAGAAATATGAAACCTTTATCTGTTCAGATAAGTGTGTTTGAGTCACAGTATGACTAGTTATACTGTGTATATATAAGAGTAATGTCTTCAAACATCTCTGCAGCTGTTTTATTGTTATTACACTTAAAAAAGTACATGATTTATTCCAACATGGGTTTCATAGTTACAGTATTATCATCTATATCCAACTATTCATCCATTGAGGCTTTAGTGCATCAATTTATCCTAAAACCTCATAGAAAAACTTAAATCTATACAAATGCAACACAGTGAAAGTGATTTTTCTCTCGTTGCCTGTTGTTTTGTGTTTATTTCTTTGTTATGCATTGTGCTTTGAGACATTGCAAATGGAGATATTCTGGCAAAAAAAAGATAATTTTGACATTTATTGATAATAAGAATATGTATCTCGATCATATCTATCTATATATCCAACTATCCATTCATTCCAGTCAGCACCTGAAGAAGAGTCATGGGAAATTGTTTGGGAGGGTTGCCAAATATGGTTTCAGGACTTCTTTCCAGCCTAATGAATATGTTTTCAATAACACATGCATTAAATGTTAAGATGTGATTCATTTGTCACTTAAATAAAACAATTGAGAGGTGATAATCTATACCGCTTTGCCTTTGAGGGTTGGGGACGAGATGGAGCCAAACGTCTTTTATGTCACTTATGATAAAGTCATTTATAAGATCAAGGAACATTTTGACATTGCAGCAACAGGTGAACACAATATCTTACACAAGCATTCAGACATCTAGAGAGAATAGACAGATTGTAAACTATCCAGATTCTATAAACTGCTCATGCGATTTCAGGAGTTATAGCTTTAGGCAACTGGACGTGCTTAGGTTAAGTTGAAGTCTTCACCTTGAGAGAAACCTTGGCAAAAAGGCAGCATTTACGACCATTATCACACAGAAATAAAACCTAATACCCAGTCAGTATATGATAAAACATAATTAAAGATGGTGTTTGATTTGAATTTCCACCCAAATTTTTCCTCAACAAACTAAAACTGTAGTCTTTGGTTATGACCTAACACTGAGTCCATGTCTGTGCACACAACTCATGGAAAACCTGACCACGATGATGATGATGATGAAGATTGTAGAGAAGTTGATGAAAAGTTTGCTAATCCTTTCCCCCTGAAGAAAGGTGGAAGAGCAGAGATGGGATCTCCCCCCACTGTCCCAGTCCCAGACTGATGCCCCTGTCTGGAATGCAATCTGCTTGCCATCTGCAGGCTCCATGGCTCTGTTTGATATTCAAACAAACACCTGTCAAAAGTCCATGTCTCATAACACATAGCTCTTGGAAATTGGCAAAAATCTCAACGTCTTCCTTTCACCAAAAGCAAAGGGGAAGAAGAGCAAATGTGGGTTTTTATTCCAACCATCTGTGCATGTGTTAAATATAGATTTTTATGGAGGGCTCGACGGACGAGTTCTACTTTCCACTCAAAATGTCAAAGAATAATAGGCCATTCAAGGTGCTACATTCGGCGAGGTGTTTGCACAATAAATTATTTCAAATTCAATTTTTCTTTCCCCCCTAACATCAGCTGGCACTGCTGATTGAACAGTGGGTGTGTGGTTGTAATGCCAAGAGCTTTAGAGGATGTTCTCAGATGGAGGAATAGTCATGGAGCCTTTGTATAAAGTCTATCCATGTCCCCCATTCATCCTCCTCCTACACCCTGCTGTTTTCCACATCTCTCTCTCTCTCTCTCTCTCTCACTCTCTCTCTCTCACAGTGAGATGAAGGGTCTGCTGTAGGATGACAGGGTGCTGCTTGGCAGGCATCCAGGCCCCACATCTGTCTGACTGCTGTTCCTCTCTTTCTTTTCCCCCCAACAGCCCCCAACAGTATTGGTTCAGTTGTCAGCCCATTTCAGGGTCTGTCTCAAGGTCTGCAGATGTGTTTCTCAGAGCAGCAATGATGGACTCTCTCAGAGATCTCGAGTGTGAGTGACTAATGGCGCAGAGACATCTCTGAGGGCATTGAGGAATGGATTTATCCAGTGTCATTTATCACTCCGCCTGTCAGTGCCAATATTAGTGGCTGATAGAAAGCACACATTCACCTTTGAGTGCAACCGACTCAGTTCCTTCACAAAACTCGGGGTTAAAGCCTGCAATGAATCATGGCATAAAGTATTTATAGAACATTTGAAAGAGATATTTAAATATCAAACGCACATTCAGATAGCAGGAACAGATTAAAGCACACAGAACACATGTTCCTGCTCAATTCTGAACTTTAGGTTGATGATAAAGAACATTTATTCTGGTCAGAAAACATAAACACATGTAGAGTAAATGAACAAGTTCAAGTTCAACTGATTCTCACATTTCAGTGACTGTCAGTGTTGTTACTCAGAGAGTGTAATATGTTACTTATTATATATTACTTCTTTAAAATGTTATAATATTATTTTCCTTATAAGTTTCCCCACACATCTACAGGACACAAAAATAATCACCATCTAGTAATGCAGTAACTCTGTGTTACGTTGCATAATTGTAAAATTATTACTGTTTGTTTTATTGTTGTCCTTTACACTACTGAGTAACACATAACTGCCCAAAACTGTTGACTGTCACTCAAACAGATCTTTGTCATCTTTGGCTTTTAGGATTTTATTGCATGCAGAATCATCCTCCTTTGAGTGCAACCTTGAATGAGTCACTTTAAGTTCAAATTCATCATAAAAAAACATAAAAACTACTTTTCTAAGCTGAAAAAAATGGCTGTGAAGAAATGAACAGGCACTGCATGATTTTGTCAGACTGCTGTGTTTTTGAGTTGTCCTGGTTCTTGTCTCTGCAGGTATGTGGGCGGAGTTAATTAACTTAACGGGGAGCACCTGGCCACTCTCCCTGTTTTCCTTAAAAGCTGGCAGTCACACTCCTCACACTCTCTCTGATCATCAGCCTCTCAGCACTAGACTTAATCCTCTGTTAGCGCAGACAGTTTGTTGGTTGTGTTCCTTGTTATTTTTTTGGTGTTACTTTGATATTATTTGTTAAAGTCTGGGTTGTGACGATCATTTAAATGTTCAGTAAAAATGTTAAAATTGTGGTGCAAACTGCAAAGGCATCTGAGGTGCTGAAACAGAAGGCAGTTTCTTTTGTAAGAGGAGTAAGACTGATTAAAAGACTGATAAGAAGAATAAAACGCCTGCTTCCATGCACAGTTAAGTTGAATTGTAGTGTAGCTCGACTTAACAAAGGCGGTAGCTCCCCTTGTACCACAATACTAGCACTGCACTAAATGGCAATATGACCCAATTTCAGCTTGTTATGTGAGGCATTTTCCACATTTTCACAGACAGCAGCATGTCAAACACCAGTCATTTTACCATCCATGAACTTTAAATTATTCAATTCTTTGACCTGAGAACAAACTCCTCCATGCTTATCTTTTCTTTGTACCACTCCTTCCATTTCTGGGTCAAAACCCAGGGGGTGGGAACTGTGACGCATTTGCAGAGCATGTATGCATTCAATAGGATTTTGATTCTGAACCAAAGTATCTGGGTGTGGTCGTAATGCTAGTAAGTTAAATTTCAATCTGAAAAATGTGTTTACATGAACTTTAAAAGTCTGCATTTAGTTGGACTGACACAATAATTCCGCTTTTTTTCCCTGATGTCATGAAAACATACTAAATGAAGCAGAAATAAGCACAGCTGAGTGAATCACAACAACACAAGCTCTGGGTTTTATGTGATATGTTCTAACTGAGGAGGAGGGTGTGGGTCGGGGGTGTGCACTGGGAGAGGGAGAGAAAGGTAAAAAAGGAACTGACAATTAGGGACAACTAATCACTGAATGTGTAGCCAAGCGCATCCCCCCACGCTGGTGCCAGTGCGTGCACTGTGCTTGAACCTGCGCTGAATGCCAACGGCAGACAATTATAAACCCGAAGGGCAGGCCTCCTCTGTGCAGAGGGAGGGATGGAGCCTCAGCCAAGCCTGAACTCCTGACCTTCTTCACACACCAAGCGTCTGTTGTGGACTCTGGGAGGTGCAAGATGGGTCACAGCAAGCCGTGAGGCAACTGGGAGAGAACGCAAGAGGGCAGAGGGAGGGGGAGATTTAAATGGTGGAGAAGTAAAGCATGGGGTGCGATAGAAGGAAGGGGGGAGGGGGATGAGGGACAATGAGGGAGGGAGGAGGAGGTGCACACTGGAGGGTCACTTTTGTGAAATATTCCTTGGTGAGGGCTCCCGACCAATCAGAGGAGGAGAAAGAATCACTTGACGAATCACAGTGAAAACCACGGCGAGAGAAATCCCTTTTGTTATGCCTGTTTGGTTATCTCTTCTCCATTCATCAGCATTCATTAGGTGGGGAAGTGAAGTCTGTTCAATTCTTTTGTATGCAAAGACGGCCTTTTGTCCCAGCTTCATCATCTTTAAAGATTCTTTCACTATCATCTCATTGTCACACTTATCAACAGTTAATTATTTAAATCCTCAATTGCTAATGCTTTTAAAGCCCTGATCTCACTTATTAGCAACCCATGAAAAAGGGGGTCAGGGTGTTCAGGTCTACAGTTTGTAGCAGAGTACATTTAATCCATTTATTTCTAAAAACCCTCTGGGCCTGGCCAGCCCAAGCAAGACAGTAATAAACACGACCAATGGTTTCATTCATACCACATGAGATGATTTGCTGCCCAGAGATGATAACCAGAGGTTAGCAAGTGAGTCATGAGTGAAACAATCTGAGTGAAAGTGCAGGTAAAATTCCAAGTTACACTACGACAACAGTGATTTAGGGGCTGAGTGTTGATGAGAGGGCCGACCTGTAAAAACATGTGCAACATGTAAAAAAGACACAATCAGATTTCTTTGTCCCGTTTTGGTAATACTCAACATGTCCTACATATGGCTGGACCAGTCTCTAGACCAATCTGTTATTCACTAACTCTATCACGCTCTCAAAAAACAAATAACCCCAAAATTGTGGACAGAAAATAGTATAATTGCTCTTTTGTCAATAACTATTGGTGAACAATTGATAACACATTGTTCGGTATGTAGTGTTGTGAGTGCATTCATGCCACTTATGCCGATATAAATCAAAACATCTCACTTATATGTCTACTTTACACTCTATTTGTCACGATGTGTCCACTTCCTCTATCTGATGTGTACATTTAAAGTCCTACTGCTGTTTACATCATGTTTGACTTCAGAGAGTGACAAATCCTTCTCATGCCATTCTTGTCATTATCCCTAAAAATAATACTTCGAATCCCCCAGAAATAGGGGATTAATAAGTCTTGACTAGAGTTCTAATCTCAATTTTCCCATCGTCTCTGTGAAGTCAAAAATGTCGACAGACCACCTCGGCTCATCTGGCCTCCTGCTCTCATCATGAGGATCTCTCGCTTTGCACTTTGCCAATTTCCCATGATTGAATGTAATTGGGACCAGATAACCCCCTCTCCCTCTCCCTCTCTCTTTCTCTCTCTCCTCAGGAGTCTTTGATCACTTCTGACCTGGCTCCAGCTCAGCTCTGACACACTGGCAACTATTTCTTGGGTGGTTTGTGATTACTCACAGACAGACAACGAAATATATTGAGTATTGATGTGTGAGCCTCGAATTCCAGCACGCTACATGAAATATTACAAATGTATTCTTGAGGATTGTTAGCATTTGTGCGCTGTGCTATCTCCCCCGCCGCGAATACATCTGTGAGATAAAACAGTGTGAGTTATTTGTGCAGAGTTGTTTATGCATGTGTGCATGCATTTCATGAGTGATTGTCTCGAGGGAATAGAACAAGATGTGCACAAAGATTCCCAAATTCGATTCAGGAGATTTGTAAATCCTGTGCAAATTACTGTTGCCTCTTTCTTTTCTCCCCGCCGTTCTCCTCTTTGAAACTCGTCTTCTGAGGCAATCACTCCCAGATGGAGAATATTAGATGTAATCACTTCCATTTGCCGGCTCTTTTACTCTCACTGCGAGGTGACATGCCGTCTCCCTCTGACATCTCCTCACAATGGACAATTACCCAGTGCTCATCAATCACTTTCTGTGAAGAACTCTGACACCCAAAATCTGGGAGAAATCATCTCACTTGATAACCCAGAGAACTCTACAAATCTGCTTGCGTGTACAAAAGGTGTAGATTCTCTCCATTGTGTCCACGTCAGTGCTATTCTGCTCACTTCTAAAGTGTCAAGAGCTAAGTTTCATTAGACGTTTGCACGTAGTGTCGAACACATACATACTGGAGGAGTTGCTTTTGATCTGCTTGATATAAACACGGTGTCAAGGGTTTTGGCAAGGCTTTAAACACAGTGAGCTTACAGCCAGTCTGCTGAGGGGAAGCTGTCTTTCAATCTGCCATTTTTAAAGGCTGGAGCTAACAGATGAAGAGGACAGACATATGGGATTAGAGGTGCCATCACTCTATCTTCAGACTATACATTTTTTCCTCTATCTTCCCTCATGTCAAATCCTCCTCCATCCCAGTTTTTTTAATTCATCCCTTTCTCCTCCCTGCTTTGTGCCTCTCTTGTCCAACCACCAACCTCCTGTCACATCCACCCTCACCTCCTACCTTCTCTCTCACTTTTTCTCCCTCTCTTCCCTCCATCCCTCATTCCCCGAGACAGACAATAAAGCAAGCACTCCATGGTTGACCTGCGTTTCACCCCTACCTCCGCACCATCACAAACCATAGACAGAGGGTGAGTTACAGCCTGAAATCCAGTGTGGTGCAGAAGTCAGTTCTGGATCCTGGGCCAGAACTTGTGTCCAATAGGTCTTTTAGTCCCCTGTGTTCTTTGTGGCTCTGCTCACAACTGATAGGGTCAAACAGACTCCAGACGAGGACACGCCAATCATGGTCCCACTGAAGGAAATTCCTATGGATTTGACAGTAATTGCATCTTTCCCAAAAATAAAAAATAAAACCCAAAAACGACAAAAGGGGCAAACAATGAAAAACAATGGAAACAGTCAAACCATACAAGAGTGACAAAAACATAGACCATAAAAATGGGAGCACACATCTGAGCACAATAGACACCAACAAAACACAAGATAGACACGCACTAGAAAAACGTACGTTAATGCAGCCTTTTTCAAACTATGGGGCGGGCCCCCCTGGGGGGGCGTGGAGACTTTCCGGGGGGGGGCACGAGTTCTGTTTTATTTTAAGTCCTAACTAAAGTTTAGCAGGCGGAACTTTTGGTCTCACTGTAACCCGGACTCATATAAGTGACGTACCATAACAAAATCTACACTGGTGACAGGATTTGAATAATAGAGGCAAAAAGAAAACTGTGCAATGTTTCAGAACAACTAGCCAACGTAAGCTGACGACTGAAACCCAAGACGAGAAAATGCCACCAACAACCTCTCTGTGTGTTGTGTCTCAAAACACACAAAGCACAGCAAATTATTGATATTGGTAAAGTATTCTTTGTTATGCAAATGTATTTATTGTTTAAAATGACACTATTATTTGCACATTTCATATTTTTGTTTGAAATTTGCTTTCTCACCAAGCAATATTGAGATTATTTGTGTTGCTAAAGATTATTATAAACAGATTATTGAAAGAAAAGTGAAACGTTTGTTCTAACATTGATTGAATAAATGTTATACTTGACACATTGTTACAATTTCGTGAGAGAAGGGGGCCCCCGAGAAATGTCTTCCTCTAAAGGGGGGCCCAACAGAAAAAGTTAGAGAACCACTGCGTTAATGGAAGGTCCTATCCAAACGGGTGGATCGTTGATGACTTTTTAAAAAAACAGAAACAGAAGCTGTTGTTCATCAAAATAACGGGAGTGTGGTCCATAATTTTGGAGACACTGCTACAAAGGCACAATCATCCTTTGTTCTTAGATTTGACCATGGGACATGAAGTAAGCAATGGACAGTCAGTACTTTTCAGACTACTTTTTCTTGTCTGAGTGTACAAGCACTAGTGGGGAGTTGATTTATTGAATGAAGTGTGTCGGCCCCTGCTCCACAGGTAGCAATAATTGTTAGCATGACAAGTGCCATTCTAAGTCTGAGCACAATATCAATCTTTACTGGCCTGAACTTCACCGTGTGCTTGACTCGGTTATCTTGTTCTTGGGGAATTTTGCTTTTAAGGTTTTAGAGAACAGGAGCGGAGCTGAAGAAGGCTCTACAGTCTGTTATTAGTTAAGTTGAAGGGAATTTATTTTAATAAAGGAGAGCCAAGGAGAACAGAGGCAACATCAAGCATGTACACGGCTTAACGGCACCTTCAGTTCTCAAGATGACACATACTGTATAATCATTTGGCTAATGACCTTAAGCATATTTATTAGAATCAGGAAGACATGGCTCTGATTCACTTTTTCTGAAGTCATGTAAATGTACTGTTTCATTCGCAAAGTCTTTTTGGATATGTATAGTTTAAGATGTGCCTGATCATGCAGGTGATTTTGCAATGAATATAGAATGACATAAATGGAGGAAAGGGGACATTTTGGTCTGACCCACCATGGCACTTCAACCAAAGTGTTTTTCCTTGAGAAAGAAGTAGAGAAAATTAAGACCCTCGTCTAATTAAACACATTCTCCTTTTTGCTTTTTGCATGACCTTTGTTTGACACTGCCTTATCACTGAATATTGCATCTGTCGTTTGGCGAGCAGAAATTATGGGTCATATGAATCAGAAATGACAGACAGGAGACTTTGTGCTCCTTTGCTTACTGGCAGCCCAGCCAGAGGAGGAGCACCTGCTTCCACATAAATCTTTAGATAAAAATGATATACTGTGGTTTGATCATATGTCTGGAAATGTGGTAATCTGAAACCTTGTGGACCTTTTATTTTGTTTTTCGTTATACTCCCACATCTCCCCAAGTTCCCATTTCAAGTTCCCCTTATTTAAAGAAATCCTAGATTTCAGGATTTTAAGCAGAGGCCAGAGTCACTTGTTTCTTCAACTGTTTTCATCCCAGTGTCCCAGGGTCCCAGGCTTGATGTGGAGGCCCAGCCAGCCTTAGGAATGGAACTACGAACCGTGACAGCTCATGTCATCTCTGTGCTCAGCTCCACTTACATGAATGTAAATAATGCCAGACTGGCTTTGTCCCACACCACCAGTACTACTCCCCCTCTTTAGCGAGGGCCAACAAACTTGCTTTTGCTGTGAATTAGATGAGAAAATTGACATCACTCTCTTGCCTATACAGTTTTCATCCTGGGTTTAAATAGGCGTTTGACCAGTGGGAATGTGTTTAATCAGCATTCACTCCTACTTCAAATGAGTGCAATGCACACAATTTGGTTTTAATCGGCTTCGGCAGTAATGTGCATTCATGGGAATTTAAGACCCGGGTGGGCACAGTCATCTCTTCTTCCTGTGCTTTTATTTTGGCAGTGAACCAAATTCCTGCCTCATTAATGTTTAAAAATCCGCCCTCTAACAGGAAAACAACACAGTTCCCCTGTATAGATGTATAAATCAGGCAACATGTCTGACAACTCCTCTCTTTGGCAACTGTTTTTCATCACAAACGTGAAGATGGTGAATAGATGTTGTGCCACAGGATGCCAATACAGACGGAGCCAGATTAACAGGAGAGCATTTTACAGGATCCCCAAAGATCCAGAGACGGGAGGGGTCAATCACTGCGATTAAACATGTTCCCAGTGAGGAGAAGACGACGGGGCAATGGGAAGCAACAAGCAAGCAATATTTTGTGGTTAACTCTTGGCAACTCATGGACTCAGACTAGATTTACAGAGAGCTAGTTTGCACTTTTCCACTATACAGTTGTAGCACAGCACGGTTTGACTCTACACGATTTGGGTCGTTTTCCATTCCTACAGTAGCACCTCAATGTGGGCGGAGTCGCCATACCACGGCTGCACGAAAATGCCACGATGTCGTTTTATACACGAGACACAAACGTGTGCAGAGCAGTTCTGTTTGGTGTACTGAATCATTAGGTCAGTACTTCCTGCATGACCGGAGCACAGACTCCGCCTGACACAGTCGATGAATTAAAATACTGTTGCTGTTGCTAAATACACCAGACTCCTCTGTTAAATATTGAGATTTTGGAAATTTCCTCGCTAAATGTTGGTGATTAATGATTAACCTGATGTTTTCAGGAGTCGAGCCATGCCATGGTATAACCCTATAACCCTTCCAGTGCCAACAACGCTATCTTTAGACGGTAGATTTCAGAGTTGACTGTTTGTCACAAAGCCAAATTGCATCCATTTGTTTCCCTCCAGGTTCTTGTAAACTTTCAGTGACTCTCTGGAGTAAGATGAATGGAAGTTAATCAGGATACAGCAGGCCTGGAATAATGTCCTCGAAGGCTGTTTCCAAACTCATAAAAAGCACACCAGGGGCAATATAAGATCATACTCAGTCTGTCAAGTTTTGAGATATATCAGTCAATCTCTGTGGATTAAAAGTATGTGTAAGTGAACACTGACAGGTTGAATCCAGCCCGTTCATTTTTGCTGCATCTTAGACTGCCATCACCTAGAAATCTCAGTATTTATAATGTTTCCCTTCTCCTTGTCTTGAAAATTAAATAAATGATCCCTGCATTAGAAATAAGCATATTTGCCAAAAGGCTTATCTTTTTCCTTTGGTGCAAGTTATATACTGTGATCTTGTTGGATATATTAAGCCTCTTCTTGACAAAAGCAAAATCCAATTCAACCCCTTCAAAATCTCCATCCCCAAGAATAAACCTACTTTAACAGGGGACCTTATCGCAGAGTAAAGAGGAGGCTATAGAGCAGGTCCCAGGAGGTCATAAATTGTCGAGGCAGACTCAGTTTGGACAGAGAAATGAGTGCGGGCAGAAGCTTCTTTAAAGAGTTTAGTCGAGTTCTCTGTTTCTCCCAGAGTTTAACCCCATCACCTCTTCTCATTGGCCACTCTTTTATTCAGTGGCCTGATTTATTGGGAGTTCACAAGGAATAAAAACAGCCTTGTCTGTGATAAACGACCCACGCTGTTGTCTTCATCAAGTGGTATATATGGTTTAAAAAGGGTGTGTATTAAGTGTATACATATATGCATTCATACATGCATTATATGTGTATATTTTACTTTCTTTTAGGTTTTAATGTCATTCATGTAATATTTTCATTAATTGTATTCCACTCTGTCTTATCAATGTAAATGAAGTTCGCCCCTCAATGATTTCTCAAGCACAAATAAAGGTTGTATGTATGTATATTAGTCATGAATATTATCAAAGAAATGAGTGCAAATGAATTCTGTGCTTGTACAAAGGAAACAAAAGCATCCTCAACGCATGGTAGAAATATTTTCATGAAAGTACTTTCACTATCTTTCAAGTTGTCCATCTTTTTTTCTTAGTCTTTCTTTGTCTCACCGGGGTCCCCCGAGATCCCCGCTTCTGCCCCTGGTTGCCCCAAAGCAACACAGCCCCTCTTCTCCCTGGATGAAATTCTTTGGAAAGTCATTTTATATCACCCTTTGACTGTGCATTGAACTGTAAAACCACCCCATTGGAAACAAAATAAAAGGATAGGAGAGGGACAGAAGGGGGGATGGGGCAAGGAGGAGAATTATAATTCTTTGCAGGCCTTTGGTATTAACCCAAACACCAGAGCTGTCAGCAGTTCAGAGAGGGAGGTGTGAGGGGCAAACATTCAGTGTTAATTGGCACTTTGTAAGCTCTGAGCCTTCCTTTTGTGAGGGAAGTGGAAGAGAGAGAGTGAGTGAGCAAGAGGGGGGAGGTTGTCCAGCAGAGGAGGGTGAGGGAGAGAGAGAGGCAGAGGGAGGCAGGCAGGGAGGGAGAGAGAGAGAGAGAGCTCTTGTTCTTGTAGGTTTGTTGGGCCTTGTTGAGTGTATTTACGGTTCACTTCTTATCCTTTGTTAATTGGGCTTTCTCTCCCCCAGTGGAAAGAAAAAGAATTCATGTAACCCCCGGCCTGCCACCCATGCTCTCTGTGACTCTCCCCACCAGCCTGAACAGCAAGAGAGGGATAAATAACAACAACATAACACATAACAAATGGACTGTGCTGCAAATGTCATTAAATACTGAAACACACAAACCTCTGTGTTAGATTCTATATGTTATCATATATGTATATATATATATATATATGTATATATATATATATATGTATATATATATATATATATATATATATATATACATATATGTACATATACATACACAGTAACCAAGGGCGCTTCTGTGTGGAGGTTGCATGTTCTCCCCATGTGCACGAGGTCCTTCGGCTTCCTCCCACAGTCCAAACACATGCAGATTAGCTTCTGAGTCTTACCTCCAACATGTTGATATCTAAAACATATGCTCTACACGTTTAAATGCTCCACAAACCTCTGTTAGACTCAATATTATATCATATCCAACAAAACAGTCACTGTGTCACTGCTTCACATTCATTTCTTGACGTTTCAAAAGTGTCATTCCATTAATAAATGTCTGCGTGTCCTCCTTAACTTTACTGAACACCCCTGAAGAACAGAAACAACAGACCAGCAGGTACAGGACGTCCTATTCATGGATCCTTTCCTGTTGCTGATGTGTTTGGTGTTATCTAAAATAATTAGAGAGAAGAGATTGGACATGCACACACACACACGGAAAGAGAGAGAGAGAGAGGGAGAGAGGGAGAGAGATTCTATGACAAAGAGTTAGGGGGTGGCTGGCATGAGGTTGGTGCACCGTGCTTCACAGAACTTCTTGCTGCTTTCTGTCTTTCCCTCTGTCTCACTGACTGATGTAAATAAAAATAGTGCCAGTATTGAAAGAACACAGGTGTCGACCATTGTCCTGCTCTGAATGGACCAGGGGGAAGGAGGTCAAGGGTCACAGGGCCACCATGGCCACCTCTCACACACACACACACACACTACGCTTTTTATTCCCACTGACACTCTTCAGTGTCACACTGCTCCTCCTCTGTCTCACTCCCTCTCTCCCGTTCACTCCTTTTGTTATCATAGCTCAATGTTTAGTAAAAACTTCTCAGAGGTCAAGCACAAGCTCGGCTTTCAGAAAGATTAACATTCTTCTTAAAATTAATTGGCTCACACGGCCATGCGGATCAATGGCTGGTTTCAACTTGAAGACACAATACATGGATGAAGAGTTGATCGTAGGTGGGCTAACATTTAGACGGCAATTTGTAATTAAAAAGCAGAATTAAGTTTATCTGTCTGAATTATATTATGTTCACTTATTTGTTTTATGTATGTATGTAAAAAGTGGACGCTGGTTGAAGCTAAACAGGCACTAAGAATATACTGAATAGCCAGCAGGGGGCGACTCTGCTGGTTGCAAAAAGAACACCATTTGAATGGACGTCTATGGGAAAATTAGCCTTCGTTTCACTTGATCAGTAAACATTTTTATTGTTCCCATCTATGTATGTTTCCATTAAGAGAAAAATAGATAAAAGCAAGGCTCATATAAGTGGATACCGATTTGATTGACGGCTGGTATCTTCCAATAGGAGCCTGGTTGCAGGTAACATCTTTGAACTTCTGGTTACCATGGTACCTGCCAAATCACAAATCTTGAGGCTTTAAAGTGATCTAAAGTCATAAAGAGAGAGTGAAGTGAAATCACCTTTTAAGCTGGTTTACCTCTTCTTCTTTTTCTTCTTTGTTTTCTTTTGGCTTCTCCCTTTCTTTCAGATCTTCTGCTTCCTTTAAGCTGGTTTACCTGTGTTAAAAAAAAATAGTATGTATACAATGGTGTATAATGGCATTGTGGGGTTTTTGACTTTCTTACCAAGCTCACTCTGTTATGTGTGGCTTGAATGCCACTTACTGTAGCTCAGCCAAAAGATTGCAGGGGAAAAACCTAATATAGGCTCTGTCAAATTCACCAAACAGCACTTGTGCGGTTCATTAATTATAACTTTATAATTGTTTGTTAAAGGAGGGTCATAAATAATAAGTAGTATGCCTGATATGATGCATGTAAGTGGTTGGCATTTACCGTATGCAGTGCTTTTTGACCACTTAAATTGTGTTACACTAGACATCATTCACACCCACTCGCATGCTGTCAGGAGCAATTTTGGGTTTAGAGTCTTGTTCAAAGGCACTTTGTCAGATATTGAAAAGCAAACCTTCTGTTTAGAAGACAACCTGCTCTATCTCCTGAGGGCACATCCACACTATTCCATTTTTGTCTAAAAACTCATAAATTCCCCTCATAAATAACCTGCTATCCACACTATGTTGGCATTTTAGAATCCCGGAAACAGAGATGTTTGAAGACACTTTTTTAAACTTGTATTTGCTTCCTGGTTGGCTCTCAAGCACAACCCCACGATCAGCTGTCAACAGAAAAGTCCATAAACACTCATATTGTTTCACTTTACCTTGTTGTCAGGCTAATAACAGAAACCCTTGTTCTTACTTTTCACCCTTTTTTGTTTCGCATTAGTAATTCTATTTTGAAACAATGCAGAGAGTTTTTATTTGAAAACTTAGGTTTCAAAGGAAAACGTGGTGTTCGGTCAATCACATTTCAACACAATACAACGTGTTTAACAGAGATTAAAAGTCACACAATAAAATACATAAAAAATATAACTAGTGGCTTAAAATTAAGTAATACAAAACCAGGCTTGTATAAAGTACCTAAAAGGGATACTTAAGTAAAAGGGCAAGTATCTTACCAGAAGATGACTTTGGAAGAAGTATAAGTATATGATATTTACTGTACTTAAGTATCAAAGGTACTTTTTATGATATAAAATGTACTTGACTTTTAGAAGTTTAAGTTTTAAAAAAGTGAGGAGTTAGGATTGAGCCCTGGTAGCTCAGGTTGTGGGTTCAATTCCTGGCTCTGCTAGTCTACAGGTGTCCTTGAGCAAGATACTTAACCCCATGCTGAAGTGTGTGAATGAGTATGAAAGATGGATGATTGGCCAAACTATAGTGTAAAGCAGCGCATCAACACTAGAAAAGCTCATACAGACCATAATACCAACTCTTCTTCTTCTGATTTTATTTGGTAGTAACGAGTAATAAAGATATTTAGAGGAAATTTAGTGGAGTAAAAGTAAAAGTAGCTGGAAATATAAATAACAAAGTACAGATATGTGAATTTTGTACGTAAGTACAATAATGAAGTATTTGTACTTTGTTACACTACAACACTGCTTTTAAAATCATGTGGAGGTTGTGGTTTTCTTAGGTCCACAGGCTGTAAATGCTGCCTCTCCAAAGTGCTTTGTCGTCATCTGTAGAACAGCTTACAGGCCAGTGCCAGAGGACCTGAGCGATCTGGGGAGATGTACATCAAAAACATGTTGACAAGGTTGTCAGGTGCCAGTCCATTAAAAGATGTAAAAACCAACAAGACGATCTTAAAAATCAATTCTAAAATTCTTGTATGGAATGCGGCCAGTGTCGCAGCCGCTGCACATGTGTGCACCAAGGCCGTTCTTTCCGTGGTGCTCAAAGCAACTGATGGATGAGGTTGGGAGGAGATTTGTGGAGCAGTGTTCTTTGTGCTCAAGGAAGCAGGACAAGGAAGAATCATAAATTGGGACTTGTGCATGATGGAGGTGCATTTCCATGGATAAGTGAGTATTTATGGTCTGTAACATGGCATTTCAGCTGCATCAGCAAAGTCTGTGGGTAAATATAAAACTGAGGACATACTGAATGCGATGTCGGAAAAAAAATTATTATAGACATATTTCACATGTGATTTGATTTCACTAGTGTGACTATAACTCACACACACACACACACATTGTCTTTATCTGTCAACGTGAAGATGAAATGATACGCTTTATCAAGGATATTACAGTAAAATGGCAAACTTTAGTAAGAAAATGTCATGTTGGCCAATCAGTCACCGTTCAATTTTTATGAGTATTTAGCTCAAAGCAGATTTGTCTCTGCAGTGGCTGTTGTCAGTAAAAATGAAAATGTTTGATGATGATTTAGAGCCCAAATTTCAACCCTGAGGAAAACCAGATTTTCTTCATATCCTCAAAAGGCAGTAGATATATATTTTTATGAATGTGTCTGTGTGTGTGTGTGTGTGTGTGTTGTAGTCAGTGTTGTGGTTGGATGCTCCTCACCTTTTAAAGATTCATATGATCCATGCTTGGTGGAGATGGAGATGTTAGAGAAGGGTGAGAGGATTTATTACCCAGCATTAGGAGCACTAATCTGTTGCAGGTGTTTTCTGACTGTTCTCCCCGGCCATACAACTTCTCCTCTTCAGGAGGCCCCACCATTTGTGTTTGTGCATGTGTGACAGAGGAAGAAGGCAGAATGAGCTAGATAAAGGGTTTTACTTAACGCAGAATCTGCCATCTACAAGATCCCCGCAAATTAACAAGTGTGAAGGACAAAGAGAAGGTGTATTCACATGACTTCACCAGTCAGGTCTATCAAATGAAGGTCTACACGAAAACAGTAAAGTGCAAGCTCCCTCTGAGGCCAAGTATTCATACCTCTGGAGAATAATTGATACAAATCCAGGAAAAACTGACTTTTTCCGCCCAACATTTCAAGTCAAACTAAAATATTTAAAAATGGCTTTTGTCAAGTAACTCCAGGTATACAGCAGAAGACTGCTCCGTCAGCAGGAAACAGCTGGGGGAATCGCGTTCATGAAAAGACCACCAGGATGGATTGAACAGCTACTCGGGGGTTCATGGGAAGCCTGCAGAGATTGTAAGGACGATAAACAAAGACACAATGGAACCCACTGAGAAAGTCCTGCTCTGTAGGAAGTCCGCTCACTCCTGCTGTGGCCACAGCTTTGGGCAGATGAAAAGACATCATAATAGTTGAAGAAGAATTGAGTTGGGGGGGGGGGGGGGGTGGGGTCAAGAGGGTGGACAACCATGAAAACAGAAGATCGAAGAAGAGGATTGATATATAAATGAAATCCATTAACTAAATATATAAATAAGTAAGTAAATAAAGGCTCCGAGACATATTTAGCCCATAACACCAACAGACTTTATTAATCTGGACTAAATGAACATAAAATACATGGTCCTTTGCCCCTTTCCTTCAACAAATTCCTGTAGAAAGGCAGTAAACTTATATCACCACTTTAGTGCTACTGCCCTCATGTGGCCATACAAAGTAATACCTCTAATTCTGACGACTCTCAATATACTGCAGTTTCCTGCACTGGTAATTACATTTCCAATGTAGTTTTGGGATTATATTAGGACTGTTAAATTAGTTTCATACACATCTTTATGGAAGTTTCAGTAGGGGATTCTTTAAGATGCAAGTTTATTATTGGACCTCAGAGAATGTTGATGTTGTGTCCTGTTGGCTTATAGTGATCTTTGAGTTGATTTGAAAGTCTTTAAACAACAACAGACTTAATGATTTGGAACAAAATAAGCACCAAATGCATTTTCCAAATGCAACAGGGAATGACTTCACTGATTCCTGTAGAAAGGAGGCAATTTCACTTCACTAATTTAGCACTACTGCCCTCATGTGGCCATGCAAGGTAATACTTAATTCTGACTAGTAGCTCTTTTCCCATACTACTTGCATATGTGCTTAATTAATTACAAATGAAAATCCTTTTCCAATATAGTTCTGGATTACAATACCTTTATACCTATTCTCCCCTGAACGTATTTAACGATTTAACCTCTCCTTAAAACAAGACAAGGACATTACCAGCCTCAATTTATAATAACAGTTTGCTGATTTTCCAACTGGAAAATTAGAGATTTAAGGAAAACTTTGGGTAAATCACAATTGCATATATTGATTAACTAGGTAGAATATAAACAGAATATATATGATAAATATCATATTATATAATATATCAAGAATATATGATAGTGTTTTATACATTTATAATAAAATGTATTTATTTATTGACCTACAAATAACCACGTTCAAACAATTCATGTGTTGTACTTGAAGGTGGCCCGAATGAAATAGTTTGTGATAGAAGGGAACCAGTCTTTGGTTAAAGCCGCAATGTAAGTGAAATAGGGGTAATAGAGCTCTGCCTCTCTCAAAGCTCCTGCAGTGATGATGTTCAAAGCTGCGTCTGTAGCAGGATATGCTGGTGCAGTCGTGAGGTCCCTAGAATACAGACAAATACTGCACTTATTCACCGTGGATAACACAGTGAAACGTACACAAGAAATATCAGCGATGCCCAAATACTTTTTTTGATTTCACTCACTTGACTTTCGACATAGCTGACTCAGTATCGATCAGTCCAAGTGTACATATAGTGATGGACACGTTGCTTTTCTTCATCCACAGCTCATGGTAAAGGGATCCAAAGAAACCATTCAAGGCCCATTTTGTTGAGGAATATGGTGCCACAAAGGGACTTGGCAGTTTACCTGTGAAGCATTTGTGACAAAATAAGATGATTCTGCCTTTTAGTGACTCATTTTAAAAATGCATGTAATCACAGATCTGATCTCACCCAGTGCAAACATACCATTTCAGGGGTTTTGTGGCCCAATACTTTTGTATTATTATTATTATTATTATTATTTTATTATTATTATTATTATTATTATTATTATAATATTATTATTATTATTTATTTATTAACTACTGTAGATCCCAACACAAATCCATACTATGTTGTATACATCCATAACAGCACTAAAACTAGAGGTAGATACTGATCAAACGTACATTGGCTGTCAATTATATCATGAACTGAACAATTATTTTATACCCTTTTGTCTCAGAAACTTATTTGCTCTTTAAAACAGTACCTATTTCATATATCTGATATTTAGCTCATACATTATTGTTATTTAAAGTATTCAAGTGCACTGTAGTGCAAACACAATATGCAGATTGGCGAGACAGACTTTAATTGTTAAATATATTTCTTTATGCAAATTAATCAATTATGGGTATAATTTGTTCATATTAAACTGTTATGTTTAAATAGATGAAAGGGGAAAAAAAGGAAATCTGCCATACATATCAGACAAAAGAAAATCAGCGTCATATATTGGCCATTAGCTGCCATAGAAAGACCCATATCAGTCGACCTCTAATTGAAACATATTTAAAATACATAATTATTTTATAATACTTATTTTATAAACAATCTTATTACCTACGAATACATTCTATTTTATATTTTATGATTCATTGTTAGGGGCCACACGGTGGTGTAGTGGTTAGCACTCTCGCCTTGCAGCGAGAAGACCCGGGTTCGAGCCCCGGTTGGAACAAGGGCCTTTCTGCATGGAGTTTGCATGTTCTCCCCGTGTGTGCGTGGGTTCTCTCCGGGTACTCCGGCTTCCTCCCACAGTCCAAAAACATGCAATGTGGGGATAGGTAAATTGGACACTCCAAATTGACCATAGGAGTGAGTGTGAGAGTGAATGGTTGTTTGTCTCTATCTGTGTGTGGCCCTGCGATGGACTGGCGAACTGTCCAGGGTGTACCCCGCCTATCGCCCGATGTAGCTGAGATTGGCACAGCACCCCCCGCGACCCTCTGGCAGAGGATAAAGCGGTAGATGATGACTGACTGACTGATTCATTGTTAACCTTACACCATTGACATGAATAGAAACCCACCTAAAAGTGATGAAACAACGATAATTGATCCTTTATTTTGCTCAAGGGAGTCCAAAGCTCTCCAAGCCATCTGTAAATAGCTGAAGAAATTGACCTACATGAGAGAGAGAGAATTCAGTGCATTGTCCTTGTGTCGCGTGCTGATAGTTTATTAAAATGCTGCATTACCTTCATCAGCCACTTGACATGTTCTACATCTCCCTCCCACATGCCAAAGGGAGTTGGGCCGATGTGATTGAGAACCAGGTAATCCAGTCCACCAAACGTTTCCAGAGCAAACTCCACCACTTTATCAGGGTCTGAGTCGTTGCCCATGTCTGCTGCTATGTAAAACACTTGCTGGGCTCCCAAACTCTTGCACTTCTCTGCCACCTGTGAGAAGAGATCACAGGGCATGGGTTAGTGTCCAGGGCAGCTGCAGAAAAGAATACACCCAACAACATGTACAGTGAGTCCTTGTTTTGCATGTACTGGTGCCAAATGCAGGGCAGGGGACACCAAATCATCCATGGACCTTTTGCCCGTTGATCGTATTAGTGTGAGTTTATTAACGATAGGATTGGGCAACGAATCAGAATAAAATGTATTGTGCAATGCTATACACCAGGAGAACACAATATATGTGGAAGTCTCACAGAGTTGTAAATGTAAAGGATTAGCTTATCTTATCTTTAACGTATAGGTGCATGTATATGTGCAAAGTACAGTTATAGTAAATATTGTCAAGTTAACTGACCTGCTGTAACACCTTTTCCCGTCTTGCTGTAATAACTATCTGGGCTCCAAAGCGAGCATAATGATATGCCATTTGCTCACCAATGCCTGTGCTGGCTCCAGTCACCAATACCCTGGCACCTTTGAGAGATTCTGAAACAAATTCACTTGTTAAATGCCAGTCAATAAAGAGCATGACAGTGGTTAACACTACTTGGTGAGTTGAAATCTTATGTTACGTTAAGTGAAATTGTATCCATTTATCCCCATCTTAGAACAATAGAACTTTACCCTAATAAGATAAACCAGTCAAAGTCTCACTGTCTTTACACTCTTATTTTAAACTTTATCTGCTTCTTTGATTATTTGCCTTGAACTTTATTAACTCTAAGAAACTAAAATAAGTGTTTCAGTGATACAAAGTATTTATACATTTAAAACACTAGGAAACATCAAAGTAAATAAATAAAATATATGTTTAAAATGTAAAAGTTGTAAACATAGAATAATAAACAGTGTGCAACCAGCATATAAAGTGTATACTTGGGCATAATAAGTACAGAGTAAATAGTGTAAAGGATTGCACATAAAAGATAGAATTGGTCCTGCACAGTTAATTGGATGAAGCTGAGATATTGATTGGTGCCTGTGGTTTTGTGAGCGCTGTGCTGTTCCGGCACTGAAACATTTGCAAAAAGAAACGACCTGTAATATGTCTTCTGCCCAGTGCTGTGGTTGTGACCTGCAGTGATAAGACTGGTTCCCCAACAGTGATGAGACTAAAGTGCATACGTTAGATGAGGGCCTTGCTTTTATCTTGCTCCAACATGTTTCTACAGCAGCCTGAATGGACAAACTAGTCAAAAGGTGCATTTCACATTTGGAAATGGAGGTTTATGATGTAAACAAACAACAAAAACATACTTTCTGTTATGACAAGGACACCATAACTTCCTTTATTTGTTGCACTCCTGAGTCTCACTATTATGTCACTACATTTTACACACTGGACCTTTAACCTGCACATAATTATTGGACATTCTGTACGATCACAGCTTTTACTTGAAAACTGGACCTGAACCTGTTTGCAAACAAACAGGTTCAGGTCTTGTTTACACAATTGTTTGCTTAGGCAAAAGGTTTTGGTACTACAATGTCTGTAAAAGTGATATTTTATATGAAACCATCATAAAGGCATTATATGTATATTATACAATCAATATATAACTATTTGGGGAAAGGACATTTTCACCATTTCTGGGGATTTTTATTCAATAGTCTCCTCCATACTTCAGTGGTCTCCTGTAGATTATATGACAACATTTATTAGGATTACTGGATTAGTCCAAATGTACACAGTAAAAGTGCTCCATATAATGTGTACGTTCAGTGCAATAAAACTAAAATCATGAACTCCTAATACATTTTGTGGAATTTATACCACTTCAAAGATGGACAAATAATCAAATGTTTGTTCGCTCTAGTGAACTTTGTCCCTGGAGTAAAAATACTTCATTCAACTCGTGCAAGTACTAAGTACATACACAATCAATCCGATTATATTAAAACCATACACTACTAATAACATTTTGGGGATTTAATACCACTTAAATTCACTTAACTTTACTGTGTTGAATTTTTTTTTTAATATGTATTTTGTAAAAATGTAGACAGTCAAATAGATACATGTCTTAGTACAGTACTTTCGGTTTGTTATGATATGACAAGTACCACATGTACTTGTCATACATGTCATACATTCAATGTATTGGTTGGTTTGACCGCAGTGTTCAGCTCGGAGGAGCCGATCGTTTACCTTGCATTGGTAGGAAAAACGTGTCACGTGTCAGAACGGTTTAATCACAATATATTAATTCCGGAAGTTTGATTTAAGCAATATCTCTCCAACTTTACTGAAGTCCGTAGCAGGCGTATCCGCAGCATAATATACATTTTATATGGAGATGTATGTAGCTACAAGGAAAAATCACGTCAGACTATTACAAAGCACTCGTTCAGGTTTGAGCTTTCTTTCCAAAAACCTCACAGAGTCTCTGACGCTTACCTGCATCAAAGGTAGGTGCGCTCCACTTAATAGCAAGGAAAACAATACATACACTTGCCGCCAGAATTTTTGCATAAGTTCCCATGATGTGACCACAGTGACAGTACAGTGAACTCAGTAAACTACAGAATGAGAGTTGAGCAGCTTCACCTGCAAACATATTTTTTTTTACTGAGGTTATTAGGGGGAGTGTCTTCCAGATAAGCGTGGGCGGTGTTAGGCTCGAGGTAAAGGTTTTAAAAATTATGTAAGCAAGTTTGTTTCATACGGAAGCTTATTGCTGTCACACATACACAAAAACAAGGTGCTCAATATTACGTTATATCGAGATAAGATGTTTTCTCGTTATAACGAGAAACTGTCACGTTATTTCCAGATAAGATTGTTTAATAATGTGATAGTTTCTCGTATCTTGTTATCTCACACAAAAGGGTTGGCGTTACAGAAAAGTAACAAAATTTCACGTTGGATTTTCCATTGTTGTAATGTAACAAATGTAATGCAACAAAGTACAAATATTTTGTTACTGTACTTAAGCACAAAATTCCCCCTTTGTTACTTTTTTAGTTACATTTATTTTTCTAGCTACTTTTACTCCACAACATTTCCTAAATAAATTGTGTACCTTTACCTTTGCCATTCACCCATTCACACGCTTCAACACAGTGACACATATACACTAAAACCTTTACTTTTACTTCTAAAACTTGAGTACATTTTATATTTAAGAAAATTACTTTTCATACTAAAGTACAGTAAATGTCATATACTTCTATTCAGTACTTTATATAAGACTGTTGTTTTCATTGAGTAACATGCTCATTTGAGAACGTGTGATACTGTATTTGGGCTATTATGAGTTATAACAAACACATTTTCTTCAATTACATTCACACATGTATGACATTTTGTTCTCCAGAAAATATGGATTTTTAGACTCACCTCATGTCTACTTGTTTGTCTGCACGATAATCCACCCCCCCTCAAACCCCCTAATATTTCATGGATCATACTTTATGGCATGCTGGATAAAAAAGTTTGTGACAGAAGGGAACCAGTCTTTGCTTATGGTCGCAATGAAGGTGGGCCATGGGTAATAGATCTCTGCCGCCCTCTTTGCTCCTCCAGTGATGATGTTCAAGGCTGCATCTGACGCCGGGTATGCTGGGATAATAGTGAGATCCCTAAGAAACAGAACAAATACCATATTTATATATCACAAAATCGAAGCGAAATAAAATAAAAGCTACTGCTAAATCAGCACTACTAAATATGTAGTTTTAACTTACCCAATTTTGGCCATAGCTGTCTCCGTATCGATGACCCCAAGTGTGCATATAGTGATGGACATGTTGCTTTTCTTAATCGATAGTTCATGAAAAAGGGATCCAAAGAAACCATTCAAGGCCGATTTTGTTGAGGAATATGGTGCCACAAAGGGACTTGATAGTTTACCTGTGAAGCATTTGTAACTAGTTATTACTTATTCATTTGTTTACAGTGTGTGATTCTTATGTGACACATTTGTCTGAATGTAATCACGTATCATGGTTTTCTCTCATAACGGGAGTAGATATGCAGTGTCAAACCCACCTAAAAGTGATGAAACAATGATCAGTGATCCTCGACTTTGCTCAAGAGAGTCCAATGCTCGCCATGCCATCTGTACATAGCTGAAGAAATTGACCTTTCAACACACACACACACACGCATACAGATATCAGAGCATTGCCCTCATTTACTATGTGCTTGAAGTTCACCGAAATACTGCTTTACCTTCATCAGCCACCTGACGTGCTCTACGTCTCCCTCCCACATTCCAAAGGGGACTGGGCCAATGTGGTTGAGCACCAGGTAATCCAATCCACCAAACCTTTCCAAAGCAAAATCTACCACTTTGTCAGGGTCTGAGTCGTTGCCCATGTCTGCTGCTATGTAAAGCGCTTGCTGGGCTCCCAAATTCTTACACTTCTCTGCCACCTGTGAGAATAAAATCACAAGGAATGGGGTTTACTGTCCAAGGCACACTTGAAATCAAGAAAGCAGGGTCACAAAGAAAGAAAGTGGTTAAAGAGCAGGCCTTTGTGCTGCTCGCTCACTCATCGTCTACCGATTTATCCTCCACATGAGGATCACGGAGGCTGGAGCCAATCCCCGCTGACATACATGGTTAGGGCACACATACAGAGACAAATCACCATTCACTCTCACATTCACACCTATGACCAATTCAGACAAGTCCGATTAGCCTGTCTGCATGGGAGGAAGTTCCCGGAGAAAACCCAAAAAAAACGAATTAGTGTCGCCTTAATGCAGGGTAACAGGGCTTAACAGTAAAAGAGACAAGCACAGGAACACAATGCTATTACACAGCATTTTAGTATCATCAAATATTCTTAAAATGCTTGAAAGTGTCTTTTCAAGGGCCTTTTATTGTTTTAAGGGTGTTTAGAATAGCTGTTTTTGTTTTGCTTTCAGTGATTTGGCATTCATCTTTGTTCTGTCTTCAGTCACTGAACTCTTTTGTTCTTCTGCTTGAATCACACATTAAACCCTGTGGGTGTTTGTTTGTTTTGCAAAAGTTCTTTTTTCCGTCATCATTTATTGATGTGTGTTTCCGTATTTCATTTGTTTAAATTGTGGTCGTAACAGATAACATCTATCTCGCTTTGAGAGTTGGGTGTTGGAGGACCCAGGAACTTTGTACTGACAACTATCTCGACCACTGTGCCATAAATTGTCAGCTGCATGATAACTCATATACAGTCTGTCATCTGAGGTCTTGTTTTCCAGGTGTGTTCACGATATTTTACAGCTGTTTAAAAATCGTGATTCTGGATGCTTCAAAGCGGGAGTTCAGATTCTTTTTTTTTTTTTAATGCTTCTTTCTGGTTTTAAATGTGACAAATCCCATCACCCCAATCCTGGCTTCTCTCCACTGGCTCCCTGTGTGTTTTAGATTTGATTTAAGATTTTTCTGATTAGATGCATCTTGCCTTGAGCTTTGTTGATCCTGTTTGAGCCAGTTCACAGCTTTAGAACTTCAGGTGGGGCCTCTCTGTGTATGTACCAAAGTCAAGACTTAAATCTAAACGTGACAGAGATTAGAGATTGCATCAGGGCCCCTCGACTTTCAAACAACCTGCCTGAGGAGAAATGTCTCCCAGATTTAGTGGATACCTTTAAATCCCTTTAAAAAAAAAAACACCCATTTATTGAGTTTGTAGTGGTATTTAATGACAGTTGGCATCTGTAATGTTGCATAATCGCCTTCTGGATTTAATCACCCATTATTTCTTCTCCTCCTTCCTTCCTGTCTTCTTTTTCTTCTCTCATGCTCCACAGCACTTCTAGGTTCAATGATTTTTTATTGTCATGGTAATTAGTCAAAATCAACAACTGAATATACACATCTTTTTCCACATCGTTCATGTTTGCCCTTATTTGCTCAAATCCCCAAAGCCCTGTTACTCTTTTCCCTCTGTTATGCTGTTTCCTTCACATGAGATTGACTCTTCCTCGTTGTGCTCCCACACCCACACATACCAGGACTTGTTAAGACCTGGCTTTTGCACCTAACTACAGAAAACAGTGTCAACTTCACTGACCTGCTGTAACACCTTTTCCCGCCTTGCTGTGATGACGATTTGAGCTCCAAAGCGAGCATAATGATATGCCAGCTGTTCACCAATGCCTGTGCTGGCTCCAGTCACCAATACCCTGGCACCTTTGAGTGATTCTGAAACAAAATCATGTAAACATACATATCATTTCACATTTCATGCACACACACAATGATGCTTTTCCTAGTGTGTAGATGGTTTGTAGGTGTGCATGTGGGTGGATCCTGGTCCTGCACAGAAGGCTCCAGTTTAAGAGGCCTGATCATTGCAGCTGCACTGGACTAACCATATCAATATAGCATCATAAGCTTGACTATTTATTATTATTCACCAGTTTGTTCAGATTCATGCAGCACAGTAGAATGTTACCTTTTTAACATTAACTAGTTACCATCCTCCCTCAGTTACTTCAGGTTACAAGCCAGATTTAGAGAGACTGCTTTGTTTTGAAGTGATTCACTACCTCACATGCTCATCATACTGGCGCACAAAACCCATTTGAACCACATATGATCACATTTATTCCCCTCTCTAAATCCAGTGAAATGTGCATCAGATTACAGACAAAACTGCCCTTCCGTGATAATGCATCCCTTGTATATATTTAGCTGTAAAACTGTAAAGTATCATTGTCAAATTCTTAAGTAAGCTGCAATAGAAGATTGCTGATTTTCACACTCAATTCAAACCATATAATTGCATTATACTGTATATGAAAAGGACACAGAGAGCCTCAGTCACAAGCAGAAAACTACTCACTTAGTTTGAGGTTCCCATTCCAAACAGTAAACAAGAGTAAAAAACAGTAAAAAAAAAAATGCAAACCAAATTCTTGAATGGCTTTCAGTGTGCAACAAGAAGTCATTTTTTTATGTAAGTCTAAGCAGATGACCCAACTCTCGCTTCATTTTCCTAAGCTGTTTTATGGTCTCAATAGCTGGTTTTCAGGTATTTTTAGATAGAGCATGATCCATTTTGGCCCATTAAGATAAAATAGATGATGACGCACAGAATGTATTAGTGTGTGGACACCATGTAATCAACAGTCCAAGCAAATAGGAGCATGGTTGCAGGTGTAGATGTACCAGACACATTATGCTATCCAATATAATAAACTCAGCTGTGACAGAACCCATTCAGAGAAAATATATACAACATATAGAAATGCAGTTCAATAATCATGTTTTTTATAGCAAATGTAGAGACATCGAGTCTCACAGAACATCATAAACACCTTATTATAAATATCCAATAGGTCCATCACAAGAAGCGCTTCAAATGATACTGTATATTGTAGATACTCTGAGCTGAGAGGCAGCCCCATAAAGAACTATTGATCAAGTTTGTTAACATCAATGGAACTTTGTGGGAACTTCCCTAAATTATATGTGTACATGACTGTGAGGAAATCATGAATGGAAAAACCCCTGAAGAGCCACCAACCTGCTGCCAAAAGTTGAATCATTTCAAAGTCATGTGATGGCAGAGTAAGCAGAGCCCTTTATTAGATGTCAATACACATTGTGTTTAATCTAAGGTTTCATGTAAAGTCTCAAATACAGTATCAAAAATGTATTAAAAATTGAAAGAAATATATGGATCCAGATTGTGCAACGCTCAGAGGTGAAACTTTTTCCCAAGCAGTACATTATAGCAAGGCACTGAAAATACTCTATAACCCTAACCCTCTATCACTTTAGTACCGATCTCGGTTTAGAGAATTTTAGTCATCATGACTTAAACACTGTCAGAGTTCTCTGAGCCTATTTAAATAATCTCAGTTCATCTAAGTAGAAACTGAACAGTTCAGTGACTCTTACCTGCATCAAAAGTGGGTTCCGTCCACTTGACTGCGAGGAAACCAACACATACACTCAGTAAGAGGATTTTTGCAAATTTCCCCATCTTGTAAAATTGCTAAATTCAGCCTGCGATAGTAAACAACATTTGAATACTCCCTTGATTTGTAGCCTCCCAACAAACTTTTCCTCACAAGATAAATGGGGCGTGAAAGGGGAGATCACATGCTATAGTTGTATAATTTTTCTCTCTCTCCCTCTGATTGGCACAAGCCCTAAACCACTGACTTAGTTTGAGCCACACTTCCCAAACCTTTAACTTCCACAAATCTCAATATTGTACACACTTTGTTCAATGCAGAACATTAAGCATAGCTTTCCACCACCCACACATTTATCAGAATCAGAATCACCTTTATTGTCATTATACAGTGTACAACGAGATTAAAGGACAGCTCTAGTAGTGCAAGTGAAGAGATAAAGAGTAGAAGAAGAAACAACAAAACAGTGCACCAACACCTTCGACAACAATTAGAAGGATATGTAAAAAAAGTATTCAAAGTATTTACAGTGGGAGCCAGTAAGGGAAATATGCAGTATATGATACAGTACATAGTACATTGTACAGCAGAGTGGATGTATGTGGGGTGTGTATATTGCACTGATAAAAAGTGTAAGAATATTGCACAGATTGGAAGAGTTACTTAGTGTTAAGCACTCTTATTGCACTTGGATAAAAGGTGTTTGCAAACCTAGAGATGCTGGTGGCTCTGCGCAAACACCTGGTGTCGTAGATGTCTGACAGAGAGGACAGCTGCACTCCTATGGTGCCCTGTGCTGACTTCTGACTCCTTCCAGAGCCTTCTTGTCAGCCTGAGAGCTGCTCCTGAACCACACCAAGATGTTGTGGGTGAGGATGCTCTCCACAGAGCACCTGTAGAAGGACAGCAGCAGGTCCCGGGACATGTTGACCCTTCTCAGTGACCTCAAAGAAGTTCAGGCGCTGCTGTGCCTTTTTCACAAGGGCATTGGTGTTAGGTCCTGAGAGATGTACGTTCCATGGCTCCATTATGCATTTCTTTGTCATTATTTCTTCTCCCAGATTCAACCAAACAGTATATAAAAAATTAAAAAAGAAAGAAAAAAATTCCTAAGGCATTCAACCAGGCCCAAGGTCATGTAGTCTTGTCTGACAAGGATGAATAATCTAGTGTGCCTCATCAAAGATGAAAGTGGTACAATATTTAACATTTTAGGTAACTAAAAAATAGGAACATATGCTATTATATAGATACATTATACCCATGTGCACTGCACACATACTTAAAAAAACATCTTCTTCTAAGTGAGTAATGTTTAGGTAAACACTACCAAAATACCTCCAAAATATAATATTTTAACTGGAAGTAATCCAGTAATCAGAATGCTCTAGAAACAAATCTTGGCTTGAAGTAATTTAAAATCATCTTTGCAGTTTTTCTTATGGGGTGTCCCTATTTAAACCCATGATTAAGGCATCTCTTTTTGCTGAACTTTAAACATCCTGCCTCCAACTCAATAGTAGGTGATACATTGTAAGCATGAATTACAGCAACAGGAACATGTAAGAAATATTGAAAAGTATATACGTATTGTAAAAAATATACGAAGTATGCATATAAGCAGTTGGATATTCCAATTTTCTCCTTTTCAGTTTACAGTCCACACTTCTGTCAGTAGGTGGCAGTATTACACCTAATCGTGGTATGTCAACTGCCTAATAAGACTTGGGCATGTCTGCTTCAAATGTTAATTTTATTTTTTTCGTGTTCCAAATACCGCGCCAACAGTTCCAAAATAACTACCACGTCAAAAATAATGAACTCTTGATTCAAATACAAAAATGACGAGAGAGACGAATCTGCGCTTTGAAATAACATTATCGCCATTTTTGAATGGACAACTTTATTGACACAAATCAAGTGGGCTCAGTTGTCCTTCAGTGCAGCTCATCTGTTAGCTTCCACTCCATCTCATACCTGGACTAACTGCTCGAAGAAACAAACTACACCACCGTGGACCATGGCACCAAAGATTCTGCCCTTGGTGAAGTTAGTATTTGTCATCGAAAAAATGCCCATAATTCCCCCGAGTTATTTGTTGTTGTAGCTAGGAACTAACTGTTCATTAGCCAGCTAACTTACCTGACGCTAAGCTAGTTGTGATTCCCCACAGCTGTCTCCTGTAGACACTATTATTTCTTCCCGGGTCGCTAGTTAGTTAATTTGCTTAGTAATGTACCCACATTACCAT
The DNA here is from genome assembly GCF_958295425.1 of Solea solea. Taxonomy (NCBI): domain Eukaryota; kingdom Metazoa; phylum Chordata; class Actinopteri; order Pleuronectiformes; family Soleidae; genus Solea; species Solea solea. The sequence goes on along the minus strand of NC_081142.1, from coordinate 4,810,465 downwards.
CTGTATTTTCTCAGATTGACGTAGACGAAGAGCTTATTTTTTTTCTTTGGGCTATGTAGCTACCAATAGATAGTTTCTATAAGCATAAGGCACTCGCACTGTCGTCATAATAATAACTATGGTAATAATAATAATAATAATCATAATAATACTACTAATAATAATAATAATAAGGATAATAATAAGGATACTAATAATAATAACCATGCCCCCGTGCTTCCTATCCATTTTGAGTAGATACGGTTGTATGTATTTCTGGCCAACAGCCTGACTGCCTTTGTTCTCTTTTCTCTCAGATTGGCTACCAAGGTGACCATCGCAGGAGGAGCTTTGTATATTGCCTGTGACTCTGGTTTGTTGGGGAGTAGTGAGCAGGGATCAGTGGCCCTGGACAAGGCAAAGGCTGCATTACCTCCAGCAATACAGGACTGGATGAAGTACTTTGGCCTGGAGGTACAGACGACACACACATACATACACACACACCTCACTTAAAGACAGCATCTAGACAACAAGTGTGCTCAGTTTCAATATACACTGTCCATATCTAACAATTGTTTAAAACATCAACATAATCCGTATTCATATCACCAATAAAATGTAGCTGTTTTCGTCTTTCTTAAACCAGAACCTATGTTGCCAGAATTTTGAATTCAAAAACATCCTGTTCTTCCTGAGCTATGCTGCTCACAGACAGACATCACAAACAGACAAAATCAGCTAAAAACATAACCTCTTTGGCAGAGGTAAATGCTTGACCTTGAGTAAAGACAGTAGCAAGTAGATTTGTTAATAGATCCTTGAAGATATTTCACCTCTCATCTAAGAGGCGTCTTCGGTTCTGAGTTACGTGTTGTGAATCCTAGGTATTTAACTATTTATTTAAGTTCTTTGCATAACTAAAGGTATACCAGCTCTCATCTATCATCTACAATTGATCCAACAGTTTATGTTATATTTTACACACATTTTACACAGCTTTTAATGGATGGTTATTTATTATATTATTTAACTGTATTGTATGTTGAAGTCGTAATGAATGTTAAACATCTTTACTATGACTACAATAACCAGTATAGTTAAGTTAATAAACTTTGTAAAGGAAGAATTTATGGAGAATTTCTTTTAATTCATTGTATTAGATGTTAGTTATCTTATGGTGTTGACTAGCATCTTGAAAGAATAGTCATCAGACAAATTAGTCTTTCTATTATCATTCTGTGTCTTGTTGAACTTGCGTCTGTGGTGTTTTATATAATCGCCCAACAACGTACATTATATACTATACTATAGCATTGTGTCCTCTCCTCAGGCTCAGCTTCCAACCATGCCGAAGATCGAATTTACCCCTGTCCAGACATGGAACTCTGGTGAGGAATGAATACAAAGCTCTTTTTCTTCAGTATGGTGGTTGTGGTCTTTAAGCTTGTACAGATGTGAAATCTGAGTCATATTAATCACTTTTTGGATGCAGTTAAAAATCGTGGGAATTTCATTGATCAATTTCAACAGACATAAAGGCATTGAGAGCTACTGTTATCAACCTTAAGTATAAACAAACTACTCTTCATAAATAGTTTATGTTTTGTATGCCTGAAACTTCATTTGTTTTGTTATTGCAGGTGTGCGGTGGACAATTTCATCGCTTTCAGAGGCTCCAACAAAGGCAACTGAATACTCGCATCAGGGTGTCCAGTATCTGAAAGATCTCACTAAGTGAACGGGAATATTGGGCAACCTGACATTCATTAATGTTTCTGACTCTTGCACTTGAGAAATTTTCAAAGCCTGTGGCCTCTCACAAGAAAAAAGAAACTCAACATGAAAGAAAACCCTATGATAAAGTTAGTTTTCTGAATGATAGAAGCATTGGCCAAGTTGTAAATAATGCAAAAAAGAAAAAGTAAAGTGTTTTAAAAAATTCTATAATTTTGTGTATACTAATTTGTTCATGTACAGACTCATTTTTGCTTCCCCTTATTTTCAAAGTAGCCAAATATTGTAACAATGTGTCTGTTGTATTTAGTTTCACTAAATGTGACAAATACATAAATCCTAAAACATTTCCAGTTTGAGTCTGTGTACAGTGTACTACATTGTAGCAGTGTATTCAAAAGATGACTGAAGAAAATGTGCAAAAATCTTTATTACTCATGACAGAATAATAATGACACAAATTACCTGTTGATGGTGCTACAACTGCAGACCAGGGGGGAAAAAAGGGTGGAGAGTGTACACTTATTTGTATTTCCACTCAACAAAAGAACACTTCACAGCCCCACTGATGGAGAGGTACGGTGTTGGCTTATTTTTTCTTTGATTTATATTTTAATTTGGTTTAAACAAACTACTAATGATGCCACACACTGTCACTTCTCCACTGTCAAAGTTTGAAAACCTTCAGGCACTCTGCTCAGATGGTTCATGCAGAGATTTCACAGCTAAAAATAACAATAACAGTACACCTACTGATTTACTACTTCACACCAAATGACTTGGAGAAGGCTGAGAATGACGTACTGACACAAGTGAGGATGAACTCCATATTGCAAGCATATATGTCATGTTTGCAAGAATGTGAGACAGTTACAGCAGGCAGCAACCACATGTAGTTGTTTAAGTGTTATGCCAGTTGATTTAACCTTTTATAATTTATGCACACTTGAATCTTCACTTGAAACTGGTAGTGTGTTGATGAGATGTTTGTGGTATCAAATGATCACAACAGGCAACATAACAAGGCATTTTACACAAGCTAAATATTGTGATCTGCTTGTAGTGATTTTGTTTCCCCCTCTTTTCTTAATCCATGTGATATCAAGCATTAATCTGATGCACTTTGAGGAAATGTCATAGCAGAACCTAAACATGTAAACTTTACAGTTAAAGTGCTCCCCACAAAATCAGCAGTATGATTATAAAACCAATGATGATTTTTGTCAAATTTAAAGGACAGTAATAGTGTGTTAAGAGCAAAACACAGCACTATTATAAATGAATGGTTGCAAAACCTTTCTCAAGCTGTCAGTGTCTCCACTTTTGAATGAAACCCCAAGAGCAGCCTTCACATATTAAGGTTCATTAAGAGCCATTAAGAGACAAAGATACAGTATGTACAATATTGCAAAACGACAAGCCAGAAGGCACTTGATGATTTGTCTTGGATAAATGGGAATTTAGCATCTGGTTTAGCAGAACAAAGAATCTTATGTTCCTTGTGCTGTTTCAATCTGACTTGGAACTTGTGCAGAAACCTTCCCTCGAGTCAAAACAGGGGGATATGCCCAGCATGAAAATGTGGCTAATTTACACACTCATGGATACTGCAGTGAAAGTTTGGTTCAGAAGTGCAGTGGTATATAACCACATGAGAATAATTATTCTCTATTGTTTCAAGAATTATTAGGGCTTTGTAAAGGTGACTTTAGAAGGCTGCTTTTATCAACCCCTTCCAGTACTAGCACTGACTAATTTGATAATTTCAGATACAGTATAAATACAATATAAGTAGCTACCGTTACATTAAATGAATTTCTCCATGTAAGGCATCTATGCAGAAGCTTTTACATTTAACCAAAGAAAGGTGTTTAAAATTAGTTTTTAAGCAGCTTTTTTAGTAATTACATAATTACTATGAGGACAGATCAGTGAGTACTTTATGGACAATTGTAGTATCAGTTGCACTTTGCAGCTGCTGGGCAGTTAAATCTGGGACTGTCTAAATGTAAAATTATATGGGACATTAAAAAGTAAAGCAGCAAAAATAAAACAGTCACAATAGCAAAGCATAGCAGTGCTACAGTTCTGCTATACACACACAGAAGAAAAAGATTGCACTTAAAGCCTATTAACTCATCAACTCTGCCATCCATGGCTTCGAAGAACAGTTTGTAACAATGAGTGGAACACAAGCAGATGAGAAAGGGGGAGACAGGAGAGTGTCCACTTGCTCTAGGTGGTTTTGACCAGGTCATACACATGGATATGAAAGTCATCATCATATTTGATATAGTAGACAGAGGGTTTGGCTGGGACCTGGTAGATGACCAGGCCAGTTCTCTTCACACCCTTGTCTGTTACATACTCCACTTGTTTCCCCACCAGACTCTCCGTCTCTTCTCCTGGCTTCCTGTCCGCAGGCAACAGGTGCTTGTTTTCTGAAGAGAGGCACGAAACATCACAACAACACAAGTGAGGTAGAGCAAACTCAAACACAACAACTTAATATCCAATTGTGTTTCTGGGCAAATAATTACTTTAGTTTAGTACAGAATTAAGGAATATCATTCCCCTCAAGCTAAAACCATTTTACAATCGTTTTTATACAAGTAAAAACTAGAGGTCAATTGGTATTTATCACTCTATGGCTGCAGATGATTTTTTAGAAGTCAGTGCAGCTGATGGCCAAATAAACAGTATGATGTGGATTTTAATAATAAATTATACACACAATTGCTTAATTAAATTGTTACTGAACAACAGTCCAATCTGCATTTGTCTCTGCACTACCCTTAAATAAAGTTAATATATGAACTTAATATGAAATACAGGAAACCAGTAATAAAAAAGAAACTTTAATAAAGTTAAGGTTTTTTATAATAAATAAAGTTTTAGTGACAGCAGCATTTATCAAGTCTGTGAAATGTATATGTGAAAAACAATTGTCCAATTCACTCAATAATAATAATAATCAGCTGATGACAATAAATAAAAAATGCCGAGTGCTCACCCAATTATTCTGTCGTAAAGTTTTCCAAACTTTTCCAAAACTTAAAATTCCATGCTATTATATTTAATCAGAACTAACTGTAAAGTAAAAAGTGCAAAAACCCAAGACTGTAGTTAAAAAAAGCTCTTATTTTCCTAATGTGTGTTGATTAAGAGTTAAAATGAATGTTTGTGTGCACCACAATTTACAAAACAGTCCTATGACCTTCTGGAACAGCCCCAGACTTAATTTAGATAGAAATATTCCCATAAACATAAATTTCGACTCTTCCACAAAGGACAATCCCTGATCTTAGTCCAAGCCCTTTATTTTGATTTACATATTTTTGCCTATTTGCAAATGGATGACAAAGCCCCTGATGAAGAGTGAAGACTGCTAGTGAACTCACATGGTATCCATGTCTACTATAGGAAACCAATTATCATCACACTGTGGCTGCTCATGACCTTTTCCATTAATCATTGGGACAAGATAAGATTTTCAAAGCCATCACTCTGTCTTCGTCATGCACACATTACTGGTACCTGCTTCAGGCAGAATCCTGAGGTCGCCATCAGCATAGTCATCCCACAGCTGGTACATATAAAGAACAGGGTCCTTTTCATATGTTATATAATACCAATTGGTCATGATGGGAGCTCTGGAGAGAACCATCCCTCTCCATTCATTCTTCTCTCCATCCTCCTTTTCAAACAGATGTTCCACAGCTTTGCCCACCAGGTCCTCAGCCCCTGTTGGTATCTTGATTTTGTTGTTTGCTGTGGACACACAGGCACCAAGGAAATCCTATTATGTCTAAAAAAAATGTTTGTCCACAAACATTAAAGGAAAATAAAAGCTTGTCCTAACTCACCAACTTTTTCTGTCAGGACTTGCAAGTTGGACACTCTCTCATCCTTGAACAGCTCGATGCCGTAGACACAGTCAAAGCCGTCGTACTTCACCATGAAGAGAGAAGGATTTACACTCAGCCTGTCGAGCACTGTTCCCTTCCATTTGCTCTGATTTCCCTTCTCACGCCAGTTATGCTGAATACGAACTCCCAGGATGCTGTTAGGGTCTGGGCTTAGTGTGTCACTCAGTTCCCCGCTGCTTCGCTTTCTGGTGAAACAGTATGAAGAGCGGTTGAGGTTTCAAACAAACTTGGTGTCTCACACAAATACAAAACAAAAACGATATGTGAGTTATTTCCCTAATTGGACTACACATGACCGAATACTGACATTGGAAATGTTCCAGGAAAGTTCCTTAAACTCAGGTCACATCAAATCTCGGGCTGCACAATCTTTTACGTAAGCGTTGTCATTGCAATGTCTGCATGTGCAGTAATCTAATCTAATATTTGCGTGAAATATTAACAATTTTCCTCAAACACAACTGCACCAACAACACAATCCTAGTTTGCAAACATTTCCCATCTTTTTAATCTTTCTATTCAAATCCTCTTTGGAATATTTCTGTATCTAATCAGGCCGATATTTGCCATCATTTTTATAATCAGCATTGCTGTTGTTATTTATTAATCAGCCAATTATTACAAGTTCTGCATTTATGTTCTCAGAAACAATAAATGTTGCTAAGTCACTAAAACCTAATTTTTCATCCAAAGTGTTTTTTTCAAAAGCCCTGTTTAATTTATTTAATATTTTGTTTATACAATAGACGTGTACAGGGTGTATCCCGCCTTTCACCTTATGTCAGCTGGGATTGGAACCACGACCCTCACGTGGAGGATAAAGATTTAAGATTTACACTTTAATAATCCCCTTAGGGAAATTGTTTCTCTGCATTTGACCCATCCTAGAATTAGGAGCAGTGGGCTTGAACCGGCGACCTTCCCTTTCCACTTGGCCATGGGCTGCCCTAAAGTGGTAGAACTACATTACTACAACTACGTTACTACATTACTACAACTACGTTATGGGCCAATTTGATTATTTAAAGGTCCAGTGTGTAAAAATCAGTATATCAGAGAGCATGTCATTCTTTTATCATTAATGCAGTGACTCTCTGCTTCAAAACACACACTCTGGTTTGTCCATGTGGGCTGCTGTAGCAAGACAATGGACTCTGCAAAGTAGGGCCCTTGCTGAAGTACATGTAAATCTAACTATTTTTAAGTAAATGCACTTATTATATATTAAATATATACTGTATATGGGTAGCACATTCAAATTCTGCCAGTAAGCGCCTTTAAGTGTTACACAAAGGCCCTTTGAATGGAGCATGAATTGTGCATTACTTTCGTTTACTGTGATTGACTTCAATGAGTCACACCTGGATTATTGCTCTTGTCATGTAGCTGTAACACTCTCACATTGCTGTAGTACATTAAATAACTACCAGTAGTGGCAGTAGCTTTGTTTCTACTTACCTGCCCCTTTTCTTGGACATGCCTCCAGAGATGCAAAGGATACTGATTAAGAGAGAGAGAGAGAAAAAAACAGGTCAATGCTCAGTTATTTGCGTGACAGCTGACAACTCCACATAAAGTGAGCTACAGCATAATATAAGAAAGGCCCCCTCCTTCCTGTCAGGAGACTGACAGCACCGGCAGCCAACTCGATTAGCATGATGAAAGAACTTCCTGGGTATTTACTTGAACTACGCGGCTATATGGAGGTCATAGCCTTCGTCATATGCCCGAGTTTAAGATTAAAAAGACAACTATACTAGAGAATACGTCAGCCATTTCACAGTGTGAATGACAGCATGTAAACGTAACGTATTCACAGCCAGTAATTCAAACGTTAGCACATTCCACATACAAATAACTTGATAAGCTCGATGGACTACGCGGTGAGTCATGTCGAAGCCCACCTGTCCTGGACTGAGCCGAACACACCTCCACCTCACTCTGGGTTAACACTCGTCTGTCTGTCGTAGCTGCACCTCAATGCAGATGTGACTGTAGGTGAAAAGTGGAGGCGGCTAGTAACATCCGCTAATGACAGCTAACAAACGCTAGCGTAAAACCGGGCGCCATCTGCCCTGTTCTCACAAATCAATGCATACATTTGTATTACCTTTACGCAGATTTCATATCAATATTGTTCAGTTTGCCTGGCGGACAAAATGATCCCACACACCACCAGTCCGTCTATGTAAATCTCGCGAACGCTGAGGAAAACGGGAGGTGGTGGCGAGAAGAGGGAAAATACACTCCGGTTCCCAGCGAGCCCTCGGCTGCCATGGCCACAGAGCAGAACGTGACCGCTGGCGCAAGGGACACTGGGAAGTTTAGTTTTTTTTGAAATTACAGCCATGGAGACTTTGAAAAACCGGCTCAGCGGCGGTTTCACAACGCTGCAGTGTGTGTGTGATGCATTCGAGCATGTTCGGAAATAGTTCAGCGCCTCCAAGCGTCACGTCACGACACGACAAGGTATTCACGTCACAGGTTAACCCACACAACTCCACCACGTGACACTGGACTTTTGGGATTTGTTGTGACGCAGGAGATGCCTAAAATGTCTCTTAAAGGGGCAGACAGAACAAATATGAAAACTGTATGAAATAGTGTCCAAACTATGTCCTGAGGGAACAATATTTTAAGATTCACCTGTGTATACAAACAAAAAGAGGAAATAATCTTCTTACTTTGAACTATTTTTATTGTCTTTGTTAAAATTATTATACACAAATGGGAATCACCTACAATGTCATTATTTGGCACACAAAGATAATTCTAAAGGTCCAGCATGTAACATTTGCATGTCACGTGTATGTGTTCTTGTCACCCTAGAATATACTTTGACAAGGGCCTTGCTTTGCGGAAACAGCCATCCTGTGCCACAATGTTTCTACAACAGGCCTAATGGACAAACAAGCCAGAGGGTGCATTTTGCAATTTCAAGCAGAATTTTCCTCTTCTCTCCGGTATACGAAGGCACTGTAGACCCCTGACAAGTGTGGAAAAGGAAGAGGTGAGTGGAGTCCTTTGTGTGCTTGTTAAAAACTGCAGTTTCACCAGTAAATGTCATTAATTCTACCAAATTGGACCTTTAAAACCTGCAGGAAGTGCGAGTAAAATAAACCACTCTGAAATCCATTCAAAAAAGTTTTTTTCTGTGGTTATTGCAAAGTATCAGATGATGTATGTGCCCTCGTATTTTAGGAATTCATTTCTCTCAGTGTTATATTATATATTTTCATCCACACACCAAGCATCTAGGAGAGTTGGCTTTCCTGGAAATTAATTATGTGAATAATGTGGGTGCTCACATCTGCACATGCCTTTACTCTTACAAGATTTAAGTAATTTTTTTGATTAATCAAGTTGTAATTTAACACTTGCATTTAGTTTTCTCTTCAGAAAAATGTACTAAACAACAAGATATATTAAGTTTATATATACAAGTTTTTACAGAGGGTTTGGATGGCCCTGTGGAACTTTGGCGCCCTCAAGTGGCGATTGGGCCTTTCCATTTGGGAACCTCTGACAGAAGTGATAGCAATAGCATCCTCATGTGTCATCAAATGTGATTATTATGTTCAAGTGTTTTTAACATTTATGTCAAAGACAACATTAAATAACTTAAATTTCAACATCACAAAAACATACTAGTGCAGAACAAATGACACCTTTCATTCAAGAATTTAATGAGCATCTTTAGGTCATTTATTTATTAACTACTTAATGTACAAAACCAGTAGCACAAGTAAAGGCTCACATGAGTAGCATGATGGGCTTTGAAAACAAACTTGTTAGTGACACAGGCTTTAAGGACAAGTCATATTCACCTGTCGATTCCTTCATAATAACTTTGTAATGGCTCTCAGTGTCGAGGCCAGAAATACCCTCTGCCTGGCTATATCAGATGCACTAATGCACAGTTCATTACATGAGAATAATACACAATAAAGTGTTCCACATAAGTTAAATGGCATAATGATACTTACATCCACACAAACAACATTTTGACCGCTAAAATATCTTTTGTATCTTGTGCATTACATTTTTATTTCAAGAGTTTCTCGTGACTCATTTTAAATGCATACTGTGTCATCAAAATAAACAGGGCCTTTGTCTTTTAATCTCAACAGTCACAGCATTGCATTGTCAAACAGATATTACAAGCGGGTTATTCATCACACTTTGAATCCATTCCCTGAAGGTTGAAACGCGTGTGTAGACATCAGGCGTCCTGGGGTTTCCACATCGCCGCCCAGAGAAGGAGACGACACCTGCTACAGCTCCATCACACACCAAAGGACCACCTGAATCCCCCTACAAGACAAGCGAGACTTAGAAGAAGGTACGTTTTTATATACCTTATTATTGAGAGTCCAGTTAGTATATATTCTTACCGAGCAGAAACCTTGAAAGACCCTTGACCCAACACCGCAAACCATTGATCTAGTTATGGGAACCATTCCCCATCTCCGACGACACGTTCGCTGAGGCAGAGTGGTTACATTGACTTCCTGAAGTGTAAGAGGTAAGGTGTTGTTATCTCCTATGTCACCCCAGCCTGCTGTGAGGCAGCGACTTGCTGTGTTCACCCTGTCACTTTTCAGAGAGATCAGCTGGACTGCTTCTGTCAGGTTAGCCCTGCCGTTGAGCTATAACATGGAGATTAGTGTTTAAAAATACAGATATTGTGAATTCTCATCATTTTTTCTGGGCAAGCTAGACCCATTAAAACACTGCATACTTATAGTATGACACAGACAAAAGTTTAAAGCATCATCACCTGTAGGAGCATGATGTCATTTGCATGGTCATCATAGTTGGGGTGTGGAATGGATCGAACAGATCGGAATTCCTGCTTTGTATCCTCATTACCTGAGAGGGAGTCAGCCCCGAGCACAACAGTGTACGAGCTAGAAATCACAGATGAATAAATACTGGACATTAGATATGTTATTGGTAAAAATCACCTTCTATATTGGATTGTGTGTGTGTTCAGATGAATGGAAGACTCAGGGATATTACCAAATAAAAATGCTCCTTATTGTAACTTGTAAAAACATACTTTCATGATGGATTGTCCTTGTAAATCGGTGTTTCTGTGAGTTATCTTTTAGTCTTACATGAAAGGAAACGAGTAGCTGCGAGAATCTCATATCCCCAAAACTTTGCCATTATGTTGTGGGAAAATATTAAATCTGTTCCGAGAGGTTTCTATCAGCTTTTAAAATGATTTCAAATCCCAAGGTCTGCCAAGAAATAAAAGAAAACCACGGCAACAGAATCTTTATTGATTTCTTACCTCCGTAGCTCACAATGTGCTGCTGTGAGTACAAAGTCTTCTCTCACCAGAACTCCTCCACAATTATGGCGACCTCGAACTTGCAGCGAGGCCATGTAGGGTCGTGAGTGTGGGGCAGCATCTCTGCCGTTGACGATGTGAGAAGCCTCGGCTCCTGGAATACAAAATACATCATGATTTAAATCATTAGTGGTTGTTTGCTTCAGGATTTTGTTTTTATCATACAGTATAACTTACTATTTAGAAGTGAGAGCAGCAGGAGTATGACAATAACTGCCATGGTCTCTAGTCAAATCTATAGTTTCCCCTTTTGGTTATATAATTTCTCAGAGAGAAAAAAACAACACACATCTTGCTTATTTTGTGGTCTTTGTTGCTTCAGTGAATTTGCCAACATGCTTTTTTGTGAAGTTGCTGTTGCTGGATTACAAAAGATGTGGTTTATTTGCAAAACAGAGTTAACTAAAAGATGCACGTGGATGGTTGTGGTCAAGGCTACAACGGTTTTAGACATGCAGACATGCTCAGGAAGTTCACATAACGCTACAGTGTGTCCCCTACAAGCATGTCCAGTGTATATCACATGTTTTTTCAACATGACAAAACATCTATCTATCTATCTATCTATCTATCTATCTATCTATCTATCTATCTATCTATCTATCTATCTATCTATCTATCGTACACATACAGTTAGAGCCATATTCTATTTGTTTTTTTTAAAGACACTTTGCCAAGAATCTACTCGACGTAGCCCACTCGAACATTTCTCTGAACTGCATGAGAAACACGGTAAACTTGAGAAACCACAGTTTCCAACCTCATGTGTACGTGTCAGCGTTCAGACCAGACTTCTGCATGTCTTCCTGTGAGGTCAGCTACATGTTGATTACTTTTTTACAGTTTTTCTCAGTCGCTTTGGCGCTTTTCTCAGATCAGAATGAAAATTCAGGGGAAGAGGGAGAAGAGGCCAAATACATAGGCAGATTCCCAATGAAATAAGGGCTACAGTTGTGGACCATGTTGTCAATCACGGCCTCACAATGGCTGAGGCTGGTCGGAGGGTGCAACCAAATGTTGGAAGAACCACTGTGAATTCAATCATTCAAACATTTGGTAGGGAGAACAGGTATGTATAGTATTGGACAGTAATCAAACCTCTCATGTTTACTGTACATTACTCTGCACCACATAGGATTGAATGACAACCTCGCATTTGTGCACAAAAGGGTGTCTCTTATGTTTGTTCTAAATAAGTGACTGTAGTGTATTTTTCTTTTGCACAATGCAGGAGAATTGCAAAGACCATATACAGTAAAAATGTGAAAAGTACGTATTCAGTGTCTTGTACTCACTTACTCCCCTAACTACAGCAATGTGTAACTTAACTCTAGTTTTCAAATGGCTGTACAAGTAGTGTATAGTGCTGTCTTGAGCATTTTCAGGTAGTGTCACTGAGGTCTGACCTTTTTTTTGCATTGGAAAACACTTGAGAGAATAAAGTGATCATAATGAAATGACTCATAATGAAAACATGACAAGGCCATTTGACTATCTTGTTCAAAACGATGGTGTCAAGACTTCTCATTTTGATGACACTGGCAGTTTCATTGACATGAATACTTGCTTTTGAGGAATGGACGATCCATTTTGAGCAAATGACTTGCTTTTGCAGGTTATCCACTAGGTTTTGCAGTTTGCACTTATTGTTTTGAGAAATGCACTAACTGCTGTGCAAATGTTAATAGTGATGTGAGAAAAGCACCAAAGCGACTGAGAAAAACTGTATATCACTGGCGACAAGGCAATGCAAGTTGTATTTGTAGTGTTCCTTCCAAGAGCAAGGGAATAAAAAGTAAGATAAGATGAGATAAACTTTCTTTATCCCTCATCAGGGAAATTCACTCGTTACAGCAGTAAAAACTGTTAAAACAGACAGCAAAATCAGACAACACATGAAAAACAAGGGTTAAAGGAAGGTAAAACAGAAAAAGAACTATTGGCTAAAGGCTATGTGCATTAAGTACAAGAAAAGGATAAGGGCACAGTAAACATGGCTCATGTCACTGTGTATTATCATCATCCTTGATGAGGCCCCTTGTCTTGAGTGAAAAAGCAAAAGATCTAGTGATGGAGCAAGGTGAAGTGCATGTGTATGATCAGCATGTGATGCTCTTTATTCTAAGAAGTCTTTTCACCACTTTATTTTTTATGATGAAAGATGAATTTTACGCACTCTCTTGCCCAGTCAAACACTGACCCAGAATAAGACCGGAGCAGCAGTAGTGTTGTTTCTGAACCCAGTCCCCTCCTTGTGTAGAGAATCAAATCAGCCACACTGGATACTTCTCTTTTTTTAGGTCCTATAACAAGGAAGCGGCATCGTCCTACTTCACAAAGTTAGGTGCAACTCTGTTACAAACCACAGAGACCACAGTTTCACATTAGAGCAACAGTGTTCTCATAGTCCCAGTTATGAAACCCATGCTTCTACTTTTTTTAAAGTCCATTTCATTGCTAACTGTCACACTTTTCTATGTGGGTGTTTTATGTGGACAGGCTTCAAAATTTGCTTCAAACTTTTCTTCAACTGACAATAAAAAGCTTTAAACCAGAGGTCTCAAACTCACGGCCCGCAAGACAACTGTGGCCCTTCAAGCAATTCCATGCGGCCCACTACTTAAATGTTTGTTTTTTATATTTAAAGACTAATTTTGCATGATAAATATTTTTGGGTTTTTTTGTAAATCATTATGTATCAAAACAAATATGGAGGACCAAAAGGGCCAAAATTAAATAAATAAATACACCATTAAATAATTCATTAAATGTGTCATTAAGTACTTAAATGTGTCATTAATTAATTCAATACATTTAATTATTTAATGACACATTTAATGAATTATTTAATGGTGTATTTATTTATTTATTTAATTTTGGCCCTTTTGGTCCTCCATACTTTCGGTCCTCCTTTGTTTTGAAATTATGTAAAATATTGTGACAAATGTTGTTGTGATAATTGCTCATATCAGACTGAGTGTTTTTTTTTTTTGACTTGACGGGCCCCTCTTACGAGTCTTGAAGCTCATGCAACCCCCAGGTCATTTGAGTTTTATTCCCTGCTTTAAACAACTTTGAAAGTTAACAAAACACATTTTACTCACAGTTTTGCAGTACGGAATATGGGCCTTCAAACTAACATAATCTCATGTCTGCATCGTAATGAAGATTCGAAACAGCATGTGAAATAAAGCTTTTTATTCCATATTCCAGATAAAGTACATGTTATTCTTTAAACACACAGATACATCTGCAACATCAGGAAAGTACGCCACAGAGTGCTTTGTTAAAGTTCTTTTTCTTGAGAATTTCTTTGATCCACGGCAGATATTTTGATACATCTGTGTAGACGTTGGGTACATTTGGGTAGTCACAGTTTCCTCCCATGTTGAAAGACACAACACCAACTGCTGTACCACCGCACACCAGAGGGCCTCCGGAGTCACCCTGTGAGGAGCAAGAACAAGGATCCTTATTTGTTGATTCATTATTTAAGACTAGAAAACGGTGAGACTCGACATGACCTGAAATCATACCTGACAGAATCCTTTATTTGTTCCATATCCACCTGCACAGATGACATTGGCAGGGAGATTAATTTTCAATTCTTTCCATTGTGTGGAACAGACTTTCAGGTCAATGACAGGCAGCTCCACCGATTGCAGGACATCAATAGTGTGACCGCCTGTTTTTGTTTTCCCCCATCCAGCTACACGACACTTTGATTTATCCTTTACATCATTCTTGTTCTTTGGAAGCTGAACCGGTTGTATTCTGTTGCCCAGTTGAGGTTTCTTAGCCAGCTTTGGAAACACAAAATCACAAGTTTAAAAGGTTAAAGATTTTCCATATTAGTCATCACAATAGAAGATGATGCCGTGATATTACCATTAAGTCTTGTCTCTGAACAGTTTTGGAAACAATGCAAAAATTAGCCTATTCATTTACAATGGACTTACTCTGAGAAGCATGATGTCATTACCCTTTGATACTTTCACATAATCTGGGTGCACGCATCTCTTGATGACATCATATCTCTCTGTGCCGTTGCGAGCCTTCTTGAGATTGTGGTTCCCAAGTACAACACTTGAAGGCTTGCTGAATGGGTGATGATTGAAAGATTGTCAGTAGTTGTTCAGTAGATTCATAAAATGTAAAATGAAGCAGATTTCTTAAAGCGGAATAACTCACTGTTTGTTACAGTGTGCAGCCGTGACCACAACGTCTTCACTGACAAGGAATCCTCCACATATATGACCATTGTTGTTCTGCACTGAGGCCATGTACAGCATTAAGTTATCCGGCACTTTTTTACCATGTATGATCTCACTCGCCAGCGCTGTCAAAATCAATAAAGGATGAGATGATGTAGGAAATTTGTGTATATATATATATAATGAGTAATAATTTTATTTCGTAATCTTACCTTCTTGGCTGAAACATGTCAGAAGAAAAAACAGACAAATGTGTAAGCCACACATTGTGCTGGTCGCAGACTAGCAGACCCAACCTGTAATCTTGAGGGTGTCAAGTCACCCTTTTTATACAGCCGTGTGCTTTTGTAAGTGACCCTGTGGTTTTGGTTTTCTTCTTCATCTTGGCTTCTGTGTCTGCACCTTCTCTGCATCCGTGCATCATATTTTAGGGTGTATGTGTGTGATCAGTATAGGTATGAGTTGTCATGCACCATTGTCATTGTTAGAGTAATTACGTGGCTTATTTTTCTGCTGCCTTATGGTCCGTCTATTAGTCACTAGTTTATTTAGAATATCTCCCCATATTTATTTAGGTACAGATATGTATACCTGTTCTTGTTAACATAAATATCTAATCAAACAGTCACATGGCAGCAACCCAATGTATTCTAGGCATGTAGACATGGTCAAGATGACTTGCTGAAGTTCAAATGCAGCATCATAATGAAGAGGAAAGGTTATGATTCTACTGGTGATCTACTGTGATTTTCATGTACAACCACCTCTCACAGAGGATGGTCAGAAAATATCAACTGAGCTTCAGATTTCTAGTGAAAAGAGAAGACTCATTTGAGATCATAGAGAGGCAACGGTAACTCAAACAGTCATTTGGTACAACCTACAGTAGATATGCAGAAACCATCTTTTAAGGCACATCACACTGAAACCATGAGGTAGATGGACGACAGGAGCAAAAGAGCACACTTGATTGCACTCCTGTCAACTAAGAACAGGAAATTGATGAAACACTTCACACAGGCTCACCGCAGTTTATGGTCGTTTTATGCTGGTGTTGGTGGTTTAAGGAGGTGGGGGTTATTTCCTTGTCATGTTTTGTCACAGTCTGCTGGTAAATAGTTGCGGAACATATTCATGTCTTTATAATCACAGTGTAGCATCTTCTAATGGCTACATTTAGCAGGATGACATAGGGCAAAAGGCGGGGTACATCCTGGACAGGTTGCCAGTCCATCACAAGGCCACATAGAGACAAACAACCATCCACTCTCTCACCTATGGTCAATTTAGAGTGTCCAATTTGCCTAATCCCCAAATCTGCATGTTTTTGGACCATGTGAGGAAACTAGAGAATATCACAAAACTCAAATCACCGCAGACTGCATTTTTGAAGCTGAGAATTTGCATCAGCTGATGAATCTGCCAGATGCTTTGATGTCAGTCTGAACCAACATATCTGAGGAATGTTTCCTGCACTTTGTTGAATATATGACAAAAATGATTGAGACAACTCTGAAGGCAGAATAGATCCAACTCAGTAGCAGCATGATGTACCATATAAAGTAGCCAGTGAGCATAGTTTTATGAAGTGAAGTGAAAGACTAAGATCATTTCCTTAGAAATTACATACAGGGCTAGGGGCTGCAGTTGACTTTTATTATGATGTCATTGCACCAGATGAGTAACAAAAACCACAGTTGCAAAATTGAGACTTGAGTATCACAGTGGCAGTTATGACACTAACGCTGTAGTTGTAATCACTGACAATGAACAGCCTGTGGAGAATTATGTCTCAGGCTGTCAGTTAATTGTGTTGTGATTTTGATTAATTCATATTTTTCAGGATAAATCTCTGGATGTAAGTCGATACAGTAGTTAAACCCTCCTTACAAGTTTTAAGTCTTGTGTTGTAAAGTTCTGTCTTGAACTCTTGATAAATCATGTGATATCCAGCAGAGAGGCCCAGAGATCACTGAATACATTTTAAAGTTGTTCTATGTTTGACCATCAGAGGGCGTCACTTCTCTAACAATAAAAGTGTGAAGTCCCAAATTGAGCCATCGAATGAAACATCTATGAACATCTGCCTCTGCCTTCTGTTACACATTCAAATAAATTCCCCTTGCTTTTAGCTTTTTATCTATCATCCCGGCTACAAGTTATTTGACCTGAGTCTTCTTTGTTGTAGTGTAATTTGCTTGCTTCATTCTTCTTTATTTGTCTTGGATTGTGAATGTCTCACTTAATGTGTGCTCCAGAACATGAACCCACTGTTTTGATTTAGTCAGGCCAGTTTTTTAACTGTAACATTTGAACTGTCATATTAACATTTTCCTGTAGCAGATTCAATAATTTGTTATTGTCATTATGCATACAAATAACGGAATTTTGTTTGCTAACTCTTTGCTTCAAAAAGGCACAATACCTTGGGATCAAGACACACTATAATTTGTTAAAACAAAACACTATAAATAAACTGTACAATAAAAGTACATACAATACATGTCAGCAGCAATGTTGTTGAAAAACAAAAGTTCGTATTATTTGTGAGCTAAATATTGTTGCGTATCAAAACAAACACGTTTATTTTAAAATTCTCCAATCCAATCCAACTTTAATAAAATAAAAATGGCATATTGTTATATGATTTTAAGCTCATATAGTCCACGCCTACTTAAGTTTCAAGTTTGATAAGGAGACCAACAACAACAGCAAACAACAAACTTGAAGCTTGAAGAAACAGTGCAGACCTTCTGGAGTCGAAACAAATCAAGCTTTAATTCTGTCGCCACTGAGTCTGGCAAGGTGTATTAGTGGTCATTTATATTTAATGTACTGTATGTATCAATATACAATTGAGATTTCATCTTTCTGTGCTCTCAGTATTTACAGTACAACTGTTTACTCTGGTTTGACTCTTAGGATGAAGTTTAGTAATCAGGTCCACAGCTTCTATCTTAGAGG
This sequence comes from Solea solea, assembly GCF_958295425.1. Taxonomy (NCBI): domain Eukaryota; kingdom Metazoa; phylum Chordata; class Actinopteri; order Pleuronectiformes; family Soleidae; genus Solea; species Solea solea. Next base: position 4,792,283 of record NC_081142.1, on the reverse strand, counting down.
AGAAAACCTGAGTTATACCTGCCTTATATGCAGAACCTTATGCACTTTATTCTGCATGGTGTCTTTCAAATAAGCTGTAACAAAATATGTTGAAACAGTAGGAAGGTGTGGCCTATTGATCATTTAAACTAAGGTCTCTTTAAAACTGGAAACACGAGCAAATCCGGGCAAATGTTTTGCATTCAGCTTAATTTACACACCTTTATTGTCCCACAAGAGGGAATTATAAGTTAGGGCCAGACAGGAGCAGGAGGCTCCCCCTTCCATCATCTCTCTCAAACATTGAGAGTAATTGCAGTGGACAACTTCTGGCTTTTGTCTGTGTGTCGGTGGTGTTTGCCTCTGTGGCTTGTTGTGAAGACTCCAGTCACAAACTGTGAGAGCAGAGACAGAGTGAACGCAGATAAGCAGGTCAGTTAGTGACAGATTACTCATGCTTATTACAGCATTGTGAGGGATGCAGCTACTGATTTATTTCTATTTCTTAATGGCTTATCAGGATGTGAACGTATGATAAATGAATAAATTACAGATGCCAGCTGGAAGGAGCCAGAATGTGGCCCAAAGTTGCCAGAAATCAAACAATTTTATTAATTTATTAGTTTATTAATAATTGGCCACAATATGAAAACAAGATTGTGTTCATACTAACTCCAAGGTCCAGTGTGTAACATACTGAATATACCATATATTTTCTTTTATTTTTGATTGTACATTCCCCTGAATGTATGAATAGTCCCTCATTTTCTCATTCTCAAAATGAGCCCTTTATATTTACATCATACATTAATACATTTAATGTCATTTAATTTTAATGGACAAACTAAGCACCTTTATCCTGCACTCTCGACGAAGGGCTGCAATATGCAACTTCACCCATAGCATTTGCTCAGTCCTACATACTGTACCTTTAAGTTGTCGTGGTTGGTTTCCAGCATGATGACTGACCCTGAGCGAGGGACCTGACATTTGCATGTCATGCTCATTGTCTGATACAACCCACTGGTTTTTAATCCAATAAAACCTTCTCACCTGCTCTGTATCAAGAGCAACCTTTTTTGACGTGCACTGTATGTTAAGGAAGAACAGGCACCTGTTAATCTTTGAACTGAGAAGCAACTGCTGTGTTGAAGAAACATCGCCATGCATGATTCATGACAAAACAGAGTCTGTCTTGTTTCACTGGCATGAAGAATTACTTCACACTCAGCAGGGCTTGAAGGGCAGGGTGGATAGGCTTTGGCACAGCTCACACTTTGCATGAAGTAGTAGCACCGACTTTGGTCTTTTCTAGTCACTAACGGCCAAAGACAACCTTATGATGTTGACTGGGACGATGGCCAACATGTGACTGGCCTGCTTCAGCTGACCAAATTATATACCCTAAGAGGAGAGGGTCTGTGGCCTGGGAGAATGCCACCACCTTTTCTGTGATCTTATGTGTTTAGATTTTACTTAACGTTATCTTTTCCATACTTGAATATTTTCCTATATTTTGATGGCTGAAGAGTCATGTGATTGCTGTAACCAGGCACCATTATCTTTGTAGAAAGTAGTAACTGAAGCTACATAAAATACAGTTTCTTGATGGAGGTTACTCGTGTTAGTCAGGCCCATATGTCAATTTAATGTTTCCTCAATATTACCTTACAGCAAAAAGACCAGGTTTCATGACCCAATCGGACTGAGGGCCTTTCTGTATGGAGTTTGCACGTGCGTGAGTTTTCTCTGGGTTCTCTGGTTTCCTCCCACAGTCCAAAAATATGCAGAGGTGAATTGGACAGTCTAAATTGATTTTAAATTTGATTTTCTGGCGACCTGTCCAGGGTACACCTCACCTTTCGCCCCGTGTCAACTGGCTCCAGCCGCCCCACATTTCTTCCATAAGGTACATTCAATCTCAAGTACTTACTGGTTGCTTGGTGACCTCACCCATGTTAGATGTACACTCATCTACTTTCCTTACTCTTAGTCTTATCCATTCAGACACATGCAGCCATCCTTCCATCCATCTCTTCACCTCATCCACTGGTGCCTGGCTCTGCTGCAGGCATCCAGAGAATGCCTGACTTGGGGTTTGGCCGGTCTGCACAGCATACCTGCGCTGTGGCATGGCAGGGCTTTAGGGGCGCATGTGCCACTCAGCAGCCTCATCCAATGTTGAGTAAGTGGCTTCAGACATGAACACTAATCCACTCAGTGATGAGAAGGCCACAGACTGATGGCTGTGCTACAGGCTGCCAAGGCTGTCAGAGCACTGTCTCTGCTTCAGACAGAGCACAATGGAGACCAACTCTGGACTTCAAAGGGAAATTATTGTGACTTCAACAAAATTATATTTCCTTTGCAGGAATTTTGACTGTGATTGATCACTTTGTTCATGTTTTTAAGATATCTGTTCCAAAGGAGGTACAGGACTATGAACTCTGTGACTGCTTTAACTCTTCAGAAACATGGGATGCCTACATTTTACAAGGTGTCTACAAGGATGATGGAATTTTTATCTGCGATGTGCCGACTACATTCACATTACCAGCCACATTGTTCAATTCAATCTCAATTCCAATAAGTTACAAATCAGATTTGTGAACAACAACAGAAAAGGTCATATTTGTAAGACCACTCTATATTGAAATGGGGGACAGACCTGATGGATGGAAGCAATCACAGCAAATGTATGGATACAATTTAGCTTTTGAGTACAGAACTCTCCTCCATTGTTATTTGGCTTTGGTCAGTTACTTCAACACTCTAATACTAAGCAAAAAGCCAGATGGACTTTAATATGACAGTGTCCACATGGCCCTGAAATACAAAAAATGTTATCTGAGTCAAATTAATGGAAAACAATTTGATACGAGTCATTTCAGCCTGGTAAACTTTGTGAATTAAAGCTGCAACAAATCCTTAGCAAAAATCCTCAAATCGCCAAAATGAGAATTAAGACAAAGCAGTGAATAAATTCCCTACTGTATTCTCATGATTTCGGTCATAAACGCAGTGTGTATACCCAATACCCATACACACACTCACATATGCGCACACAAACTCACATGCAAACTCTTCCATCATCCACCCTTTAGTTCGTCTATTCAGCATTATAACTTGGGCTGTTTTTGTAACAAAACAAGGCCTAATCCTAAATTCAGAGAACTGTGAATGTGCCTCAACAAATGGCAGACAAATGAGAAGGATTAGCGAGGGCCTGTGAAAGAGTGAAAGGTTTGCCATTGATCTACGGTGGTCCTGTTCTCTTTCAGGGCCACTCGGTTTGAAAACCCCACTGAGTAAGAGCATACAGGGCCACTCCAGAGCCCCCTAGGCCACCGAGGGACACACAACAGCCACAATTAGTCTCAGGAGCTGTAATGGCAATTCAATAAGCGCTTTAAACTTGTGCCTTAGTCTGACCGCCACCCCCCAAACCCCTCCCATCCCTCCCATTTTCGTCTACATACATAAGATTGGTATTATGAGTGGCGAGGGGTTCTTTTTTTTTTTTTTTTTATCTTTCCCACCCACCACAGTTCTTTTCAGTCACTCTGAGAGAAAATGACCACACAGGGTTTCAAAGGTTCCAGAGGCTATGGTTTGTTGTCGCTGAAGCAGCATGACTTGTGCCCCTGTAGATTTTGGCTAAAGCCCTCAAAATGGGTTCCTATTATTACATTTTTTCTGTCACTCAGCTGCAAATTAATTTTAAAGCATTCACAGTAACCTTCTCTGTAAATACCAGTTTTGTCATGTAGAATACCTCTGTCCAAGACATGCACTTCATGGCGAGTGTTTAAGAGTGCAGACATTTCTATTAAAATCAGCTTGTTACACTGATGAGGACCTTGCAGTTGCATAATGACCTGCCATAGAGCAAACAGGTGCTATCTGATAAACACTAGCATCTGTTTTCTGTTTAACATGGATCAGATCAAACGCAGCCCAAACACCTGTCCGCTCAACATCAACACGTATTAGCAAAGGAAGAGCCGGTGATGTCTTCTGGGTGGCTGTCATTTCCATCCTCCTGGGTTCTGTTTGTGACATTCCTCGTTGATTTGCACATTGTTTAGGATTTTTCTTTTGCCCCGTGATCAAAGGTCCAAAGCTTTTGATCAGGACTTCCAAGGGGTCCCCATTGTTTTTCTGGCAAGCACGCTGACAGGACAGTGGTGGAGCAATGATAATTACAGCTCCCATTTGGTGTCCTTGGAGCTGGCACCAGCAGCCAGTCGCACCCTCGGGCCAAGAAGAAAGGAAAGATTCTTGAATGGTTAAAAGAGAAGTGCAGAGAAGAGACGGGAGACACATTGATAGAGCAGCGAGTCGATCAAGAGAACAGGCAGAAAACGGGATTACTCTGTGTTTCTGCTGAGTCTTGGACATAGATTGTACATGTACAGTACCTGTCAGAATAAAATGCACTGTACTTTCTTGTGTTAAAAATATATAAGCGTAGATGTTAGCCATGAATGTTTTTAGAGAAACTTACATTTTACAAGTTGGGACAGCACTCCATATGGTTTATTGCACTTTATTAGACCTTTAAAATCATTTGCTCGGTGCTGTAGATACAAAATAGTAATGACTGTAATGTCACTGAGTTCCAGTATGTTTTCTCTCTGGAGCATTTGTGATGTTACATGTTATGCAAACATGACACAGGGACAAAGAAACACCACAGGTCAGACCAACCACTGGCCATGGGAATAGTAATCACCTTCTGTAGCGGGTTTGTTAGGGTAAAGAAATCTATGGTATACTCCTGTATAAACCAGCAGATAGTTCCTTTATCTCAGGGAGGGGGGGAAGCGGCATGCCTCCATCTGTCTAAAGGAAGAACAAAAATCAGTTCACCAACATATGTTTCTCCCTGTAATGTCATCTCTGCTGGCCTTGCTGATGATGTTTATACTTCAGTGTCTGTACTGGTTAAAGTAAATAAAAACAATGAATTTGGAACTTAAGATGATGCTGGTAGTGTTACCCTCACAGAGAGCCAGACTGTTTCCCCCTGTTTACATGTCTTTGTGGGAAGCTGGCCAACAGTCATCTGCAATGATCTTCTTTTATGGCACATGGTAAATGTGTATTTCCATGAACAGACTCAGACTCTTCCCTTTAAATAGCTTGACTGTATTTTGAAGTTTAAATGCAAACTACATTGTCATTGTAGCAGCCCTTCAAAGACTACATGGCTGAGGACAAAGACGTTTGCATGGCAACAGTATTGCCAGACCCCCCATACTGATTTTCTTTTTCTGAGCCACACCCAGACTTTTGGAAGTGAGCTGCAGTGTGACTTCATGCCATTCTGACCAGACATGTACCCCGTCACAGTAATCTCACATTATGACAGACTGAAAGGTTGGCCTTTATTCACCCCTAACAGCTACTATTCATCCACGACTCTCCTTTCTGTTCACTGAAAGGACCAAGTGGCCTCCTGTGCCACTGGAGGGCTCGCCTGTGTGTAAATGACCTCGATGCTCAATTGTTCATAGTTCATAACCGCAGACCTTTCAGCAGGCACAGGGAGGTCCTGCACATCAACGGCTCTCCCTCTGTGTGTTTTGTCATGATCATGATGAAGAAGGGGCTCTGATGTCGGTAACATCTCTGATAGAGATGTTACCCACACTTAACAGTCGGTGGCAGGCACATGGCGAGATTTAGATCCCATTTTATTCATAATTCTGCACATCATTGAGTCATGGCGTTTGATTTATCCACATCTTTTATTGAAGTTTACCAAACTCAGCATGAACCAAGGCACATTAAAATGAATTTACTTGGCTGAAATGATTTCAAGATATTACTGACCAGTTAGTTTATGATAAATGAGTCACAAATGGGCCAATATCCAGTAGTATTACCATACAAAAGGAGCTGAATATGGACTTGAATGCAATTATTTTTTTCCGTTAACAGTAGGACTACAATCCAACACAAAAAAATGTCAACAATAACAATAAACATCAACCTGAAACAGTTAAAGAGTACAAAATGTTTTAAATATATTAAATGCTCTATTAGCAACAGGTTTGCTGTTGAGAAAATGTTAGCAAGCATTGACAGAAAGGCAACATGTAATAACCACAAATTAATATTTTTTTGCTTCTGTATTGTCTGACGTACCCTCCATTATAATACACTGAAATACACATATTCATTATTGGACAACAGATGTAAGACAGAAAATTCAGAGACACTGATTCCTAATCTCTTAGTCGTCAGCTGTTGGACGACAGACGTTTTCTAATGCACGCATGCACATCTTAGGAAATCCAACATCAGTAATCCCAATAGTTAGCTTAGTTTCTGTGGCGTCATATGTATAAATGTGCATAATGCTATACATACTGTACCATACAGCATATTAAACTGTGCATCTTTTAATTAAAATGTACCGTATATGAGACACAATAAATATTGGAATTTTGAATTGAATTAGAAATGAGTTTAGCATGGTTTGGTAAAGTCCCTTGTCATTTTTGTGATGATGAAGATGATTATTATTATTATTATTGTTGTTATTATAAAGAGAGTTATGAAAGTTTTTGCTAATGCTGCATAGCCAATGTTAAATGCTGTTTACTCACCAATCTACCAGTTACTCATTCGCACAACTTTGCAAGTTAAGCATCAAATTAATTCTTCTGTCTACAGCAGTAAAAAGCTCTGTTCACTTGTTTTATTCTTCTCTTCCACTTCATTTTTAGCCAGTCCATGTTTAAAATATGGCATCCAGTCTGCCATGAGTAAGTTGCCTTTGTCTGACGATGAATATAAACAATAACCATCATCTGTACCCACCATCAAACCATGCACAGCAGAAGTGAAACATGACAAATATCACCTTTAAACAAAAAAAAAAAATACCTCAGACCATAAACTACCTCCAATAGGTGTGTGTCCCATTATCTTAATGTGCTAGATACATCCCTTGTTAGTTAGTGGAACATCTGAAATGCTGTAATTAACAAACTAGTGGCCAGATTTTATTTCCAAGCCTTGCTGTCCGTTTTCAGTCATCTTTCAGTCTCTTAAAAGTCCCCAAACGCCACTTTGCATGCACCTCAGACACACAGATGTACACATACTGTAACCAGACAGATTCTTGAAGAAAGTGTAATTCTACGATAAGTCTATTGGACTGTATTGCAGAACATCATTAGAAAAATGGTGAAAATAACTTAAACATACATATTATACTAACGCTACACATGTTACAGAGTTCAACAAATGTACATTTTTGTGACAGGATAGGATACAAAAAAAACGAAAGATCACGTTCCAATCAATACTAGGATGAGGAGTCCGGTGAACCAGCCAGTTGGCGGTCAGAGTTTGGATCACTGGAAAGCTAGGATGGGAGCATAGGCAGGAAATGAGTGGATGGGTGTCTTCGTCGAGCCTTGTGTCCTCGCCGTGGCTTCCCACGTCCATTCAGTGAAACAAACATTTGTCTGCCGCCATGTTTCCACCTGAGGGAGGCATATGTGTTGTAGCCGTTCTCCTCAATGCGCTCCTTGAACTTACAGCTCGGGTTGTACTTCACCTGTGGTCAGAAAGACAAGTGTGAGGTTAAGGAGGTTATTACAGAGGAGTAAACTGACCAGCTTCCATGAGGTATTAAGAAATTTAAGAGATAGTTCTGTTTTTTGTGGGATTAACACCTTCTCAAAACTGAGTACAATGTCAAGAGCATGTTGCCTTTGACATTACTGACCGAAGGAAAAATCTGATTTTCTCTATGGACTTTGATGAAGAGGTTTGCAAAATGTTTCTGTCTCCAGACAGAAAAGACTATCTAACGGTGAGAAAGCAAGGGAAACACATTCTCAAGGTATTGTAGACATAAGCTGGCGTAGATTTGTTTCTCTATGTCCCTAATATTCATATCACCAGTGAGAGCAAGTGTATGGGTCACAGGCTGTTTCACTGCAGCACGCACAAAACTTGAACTATCCCTTTAATGTCTATGTTTACAATAAACCCGTCTGAATGCTGGATTAGATTTTCCATAACAAAGAATTTAGACATATATGCGAGTCCTTAAACTATCATTTAAATGACGGTTGTAGTAAAATCTATCTCTTTTCATGCAGTGTCCTCAGAAGAATAGCTGCGCAAACCTTTGTGTGCGTGCGTGTGTGTGTGTGTGTGTGTGTGTGTGTGTGTGTGTGGTGAAATGTCTCTTCGGTTTCTCAAATGCAACAACAATACAACCACAAGAGATTCTGCCCTAACTTCTCTTCCAGATCATTTTCCTGCCACCATAATGAGGCCCTCTCTGAGCTCTCTGTGATAGCATCAGGATGATATGGACCTACCGTGTTTTTATTTGAGGTTTCAGAGTGTTTGAAGGCCCGGGTCTTCAGGTCTATTTATGTCACATCGTCTGTGTTACCTTGTTTGAGGCACTTGTCTTATCACTGCTGGCTGACTGATTGCTTGTCTCTGATTTCTCTCTTTTCCAAGATGTAAATACATGGGCTAGACACCACATATCGCAGATCTGATGTGTGGTGTGTGATTTTAACAAAGAGAGGTGATTACTATTGAAAGCTTGCTGTGCAAAGCAACAATTGGCAGATGACACGCACTCTTAAAAGAGCCCTCTTAAAAGAGGCCAGCTGGCTCTTTGTCATTGCCGGTTGGGTTTCGTTACTGTGTTCTATCTATTTTGACAGTGGAACAAGCCTATTCAAGCTACAGGTATCATCAACCATGGTCCAGGTGTACGGCAATGTTTGATAGTGACTCTGACCTTCCTCTGGGCTCTCATATATAGGATTCCGGAGATTTGCATGTATACTATACTGTATACCACCGTCACTCTCTTCCACTTTCCCATCTATGACCTCCAGAAACAATGTTGCCAGCTTGCATACGTACCGATCCAAAGAGTGTGCCTTTCTTGGACATGGCTAAGTAGAGCCCAGTGCTGACAGATTTGATAGCAACAACTCCCACACTGACAGATCGGATTTCCATCAGACCTGGAAAATAAAACGGAGCGAGAGTCAGGGTTAGAAGGCTTAATTACATTGTTCATCAGTCATTTTTTTTATTTTTATTATTTATTAGTTTAACTTTTATTTAGTCAGGCGGTCTAATCGAGATCAGGATCTCTTTTCCAAGAGAGGCCAGTGCAACAAGGAACAACTATAAAATCCAAATGAAAAAAACAAAGAAACATTACAAAGAACAGATTATGAAAAACAGTTAGAAGAATCACCAAATAAATCAGAGAGAAAAACGTTAAATGTGACACTCAAGTTTAAAGACATATTGGAGTTCATTCCATCTAAACGGAGCGTAGCACATGAAACCGGTATGGTCAATATTAGTCCGCACATGAGGGACATCAAAGTTTAAGGAGTAGGTGGATTTTGTTTGGAAGAAATGTCAAATAGTTTGGAAGCTTCATTGTCAGGACTTCATAAATAAATAGCACAAGATGCTTAGAATCAATTCATTGAATATTTGAGACATCTTGTTCACACTTTTTCTTGGCAGATGCTGAACTTGAGTATCTACGGATACTGATAAGATCAATACAGTCATTTTTTTTTTTACATCTTTTAAGTTACCAGGCTATTGACAATACATTTGATCTGATGCCTTTGTGCTTAGTTCTTTTTTTTATATATATATATCCAATCTGGTGTATCATATTGCCCCCTCCCTATTTTAAACCCCACACAATGTTTGAACTAAATCAAATTTGCAAGACACACTTCCATAACAGGACGACCTGTCCAAGGTGTACCACATCTTTCGCCCTGTCAGCTGGGATTGGCAACAGCGCCCCCCTCATGTGGAGGATCATGCAGTGAGTGAGCAACTTCTATAACAGACAAACACTGTGACAGAGCCAGCAAAGAAACAGTCTGTCTTGCAACATGCACCCATAAAACCCTCCTGTCCCCAGATGTGACACTGTATCATAATGATCCCCAGTGGTGTTTACTGAGGGACACATAAACCCTCTTACCCTGCTTCTCTAGCTCTCTTCACCCCATGAAAAAGCTGGCAAGCTGGTGAGCTAATTGTTTCCTCAGGGCAAAGATTGCAAACAAGTCCCATGTGGATTCTTTCTTGATCTGCTTTTTGTCTGCACACAAAAATAACAGCACACACCCATTGTCATGACTACGACAGGGAGATCTTTTGGAGGTGACCTAAGGGCTTACCGCCAGCTCCTGAATAGAAAGTAATTGCTGGAGATGATGCTGTCCTCCTGATGTTTTTTTGGCTTGATTTGCCCACTTAAACCTTCAGAAGTACCCTTATGTGGTCTGCTATCTGATCAGAGTATGGAATCTTCTTTTTACACCCCAGGAAACCACATCTCACCAGGAAAAATAACATGTAATCTTGTTGCTCAAAGGGTATGTACTGCTGGATGTTTGTGTAGACAGATTTTGACAGATGATGTAAATGCAGCACCATATCAAGGTGCTGAAGGGCAGGTGACCCAGAGCGGGTAGGAAATGAAGAAGTCATAAAAGCAGTACCCAGCTGACTAACTCCCGGCTGCTTCCTGTACAACTGAATTCCTGAATAGTCTTGCTGGTTATCATCCACCAATGAAGAATAAGGGTCTGCACTGTACTTTTTACACCTATTTAAATGTGCACATCCAAATTCTGTTTATTTATAAGACATTAAGTGAATTATAGGTGCTTTATTTTAATCAGGAAATGTTAACGTTTCTTAAAATCTGTATTTATCTACCACATTTTTGAAATTAACTAACAAAATATGTGCATCTATGTATACCTTATAAAAGCTTTTGGTCAGAACAAGATCATTTTTCTGTTTGCTCTCCCAAACCAACATATACTGACTAAAAGATTGATTTTGTGATGCAACTATGACATGACAAAGGTTTTTGACTCAAAATTGACTCAATGATATTACCAAGAAGATGGTATGAACCTTTTTGGAGTATCAAAATAATTTTGATGGGTCACTGACCAGATGTGGGACGTTGGGAGAATGGCGTCTCTTTCACTCGCACTCTAAACATGTGTTCTAGCACCGTAATTTGAATAGGTATATGACTGTGAGTGATGTGTAACTCATTGATGATAGGTGACTTGAAATGCCAGAATCAGGCCCAGCAAGTTTAAGAGTGATGCTTAACTGATTAACTGTGATCAATTAAAAAGAGTTAGAAACATTAAAAATCTGGCATCAATGTGGCATGTTTGTAGAGCAGGGAAAACAAGTTAGAGTTCGGGTTATCACATGCAGAATCAGAATGCTTGTCTGATTTGTGTCAGGCTTGGTCGAGTCGCATCAAGTTCTAAGAGAAATGTGCAGTGCAGTGCTCTAATTACATTGTTATGGGACCTTTGTCACCATGGTTACAGTAATACCCCATTCCCACTGGTCAAACCCATTAAACCCTGGGTGTGAACAGGTTTTTCACCAGTGGGAATGTGTTTAATTGGTATTCACTCCCCGGTCAAATGACTCTGCATTTCATGTGGATTTTTATCGGCTTCTGCTCCATTAGGCATCAGTGGGAGAATAAGACACTTCTTGGTTTGCTTTTTATTTTTGCCAGCGATGTATTTCCAGCACACTGTTGTCCACATGTCCACTCATTTTAGAGTGCGTGTAATAAACACATGATCATAGTTAGGAATTGATAAAAGATTGTTGAATACGGTGCACTAGGATCCTTCTAACTGATCGTCTATAATGGACAGCTGCTGTTACCATCTCACTACTGTCGTAGATCTGAAGGAGCATGTCCGAGGAGCTCCGAAAAAAAAAAAATTAAAAAACACATCTGCTGCTCGAGATTTCCTTAACAAGCAATTATCGTCTTCCTTTTTTACTCGTGTCTGAACATCACTAGTCATCCTTACCGAGTGAGGTCATCTTCTTTGGGCCCAGACACAAAGAAGTACAAAGAGTAAGAGGGAGGAAAAAAGCAGGGAAAAGTAAACAAACACAAACTCCTGTTGAGTGTCTTTCTTCTCTGACAGGAGCGTGTAAATGAAGCCCTCTCTTTCTCCACAGCTGCAGGGAAGGAGGGAATGCCTCAGTTGAGTCCATCTAGGTATCAGCCCAGCTGCACCCCCATCATTCCTACTCTGATCCTCCGAGGAAACATTAACACTTTGATGGCAGTCTCCTTTTTATGAGCTGTGTTTACAAACACCGGGTGTGCCGTGGTGGCACCTGCAGCGTGCAAGGGACTTATAAGCAATTAGCTGAGGCCTGACTGGTGATTGGAGTGCTGCAAGGATTTATGGGGGATTAGTCCAGGCCTATGAAAACCGCTGGTGCCTGAAAGTGGTGCCAGCAGTAATTGCCATTATTTGCTGGCTTGAGTTCCAGGCACAGTAGGTGTGTTGGAAGCAACAGTTGGTCACATAAGAGACATTACAACTTGGCGATGATGATAAGAAAATAGACTGAAATGGCTCAAACTTATTGCACAGTGTACTGATGATAGAAAAGTGACACCATCTATATTTATATTGATCCCTATAAGCCTTGTTTTCACTTAGTCTTTATCTTTGCCAGTGGGACAGTGTTGTCATGGAAAATGACGATTCAATTTTACGAACACTGTGATATTCTTCATCCAAAAACCATGAAGACAAAAGCATTTTTCACTTATCAAGACACAACAACAACTCTGAGGAAAAGTGCGAGCCACTGCTACGTCTTCACAACAGTGTCCAAACGAGAACGACTAATGACACAAAAGTTGTCCATTACCTCTTTTATCAAATTGTTTTTTGACAATAGGTTTTCAATTTTGTGTTAGCAATAAGCACTTAAGCAAAAGTCCCCATGTCTTACATATGGAACACCAAATACTGTCCTTTCTCTCTTAAGGACTCATAGATACCTTACCCTATGCATCACCTCAGTGTTGCTACAAGCAGACACAAAAGCTGGGGATTTCTCATTGTCTAGAGAAATCACTTGGGCTCTGGATGCTTGACCACACATGTATAAAGACCAGTTAGATCCATATAACTCACAGTTGCCCCTTTGAAAAGTCACTCCATTGTGTTCAAAGCCTGAGAAATCAGAGTGAGGTATTTCAAGCTATTAGCGAGTTTCCCTAACTGCTGAAACCCAAAGGTCACTCTACTGGAAGGAAGGAGTAACGCTGGATTTGGCTTCCAGACCTGAAGATTTGTGATGTTATGAGAACATTTTTCATTTTATCTGTTGTACAGAAATTTGCATCTGTAACGTTTCATCCCTTGCCTTGTTTTTCTCGTCCATTCCGTTCTCTTTCTTTTTGGATATTCTTCCCCCTCTAGTGGCAGTAAAGGCAAATACAAGTTCGTAGTGATACATTGCGTTCTATTGGCACCTTTAAAACTAATTTATTTGGGCTTAGTTTAACAAATAGCCTTGTGTGTCTGTCAATATGTACAATATAAAATATTTAAAACATGTACATAACTGTAAAGTAATCCTATCTTAATCAGCACCTGTTTTATAATCTGTGGAAAATTGTTGAGACTGTAATTTATAATTTTGTTTAAAGAAATCATTTTTAGTTTCATATAATAGCTATATTTCATTAAGAGCTGGGAATAAATATTCACCATTTACAAAACCTTTTGACCCGTTATTATCAGGATTAGATAGAACAGAGAGAAGCAATTGAGACAAATTAACTTTTTGTTCCTCAGTTGCTTTGGAAACTGAAGGTCACTTCTTCACCGTGTTCTGCAGAGCAAGTATCAACCGATGGCCCTTTTGAGCTCATGAAAAAGGTACTTTTGGCTTCCCACGTGCAATTGGCCAGATCTCTTAACCTTTGACATGTTTTGGCTGGGACTGTCAATAAGCTCCAGCTGCCATTACAAGCAAATCCTGCACTATACTTGTCTAGTCAACTGTGGACTTGCCATTTATTTCTTCTCTATGGGATTTTTAAAAGCATAGAAAAAGTCTTTTTATCCAGTCTTTTTTTCTTTTTACTCTTTCTTTTCTTCCAACCCCCATTTTTTGGACATTAGCCCATCGTCAGATCATTCAAGCCTTTTCTGACCTTGAAAAAAAGGCAGAAAGGACAGAGAGAGACACTCTCACGGGGTTCCCTTTTGTCAGACACATGGTATAGAGGAGGAGGAGGGAGCAAGTACAGGGTGAAGGTGCCGGTTATAAGACGGGGGGGCTGGGGGGTTTGGGTGATGGTGGGGTGGCCCTTACAAAGCCTGCTCCCTCCAACAAGTCTTTGTTACTCACCTGAGAGGTGAAGAGCTAGGCAAGATCTTATTAATGACCAAGCATTTTCAATGGGGCTCTACAAAGTGTGGCAAAATGGTTCTTTCCATCACAAATTTAAAGCAGAAAAGAATGAAAGACCGAGCAAAGAGAGAAGGGAAAGAGATTTTTTACTCCTGTCTTCTTTTTGTTCCCTTTTCCAGGTCTTTAATTTTTGGGTTGCCCCCTTGAGCAGCCCTCCATGGCTCAGTGCTCGACCAGAGCAGAGCCTGGGAATTTCGGAGTTCCCGCTGTGCTCCTGCTCTTGATTGACATACCTTTTCAATTATTTCACAGTTTGCTTGCTTTTTAGATGAAGAGGGCCCTGTTGTTTTTTTTTTTTCTTCTGCCCTCCTTTTCAAAATACAAGCTTTTCATGTCAGGTCTGGGCTGCCGGGCCTAATGGCTGTGACCACCACCTTTGATCTGCCATGACCCCCTCGATGGGTCTGGTAGTGGGCAAAGCAGTCGTCTGTGTGCATCAGCACAGAAAAAGGCTGCATCACTCACTATTGCTTTAAACACCTTGAGAGATTATCATGAGAACAGGCTGTAGTGGAGGCCTTCCTGGGTGTTGTGATACGTACGGTAAAAATGCCAAACCGATAATGATAAGGATTTCTCAATGGAGGGAGGATTTGCTCAGTTAATACCAGAGAGATTTTCACCGATCAATATATTCAGTATTTATCTATGTCATTGTTTATTTGACAATCAGTAAGATGAGTATTTGCAAGAAAACAGCAGTGTTTCTCACACTTTTTTAAATTGGGACCCACCTTTTAACAATCACGATCCAAATCACAATATAAATCGTGCATGTTAATATGCATGTTATTTATCTCACTCAATGTCTACCGTTTTATCATGGGGGTCATGGGGGGGGGGGGGCCAGTGCCAATCCCACCTGACATGGGGCAAAATGCAGGGTCATCCTGGACAGGTCGCCAGTCCCTCGCAGGGCCAACACACAGAGGCAAACAACCATTTACTCTCACATTCACACCTACGGTCAGTGTCCAAATGACCACTGCATGTTTTTGGACTGTGGGAGAGTACAGAGAGAAAACCCACACATACATGGGGAAAACATGCACCACCACATTAAATGCTAACTATGGCCCTTGGTTATTTACCTCTGTTTTGCATCCTAAAATTTGTGACTGTGCTGACTGTACAAGTCGAGTGCACATGCTCCAGGTAGTAAAGTCTATTGGAATGGAGTGGGTACAAATCATTGCCATTGCACAATTCATTGTACCTTCCAAGTTCCTACTAAAAGCCTCAATAAACCATGTTGAGTCATCTTACAGCCAATGGCAACAACTTTTGAACTTTTCAAAACAGACAAGCTGTCAATCATAACAATACTTAACTAAGACTGTCCTACTGTAAAAAAGAAAAAAAAGAAAAATAGCCCAAAGGTCGTCGGTACAAGTGTCTCCAGCAGTTACGACAAATATGTGTCAGCAGTATGTTGTAGTGCTTGGTTTGATCAACAAAAGATAGGACAAAACATTTCTTCTACTATTTGACATGAATATATTGATTTCTTGTTCTAACCCAATCTACAACCTAAATTGAACCAGTAGTTTTTATCATTCTCTGAGCATAAACGTTATTATCTTAAAACTGATATATACACACAGCAGTGCTACTTCAGTAGACATCCTATTTGGTTACTAAGGTTGGAGTTTGTAAATGGCCAGGTTTTTTTTTTTTGCATTTTCTTAAGTCTTAAGTCATGTGTGCACCTGACTGTAGCGTCATGAATTCCTTTTAGTAAAGACAGTCTGAGAGTGTGTGCCCTCATCTCCATTCGTCCACTTCATCATGTTGATATGGCAGAGACATGTAACTGAGACTGAGTTCGTGGAAGAAGACTGGGGAGCCAGTGAGGTGAAGCCCAGAGGGAAAACTAATGTGTTTTGGGCTGCACCTTTGAGCGTGACAAGAGGCAAAATAAAAAAAGTCACACAGCATATTGTGTGACCATGTCCGTTTGAACCATACTGAGGCCAGTAACAGATTCCTTTAATATCTACCAAAAGACCCCTGTTGGACAGTAATCACAACAATTTCATTTTTTTTTCATAAATCATTTAGCCCTATTATATACCACATATGTATGTATATATATATATATGTATATATATACATATATATATATACATATTTAAATCCAGAGGCCAGGCCAGGTTAACCTGTAGTCTGAAAGGCATGCAGTGATGACATTCAAGCAGTAATTCATTTAATAGCCTATAAAATATCATGACACAGGCTTAGGGCAGAGGACATTGTTTATGTCCTGGCAACAAACTGTCATTGTGTGCTTCAGCATATAGTGGCTAATACAAATCCAACTGTCACTGAGAATCTCTGCTTTTGTTTCAGTGGCTCTGAGGACACATGAGGAGACCTTGACCTCCCCCTCAAATGTGAGCTCCCAGAACGATTAGATTCATGTATTTTTATTATACATTCAATATGAGTTTCAACCTGAGCTTGGTTCAGGGAAATGATTTTGGCAAAAATGCTCTGTGTAAATGGGAAAAAAAAAAAGAAATCTTTATCATATCTGACAGAAGTTGGCTCATCTGCCCAATATTTGCCACACATGATACCCATTGATGGTCAGTGATGATCTCACTGCAGTGAGTAGCTAATATGAAAGCTGATCTTCCATCTGCTGTGGGGTATGACAATTCTCCCAAGAAGGACAGAAATCATTTACAGGGAACATGGTATACTGGACCTTATTGTGTATTACAGTCAAATTTCACTTAACAGTAACAGCTACCTTTCTATATATTTAATTAGTTCTGTTTACTGATGTGTCTGTTATAATAACAATAATATCTGTTTGCAAAGGTCCAATAAAGACACTCAGCCACTGCCAGCATACAAACAAAAAAACATGACCCTGCAAGTTTAGAAGATTTATTTTTGTATACCTAAAATACATAATGCAGATCCACCTTTAATGGTTTTGACCTATCTTTAACCATTTGTCAGAATCATATATTGCCATGATTAAACTTTTCAGCAAATCAGAGCTACATGTGAGCTCCACCTTTCTGAACCAAAATGATCTTCCTCATAGCAGCATCATCGTCCTTTCCATAAAAACACAATGCATCATATAACAAAACAAAACAGTGTTGCAGTGCTAAAACACACTGGATACCAGGATGCACTGCAACATCTGGGCTGGTCGTGGTCTTAAACTGTACATTCTTCCACTTTCACTAACAATCAGTACGTTGACGTGACATTAAAAAAAAAAAACAGTGAGTCTGACTATACTATATATATGAAAATATACTTAATTGAATCTCTCAAAAGCGGACAAATAACACTTAAGTGGCACAGCTATGAACAGGAATCCTCCCACTGGCTCTTAAAGTTGATAGGTTTAAAACTAAGCCTGAGAATAAAGAGGTTGTCATTGTGAATGGTCAAGAATCAATCACTTTTCCGAGCCTTGGTCCGAGGCTTGAAACTGCAACCCTGGTTTTTAGACCCACTCGTAGGGCAAATTCAATTTATAATCAATTTGAAAGCAGTTGCATGTTTTTCTATGTACTTTCTCATGTCTCAGGTTTACTGTATCGTCACTCTGTCATGGCTATTATCTGTGGCAGTTGCGTAGCCTCCATTTTAGTGTCACTTTTAAACATTAGGTGCACTTAATTATTTGGCTAGAGAGTAGGGTTTGCCTGGGATGTCCCTGTAATTAATGTAAGAATACACTTGTTTGGTTAAAGTCCATAAGCAGACTGATGAAAAAAAGACATGCATTTTTGATTGAAAAGGCAGCACCTCCCTCCATTCTTACAATCGTGCCTGTCTTTCTCGCCCTCCTTCTGTCTTCCATCTGCTATCCTGCTTTCAACTACCTGTCCATCTGCCCCTCAATCTCCCTTCTTTGCTTTACCTCTTTTGTGTCTCTGTCTGTCTGGCTCCTTCCTTGACTGGGGAGGTGTGACAGACATAACCAATAAAACTGGACTCATCACTTCTGTTGGGCAGTAACACTTTACACAGTAACGTTTGATTCAGGCTGATTTTTGCTTTCAAAACTTGATAAATGCATCTTTTTTTTTTCCATTTTATTTAATTTCAAGGTTTGTTTTTATCTATTTTATATTTAGTTTGAACATTATTTATAGACCGTTCAATAAATGTTTATTTCAGTTAAGCAATATTGTGTCTCATTTGTTATTATTATTAAATTGTTCTATTTAACCACGCGGTAGAAAAATATTCAAGGTGCCAAAGCCAAATATATCAGCCAAAATCATCATCATATATTGGCAATATATATTTCATATTCAAATCATGGCAATTGAATGCCATGATTTCTCAAGATCAGCATCGGCCATAAATAAATAAAAAAAAAGAGCAAATAAAAGAACATATCAGTTGCCTTCTAGAACAGAACACAACTTAAGCAAATCTCCAACCTGAGACCGATCCTCCACCACATGTTACTGAGTGCATCTCATCCAAGCCAACATGCAATGAGCTCCGTCCGTTTGGAAGTCTGAACACTGTTTCTCTTCCCAAGTTTAGCTCTGAATTCCTGGACAGTTAGGAATCTTTCAACTCCACTCGTGTTAGCTTTGATCAAGCAACATTTAAAAAGCACATTACAGTCACAGCAAAGGAAATAAGAAACAGGATTATTTTTTGTGACCCCTCTGCATTTTTTCTTTCATGCACACTTGGAACTTTTACAGATCTAAACATGCTGTCACTTTCTAAATCGCTCTGTGTGCTGTCATTTAAATATGATTGTATACAATGTCCTCCATGAGGAAGTGGAACACAGAGAGACTATGTGTGTGTGTGTGTGTGTGTGTGTGTGTGTGTTCCTGTCTGTTTTGGTGGTCCACCCTGTCAAAAAACAAGGACTTTGGATAGAAAGGACAAGAAGAAAGGAGAGAAAAGACTGGCAGAGGGCTGGTCTTCCCTGCCCACATATCACTTGCTGTTCCCACATTCCATTAAAATCTCTGGAGACAAGAGAATGAAGATGAGACTGATAAGATTGTTTTTGTCCTGTCTTTTTAATCTCTCTCTATAGTCAATAGCCAGGACTTTTTGTTCCGCAGTGATTTTATTATCATTATATTGATATTATGTCTATTATTAGTATTAGTAGCTGTAGTATTAATTATTATTATCAGCTACAACCATAGTCAGGCAAGACAAACAGCAAACAGGGAGTTTAATTATTGAAACTGAAGGAAGTCTTCTTCTTTTTATTCTTCTTTGTGTTATTATGATTTAGAGATATTGTAAATTGTTTTTCTGAGCCACTTCTTATCTGAGTTGTTGAAATCGTCTTCTTGGCCTGATCAATCATTTCATAAATAAACTTGCCTGAGCAAGAAAGGTGTCTGAAGCCTTTCCTATACTGTAATAAACACAAGCAACAATTTAATTCAGACAACATGGAATCATTCATTTCACTTCACAACAAGCTAAAGAGACATACACCATTGAAACGGAGACAATTGCCAGGCATGTTTGACCAGATGCCTGAACCACCTCAGCCGACTCTTCTCGGTGCAGAAGAACAGTGGCTCTACTTTCAGCTCATGTCCTGGCTTTTTGACTTGAGTCCAGCCATGTAGGAGACTCGTTTCAGCTGCATGTATAAGCGATCTTGTTCTCTTAGTCATAACCTACAGATCGTGACTATCATGAAGATTGAAACTCAACCGTTGAATTGAAAGCTTTGCCCTCTGGCTTAGTTATCTGTTCCTCATCCTAGATGGGTATAGTGTCCACATAACTGCACACCCCTCCTAATCCACCTGTTCACCTCCTCCTCCATTTTAACCTCACTCATGAACAAAAAACTTGTGTCTCGTTCCCACCAAACAGTACAGTGCAGTGCAGTTCAGCTCGGTACAGTTAGGAATGGTACACTCGGATCTGGGCGGTGTGTGGGCCAGATACATATCTTTACACAGATTCATCAGCTACGTAAATAGCATGACGTCATACAATGTAGCTCACTAAAAATAATCCACAACGAAGAAGAACACAACACAGCAAACACGGGCAACAATGGAGGACATCTGGCATTCTGTGCTCTGTCTTCTTGGCATGTGGATGTTCATCACAAGAAGAAGACAAGCTTTAAGTGGAAATAGAAAAACACGGCATTTTTTTCCCCCTATTGTTACACATAAGTGTCAATTCTCTGTCGACTCTTCAGTGGACTACAGCATGTCTAGCTCCACCCTGTAGGAGCCATACCACTGGGCTTGGTACTCTAACTGAAAGATATTAAAAACTGGAACAGTATGGCTCGAATATTTTAGTACCTTTCTCAATGTCTGGCAACGGAAACACAAATAATTGTTTGAACCGAACTGTACTGATACTTGAACTTGGGGCAGTAACTCCTTCCCGACCGCTTGTGGGCATTTCATCCCTTTCCAGTTGAGAATCATGGTCTCAGACTTAGACGTGCTGATCCGCATCCCAGCCGCTCCACACTTGGCAAACCATTTTAGTGCCAACCGGAGGTTACTATTCAACGATGCCAAGACGACCACGTCATCCACAAAAAGCACATACAGAATCATATGGCCCATCAAACCTGACACCATCCACCATTTGGCTGGGCCTAGAAATAATAATAATAATCTTTCTAATTATTGAATGGAGAAAATGTCATCCATCAAGAGCTATACAGTACGTACCTTAGCACAAATTACAAAGGAATCTGGAAACAATTTTAAGTGCACTATGAGGTTGTGTTTGGTTTTCAGGCCATTCTGCCTGTCTGCCAGACTGAGTCACTAAGGGAGGTGTAAAGCAGCGAGAATGTATTTTTCTACAAGCCTGAGACCTGTTTTTTTTTTTTTTTTGGATCCTGTGAACAAGCCACATGGTGGTGATCCGCTGAAAGCTGACTCCCACACTCAGCCTCAGCCCCGGCCGCAAGGGGTGACATTCTCTTGCACACAATCCAGAGGCTGGTCCTCTTTCAGGACTTGCACTCGGCCCTGTTACCCCCACCCTTTCATGCGGTACTGCTGGGAGAAGCACTCCAGGGATTAGCCCAGTCAGGTCTTTCAAAGGCCATTAGAGCAAATTACAGGTATCCTGTTACCAGTGCGCTGGGACAGGCCAGGTGAGGGGCGCAGAGGCCAGGCAGGAGAGCAGGGGTCAGCTTGGGACAAAAAGACAAGGCCACCCTGGGCCCCACTCTATCGGAGTGTCTCCCTGGCTCCACAAACTGGTAGACCAGCCTCTATGAATGGTTCACTTGATGGGACCTCAGAGACATTGTCTCACCACCGTAACTTTAGCCTTTTTTTCTTAGTACACCCCCACACACAGACCTCACCCTCCCTTCCCTGGTTTTTCTTGTAATTCGATTGATGTAGGCATGACATTGACCAGATAAATGATCACACAATCTTAACAGTGCTTAAATAATCATGATATGTCATCACAAATTAATGAAGCTTTTAAATTGAAATTATGGCTTTACTGATAACAATGTGCGGCCAGTATCTTGGGTTCAGTTCCTCAAAAATGCAGCGTCAATATTTAGGTTGCCAACAACATGGTTGGAAATGCCAAATGTTACCAAATGTAAAAAGCCTCACTGACTTCTCAAAAATGTCTTGACCAGTGGAGGTGTGTGGTTGACACGAGAAAACTAACAGAAATGGCTCAGACAGTTATGCATATTTGCATTAACACAGTGTAGCATGATGCATAGGTGCAGGTCTATCCCTCTGTTGGAAACCTTGGCAACCACACTGTACGCTGTACAATGTTTTGAATTAGGATTGCCATAACTGTTCAAAATGCTAAAGATAGTTATACTTTTTTTGTATGTGGCTGCCATGCATCACCTCTTGACTGTAAACTGTGTCCAAATTGCTGCATGGGCCACACAAATTGCTCTATCCTCGGTCAGAGATCTAATTTAACTTACATTAAACATTTCTGCCACAGACTTAAATTTAAATTGTAATGGCAACCACACAACCATTAATGTGTGTTCTGTCAATGAATCACTATGCTGCAGGATTCATGAGTCTGATGCTGTTGATAAAGTCATGGAGATGGCCACAGGGAGTTCCGCATCCTGCCATTTTCTCTTGACTACACATGCACTCTTGTCCCACACAAAAATGCCTCATGGCCTGTTGTATGGACCACACAGTCACTCACACACACACACACACATGCCTCACCCTATACCAACCGGTGGATGACAATCTAGTAGAGGACATGCGGAAGTGTTTCATTAGCCAATTACCGCTGGAAGATAAACCGCGTTCCCATAGTCCACAAGGCCGGGGGTCAAATGTGACCAATTACCCTCCATCCCCTCACAGGACAGATTAGTCTGTCTGATTTATCCCCAGACGGACCGATCCAATATTTCAGAATCACCACCCACATCTGGATATATCTGTGCGTGTGTGTATTTGAGTAATTCACATTACAGTCAATTAAAAAGTTTTAACCATACCACTGAATGTGTATAGAAAGAAAAATGTCCTGTGAAAATCAACGGCAAAGGAGTCAATGGCTCTGTGAAAATTCAGTTTGACTCACATTGTCAACAGGTCAAAGACTGGAGCAGAACGGAATCAAAAACACACTCTCCACCAAACAGTAATCGGCATGTTCTATCAACATGCACGTCATGGTAGTTACACCGCTGAACACAAACTTCCTCGGACATGCTAAGTTGTGATTGTATGTAATGGAACATCAATCATTTCATTAAGGACCTCCAGGAAACTGAGTCAAAGTGCAACGACCCTATGCTGATCAAACCCTGAATTTACAAGCATGCTGGGGGCAAAGGTAACGCTACAGCACGATCTGAAGGAGCGGGAGGCTGAGGGATAACAGAGGTGAAAAAGGTTAATGAAGGTAGTGTGCAGCCGGCCTGCTCCTCTGAGTCTGTGCGGCACTGAGGGGCCGCAATCTAACAGACCAAGAGGCCTTTTTCTTTAATCAAGGAGGCAGAATGGGGAAGGCAAACTGCCTTCAAATCATCCATCACATCCGTAACAAGCAAATAGTGAGCTATCAAAGGCTTCACAGACAGTTACGAGCAGATCTTCCCACTGAGAGCTTTGTGACTCATGGCTCCTGCAGTTTCCTGCACTTTGTTACCGCGGGCGAGGCGGACGGCACGGTGGAATCCATTTTAGTCTGAGGTCATTCCCCCTCTGTGCCACTAAATTGCAATAGGATGGTGTGATGCATCTGTGACTGCTTTGGAAGGCTGTCCAGAACAAATTAAGTCACCAACCAATCAGCCCGTCGAAATGTTATCAGGAGAAAACAAAGGCTTTGTTTACATTTCTTTAACCTCTTCTTCATGGGGCTCAAAAATGACCCAGTTATTGCAGAGCGGTTGCATTTGAACCAAGCCATCAGTCAGTTTATAGTACAGTAGACCTGTTCCTAGCCTAGAGTGAAGATCCGCCTGAAATTAGACGTCAGATCTCGTTGATAACAATGAAAATCAAATATGGTGGTGCATGCATGCAACATGCATGTTTCACTTTGACTGCATACATTTGTTGAGTGAACAATGGTGGTGAATGGTGAACTAAAAAGACTTAAAACAAATGTTGTAAGGCACACCATTATATCCACGTCCATACTGATCTTACCATTGTGACAACCGATGATGTCATTAGGGTAATTAACAGAGGACATCTATTAAAGGTCTTGTGTTTAAGAATTAGTGACATCTAATGGCAGATTGCAACAAACAAGGAGTCCTCCTCTCGCAACACATGTTCCTAAGTGAAGCAGTGAACTATGGTGGCCTTCACATAAACAGAAAGGATGTAATTGTTCTTCATTGCCATTGTAAGTTTCTGCTAAACACACTCTGGCTGGTTTGTCTGTTTAGGCTCCTGCAGAAACACAGTGGCAGAAGATGGTGGATCTTGTGGCCTAAAGTATATATATGCTTATTCTAAGCTACAAAATCTAAACATTGTTTTTATTTTAAAACAAATATGCAACAAATGCAAACACAATACTTATGGCTAATACTTTAAACACATAAGCCTTCCTAAATGTTCCACACCAGACCTTTAAAAATGGACATGTAAAGATTGAAAGAGGAGGGCATTTCCAATTCACGTCATGTCATCTAACGAAGGACTGTATATCTAGTTGTATTGTGGGAAACAAAACAGGTGATTTTACATTTACAGCGTCAGTTGAATGCAACATTTGCTTTGCCCTGATTGGCTAATGTGCATTCATTGTCTGTAATTGTATGAGTTAGTCAACCCTGTTCTTTCTGCAGCCATTTGTAGACATTTGTTTTTTAAATCTGTGGTCTTTGTTTGTAGTTTCACTCTGAAAACCAGAAAGTGTTTATTTTAGAGTGTACTGCCAAGTTTAAGAGCGTGCATGTGTGGCTCAGGTGTGCAGCAAGTTTCCAGTGAGTGAACACGAGGACACAGAATATTCTCTGTGGCCTTAACTTGCCCCATATTTACATTATTAAAATGAGATGGGCTTACGTGAAGGTGACAGAAGGCACAAGAGCAAAATCAGGGCCATGTCAGAGCTGTCGCTTGCTCCACTGGTCAAAGGGCCTTGACCTCAATCCTATCCACTGCAGGGGAGGACCGGGGCGAAATGGAGACAGGAGGAGGGAAAGAGATGGTGATATATGTGTAACGAGGTGTGGAAAAAAGAGCGAGATAATGAATGGGATAGAGAAGTAGGTACAGAAAGAGTGAAGTAGCTCCATCCAGTGTGAAAGTGTGTTCTGGTTTTTAGTGAAATTGTATTATTTTATCCACTTCCTGGTCAAGGATGACTATAGAACAACCTTTTATTTTAGGCCACTGGTCAAAAAAGCCTGCTAATATTTTATCTGCAGTGGTAATGGATTAAATCAACATTCAGTCCTGGGGTCAAATGACTGCAGTAGTTTAGCAACTGCGGCTCCAGTCCAGGCAGTGATACACGCAGTCCAAGCAGTGATCTAAAATTGTTCAAGTCAAACTTATAAAAGTGTAACTATCATACAATTATCATAGTCTTCAAGACGGCTCTGCTGACCCTGTGCTCCATGCTCTAATCTCCTTTTACATTTTCTCATTTTTTATGTGTCTAGTATCAAAAAACTGCTAAATGAAAGCTCTTGACACATCAATTCGGCCTTGTTTTTGTTATATATGTTGTGTGTTTTTACGGAGAGCCAAAAACAATTTTACACATTGTGAGCAATAAAGTTCAACTAATCCAGAACTAACTTAACTCACCCATGACTCACCAGAAAAACACAAAAAACAGAAAACTTCTCTACTGGCAATTCAAATACATCTGCCTCTGCATTTAAGAACAGTATCTGTGTCAATGCTTAGATGATGGCATGACATATGGGCTGTACTGCCTCCACACACAAATATCACTACAATGCTCTCTGCCATTGAGGAACATGGTTTTTCACATGGGAAAAACACCCATGTAAAAGCACACATGCACACACACACACACACAGGTTTGTGTAGCTATTCTTCTTGGTACACTGCAATGACTTCCATTAATTCCTTATCTTAACCATAGCCAGTTAATGTCTAACATTAACCTAAACCCAACTCAAGCCTTAAACATAACCAGTTCCTCAGAAATGAGACTCAGCCTTATAAGGACCAGGTTTTGGTCTCCACAAGGACTTACTGGTCCTAACAAGGTCAGCATTTGTGCTAGAAAAAGTCATGAAGAGGTAACAAATACAAGTACACACACAGAGAGAGAGAATGCATATGATATGAGAGCAAGGTAAGGTCTGCTTCATATTAGCCATTAGGGAATGGAAAAGCACATCTTTTTCAGTTTAGGGTCCACTTCATGCTCCCACAGTGGCACAGGTCTAAACACAGTCACATTCATTCTACGTGTACACACACTTTCAAAGAGTCCTGACACGATACTCACATCCTGCTCATGTTCGTTTAGCGAAATTACCTCGGAGATAAAACGCAGGTATGGGTGTATGTGTGTAATGCAGCGCAGAGAAAAGAGCTGTATATAGACTCAAACTGGTGGTATGCGTGGATCTGTACCGGAGTCACTGTTTTTAGCCTTCCACATTTGCATTAATTATTCTACTTTCAGGAAATCTGCACAAGTTATTTAGTCCAGATAGCGACTTCCCTGCTTCAGAATTTGAAGCACATGCAGGCAAAGAACTTCAGCACTGAGGCTGTTAACCTAACAGAAGTTTTGTTTTTTTTTCTTTCTGTCAAACATCACCACTAAATCCAAAATGTAATCCTAAATGTAACATTTGTATTTAATATTTTAGCAAAAAAATTCAGATTAAAACAACTCAATGTGACTGTCGCTGGATGTTCTGTCACTTCAGCAAAACACCACAATGAAAGCACTTTTGATGACCTTTCTAACTGAGTTCTTTTAGACCGATTCAAGTCAGCATCACTCTTGAGCTTCATATAATATATACATTCCACTCCAAAAACCCTGTTCCAGGTCTCCAAAAACTCTATTTCCGTGTGGCTATGTGGCAGATTCACCTAGACTTGTTTTTCGTTCACCAAACTTGTGTAGAGTAAGAAAAGACGACCAGGTCCAGAAAATGAAAGACGCTATATTCTCTTTGTTACAAATCCGTGACAAAGTATTCCACCACGTTACATCATGACCTGATCTCTCGTTTGTAGACTAGCCTGACACATGCTGATGATGATTGTCACCACACCTGTTCATCATATTGCTCCTGGATTCATTTCTCTTTAACCATCTGATGCTGTTAATGTTTTTAATCAATGTTTGGTCAGCTCACCACTTTGGTCCAGACTATGGTTCAACAACCTTAGGATAAACCTCCATGAAAGGGTAAATTAATATTCATAGACTTGGACTATGTCTATAGTACTACATTTTTGTTTTTGTTTATACTACATTTATACTACATTTATACTACAAAGCTGTTTTCAGAATAGAAGATATCGTTTTATTTGTTGGACAGATTAGGAACATGCATGTACGTCATATCCAGAGATGACGCTCAGTGTGATGTCGCTCTGTTTTCCTGTGAGATAACACATGTTGATATGTTGAGTCTGTTACACATAGACAGAAGCTGTAAACTAAACTGTTTATGATTTGATTGCCTGACAGCAAGTCAATATTTAGTCCTTCAGAATGACAGGCAGGTTGTGGTGTGAGGGCTTTGAGGCGAAGTTTAAAATAAAAAGAGAGATTGAAGTCTATTGAAAGTCCAGGGAGATCATTTGTGTTATTGTGGTTTATAAACTGGCAGATAAAAGGGTGGAGACCCCCAGATTTACTTGAATGTCACCTGAGAGACAAACTGAGACACCTGATTTTACTGCCTCTCATTGTTTCCTTTATGATTTGGATCAGCAGGGAAATCTGCCTCAAAGGCAACCGGTACATTCCTGTTATTATTGCTTCATAGTCCCAGGCTCCATGTGTGTTCAGGTTAAATTTGAACACCTTTAGACTCATGCAGCTGTTGTTAGAGAGCCGGTATTTAGGGATGCCAAGTTGTTTCTTTTTTTCCCCCCAGTCTACAGCAGGGGATCTCTTTCAATTCCTTTATTCCTGGGCCAGTGGTTAAACGCCTTCCAAGACATGATGTCTGGCCCAGTACGAGCAGGGAGGTGAAAGGCTTTATTGGAAGCGTCGAAACAAAACCATTAATCTGTCTTGGTCTATCTGAGGTTGAGGCAAGACCTGTCTCCCCTGACTTAATGGGCTGATTATGTCAGTGCGTGTGTGTGTGTGTGTGTGTGTGTGTGTGCACGAGCTGCCACCGCTCCTTGGTGAGTATTTCCTTTGGCAAATGATTTCAAACATGTGGCGCTGCATGAGTAAGACACGCTGTCCCGACTGTTCCCAACTGATCTAATTAATACTCATTTTACACCTTTCACAAACTCACGGTATTAGGAGCACTAATGTGTTCTCAAACTCTTCACTCCCATTTTATAAAACTTGCAGTTTGGCTGTGACCGTGTTCTACTATAATTAATCGGACTTATTATGACGTTGTATAAATAACCTAAATCATTGTGGGAGGAACTCATAGACTATGTTCTGATCTCGATCCCGATGCGCGGAGGCTGTCTGCACTGTTAATTGTAAGTGATCGTATTGGATTTGTGTGTCGTGTGTCCAACTAACCCGTCTGCATGGGTCGTTTTGTTAGCAATGCTCTCCAAACGATTGCCCTGTCAAGTTGTGGTGCCGAACAAGAAGAACTCAGCAAAGAAGGAGACTGGTGCACAAATGTGGCAGAGTTCCATGACTGGCTTGAGAGGTGTGGTTTTTAAATCCCTGTTGTGTGTACACAACAGCATTTTCTCAAATCTGATTAATTTCAAACCACATTTGGATGCACAGTATACACATTTTGAGAAAATGGCAACTCTGCATCAGGTTTGCTGCATTATGATTAATCTGAATCAATGCATCTTTCTCCTGCTATTCGTTCCTGCAACTGCTCCTGGACCCAGGTTGTGAACAACCTGGTAGTGAACACACCAGTTCACTACTGGTGTGTAATACGAGTGGGTTAATCAATTTGTGTGTACAAATATAAAAAAACATCATTCTAATTTTAACCTTAAAATCAGTATATTTCGCATTAATGTTCATAGTGAGCCAGTCAGCCTTCATCAATGGCTATAAAATCCTGAGGCTTCTATGGGGCTCAGACATGACATGGGGGGAATAAACTCTATGTCGTGGCCACAAAATATTGCTTGAAAATGAGGTTGTAGTTTGTTGTCTACATCACTATGATTCAAAATATGTTGTTTCGTTTCAATGTTTTTGATCCCAGAATTTCTTATCTAGGAATATCTTTCTAACTTTACTGAACTTGCAAGGTAAAAATGCTTCCTTGCAATGCCAGGATTTCGAAAATACCTTTGTAACTCATTCCCAACCTACAGGACCATCACACCAAATTTGTTCATCGTGCAGCTTCAGCCCTCTTGCGCCATTTTTTGCTTACGCAGCTCTCAAGGATATTTAATTAGTATTTCATGTGCACCTTATATCTATTTCATGGCCTTGAAATACTAATTTGTGTGCACAAATTGATATTTTGGGGCCACAAAACAGAATTCTTCCCCTCCATGTCAGGCCTGGGGCTCCGTACACTTCACCTTTGTATTTCCCTCACATCCACTGAGACCCAAAATATGATGTCAGAGTATATGTAAACCTGCTGATGAACCCAGTTAGTCCCAGAGAGCCGCGACAGACACACTGCTTAACGTTGTTAGCTACTAATTGCTACATTTCTACTGCCTATTCATGATAGGATATCAAACTCTGGCGGCGAAGACCAGCAGGCTAATTAGGGTGACACTGACACTCTTGTCCTCTGATGTTCCCAGGACAGTAATGGTGATAGTGTGATTGACTTGCCATGCCTGTTTACCATGGATGCATGTGTCACTGGTGTTTTATGTCGCTTTCAGACGCTTACAACCAGCAACAGCTGGCAAATGGTCCATTTTCATGTGTCTCCCACAGGCTGAGGCCTTACACTGTCGTTATTTGGGGGAAATAATAAATGCATGATTCGTGGGATTTTACCCTCCCATTGGCATCTAAAATGTCCACGAATCCTCTCTCGGTTGAGACGACCCAGAGGAAACCTTACATAATGCCTAATGAGCAACGGGAAACGCTCCAGCACTCCTCTAGCCTTTAATTTCCACCTCAATACTAAGCAGAGCACACCCAAGCCCTTCTCCTAGCCTCATTAACATGTGTATTCTCCTGATTCAAAACACCAAAGCACTTCCTTCAGCCAGGTGCTTCCCTCTTTAGCCCCTCCAGCCGCGGCACTGTTGATCCTGTCACACATTCCCATCTGAGCCCAACCAAAAATGAGTCATGGTGATGATGTAGAAAGTCCTGGACAGAATAAATGGCCTTAGACATTTAAAATTGCAGACAGAACAGAACAGACATTTTGTAATGTCTGTTGTTTTGGCATGTGAATGCCATTATCAACAACACATCTGACCTCACACTTCATTAAAGCTATATTAACAGCTATTTCATTACACGAAGATTACATACCTGAACATGTAAATATTATGTGTGAATACGTGTAATATTTACAAAAGATTAAAAAGTGTAAAACTGTTAGGGCTGTCACTTTTTCCAAATATCAAGTTCAAACAAATATTACGTGACACACTACTCCTTTAAATATATTAAGATATTTACCCCGCTAGCATAAACAAATGTGACAACATTATTTATTACTATTACAATTAGTTGCACGTGGTTAATAACTCTGCTGCCGGTCCGTGCCTCCTCCACTGCCTCACACCTATGATGTAGAACTCAAAATACTTCTAAATGCTGCTTTTCACATCCTTGATGCACTTTTAAAGCCTCGAGATTTGTGATTTAACCAGCACCATGATTGGGACACCTATTAGACAATACCAGCTGTTAATCACACTTGATTTCAGTGATATGTGCTGTGCTTTATTTCCTCTAATTGGGAACATCATTTACAAACACGACATCATGTGCTATTGAACACCTGAAACTAGTGACTGAGACTTTAACTCCTCCGGAAAACGTGAGTAGGATTTTCCCATAGACCTCCATACAAACTGAGTTGTTTTTGTAACCAGGCCGTGGTGGCTGTGGATCTATAAATGCAAGGAACGGCTGTTTGTCTGTCTTTTAATCGCCTGACTGTCCAACGGTCACTTGGCAGGATTCAAACTAGTGTGTGCAGTGCCGACTTTGGCATTGTTTGGATAAGAAATGCAAGGGAACGGGTACGGGTACTGCACTACGTCCACTTTTTTCAATTTTCAAGATCAAGTGCACCAGACACTGGACTCCCAATCACATCTCAGTGAGCCTGACTAATTGTTTTTTTTTCTAATGTCACGAGTTTCCCCTGTCCACAACAGAGTTTGAATCATTTCCACAACACATTTCAGTGGGTGGAAGGTTTTCTTCCCATTGGACCCATCCAAGTCAAATATACTTGTGAACTTGGAAAACTCTCACTTCAAACAGCAAAATGTAGCACCCCAAAGGAAGTTTGGTAAACACAGCATGCCTTGGCTGTGATCGCGGCTGTAGAGGCAGAATTAAGCTTGTGTAGTTGCAGTGATTTCTGCGATTATATAGTGGACTGATGAGGTGACCTTATTTCCGAATGGCCAATTGGCTGTCACTACTTGGAGTCTGCACAAGCGTTTGATGCCCTAAGCCTCACACACCCAAACTTTTACAAGCTATCCTTTAACATGAGATGAAAAATACCCACTAGAAAAATAATGCATAAATAATGCTTAAAATTAATGCAGTGCAGTAGCCCAAAAATGGAAGACTTTGAACGACAAAGTGGAAAAAAACATAGAAATATGGCTTTTAATTAAAGCCATAAGACACTGACTTAAATGACACTGTGTTTATTTTCTGCTATATTCTACTCTCTGATCCACGCTGCTCTACTCAGTTGTGTGGTTTGCTGGTGCACTTGATTGTGAAAAAGTCGCTGGGTGTGCCGGCACAGCTGTTGTGCTGTAGAAAAGTCTAATTAGCAGGCTATGACTGATGACCCAGGACAGGATATGATGCATACCTGCCTCCCGAGCTTTTGTAAACACTTGGTTGTGTTTTTCCTCTCGATCATTTTCTGCTTTGCCACAGGTCAAAAGGAAAACACGTCAAAGCCCTCTCCTTCTATCACTCAAACGACTGTACTTTGTCTCCTCTTGTGGACAGATCAAGTTATTTTTAGCAACTGTGCTGATTAAGTAGTTTATAATTACAATTACATGTGGCTCTCAAAAGGGAGTGTGTGATTTCACAGGCTGTAGTCTATAACCGTGTCATTAATCTTATCTGATCCCTGTCGCTCCGGTTTGATAAGCAAATGTTCAGCTGTAACACGTGCATGCTTGATTCTGATTACACACACTTCAGGAACAGAAACCTGAAGCTCCGGTCTGTGTATATTTCTGCATGCTGTGACAAGGCAGGACATTTTTCTCAGAGCACTTTGGCGATGTACAGTAACTGATACACGTTTAGTCTGACCTCTGTTGCAACTGATAGTTTTAAATTTCATCACTTTAAACTTAATCTTTTATTTGTCCTTTTACGAGGACACGTAGGACACATTTCGATGACTCCTGCGTCGTATTGATTTATCACATAAATCCTCATGTACTGGAATGCGAAAGTGTGACAAAAGCAAAAATACACTCATTTGTGTATGCTTTGCATTTTGTCTGCCTCTTTTCAACTCTGTCCAGCTTTCTCATCCCTCCCGTGTTTCTCCCTCAGCTGTTCCATGCCCCTGCTCCACTGGGATTGATACAAAATTTTCCACCCTCAATTAGCAGAGAGCCTGTTGACTAATTCCAACTGTTTTTGCACCTGAGAGGGAGTTGGGAGTTGGGAGTTGGGGCTGGAAAAACTGAGAGGGGTGGAGGTGAAGGCCAAGGCCGGGGTGTAGCAGGCAGAGCTGTTGGGGTAATATAGCTGTGTCGACAAGAGTGTAAGGGCAACACAGAGGACAGAGGAGGGGGCAGCGTTCATGGAAGCTGTGTTCAGGCTGAGTACAGTCCTGAGCTGACAACTGTGGACGTAATGTGTTTTTGCAAACACGCACATATGCATGTATTCGTGTTTAAATGTACATTATACTGTATGTTTGACAGCACATGCAAAGGTTGTCTCAAATATTTATAGAACTTAAAAAAGAAATCTCTTGGGTTCTTTCTTGGGTCAGATGTTGCAGTCAAGTATCACTGCCACCGCTTGTTTCATTAAATATGTACAACTTCCTGTATGTCCTGTCACTTAAGCATTGCCACCATATCAGTATCATGTTATCGTCTGGGAATATGATAGACATAACAGAAGCCTCACAAAGGAATAGAGCAAGACTTGATATTTGAATTGGATCAGTCTTGATTTAAGGTGTGACCACAGACCGATCACAAGATCCGTTTTGTTAAATATGAGGAAAAGCTTACATGACCATTGGTTTGGCAGGACGCTTACCTCAGGGTGCTGGTACACACCCTTACTCTGTGTGAAAGAATTGTTCTTTCCACCTAAGGAAATGAGAGGATGATGGCTAAAGTGTATGAGGGCATACTAATTAAGGGGACCGCACTTTTTCTGAGAGCTACTGCAACCACCTAAGTGTAAATGACACGAATGTGACAAGGAAAAGCACAAGCTTCACCATCACCAGGCATCACTTTTGCCCCCACCCATAGACCATGAACGCACTTAAAGCCTTCTCATGTTTCCAATTTGCTACCAGTCTTCCTGCTCGACTTTTAAGGTGTCAAACTAAGCAACTTTTTCGAATAATATTCTATTATAGTAGCTGACATACTGTGTATTGCTGCAAATAATGTCTGAACTTTGACATATTCACCGGACCAAATTTAAACAAAGTTTAAACAACTCATCTCAACTTCTGAAAATTCTTATCTGTGTGTGTGTGTGTGTGTGTGTGTGTGTGGTTTTATCAGATACTAATCCTGACAGGTAAACAAATGTCATCCAGTCTGCAGCCTGGAGCTTACTGAGACTGCGGCATCAGACTGATTGGGCCGTCAACTGAACTCAACAGCTGCCTCTGCCCACAGTAGCTGTACGGAAAAATCTGACTCACCCACTCGTAAAAAAAAAAAAAAAAAATGACCCAACACATAAATATTACCGTCAAAGGCATAAATGTCTCTAAGGGCTTCCCAGTCAGTCAGACATGGAGTGACTAATGGAGAGGGATCATGGAGCAGAGTCGGTTCCTCTGACCAGGTCAAGAATCTAAAAGGGACCCATTGACACACCCAAGAGGCTTATAAACTATGTCAATCTGAATCTGTTGTGCTTTTAATGGTGCACTTCAGAAAATGTTGTCCTGTCTGAGCAGGTGCAAAAAGGGTCCCGCAGAGAAATCTGAAGAGGGACTTACAGCTGTGTGTACGATTGCCAGTGAAGTGAGCCCAAATGCTAAATCAGGTTACCCTTACGAGCAGAGGCCAACTCACTACATTGGCCTGAAGTTACTATCTATGCACACACACACACACACATTTGTGTTTGCATTTGTTGGAAGACCGGGTTTCCGTTCACACCTGCTACTTACAATTGATGCAACTCCATCACAGTTTTGACAAGTTAATCCCCAGGAAAACTCAAGCTTTTTTTTTCCAGCACCAGTTTGCAATGCCAACTGATGCTCAATGTCTTTCCTCAAGTCAGCTTTTCTTGTAAACGCAGTGCCGACTGTCCCATGAGGAGACCTAAATCCACACTGGTGTATTCCCTTCTTACCTAGCAACGCGTCGCCCGTGCTCTAAACACAACACAAATAGCTCAGCAGTGATACAACCTTAGGATATCCCTATGGACTTTAAAAGTGTTATAAAAGTGAACAGATAAGAAAGCCCGGCCATAACAATAAAAGTGAGAACGTCACAGAGTATCTCTGACATGTGACACACATCAATTGCACTCTGGCTGTGCCAGCTACTTACTGTCGACGTAGTTTTTCCGCCGAGTGCCATCCACCTTGCCCGTTTTGTCAATGCACAGGAAAAACTTGTTGGCAGAGTAAAGCCGCCGTAGTCGGACATCACCCTCAAGGTGATTATAACTGCGAGTGTGCCTTTCCAATGTCCACGAACAGTTGGTGACACTGGCGAGCACCTGAAGGGGTTCATGCCCTACGCCAGGAGGACAGGCCCCTGTGGTAGTGCCAGCGGTGACCAGGAGCACAGTGAAGCATGCCAGGCACAGGGAAGCTGCACTAGGCAGAGGGAGAAGTTGCCTGGCGGAGGCTGTAGCAGTGGTGGTGCCAAGGGCAGGTTCAGGACAGAGATGATCCACGGATGGCGTCCATCTGCACATGGTGGGTCAGACTCCCAAGGTGCACCTTGTGCAAGCTGTAGGCATGCTGATGATCAGGAGATGTCCCCGCGGAGAGATGACAGGAGGGTGGGAGTCCAGAAGAGAGAAGGGAGGGAAATCTCGCACTCACAGGAGATCCTCTGGATGTCAGCAATGACCGGTCTCCACTTTGTGCTGAGAGCAGGCCGGTCTACAGCAACACGCTTGTTACTCCGAGTGTCATCTTCAGTTCTGTTTGTCTGTTTGTCCACGTCTTTCATAAAGTGAATCCTCCTTTAGAAGTTCTTCTTTAATCCCACTTGTTCACTCTCAGTTTGTCTTCCTTCTTCTTTTTCCGGTCCACAGAGAAAAGTCCTAGGATGTGTGAGGGTTTGTGTGTATGTGTGTGTGTATGGATGGAGTGTGCGTGTGTGTGTGTGTGTGTGTGCACCTTGCAAGCTATGTTCTTACCAGCTGGATAGTAATAAGGTGCCTGTCTGAGCTGCTGGCCCACGCCTGGGAGGGAGTTGAATGAGGTTTGGTGACTGACTCTATCAGTGTGTGTGTGTGTGTGTGTGTGAGAGGATGACACTAAAAGTAAGAGAGAGAGTATGGGAGGGATAGAGTGAGTGTGTGTTTGCGACAGAGAGGGAGAGAGAGAGGCAGTGTGTGTGTGTATGTATGTGTCAGAGTGAGTGGCAGTCAGCGAGTGTGTGTGTCAGCTTGCACGGGGCAGTGAAGCAGTAAGCTAATGGCCTCTCGCTCTTCTGTGTGCAGTCAGTCAGTCAGCCAGCCCTCTCTTCTGTGGAGGCACCGGCTGAGCTGTCCTGCATTTTATCCTGGGCAGGGCCGGCATCAAGGGGGTTGAAAGAAGCGGGTTGGAGGGGGGGGGGGGGTGGGGGGAGGAAAGGGAGGTGGGGTGGGGCTACCTTCACTCATTCATAACCATTTCAAACAAATGAGAGAGCCTGCAACAAACACTCTTCCCCTTCTGTGCTCACTCAGAAAAGTTCATTCTGTGAGCAACTTTCTCACCTGAGGGTTTTATTGCCCTCATTTCACAGCCGCAGACACCTGGAAAGACTTTCATCCCCTTTTCAATCCCATGCCCTCTGTTGTGTCCCACCTTCATGTGAAGACTGAAGCTTTTTGTAACTCAAATCACCTCCATTACTGTCCACTGACCCCAGCTAGGAAACCGCTTTTGACACCTTCACTTCTCTTTTCCTCTCTCTGTCTACATGGGGCAAATTAAGGGCGCCGTTCCCTTTTTTTTTTTTATGGCCGCTGGTTTGAATTACCAAGCAGTCAGAAACACAGAGCAGGTTGCAGGAGTGTTGGTGGAGTTAGTGCAGATGAAGTCTGAGAGGCTCTCTGATCACGTGTGTCAATATTTCATTGAAGGGCCCTCTCTGATCTTTGTCATTTCATTTTGGCAGAACAGGACACAAATGAAAAGCACCTTTTTTTGTGACTTCCCACACACTTGTCTGCTTTTTACAAGCTGTGTAATTAACCCGATTAGAACAAGGCATGTTTTAAACTCAGCACAAGCAATCGTGGTGGTGAGGTTTTTCTCTATCATTTCTGAATGTACAAGGACATTTTTTTGACATTCAGGAATTATGCATATTTGCTTTGCTACCGTCTTGCTGTTGCTATGTAGTACATAAAATTTGTCAGTACTCTTGCTAAATGTCCCACTACTATGTCTAAACTGTTCATGTATGATTGGCAGATTGTATTGGCTAGTTCCTTCAATTTGGAGGTCAGGTGGTGGGTCACTTTGGTTCACTGAATGAGCCTCCAGGTCCCTTTTGACTGAGAAACTGAACCCCCTTGAAACGAGTGTGTAAAACTAACAATTGCTGTACAAATTAGGCAAAAATTTAACATTATATATAGTATGTAGCCGCTGCGATGGACTGGCGAACTGTCCAGGGTGTACCCCGCCTATCCCCCTGTCAGCTGAGATTGGCACAGCACCCCCCACGACCCTTGAGGATAAAGTGGTAGATAATGGATAGATGGATGGATGGATATAGTATGTATAAATACTAAAAAAAAGGCAGATTTTATTACAGTTACTTTAGGAGACTAAGCCAATGGTGTACCTGCTTATCCCTTATAAAGCTAACCACCTGTGAATTGTACCCACATGATGAGAGGGCTAATTGATAAGGAAATCTAAGGGTTGGTCACATGTCAATGAGATCAGATGATACCATGGACAGCTGTGGATTTGCTTGCAGACTGCAAATGTGCAGGAACTGATGCACAGAATGCTGCACTTCAATAGCTCATTTGCTTACTTCATTGTTTTTGGTTGAAGAAAATAAAGACATAAATGCTGCATGTTATAAGTCACTGATCAAGAAATGGACCCAATTTACAAATGCAACAGACATCCATTATTGAAAATCATAGTTTAGCATCCAGCTTTTAATTTTAAAATGTGTAAGAATATACATTTTAATACATTCTAATAACATTCACTTCACACTCTTTTTGTTACTGCCTCGAGACAATTACTGTCCCCAGCCTCTATTTAAATTTTAGCCACACAAGATCTATGTGAGAGAAACCAGTTAGTGTTAACCCTTAATTTCCCCTGACCATTCCTGTCTACCTGTCAGTATATTCTGGTTCTTGGTCCTCACCAGGCTCCTCATCAAAGCAAACTTCTGCGACCCTTTAGAAAAACCACAGACTTTCATCCTGAATTAAACCACACTGCTGTGTCTTCCTCTGGCTTAATATGCTTTCTGGGTCTTTACTCATATTTTCTCTCCCGTCTCTGTCCTTCAAAATCCAACAGAGCAGAAAAAGAAAAGACAATATATTATCAATATATTTCTTCCCAGAGGGTACAGTAAAAAATGTGTTCCTTTAATGATGCAATTGCACACTTGCCCCCAAGTGTAATTGATTGTATTCATTTGCACACATCATGCCAAATAAACAATGCAGTCTATATTGGTTAAACTTTACTTGTTAGTATACATTTCTATTTCTCTCTAAGTTTCTATTTCTCTTCTACAAAACGAAAAGGAAACATGAATGCAAACAAAACAGAATAAAGACGGGAAGAGAGAACGTACAAGATGCTCCAGTTGTCCTTCCTATTGTGAAATTCCATGTAATTAAAATCATACAATCACTCTATGTGCTGTCAACTCGGAGTTGCCCCCTGAGGTCAACAGCAAAGCTCGGGCCTCATGTGAACATCTGATGTGGCAGCAGATTACTTTGTGGTGTGTCGGAAGTAAATGTTTAGGCTCTGAGCTCAGACACCACAAGCATAATGTATTTCTTTGTTAAAGTTCTTAATATGCAGTGCCTTGCTGTTTTACAGTATGCGTCTTTGATGTTGCAAAATACAGTCATTCAGATTATTTCAAGTTCATTACAAAACACTGGCCATTTGATACACGTCCAGTTAACAAAGTGGTGCATGTTATTGTCTATCTCAGCCACTATTTGTAAGTGTGCGGCCCACTGTGTAACTTCAACGCTCATGAGTCTGAGCTGAGTTGAGTTGTGTTGTGTGGGTGTGTCCTGAGCTGAGAACACCACTCTGTGATCCAGGCACCCAAGGAGGATGTTCTCAAGTGGAGGAACCTAATCTTTCCCAGCAGGGATCCAAGCGGCTCTGTAAGTGTATGAATAGAGATAATATCTCTATAATGAGGCCTGTTTTGTACCATCAAAGTCCTCAAAAGGGTCTGAAACCTGACCTCCCTCCTCGCACTGACAATCCCTCAGTAATAGCTCCCTATTATTAATTGTTTTGCCTGCCTGCTAAGTCCATGTCTCTTTCTTTCTCCCTCTTACTCCTGTAGTTGTGTTTTTAGCAGCTCACCCTTGACCTACTGCTTTTACGTGTGCAACTCGTGTTTGTTTTTGCTGGAGGGGTACTTGTTTCCCTTGGATAAAACCGTTTCCAGATACATGACAACTACTTTGCCTCGATTGTAGATGCGTAGGTGCAAAGTATGAGCCACATATGGGAATGATCACATATTTTATTCACAGGTAAATTCTTTAATCATTTTAGCAATTATGCAATTTATGCTTTCAGTGTGTGCAACGTTGCTTTGTGTTGTTGGATCAGACCCAACACGGGTGTGTCTGACACCTTAGAGTCGTCTGCTGTGGTTGGCTGACAAACATCCGGACGTGGTTAAAGGAAGTGACCAGACTGCCACTGCAGCTCTCCGCTGAATGACACGGCCCTTTGCATATCCTGCTTTGTTAAGTACTGTCTATTGTGAGTGGCTATACGATAACTGGGTCATGTACTGTATCTGATGCTGTGAAGAGCGCGGAGAGATGCCGAGTTAGTGGAATGGTTAATGGAAAAATGTAAGAGATTTATCATCCCTGCCCTGATAATCTGATCTATCAGATGGAGAGAAGGCAAGGATGGGAAAACAAACAAACCCTTTTTAAAACTCTTTGCTGAGTCTGCATGTCTCCACTCATCTAATGAAAGTGAGGCGTGCTGTTGCTGCTGCAGCAACTCTGTCTGAACTTTGAGGATGATGCCGAATCATTTAAGTCTGAAGTGTACACAATCATCTCAAATTGATCAATTAAGATGTGCTTGATAGAACGGGGAGCATGACACATCTCTTGACATTTTTACAGACTCTGTAATTGAAACCATCTTAAAATGCATTTGCTGGGAAACCCAGTCTGAGCGGTGTGAGTCACTGCAGTCCAGTTAAGTCTGTAATGGACGGTGATGGACATAAATGCGGGATCTGATGAGTGATATCTAGCATTTGTTGTAGTGCTCTGGAAGTTTACAGTAGATAAGTATAGTAGATAACAAGGGCTGCAACAATTAATCGATTAATCTGTTTGAGTGTTTTTTTTTATAATCAAAACAAGTTTTATAATGTTTTCTTACTTCTTAAATGTAAATATTTTATATATATATATATTTTATTTATGGACTGAATAACTAAAAGATTAATCAAGAAAATAATCAACAGATTGATCAATTATGAAAATATTGTTTAGTTGCACCCCTACAAAATTATAATGTGGTACATGACTTATCTTGTGCCCAAAAGTCTGATCTTTAATCATTTTAGAGCTGCAACTAACGATTATTTTCATAATCGATTAATCTGTCGATTATTTTCTCAATTAATCAATTAATCGTTTGGTGTTCAGAATATCAGAAAACCTAAAAAAATGTGGATCGGTGTTGGTCAAACCTGGAAATGATGATGTTCTCAAATGTCTTGTTTTGTCCACAAACCAAAAGGATTAACTTTTAATGATTTCTTTGTTTGTCCAGAGCAAAGAAATCAAGAAATTATTCACATTTAAGAAGCTTAAACAATTGGAAATCTTGTTTTAATCATGAAAAAAGCTTCAAAACGATTATTCGATTATCAAAATAATTGTCGATTAATTTAGTAATCGATTAATAATCGATTAATCGCTTCAGCTCTAAATAATTTACTAATATGTTTAATAGAGTTTCCAGATCTAGCTGAAACATTTTTCCCACAGAGGTCAGGTCACTAACACACACACACACACACACACACACACACACACACAGGTTTGCACAGCTATTCTTCAAAGGACACTGCACTGACTTCCATTTATTTAAACAGCCTAACATTAACACAATGCATATCTTAGTCCTAAATTTAAATAGAAATGAGGTTCTGCCTTACTAGAAAAAGGTTTTGGTCTCCATGTGGACTACTGGTCCTGACAAGTCAGTGTTAATACCAGAAAAGTCCTAAAAAGGTATCAAATCACACACACACACCAAAGGCATTTGCCAACACCAGCATCTTACAGACAAGAATCTCCATCAAGTTCCCTTGACCAGGTGAAGCAAGTTTCAAAAACAGCCCTCTCTCTCCAACTGTTAAACAAATAGGCAGCCCCTACAAAGGTGTGCAAAAGAATCCACATGATCAAAGTGTATGAGAATGGCAGCCTTGTCCTTGCCTAGCCATTATCAGGCCCCATGAATGCCTGTCTTCTCCTCTTTTGTCGGTTGGGGCATTGACAGTCACTCACCCGGCAATGACTGTCACACCAGTGCAAAGAGCCAGCCGCCGACAGGGGCCAACCACATCAAACGAGGCTGTCAAGGGGCCCTGCTTGTGAACCGTGGCAACAAACACCTCCTGATCCTCACCTACAGCTCTGCAGCAGACACCCACCGCTGTGCTCTCAGCCTCTGCCTCCACTGAGAAAAGATGTACTAGCCTGGACCTCATTTCCCTCTGCCCCCCTTCTCTCTCTGTCAAGTAGCGCTTGTGTTAACCTCCAGCATGCCGAGACACAAAGAACCGCTAAAGTGTTTTAGAATACTCTATGGATGCATGACAAGGCGAGGCTGACACTGCTGGGGGTCAGAAAGTAACCTGGATGTGAATGAGTTCAGTTTGGTTTTACTAACAATTTGGAGTTGAGTCACACTTGATTTAAACTGCATGCTAGTTGAACTTCAAAAGTCACCTGGAAAAAGAAAACAGTCATTTTCCACAGGCTGGAACAAGTGCTTTGGTCAAGACATCAGGAGACCAGGTTGCAGGTGTATACAACCAGCATCATATTACATTACAAGTGTAACCTCATATGCAGTTCTTCCGTTCAGTTAGTGAGAATTTTTAATAAGCAAAATAACATAGACACTCCTCTCTCAAGGTGGCTGACACTGTGAAATTCAAATAAATAACATTTACATCAACAATTAAGTAGTTTGGATATGATAAGTTAGTCCTTTATTAGTCCCACTGTGGGGGAAATAATAAAACAAATGTAACTGCTTAGTTGTTTACACTCTGGCTCCCTGTTTGACCTCAAGTTCTACTTGCTGTAGAACTGTGCTGAGACTGCCACCTGTAGGACAAACATAATGTACACTCTGTTTCAAACTGCTGTGTTTGTATATGTGTAATATACAATAATACTTCTAATGGAACGGAATGGAATGGCTAATGGAATGGTAGAAAGCCAAAGAAGTATAGTTTAAGTTATTTCAAGTTGCTGATAAAAGCAGAAAGTACATGATAATAATATGACACAAATAAAACCTGGATAACT
Organism: Solea solea; assembly: GCF_958295425.1. Classification (NCBI taxonomy): domain Eukaryota; kingdom Metazoa; phylum Chordata; class Actinopteri; order Pleuronectiformes; family Soleidae; genus Solea; species Solea solea. The sequence goes on along the minus strand of NC_081142.1, from coordinate 4,750,001 downwards.
GAGAAGCTTCACACACACGTTTACAGAGTCTCACATTTCTTTCTTTCTTTTTTAAACTTTTATTTACCTGATTTCCCTGTTTCTTTGTATTTTTTCATCATCTGTAGAAGGACACAGGTGAAAATTAAAAGTGCACCTTCTGTATAGCATGGGCATTTTCTATATAGCATAGCACTGAATATAATTTCATTTAAGGACACCCTGTAGGGGGCCACACGGTGGTGTAGTGGTTAGCACTCTCGCCTTGCAGCGAGAAGACCCGGGTTCGAGCCCCGGTTGGAACAAGGGCCTTTCTGCATGGAGTTTGCATGTTCTCCCCGTGTGTGCGTGGGTTCTCTCCGGGTACTCCGGCTTCCTCCCACAGTCCAAAAACATGCAATGTGGGGATAGGTAAATTGGACACTCCAAATTGACCATAGGAGTGAGTGTGAGAGTGAATTGTTTGTCTCTATCTGTGTGTGGCCCTGTGATGGACTGGCGAACTGTCCAGGGTGTACCCCGCCTATTGCCCGATGTAGCTGAGATTGGCACAGCACCCCCGCGACCCTCTGGCTGAGGATAAAGCGGTAGATGATGACTGACTGACACCCTGTAGGGGTAGTAGGGAACTTCATATTTAGATTGGAAAGACATGCATAGAAAACAAAGTTACAAGGACATCTTATAGGGCACTGCATCACTTTTCCTCCTCTAGAAAGGAAAACACTAGTACATTAATATTTTTTAATGTATACTTTGCTTTAAAGGCCACATATGAATGTCACCTAGTAGGGCACTTTTCATATTTTTACCACTTTAGTGTGCGGTTATCCATTTGGCCACAAGGGGGAGCGATTGCCCCCTCTCCCCCGTGCATGGTACATATTTACAGAACCTTTCCTTTTCCCCCTTGTTTTGAATTGACATATACCTCTTTATTTTCTTTTTCTTTTTTGTATTTCTCACCGACTGTTCTCTTAAAAGTGTAGTTTTCATAAAAGATGAACAGAGCGAAAAAGGGAGAGAGAGAGAGAGAGAGAGAAAACCTACCTCACTCTGTTTATCTGCGATCGTCTACACACGCCTTGAACAGCGATTAGCCAGGTCTGAGTTAAGATGGCTGCCTACTGCTGAGAAGTAACGCGGTTATAACATGTCAACATGTCACTTCTCAGAATTTGTGGCGTCACTAAATGTCTCAGTCGTCGAAATGTGTTTGAAAAGTGTACCGTTCGCCTCTCCTTTACGGAACACTGTCAGCTGTGTGCGTTGGTGAGGTACGGCGCCGCAGTCAGACCAATATCAGGTGAGCTGAAGGATACTCTCTTAGGTTCTTAGGCTGTGCGGCTGCAGTACGAGTCAAGTTTGTGTCGAGGACACTTGTTTTAAAAGCCAATGTGTTCACGATTTACTCCTGATTTCCCTTAATCGTTCATGTCGCTCTGGTGCCTAAATTGACAAAAACACCACACTAGTGCTCTCTAGAGTGGCAGTAGTGTCCTACTGGCTGCAATTCATATGTGGCCTCTAAAGTAAAAATAAAGTATTATTGCAAAAGTGATACAGTGCCCTATAAGATACCCTTGCAACTTTACTTCCTATGCCTTTACAATCAAAGAGGGTGTTGTTATGAAGTTACCCACTGTCCCTACAGTGTCCTGAACGGTGTCCTTGCTGTTGAGTGATGTATAGAAAGTGATGTTGTGCTGTAGGTGCTCTTATGGGATAAACCCATGGTTCTGTACAGGGGCCTTTTTGATTAAAAACTCATTTAATCCCCCTTTATGCCATTCCCATTACTACAAAATCAGACATGCCTGCCTTAAGCATATTAGTGCCGGTGCCCCTGTCCTTCCAAATGTCTGTGTTATTGTACAGGAACAGTAAATGTTTCAGGTACAATGAAAAGCCTCATTTAAGGTGCAAAAACTGCTTGGAGCAGCATAATTTTCCCTTTTCCTTGTTACTTTAGCAGGACACTGAACATGGTTGTGCCCCTCCAGTGAACGTTGATTTATTGTTTATAAGGGGCAGCCCGTGGCCAAGTGGAAAGGTAACTTGACTTGTAACCGGAGGGGGTACCCCTGAGCAAGGTACCCAACTCCCAATGCTCCCCGGGCGCTACTCATTGCAGCAGCCCACTGCTCCTAATTCTAGGATGGGTCAAATGCAGAGAATATCAGTCAGTCTGAGACTGAGAGTAATTTCCCTAAGGGGATTAATAAAGTATCTAAAAAAAAAAAATATTATCAAAACAGTGTGTTTTGAATACAGTTGCACTACTTTGGTCCGTAAATGCCAGAGAATTGTGAAAATGTTGATTGATGTTTCTCAAATGTAAAAAATGACAATGTCCTCAAATGTATAATATATTCATTTTACTGTCATAGAGAAGCAAAGAAAGCAAAACACGTTCACACTTAACAGGGAGAAATAACATCATTTATTTTACTGTTGTTTTGTTTTTTTATAGAGACACCTCTCCAGCTTCAGAGAAGAAATGTTTCATTCGTTTTCCCAAAGAAAGAAGATGCAAAGAAACGTGTCCAGGAACAGTCTCAGCTACTAGACGGTATGTTATTGTTGTCAGCAGACACTATGCTAAACATGTGTCATAAATTATTGCAATGTCATACCAAATACATATATTTAAAAAGTTGTTTGAGTTTTTATATACTGTAAACCAAAGTGCTGAGTAATTTATACTCACTCATGTCTTGTCTTGATCTGTACATTGCCTGTGCAGATGTACATTAGAGACTATCATGGTAAGTTTTAATAGCTACATTGATTTATGCAGGTTTTGGCGTTTCTTATTTTGGTCCTATATGTCCTATATGTGTTGTGCTTTCTCAATTTCACTGTATCAAAGATAGCCAAATCATTTTGTGTACTCACATGAGATGTCTTTTTTTCTGAAACTCAGTGCTTGAAGCCAGAATCCAGCAACTCCAAACTGACATTTTGGACGTCCAACATGCTGAAGTTCACTTTCTTAAAGTCCCGTCTTCTGAAAGAGTGGCTTTATCTGGCAGGGGTTCCCAAAACTCAAATCAGGACAAAACGGACCTATCCAAATCAGGATCTAAAGGAGCAAAACCTCAGATGGAAAAATTAACTTGGGAGAAAAAAAACAAACTTAAACAACAGCAGCATCTCCAGAAGAAATGTTCAGGTACTGTTAAGGAGAAACCAGCACCAACATCTCAAAGTAGTAAAAGCATCTCCAAGATGCTCCCAGGCACAACACATAAAACAATATCTACAACAGCTAAGAAGACAACACCTCTCACACAGACGAGCAAAAAAAAAAAGAGATTATCAGAGCAAATCCGTGCTGCAGTTTATCCAGTAGCTACTTCTGCTGCTGCTACTGTTAAAGCAGTCAAACCACGTACAGTCTCTGAAGAAAAGAAGAAGGACTTAAAAAATCAGCATCTCAGAGAAGTGGCTCGAATCCAGACTGATGGTGACGCTGATGGCAAGGCAAAGGAGCTGGAGAGGACGCTTGTTCAAAAGGTTGATCAGTGGAGCTCTTCCGGTATGTCAGAGCTCCTGCGTGATGGGGATGGTGAAGCAAATGCATGTGGGGACTTTCAGCAGAGCGTCCGCTCCTACCTGGAGGCCTGTGTGTTCACAGGGAACATTGACAGAGCACACCGTTTCCTGCTTAGCCAGCACCGAATGAGGGGCCGTCGTAAACTTCTGAACACAGATGTTTACAACATCATGATGAGGTTGTGGGCCAAGAAGGTGAGTTAAAGTGTTTAAAAACTGAGTAAGCAGTCAGCTTTTTATGCTTTGAGACAGAATTTAATTTATGTGTATCTGACATTTTTATCAAAAGTGTACATTGTGTACATTTATTTGTGTACAATTGTGTACAATTAGTGATAGTGAATTTGGGAGAGCTGGGCGCAGGAGCAGTGGGCAGCATTCCCGGTTATGAGCCCATTAAGGCTCTCACTGTATCATAAATGTATTAAATAACATTTCTTATATAATTACTGTTACAAACACAACAAAAATGGGGAAATACTGGTATTCATAATCTAAGTTTAATGTTACACCAGAGTTTTTTTTTATCATTAATGTTTCTGGGTTCATGGAAAGTTTGCTGGATTAAACATTAGTCCACATTGTGCAGAGTTCTAATGTGGTCTTTCTGTTTTAGGGCATGTTAAATCAGATCGGACGCATGTTTATTCTGTTAGAAGAGGCTGGTCTGAAGCCAAATCCAAGATCTTACTGTGCTGCACTGGAGTGTATGGGCCGCAACCCCAACTGCTCCCCGAAAGTCATCACTAGGTATGGGCACACATGCACACTACTCACAAACGAGGATCACAAAGAGCTGTGTTTGTGATGTCATACGTGTAAACACGTGTATTCACTACCAGTTAATTTATAGAACTAGAAGGCGATAGAAAGTAGATGGATGGAGAGGGGGAGGGCAGCAGTACACAGACTCACCAGCAGGTGTCATGCTATCACAATGAGTGTCTTTTTTTCCTCGACAGCCTTTGAGTCTGGTATAATTAATAACTTATCTATAACTATGCCTGTTGATGACATATTTTTTTTTATCCTAATGTTATTGTCAGGGAAGTATCCCTACAAAAATACAAAATAACAAACTACAGCATCTCAGGCTTGTAGGGCATCGCTGACTGCCTCAGTTTGTGCACAGTTTGTGCTAGTTTGATGGCAGCCAATACAATCAGTTGGCCCGCTTCCCAGACAGAGGCAGAGCTCATACTGAATTTCCATTTTTGGTAGAGAATGATTTAAAGTTACTGCATGAACAAATGAAATGAGCCACATAATCTATATCTCAATTCAGGAGATGGGTTAGATGCTGCTATTCATGTCCAGTTGTGAAACATGTCACAGAGATACCATCAAAATACTGTGTGTCAAAAATAGAACAATTATCACAAAATGGACTGTGCTAAATAAATAATGTACAAATACAAATGTGAACAATGAACTCGTGGCTCAAGCGGATGGTGAGTATGTGTGGAGGATGGCATGAAATTGTAAAAACAGTAAATTGACAGTTAATTACAAACACCCTCTGTCAGTTGTCCTATTTTTGTCCAAAATTGTAGCCTTTGTAATGTTCTAGTTGCATTGTTTTGAAGTGCCATTTTGAGTTATGAATTGTTTATTCAGTCATCCAACTTGTAGGGAATGGGGAAACTTGCCTGTGTTAGCAGCTGTCTGTTCAAAAAGACTGTTTAAATAGACTTTGTCTATTTGAGAATTTAGTTTTAAACCTGAATTGAGACCAGAAAGGAAGGAAAGAGGAGGAGGCAATAATACGACATGGCATATTAACTGCTGTAAAACACACATGGAAAATGGAAGATGTTCACTTTTTCTTTTCCCTTATCTTCTTAATTTTTTCACGTTTTTTTTGCAGTGCTTGTTCTTCTCTTTACTATGTTGTTTATTAAAAAAAAACTTTCTCCTGTTATTACTACTGCCTCTGCAGTATCCTTTTCCCTCAACATACTAGCTCCTTCCTCTCTTCTCAGTCTCTGTCACTCACACACACACACACACACACACACATGAACACACTGACCTATGCGCACTTATCCCTTTAAGTTTTCCCTTTGTGAGCGCTGTGTCCTTCAGAGCTCTTTGCTCCCTACGGTGTAGCAGAGCAGTCACTAGGCCGATTATTCTCTATCTTTCAGCCTTTCTTCCATCTTTGTTCCTCTGGACCACACTAACACCCAGACTAATCCTCTCTTTGTTCGTGGCTCTCTCATTTACTCAGAGTAAAATTGCATGTTGGCATCACAAGAGACTCAAGTATTCAAAAAAAAGCTTCACCTCAGTGGCTTCCTTGTTTAAATGCATCACATATAGTTAAACAGTAGGTTTATGACTTATGTCTTCTTTCGGTTTTTTTATGCATTCATTTGTAGACCACTGCTAAGAACAGTGCTGATTAAGTCAGTGGAAATTGCTGAGACGGGGTTCCTCCTCAGGCTAATTAGTGTGCGGTTATTAATAATTGTCCAGAGGAAACGGTGTGAAGGGAGAAGCTCTCAGGCACTTCTCTCTGGTCGATGATAAATTGGGTTTCCTCACTTCTTTCAGTGTGTTTCTGTTGTTTCCCTCCAGGGAGCATTTCCTCAGCCCGTGAGTGGCAGGGGCTTTCTAACAAGCTTCCCTCCATAAACGTGCATTTGTGTGTGTATAAAATGATGGATAGTGTACTGCACAGTACGCTGTACAGTACATTTCATGATCATAGAAGTCATCAGACAAATTGCTTGTCACTTGGTTGACTTTCAGTCTCCCGATTAAGCCAACGTGCAGTGCAGCAGGCAGTGTGTGAAATACAGAGCCAAGTTTTACTTTCTAGAGTCAAACGTTGGAATATTATTTTTTAAATAATCTTTCTAAATTGAATAGCAACGTTCATGAAGTATTTTACACAACTATGTATCACTTCTGCCAAGTTGAATTATGTATTATTATTGTTATTTCACTTGCATTTGTATTCCAGGGACTGGTGGCACATTGGCATTCTCGGCAGGCCTGTCACGGACACTATACTCTTATGGAGATTCTTAATTCATTTAATTTCATTTAAGTTCAGAATTTGTTATGTTTGTCCCTAAAACTGCCCTCTTCCAAGAATATGCAAATTTTCCTGTCTGCAGTCAGATAAACCATTGCTGCACAAACATCACATGCATCAGTTTCACACATACTTGTTGGATTTTAGTGAACAACCTTGCAACCAATAGTATAAAAAGGGGATGAATGAATTGTTGTGTTACATGGGGTGAGGGACATTTGTTTTACTGCTTACTGCATCCACACTTAGTGTTTAACCAGGTTTAGTGTCTCACTCTTAAACTAGGATTTTTGTTAAAATCATGTTGCATTCAGTACATTATACTCTCAAAATTAAAGCCCACACTTTGAATAGAGACATGAATGTGTGCTATAAGTGCTAAAACCCCAGAAATGATAAAAATAAAGATACTATTAACGCCTGATACTATGATAAATGCCCCCGTATGTGCAGGTGCCTGAGTCGGATGAAAGAGGACGGAATGTCCGTGGACGATCTGTTCAACCAGAGTGTGTTTCGTCAAGATGAGAGAGACATGGTGCTGAAGGCCATACACACGATCCAGCCTGACTATCTGCCCGGCTTCAACCCAAACACAAGCGAGTCCTACACATCGTTGGTTCGGGACTTCTACACACAGGTACTGCAGAATTACATTGACATCATCAGTCTCTTCCTGTAAAGACATAGGGTTTTCATACTAACTGCTGAAGTGTTAAACATATGAATGGAAATCTCTTAAGGGAGTTGATTTGCACTCAAAAGTGTGGATTTATTTTTCAAAAGTATTAATGTATGATTGTATAAATGGGTTATTTTATACCTGAGTCATGTATGTTTAGCTAGTTAAAGAATGAGAAAGCTGGGAAAGCTGTCAGGAGGCTCCAGTGTGACGATGAAAGATTTGCCTGTCACCCTTTTACAGCCAGACAAGCACTGGCCTATTTATAGTTGGCCAACTCTTCTTTCGAATATTTGCTCTGCTCTCCGCTCCTCTCACCACTGCTGATTCTCGCTTGATTCATTAACAGCTTTTATTTATATGTGTGGTATTTTTAGCCACATTTTTCTTTTTACATACACCATGTTTACTTTGAACGTCAATGGATTTACTTATTTTTGGTTTTGTGTGTATGTGTGTGTGATGTGAACAATGTAATGTTTGAAAAGTGTCCACCACTTTTGACCTTTAATCCTGAACCTGGTTACCAAATTTTGCATATAGTTTTTAAATATTGCCTCATGAATGCTGCTTTATTACTGCAAAAGCTGACCTGCATCTAAAGGATGTGAACACAACGTATATCGAGTGCTCAGTGCCTTGGTAAGGCAACTATTTCATTAGGAATTTGAAATTTAAAGTTAATTGCTTAGCTCTTAAAAAGAAACCTGGCTATTTCAGACATTAGCTTGGCCTGTACAAACCACTTTGTTCTTTTTATGAGCAGCAAAACAGGGATCTGTTAACATGTTATCTTTATCTGTATGCAGTATCTCATTCATTCATTCATTCATTCATCGTCTACCGCTTCATTCTCCACGTGACCTGTCCAGTGACATAGGGTGAAAAGGGGCGGGTGGACAGGTTGCCAACATATAGAGACAAACAATCATTCACTCGCACCTATGGAAAATTAAGAGTGCTCAATTAACCTCTGGATGTTTTTAGCCACAGAAAACACACACACACACACAGGGAGAACATTCAAACCACACAGAAATTCCCAGACCGGGACGTGAACCAGCAACCTTCTTGCTGTGAGGCAACAGTGCTTAATCAAGTGATTAATCAAAATGACCATGGCCTTTGTTGACTAGCATGAAAAGGCTCCCTTTATGCTTTTTACAGTGAATTCACACTGTCAATCAAAGCTTATAACCAGATAGTAAGCGGTTTGTATTTTCTCTCTGTCTGTTCTTGTTTTTCTTTGTGTCTTAGAGGGCAGACCACCAATACCCAAAACTGGACTTCACTCAGGCGGAGCTGCAGGAGCGTTTCCAGCGTCAGCTCAGTGTGGAACAGGCCTGCACTGTCACCATCGACTCAGTGGAGACTGCCAAGCCTGTCACTGAAAACATGACCAAAATGGTAATTAAGCTCACATGTTGCCTCACTTTGACTATATATCATCTTCTATGCAGACCTCAGGTGCATTGCACTGTGACTGTGACTCTGACACCGACGACATGGAGAAGATCCAGATCATAGACTGTATTGTATGAGTTTAGTTTCAAAGCGATACCCTGCCCTTTTTTCTTCACTGTATACACATAAGTACTTTTAAGTATTTTTGTTTTGACACCTGTAGATCAATGGTAGCTCGCATAATTGTAATAATCATAGACTTTGCATTAATAAAATGGACATGCAGTAGTCTTTTTGTGTGGAAAGTGAGGTATAATAGCTTTCTCTGTAAGTCTGAAAGAAAATGACCCTCTCTCTCACAAAGGTTTATTTTAAAAAGTATGGTTAAAATACTAATGTCGATGCTTTAAAATAGTACTTCAAAAACCAGTAGGTGGCATCACAGTGGGTGAACTGTAACTGTACCACAATCTTGTTGTTGCAGATTCTTTTTTTAAAAACTGCATTTGACAATAACACAGTTGCTTTACAAAGAAAGAACACATTACAGTGTTTGTGCCTTTTAAACTACAAAATGCCCACTGTGCTGGCACATAATGTTAATATCATCTTGACAGTTATCTGCTTTGTTTCGAAGTAATTATACCAATATAAAACCATTTAGATTTGCAATTTGTATACTTTTCACGTCCATGGGTTCACATTGTCTTCTGTGAGTAAAGTTCCTCTCTCCCCTGGTCCAAACTTTGAAATAATATATGTATTTAAGCTTGGCAGGTCAGAAGAAGGAACACCATATTCCTGTGGTGTGCTCTTTTTTTTTTTTTCTTTCTTTCTTTTTTTTCAAATTTGGCATTTACAGTCCAGCCTGGCTCGTCTGCCTCTGCAGATGGGCTTCGTGGGAAGCGAGCTGGCTGACAATCCCTGGTGGTCAGGAAGCATTTACAGATGGACAGTGCAGAATAATAATGTATTGTAATAGAGGCCACTAAAGACGATGCAGAGTCACCCTCCATCCAATATCCAGACTGTGCCTCTGCTTCAGACTAAAGCCCTTCAAGTGAAACTCCTCAGCTTAACAGTAAACATTGACAAAAACACAGTCATGCACAGAATTAACATACTGTACTGGATATCACAAAACCTCTACAGGCAGGGATAACAAATTGTCAGTTTAAAATGACTTTCCATTTTGATCATTTGACCATTTTACTTGACACATTTCTGTCACCTGCAGTCATGAGATGGATGACATAAACAGGTGTTGTGTTTTCAGAGGGAGCAGTTGACCAAACACCGAGCTCAGTGGCGTACGATCCTCCTCCAGGCCCTGAGGGAGAGCAAGATGATACTAGTGAATACCAACACCAAGGACTACAGGCTTAACCTTTATCCCTACCTCTGCCTGCTGGAGGATAAGGAGTATGTTGAGATCATGATACAGGTAAAACAACCCCCTTGATACTTAGTCAAATGCCTGAAAACCTGAAAAAACCTTGCCTGAAAACCAAGGTTTGAACTGTCTGTGTTTGAGTCAAAGACATTTGATTAATGTCCATTTTATTTGACATAAAAAGAAGCCTTGTTGCAATGCTGTTGTGTTATTGCACCTTTCTCTTATGGACATTGGCACAGTGCAACGCAACATGACCAGTCTGAGAAATCGTAAAACACAAAGCATATAGGTAACAGTAAGGACAGCAAATGCAAAGGCATTCACTTTTCTCTTTGGCAGCAAAGAGGAGCATGCATTTCATCTGACACCTTTGCTTCCCACGTAAAATGTACAGGGCCTGTTTTTGGATTTTGGATTCACTTTAATTTCCCCTCTGACTGAAGGATTTATTTTTCATTACTCCTACTATATCTGACAAATGCCTGACTAAAACCTTATTTTGGTGATGTTTTCACTTTTTGAAAAATTTCCTATTCTTGTCCAGAGTGTTGCCAACCTGCCTCCCAGCGGAGAGTCGCTGAGATTGTTGGCCGCAGATCTGGGCAACAGGGTCTTCACCAAGTACGCTGTGCGACAGAAACACCAGAATCACATCGTGGAAAAGTTGGCCAACATTTACAACACTTACACAGAGCTGCTGGCCAAAGATACCAAGGTAGAGAAACTACATCGTACTTGTCTTTGAAAGATCTGCCAGATGTTTGTTTTTATGGGTTCTTCTCATGTGTGTTTTTAATGGAAAATGTAATTTTCCTTTGCGTGCCTTATGGTCCAGAACAATATAAATGTATTGGAAGGAATGACTACAAAATTCAAACAAAATCCATGTTTTTGGTGAAAATGTGTATTCTATACCAGAATTAACAAATTGCTCACAGTTGACAAAATCCAATGGACCAAAAAACATTTAAAGATGGTTTTAATTGTTCTTTAAGGTCACATAATAAAAAGCCAATGTTTTAACCTAAAAAAAAAAACCCCATCAATGTATACTTATATAAAAGCTGTATACATTATGCTCATTATACTCCAGTGCCTAGTTAGACCAGTCATTAGTTAAGGTGTTTGCTTCATGTGTATGTTATTTTACAGTCCACCTATGTAGCCGAGTGTATGCCCGCTTTTTCACTGTTACTGCACCAAATATTAGTCTGACTTTTCCCTTTTACCAATTTACATTTTCATGCATCCTCTGTGGAAGTTAAAAACACTATAAATGTTTGACTGAGCTTCTCACTTGGTGGTCAGTCTTATTTATTTCCATCATGACCACATGGCTGGAGTCTCTGTAGCTTAAGAATTTAATTTTATTAATCCCCTTAGGGAAAGTATTCTTCTGCATTTGACCCATCCTAGAATTAGGAGCAGTGTGCTGCCACACTGAGTAGCGCCCGGGGAGCATTGGGGGTTTGGTACCTTGCTCCGGGGTACCCCAGCCCTTTTTGGCCGGGTGGGGATTTGAATCGGCGACCCTCCGGTTACAAGCCAAGTTCCCTTTCCACTTTGCCACGGGCTGCCCCCCACTTTGCCACTGGCTGCCCTCCACTTGGCCACGGGCTGCCTTAATGTCATTTCTCTGGTTATGCATAAAGCTTTACTTTAATCACGTCCATGAGAATGGGATTGTTCTGCACCGTTTCACCCACTTTAATACCTGTGTTGTTGATCTAGTCAAAAACCTCTGCTATTCTTTTGATAATTCTCACATTGCTGTGTGTGTTTTTGTTGTTTTCTGTTGCCATTTTGATGGTATGTGTTGTGCTTTTATGAGACACATCTATAGGTTTTAACCTGTTAACAAAACAAGACATTTGACTTTGAAACTGGAATCTTTTGTCATGTAATTGACAAAAAAAACATGATTATTTTAAATCTTTTTTGGTAGATTTATTGAAAATGAAAATGCAGATTACTTGTAGTACTTATAGTATGTTATGGATCTATGGTTTTACATGAGCTATCATATCTTCTAGAGAGGAAATATTTTTCGTTTGACAAACTGCTGTTTTTAAAACACAACATCTTTTGGTGAGACTTTCATAATCCACATGATAAAAATGAATGAATGAAAGAAAGCAGCCCCCCCTTCTGATCACCTCTCTCTCTCTAGGAGTTTGACGTCCTTCCCAGAGAGAAGTGGTGTAACTTGGAGATGGAGCAGAGTTCAGGACCCATGTTGCAGGGGGGAGAGCTGAGCTGGCCACATATTATAACTCTGGAGCTGGGCACACACTTGGTGGATATGATGGTCAAGAACCTGAAAATCAACAGTGACATCCTGAACCCATCCCATGAGAGGAAGCTCATCCCTATTCTCTACCACATGTACGCCTTCCGTAGCACCAGACAGGTACAGTTGCTGCACCGATCTGCCACTTGGTCCGCAGCCTCAGAGTTGGACGTACTTCTGTTTAAGCAGTGTTATCGAAAATGCTGTGGTAATAGGGTCAGTCAGTGCCTATGATAAAACCAATCACATCCAGATCTGAGATAAGAGGATTCATAAGCAATAATCCACACTGAGAAAGATCTTTCCATCTGAGAATTAATGGAGAAAAAAAATTCTGAAGGATTAGTCATCAGGATCTGCTGCAAACTAATATGGAGTGTACAGTATGCCGCATGTAATTGAAAGGATTAAAAATAAAAAGGGACACGGTGAGTGTGATTAAAAGATTGACCAAGTGAGGTTCAAGCACCTGTCGAGTTGACATTTTCATTAATAAGGAAAGAAGCACAGTGGAGTAGAAATAATGAAAATAACTCGAAACACTTGACCTTCACTCCGATGGGAAGGGTGTCAGCCATTCTAAAGCCGGTTACCTTGAACATTTGAACATCCTCCTCTCCTGTGTGAAGCTCCAATGAGTGTGAATTATAAAACCATTTCATCCCTGCATGAATTGGCAGGAGGAACAGTTGAGTAAGATGAATATGTTCCAGGCTAATCCCTTTTTTAGTGTCCCCTTAATTGGCTTGCTGATTTATCGCCATGGGACCCTGCGGGAGGGTGAGGCAGCCATGTGAGGGAAGAGAAACAGAGAGGGAAAGAGGAAATTGATGATTTATTATTTTTAACTTTATATACTTTGACCAAGAGATGCACAAATGGATTAATTGATTTATTAGCTCGACGTTTTGATTGATAAAGTGCAAAAAACAAGATGTGCCTTCTGCACTGCCTTCAGTCAGTAACAGGACTGTGGGAGTGGCTCCATCACAAGTTCATCAAAGTTATTTTTGATGTAGAAACAGGATTTTAAGTCTGTTGCGTAGGATTAGCATCTCATTAAGACTGCGGTGAACTGAGGTTGAAGAAAGCAAACACTGCTGAATCTGAAAGAGTCTGTGAAACTAGTTTCATGTTGGATATTTCACACAGTCACATCGTTTCAGTTGTGGTTCTATTGAGTTTTTAGGAAATCATAATCACTACACACATCAAAAGTATTTATGGCATTAAAAGGAAGTGTTTTTAAATATAAAAATAACAGCAGCCATTGGCCATATTGTTTTTCTAATAATCAGTATAGACCCTGAATGACATAATTTACTATTGCAAAAATTGCTCTTGTGTATTTTTCATACTTCTTCTTTTGAAGCTCTTCAAAAGCTCTTCGTGGAAGCATTCTCATGATTTTATGGTACATCATGGCAGGCGATGCTGAAATTTTTATTCATTTATTTCCATATCATGGTCTTAATGTCTAGTTGTACATGCTGCAAGTGTGTTGCATCAGAAATAGGACACAGTTATTCTCTCACACTGAAGCAAAATACCTCAACATGTAGTTATTCACCTGCAACCCTGCATCTAAATATGATTTTTAATAACTCAACAAAGAAAACAAAAAATGTTAATGCTAGATTTTAGATTTATGGAGCTTCAATGAACTCATTAGATTTAAACTCTAAGTAGCCACAGGCTATCATGATTAACGTGCACCTGAATTGAAAATGAATCTCTGAGGATTAACACATTGGTCTCCGTTTATAAGAGGGTTTTTTCCCTGTCGCAGCTCATTTTAAGTTTCTTACTCTTGATGTTTTCCTCCGACAGATTGGATTCATCAAGCCCCACCCCATCCTCATTCAGATGCAGCAGGAAGCAACAGAGACCAAACTGACTTTTGACTCCTATGTGATGCCCATGCTGTGCCCTCCTGTGCCCTGGACTTCTGTGAAGTTTGGAGCTTACCTGCTGACACCAACCAAGCTGATGCGCTCAGTCGACGGGGCTGTACAACATGAGGAGTTGCTGGAAAAATGCCAGAATCTTCATGCAGTTATGGACTCTCTCAATCAGCTGGGCAGCTGTGCCTGGAGGATCAACAAGCCCCTGTTGGATATTATTATCTCCATTTTCAATGATCGGGGTAGTGATAAGCTAGACATCCCTCCTCCGCTATCAGAGGCCCCCAAAATACCACACTTCAACCCCCACGATCACACTTACACAGCTTCTGAGAAGGCCCAGTTGAGAAAAGATGTGGTTAATGCTAAAAGGAAATGCAGCGAGATGCACAGCCTGCGTATGAACGCTCTCTATCAACTGTCCATCGCAAACCACATACGGGATGACGTTTTCTGGTTCCCCCACAACATGGACTTCAGGGGACGTACCTACCCCTGTCCTCCATACTTCAATCACCTGGGAAGTGATGTGACACGGGCCATCCTTGTGTTTGCAGAGGGCAAACCCCTCGGTCCCAAGGGCCTGGACTGGCTAAAGATCCACTTAGTCAATCTGACAGGGTTAAAGAAGAGGAGCTCACAGGAGGGACGCCTGGAGTATGCCAACTCTATCATGGAGGACATACTGGACTCTGCAGACAACCCTCTCAATGTCAGTTATTTTTTGTTGTCAAGTCAAATCTTATTTTCACAATGCCACATAGCAAGTCTTGTTAAAACTATAGTCCGTGCGTAAGAAGCGAAAGTAGTCTTCTGATAACTCCACCTGTAAGTCCATTTTTAAAACCACCACCAAGTTCAGGAACGTCATACTACAACAGTGTCTGGATGGTTCTGTCTGTCAATCACATGGTGTCCATTAATATAATAATTCCAAGCATATGTTTTGAATTATCATCTATTTACCTCCAAATGGAAACAAAATTGACATTGTATTCAATAGAAGCAGACTTAAATCTAGTGACTAAGACCATTTACTCCTCAGGAAAATGTTTATTGACGTGATAGATTAAGTGACAAGTGTGCTCATTTCCCCATAGATTTGCATTCAAACAGATCATTTTGAAACCAGTGCAGGCACCCCCTTGTGGCTATATGCTGCTTTTGTTTTCCTTGCTTGGTTTCACTTTTCAAATGTTCCATTTCTTATACACGGTCTATGGTTAGAAACTCTTTTTTTGTGGTGAGAAACACCTTAAAGATATAGACAAAATCATTTTTTTTTTTTTTTCCTATTCTACTTATGCAGAATATATATTAGCCCTTTATCATTTGGGAAATCGAGTCAATATAATAAGTTACAACATCTAAAAAGAATATCCATCTTCTGACTTTAAAATTTAAATATAAAAACAATCTCCCGGCTATGTTTATGTATGCAGGATAATGTGGCATGTGCTTGTATTTGTCTCTTACAGGGTAAGAAATGGTGGATGAATGCAGATGAGCCTTGGCAGGCTCTGGCCTGCTGCAAGGAGATTGCTAGTGCTGTGAGATCTCCTGATCCATCCAAGTTCATCTCCAATTTTCCTGTTCATCAGGTACCATTAAACACACACATCAATAAAGTGATATTTCACCTGTTAACATAGATGCATAGCAGATAAAATGTCTCATCTCTTACTAATATGGGCTTTTTAAGACACAATTGAAGACTAAAATATACAATTCAATAATTTAATCAATCTAAATTTACAGTTGGCTGAAATTCAAGTCCTTCACTACAATGAGAAATCACAAGGAGCCAGGCTAAAAATACTAACTACGAGACGAACACATCATATTATTTCTAGTAATTAGCTCATATTACAGTACCTTAAGCCAATTCTAATTCTTATTTATAGCCTCTCAAAACGTTGTGCCATTTAGTCAAGTTTAATGGTGCTATTTTAGAGGACACATCAAGGTCCACAAGCCAAGACCTCCTGAGTCTCGTGGGGCCATATTATGTCATCGGTCATAAACCTGGAGCTCTAATCTTCAGAGCAGATCACAGCTTGAGTCCTCCTGAGCTGAGATCTGTCATTTAAGTCCCCAACATTTTTTATACACAACCAAAATCAACAAACAAATCTGTGGCAAAAATGTCAGTGTTGAGTCTTTGCTTTTGTTCTATACAGTGATTTATACCCTTAAATGGAATAATAAAGGAACGTCTTCTTCAGGGTCTAGTTTTATTCTAGCATTCAGTCGACACATTTTTCTTTTAGAAATGCACATTTATAGTGTATGTACACATTTTACTATATTATAACTCTAAATTTATGTGATTCATTTTATTGTAGTGCAATTAAAAAAGCAAATAAAGCCAAATAATAGCCAGTATTTTCTTGACTTGATCCCAACAATACTTTATCGTTGTTACAGAATGCAACAGAAGTTTATTTGGTAGCTCACAGACAGACCAGCAGCAATAAACAAATTTATTCAAAACAAAATATATAAACAAGAAGTGGAAACAGTGCAGTTTGTAAACACGTAGTCACAGTAAACATATTGTGCGTCCATATTCAAAAGAACAAGATAAGAGATAAAGCATTTCATTTAAATATACTGCGATGCACAATGCAGTAGTAGCTCAGAGCGTTTGTTAAAAATGAGTGTATAAAACTGTTTTAAACACCTCCTTGACTAAATTTAACACATTTATATGAAACGGATTTAATAATAATTATGTGCTGCCTCTGACTGACTATTAAATAAAATAATCTAAATGATTTTTTTCTGAATATGAATGGCACAAACTGATGAATGGATTGATCACTTCACAAACTTTAAAATTCTGTTTTCAGTCCCTTTCTCAGATGCCTAATCAATTACATATGTTGCTGTCCCTGATGCTCACAGATGTCTGATGGTCTCTCTCAGCTGCTTTTGGCTGCAGGACATAGTAATATGTTGTTATGACCAGTGACTAACAGCCTCAACCAAATCATGTTTTTATTGAACTGATGCTCATGTGTTTCATCTCTCACCCTCATCTCTGTGTTTTTGTCCTCTCTTCACTTTCATGTTGTTCTGTCACTGCTGCTTTCTTTAAATCACCTGTTCTTTGTTATAATCGCCTTTAACCCGTCTCCCTGTGCTGCCCCTCTTTCCTCCTGTTCTGACCTCTGTAATTCTTCTCCCGTCTCTGTTCTCTCACATCACCGCTTTTGAACTTTTCTTCCTTCTGTGCGCCTCTCTTCCAGGACGGCTCCTGTAATGGTCTCCAGCACTATGCTGCTTTAGGCAGAGATGTTATTGGTGCCACATCGGTCAACCTCATGCCCTGTGATGTGCCTCAGGATGTGTACAGCGGAGTAGCACAGCAGGTCAGGAGCAACTGGGCATTTTTTGGTGCAGTGTTTTGTCCCTTTTCTTTAAAATACATTTAATAAAAATGTTGATTTTTAGTTGCTGCACCTGCTCAGGTATTAACGCTGGGATAGGCACCATATGTTTATGTTATTGATCAGTAATTCCATTAACAGAGAGAACTAGATTGCTGCACCTCATTGAGGATCTTAATAAGGAATCTGATTGGAAACTTCGCAGGGGCAGTTGAGAGAGAGTTTGCTGCTGTTGGCTGTTGCACACCTCCATTGGAAAGTCACTATTCTAGCTTTTGGTAACAAAACATAAATCAAAAATTGAAGCATGTGGATCTGTCCATGCTCATCTGGTAGGAGGGGCTCAGAACAGGGAGCCTTAAATCCCATAATGTTAGGATTTAACAACCTGGTGATGGGACTCAAGTCATCTATTTTTCTAGTGATCTTGCCTAGTATAGTTTAGTTAATCTGGTGACTCACTAGACCCCTCATTTACAATGTACTAATGTAATGAGATTATATTTAAAATATCTGAGTGCAGAGAGTGAAGAGACTCCTGCATGCAAAGTGTACATTGTGTACAATGCTATCAGAAGCACCTAGCTTGCTATGAACATCCCCCTTGTTATAGAGAAACAATTTTAAGTCATTTGTGAAGTAGTCGCTTTGGGATTGCAGTCATTTATTAGATGATACTGTAGATTATCACTGTTGAAAGTGCGAGTGAGCTACCTGGGAAAATCAATCTTGTGTACTTGCAAAGATAAGCTGAACAATATTCACAGCGGTGGCTCGGGTATTAAAGTTATTTGTTGCTGTAACTAATTTCCTTCAGTTGGGTTCTAGAGAGGGGCATGGGTCTGTGTGAGATCAGTGTATATCTAAAGAGCATAAAAAATGCAAGAAAAAGCAGGTGACGGTTGAGGTGTGACACCGGGAGCTGTTTAACAGGTGAACAGAAGATAAGGGTTTACACACTCTTCTGTTTTTCTCTGCTGGCTTTCCTTATATTAAAAACTATAGGAAGAAGGTGACGTGTTGCATGTTGAGGACGAAAGGAGGCAACCAAAAAAAAAGAAAAATGTGTGCACACAGCGGTGTGCTGACCAATGATATTTTAAAAAATGTAGAATTAGTGTGCAGCAGTGAAATCAGCATATATTCAAACACCACTTACCACTTATTTTCCAGACGTTACTAATGTTTTGCTTTCATGACATGCTACTATATATTTTACTAGAGATTTATTTTAAATAAATTATAATATTTTTAGAGCTGTGCTGTATTATTTATTGAAATATGGATAGATATTACAGTTTGAGAGAGTGCTAGGGCATAATGATAACAACAATAATAATAATAATTATAAAACAGAAAAAACAAGTTAAATTCAAATCGTCATGCGTTTCAGGTAGAGGAGCTACGAGCACACGATGCAGAGCGTGGTCTGAAGGTCGCGCAGGTCCTGGAGGGCTTCATCAACAGGAAGGTGGTCAAACAGACAGTGATGACTGTGGTGTATGGGGTCACGCGGTATGGAGGACGCCTTCAGATAGAAAAAAGACTGAAGGAGATTGATGAGTTCCCTAAGGTATGGTGGATAAGGGGCTTCCCTCACACTATGGATCGTTTTATTTTTAGATTCAGAGCAGTGTGATATGACTCCTCCATGTAGGGCTCTCATTTCATTTTACACTCAAGCTATATATTT
This sequence comes from Solea solea, assembly GCF_958295425.1. Classification (NCBI taxonomy): domain Eukaryota; kingdom Metazoa; phylum Chordata; class Actinopteri; order Pleuronectiformes; family Soleidae; genus Solea; species Solea solea. The sequence continues at coordinate 4,730,660 of NC_081142.1, read as the reverse complement.
TTTTGCACACACACACACATTGAGCCCAGGTTGACTCCACTGAGGTGTATCCTCCTTTCGCAGTATTGCCACATTGTCCTCTGAATTAGTATGAAGGCTTTTTGTCTTTGCACCCAAATTAGTTGATTGTTCACCAATACAGTAAAAGACAAACAGTAGCTTGGATTTGATTGCACAATTAAAATCTCCATCAAAACGTGCCACCTACAAGCAGGCTTAAACCCCAGCCTCTGTCCGGTGAGTCTGACTAGTCTGACTTTGTCCTTGAGTCCCATCTCACTGTCTCAAAGTGAGCTGTGAGCAAGAGCAGAATGTCAAGTTTATGCACATATTATATTAATGCAGTGAAATGAAATATTTCATGGTTGAATCAGAGACCAATAGGTATAACATTTGATATCACTGACTACGCGGCTGGATCTATTTTTAGTTCAAAACCATCAATCTTTGTGATTTGGTCAACTGATGGGCACACCCGTTCTGTCAAATGACTCTGTGGCAGGAAAATGGAAGCATTTAATCTTCTTACAGCAGTGTAGTGCTTATTATCTGTCAAATAGCTGTATAGTTCCTTGCAATAACCTCGTTGTCTGTGTAGATGGAATCAGCATGATTCTACTGTGAGTGTCTCAAAGCCAGAGGATTGTGCTAAATGACTTCTGCATAATGTCCCTAATTGTTTAAACAGGGAATTAGGTGGAAGTGTAATTGGGACTGATTACAGGGGATGGATGAGCGGGATGAAGCAGCTCCACTAAAGTGGAGATTATATCTCTGTAATAATACGAGGAATGTCCTTTTTTGTTGTGTAGCTTTCATAATTTACTAATAATATAACAAAGTAACAAATTATGTTGCTTCAAAAATTTTAAAAGATGATGTGGAGACATAAGTTTCATTATGTGTTTTTTTTCCCAGGATCATGTTTGGGATGCGTCACAGTACCTGGTACGAATGGTGTTCGGTGCCTTAAAAGAGATGTTTACAGGGACCAGAGAGATCCAGGTGGGTTAATCACAGCCATGGAAAAGCAATTACACTCTGCAAGCTTACATAACTAACTTTCTCATCATGTCCATGACAATATAGTATATTTGCACCAATTTCAGGAATACCTCCTCAGTAATTTCTTAATACCTTTTTTTATGAAGTATGATCATAATTGGTTTCAAACTAAGTGGAAAATGGAAGCTGTGCAAATGAATTTACTCTACTCGATAAACGGAACAGAACTTTCTTTTTTTTTTAGATTTAGATTGTATTGCTCCGTTCAGGAACAACACACAGCTCTTCTGTGACTACAATTCTTCACTACTGACCTAGTACTGTAATATAGGATGTTATTTTATTTTTTATTAATGACTAGTTTACTTCACTATTACCCCAGCAACGGCACCCATTCATTACAGAGCCTCTATTAATAAAATGTAGGTCTAACACCTGAGATTGTACATTATCTCCACAGGCAGAGAGGAGTCTGGTGAGATAATAGAACCACCAACCACTGCTGGAGTGTCTGTGTATATATGTCCTTTGGGGAACGTGTGGGGACGACCCAGTCTCGGATGAAAAATTCCCATCCAGTCATGCCTCAGTGCGAGTGTGTTTTTGTGTGTAAAAGCACCTGATCTTTTTTAAATAGGTCACATCCTCTTCTATTTCACAGGGTTGAGTTGCAGGAGACAGGAGACGTAGCTGATGAGTTGCGGATGCAGTCATCCCTGATGTCCACTCCTATATTTTCTATACATTTTCCCGTCACTACTGCTCTTTATTCCCTACACGGGAGTCTCTGTTCACACCTTAACCCCCCACCTCTGTCTGCCTTTTATCAGTCTGTTGATAAATCCGTCAATCTCTCTGGCAGATCTCTCACTCCTGCTTCTTTGCTTTCATGCTATCTCCATTTTATTGTGTCTGCGTATATATGGAGGGAGTTGATGATGAATGGAGCAGCTTTGGGCCAGACTGCTACCACGAGTTGATAGCATGTATTTATCTTTCCTACAGCTCAATATAAATGTGTGTATGTGGGAGGAGGCACATGTGGGACATTAATAGGGCTTCCATTCCTGGAGACAAACTGTTCCAGATATGTAAACAGCACTGTTGCTCTGGCAGTTTTTAAAATAAGCAACAACTTCTCACCTGTTCCTCAGCAGGATTTCAATAGTAGTTTGGAGCTTTTTAAAGAAGAGCTGCAGCAGCAAATCTAAATGCATGAATCAATGATTTATGCTGTGGAGAAGTTTGTTCAAAAAGTACTTAAGCGTCTATATTTATAGCCAGATTTATTAAATCCTAAGAGAGTAACACTAAGAAAAGGTTCATCCTTCCATGATCCACATTGCTTATCATTTGAGTGTCATGGACATGAGACTGATTGAGCGGTCACAGGGCCAACATACAGAGGCAATTCACATACACAGGCAATTAAGAGTAGGCAAGGGATGATTTATGTCACCATTGAAGATGATAGATGATGAATGAATGAATGAATAATAAGTCATGAGGAAAGATGCAGCTCCCATAGACATGTTAAGGAATGGATCATAAGCACTGTACGCTGGTGAGTTAGACAGGATTTTCAAGGCACAAGATGATTTTCTTCATTCACAACTAGCACGTTAATATAAATTCACCACGATTATCTTATTGTAAATGCTTTTAATCCTGATAAGTGATAATATTGTTTATTGTCTCATCACTAAGTTAGAATCTCTAATTAATTTCACCCATGGAGGAAGATGGATTGCACAGAAAAAAAAGGCACATAGACTCACGGAGAGCCTTCTTCACACTTCATATTGAAGCGTAATCCCTCGTTGCAGTGTGTGCTGTCAGTTTACTTCTGCTACCAATCTTCTGTTTGCAGGATTGGCTGACGGAGAGTGCCAGACTCATCTCCAAGTCGGGCCACACTGTGGAGTGGGTGACACCGCTTGGTTTACCCATCATTCAGCCCTACCATCGCTCACGCACCCAAGTGGTAAGTCTTACTCTAAGACTCTCGAAAGTGAAAATATAATAAAATGTGGATGAAAGGGTTTCAAGCTAAAGTACTGGTGTTATACGAAGACTGTATATATAGAATGGACATAGTCTTCTTGGTTCCTCCTGAAGCCAATTAGGGAATAAAAAATACTTAATAGCCACTCAGGGGGGAACTCCAGTGTTTTCAAAAAAGAACTCTGTTTGAATGAAGGAAAGTGTGAAATGAGCCTACTTCTCACTTGATTTATATTATCAGTAAACAGAGTGTATGTGGGAGGAGGTACATGTGGGATTTAGGGTCATTTTTCAATAGCCCATGATGTTAGTTTTGTTCTTGTTTTATTTTTATTTTTTTCCTTATCCTAACAAAACTAACTGAAAAATAGACAATTAAATATGGCACATAAGAGTGGACATCAGTGTGATTTGCAGCTGGTATTGTCCAGGGAGTGTGGCTAATTAAAGGCCCATCTAAATTTCTCTATAGCTTCAGAAATTAACTATCTGACCTTTCTGATATACTCACTTATATCTCGAGCTGTTTATCCTCCTCCTCCTCCTCCTCTTCCTCCTCCTGTCTCAGTTTTCATATTCTCAAAACTCTTGCAACCTTTTCATTAAATATAGTCTATCCACTTTCTGACTTGCCTAATTTCTCCAAAACAAACAGTCCTCATTAATCTCTGTCTTGACTTACTGTCCAGTGATAGAAACTGCTGTGTGTGTAGAAACTGCTGCCTATTGCTTCTATAAGACATTTGATCCATAATCTCCACCAGGCAGTGAGGAGCCTTGGATCATCTCTTTCAATCTCATCGTAATTTTCATCCATTGTACTTTTTGGATTTTGATGTATACAAGAGCAGGCACACGTCTTTTAACTGTCTCATAACAAGCTGTAACTCTTAAATTTCAGTGTGTTTATCCACTAAAGGACACGGTATTACGTTCAAACAAGCAGCTCACGAATGTTACTGTACTCACTGTGAGCTGGCAGTCCAAAAGGACAACATTTTATAAATGTTAAATCATTTAACAAATGGGTTTTGGATCTGGAACAAACCAGATGCTTTGCAGGTCGAATATCCCAGCTGGGTTTTCCAGGTCTTGATAGGTTCCATGTACTGAATGTGTGTGTCACTGCATCGTGTTTGCTGTGAGGGGCCTAACTTAAATATAGCTGAACAACATCCACTGGAGCTCATCATATTGGAGATCCTGACAGCTGAAGCTCATTAACCAACTGAAAGACGGAGTATGTATCGCCTTTGATGCCAAGTGCAGGTAGACATTGAGTTCATAGACTGACCCAATCCGCTCTGTTACTATGACATCAAGCAGAAGGTTATCTTGGAGGGGAGTTACACCTGAAAAACAGATGCAAGGGACTGACGGGAGTAATGTTGACAGATGGTGAGTCCCCTGTGGGTGCAGTGCTCTCTGTGGATGTAGGAAGGCACATTCCCTTAATTTGATCACTTTCTTTTAATAGATTAATGATGACTTCGAGGGAGAAAGATGTTTTAAGTTACTTCTCATAGATAACTTTCTCTTCTTACCGCTGCAATAGTTCTCTGATCCAGTTACGTCACTGAGCAACATAAATGAAAACTAGCTTGCAGAAAGGTCACCTTTTCCCTCTATAGCTGGATTAAATTCAATCTCCTGGTCTCCTCTCTTAAATCCAAGGCCACAGTGTTTCTGAGGGTTGTTAGAGTGGAGAGAAAGTAGTTACAGTAGCGTGACATAATCAAACAGGAATGTGTTTGAGTGCTCCTCTGGATTTTGGTTGTTTGGTGGTTTCAGTGTGCACCCAGATGGGTATACTCGGGATGGCTCAGTACCACTATATTGTGTTAGATACTGATACTGATATCACAACCTTGAGAATCTTCCAGTACTGATATCAATCCAATACAGTCTTTTTACAGAATTACACTGTGTCTGTGTTGGTGGTGCGTGTCCTCGCTATAGCCTGTGCTTAGTGACTCATTTATAGATCATATTTGATTGGACATTTTTCTTTTACTGATATCTGATACATTGATTTCGACCACAATCAGATCGATAGCAATGCTGATTATTGGATCAGCTCATCTCTGGGGACTTGTGAAATGGGGCATTTGTCATAGTTGATGTGAGGTGAGGAAATTCGACTAGGATGGAGTAGCTGAATGGAGTATGAACATACATATGGGAGGATGCCTAACAGGATTAGGTGATACTAATCAGATCAGAGGTCACCCTAGCTCTCATGCCTTGTTTATTTTTCATCCCCCCCAAGCAAGGTTACAGTGAAACGCTCACTCTCAGCGGATGGTGACCCATGGGAGTCATCAGCTGGATTTGGATTTGAGTGGATTTGCAAAAGCTTGTGATCTAATGTCCTCTATGTGGAAAGAATCAGTTTACTAAATTACTTTGGGTTATGACAGTACTGCAAGTGCAGTAGCTGCTTGTGGTTTATGGCAATGCAACAATATAGAATGACACTGTGAAAATGAATAGTCAAATCTATGTAATACCTCTTAAATAAGAATCATGTTATCATGGACTTATTGAGACAAATCATGTTCACTTTGCTTTTTTTCTGTTGTCATTTTGCATCCCTTTCTGGTTTTGCATATTCTTTATCATTGTTTTGTGTTACTATATATATACATTTTGCATGTCTTCTTAGTTTTTCAATCCCCTTAGCATCTAATTGCAATTTTGTGTGTCTCTCCATCTTAATTAATTGAATGGGGCATTACTACATACACCATCAAAATGGTAACTTATCCGCATTCTATTGCAAGGATGGGAACTGTTGCGTATGAGATTTTTTTAATTATATGATATATGATAGAACAATCAAAAGGTCATAGTACATAAAGTCTGTACTATGCACCTGCTTTTAATTTTAATTCTTGGAAAGTAGTAGTTTTAAATGTCTACTTGATGCACGCCATGACCTCTTTTTTCTTTTGAACATAGGCAAGCCCTTCACAGTGGCAAAATGATGTTAAGTTCATCTTGCAAAATCCTGCGGCATTTTTGAGTTGAAATAATAAATGCTGACTGAATTATAAGGACATGCCTGAGAGGCAGAAAAGAAAAGTTAGCCAGAAAAGGAGAGCTGGAAAAGGTCGGTGGAACGGTGGCGAGACTCTGTGGTGTGAGGGAGTCTGAGTCTGCAGCTGTCTTCAACTGCCCTCAGGGGGAAAGAGTGAGGTAAAGAACCAGGTGACCTGAAACGGCAGAGAGCGATACCTTGTGTGACTTGCAGCTCAGTGCTGCTTCCCCTTGACAAAATGAGACATGCTTTATTAACCACAATTTGAAAAATGGGGATTTCCCTCTTGGCAGCAGGGCTTGAATGTGGTTACTGATGACTCTTGTATCCATGGCCATCTGCAAACTCTCAGGTGACTCGCACCGCAGGAGTCTATTCCCCACAGGTCTCATTCATCATAGCCTCAAGGTTTCAGTCAAGTTTTGTACACAGATCATGCACATATTTATTATAATGAACAGGAGTGCAGCATTTGGCAGTGACCCCATTTACAGTGTGGCAGTCCATTACTCACATCAAAGGTAACCTCCTTTTTTTCCCCTCACCACTTTTCATCTCCATCAAAACGATCCATCAGGACCCAAATCTGGGATGTATAGAGTGGAGTGATGGACAGATCTTCACACACGTCCCCTTAGAGGAATGATGGACGAGATAGCAGCCGTAGCAGAAACTAATAGGGTTTCACCACCACTATGCCTCTATTTAAAACCATCTCTTGGTAATTGTGTGATTCTGTCATTCATCACACAGCGACCTTCAGGCAATCCACTAGACATGACCAGACCCAGTAGCTTCCATCAATGTAAACTCTTGTCACTTTAATCCCTTTCCATCGAGACCTTCTTATGTATAATATCAGAGTTTGAATTTCACAACAGGAATCTGTTACAGAACAGAAAGTACATCCAACCCTAATATTAATATAGCACAGCTTTATTACTATAATTAGTCACTGTAAAGTAGATACAAAGGTGTAGAAAAAGGTGATTATGAAATTGCACTATATTATTTTTTTAATTATAGTTTTTGCAGTGTGGCTCTTGGGATAGAAATGAGACAAATGGATGCTTTTTTTGCTTTTAAACTCCCCACTCAGAATTGTTTTAAACTGCTCCATAGACTATGAATAATTTAACAACTATGATGGTTTTACTGATACATGACAAGGATAATGATAATAATAATGAACAAATGGGGAAATAGTCAAGAGTTACCATGGATTTGCATTTGAATGAGTTTTTGTGTTCTGTGTTCTGTTGATTTCACAGAGAAGTAAGAAAGATCAAATAAAGTGTGCACATAAGCACTGAACGTTTGATTATTGAAGGCTATTGAATTGTCAGAATGGCAGTGGTCATCCTGTTGCTTTTTTTTGGTTTGTGTTTTGTAATAAAATCCCTTTAAAATCTATGTAATTGATTAAAAAAAAATCCAAATTTGTCCTGTGATTCCATTAATAATTTGTCAAGAAACAAATTCTTTTCAACCATATGTTTCTAAACGGTCATTCTTTCTGATAGCTTTTTTTTACAATAAAAGCCTATTCATTATTCAGAGTACAGACAGATCTCGCTCTTACATTGATTGAAATGTTTCTGTGACAAAGCAGCTCTTCATCAGTGGAACATAGTAACAGACTTAAAGTCATAGATAAGTTGGTGTACGCGGAACACAAAAGCAAACTGTGCTCACTTTGCATGTGCCTTCTGCCGTCATATCTCTTTCCTGATAGTGGCCTGTCGCTCCCACCCAGGCATGGTTCCAAGGGTCAGTGAAAGTGTGACCCTTGCAGATGCCTTGGCACAGCTCACTGCATGAACCGTCTTAATAGTTTTGGTGATTATAGTGTTAACTCTTCTCCACATTAAGAACAACTGTCAGTAATAGCTTAGGTGTTGAAGAAAACGTTAACTTCTCTTGCCTGTTCCCTAGTTATGTTTCTAGATAATGTCCAAGTGAGTCCATGTGAGATCACAGCAGGAAACAGCAAAGCTCTGGATAATTCATCTTGCCTCCCGCTCTGCTGTTGTGAATGCATCTGACCCAGATAATCTCCCACTGCTTTTTTTAATATGTGAATGGCGAATTCCGCAAAATGTCTTCACTCAATCTTCCAGAGTTATTGTCTGAAAGCGGCTTTAGACAAGTGGGTCTTTGTTAGTTATTCTATATTTAGAATCAGCTGAGATTGTGGAGAAGATGAGGTAATATTTTCATTTAACTAAATCAAATCATAAATCACTATGATTACCGCCTACCTCTTGTTAGCTGTAGGTTTGTGGCATACTCCAGCTATTTAATCAATAACCTTTCCCTGCATGGCTTTTGCTTTCCATATCTATTCTGTCACAATGAGTTAATTCTCCACACGTGAATGCAAATGTGTGTTAGATATACTCACTTAATGAGATGTTACAACGTATCGGCTGTGGCGCATCACTGTTTGGGGTTTGGATTACATTTACTTGCTTTCAGGGTGAGGTCACCCGTAAAGATTCACTTTTTTCCAGGGGACAATAACATCTGCCACTTTTCCGGGGAATTCCCATCACATGGTACATTTACATAAACCTGAAAAGTGACCAGGTTTAGCCTAGTTTAGCCTCTTACTGCTACACTGTACCTCCTACATCTATCAGTGCCTTTATGGGTTGCTGTCAGACCCTGGACATTCCTAAAGAATGCCATCACATTTGGTAGAAAAGCCAGTAATTAAATGTTTTCAAGTAATATACATTTAAAAATGCACTTGAAAGTAGAAGTTCTTGGACCGCTGTCACAGCTCTCAGAGTCTGAGGAGCTTGTGTTGAGCTCCAGTGGCACCTGGCTCCCTGTGGCCACTGACCTAAATAAGCGTCTGCCAAGTGTAATATGGATTAATAGAAAAAAATCTTGGTTTTATCAAACATGTTTTTTTTTATATAGTTATTTTTGTTTTTCATTCTTGCGAGTGATCGTGAAATAAAATTGGTGTGAACTTAATTAATTTCATTCATGGCCATAAATCTACAAAAACCTTACAATCTGTAGATTTACGATGATATTATGACCTGAATTAACTGCCACTATTATCCTGATGGAAGTGATATTATTAACCCTGTCTTTACCGTGTCTCTGTTTTTCCTGCACAGATAAAGAGCACCATGCAATGTATCAACCTCCAGATCAACTACGACGCCAAAGAGTAAGTTGTCCTGTAGCCAACTTCTGTTCCCATCTGTTCCTTTGCTCTCATTCCACCACAGACCCCCAAGAATTGCACTCTTACTAATTAATTCTCTAATGGTAATCACTGACATTTTAGGCCAGAAATGTCACCATTTAGTCAGATTTGACTGACTTGGAACAAGGTCACAGAGCGGCTGCTAATAGGAAATTGTGTTTACAGCAGTGGGTCTTTAATGTTGTTATTAAGCAAGCAAAGCTTATGTATCAGTCACCTTTTGATTTTGATTTCAAAGTGATAACATAGAAAAGAGTATGACAAAACAAAACAGGGAGTATGAAATGGGAGCAAATATAAGACATGGCATAAGGAAAAAGAAACTGTTGTGTAATGCACACATCAAAATCATTTCATTCTTACCACATGGAATTATTTGCTAGTGTATCTGTCCATCACTAACCAACCTGCCTAGTTATTACAACAAGCTGGCATACACATAGAAATGATAGCCATGGAAAGACGCAGAGAAATGACAGAAAGCGCAGCCAAAATTCACAGCTCCATTACAGACAACAACCTCACAGAATGGCTGACTCGTGGCTGTTTTACCTGTGGATGAAATGCAATACATAATCCCTACCGTAATAATACAGTTGTACAATATAGTACCTAATATTGATAATAATAAATGCACACATGAATCTGTTATATTTATTAGACCACCTGTCATAAAAACCAGAAAACATAACTATTTTAGAAATCTTCAAAAACTTGTATATTATTATTTATTTTTATTACTTCTTTTTATACCTACATTTGAGCCGGCTCACTGGGCTTTTTCTCTGAGAAGTCAAACGTTAATCAAGCATAATATTCTAAACTAACTATTATACACAGATTTCTCTGATTAGGAATGTAAGTAGATAACTATAATTGTACTTTTTAATCAAGAAATAAGCATTAAAAATAGCCTTTCGGTTAAATAGCTCCGACATACAACATAAAAAAATTACTTTATTAATGATAATTAATAATGCTGTTAATTTAGGGCAGCTGTGGCTTTGGGTGGTGGTCTAATAAATGTGTTAAGCACTGTATTTATAGTGTAATTATGTGTCTTTATATCTCTTTGATTAGTATTTCAGTCCGTGATCAGCTTAAAGAACTAAATGTGCATTTGTTTCACTGCAGTGCAGCTGCGCATCACAAATGACAAAGGACATAAGTGTCAATAGGTTCATATGGGGCGATTGATATTTAAAATGTAAATGGGGTCAACACACTACATGTTGAATTATTAATGTTCTTCACCTGAATGACAGTAGGGGAGAGAGATGAGGGAAGAAAGTGCACAATCACTGGAGACACAGATGGTGAAGACTGACAGACTGACTTCTCAGTTTGGGGTCTACACAGTATTCCACAGACCCAGCGGTGTGAATGCTGAGTCAGAAGAGGGTGAAGGGATGAAGGAATGGAGGAAATTGGGAGTAATTAGGCAGGAGTGGAATTGCAGGGTGACACTCGGAAAGGCTGCCGTGTCTGAAATGTGAAGTCTACGGCGACATTTGAAGCTAAACTTGATGCAATCTTCACGGCAGATTTCCTTTGGCTTTTCCTTCCAAAGAGAGACGCACAAATGGGAGCACCCACGTTTTCCCTCGCTGTAATTAAAGATCCTTAAAAAAAACTCTTCCTAGCAGTGAAATATGTAAATACTGGGACAGACCTGTGACAACCTTCAGCTGTATTATCCAGGTGTCTAAATGCAGAGTGGAAAATACACACACATATATACATGTGTATATATGTGTATATATATATATATATATATATATATATATCTATATACATATATATATATATATATATATATACACATGTAAAAAATGACACACACAGTTAAAGTTTGTGTTGTTTATATTAAGTGAGCTCATCCTTTCGGTAGCTCCACAGGGAGAACAGTGCCACTTCAGAGAGCTGTGGTTGCTAACCCTTAGAGTACTGACTGTGCACCTTTCTAGTCAGTCAGGCCCATGTGGATTTCAAGGTGACATATTTGTTTTGTCTGCAAGAGGAGATGTAAGACAAAGAAGGAGAAAGAGAAAGACACTCCTGTTCTACGCATCATTGTTTTTTTGGTTTTTTTTTTGCCTTAAACAGCAAAACTCAAAGCACTATAATAAAGATATTTAAAAACATTTTCACACCAACATCTCTCCGCTCTGTCTGCATTTCCATTAGAAGAGCGTTCTGGTCTGTGGCAGCCCAGAGGATTTGAATGGCATAGGCTTAGTGTAATGGGAATATGGTGATGCAAATTGGCAGGGAGTTTTTCTTTTTCTTTTTTTTTTTTTACTGCCTCCTCCTCCATCATCAGTAGCAGCGACACTGCCTTTATATTACCTTGTAATACTTCTTTTACACCACATCATACATTTCTAATATTGACTGTTGTTTAGAAGATGCAAGTCACCTGAGGGTCACGCAGTAGGGAATAAATATTGATGCTGAAATCTGTGCTCACAGATTCTGACTCATTGCAAGGGAAAGTAACAATGCTTCATGATGCAGTCTTCAGTAATACTGTACGAGTGCTGTTCCTGCCAGTGCAGTTACACTTATTTTGTGTTTATATTAAAAGGTCAACAATAAAAAAAAAACAAGTCTGCACAAAAAAATGAGAGCCAGTTGACTTTTTGACCCTGTGTGGAGCCACTACCAGCAGCTCTGTATTAATCTGTAAAAATATGAAAATCTTCTTTTTCTTAAATGATTAAAAAAAAAAGTGCACTTTCCTCTCGTTGTCATGGTAACATTTCCAGAGAGAAATCTGACTCACCAATCTAAAACTATGTGTACTACAACTTTAAAGCATCGTGAAGCATTTTATGTGAAAACCAGTGAATTAAGAGTAATCAAGCAGCTTGGCTAAAATGTCCAGTCATATTCCAAAACATGAAAGAGTAGAAACACTACACAAAACAAAAAAGTGTTTATAAAGTATGTCTTTGCTTGGTTTTCTGTCCCTTAACAGGAGGCCAGACACGGTTAAACAAAAGAACGCCTTCCCGCCAAACTTCATCCATTCTCTGGACTCCACGCACATGATGTTGACTGCTCTCCACTGCTACAGGTATCTTTTACCATACTGCAATATTATCTGAACATATTAAATAAAGTAGAGCTGCAACTAACAATTATTTTTCATGATCGATTAATCTGTCGATTATTTTTTCGATTGTTTGAGTAATTGTTTGGTCCATAAAATGGCATGAATGTTGAAAAATGTCAATCGTTATTTGTCAAACCTGGAAATTATGATATTCTCAAATGCTTTGTTTTGTCCTCATACCATAATGATTCAGTTGTAATGATGTCTTTGTTATGTGGAGCCAAGAAACCAGAAAATTGTCATACATACAAGAAACTGAAACAATCAGAAATCCTGTTTTAATCATGAAAAAAGCTGAAGTTGAATGAAAAAAACGATTCATTTAGTAATCGATTGATAATCGAGTAATTGTTTCAGCTCTAAAATAAAGTGATTTTATTTTTTAAATGCTAATGAGAGCTGAGATTGTCTTTTCATGTAAGTATGACCTCAAATACCTTTGTGAATGTAACATGTTATGAAGTGTTTTTTTTTCTCTCCCTCTCTCTCTCTCTCTCCCTCCCTCCCCCTCTTTCAATCCTAGTGCTGGTCTGACATTCGTCTCAGTTCACGACTGTTTCTGGACACACGCCCTCACAGTGGACACCATGAACAAGGTATCACATTACAGTACGACCTTTGTTTTAACTCCCACATGTCCAGACTCTTTCGCTGTTCCCCGTCCTCACTGTTATTCCCCACCACAGCTATTTCTATTCTGTCCGATCATGGATCGTTAGGGTTTATGTTCTCTCCTTTTTTTTGCTGATTAATTGAAGCTAAATGTGGCTTTGCACATACAAGTCTGTTAATCTGATCCAGGCTCCTCTTCAGTTTATTTTTGTAGATAAATATGCTGACAGTTAGAATAAACACGAGACATATTTGTACGTGCTATTACATAGTGTTTCTATTAAGGTAAAGTCAACTTTTTGCCTTCGCTGCCTCATAAATTAAACAGGCTGTTGACTGCAGGTAGCACAGTCACACAGAGTCTGTCGCGCTGAATTAATGACTATGTGTCTCTGCCGTCTGAAAGTACCCTGTCATCAGGCACAGACTGAAACACAGCGTAGAATAAAATGGACTAAATTACCATAAAGCCCCAATTTTCTGTTTTTTTGTAGCTTCATAGCACTGTAACAATGTTATGTCTTCACCCAATCTACCAACCCAAAGTAGCCACACATTTATATGTCATTCTCCTGATGTGAGAGTGTAAACCCTCCTCATTACACAGGTACTTTCACACAACAGCGGGAGATGGGGCTAATAAATACCTTCTTTTTTTTTCTTTTTCTTTTATCCTTCACCCATTTATCGTCTGGACTGACCATTTCTGTGGAAAACTCCATGATTTATGACTTATTGTCAGTCGCTTTGGATAAAAGTGTCTGCTAAATGACATGTAATGTAATTTAATACGTGTCTTAGATCTTTTTAATAAGGTGAAAGGTGGTTTGGGGATTAAAGCTGAGACAGCTTACTAGCTAATTGCAGGTGTAGCTAATAAAGTGGTCAGAGAGTGTATGTATATAATTTTGTGCTCACACTCATTTTTACTGATAAACATTATTTTTATAACTATAAACAAGAAATACTGAATACTGTAGGAGTGATCCTACAGTATTCAGTATTTGCAATCGGTACAGAAAATGAATGCCTAATTATTTGAAATGTTCTTACCCCTGACAGATATGTCGGGAACAGTTTGTCGCCCTGCACAGCCAGCCAATCCTTGAAGAGCTGTCCAACTTCCTGCTAAAGAAATACTGCACTGGGCCCATGTGAGTTTATACGCCTGCATTTAGGAACAGTATAGCACACATTGACGTCCCAGGAGCTACAGTGTAGTTTGCTCATCTGCCCGTATTTTTATGAACAAAGTTTACTAGAGACAAACACAGTGTCTATATTTTATTCACACATTATGCCGTACAAAATATTATATAATAGCTACACTCTGTTCCCCCCACCTGCATTCTGTCCCTCTCTTTCTGCTTGAATTGTTCTTGCACAACAAGCCATCATTACCATCCGACCGTGTGTGTATTTATGCTACACTGTAATCTTTATGGACTTTTATGGTATAGACAAATGCTGTCATACAGTTGATACGCGACTCCCACGTGTACACACATTATAAAACTGTCCAAACACTATGTACCCAGAAGTTTGATTGTAAGACTGTAAAAGTTATAGTGGTGTGACAGAGTTTTTCCTCCAGTTTGTCTGTGACATAAGACGTGAGATTTTCCTCTCTCCTCTCCGTGTATCTGTCTTCCTGGCTTCAGGGTGGGTTATGCTCGTCATCTAACTGTGTTTTTCTCTCTTTGGGATAATTGGAAACCTTCTCTACAGCCTTTACTGCGTTCCCTTTGTGTCTCTCCCTCTGTCTCTTGAGCGCACACACACACACACACACACAAAGCTGTTAACTAAACCTAATCTCATTCTCAGATGTGGTTATGTGGGACTTCAATGCAGATGCTCGGGTTGATTCACTTGTCACAATGTGAAACAATTGAAGTTTGTTACCATCTGTTCCATTTGTATTCAATAATTTCTGTCTGCGCTGTGTTTTATCTATTTAGTTGTGTTGTATTGTGTTTTGTCTCTTCCTTCTTAAGCTGTGGTGTGTTAAGCTCCCAGAGCCTCTGTAAAATGCACCTGTGGGAGTGACTAATCTTAAAAAACAACCAATTTGTAACCTTAACCTCTCCGAATGTGGCACTTCGCAGTCAACGAAGGTGATGAAGGCTTTTAAATGAGAATTTAAAAATCTAGCTCCCTCAAGTCCTTTTTCCACGTAGCGGAACATTTTGTTTCATTTTGGTATGTCACTTAATTATTTGATTTTTGATTATCAAAGCTTATGAAAGGTACCGAAGTGAGTGATCCGTACCGTCCCACACATCGCTGTGCTGGGTGCTCAACACACAGCATTCTGTTGGTTGTTAGAATCTGACAGAATCCAAAATCGAATGGGAAAAACTCTTTTTTTTAACAATGTCAACATACAGTAGTGGTAAATGGGTTGTATTCTTTACAATATCTGAATTTATTGGCAGGCTAAATTGTGCTGTGCTGGCAAGGTGTCATGCTGTTTATATAGCTGACACAACTATTGCTTTAAAGCACAAACCACATCCTTGCTTACCGTTCCATAATGTATCATGGCAAGATGAACTGCAGTGTACCGCTTAGTGAAATAAAAAAAGAAACTGCTTCTGTGAACACCAAGTTTCTACAGTCTTACATTTGCATTTTCTCCCTCTCTCTCTCTCACTGTGGCAGAACTGAAGCCAAGAAAAAGAAGTACCAGGAGTACAAGACACTGATGCAGCTGCTGGCCAAAGTGCCTGAGACAGGTCAGCTTTCTGCCTCTTTAACACCTGGGGCCTGTACTGCAAAGCATGCTCAACACACTCATAATGTATTTTGTTGTCAGACCTCACTGAGCCTAATATCCACTGTCCTGGATAACCCTGAACTCACTGGTCATCAACTGAATGAATTGCATCGTCATCATCATCATCATCACAACCACGAATAAATATGACGTATGACAATGAGGCATTACAGAATAGAGAAGTATAATATGAGCAAAAAATAAGTGTAAAGTATTAGTAGTAAGACTACACAATTCAAATATAGCTTTAATAGTTGTGATGTTTTCATTAGGTGTGATAAACTCTCCCTCTGTTTAAAAACCATAATGGACACATGGAATGTCTGTAACAGTAATAATGTGACCACTGAGCTATAAAAATATCTTAATTTCTCCGTCTGCATCCAGTAGAAGTGATGACTCTGGTTTACCAGTGACCTGACTGGTCAGTAGTTTGGCCGTCGACAAGTTGTAATGTGATCCTCTCAAGTTAATGTGCTGTAGAGCAGGATAAGGGGTCAGCTTATGTGTTACCATGGTGATATAAGTTATTGAGATGTAAACCTTGCGTCAGACCTGAAGTTACTTTGATAACCACACAGGTTTGTGTAGTTAGGCCTAGTGAACAGTGTTTGGCCACCTATTGTGACTTCAGCTGCTAGTTTACCGTTTTAAAACTGTAGTATGTAACTTATAAAGTATAAACCGACTTCACACAATGCTGGTGAAGCCTGTGAGCTCCTCACGGTATCTCTCAGTGTATAGGTGTTTAGTTCTAATGTTTTGTGTTGCCTAGTGACATGGCCGCACTACAGTCAGAGGCAACAACAGTGCTCTAGTAGTTTGCAACCGCAAACCGGTTGGAGTGTGACTGAAACACAAAGTAGCGCTCACAAACAAAGTTTCAAAAGTGAATTCTACTGCTCAAAAAAACCCTCGTCTGTCATCAATTTAATGGGATTAACGCTTCTTGCCCCCGCCCGTCCGGCACTGCTGCTATACACACACACAAACGCTCCCTCAATCAGCTCTGATGGTATTGCTTGACAGCCAAGCAGAGACAGAATAATAACATAAACAACAACAACAAAAATCACTGAAAGCTTTAAAGCCTTAAGTTGTATTGTAGCCAGAGCCACTTGGAAATACCAAGTAACCATATTTACTCAGAAGTCTTTGTCCACCGGTTGGACTGCACTATCAAACTCGGTGTCCACACCCTGTATAGATGCTTTGATTTATCTTCTATTTTACACTTAATAGAATCATACCACACACAAACTCCATAGTAGGTTTCAGTGGGTTGGCTTTTCTCCAGTTAAGATTAGCGTCATAACTCTGCTGTGCTTCCTGCTCTGTTTTATAATTAATGACAGACATTGGTGATTTTTGCAGCAGCGCATTGTCTGTGGTGGTTTTTTGCAGCTGTGTTCCCCGGGTTTTTGTTGTTGTTGTTGTTCTTCTTCTTCTTTTGCTGACATGATACACTGTGTGTTCATGTCTACTTGCATGTCAAGTGCTAGGGCCAGATCCCCTTGGTTTCCTCTGATGCCACTGTAAGTGTCCGTCTATTACAGTGAATGCACTGTACAGCAGCAGAGGCAGAGTCTCTCTGTCTCTCAGGTGGGTGGGAGATTTGCTCTTGCGTAACCCTTCACTCCAACGTCATCTGTGCGCTTAACTCTCAGCTTGGCTCTGACAGCTGGGCTGTATAAATTGATTACTGTTAATTTTGCTCCTCCTCTGCATAATCAGCTTATGTGGCTGAGATCAGGCAGGTGTGCTCCTGAGGGGTGAGTGTGTTTGCCGGCGTCCCCGTGTGCTCCCCCGTATTAAATCTCCAATAATATACTGAATTCATTGAATTGTTCACTCTGAAGGATTTCATTAGTCATATGAATCGTGCTTTCGTATGTGATGCATGAGGAGATCACATGAGTCAGTGAAGAAACCTGGCTGGAGAGGACTTGAATAACTTCACAGATGTTTTTTGTCTGAATTATATGATGATAAAGTGGCTGTTACTGAGGCATAGCAAATGCACCAAGTTACTCAGCGTGCCCATGTCCTTCCTCTGTTCAGGCTTATACCTCAACTTTCATTGAATACAACAAAGATAAATGAAGGCTGTCATCACGGAGTACAGTATATGCTTCGACACTTTGGTACACAGTGCAGGACGTCTGTCTTTTACCATGATGACATAATCACCTGTTTGAAAGTATAATGACACCAGAAAAGTACAAAACAGAAACTACAAAGTACACATGTGTTATCAAGAAGGCATACAGTTGCAGACTGTTCTGTATTAACACCACCAAAGTGTTTTATTTTGACAAGAACCAAGACACAAGTAGGTAGCTGCACTGTTATTGGGGTTCTTATTGGGGCTTTTCCTCAGTAATTCACGCTGCAGCGTCTGCTGGTGTACGTACGTAGCTTTTTAGAGAGACACAGGGAGAAGGGCGGGGCCTCACCCAGTGCTAAAATTGGTATTCTACATTTACTGGTGCCCAATAAAACTATAAAGTTATATCTAATCTCCTATTTGTCTCTAACAAAAAAAAAATACCCTACTTCTCTGTTCATGGCAATTGAAGTTCAGTCCTCAGGCCAAACGCATTCATCAGGAGAATTTGTGGCTTAATGTAGTTCAGATGTTTTCTTTATGTCTTAGGATAAACAATCGCATTAATGTCCCATCTTACGCTCAGTGGATTTCAAACCGTAACTGCTTACAAAACTTGCTTTCTTCCTGAACAGATCGTACCAAATAGAATATCATCTACAGATTTTTTTGTCACATGGATAGTTGGTTATTATTCTTTCAATTTATTGAATAATCCAAAAATGAATACAGTATATTCCCTGCAAAGTACGTGGACATAATGACCACTATAATTGTGTTTATATATTTTCATTCATGTGTACCCGTCTCCTCATTTAGCAGCATCATCCAGAGCATTGTAGCATGCTGGTAGCAGCTTTTGGCAGAAACCATTCCTAAGATAAGTTTGTGAGAGCTTATAATGTAACATCACTCTTTTCCTTGAAGATGTACTGCCAGGCGACAGTTTGAGTATTAGTGTTAAAGCAAGATAGTCACATCTGTATCTCTGCGGGGGGGGGGGGGGTATCTCGACATACTGTCTTTCTTAAAACCTGCTTTACTTGGGATTTACTCGGTTTATCAACTATCCACTGATTTAAACCTGCTGTGACGCTTTGTCTCTCATCTCTCCAGGTGAATTTGACCTCGAGCGGGTGAAAGAATCCACTTATTTCTTCAGCTGAAAGGTTCGTGAGGGACGAGCCGGCGGAGGAAGATGAATGGAATTGACAGAATGCAGCGGGGGAGCTGCAGAACCCAGGGTCGCAACTGGTCTTGTCTCCCCCAGACATCAGCACATCGATCCAGCTGCATCCCGCCTGCCTACTGGTCTGCAGGCCGGTTGGAGCTGCTGGAGGCGTTCACACACAGTGAACCTGCCTGATTAGGTGACTGGTGTGTTGATGGAAGGGAAAGGTGGTTCACTCATCCAGGCGAAAAGATGAGGGAATGAGATGTTATGGCTTCAATCAGTGTAAAGTACCTCTTATGATGATGCTTAGGACATATTCAGGTGTGAGAGAATGAGTGTGTGTGTGTGTGTGTGTGAGCCGAACAGAATCACATGTGAAGTGTGTTAATTACTAGTGATGGGTGGTGTGTGTGTGTGTGTGTATGTTTTCATGCTGTGGAGACCACAGAGCACTGACCTGCCTCTGCTACTACCCCACCTCATCATCGATCCATCACTCACTGCTCTCTGACTCAACATTTCAAACTTTTTTCTCAATAACTATATCAGACTTTTTGAGAGGCCAAAAACGGGTAACCTGGAACAACGAGAGCAGCAAAGACGGATGAATCCAGGTGCTTACAGACGGCATTGTGTCCCGGTGTCCTGTTGACCCGTATGTTTGTGGTGTGACTAAGCACTTGGCAGTCGCGCTAAAATAAATGTGGTTCTTAAAATGTTCCGTCATTCATTCGCTGGTTCAAAGAAATAATCCATATTCCTTGTACACCGAATTAGGATGAATGAAATATAGTTAAGTCTGCATATTTCTATTCTCCCGTGCATCATGAAAAACGAAGGCCTCCTTTTAGATGCACCACAAAAGCGTTTGCAGGCTTCACTAATCAAGTCAGATCTTATTTTTCTGGGCCGGTGCCGACTCCAGAAGTAAAAATAGCAGAAGTGCTATCTGATCATTGCTGGAAACATTACAGCAGTTCCAGACAAAAGGTGCTGTGGATGTTCAAAGGGAAATGTAGGCTCAGCCAAACAAAGCTGGCTGAGCGACAATCTAGTGAAAAGGAGATAATCTTGGAGGGGCCATATTGTACTGATGACACAATATGTTTCCATGTGATTTGCATGGCAACGTGTCCATGCAGATGCTCTTCATATGTGGCGATGTAAATTCTGTTTTGTTTTTTATACAAATGAGACATCTTTTTTTTTTTTTTTTTTTTTACTGCTCTCTGTGAGAAGCAGCCAATTTAAAGGTACATTCGCACACTGAATGACAAGTTTGAATTTTAAGGGTTTCTGAGTTCTCACCTGATTAGCGTCGATAACACAACCTCATTTCCCTTTTCATGTTTATAGACATTTCAAATAAAAGCAGCAAACCTTTAATGGCACCAGAAAACAACATTAATGCAGAGGTTTTCTAATGAGAATGGGAAAATATGCCTCAAGTTGTGTGTTTTTTTGTCACATGTTGGAGAAGATGTCATTCATATCACACACAAAATGTGAATCTACAGGCAGAAGATGTTAATGTTTGCATAAGGACCGGGAACAAAGGAAAATGTCTTTATTTAAAGTTATTGAAACAGGACTAGAGCCAGTGTCGTACATGAGTCCAGGATTCAGATTCATGACCGTAGCAATGGCTGCACTCAGTATCCAGTATTCCTTATTTTAAAGGTCTTATTGAGTGTGTGGTCAGTGACATGGGTCTCAGCCTCAGGTCTGCAGGAAAGTCTTGTACAAGCATCTGGCAAGGTTTAGCCAATCCACAGTCCCAACTCCACGAAGAGGCGGTCCTCTCTGCTTGTGAGGTTAAGCTGTTTGTTGTTGTGTGAATAATCCAACCCCCCCCCCCCCCCCCCCCCCCACAAACATGTTCAGAAGGTGACGCAGTGAGACGGCAGAAGGATCTCGGCCAAAAATACATCACTGACTGCAACTTTAATGCTGCAATATTGCTTCATCATTGCTGTAACTTTGCACTTATATTGTGAAATTTGGGGGTTTTGAATATTGGATTTTATGTGTGTCTTTTTCCATTGCCCAATGTATTCATTTTTCCCGTGTTGGACCAATACTAGGAATTAGTATTGCATCAGCTCGTCCCTGATGCCCAGAGGACATCCTGTATTGAAACTCTACTTACACAACAAGAATAACATCTTAAAAAGAGTAATTTACTTTAACTTTTTACTTTATTTAATTTAAACTGACAGTTAAACTCATCAGTCAGCTCAACCACGCCTCCTTAAATCTAAAAAGTAAAGCAAACTAAGCCCAGGTGTCCTCGCAGCAGGCATTAGCCCAGTGTGTGTCTCCGTCTCCCCTTCATCTCTTTGAGGTCATTCATCAAGGACAAAGCTCTTTCCTGTAAAGTGCTCCGAGGATCGCATGTAAAAAAAAAAAACAAATGCTCTTCACTACATGACCTGAGCTTAAAACCCAGGAGCTGTCATCATGGGTGGATGAACGGATGTATGGTGAAGTATATAAGGTGGATGCTGAGGGTATAAGTGGCTCAATCAATAGCTGTGACTCATGCTAGAGGGAGAGGGTGATGGCTAACAAGTGACTCTAAAATACTGATGCTACAACACTCACGTCTCACTGCATGTCTCGGGGGGGGGGTTGTGCAGAGAAGTGGCTCATGGATCAGATCATCTTGACATCCATTTTTGTTGGGGATGACGTGCACTGTGTCGCGTGTAAACTACCGTTGACTTTGGCTGCTGGAGTAAACAGGATATTGAAGATGTCCTTACAGCAAATTGCAGCTGCTGTGTGTCTTGATGGGTCTGTCTCCCCTTTCTCTGGGGTGATACCAAGGATGTCTGCACCAGTGCAACCTGCTGTAATGGAAATGCACTGTGATCTTGTTGAGATATTGCTTTATTTTTTTGTTATTATTTTGTATGAAAGAGTCTTCTGGCAAAAGATATGTAATGAAAAGCCTTTTTTTTTTTTTTTTTTTACAGCTGCCTTGATGCACAATCATTTTTAATCATTTCATAGTTTCATCTTTTTTCATAATAAACTGGAAACAATTCCTGAACATGAGAAGGTGAGATACCTCACTCATGTTGAAATAGAGCTCAGCACGCTCACCTGAGCTATAATACAATTGTTCCTCAGCACTGGAAGAGTCTGGGTAACATCACACCTTCTGTTTTCAGCGTTTCCTAGATTTAATTTTTATTTTTTTGTTCTTCCACGTGGACTTGGGTTCATCCAACTCACGAAAGTGTGCAGCTGGACTTCATCAAGTGGAGAAAATGCCCCTAACTATGAATGAGAATGGCACTCAGTGGAGCACCTGCCATTCATTTAATTGGTTCAGTATCAGTCCATTAACTATGGCTGTATTTGAAAAAAAAGTTAAGATTGTCACTCTGCTTCAAAATCAAATCATGCAGGGATTATTGTGATTTGATTGTTTTATTTGGTTTGTTTTATTTCAAACAAAAAGCAGAAAAAAACACAATATTCTCAATCAGTTGAATCTTAAATAATATTTCTGGTCTGAAAAGGAGTTAATTCTACACTTGTAGGCTTCCAGCTAGAAATCTGCAGGTAAAAATTAAGGACTACAATTAACAGCTCCTTTTAAAATTCAAACCTTGATCATTTAATATCTGTTTTTATATCCACATAAGACACAATAGAAGACCTCAAATGGCATGTTTGCTGATCTGGTGAGACTGAATGTGTCACTCACGGACGCTAAGTGTATCACATTTAGCGCAGACAGTTGTGTGGGGCTTTTAGTGACGCTTTATTCCAGCCACAGGATCATCAGACAGTGGACACTGTAGAAGTGTTGCTCACTATCTGCCAGACATGCCAGAGCTGGACGCTGCTCTTCGATAGCTCGACCACTCACTCTCACTGAGAGCACTTTGATTTCTCTGCCAGGCTCTCGGGATATCCCAGCCTATCTCCTGCCGTGGCGTCATGAGTGGCCCGGCACTCAGCAGCACCAGCGAGGGAGCAGAGTGTGCACACAGTTCTGGTGGAGAGCAAATGGAGCCAGAGATCCGTGACAGTGAGGGAGAGGAAGCAAGGGGCAGCACAGTGTGGAGAGGTGGAGAGTGTGCAATCTTTTCCTCTTAAGGAACATTCTTTGCCGCCTATTGTACATAGATCATGCAAAAAGTGGACGTAGTCTTCCAGTTTGTTGGGTGAAGGCAGTCAGGATGTAAGAATACACTGGATAACCACCAGGGGGCTGATTCAGCTGGTTGCAAAAACAACATGATGCCAATTTAGTGCCTGCTGCTGCAAGGCATATTAGTTAGAATCAAGAGTACTCACTAGAATGCATTGCAGCGCAAGCATCTCTTGTTATTCTTCCGCGTTTCTTCTTCTTGATATTATTGTGTGGCCCTACTTCTTTGTCAAAATTTGGACGACATACTATACTATGACTTTTTTGACTGATATTGGACGACATACTATACTATGACTTTTTTGACTGATATTGGACGACATACTATACTATGACTTTTTTGACTGATATTGGACGACATACTATACTATACTATGACTTTTTTGACTGATATTGGACGACATACTATACTATGACTTTTTTGACTGATATTGGACGACATACTATACTATGACTTTTTTATCTCATTTTGGATGACATACTATACTATAATTTCTTTGACCGATTTTGGACGACTTACTATACTATGACTTTTTTGTCTCATTTTGGACGACATACTATACTATGACTTTATCATCTCATTTTGGACGACATACTAAACTATGACTTTTTTGACTGATATTGGACGACATACTATACTATGACTATTTTGACTGATATTGGACGACATACTATACTATGACTTTTTTGTCTCATTTTGGACAACATACTAAACTATGACTTTTTGACCGATTTTGGACGACATACTATACTATAACTTTTTTGTCTCATTTTGGACGACATACTATATACTATGACGTTTTTGACTGATATTGGACGACATACTATACTATGACTTTTTTGACTGATATTGGACGACATACTATACTATGACTTTTTTGTCTCATTTTGGACGACATACTATACTATGACTTTTTCATCTCATTTTGGACGACATACTAAACTATGACTTTTTTGACCGATTTTGGACGACATACTATACGATGACTTTTTTGACCGATATTGGACGACATACTATACTATGACTTTTTTGACTGATATTGGACGACATACTATACTATGACTTTTTTGACTGATATTGGACGACATACTATACTATGACTTTTATATCTCATTTTGGATGACATTCTATACTATGACTATTTTGACCGATTTTGGACGACATACTATACTATGACTTTTTTGTCTCATTTTGGACGACATACTATACTATGACTTTTTCATCTCATTTTGGACGACATACTAAACTATGACTTTTTTTCTCATTTTGGACGACATACTATACTATGACTTTTTTGACCGATTTTGGACTTCATACTATACTATGATTTTTTAGACAAAATTTGGACGACATACTATACTATGACTTTTTTGACCGATTTTGGACGACATACTATACTATGACGTTTTTGACTGATATTGGACGACATACTATACTATGACTTTTTTGACTGATATTGGACAACATACTATACTATGACTTTTTTGTCTCATTTTGGATGACATACTATACTATGACTTTTTCATCTCATTTTGGACGACATACTATACTATGACTTTTTTGTCTCATTTTGGACGACATACTATACTATGACTTTTTCATCTCATTTTGGACGACATACTAAACTATGACTTTTTTTTCTCATTTTGGACGACATACTATACTATGACTTTTTTGACCGATTTTGGACTACATACTATACTATGATTTTTTAGACAAAATTTGGACGACATACTATACTATGACTTTTTTGACCGATTTTGGACGACATACTATACTATGACGTTTTTGACTGATATTGGACGACATACTATACTATGACTTTTTTGACTGATATTGGACGACATACTATACTATGACTTTTTTGACCGATTTTGGACGACATACTATACTATGACTTTTTCATCTCATTTTGGACGACATACTATACTATGACTTTTTTGACTGATATTGGACGACATACTATACCATGACTTTTTTGACTGATATTGGACGACATACTATACTATGACTTTTTTGACTGATATTGGACGACATACTATACTATGACTTTTTTATCTCATTTTGGATGACATACTATACTATGACTATTTTGACCGATTTTGGACGACATACTATACTATGACTTTTTCATCTCATTTTGGACGACATACTAAACTATGACTTTTTTTTCTCATTTTGGACGACATACTATACTATGACTTTTTTGACCGATTTTGGACTACATACTATACTATGATTTTTTAGACAAAATTTGGACGACATACTATACTATGACTTTTTTGACCGATTTTGGACGACATACTATACTATGACGTTTTTGACTGATATTGGACGACATACTATACTATGACTTTTTTGACTGATATTGGACGACATACTATACTATGACTTTTTTGACCGATATTGGACGACATACTATACTATGACTTTTTTGACCGATTTAGGACGACATACTATACTATGACTTTTTTGACCAATTTTGGACGACATACTATACTATGACTTTTTTGACTGATATTGGACGACATACTATACTATGACTTTTATGACTGATATTGGACGACATACTATACTATGACTTTTTTGACCGATTTAGGACGACATACTATACTATGACTTTTTTGACTGATATTGGACGACATACTATACTATGACTTTTTTATCTCATTTTGGATGACATACTATACTATGACTATTTTGACCGATTTTGGACGACATACTATACTATGACTTTTTCGTCTCATTTTGGACGACATACTAAACTATGACTTTTTTTTCTCATTTTGGACGACATACTATACTATGACTTTTTTGACCGATTTTGGACTACATACTATACTATGATTTTTTAGACAAAATTTGGACGACATACTATACTATGACTTTTTTGACCGATTTTGGAAGACATACTATACTATGACGTTTTTGACTGATATTGGACGACATACTATACTATGACTTTTTTGACCGATTTAGGACGACATACTATACTATGATTTTTTAGACAAAATTTGGACGACATACTATACTATGACTTTTTTGACTGATATTGGACGACATACTATACTATGACTTTTTTGTCTCATTTTGGATGACATACTTTACTATGACTTTTTCATCTCATTTTGGACGACATACTATACTATGACTTTTTTGACTGATATTGGACGACATACTATACCATGACTTTTTTGACTGATATTGGACGACATACTATACTATACTATGACTTTTTTGACTGATATTGGACGACATACTATACTATGACTTTTTTGACTGATATTGGACGACATACTATACTATGACTTTTTTGTCTCATTTTGGACGACATACTATACTATGACTTTTTCATCTCATTTTGGACGACATACTAAACTATGACTTTTTTGACCGATTTTGGACGACATACTATACGATGACTTTTTTGACCGATATTGGACGACATACTATACTATGACTTTTTTGACTGATATTGGACGACATACTATACTATGACTTTTTTGACTGATATTGGACGACATACTATACTATGACTTTTATATCTCATTTTGGATGACATACTATACTATGACTATTTTGACCGATTTTGGACGACATACTATACTATGACTTTTTTGTCTCATTTTGGACGACATACTATACTATGACTTTTTCATCTCATTTTGGACGACATACTAAACTATGACTTTTTTTTCTCATTTTGACGACATACTATACTATGACTTTTTTGACCGATTTTGGACTTCATACTATACTATGATTTTTTAGACAAAATTTGGACGACATACTATACTATGACTTTTTTGACCGATTTTGGACGACATACTATACTATGACGTTTTTGACTGATATTGGACGACATACTATACTATGACTTTTTTGACTGATATTGGACAACATACTATACTATGACTTTTTTGTCTCATTTTGGATGACATACTATACTATGACTTTTTCATCTCATTTTGGACGACATACTATACTATGACTTTTTCATCTCATTTTGGACGACATACTAAACTATGACTTTTTTTTCTCATTTTGGACGACATACTATACTATGACTTTTTTGACCGATTTTGGACTACATACTATACTATGATTTTTTAGACAAAATTTGGACGACATACTATACTATGACTTTTTTGACCGATTTTGGACTACATACTATACTATGATTTTTTAGACAAAATTTGGACGACATACTATACTATGACTTTTTTGACCGATTTTGGACGACATACTATACTATGACGTTTTTGACTGATATTGGACGACATACTATACTATGACTTTTTTGACTGATATTGGACGACATACTATACTATGACTTTTTTGACCGATATTGGACGACATACTATACTATGACTTTTTTGACCGATTTAGGACGACATACTATACTATGACTTTTTTGACCAATTTTGGACGACATACTATACTATGACTTTTTTGACTGATATTGGACGACATACTAAACTATGACTTTTTTTTCTCATTTTGGACGACATACTATACTATGACTTTTTTGACCGATTTTGGACTACATACTATACTATGATTTTTTAGACAAAATTTGGACGACATACTAAACTATGACTTTTTTGACCGATTTTGGACGACATACTATACTATGACGTTTTTGACTGATATTGGACGACATACTATACTATGACTTTTTTGACTGATATTGGACGACATACTATACTATGACTTTTTTGACCGATTTTGGACGACATACTATACTATGACTTTTTTGACCGATTTTGGACGACATACTATACTATGACTTTTTTGACCGATTTAGGACGACATACTATACGATGACTTTTTTGACCGATTTTGGACGACAAACTATACTATGACTTTTTTGACCGATTTAGGACGACATACTATACTATGACTTTTTTGACCAATTTTGGACGACATACTATACTATGACTTTTTTGACTGATATTGGACGACATACTATACTATGACTTTTATGACTGATATTGGACGACATACTATACTATGACTTTTTTGACCGATTTAGGACGACATACTATACTATGACTTTTTTGACTGATATTGGACGACATACTATACTATGACTTTTTTGACTGATATTGGACGACATACTATACTATGACTTTTTTGACCGATATTGGACGACATACTATACTATGACTTTTTTGACCGATTTTGGATGACATACTATACTATGACTATTTTGACCGATTTTGGACGACATACTATACTATGACTTTTTCATCTCATTTTGGACGACATACTAAACTATGACTTTTTTTTCTCATTTTGGACGACATACTATACTATGACTTTTTTGACCGATTTTGGACTACATACTATACTATGATTTTTTAGACAAAATTTGGACGACATACTAAACTATGACTTTTTTGACCGATTTTGGACGACATACTATACTATGACGTTTTTGACTGATATTGGACGACATACTATACTATGACTTTTTTGACTGATATTGGACGACATACTATACTATGACTTTTTTGACCGATTTTGGACGACATACTATACTATGACTTTTTTGACCGATTTTGGACGACATACTATACTATGACTTTTTTGACCGATTTAGGACGACATACTATACGATGACTTTTTTGACCGATTTTGGACGACATACTATACTATGACTTTTTTGACCGATTTAGGACGACATACTATACTATGACTTTTTTGACCAATTTTGGACGACATACTATACTATGACTTTTTTGACTGATATTGGACGACATACTATACTATGACTTTTATGACTGATATTGGACGACATACTATACTATGACTTTTTTGACCGATTTAGGACGACATACTATACTATGACTTTTTTGACTGATATTGGACGACATACTATACTATGACTTTTTTATCTCATTTTGGATGACATACTATACTATGACTATTTTGACCGATTTTGGACGACATACTATACTATGACTTTTTCGTCTCATTTTGGACGACATACTAAACTATGACTTTTTTTTCTCATTTTGGACGACATACTATACTATGACTTTTTTGAGCGATTTTGGACTACATACTATACTATGATTTTTTAGACAAAATTTGGACGACATACTATACTATGACTTTTTTGACCGATTTTGGAAGACATACTATACTGTGACGTTTTTGACTGATATTGGACGACATACTATACTATGACTTTTTTGACCGATTTAGGACGACATACTATACTATGATTTTTTAGACAAAATTTGGACGACATACTATACTATGACTTTTTTGACTGATATTGGACGACATACTATACTATGACTTTTTTATCTCATTTTGGATGACATACTATACTATGACTTTTTCATCTCATTTTGGACGACATACTATACTATGACTTTTTTGACTGATATTGGACGACATACTATACCATGACTTTTTTGACTGATATTGGACGACATACTATACTATGACTTTTTTGACTGATATTGGACGACATACTATACTATGACTTTTTTATCTCATTTTGGATGACATACTATACTATGACTATTTTGACCGATTTTGGACGACATACTATACTATGACTTTTTTGTCTCATTTTGGACGACATACTATACTATGACTTTTTCATCTCATTTTGGACGACATACTATACTATGACTTTTTTGACCGATTTTGGACAACATACTAAACTATGACTTTTTGACCGATTTTGGACGACATACTATACTATGACTTTTTTGACTGATATTGGACGACATACTATACTATGACTTTTTTATCTCATTTTGGATGACATACTATACTATGACTATTTTGACCGATTTTGGACGACATACTATACTATGACTTTTTTGTCTCATTTTGGACGACATACTATACTATGACTTTTTCATCTCATTTTGGACGACATACTATACTATGATTTTTTAGACAAAATTTGGACGACATACTATACTATGACTTTTTTGACCGATTTTGGACGACATACTATACTATGACGTTTTTGACTGATATTGGACGACATACTATACTATGACTTTTTTGACTGATATTGGACGACATACTATACTATGACTTTTTTGACCGATTTTGGACGACATACTATACTATGACTTTTTCATCTCATTTTGGACGACATACTATACTATGACTTTTTTGACTGATATTGGACGACATACTATACCATGACTTTTTTGACTGATATTGGACGACATACTATACTATGACTTTTTTGACTGATATTGGACGACATACTATACTATGACTTTTTTATCTCATTTTGGATGACATACTATACTATGACTATTTTGACCGATTTTGGACGACATACTATACTATGACTTTTTCATCTCATTTTGGACGACATACTAAACTATGACTTTTTTTTCTCATTTTGGACGACATACTATACTATGACTTTTTTGACCGATTTTGGACTACATACTATACTATGATTTTTTAGACAAAATTTGGACGACATACTAAACTATGACTTTTTTGACCGATTTTGGACGACATACTATACTATGACGTTTTTGACTGATATTGGACGACATACTATACTATGACTTTTTTGACTGATATTGGACGACATACTATACTATGACTTTTTTGACCGATTTTGGACGACATACTATACTATGACTTTTTTGACCGATTTTGGACGACATACTATACTATGACTTTTTTGACCGATTTAGGACGACATACTATACTATGACTTTTTTGACCGATTTTGGACGACATACTATACTATGACTTTTTTGACCGATTTAGGACGACATACTATACTATAACTTTTTTGACCAATTTTGGACGACATACTATACTATGACTTTTTTGACTGATATTGGACGACATACTATACTATGACTTTTATGACTGATATTGGACGACATACTATACTATGACTTTTTTGACCGATTTAGGACGACATACTATACTATGACTTTTTTGACTGATATTGGACGACATACTATACTATGACTTTTTTATCTCATTTTGGATGACATACTATACTATGACTATTTTGACCGATTTTGGACGACATACTATACTATGACTTTTTCGTCTCATTTTGGACGACATACTAAACTATGACTTTTTTTTCTCATTTTGGACGACATACTATACTATGACTTTTTTGAGCGATTTTGGACTACATACTATACTATGATTTTTTAGACAAAATTTGGACGACATACTATACTATGACTTTTTTGACCGATTTTGGAAGACATACTATACTGTGACGTTTTTGACTGATATTGGACGACATACTATACTATGACTTTTTTGACCGATTTAGGACGACATACTATACTATGATTTTTTAGACAAAATTTGGACGACATACTATACTATGACTTTTTTGACTGATATTGGACGACATACTATACTATGACTTTTTTGTCTCATTTTGGATGACATACTATACTATGACTTTTTCATCTCATTTTGGACGACATACTATACTATGACTTTTTTGACTGATATTGGACGACATACTATACCATGACTTTTTTGACTGATATTGGACGACATACTATACTATGACTTTTTTGACTGATATTGGACGACATACTATACTATGACTTTTTTATCTCATTTTGGATGACATACTATACTATGACTTTTTTGACCGATTTTGGACGACATACTATACTATGACGTTTTTGACTGATATTGGACGACATACTATACTATGACTTTTTTGACTGATATTGGACGACATACTATACTATGACTTTTTTGACCGATTTTGGACGACATACTATACTATGACTTTTTTATCTCATTTTGGATGACATACTATACTATGACTATTTTGACCGATTTTGGACGACATACTATACTATGACTTTTTTGTCTCATTTTGGACGACATACTATACTATGACTATTTTGACCGATTTTGGACGACATACTATACTATGACTTTTTTGTCTCATTTTGGACGACATACTATACTATGACTTTTTCATCTCATTTTGGACGACATACTATACTATGACTTTTTTGACCGATTTTGGACGACATACTATACTATGACGTTTTTGACTGATATTGGACGACATACTATACTATGACTTTTTTGACTGATATTGGACGACATACTATACTATGACTTTTTTGACCGATTTTGGACGACATACTATACTATGACTTTTTTGACCGATTTAGGACGACATACTATACTATGACTTTTTTGACCAATTTTGGACGACATACTATACTATGACTTTTTTGACTGAAATTGGACGACATACTATACTATGACTTTTTTGACTGATATTGGACGACATACTATACTATGACTTTTTTGACCGATTTTGGACGACATACTATACTATGACTATTTTGACCGATATTGGACGACATACTATACTATGACTTTTTTGTCTCATTTTGGACGACATACTATACTATGACTTTTTTGTCACATTTTGGACGACATACTAAACTATGACTTTTTTGTCTCATTTTGGACGACATACTATACTATGACTTTTTTGTCACATTTTGGACGACATACTAAACTATGACTTTTTTGTCTCATTTTGGACGACATACTATACTATGACTTTTTTAGACAAAATTTGGACGACATACTATACTATGACTTTTTTGACTGATATTGGACGACATACTATACTATGACTTTTTTGACTGATATTGGACGACATACTATACTATGACTTTTTTATCTCATTTTGGATGACATACTATACTATGACTTTTTTGACCGATTTTGGACGACATACTATACTATGACTTTTTCATCTCATTTTGGACGACATACTAAACTATGACTTTTTTGTCTCATTTTGGACGACATACTATACTATGACTTTTTTGACCGATTTAGGACGACATACTATACTATGACTTTTTTGACCAATTTTGGACGACATACTATACTATGACTTTTTTGACTGATATTGGACGACATACTATACTATGACTTTTTTGACTGATTTGGACGACATACTATACTATGACTTTTTTGACTGATATTGGACGACATACTATACTATGACTTTTTTATCTCATTTTGTATGACATACTATACTATGACTTTTTTGACCGATTTTGGACGACATACTATACTATTACTTTTTCATCTCATTTTGGACGACATACTATACTATGATTTTTTAAGACAAAATTTGGACGACATACTATACTATGACTTTTTTGACCGATTTAGGACGACATACTATACTATGACTTTTTTGTCTCATTTTGGAAGACATACTATACTATGACTTTTTTGACCAATTTTGGACGACATACTATACTGTGACTTTTTTGACTGATATTGGACGACATACTATACTATGACTTTTTTGACTGATATTGGACGACATACTATACTATGACTTTTTTGACCGATTTAGGACGACATACTATACTATGACTTTTTCATCTCATTTTGGACGACATACTAAACTATGACTTTTTTGTCTCATTTTGGACGACATACTATACTATGATTTTTTAAGACAAAATTTAGACGACATACTATACTATGACTTTTTTGACCGATTTAGGACGACATACTATACTATGACTTTTTTGTCTCATTTTGGACGACATACTATACTATGACTTTTTTGTCACATTTTGGACGACATACTAAACTATGACTTTTTTGTCTCATTTTGGACGACATGACTTTTTTAGACAAAATTTGGACGACATACTATACTATGACTTTTTTGACTGATATTGGACGACATACTATACTATGACTTTTTTGACCGATTTAGGACGACATACTAAACTATGACTTTTTTGTCTCATTTTGGACGACATACTATACTATGACTTTTTTAGACAAAATTTGGACGACATACTATACTATGACTTTTTTGACTGATATTGGACGACATACTATACTATGACTTTTTTGACCGATTTAGGACGACATACTATACTATGACTTTTTTGACCAATTTTGGACGACATACTATACTATGACTTTTTTGACTGATATTGGACGACATACTATACTATGACTTTTTTGACTGATATTGGACGACATACTATACTATGACTTTTATATCTCATTTTGGATGACATACTATACTATGACTATTTTGACCGATTTTGGACGACATACTATACTATGACTTTTTCATCTCATTTTGGACGACATACTAAACTATGACTTTTTTTTCTCATTTTGGACGACATACTATACTATGACTTTTTTGACCGATTTTGGACGACATACTATACTATGACTTTTTTGACCGATTTTGGACTTCATACTATACTATGATTTTTTAGACAAAATTTGGACGACATACTATACTATGACTTTTTTGACCGATTTTGGACGACATACTATACTATGACGTTTTTGACTGATATTGGACGACATACTATACTATGACTTTTTTGACAGATATTGGACAACATACTATACTATGACTTTTTTGTCTCATTTTGGATGACATACTATACTATGACTTTTTCATCTCATTTTGGACGACATACTATACTATGACTTTTTTGTCTCATTTTGGACGACATACTGTACTATGACTTTTTCATCTCATTTTGGACGACATACTAAACTATGACTTTTTTTTCTCATTTTGGACGACATACTATACTATGACTTTTTTGACCGATTTTGGACTACATACTATACTATGATTTTTTAGACAAAATTTGGACGACATACTATACTATGACTTTTTTGACCGATTTTGGACGACATACTATACTATGACGTTTTTGACTGATATTGGACGACATACTATACTATGACTTTTTTGACTGATATTGGACGACATACTATACTATGACTTTTTTGACCGATTTTGGACGACATACTATACTATGACTTTTTCATCTCATTTTGGACGACATACTATACTATGACTTTTTTGACTGATATTGGACGACATACTATACCATGACTTTTTTGACTGATATTGGACGACATACTATACTATGACTTTTTTGACTGATATTGGACGACATACTATACTATGACTTTTTTATCTCATTTTGGATGACATACTATACTATGACTATTTTGACCGATTTTGGACGACATACTATACTATGACTTTTTCATCTCATTTTGGACGACATACTAAACTATGACTTTTTTTTCTCATTTTGGACGACATACTATACTATGACTTTTTTGACCGATTTTGGACTACATACTATACTATGATTTTTTAGACAAAATTTGGACGACATACTATACTATGACTTTTTTGACCGATTTTGGACGACATACTATACTATGACGTTTTTGACTGATATTGGACGACATACTATACTATGACTTTTTTGACTGATATTGGACGACATACTATACTATGACTTTTTTGACCGATTTTGGACGACATACTATACTATGACTTTTTTGACCGATTTAGGACGACATACTATACTATGACTTTTTTGACCAATTTTGGACGACATACTATACTATGACTTTTTTGACTGATATTGGACGACATACTATACTATGACTTTTATGACTGATATTGGACGACATACTATACTATGACTTTTTTGACCGATTTAGGACGACATACTATACTATGACTTTTTTGACTGATATTGGACGACATACTATACCATGACTTTTTTGACTGATATTGGACGACATACTATACTATGACTTTTTTGACTGATATTGGACGACATACTATACTATGACTTTTTTATCTCATTTTGGATGACATACTATACTATGACTATTTTGACCGATTTTGGACGACATTCTATACTATGACTTTTTTGTCTCATTTTGGACGACATACTATACTATGACTTTTTCATCTCATTTTGGACGACATACTATACTATGACTTTTTTGACCGATTTTGGACGACATACTATACTATGACGTTTTTGACTGATATTGGACGACATACTATACTATGACTTTTTTGACTGATATTGGACGACATTCTATACTATGACTTTTTTGACCGATTTTGGACGACATACTAT
Source organism: Solea solea (assembly GCF_958295425.1). Lineage (NCBI taxonomy): Eukaryota > Metazoa > Chordata > Actinopteri > Pleuronectiformes > Soleidae > Solea > Solea solea. Next base: position 4,694,443 of record NC_081142.1, on the reverse strand, counting down.
ACTATGACTTTTTTATCTCATTTTGGATGACATACTATACTATGACTATTTTGACCGATTTTGGACGACATACTATACTATGACTTTTTTGTCTCATTTTGGACGACATACTATACTATGACTATTTTGACCGATTTTGGACGACATACTATACTATGACTTTTTTGTCTCATTTTGGACGACATACTATACTATGACTTTTTCATCTCATTTTGGACGACATACTATACTATGACTTTTTTGACCGATTTTGGACGACATACTATACTATGAATTTTTTGACTGATATTGGACGACATACTATACCATGACTTTTTTGACTGATATTGGACGACATACTATACTATGACTTTTTTGACTGATATTGGACGACATACTATACTATGACTTTTTTATCTCATTTTGAATGACATACTATACTATGACTATTTTGACCGATTTTGGACGACATACTATACTATGACTTTTTTGTCTCATTTTGGACGACATACTATACTATGACTTTTTCATCTCATTTTGGACGACATACTATACTATGACTTTTTTGACCGATTTTGGACGACATACTATACTATGACGTTTTTGACTGATATTGGACGACATACTATACTATGACTTTTTTGACTGATATTGGACGACATACTATACTATGACTTTTTTGACCGATTTTGGACGACATACTATACTATGACTTTTTTGACCGATTTAGGACGACATACTATACTATGACTTTTTTGACCAATTTTGGACGACATACTATACTATGACTTTTTTGACTGATATTGGACGACATACTATACTATGACTTTTTTGACTGATATTGGACGACATACTATACTATGACTTTTTTGACCGATTTTGGACGACATACTATACTATGACTATTTTGACCGATATTGGACGACATACTATACTATGACTTTTTTGTCTCATTTTGGACGACATACTATACTATGACTTTTTTGTCACATTTTGGACGACATACTAAACTATGACTTTTTTGTCTCATTTTGGACGACATACTATACTATGACTTTTTTGTCACATTTTGGACGACATACTAAACTATGACTTTTTTGTCTCATTTTGGACGACATACTATACTATGACTTTTTTAGACAAAATTTGGACGACATACTATACTATGACTTTTTTGACTGATATTGGACGACATACTATACTATGACTTTTTTGACTGATATTGGACGACATACTATACTATGACTTTTTTATCTCATTTTGGATGACATACTATACTATGACTTTTTTGACCGATTTTGGACGACATACTATACTATTACTTTTTCATCTCATTTTGGACGACATACTACGCTATGATTTTTTAAGACAAAATTTGGACGACATACTATACTATGACTTTTTTGACCGATTTAGGACGACATACTATACTATGACTTTTTTGACCAATTTTGGACGACATACTATACTATGACTTTTTTGACTGATATTGGACGACATACTATACTATGACTTTTTTGACTGATTTGGACGACATACTATACTATGACTTTTTTGACTGATATTGGACGACATACTATACTATGACTTTTTTATCTCATTTTGTATGACATACTATACTATGACTTTTTTGACCGATTTTGGACGACATACTATACTATTACTTTTTCATCTCATTTTGGACGACATACTATACTGTGACTTTTTTGACTGATATTGGACGACATACTATACTGTGACTTTTTTGACTGATATTGGACGACATACTATACTATGACTTTTTTGACTGATATTGGACGACATACTATACTATGACTTTTTTGACCGATTTAGGACGACATACTATACTATGACTTTTTCATCTCATTTTGGACGACATACTAAACTATGACTTTTTTGTCTCATTTTGGACGACATACTATACTATGATTTTTTAAGACAAAATTTAGACGACATACTATACTATGACTTTTTTGACCGATTTAGGACGACATACTATACTATGACTTTTTTGTCTCATTTTGGACGACATACTATACTATGACTTTTTTGTCACATTTTGGACGACATACTAAACTATGACTTTTTTGTCTCATTTTGGACGACATACTATACTATGACTTTTTTAGACAAAATTTGGACGACATACTATACTATGACTTTTTTGACTGATATTGGACGACATACTATACTATGACTTTTTTGACCGATTTAGGACGACATACTATACTATGACTTTTTTGACCAATTTTGGACGACATACTATACTATGACTTTTTTGACTGATATTGGACGACATACTATACTATGACTTTTTTGACTGATATTGGACGACATACTATACTATGACTTTTTTGTCTCATTTTGGACGACATACTATACTATGACTTTTTTGACCGATTTTGGACTATATACTATACTATGATTTTTTAGACAAAATTTGGACGACATACTATACTATGACTTTTTCGACTGATATTGGACGACATACTATACTATGACTTTTTTGTCTCATTTTGGATGACATACTATACTATGACTTTTTTGTCTCATTTTGGACGACATACTAAACTATGACTTTTTTGACCGATTTTGGACAACATACTATACTATGACTTTTTTGTCTCATTTTGGACGACATACTATACTATGACTTTTTTGACCGATTTAGGACGACATACTATACTATGACTTTTTTGACTGATATTGGACGACATACTATACTATGACTTTTTTATCTCATTTTGTATGACATACTATACTATGACTTTTTTGACCGATTTTGGACGACATACTATACTATTACTTTTTCATCTCATTTTGGACGACATACTATACTATGATTTTTTAAGACAAAATTTGGACGACATACTATACTATGACTTTTTTGACCGATTTAGGACGACATACTATACTATGACTTTTTTGTCTCATTTTGGAAGACATACTATACTATGACTTTTTTGACCGATTTTGGACGACATACTATACTATGACTTTTTTGACCGATTTAGGACGACATACTATACTATGACTTTTTTGACCAATTTTGGACGACATACTATACTGTGACTTTTTTGACTGATATTGGACGACATACTATACTGTGACTTTTTTGACTGATATTGGACGACATACTATACTATGACTTTTTTGACTGATATTGGACGACATACTATACTATGACTTTTTTGACCGATTTAGGACGACATACTATACTATGACTTTTTCATCTCATTTTGGACGACATACTAAACTATGACTTTTTTGTCTCATTTTGGACGACATACTATACTATGACTTTTTTGTCACATTTTGGACGACATACTAAACTATGACTTTTTTGTCTCATTTTGGACGACATACTATACTATGACTTTTTTAGACAAAATTTGGACGACATACTATACTATGACTTTTTTGACTGATATTGGACGACATACTATACTATGACTTTTTTGACCGATTTAGGACGACATACTATACTATGACTTTTTTGACCAATTTTGGACGACATACTATACTATGACTTTTTTGACTGATATTGGACGACATACTATACTATGACTTTTTTGACTGATATTGGACGACATACTATACTATGACTTTTTTGTCTCATTTTGGACGACATACTATACTATGACTTTTTTGACCGATTTTGGACTATATACTATACTATGATTTTTTAGACAAAATTTGGACGACATACTATACTATGACTTTTTCGACTGATATTGGACGACATACTATACTATGACTTTTTTGTCTCATTTTGGATGACATACTATACTATGACTTTTTTGTCTCATTTTGGACGACATACTAAACTATGACTTTTTTGACCGATTTTGGACAACATACTATACTATGACTTTTTTGTCTCATTTTGGACGACATACTATACTATGACTTTTTTGACCGATTTAGGACGACAAACTATACTATGACTTTTTTGACCAATTTTGGACGACATACTATACTATGACTTTTTTGACTGATATTGGACGACATACTATACTATGACTTTTTTGACTGATTTGGACGACATACTATACTATGACTTTTTTGACTGATATTGGACGACATACTATACTATGACTTTTTTATCTCATTTTGTATGACATACTATACTATGACTTTTTTGACCGATTTTGGACGACATACTATACTATTACTTTTTCATCTCATTTTGGACGACATACTATACTATGATTTTTTAAGACAAAATTTGGACGACATACTATACTATGACTTTTTTGACCGATTTAGGACGACATACTATACTATGACTTTTTTGTCTCATTTTGGAAGACATACTATACTATGACTTTTTTGACCGATTTTGGACGACATACTATACTATGACTTTTTTGACCGATTTAGGACGACATACTATACTATGACTTTTTTGACCAATTTTGGACGACATACTATACTGTGACTTTTTTGACTGATATTGGACGACATACTATACTGTGACTTTTTTGACTGATATTGGACGACATACTATACTATGACTTTTTTGACTGATATTGGACGACATACTATACTATGACTTTTTTGACCGATTTAGGACGACATACTATACTATGACTTTTTCATCTCATTTTGGACGACATACTAAACTATGACTTTTTTGTCTCATTTTGGACGACATACTATACTATGATTTTTTAAGACAAAATTTAGACGACATACTATACTATGACTTTTTTGACCGATTTAGGACGACATACTATACTATGACTTTTTTGTCTCATTTTGGACGACATACTATACTATGACTTTTTTGTCACATTTTGGACGACATACTAAACTATGACTTTTTTGTCTCATTTTGGACGACATACTATACTATGACTTTTTTAGACAAAATTTGGACGACATACTATACTATGACTTTTTTGACTGATATTGGACGACATACTATACTATGACTTTTTTGACCGATTTAGGACGACATACTATACTATGACTTTTTTGACCAATTTTGGACGACATACTATACTATGACTTTTTTGACTGATATTGGACGACATACTATACTATGACTTTTTTGACTGATATTGGACGACATACTATACTATGACTTTTTTGTCTCATTTTGGACGACATACTATACTATGACTTTTTTGACCGATTTTGGACTATATACTATACTATGATTTTTTAGACAAAATTTGGACGACATACTATACTATGACTTTTTCGACTGATATTGGACGACATACTATACTATGACTTTTTTGTCTCATTTTGGATGACATACTATACTATGACTTTTTTGTCTCATTTTGGACGACATACTAAACTATGACTTTTTTGACCGATTTTGGACAACATACTATACTATGACTTTTTTGTCTCATTTTGGACGACATACTATACTATGACTTTTTTGACCGATTTAGGACGACATACTATACTATGACTTTTTTGACCAATTTTGGACGACATACTATACTATGACTTTTTTGACTGATATTGGACGACATACTATACTATGACTTTTTTGACTGATTTGGACGACATACTATACTATGACTTTTTTGACTGATATTGGACGACATACTATACTATGACTTTTTTATCTTATTTTGTATGACATACTATACTATGACTTTTTTGACCGATTTTGGACGACATACTATACTATTACTTTTTCATCTCATTTTGGACGACATACTATACTATGATTTTTTAAGACAAAATTTGGACGACATACTATACTATGACTTTTTTGACCGATTTAGGACGACATACTATACTATGACTTTTTTGACCGATTTTGGACGACATACTATACTATGACTTTTTTGACCGATTTAGGACGACATACTATACTATGACTTTTTTGACCAATTTTGAACGACATACTATACTGTGACTTTTTTGACTGATATTGGACGACATACTATACTGTGACTTTTTTGACTGATATTGGACGACATACTATACTATGACTTTTTTGACTGATATTGGACGACATACTATACTATGACTTTTTTGACCGATTTAGGACGACATACTATACTATGACTTTTTTGTCTCATTTTGGACGACATACTATACTATGACTTTTTTGTCACATTTTGGACGACATACTAAACTATGACTTTTTTGTCTCATTTTGGACGACATACTATACTATGACTTTTTTGACTGATATTGGACGACATACTATACTATGACTTTTTTGACCGATTTAGGACGACATACTATACTATGACTTTTTTGACCAATTTTGGACGACATACTATACTATGACTTTTTTGACTGATATTGGACGACATACTATACTATGACTTTTTTGACTGATATTGGACGACATACTATACTATGACTTTTTTGTCTCATTTTGGACGACATACTATACTATGACTTTTTTGACCGATTTTGGACTATATACTATACTATGATTTTTTAGACAAAATTTGGACGACATACTATACTATGACTTTTTCGACTGATATTGGACGACATACTATACTATGACTTTTTTGTCTCATTTTGGATGACATACTATACTATGACTTTTTTGTCTCATTTTGGACGACATACTAAACTATGACTTTTTTGACCGATTTTGGACAACATACTATACTATGACTTTTTTGTCTCATTTTGGACGACATACTATACTATGACTTTTTCATCTCATTTTGGACGACATACTATACTATGACTTTTTTGACCGATTTTGGACGACATACTATACTATGACTTTTTCATCTCATTTTGGACGACATACTAAACTATGACTTTTTTGACCGATTTTGGACGACATACTATACTATGACTTTTTTGACTGATATTGGACGACATACTATACTATGACTTTTTTGACTAATATTGGACGACATACTATACTATGACTTTTTTGACTGATATTGGACGACATACTATACTATGACTTTTTTGTCTCATTTTGGACGACATACTATACTACGACATACTATACTATGACTTTTTTTTGTCTCATTTTGGACGACATCCTATACTATGACTTTTTCATCTAATTTTGGACGACATACTATACTATGACTTTTTTGACCGATTTTGGACGACATACTATACTATGACTTTTTTGACCGATTTTGGACGACATACTATACTATGACTTTTTTGTCTCATTTTGGATGACATACTATACTACGACATACTATACTATGACTTTTTTTTGTCTCATTTTGGACGACATCCTATACTATGACTTTTTCATCTAATTTTGGACGACATACTATACTATGACTTTTTTGACCGATTTTGGACGACATACTATACTATGACTTTTTTGACCGATTTTGGACGACATACTATACTATTACTTTTTCATCTCATTTTGGACGACATACTATACTATGACTTTTTCATCTGATTTTGGACGACAAACTTTACTATGACTTTATTTTGACTTCTCTTTCTATCACCAGGTGGCTTCTATACTCAGAGAGTGCCCTACAATGGGCAAAGGCGATGCATAGGATGACGTCACCTACTCTAAAAGGCCAGAGTTGTTCAGAGATTCAGCTGTAACACACTCTCAAGTAAACTGAAGTGCTTGATCTGATGCTTGACCTGTGACAAATAAAATCCTCTTTATTCGGTATGCAAGCCCTTTGTCTGTGGAGTTTCTTTCTGCACCATCATCTCACCACCATGTTGTTCTTTAAAGATGGAAGCCTGACTAAAAGACAAAAGTCATGCTATAATATGTCGTTCAAAATCGGTCAAAAAAGTCATAGTATAGTATGTTGTCCAAAATCGGTCAAAAAGTCATCGCATGTATGTCGTCCAAATTTTGACATGAAAGTCATAGTATAGTATGTCGTCCAGATTTTGATAAAAAAGTCATAGTATAGTATGTCATCCAAATTTTGCAAAAAAGTCATAGTGTAGTATGTCGTCCAAAATCGGTCAAAAAAGTCATAGTATAGTATGTCTTCCAAATTTTGACAAAAAAGTCATAGTATAGTATGTCATTCAAAATGAGACAAAAAAAGTCATAGTATAGTATGTCGTCCAAAATCGGTCAAAAAAGTCATAGTATAGAATGTCGTCCAGATTTTGATAAAAAAGTCATAGTATAGTATGTCGTCCAAAATCGGTCAAAAAAGTCATAGTATAGAATGTCGTCCAGATTTTGATAAAAAAAGTCATAGTATAGTATGTCGTCCAAAATTGGTCAAAAAAGTCATAGTATAGTATGTCGTCCAAAATTGGTCAAAAAAGTCATAGTATAGTATGTCTTCCAAATTTTGAAAAAAAAGTCATAGTATAGTATGTCGTCCAAAATGAGACAAAAAAGTCATAGTTAAGTATGTCGTCCAAAATGAGATGAAAAAGTCATAGTATAGTATGTCGTCCAAAATCGGTCAAAATAGTCATAGTATAGTATGTCATCCAAAATGAGATAAAAAAAGTCATAGTATAGTATGTCGTCCAATATCAGTCAAAAAAGTCATAGTATAGTATGTCGTCCAATATCAGTCAAAAAAGTCATTGTATAGTATGTCGTCCAATATCGGTCAAAAAAGTCATAGTATAGTATGTCGTCCAAAATGAGACAAAAAAGTCATAGTATAGTATGTCATTCAAAATGAGACAAAAAAAGTCATAGTATAGTATGTCGTCCAAAATCGGTCAAAAAAGTCATAGTATAGAATGTCGTCCAGATTTTGATAAAAAAGTCATAGTATAGTATGTCGTCCAAAATCGGTCAAAAAAGTCATAGTATAGAATGTCGTCCAGATTTTGATAAAAAAGTCATAGTATAGTATGTCGTCCAAAATTGGTCAAAAAAGTCATAGTATAGTATGTCGTCCAAAATTGGTCAAAAAAGTCATAGTATAGTATGTCTTCCAAATTTTGAAAAAAAAGTCATAGTATAGTATGTCGTCCAAAATGAGACGAAAAAGTCATAGTTAAGTATGTCGTCCAAAATGAGATGAAAAAGTCATAGTATAGTATGTCGTCCAAAATCGGTCAAAATAGTCATAGTATAGTATGTCATCCAAAATGAGATAAAAAAAGTCATAGTATAGTATGTCGTCCAATATCAGTCAAAAAAGTCATAGTATAGTATGTCGTCCAATATCAGTCAAAAAAGTCATTGTATAGTATGTCGTCCAATATCGGTCAAAAAAGTCATAGTATAGTATGTCGTCCAATATCAGTCAAAAACGTCATAGTATAGTATGTCGTCCAAAATCGGTCAAAAAAGTCATAGTTTAGTATGTCGTCCAAATTTTGTCTAAAAAATCATAGTATAGTATGTAGTCCAAAATCGGTCAAAAAAGTCATAGTATAGTATGTCGTCCAAAATGAGAAAAAAAAGTCATAGTTTAGTATGTCGTCCAAAATGAGATGAAAAAGTCATAGTATAGTATGTCGTCCAAAATCGGTCAAAATAGTCATAGTATAGTATGTCATCCAAAATGAGATAAAAAAAGTCATAGTATAGTATGTCGTCCAATATCAGTCAAAAAAGTCATAGTATAGTATGTCGTCCAATATCAGTCAAAAAAGTCATTGTATAGTATGTCGTCCAATATCGGTCAAAAAAGTCATAGTATAGTATGTCGTCCAAAATGAGACAAAAAAGTCATAGGTATGTCGTCCAAAATCACATAAAAAAGTCATAGTATAGTATGTCGTCCAAAATCGGTCAAAAAAGTCATAGTATAGTATGTCGTCCAAAATGAGACAAAAAAGTTATACTATAGTTTATCGTCCTAAATCGGTCAAAAAACTCATAGTATAGTATGTCTTCCAAATATTGACAAAAAAGTCATAGTATAGTATGTCGTCCAAAATCACTCAAAAAAGTCATAGTATAGTATGTCGTCCAAAATCGGTCAAAAAAGTCATAGTATAGTATGTCGTCCAAAATCGGTCAAAAAAGTCATAGTATAGTATGTCGTCCAAAATGAGACAAAAAAGTTATACTATAGTTTATCGTCCAAAATCGGTCAAAAAACTCATAGTATAGTATGTCTTCCAAATTTGACAAAAAATTCATAGTATAGTATGTCGTCCAAATTTTGCAAAAAAAGTCATAGTATAGTATGTCGTCCAAAATCGGTCAAAAAAGTCATAGTATAGTATGTCTTCCAAATTTTGACAAAAAGGTCATAGTATAGTATGTCATTCAAAATGAGACAAAAAAAGTCATAGTGTAGTATGTTGTCCAAATTTTGAAAAAAAAGTCATACTATAGTATGTCATCCAAAATGAGACAAAAAAGTCATAGTATAGTATGTCGTCCAAAATGAGACAAAAAAGTCATAGTATAGTATGTCATCCAAAGTGAGACAAAAAAGTCATAGTATAGTATGTCATCCAAAATGAGACAAAAAAGTCATAGTATAGTATGTCGTATAAAATCGGTAAAAATAGTCATAGTATAGTATCTCGTCCAAATTTTGACAAAAAATTCATAGTAAAGTATGTCGTCCAAAATGAGACGAAAAAGTCATAGTATAGTATGTCGTCCAAAATGAGACAAAAAAGTCATAGTATAGTATGTCGTCCAAAATCACTCAAAAAAGTCATAGTATAGTATGTCGTCCAAAATCACTCAAAAAAGTCATAGTATAGTATGTCGTCCAAAATCGGTCAAAAAAGTCATAGTATAGTATGTCGTCCAAATTGTGACAAAAAAGTCATAGTATAGTATGTCGTCCAAAATTGGTCAAAAAAGTCATAGTATAGTATGTCGTCCAATATCACTCAAAAAAGTCATAGTATAGTATGTCGTCCAAAATCGGTCAAAAAAGTCATAGTATAGTATGTCGTCCAAAATCGGTCAAAAAAGTCATAGTATAGTATGTCGTCCAAAATGAGACAAAAAAGTTATACTATAGTTTATCGTCCAAAATCGGTCAAAAAAAACATAGTATAGTATGTCGTCCAAAAGGAGACAAAAAAATCATAGCATAGTATGTCGTACACAATCGGTTAAAAAAAGTCATAGTATAGTATGTCGTCCAAAATCGGTCAAAAAAGTCATAGTATAGTATGTCGTCCAAAATGAGACAAAAAAGTCGTAGTATAGTATGTCGTCCAAAATGTGACAAAAAAGTCATAGTATAGTATGTTGTCCAAAATGAGACAAAAAAGTCATAGTATAGTATGTCGTCCAAAATCGGTCAAAAAAGTCATAGTATAGTATCTCGTCCAAATTTTGACAAAAAATTCATAGTAAAGTATGTCGTCCAAAATGAGACAAAAAAGTCATAGTAAAGTATGTCGTCCAAAAGGAGACAAAAAAGTCATAGTATAGTTTGTCATGCAAAATGAGACAAAACAAGTCATAGTATAGTATGTCGTCCAAATTTTGAAAAAAAAGTCATAGTATAGTATGTCGTCCAAAAGGAGACAAAAAAAATCATCGTATAGTATGTCGTACACAATCAGTAAAAAAAGTCATAGTATAGTATGTCGTCCAAAATGAGACAAAAAAGTCATAGTATAGTATGTCGTCCAAAATCGGTCAAAAAAGTCATAGTATAGTATGTCGTCCAAAATCGGTCAAAAAAGTCATAGTATAGTATGTCGTCCAAAATGAGACAAAAAAGTTATACTATAGTTTATCGTCCAAAATCGGTCAAAAAACTCATAGTATAGTATGTCTTCCAAATTTTGACAAAAAAGTCATAGTATAGTATGTCGTACACAATCGGTAAAAAAAGTCATAGTATAGTATGTCGTCCAGATTTTAATAAAAAAGTCATAGTATAGTATCTCGTCCAAAATGAGACAAAAAAGTCATAGTATAGTATGTCGTCCAAAATGAGACAAAAAAGTCATAGTATAGTATGTCGTCCAAAATCGGTCAAAAAAGTCATAGTATAGTATGTCGTACAAAATCGGTAAAAAAAGTCATAGTATAGTATCTCGTCCAAATTTTGACAAAAAATTCATAGTAAAGTATGTCGTCCAAAATGAGACAAAAAAGTCATAGTAAAGTATGTCGTCCAAAAGGAGACAAAAAAGTCATAGTATAGTATGTCGTCCAAAATCGGTCAAAAAAGTCATAGTATAGTATCTCGTCCAAATTTTGACAAAAAATTCATAGTAAAGTATGTCGTCCAAAATGAGACAAAAAAGTCATAGTAAAGTATGTCGTCCAAAAGGAGACAAAAAAGTCATAGTATAGTTTGTCATGCAAAATGAGACAAAACAAGTCATAGTATAGTATGTCGTCCAAATTTTGAAAAAAAAGTCATAGTATAGTATGTCGTCCAAAAGGAGACAAAAAAAATCATCGTATAGTATGTCGTACACAATCGGTAAAAAAAGTCATAGTATAGTATGTCGTCCAAAATGAGACAAAAAAGTCATAGTATAGTATGTCGTCCAAAATCGGTCAAAAAAGTCATAGTATAGTATGTCGTCCAAAATCGGTCAAAAAAGTCATAGTATAGTATGTCGTCCAAAATGAGACAAAAAAGTTATACTATAGTTTATCGTCCAAAATCGGTCAAAAAACTCATAGTATAGTATGTCTTCCAAATTTTGACAAAAAAGTCATAGTATAGTATGTCGTACACAATCGGTAAAAAAAGTCATAGTATAGTATGTCGTCCAGATTTTAATAAAAAAGTCATAGTATAGTATCTCGTCCAAAATGAGACAAAAAAGTCATAGTATAGTATGTCGTCCAAAATGAGACAAAAAAGTCATAGTATAGTATGTCGTCCAAAATCGGTCAAAAAAGTCATAGTATAGTATGTCGTACAAAATCGGTAAAAAAAGTCATAGTATAGTATCTCGTCCAAATTTTGACAAAAAATTCATAGTAAAGTATGTCGTCCAAAATGAGACAAAAAAGTCATAGTAAAGTATGTCGTCCAAAAGGAGACAAAAAAGTCATAGTATAGTATGTTGTACAAAATCAGTCAAAAAAGTCATAGTATAGTATGTCCTCCAAAATCCGTCAAAAAAGTCATAGTATAGTATGTCGTCCAAATTGTGACAAAAAAGTCATAGTATAGTATGTCGTCCAAAATGAGACAAAAAAGTCATAGTATAGTATGTCGTCCAAAATGAGACAAAAAAGTCAAAGTATAGTATGTCGTCCAAAATGAGACAAAAAAGTCATAGTATAGTATGTCGTCCAAAATCACTCAAAAAAGTCATAGTATAGTATGTCGTCCAAAATCGGTCAAAAAAGTCATAGTATAGTATGTCGTCCAAAATGAGACAAAAAAGTTATACCATAGTTTATCGTCCAAAATCAGTCAAAAAACTCATAGTATAGTATGTCTTCCAAATTTTGACAAAAAAGTCATAGTATAGTATGTCGTCCAAAATGAGACAAAAAAGTCATAGTATAGTATGTCGTCCAAAATGAGACAAAAAAAGTCATAGTATAGTATGTCATTCAAAATGAGACAAAAAAAGTCATAGCATAGTATGTCGTCCAATTTTTGAAAAAAAAGTCATAGTATAGTATGTCGTCCAAAATGAGACAAAAAAGTCATAGTATAGTATGTCGTACACAATCGGTAAAAAAGGTCATAGTATAGTATGTCGTCCAAAATCGGTCAAAAAAGTCATAGTATAGTATGTCGTCCAGATTTTGATAAAAAAGTCATAGTATAGTATGTCGTCCAAAATTGGTCAAAAAAGTCATAGTATAGTATGTCGTCCAAAATCGGTCAAAAAAGTCATAGTATAGTATGTCTTCCAAATTTTGAAAAAAAAGTCATAGTATAGTATGTCATGCAAAATGAGACAAAACAAGTCATAGTGTAGTATGTCATCCAAATTTTGAAAAAAAAGTCATAGTATAGTATGTCGTCCAAAATGAGACAAAAAAAATCATAGTATAGTATGTTGTACACAATCAGTCAAAAAAGTCATAGTATAGTATGTCGTCCAAAATCACTCACAAAAGTCATAGTATAGTATGTCGTCCAAAATCGGTCAAAAAAGTCATAGTATAGTATGTCGTCCAAAATCGGTCAAAAAAGTCATAGTATAGTATGTCGTCCAAAATGAGACAAAAAAGTTATAGTATAGTATATTGTCCAAAATCGGTCAAAAAACACATAATATAGTATGACGTGCACAATTTGACAAAAAGTCATAGTATAGTATGTCGTCCAAAATCGGTCAAAAGTCATAGTATAGTATGTCGTCCAAATTTTGCAAAAAAAGTCATAGTATAGTATGTCGTCCAAAATGAGACAAAAAAGTCATAGTAAAGTATGTCGTCCAAAAGGAGACAAAAAAGTCATAGTATAGTATGTTGTACAAAATCAGTCAAAAAAGTCATAGTATAGTATGTCCTCCAAAATCCGTCAAAAAAGTCATAGTATAGTATGTCGTCCAAATTGTGACAAAAAAGTCATAGTATAGTATGTCGTCCAAAATGAGACAAAAAAGTCATAGTATAGTATGTCGTCCAAAATGAGACAAAAAAGTCAAAGTATAGTATGTCGTCCAAAATGAGACAAAAAAGTCATAGTATAGTATGTCGTCCAAAATCACTCAAAAAAGTCATAGTATAGTATGTCGTCCAAAATCGGTCAAAAAAGTCATAGTATAGTATGTCGTCCAAAATGAGACAAAAAAGTTATACCATAGTTTATCGTCCAAAATCAGTCAAAAAACTCATAGTATAGTATGTCTTCCAAATTTTGACAAAAAAGTCATAGTATAGTATGTCGTCCAAAATGAGACAAAAAAGTCATAGTATAGTATGTCGTCCAAAATGAGACAAAAAAAGTCATAGTATAGTATGTCATTCAAAATGAGACAAAAAAAGTCATAGCATAGTATGTCGTCCAATTTTTGAAAAAAAAGTCATAGTATAGTATGTCGTCCAAAATGAGACAAAAAAGTCATAGTATAGTATGTCGTACACAATCGGTAAAAAAGGTCATAGTATAGTATGTCGTCCAAAATCGGTCAAAAAAGTCATAGTATAGTATGTCGTCCAGATTTTGATAAAAAAGTCATAGTATAGTATGTCGTCCAAAATTGGTCAAAAAAGTCATAGTATAGTATGTCGTCCAAAATCGGTCAAAAAAGTCATAGTATAGTATGTCTTCCAAATTTTGAAAAAAAAGTCATAGTATAGTATGTCATGCAAAATGAGACAAAACAAGTCATAGTGTAGTATGTCATCCAAATTTTGAAAAAAAAGTCATAGTATAGTATGTCGTCCAAAATGAGACAAAAAAAATCATAGTATAGTATGTTGTACACAATCAGTCAAAAAAGTCATAGTATAGTATGTCGTCCAAAATCACTCACAAAAGTCATAGTATAGTATGTCGTCCAAAATCGGTCAAAAAAGTCATAGTATAGTATGTCGTCCAAAATCGGTCAAAAAAGTCATAGTATAGTATGTCGTCCAAAATGAGACAAAAAAGTTATAGTATAGTATATTGTCCAAAATCGGTCAAAAAACACATAATATAGTATGACGTGCACAATTTGACAAAAAGTCATAGTATAGTATGTCGTCCAAAATCGGTCAAAAGTCATAGTATAGTATGTCGTCCAAATTTTGCAAAAAAAGTCATAGTATAGTATGTCGTCCACATTTTGACAAAGATGTCATAGTAAAGTATGTCGTACAAAATCGGTCAAAAAAGTCATAGTATAGTATGTCGTCCAATATCAGTCAAAAAGTCATAGTATAGTATGTCATCCAAAATGAGACAAAAAAGTCATAGTATAGTATGTCGTCCAAAATCGGTCAAAAAACACATAATATAGTATGACGTGCACAATTTGACAAAAAAGTCATAGTACAGTATGTCGTCCAAAATGACACAAAAATGTCCTAGTATAGTATGTCGTCCACAATGAGACAAAAAAGTCATAGTATAGTATGTAGTCCAAAATCGGTCAAAAAAGTCATAGTATAGTATGTCGTCCAAAATCGGTCCAAAAAGTCATAGTATAGTATGTCGTCCATATTTTGACAAAAAAGTCATAGCATAGTGTGTCGTACAAAATCGGTCAAAAAAGTCAAAGTATGTCGTCCTAAATCGGTCAAAAAAGTCATAGTATAGTATGTCGTCCAAAATCAGTCAAAAAAGTCATAGTATAGTATGTCATCAAAATCGGTCAAAAAAACACAAAGTTTAGTATATTGTCCAAAAAGTCAACGTGGGGTTAAGTGTCCAGTTACATGTTATTGGATCTTGACTCTACATAGAGTAGGTAAACTTACTCAGCATTCAGATCCAATGACAAGAGACAGAACTAAACAGAACTGTAAAATCCCAAAGTGCAGGACGACATTCGGAAAATCAGCTTCAGTTCAGTGTGACAGTAAAACTTTGTAGCAGAAATGTGAACATAAATGACCATACCACACATCACACATGACAACACCTTAACTCACCATTTAACCTCTGTTTTATTGTATTTATGTTATTGTTTCCATGTATTCTATGTTTTATTCATGCAAAATCCTGGCCAGGGACAAAGAGCTGAAGCTAGACGTCTTGTACACCCATCACGTTTCGCCACTTTGTGGCAGTGTAAGATGTATTGACACTGCTAAATGAACAATAAATACAGAAATTCATTATTTCAGAGGAGACATTTTTTGCAATAGTTTACTGTATTTATTTTTCTTAAACGTAAATAATGAAATTCTACTAAATCAGTAAGTTTGTAAACACCTTGAAAAGCAGAGACAGTCAACATCACGTGCCTTAAGAAGTTCTGCTTCAGTGAAAATGATGTTTTTGTGCTTTTCCAAACATGCAAACCCAAACTAAACTACATACAAAATGAAAGGAGTGGAATCATGCTGTATTCAAATACAGTTTATTGGTTTTCCTTATTATTATTTTTTTACACGTATTGCAGTGGGATATAACCAACAATGATGTTTGCATTGTGAGGAGCTTGCATTTATTTTTTACAACCACACACAGAGAATATAGTACATGTATGTGAAGTCTACAATATATGCTATAGGCACTAGGTATGCACAGTACATTGTAACAGCATGTGACGACTGAAGTGGCCCATTAAAAGAAAATCAGGTCCCAATATGGAAACACTTGACCAAGAGTGGCTTCCTGTGATCACCTTGCTTGCTTGTAGGGCGTCATGGTTACTGATGAAGGTTAGCTGATTAGCTGCTGTGTTAAAGGTCCAGTGTGTAAGATTTAGGTGAAATTATTTTTCATTTGGCAGAAAAAGAAAAGAAAATATTTATACTTGAGGGTGAGGTGAGGGATATTCAGCTGCAACTTCATCAATAAATGTATATTTTACACAGTACCTTTAAGGTACTGACACACTTGGGATGTAAAGGAATTAAATCAATGCTGACTGATGTTGGTACAAATGATGCAGTATTATATTATGTAAAATACTACGAGAATAAACTCGTAATATTACAAAAAGTCTTAAAAACGAAATATAGTCGTAATATTACGAGAATAAAGTCGTAACATTATGAGAATAAGTCGTAACATTACGAGAATAAAGTCGTAACATTATGAGAATAAGTCGTAACATTACGTGAATTAAGTCGTAACATTACGAGAATAAAGTAGTACTATTAGGAGAATAAAAATGTAATTTTATGAGAATAAAGTTGTAATTTTATGAGAATAAAGTTGTAATATTATGAGAATAAAGTCATAATTTTAAAGAATAAAGTCGTAATATTATGAGATTCTTTTTTATCATGATCTAACGTATTATTAATAAGTAGCAGCAGCACACAGATGTAACCAGTGATAGCCTGCAGTTGACCAGCCATTTCCTCCTCCGGTCCACACAAGAAATTGAAGTCTCTGTGATTCTTTTTTTCCAAACAGACTCAGTTTCGTTCACAATATAAGTCCTGATGCTAAATAAGTTCTAAAATTAAGTATTTCTTTATATGTGAAGCCCCAATCAAAATTTCTAATCTTGACGCAGATTGCAGCTCTTCATCTGAGATTTTGCTTGAATAATAATTACGACTTTATTCTCATAAATATTACAACTATCGCTATTTGCGAAAGATGTAAAAAAATCAAATTCTTCAGTTTGGCCCAAATACACTATACTTTGTATACTGTTTTCACATTGTTTAGTCATTATGGGTCAGTAAGAGATCTGAACCTATGAACATTAATGTACACGTGTGACTTAGAGAGACACAAAAGTCCATTCATATGTTCTCGCTCGATTCAAATGAACAGCCCTTGTAAATAAACATTTTAAAACACGCAGTATCTCCACCACCACGTTTCACTGTCGCTGATGATGAACCCAGAGACACCATCGAGGACACACACACACACACACACACACACACACAAGTCTTGAAAGCAGACAGATTGGCTGACACAGATGCTTGTGTTGATCTTGTGTGTGTGGCACAGATTCCATCCTTACCAAACAGCTGAGTTCTAACATTTACATGACACTAAATGTGTTTGTAAAGGAGGAAAAAAAGAAGAGGGGAAATGCTTCTACAGAGTCCTGTGCAACATGCTTTTACTTAGCCAAAGTAATGCTAGAGAAAAACAATGAACCGACAAGCAGCAATGGTCAAAGTTGTGAGAATGCAAATAGTTTTGTTCTGCTTTACTAAGTCATATCAGTTCATATCGTGTGATAATATGCATTATGTCTAACATTAAAAAGACGTTTTCTTTTTTTACCAACCTATTATTTTTGTGTCCACATTTAGAGTAATCTATATATAAGCCTAATAACTAACTAACTAACTAAATAAATACATAAATAAGTAGTCTGGTTTACAAGATGCACACTACATTTACACATAAAGACATTAACCAATCATGTGTTTAAATCTGCTAATGTCTGCTTATATTATTCTTCCATTAAGAGACTTTAAAGGAAATCAGATGTGAAATATTGCATCTCCATTAACACAGAACAGAACATCATTTGCATATAGTCACCACTCTTTTCAGTTATTGCTTTGTATGACAAACTTCGCTTTCTGACAACATTAAGTCATGAACACGCGTGTTTTGTTGTGTCGTTGTTCTCTGATTTGTACATTTAGCCAGAGTGAATGGTTCAGTCTGAATTATGTCTGGTTTGGATTTGATAAAAAAAAAAATATCCGTGGCCTTGAAACTTTTTGGTTTTACTCTTCATTCAGGGTTGATTTGTGTCATTAAAATAAAAATGTGACAACAAAAACAAACTCCTGTTGTGAAGCTTCAAGACTCATGACCTGACTGCCACTAATTCACAGACGTCACCTGTAACCAAGCACCTGTTGAACAGCTGTCACTCACACTGGTGTCCACTCATGTACTTTATCACTTTATCGTCTCTTTTTCTCTAAAGGGAACATTATTTACCAAATTAACATCATGTTCTATTGATGAAGACCTGAAACTAGTGATTGAGAAGATTAACTTGATTAAAAGATTACAAGATTATTAATCAAACAAATACATAGGCTCATTTTCCCATAGACATCTATCCATTCATTATTTTAAACCTTTCAATTATTTATTTTCAATTTAGAGTGTCCAATTTGCCTAATCCCGGAAAAGAACTAAATATAAAAAACAGATATAGTCTCCTGAAGCCAACCAGGAAATAAGACTATATTGAATAGCCACTAAGGGACATGAAAAGAACTATGTTTGAATGGAAGTATAAATCTAACGGTGATTTAAAATGTCAGCAAACATTTTCCTGTGAAGTTAATGGGTCTCAGTCGGTAGCTTCAGGTCTTCTTCAATAGCACATGATGTCAGTGTTGTAAACTATGTTCCCACTGAGAGGAAAACAGACAATAAAGTGGACACCAGTGTGATTGACACCTATGGGTATTTCCCATAGGTGCCTGATTGCAGCTGATGAATTTCAGTTTGCAAAACATCAACAATGCACCAGTCAAATTTTAATTATGGAGGCTTCATAAGGGGAGTTAATACTCTTTAGCACGACGTCACGGCCGGTTGCCACTTGTCTAACGCCTGATTTTTTAAATTAAATGCACTCGTCCAAAGACGGTGCCTCCAGGACACCGTGCAGAACACAACTCTCACTGCAGGCCTCTGTATTAATTTATGTTTAAGCAGCCGAGATAGATTGCACAGGGAGTCTTTTTTTATTTTATACTATATAAAAATACTTATAAACCTTCACCTTTGTCTCAAGCTAAATGACAACAACAGAGGGACTGAAACTAAACAAAATGAAACTGCAAAATGACCATACTGTATGCCAAGAACTCATTATTGGGACTGTATAATGGAATCCAATTGAAGAAGAATAGTTACAGCTCCAAACAGACCCGAGGGATTCCAATTTCCACTCTCATTATGGAGTAATGGTTCAGACATTAGTGAAATGAGGTGAATAGAATGTCAGGTTAGGAGAAAGGGTTCCCTTCTGAATGCTTCTGGACACAAATCATGAACTCTTATTGGGGCAGTAATGACAGAGACACACTAAAATATACTGTACATCCTGCACAGTATCTGCACTCTCCTTGGCTGTTGGTCAAAATACATTTTTATTTAGCATTATTAAGCTTGAGCTGCGCCAGGAGTTTCATTATCCCTATGAATTGACTTTGGCATAGTGATTGCCCAAACTGCTGCTGTATGAAGCTTCGGAGTTCGAAAAAGGATGGATTTACATTTTGATTGTGTGCATTTGAATGGTTTTACATAAATCTTTGTAATTAACTGGCAGTGAATTATAATTTCTACTATATAATACTTTCACAAAGTGTGGATAATTACTACTCACTTAATAAAATACCATACACCCAATACTTTAGAAATCAAATCTGTGGTTTAAAGTGTCATATATTCCATTGATTTCTTTCTTCATATACATATAATGTTGGGGACATATATCTGTTGAGTCATTTTGCTACTACATTTTTTAAGGAAATGTACAGGAACAAACCAAATCATTAACCATCAGCTTCAGACCACACAATGGTCAGTGTTTACATTAATTTAACTGTTGTGTGCAAGCTAAAGAGCAACAGCTGACATTTGCATTTATGGTGAGATCTGTCATCAATACCAATTTGTTTTTGTTTTTTTTGTTTTTTTAAAGGTTCAATGTGTAAATAAACATAAAATATTATATTAAGACATAAAATGAGCAGGATGTGTCACCAGAGATGGAGGCAACAACCATTAAATTAAATACTGGCTTCACGCATGGTGCTGCCATTGTATTCAGAAAATACATTTTCATTACATGTGTAAGGGGTTTGTCTGTAACTGAATTGCAGATATCAGGTTAGGTTTGGTATAGTAAGGTTACATACCTATACTTTTCCCATTAGGAATAGTGCCAAAATAATCAGCCCCTACCATTTTTTTGGCACCCTTCCCCTAGGGAACCAGAGTAAAATGGTATGGTAAGGTCACGGTATAGTCAGCTGAGTGACAGAAAAACGTCATTCCCTTGTGACTGGTGTAAATATCTCATGGAGGTTAAGGCAATTTTAAATAGCACTCTACCACTAAGAAGAAGAAAAAGAAGTGTTGTGTGATTCACATGATGACTCATTATTTCCGAGGTGTTGTGGGAGGATGGAGGAAATATTTAAAAGCTCTGCTGGTGGAGTAATTGTGGATCTTATCACCAAAACAATGAGTACTAGAGGATACAATTGTCCATTTACAAAATAAATGAGTAATCATTCTGGGCAGGTTCATTCCGGTTGCATTGCATGTAGTAGCATTTGATTCACTGTTGATTTAAAAATTATTGACGAATGCAGCTTTAAATAAAAAAATGTTCCTGTAGAAATCAATGGCGTGGCTGGAACAAAGTCATTTGTCCCACAGATGTAATTTCAGTTTGAAGGATATTCATCGTATGTTATCTGAGGATTCTACAACCTCACACATTTATCTGTAGGGAGGCTGGGAAGACTTACAAAAGAGGCAAACTAGATCCTACTAACAACACACTCTTGTTAATAACGTCATATCAGTGATCTCACAGAAATATGGCTTAAACCACTGGAGTCTCTCTTTTTTAAAAATTGTTAAATTTTGTGCTTACAAATTTGGTCTAATGAGCTACTTGAATAAATATTTAAAACTGTGAAAACCAACACCAATTAGCATTCAAACATTATGCAATCACAATAATTATGCATCTGTGAGGAAAGGAAAGGCGGCCAGAATGAAAAATATGGTAGAAGCGGTGGTTAAAATTAAAGTGCTAACTTCTGATATCTGAAGGAGGTCCCTGATTTTCCTTTAGTCCAATCTGACCCAGAATCACATGAGTTCAATGAAAGGGTAAGTGAAGCAGGTATGCCCATCTGTTGCTAACTATGTTGTGAAATACAATTAATAAAGAGATGGCAGATGCTACTTTACTGTATAACCACTGTTCTGTGCATCTTCTATGTCTGAGTAGAAACATATCAATGCTGCAGCTTCCAAAGTCATACAGACTTTATGATCTTAAAACAGTTAAATTATCCTTTCTGCCACTCACTCAACATTCATACATTCGTATAGTCAAACTGGAACAGGTAGAGTGACGAGGAACTGTAGAAAGGAGAACAGAAATCCTCCCTGTGATCCTGCAGTGAAGCCCCCATTGAGTCACTCCCTCCCAAGAGTCTAATTAAGATCACAAGTTTGAGGATAACCTGGATCTAACTTTGATGTGGTCAGTCTCAGGAAGGCTCACTATAGAGTCCTTTTTGGGTTGTCCTGAGTCTCCATGACCTGTTCCCATCCCCCCTACTGACAGCCCAGCAACGGCCCCAAAACTCTGTCCAGAACCGGGCAGTGATGCTAAGGGGAATGCCCCCATAGACATTTGATGCGGCAGAACCACCCTCTGTGGTATACCACTCCGAACGGTTGTGTGACCTGATGGGGTCTGAGGGGGTCCGATGGACGAAGAAGAGACTCGTGTAGACTGTGGTGGACTGGGGGCAGCTGGTTGCACCCCGTCATGAGGCAGTGAGGGCTGAGAGGCAGACAGGGCCCTGGCGTCTTGGCTCAAACTGCCCATTTGCAAGGAATGGGTGCTCTTGAATGTGCTGGGCCGGTGTGCAGGGCTGTATAAGTGCTGCTGGACTAGAGAAAGCTGGGAGCCTGAGGTGGGACCTGCCATGGAACTGGACCCATACTGGAACGATCGTCCTCCAGCTACAAGTGGGCTCTGGACTGGAGGGCTGGACAGGACTGGAGCAAAGGCACCAGAAGCAAGGAGCTGAGACTGCATGGGAGAGGCTGCCACAGGACTGGATACGCTTTGCACCACCGGGAATCTCCTCACCATCCTTGGAGACTGCATATTCCCCGCTCCCAATGAGTTCCCTTGCATCGGGGGACAAAAGTTCATGGCTAAGGCCTGCTGCAAAGTGCCAACCGCTGAATTTTGAGGCTGGGTGGAGGAACCCATAGTAGTGAAGATCCCACCATGAAGAGAAGGTGTCAGGGACATGGCTCGTGGTCGTGGTACATCCACCTGTTGAACCATCTCTCTATCGTACTTCACTATCTCCTGGATCATCTCATTCTCACGGTTGTTGAAAACACCCGAGTTTAGGTCATGTTGAACTTTGTGCAACAGGGTTGAATTCTTCTTGCCTGCAATGACACAGAGACACAGTTGGTTGAAACAAAGGTAGAGATAATTACTTCATCATATATAATTGTTAGCCTCATGAAGAAAGTTATGTTTTGGCTTTGTTTGTCTTTATGTTTGAGAGCAGCATAACGTAACGCGGGTTTGGTCTCTCTGAATTCTCTCTCTAGCCATCTGTCAAGTCTCATTATTGCTTAAACTCAATGGAGTGACTTTTACTTCAGAAGTGTATTAGCAACTTATTA
Source organism: Solea solea (assembly GCF_958295425.1). NCBI lineage: Eukaryota > Metazoa > Chordata > Actinopteri > Pleuronectiformes > Soleidae > Solea > Solea solea. The sequence goes on along the minus strand of NC_081142.1, from coordinate 4,670,663 downwards.
AGTACTGAAGAAGTACTGAGAGGTCATCTGTCTTCAGCTGGTTGCCTATATTTAAACTCCTGAAGACCAGATCATCAGTTGTGTGGGGTCATGGATCAGCTATTTGCCTCTCAGTTTCCTTAACCCTAATGCATTTATAATAAGCAATTATAGAACCACATAGTCCCTCAATATCCAAATAAAAACAAAAATAATAATAATCCTCATTCAATTTGGCACTTCATGGTATACTGCTGTGCCCTCCCAAGCATTTTCACACCAGTTCACACTTGAATTCGTGTGACTTCTCTCTCTCTATCTCATGGCAGCCACATCAGCTTAACAACACAAGTGACCTCAGCAACTCTCATGTGGCACCAAGCTGTGAATGATGGCTGGGAGATGTATGTGACTGTGACTTCTCACCCAGTGAGAAAAACAAGAGGAGGAGATTTGCCCTTGAATGCAGATGACATGTCATTGAATTGCAGCATACCGCTTCACCCTGAGGGAAACAGTCTGCACACCTACAGCCAAGCGGAGATAAGAGCCTGAAACCAGATGCACATTTGAGCAAAAAAAAGTTTCAACTTATCCCCAGTTACACTTTCAGAATCAGAAAACAGCTTTCTTGACGCATAAAAATGGTCACAGGGAGAAACGTAGTGGGAGCTCATGAACCATTATTAACAAAACACATTGCTGCACTGTCTCATCTCCACAGTAAAGCCCACAGAAGTGAGATAAGGGAAGATAAGGTGGGGAAGGAGTCTTCACAGCTGTCCTTACATGGTTTATTACTGACCAAAGTGCTTGTGTGTGTGTGTTGAGTTTCAAACTCACTGCAGAGTCAGTGCTGTCAGGTAAGAACGACAAGATCTCACATCTCTTCAGATACTGTTGTGTCCTAAACCTGCTGAGAGTTGAATTTACGAGATCCTACTCACTGACATCATAAACAAGCAGATGGAGGATGTAAACAGAAACATACGTCTTCTCGATATACACACAGGAAAGGCCTTTTCGGTAGGAGAAATTCTATCAAATTCTATTCTATCTTCTACTATCTTAACAAGTGAATTTCTTGCTTTGACATGTGAAGAAAGTCAACTCATGATTTCTTGAACACCTTCTTATATCGGGTCCTTGCGTGGCCTTCAACAAGATAGATGAAGTGACCACCTTACTTATCTGGAGAGGGTGCACACTGATGAAGATATTGATGCTAAAAGCCAGTCACAGGGTCACTATCTGTTGAACAATTGCTGCTGAGGAAAAAAAATGTAATCCTGGGTTTAAATGGGTTTTTCTCGAGTTAGAAAGTGCGTCATCGACATTCACTGATAGTACAAGCAAGGCCCAAGCGAATACTCTAATTTCTTTTCCCCCTGCTTCATTTTTGGCAGTGATCGATTTCCTCAATCGCATCAACTGCGAGATTGATTGAAAGAGAGACCGAAGTTTATGACAAAAAAAATATGGTCACTGAGCTACATGATGGTTTTTGGGTCTGATACATCACAAATTCACACTGGGCAAAGGAGTAGATTAAATGTTAACCCCCTTTTTTTAATGCAGCTTCATCCAGGTTCAAAATTCTGGGTAGACCTGCTCATTTTTTAATGTGGGAGAGGCTTTAGAGACAAACTGGGACACATGAGAGATGGAAACGTACAGAAGACTGTGAGGGCAGCTGAAGTAGTTCGATGTATGTCTCCTGCACAAACTCTGGCAGTAAACTTGATTCACTGAAGCAGCAGGTGGGCTACAGAGCTGGCAACAAAAGCAAGGCTATTATTCAGCTGGAGTGATACCTACATAACAAAGAGGTAAGGAAAAACTGGTCATCACTTTGTCCGATAAGCATATTCAATTATTTGGTATGGAAGAAAATGGAGGCTGTTGACCATGAAGAAAAGAAAATTAGTGAGGCGGTAAAAGGAAAATGTCACACAGTTTTGTTTTTTTCTTTTAGGTTGCTTTACAGCAGTGGTCTCAAACTCATGGCCCGTGGGCTGCACGTGGTCTCCCAATTGATTTCATGTGGCCCTCCAAACGATGATATAACATAATAAGTCATGTCTGTTTTCTTTTAAATTAATAGATTAATTTTGCAGCATAAATGCATGTTTTAGTGTGAACTAAATATTGTTACATATTAAAACAGAGACTTTTATTTTAAAATTCTCCAATCCAGGCTCACTTTATTTGTGAAGCACTTTGGACAGAAGTGTACAGAATAATATATAAAAGCCGCAGAAGCTCATACGAGGCAATAGAATACATGTAAAAAAAGGAATAAAATAAATATAAAACATAAATATAACAATAAAACAATGAACATGTCTATGAAACAGTCACAAATATTGTTATTTTAATATCAGAATGGCATATTGTTATATTATTCAAGCTCATATCGTCCACGCCTAATGAACAGTTGCTTTCTCTCCAATGTCCAAAGCTGCAAATTTTAGATTTTAGAATAGACAAACATTAATAATCCAAGCTCCAGTGGTTCAAAGGATGTGAAACTATTTTGACATTGCATGCTCAGGGACTCTTGGAGAAACATTGAACATAACTGGATGTATTAAGGTTATGAAAATGTGTAGGGAATGCAGCAAGCTTTGTTCAATTAAGGTCTGATGGTCTGTCAGCACCAGGTTTTGTCAGGGAAGATGGTTGTAGAGGAATCCATCAAGTTCATTCCAACCACTACTCTTTACACTGAACATGAACGCAGTGACTGTTGATGAAGCCAAACAAAAGAAGCCATTATTACTGATTAATATGCATTGAGTAAACATGGAGTCCAGTGAGAATATCTAGATGGTGCTTAGGTCTTGAAGCAGACAGGTCAGCTTCCCTCCAAATATGTGAGCCGACAGACAGATTCATGTGAGGAATGTGGCTGCTATGGCAACCACTGTAAGATGCAGGGCTTTAAAAAAACATGTGAAGTGTAGTCATGTGACAGCGGGATGTGACATCAGCCGCACTGCTGACCTTGGGGGGCATGACAGCAGCGAACATGTTTTGTTTACTCCCTAACAATGAGCTCCCAAGGCTTGGCTCAGAAGAAGCAGCAGCAGTGTCTGAGTGTGTATGTGATGCTCAGACGCTCATGTTCAGACAGAGTCACTGCTGAGTAATCGCTTTGAAAAATCACTACATTAATCTAGTGAGAGAGATTATAGAAATACAAAAGTAAGGTGAGCTTGCTCAGCAGGTCTGTCATATTTTTCAGGTGTCACATTCAGTTAAATTTGTATTTATTCTTTATTTTAAGTGTGATGCAGGAAAGTGATTAACCCTCATAGGTGAATAAGACACCAAAAAAATTACATTTGCAGTTAGGGATGCACGTTATTGGATTGTTTGCCGATAAACAATATAGCGGCAGTTTTGGCTGCTGGCAAATACAGTCTTTCTGTCCTGAATCCAACTTTATTTATAAAGCACTTTTTATACAAAAAATGTAGTATACAATGTGCTGTACGTAATAAAAACAGGATCGCCACCCCTCAGATGCATGGACCACGCCATGCAGCCACCATTTTAGATTTTTAGAGAATCTAAAATAGAAAATTTAAAACAAGATAAAAAAGGAACATTAGTTAAAAGCCAAATTAAAAAGCTGGGTCTTGAGCTGTTCCATAAACGTGGGGCGTAATGCTGGAAGGCTGCCTCACCGTGGGTTATAGGCAATAGGAATGGTTAAATGGCCTTTTTTTTTTTCGTTTTATGTTTTTTATTATAATCTAACCAAAAATAAATGAGCACACAAAAAGGTAATTTCACTAAAAAGCACATCCCTTGTGTCGTTCTCAATTTCTCACAGTCTATGTTGCTCTGGAGTAACATTACACCTGCCAGTCTCCAGGGACGATGTACAGTTCCTGAACAGAGAGATCTTTGTCTCTTATTGAAATTATATGAGACAAAATGATATCACTATTCTTCGTAGTATAGTAGTAGTAGTACACTATATGTGACTAAACTCCTGATCATCACAAAATAACTTGTTCTGAAAAGCAAAAGATAAATTGTTCAAGGACTGTATCTCATTAGCCCTGGGATGACCATGTGAAACATGAAATAATAATTTCCTACAGTGGCACCTACCCTCAGGAAAGGAAATGTTTGATTTCAGTTACACAAACCTTTTGCGACTGAACATAATCTGTGATTCACAGCCCTGAGTACATTTTCACCCTCAGTTAATTTTCTCCACCCCTGCACATCCTCCCTGTCAGCATTGTCTATGCGCTCTGTCACAGCTGTCAGATATCGCACAGTGTTTTGACAAAGACGTGGTGTAAAGGAATGAATATATGCTTCATTTTCTTCCTATGAATGACACCAAACTTCATTTTCCAAGACCCCAAGGTGTGGAGAGAGAGACTCATTCATTTTAATTTCATATTTTGTTCTTAAAAACTGCAGTGCATGAGAAGGAATGTAACATTATTTGTACACGCTTCCTGTCAAGCAATACTATCAGACCTGAGTATAAACACACAATTTTAAGATACGATAAAGACTTTCAAAATAAAAGCCTTGTAGACACATGTACAAATGTTTACTGGACAATGATATGATGACTCGTCATTCTGTGTAAATTAAATTTAACCCATCCGTTTAAATTATATCTGACATTATGCTTGATGGGCAAAACATATTTAAAGTAATGACATAATTGCCTGAAAATGACATCAATTATATTATAATTCTGCACCCTTGTTTGAAAGATGCTGCTCGCTTCAGCTTAAAAAACACACAACAAAAAGCTCATTAAACCAAAGTTATCATGATCAGTTTTCTGTGGATCCATACCTATTCTGTCCAATCTGTCAATGGCGACCGTCTCAAAGGCCCTCCTCATCATGGGATACTCCTCCAGCACCTCGTTGAAATTGTCCACAGAAAGAGAGTAGAGGCGACAGTAGGTGTCCGCTCGCACGCTGGCCGTCCGTCTACCTCGGGTCAGTAGACAGATCTCTGGTGTGTGAGAAAGAACCCACAAGAGAGACGGTCACATCAACAAACCACAAACTCATTGACTTCATGTTGTAAAACAGTGACAGCGTTTCTGTAAGGGAGATTTGTTCTCCAACAAAATAAAATCCGATCAGAGTGGAGATGTTTCATGCAACATTTGCTGTGAGAAGTCAGTAACAATGAGAATATCCTCCACAAGTGGCACAGCACTGACAGCTGTGAGAAGGAAACACACTATATTTGGAGATGTGCAAGTAAGCTTCATTTCATTCAGACATTACTTGTCTTTGCCTGCACCTTCTCTCTGACTTCATTTTTCAATAGGTTGGGGCTGTGCTGTTGTCTTGGCAACCATATGCCCTGCTTTCCCCTCACCTGAAAGGTTGACCTCTCAGGCGATGCTGCAGTGTGCACGGCCACCGGGCTGATGGAAATTTCAAGGATGGGTGGATGGCACCCTGGGCAACAGCCGATATGGCCTTGGCCATGATGAAGGTTTTTGGTAAATAATTACCTAGGTTTTTTCTAGTTTGTATGCAAAGATTAGTTAACTTCATACAAGATACAAGAGTGTGTTTATAATTGATTTACAAATAAAGGAACTAGGCATCTCATAAACAATTGCAAATGATCCCTTCCAACAACATATGTTTGTACATAGCCTTTACAGCAGGTTGCTCCACAGTAACCATGGAGTGTAAAATTGAACAACCCCGTCTTGCACTTGAGGATTGTGGGTAGTCTAGTATTTCTCCTTGACCACACAGTTAGGCTTGTACATAATTGGTTGTGGAGAGTCTACCTTGTATTTATACAGTATAATGGCTGATCATTACATGTTCTATTCAGAAAATTAACTGGATTATTAACTTGAGTTTGAAGTATTATGAATAAAATGTCAAATTGCTTAGTATTCTCAAATAGCCTGGGTGAACCCAGTCGAGAACCCAGGGAGATTTGTTCTTGTTGGCTGTTGGCTACGGAGATCTCCCAAAAGTCACTCCAGATAGTAATCGTTCCTGGAAAACTACAACAAGCACGTTTGTTGACACATTTTTCGTCACTGAATACATCATACGGATCCTTGGTTTGATTGGTTGTAGGTCGATTCATTTCGCAAACAAAGACATTTTGATCTATGTCCGTTGGTCACGCCTCTTGGAAGTGGGAGGTCACTCCACCCTTTTCCAGTCTCAAAGTCAATCTCAGTCTGACCTTGCTATTAACACATGTATAGTCACTTCACTATCGATGCATATTGGATGAACAGCACGTTCAGTTAAACCGTGACCACGTTTTCCGTCCATCTGACAGCAGACTTGCATTTGCTCGGTATATTAATGATTAATAGGTCACACAGATAGACGTCTCTCTGTTTGTTGTACATGTGAATTGGCTGCTCATGGTCAACTGTTGTAATGGAAGTCAAAGCGGTAGTGCAAACAGTACAATCTGTCTATTGATGAACACATTCATTACAATTCATTTCATATACTCTGGTGAAAACATCTAAAATGTGAGCGGGTGGAAAGACAGCTTCACAGCTCTTACCAGTTTTGTGGTAAAACTCTCCACAAAACGCTAAAGATGTCCTCTCATAAAGTGTCTCTTGGGTTTTCCTGGTTATACATAACACAAGCATTTGCATATTTCTAGCATCATTACTGTGGAATGTGTAAGTGCTGGGAATTGATAATAATCTGAAGGAAACAACTGCGGCTACATTAAAAAGCTGATCAGCTTGGAATAGGGAAACTGTCACTCTCACATATCATGAAAAATACATAGAAAAGCTCAATGGGATTAATGAAATTTCAGCATCTATTTGAATATTCTGAGCACTGCTCGGGGAAACATGACTGTGTTAACCTTTTGCTTTATCCTGGGATGGCACTGTTTAATATATAATATCCAAAATCTTTAGAGGTTTATTGCATGACCTGTTCACAGGGGTTTTCTCATGATGAGAAAAAAGCAACTCCATCAGTCAAAACAGCTGCGGTGCATCCTCTGTGGCTTCAAACAAGTCCGAAAAAACAAACCCTGATGACGTCATCAGGGTCACCACATCATGTGGGTAATAGCTGAGCATCTGCTACCCACAGGGGTCTAATAACTAGACATTTACTTTTATGAAAATCAATGGCATCTTTAGTTAGACTCTACTCAAAGATGCCATTGAGATTCATAATTGGAACGAGCGTTCTTTTAGGTTAAATTACAGTTCAACCAAAATCTCTGTATATTACATCCTGTGCTGCTTTAAATTGGATGATTATTTTCTTGTGGAGGATCAACGTGTATTTTCACATCACATTACTCATGACTTGGGCCACAGGATCAACTTATGACAACCATATTAGTGACAACATGAAATATATGTGGAATATGTGTCTTTTCTGTTGTGGAAAAGAGAGCAGAAATGTCTTTTCACCATTTCTGTTGATTTTGCAGCACTGTCTCAAGTGAATCTTTGCTCAAGGTCAAGTATTTCAGTTTGACAATGAAATGGTGCTGGGTCATACAGTCATACGGCGAAGTCAAACGCACTAGATAGAGATGACAATGTGATGTATGCTGTAAAGTAGAATGTTGTTCTTGTTCTTTTTGTGGCAAAACCAGAAACTACATAGTGCCAATGCAGGCAATGCAGAGTCGACATTCACCCTGTTGTAAGTTTATCCATCCATCCATTTTCTACCACTTTATCCTCCACAGGAGGGTCGACAGGCGGAGCACACCCAGGGACACGTACGGTCATTTTAGAGTGTCCAATTTTACCTAATCCCCATACTGCATGTTTTTGGACTGTGGGAGGAAACTGGAGAAAAAACATGCAGATTTGGGGTTTAGGAAAATTGGACACTCTAAATTGACCTTGAGTGTAAGAGTGGATGGTTGTTTGTCTCTGTGTGGGTGTGCCCTGCCATTTGCCCTATGTCAGCTGGGATTGGCACCAGCACCCCCCGCGACCCTCAAGTGGTAGAAGATGGATAAATGAATGGAACCTCAACTGATTGCAAAAGCTTTCGCAGTTTGGGGAAAATTACAAGAGGCTTCACCACAAACCTAAGCAGACTACAAAGTATTGTGATGGCTGTCGCAGGAGAAAAGGGTGCATTGTTCTGCCAGACAGTGATTTTGAATGGTCAAAAGGCTAAATTGCAGACACTGCTGCATTCACTGTCCTGAAAATAGACAGAGAAGACTCTGTCATTTTCTAAATGTAGTAATACAATAACAAAGTCAGTCCAGGCAACTTTTGAGAAATGTGTGCAGAGATGTGGAATGACGTGACCATAACATTGACCGAGAAATAAAAGGATTTAAGGAGTTAATGCTTGTTGAAGAACTTGAGGTAAGTCCAAGTCTAAAACCACTCATGTAAAAACTGTTAAGTCAGATAAAAACTAATCATGTCTGGCTCGACATCACTATTTCCTGCTATTTACTAATTTAGAGATTTAACCACAAATACACAGTTGTGCAGAGGGTAAAACCCACCAGTTTCCCTCCAGTCCAAGTGCACTGCAGTGCTTGGTTTGTGTATAGACGGAGAGAGAGACCTATAATTCGCTCCCGGGTGGCAGGGACAGCTTCCAACAATCTGCACTTGACATTAGCAGTGGCCCTGGCCTCACTGTTCTGCTGTGCTAATTAGCTGTTATTAATTGGATGTGTGTATGTGTGATGTGTGTGTCGTGCACCACTCCGACAGCTCCCTGGGCTGCTGGCACATCAGCATTGCTGCCAGTGAACGATGGTCAGCTGCAGGGTATCGGAAATGCACAAGACTTTAGTGTGGGTGTGTGTGTGTGTGTGTGTGTGAACCGTGTTTCTGAACAACCACAGAAGAACAGCAGCCTGGGAAAGTGGGACATAAGTGGCTGTAAGGCAAAACCTGTATGACAAGTAAAAGTAACGTGTCAGGTGCTGTTAGTTTTTTCTTTATACCTTTCTTATTATAATTGCTTAGTTTGAAATAAAATAAATTGGTTTTCATTACCTTAAGGTCATAAAAAGCATACATCAGATGTTTTTTTTCATGCAATTTATGCACACCTGCAGTTATTAGAATTTGCAGTCTCACCATAAGATGCCACAAAGTCTTTCACACTGGACCTTTAAGGGAAATCTTAGATAAAATTAAAGTTTATTGTAGAGTGACAGTGACAAACCTCCAAAATAGGAGCCGTCCAACAGCTTCATGCCCATGTTTCCTTTGGTCAGGACGCTGACCACCCCATGCTGGATGAAGTACATCTTCTTGCCGATGGTGCCCTCTCTGATGATGTAGTCTCTGGGCTGAAAGACTTCGAATCTCAATTTGGTGAGCATAGCCGTCACAAAGTTGGGATCAGCGTTGGCGAACAGCGGCATGGATGCGACCAGCTTACGGCAGTTGAAGTTGACGATTTCCTGAAAGTGTCAACAGGCAGCAGGGTTTGGTCAGGATGATTTTGCATATGAGGCAGCTACAATTTGCACGTTTATTTTTTAATGTTTTTAAAAAAAGAAGAATGCACTTATTCAACAGAAGAAAGATTTTCAGAAAAAAAAGTGCAGTTTTATCGTTTTACCTTGTAGCTTGTGGATTCAGTTTTTTTTTTTGTTCCAAGTTTCTGTTACATTAAGTGCACTCTGAGCTGCACTTAAGGAAAAGACTGTCTCATGCAGACAATTACTTTAAAACAAATGCAAACTCAGGACACATGGGACTCTGAAGTCCACTCCATGAGACAATTCCTTTAAAACAATCTCATACTTTTATGAGATTAACTGAATGATAAAACTGAATTATTTTTCAAGCAATGGAAAAAGCTTGGTTGAAAATGTTGTGGAGTTGGAATTTATTCCACTCCACTTACTCTGAACGAAAGTTATGCAAGAGTAAGTGACTGAACACATCAAAGTAGTCGTCGTACCTCGCGCAGAGGCTCATTAAGCTCCTCCAGGATGCTCTCTTCATCAAACATCTTGCCCTGGTATCTGTGCTCGTAGTAGTCATGGATTTTCTGTCGGAAGTCAGCTGGTAGTTTGTGGAAAGACATGTACTGCTCCACTTGTTTGTACTAAAAGATGGAGAAAAGCAAAAAAAAAGAAAAGAGAGGCATAGTTAGTGTAGAAGAGGAAAAAAGCACACAGTAGGATTTAGCAACTCCTTTGTTGCAACAAGAAATAAATCTCCATCATAGACCCCTTTTACTCAATCTCATTCTAAATGTGTCACAGGAATGACATTCTGAGGTGGTTTGTGGATGCATGTGGCCATTCACACCTGAGCAAATCCAAATGCAATCTGTCCTAAGGATGAATAATAAACTGCCATTAACTTACGCCCTCTGATCCACATCACTGCCCAAATATCACCACCACAATATCAACACTGATCACCACAAGATTTCTATTTTTAGTTTTAATAGTTAAAACTGATTTCATGTCACAGCAGAATAAAACTTTGTTCTTACAAACAGTCCTGACTTCAAGTGTAGTTGACTAAAATGTATGGGACGCCATATCTGATCAAATGTGGTCACAGGAGACACAGCCAGGATACATTTTACTGCCAAAAGTCAATCAAAATATCTAGTGAGCTGGCTTCCCTGATATCTAAGGGTTCCAAAGTTTAGGGGCGTAAGTAACAAAGGAGGCATCCCCAATTTTCTTTCGACTGTTACGTCCAATAAACCAGCAGCAGACAATCGCAGTGTTCTTTGCAGTCCATACCTAACAAGGGAGTTGGCAATGTAGCTTGGTCCTAGCCCGTGAAGTGCTTTGTATACAAGGAGGAGGAGGAGCTTAAAGTCAACTCTAAATGCTTTTATATACACAATATAGCTTGGTTATTCCTGCAGCATCATGGTTGCACAGTTCTCTCAGCAAACGGGAAAGAACCTCTGACCCCTTTAAGTCTAGTGAAGCTGTTAAGGAAACATGAGAGCGTTGCAAATCTCCTGAGGATTCATCATGTTCTGCTGTGTTTACAAAGGAAAATGCTTCTGTTGTATTTTAAACCACAACAAGTCTCTCTCTCTCTCTCTCTCTCTCTCTCTCTCTCTCTCTCTCTCTCGCTGTCAGGCTTTACGCGTGGAAGAGATATGATCTCTAAAATCACATGAAGAAAAAAGGGGATGGGTAAATAATTAAATAAAGCCAGTCATGGGCATTCACGTACTCCAGTTGCTATTCTGAGAAAGGGAGATGTTTGCTATTTATGTTGGAATTGATGAATAAGTAACTATGAAGTTACAAGTAAGAGCTGAGAGTCGATGTCGGCTGCAGCTCGAGAGATTCACACCATCGCGTACTGTATATTCATCACGGATCAACATATATCTGCATCGAGTGCAGCCTGAAGGTTCTGCTTTCCCACCTCGTTTCTCACCACCTAGGATGCTCATAACACATCTCATGCCTGGTTTCCCCGTGAAAATAGTGGATCTAACCACGACAAGTGGCAACAGCACGCCAACGAAACGTCTCCTATTCACTGGACACAAATGGCTTTTGGGTTTGCTTTGTTTACTCTGGGATGTGGTTTCACACATCATCATCTTTCTGTAAACAAACAAATAAAAGAAAAGAAAAAAAAGAAGGGTGCGATCGCAGCCACATGACAAGATAGCCTCTGAACTAGGTTAGCTCTTCACCTCCTTCACATAGTATCAAAAAACTATGTTTGTGTTTGCATGTTAAGCAATTCAATTCACAGTCAAGGCAGAAGGCAAGGCCTTCCCTTGTCCTTACTTGGGGATTTGAAGATCCGTCTCAAATCTTACACAGAGACTTCAAATATGTTTGGGTGGCAGGTATACATTATGCATTTCTAAACAGACATAAATAATAAATACTTTAAATCTGCACCGTGTCAGTGACAGACAGTGAAAAATAAATTGCACCATGTCAAGGACATTTATCATCGCTTAGGTACAGCTGTTTACGGCTTTCATTGTTTCATGAGACTTCAACTAAGATTATTGATTTGATAATTTAGTTTACCTAAGTGAGTCTAAATTAGTCTCTTAAATACAAAGGGTTTAATGAGATTAGATAATATAGGGTCAAGACATGATTACATTTCAATTTGCAGTTCGATTTTCTTGAAAACCTATTGAGAGAATAATAATGTTTTTGTTTCGCTCGCTGTCCATGGTCCTGAATCGGTCAAGGCTCTGCCTTCCACTATCACTTAAATAGAACATTAAGCATTTTTTATACCTTAATTTTCTCAAATAACGACAGATTTTAAAGAGTATTTCATGTTCATCCGTCCTGCTTATCCTTTCAGGTTCAGACTGGAAGCTGAAACCCACCGATCCTTGTCACGAGACTGGATGACTGACACAAATGCTGGAAATATAAAAACGTCTTCTGACTTTTGGACCTCACTCAACATTCAAGGAAACCTGATGCTTTAATCATCTAAAGTGCTGATGGGAGTTCATCTTTTGACCAGAAAGATCACAATTTATGATCCGATGTGCCGCGTACACGCAGGAACAGCAGAGGAGTTTGACAACGACCTTGCTTGAAACAATTGAAAGCAGGCGTGGTGTAGAGAAATTACATTTTGTCACACAGTAAGGTGACATATGGGTGAGAGAGGAAAATGGAGGCTTGACCCTAATGGCTTGACTCACACAGCAAATCACAATAACCTTAATACAGCACATGCTGGCTGTCATAGTAGGATTATTCATTTTGATTCTATACAGGGGGATTTCCTCTCTGTGTATAAGGTGCTGAGTGGTTCTTAGGAGAGAGAAAAGCATGGGTTTATGTAAAACTTGTAACAATGAACCAAAAAGGTGACATTTGTATCTACATTTTAGGGACAAGACATAAAGGTATTTCTTTTGATTTTAATTTCTATTTACATTAATCAATATATTTCCTGGGTGTGCATACATATGCACCACAGCTATCCTGTGGTTGAAGACATGGGCTGGGTTGATATGAAAGGCAATAAAAAAGATATTTACGTGGGATAAAGAAGTAAATGGCTCATGGCCCACGGATGTGTGCACATTATTCAAGTATAGGTTTAATAATTAATATTTGTAAGTTCAGATAACTGGTGTTTACTCTATATGGTGCAGTCTGGACTAAACCAAAACTGTGTGTGGATTATAAATAAATAAATAAACAAATAAATACATAAATAAAATATACTGTATGGTGTTGAAATGTTGTGTGCTGTTTAAGGTGATGTGTCACTGACAACTTTATCTTATCACATTAGAGCAGAATTACATTTTTGTAAATATGGACCAAGAACAAAAACTGAGTCGTTATTTACAAAAATAATCTGTAAAAAAAATACTGTAAACATGTTGCAGTTATGTTTTACTTTAGTCAAATTCACTTTAGTAAAAGAGTGTATGTTGTAATCACATGTATGATGAGCTAGAAAACTAAAAATGATCATAAGTCTACATCTTTTAATTGTCTACTCTTCCTGTTTTTATTTCAAAATGACCTCACACTTATGCACACTGTTCTCCAGCCCGACGTACAGTCCAGCATGACCTTATACGTGACGCAACATGATAATCAGACTCGATCACTTACTTCAATTGACCACATAATGAAATTACATCAGCAAAAACAATTGACTGCATCATTTTCTTTCTTGCATAAACCAAATTTAATCTCAGTCTCTTTCACGCTTAATGAATTCCCTCAGGTCATGGTTCATTTAGCATGAACAGCCATGGCAGCACTGAATGATAACCATCGTTTCAGATTTCTATCACATCTTTAAAGTAAATACATATAACTCATACACCAATGTGTATGTCCCTTGTACATTATAGAGACATAGTTATTGAGGATATTTAAATGGTGTCCCACAAATGCTGTGTCAAAAAACACAAAACAAAAAACTTTAAAGAACTCTCACTTATGTAAGAAAACAACCCCCCCACCACCACCACCACCACTCGCTGTGTGTGAGTAACAATGAAGATGCAGCTGACTTCCACAGTATCCTGCTCATTCAATCAGGGATAAACTGGGAGGATCCTATTAAGTGTTTCCTGCCTCAGGGTACAGCGTGTGACAGTCTCAATTAAACTTGAATGACATCTCGCTTACACTCTTTCTCCCCCCCCACCCCATTCTCTGTTAAAGGAGTTTTTGACTCCCTTATTTTTTACGGCAGTAGACTTAGATTAGTGGCCATGTCACTCAAGGTTAGTGGAGTGGGAAGTGAGTCAGAAAATTGTCTCTTGCTCAAAATGTAAATTACAATAAGACGATAATCCGCAGACTGTGAGACAGAGTTGTCGTACGTAAAAGTTGGTTTGGGCATAAATAATAACACACAAACGCACCTAAAAAGCATTTATTGTTTGAGAATCAAAAAGAGCGATGTTGAAATTCATTCCCATTATGTCCCAAAATTTATTTTCTACTATTATGAATGGATTTTGCTCAGCGATTATTATTATTCTCAATGTCAAAGTTAATATCATATTGTTACTGGACTGTAATGTAAAGTGAAACCCAGTTAAATTGCAGCATTTGTGATTTGCAAATTGCATTTCTCCAAAGTGCAATTTCCATTTGGATACAACACGTTTTCTCAGCCCTACATTGAAAACTCAAAAACCACATCAGCACCTTGAACTAATTCCATTTATTTTAGTTTTTAAAAATAAGCAAATCCATTGGCATCTGTTATGTGGATGAATAACGCAAGGTCCGTCTTGAATTTGTATGAAACTAACAAATTTACTAAACTTGCAAAATCTATTCCCTTTTAGCCAGTGGATTTAGTCAACAGAGAGGTTTTTTTATAGGACATAAAGCCCGGAGTTTGTGGCTCGTGCACACGACGCATCGCTGTCAGTGTAAGCTGCTACAGAGGGAAGAGCGAGATTGAATTGGCCCTCCTATTAATGGGCTGTGTCAGGATGTGACAAGTCACAAGTTACAGTATCTCTGTGTGTGTGTGTGTGTGTGTGTGTGTGTGTGTGTGTGTGTGTGTGTCCTTTTCAGTGAATAAGTTGACATCGACAGCAGCGGAAGCTTTGGTTCTCCGACTGAAGAGCGGAGGCAGGGACGTAAACACGTGCAAACAAAGATGCACTCACACATTTATGTCCCACATTTAATAATGCATGACTCCTACAGCAGAGACGAGAAAAGTTCACGTCATCTGTACGTTATGAAACGCGGGACGTAGATCAGCTTTACCTTGGATCGTGTTGTCAGTATCTGTGTCTTACATGTTATCACCTCCTTATTTGCATCAAGCACTAATGACATAAATCCAGTCAAATAAAAAGTCATCATCACATATTTTGTTTAACCATTACAAACACATCCTAGCAGGGATATACAGTAGCATGGTTAGAGAAAGAGAAGTGTTCATATAGTGGTGCTCAACTTTGTAATTCAAGGTCGGTTTACTCATGGGAAAACAACACACACACACACACACACACACACACACACGCACACACACGTCATACACATTCTTGACCTTGGAGAATTTTTAACAGAGCCAAAATTATAAACTCAGGGCATGGAAGAATAAAATATGTGCGCATCTGGCAGCAGAGACAGTCGATTATAATACGGCATCAAATAATAAAAATTGGTATTAGTAGAACTGTATGATTTCTAAATGTCTTGGCCTCGGCTTCATCACTTTTAACAATTCATAAGTGATTTTCTAGATCTCTGAATGACATGGATAGATAGAAAATGTATGTATTTAAAATGATAATAATATATAGACTTGATATATCCTACATGAATGAATGAATGAATGAATGATTCCATAAAATATCAGAAAACTTAAAAAAATGTTGATCGGTGTTTGTCAAACCTGGAAATGATTTCTTTGTTATCCAGAGCAAAGAAATGATGAAAATACTCACATTTAAGAAGCTTAAACCATCGTAATTTTGTTTTAATCATGAAAAAAGCTTTGAATCAATTATCAAAATAGTTGACGATTAATTTAACAATCGATTAATAATCAATTAATCGATTCATTGTTTCAGCTCTAAAACACATGCGGTCACTTTGAATCTGTCTTTAATCATCTGACATTTATTGTGATAATTATGAATTTAGACTAATTTGAAAATGTCCATATCATGATAACCTCTTTTAGCCGTGTCGTCCGACACTAATTCAAATTAATTTCAGCTGAAATAGCTTTTTTATACCCTGGAATGAGCAGTCCCTCCAGTTGCTGTTTGATGTGTCAAGGCTCAGTAAATCCGCGCTCATCAGTGAAGGCTCCGGGTCACGTCTCGCTTTTCTAACGTCCATCTAACACACACACGATTACCCGATTGCTCTTGAGGGGACAAGACATGGCAGTTACATAATGGCTAATGTGTGGTGTATATGTATATATATATATATATATATATATATATATATATATATATATATATATATATGTATGTGTATATATATATATATATATATATATATATATATATATATATATATATATATACACATTTATATGTGTGTGTGTATATAGTACATACAGTTTAATCCCAGACATATCAAATAATGTTGAGCTCAGGGATCTGTGTGGGCCATACCATCACTCCCAGAACTCCTTGTTTTTCTTTAAAATTGAAGATAGTTCTTAATGACTTTGGCTGTATGTTTTGGGTCATTGTCCTGCTGCAGAATAAATTTGGGGCCAATCAGACGCCTCCCTGATGGTACTGCATGATGAATAAGTACCAGCTTGTATTTCTCAGCGTTATGGACAACATTAATCTGGACCAAATCCCCAACGCCATTTGCAGAAATGCAGCTCCAAACTTACAAGGCAGCTCCACTATGCGTCACTGACGGTATTGTACTCCAGCGCAGCGGACGCCCTTCGATGAACAGCCACATACCGCATATTTTCAAATTTTGACTCATCAGTCCTGTGAATAGTTGAAGAGTCACTTGGCCTTGTTTCCATGTCAGAGGTATGACTATGTTAGAGGAAGAAGCTTTTTGGCCGCATTTCTTCCTTGAAGACAACCGCGAGTCAGATTTCTCCAGACAGTAGATGGGTGAATCTGACGTGATGTGTCTTTCATCTGCTGTCTACGGTCCTCAACATTGCCCATTGTGTTTCTTTGTGCTTCTTCAAAGGAGCGTGGACAGCACATCTTAAAAACCCCTGTCTCTTAGTCTTGCCTGGGGAGATCTTGCTGATGTAGTTTAACTACCCTGTGCCTTGTTTCTGCACATGCTGTGCATGTGACCTGTGAAACGAAACTCACCTCGGTAGCAGAGTCTCACTCAGTTTTCAGCCTCATACACAGCTTTTTCTGTTTCAGTTAATGACTGTGTTTCAACCTACATGCAAATGATGATCATTAGCGCCTGTTTGGTATAAGTGGTTAATCATATACTTGACTAAAGGCCTACATAATTCCTGACTGTGTGCAAGTGTACCTATTAGAATTGATGCTGGTTTGACAGCAAAAAAATCTTGATTTGATTTAAGTTTTTCTTCTCTTAGCTGACTTTGTAAATAGATAGAATTAAACATTTGTGAAAGCATTCTTACTTTATTTCACACATGCCTAACACAGTAGATTGGAGCACCTTTCTTCTTTGTGAGGAGAGAGGACATTTTGGCTGGTCCTCACGTTCTGTAACCCATGGAAAGCACTTTTTGAGGTTTAAGATCTGGTTTTAGCGAATTGAGTTTAGGTTAAGGTTAGGGTAAGTGGTCAGGGAATGCATTATATCTGTGAGTGTCCTCGCTATGAATGCTGTGCAAACGTGTGTGTGTGTGTGTGTGTGCTGTGTGCTGTGTGTGTGTTCCTAACCTTGCTAAACACACAGCTAACCAAACAACATGAATCAATTCTGATAAGGCAGAAAAACCACAGCGTGCTCAACCTAACTCTTAAACCAGCAGTAAACAGTTTGATTCCACATCTCTCTTTGGTCAGCCGGGTCTCTGCAATCCTTCCCTGGAGACGATGCTGAGCCGCAGAGCTATTATGACATTTCTGTCTCAACACTGAGCACAATGCTGACTGTTTACTCTGTGTTATGTCAATAAAGGTTCATGCTGTCGCGAGCATTTATACAATGAATCTGTTTTGTCAGTGAGGCAAGTTCCAACCCATGTCTCTGTCTCCAGCCTCTTATCTGATGGTCCTGCTGCAGACTGCAGTGCAGCACGGTTCAGTTCATTGTTAATGATGAACAAATGCTCATGGGTACTGAACGGGGATGGGACGTTGGATCTGTTGTCTTATTCAGGCCTATAGTGATCATTATTTCACTGATGTGCGTTGTGGAAGGAAAACAGAGTGAGAGCAAGAGCAGGAAGTGCTGGCTCCAGACGTCACATCACTGGCAAAGTACAGCAACATGGTAACTGACACAAAACAGAGACTCCAGCATGAAGTCAGCAGATCATTTGTCCAAGACAACGCCCTTTAGGCTTATGGTTTTAATGCTATGTACCAACTTTGGAAGGGCCTATTAATATCTGTGGGAGGAGCTTCAAGAAACAGATCTTGTGACTTGATGATTCAATATTGGACCAAATAAAAATGAATTTTGATTGTAAAAACAATATCCTAATCCAATGTTGATGTGACATTTATAGGTTTGCTCAATGATTACGCATGGTTTACCAGAGATCCTTTGATATTGTATCCACTCTCTTATGTGTTTACCATGCTCATTAATCTGACACACACGGCTATAAACTCAACATTATCATGTCAGCTGATATTATGATTCAGAAAATAAAGCAAGACGATCACTTTATCTCTCCAGTGTGAAGAGTCAGCGGGTTACCGAAATAAAACAATGCCCTGAAGATGAATATCTGTTAATAATCTGTTCACATTTTAGTGCAAAAAACGATCCATGCATGAGCGTGTCTGCATGCATGTGTATGACTGATACAGCAGACAGCACACGACATCTCCACATCAGCCAGGATCTAAGAACGCTAACCAGACACAGAGCAGTAATGACATCATGGCCCTAAAAAGCAGGGGTGTGTTCCCTGGCTGACAGACAGACACCCAAAGCTTTGATGTACTGTTGTACAGAGAAGACCGACTGGCTGAGCCGCGGCGAGCTGCTGCCATGCATGTCGAGCTAATAGAACAGATGCTCTTCTAATCAAAGTGTGTTTGAATCAAATGTGAAAACCCTCTCTGTTCCTATCAGGTGTGATCACCCTATGGAAACTAAACTAGTATCCCATGGTGTCTCCTTTAGTGACATCTTGTCATGCTCTAGTCTAGACAATGGGACCATCTGGGTAACAGTGATGTAGTACTTTATCTAACACCCTGATTTAAGGCTCCAGCCCCAATGAGGAGCACATGGATTGAGCACTCAAAGATACTACACTGTAAAACGCTACAGCCCCTTTTAGTTATGTCAAATTAATACTTCTATTTAACTCAAAGAGCTCTGACAAGTTTTGGATTTTAAACTTAAGTTTGCACGTTTTCTGAATTTAAACTTTAAGTTCTATGTTGTGTTGACAATTGATGATCTTGATGTGTTCACTTAACTAGAATTTCTGAGTTATGATTAAATTGTGCGTGGGTGGTGAAAAGGGCGGGCTTTCATTGAGCAGGGGTGAGGGGGGATGGCAGGTGGCAAGATGGAAAAAAAAAGCAGCTATTACTTTTAATCTTGAAAGAAAATCGTCTTTAAACCATGGCAAAGTTTAAAGGTATATAAAATGACCTGTCTGTACATACAGCTAAGTTTTGTGTTCACAATTATGAATCTATAATCTATAAATATAGAAAAAAGTGGTAAACAAAAGAGGACTACTTTCCATGGCGGATGGATAATATGCAGCGCTACCTGATAACAACCTGTGAATAGTGGCGGACTAATTTTCTCATCGAGTTGGAGCAGCAGGACCCCTAAAGGAGAGGAACTTTCCTACTGATTTACCTTACCGAAGGTGAGTTTTTATATATATCTTTTGATTAAGTATGTGTAAATCAATCTTAATGTTGTTTAAAATGATGTTTGAATGTAGATTTTAGTTTTTAACTGTAGCTGAAAACTTAATTGAAGTCGATAATAAGCTAACTACCGTGACCTTGTTAGACTCATTGTGGGCAAATTTCCTTAACCGCGCCTTTTCTAAAAAAGTACATAATTCAAAAACATTAACCAATTAGGTCCGTTTTTATATATATTTAATATGTCTTGTTTTTAGCTAGACGGAGAGATGAGACCTTCATTTGCGTCAGACCTTCGTTTAATTTTAATTTTTTTTTTCCAATGTAAACCTGTGTTGTCAGTTAAACACGTAATTAGCGGCGTAAAAGCAAACCTCATTTTAACGGCGGCAATTTTTTTTATCGCGAGATCAACGTTCCTTTTGGCCGAGCAAAATTTGTAGTTTTTTCACATACTGTTGCAACAACTAGTAACGTTAAAAAAACTACAACACCACACCGGATATAGCTAGACCGGAAAGAGTAGTAGGTGAACGTTACGTTTTGAGTGGATGACAGCGCTCCTCCGTCTCCAAGCGGGCTCTGCGTATCCAACACAGCCTGGATCATTTCTCGTCGCACTCCCTACATCCAAGTAATGATGTATGCAGTGTTATCAACTAAGCTGGCTGACCCCCCCAAACCGTAGTAAGGATACGTCCAAAGACCGCTAGCTCCTTTAGCTCGGGTTAGCTCGTTACGGCAACAACACACTAAATCACGGGACTTTGTCTGCGTTGAAGAACTGCACTTTATTCACAGCACTGCAGGGTGATACACAGCCTCTCTTATTATTGTGCGGCTCGCACAATAAGAGGAATAACTCAAAAATATGCAGGGTGACAGAGATATTCACCTGCGGCTGGCTAATGTATGTCTGATATCATGTATGTATATATGCTATGTAATGTCTCTTCGTAGAATAAGATGTGTAATAATAATTAATCTAAAATAATATTTTGGCTTGAACAAATATTGCGTCTCCTGCAATTTGAAATTGCAGTAAGCTGTATTGCTATTTCAATAACATTTGTATTAATTGTTCAGCCCTACACTACAGTATATGCCAATATTGTTTAAAATAAAAAAAACATTTGCAGAAAGTAAGCTGATCCACTTTTCTATGTTGATAAGAGCTTTGAAATGAGAAAAATAATGGGACAAAAATAAATCAAGGGACATTTAGAATAGATAAAAAATGTGTGATTAATTGCGAGTTAACGATGACATTAATGTGATTAATCGCAATTAAATATTTTTATTTTGACAACACTAGTAATCACCTGATGTTTCCGTCAGTCACTATTGAATTAAAACGAATGTTGCTGTAGACTAAACTGGTTCCGTCTGTTGACGTGTGTCTTAGCCAGCAGAAAAAGGGTGTATGAGGAGGGTCAGTGATGCTGTGGGACTGGTAGTCACACTCATGATATAGTTAAGGATTTTACATTACATTTTAATTTAAATCAGTCTATTGTCTCCGTCACCAACAGCAACACTGCATAAAACAAAAGTAAATGTGTTGATAATGTTGTGTAATATGCCTACAGATAAACAATTAATATACTGTATGTTTTTCCCAATTTTCAGATATCTGCAAGAATGGGCATTTAATCAAGTGGAAATGTAAGTTTTGTCCATTCTTCAGTGCGCAAGGAGCCTTTAGTGTATTTTCATTGTCTTTATAAAGCTTTATGCAGCTCCAATTTCTTTCTCTCATGCCCCCTTTTCTGTATTTTGTCATTTGTTTCAGCTGAGTGCTGAGTTCGACAGAGTTGTCACCAAAAACCTGCTGGAGTCATTTCTGGAAGGACTAGATGCCACAATGGCAAGTCTGTTGGAGCTCTACAAAGCTGGGGTGGCATCAAAGAGGAGGTCAAACCTGAGCAGTGTTCTACAGTGTCTTCAACAGGAGGTATGGACTGTTCAGGAAAACAAATCTAATTTCTTATAAGTATGTACCAAAATAAGATGATTATAGAGGATTCTATTGCATTTACATACTCTTGCCTTTTTTGTGTAGGACACAAACCAACACAAAAGAACAGCTGCCTTACTTGATCTGGCTGAGGATTCGTCAGATGTAATCAGGATGTGTGATGTAAGTCAATGTATTTACTAGAGCTGGAGAAATTACTCGATTAATAAATTAATCTTCATCTACTTTGATAATTGATTAATCGGTTTGAGTATTTTTCTTTAAATAAGAAAAAATAAGTTTTCTGATTGTTCAGCTTCTTAAATGTGAATATTCACTGGGAATATAATTTCCAGGTTTGAAGAACACTGATCAACATTTTCAATGTTTACTGACATTTTATTGATGAAACAACGATTAATCAAGAATTTTGAAAATAGTTGTTATTTGCAGCCCTAGTCTTTTATACAGATTTTTTTTTGCCATAATTAAAATATATACAATATTCCAACTACCAAGGACTAATCTGAAACTGTCAGTCTTTAACATATTTAACAAAATCTTCTACACAGAATTTACAGTAATAAAATGGAGGACTAGCCTGGCTAATGTCAGACTGTATCTCAATCTTATTTGAGATTGAGTATTAGTGCAGACCTTGTCAGAATAAAGGTTCAACCACTGTTCAGCATCAGTACATGTTATACAAAACAGTACAATTTAAGAAAGATGCAGCAACCTGGCCCTCAATAGGCTGTATTAAAGGGGGTTATGTCTGTAAAATTTTTAAGTATTGATAAAATAATGAGATGTCACAACTGTTCTATCAGTATATTTTGACGTTCATAAAAATAAAAAAAAACATGTTTTCCTTTTATGATAATTTAATTGTCTTTATCTTCGTCATCAGGCTCATGGAGAAACCCTTGATGAGAGGAATGCAGGTTGGACTGTTAATTGGACATGAGGAATCTCGGCACGGTGCATTTGCTCTCAAAATCTTCAACGTGGCTGTGGTGGTATAAGAGACAATCATTCTTCATGACCTACAGGATGTGCCCACAGGCTTCGCCATGCTGATGGGAGCAGCATACTGCCTGAACCTCCAGTACCCACACCACATTGGGCCAAATTATAATGTGGAAATGTATGATACTTAACAACTTGTCTTTGGTGTGGTTTAGACATTTTGGCTGGTTTTGTTAGCACAGCTGTTTTTTAAGCTGCTGTTTAACGTGGTTCAAATAAATGACTGCAAGAGCTGCAAGAGTCGATTGTGATTATTTCAAATCATTAAGCTTGATAGCATCAGTCAAAATAAAATAGACATTCAAATTAAAACAAATATGAAATTAAAATTTTCTTAACTTGATAGGACAAGTTGTGTCAATATAAAATAGTTGTATCAACTTGAAATTGTAATTTATTATAATGCAGAAAGTGACTTTTAAATCTCTGTAAATACAGGATATTTATTTGTTTGAACTTGCTGTAACGAGTTGAACCACAAAGCGATTGAAAGTTGAATCAACTTTATAACTAATAGAAGAATGTTGAGATAACTATACCACTGCACTTTACTCAACTTTATTAACTTGAGTTTATTAGTCAAAACAAGGATAATGCTTAAGTTGAGTTGAATTGCAATTCTAAGGCAGCAGGTGAACTTCCGTTTGCAAGTTGAACAGACTAAAAATGTCTTACAGTGTAAAAGTAACTTTTGGGATAGTTTTGCAGTGGTTAAAGCTCAAAAACAAGCTGCGGGAAGTAAAAACTAACATGAACTGAACTGTGACTCGGTTCAATTAGGGGTTGTAACATTCAGCCGGTCCGAGTTTGCTTTCACACTGCACTTCAGTGAAAGGAAACAAACCTTTTGAATAACATATTCCCCTCCTCGCCTGAGGTGGCGCTGCATCGAGAATTACTGAAGGAGAAAACAAGGCAAATAATGAACAGGAAAACTCGCTCATCTGTTGATTAATGCAGGGCAACTTCTGTTTCCTCCACATAAGAGCAAAACATGGAGCTGCATCAAATCCTATCAGTCTTGGTCTTTTTAAATTGTGTTTTATGTGAACATATGACACTTACACACTGCTCCCCCATTTCTCCTGGCTACCGTTCTACACACGTGTATGTTTTGCTTGTGTTTACCAACAATGCCCTGCCTTGTAGTCCACTACCTGCATTTGGTTCACTTGAAGCGAAACAAGACTTTTGTTTTTAGGCGGACCAGAGTTTGCTTCTATGGTCAGAGTTCGGTTGTACATTCACACCTTCCCAAACGAACCGGACTTTCCGAGCAAAATAATTTGGGTTCAATTAAGAAGGTCTGGTGTGAATGCACCCTTAGAAGACATTTTTTACTGTTATTTGTTGGCACTTTCAGCCACAGCAACAGACTTTCTCCACTCCTCTGGTGAGCCTGCAGAGCTTTCTGCAAGGATGACTCTCGGCCCATATTCCAACCGTTCGCTGCTTTCTCCTTTTATGAGCTTGGCCTTATGCTCCCGCCTTCCCTCCATCAGTCATGATGTAAAATTAATCACACACTGTGCAGCATAGGAATGCTGCAGCGTTACACAATGCAAAACATGCTATTCTGAGGAACACTTAGGGAGTTGATTTGATGATGGTTTGAATGTAACTGAGATTAGTTTAGATTGAAAAGTAACAGGCTATAGCTTTAAAGGTCCAGTGTGCAAGAATGAATGACATCTGATGCTGAGACGAGACTGTAACAAACAGGACTCCCCCTTCTCTCCCCTCCAGTTCCCAAGTGCATCAAATAACTAAAATGGCCTTCACCAGAAAGGATGTCATTGTTCTTTATTTGAACAAATTCCAGTCTTTTCACAGCGCCACCCTAGCACCCATGTCCAGTCTTTATGGACTGAGAGCAGTATTAATCTTCTCATCCAAGTCTCAGCAAGAAAGTGGTTTCCACACACCGGTGTTGATAACGTGCCAAAACCTCCGAAACAGAAACAACAATATGTTTTTGTCCTTATCTTGCAGACTTTATCCCCAAAATAATCCTCTGTATTTCATGGTAGTAAACCCACAACGAGACAAATATTCACCTTTTCCTGGTACTGGCGTCTAGACGAGTCCAGAGACTGGATAAGTGCAGTTGCGTGGCCGATGAACATGGCGTAGCAGGTGGCTCCTACGATCATACTCAGCATGGTCAGCCAGATGTCCGACATGCTCTCTGGGGCTTGTCTTCCATATCCAATGCACAGCATGTGGCTCATGGCCTTGAAGAGTGCGAAGGAGTAGAGTTCGCTCCATGAGTCATTCTGTAGGAGACATGGGAAAACAAAGGGGGATCAGAGAGTGACATTGTTTTGTTGTGTGAGGTAACAAAACATAAAGAGATAGAAAGAAATGAAAGAAACTAAGTTTTTCCATTTTCCTTTAACTAAGAGTTGAAGGAAAATGCCTCATGTGGAGGATGAAGCGGTAGAAGATGGATCTTTATTCTGGCATCAGCTCCTCAACAGACATGCCATGTGTGACATGTGACATAATTGGCTCAGCCATGTGGTTGGAAAAAGTACAATTTGTCTAAATCGTACTGTGACAATAAAAGATCCGATCACCTACTTCTCCCTAACTCCTTTCTTTTGTATTTTTACTTTTATGCTCCAGTGGTTTTGACCCGATGACCTGAGCCTGTCATCTCTGACAAAGATGTACTGCTGAGGCCCATTCCTGTGGACATGTATGTCAGATTGTTAAAGAAGAGAGAATAGAGAGTGCTATTCAAAGAATAAAAGTGCAAACGAGTAAGACATTCCTGAAAAGTGTGCGTCTGTGTGTCTGGAGATTGTGGTGGTGGTTTGGTGGAGAGCCTAATCATCATCACTGAGCAGTTTCACCTTGTCTTGGCCAAGCAGAAGGAGATGAGGGGGGGAAAAAGGGGGGGGAGTGTTAATGAGGAGCCTGCGCATCTGCCTTCTTCAGTCTGCCTTTGATTGGTGCTCAAGCACTCAGTCAATTCTAATTCTCTCATGTAAGAGTCATTAAAAGCTCCTTGACGCGCACCAATGAACCTCACATCATGTCCTCAAACAGGTGTGGCTCACACACACTGTCCAACCCGTGTGTTTGTGAGTGTCCCGGCTTGGGTTGAGTGGTGTCCTCAGCCACTGATTGACTGCTGGGGCTCTTCTCTGATTTGTATATCTTCCCAGGGACATTTGCATTTCATTTGAGATTCAAATGTGGTTGGAGGTGAAAGAGGTTCCCATCAGGTCTTATCATCAGGTGAAAATAAGTGTTTGATAGGTGATTTGAAGAACCACAGGAAAATGAGATGAGAATTCTAAACATCAGAATAACTAGAAAGTTATTATGAGTCCACTTAGCTCCAACCCAAACCATGACTTCAATTTTCATATGTTTGTTTGTGTGCCATAACTTGTTGCCACAACTCTGTGTCCACATTCAGTGCAGTCTTTCACATCAGAGATGCAATTTTAAGGCTTTTATGTGACTGATTTTTTTTTTCTTCCAACAGTTACATATCTAACTCATCACAGTGTGACATTCAAAATAGTAATTATAAACTTTATTTGTATAGCACCTTTCATACAAGGATTGCAGCGCAAAGTGCTTCACAATAAAAGGAAAATAAAAATTTAAAAAGCAAATACAACAATAAAACACAACACAGAAAATGTAAAGTCTAAAGTCAAAAAGTAAAAACCCCTGTTTTAACTTTGAAATAAAACAAAATATGCAAATAAAACAGTAAGATACAACACGGGGTAATAGGAAAAGACTAGAGTCAAAAGGTTAAAACTCTGTTTTAACTTTTAAAACACAACAGAGGGTGGAATAAAAAAGGATCTAGTTGAAGGCTCGAGTAAAATAACAAGTTTTAAGTCTTCTTTTAAAAATCTAATTAACCAAATATGTACAACAGTGACTATGTGACAAACCATGCCTTCTGATAGACATCCTTGAGTACTTTCTGTTGTGTTAAGTGGTAAGAGTTTACTCTCCTCACTTCGCCTCAGAATTACTCACAATTGTTTATTCACATTGCCAGTGAAAACCTTCAAGGCCGTGTCCAATAAACTCAGAGATTATTCTATTAACTATTCTGTAAATAGTGATTGAGAATATGTGGAAAAAAAAAGGTGAGTAAAGAATTATGGAGTAAAGACTGAAAACAAATTCTGACCAGTTTTCTTACTTATTTTTTTAGAGTGTGTCTAAAATATGGCTCGATGATGCCCAGGAGCCATAGTTAACATAACTCCTCCTCAAACACTATAATGACATAAAACCCCTCAGTGAGGGATTTTAAGTGGAGAAATCACAAGTGGTGATGGCTTATGAACCGAACTAGTCTCACAACAACAGTGAGCTTTGGACGGGTCAATAGGACACCGTTAACCTTTGACAACTGGTAACTCTTCCCAGTCTTTAGTCAGCAGACAACCAGAAACTCACATACAATGAGCCAGTAAGTGGTATTGACCTTATTAAGTGCCTGTTAATGCAGGAATGAGAGCATACTTCATGCCGGATTTTGTATGTGATTGTATGAGCAGGAGAAGCAACACTGCCCAGCTCGAACCACTCTGTAGGAGTTTAAGATAATTATGAGATGATAAAAGCTGACATAGTGTACAGCTGTCTCCTACTAGTGAAAATGTCAACTTCCATAGTAACACAGTAAACTAATTCTGCAGACATACCACCCTAAGATGGGGGTGGGGGTACGGAACAAATGAAATTAGCTCTTGTTTTCATTTCATTTGCCATTGGACTTCACTGGGCACTGTGGAACATGGCTAATTACATTTAGGGAGGAACACACAGGGAGAATGGGACGATCCATGATGCACAATGGCATAATTATAGAATTTGAGTGTGCATGCTAGCACAGCCTTCTGGGCATACATGGTGTTGGACTCGCAGCGTGTATTTGATGTAGGTAGGTTTGATTTTTGCCAGTCATGCTGCTCAGCATCTCTCTGAGGTGTGTGCAAGTCTTTCTTAAACTGAGACTCCAACATCTATATATATATATATACATATATAGATGTTGGAATATATATATATATATATTATTTTAATATATCAAATGTAAAGTAAAGTAAATTGCCATAACATTGCTTGTTGTCAATGGTAGGATTCATTATTTAGAACCAGTGGGATTGTGTTTGCATTCATTATTTCAAACCAAGTACAGGGGGTTGCAAGATGCTTCGGTGTATAATTACTTTACAATGAAAACATAGAGACTTTGGGGCAGAGGGTGGAGAGTTGGGGACAATTCCCTTGCTTAGAAAGTGAATTTTCAAGCAGAATAATGGACTGATGAGCATGTCGAGGCATGTTGTTAGCTATGCTTTCAAAGATAAATGCGTGTTACAGGTTTAGAACCATAGCTGGAAATGGAACATTCAATATGTTTCTCTTTGTCTACAGGAAACTCGATATTAGCTTTAGGTCGAAAAGGTTTGCTGGTTCTCTGAATATAAGTAACAGTATATACTTATATACAATTAAATATTTTACCCAAATCATTCATATGTGTCTCCAGTGACAAACTGCTGTGTACTTTTAATGGGCTCTTTGCACAGCAGTCATTTTAAAGCAGCACAAGCTCAAGTTACATTGCTCATTAAGCAACAGTTGTGGTCAGTTTATGTCAAGGAAGTGTGACAAAAAAACAGTATGCACCCTGACACGGAGGAATCTAAATGTCATTATTAATTTGTGATTTTGACGGTTGCTGTGCAAAAGGCCAATTAACTCTATCAGATCCAAAGTTGACGCAGAATTTGACTCAGTGGATCTTGGTTTACTGCTCAAATTAACTGATGTTTATTTGAGTTTAACTCTTCTTCCACCTGCACAACATGAGACAAATCAGATCAGAAAAAATCCTGTCAATAAAGGATGCTGAAAAGCTTGTTCATGCCTTTATTACATCTAGACTAGACTACTGTAACTCATTATCATCAGGATGCTCTAAAAAGTCTCGGAGGAGTCCAGCAGCACTGGTACTGACAGGAACCAGCTCTTTACACTTGCTCCTTGTAAAATTAAAACATTTAAAATCCTCCTCCTTGCATGTAAAGCACTCAGTGATCAGGCCCTGTCATATCTCAAAGATACGATTATTCCTTACCCCACAAATAGACCACTCCGCTCTGAAAATGGAGGCTGGAGGCCTGCTTGTTGTTCCCAGAGTCTCTAAGAGTAGAATGGGAAGCAGAGCTTTCAGCCACCAAGCTCATCTCCTGTGGAACAGACTCCCACACTCTCCCTGCATTTAAAGTTCAAATTAAAACTTTCCTCTTTAATAAAGCTTAGTTAGGGCTGGTTCAAGTGAACTCTGAACCATCGCTTAGTCATGCTGCCTTATGCCTGGACTGCTGGGGGAACAGGCATTATGCAGCGAGCACTCTCCGTTCCTCCTCTTATTTGTTCTTATTTTACAGGTATTCCTGCTTCCAGAGCTTCAATGCTACAGCTCTAATATACTATAAAAATACCCATTATTATATATTATATAGCTACTCATTACTGCTAATGTTAATATTATCCTCTTTTCTTGGGGTCACATTGAGGAGGAGCTGGAACAAATCCCAGATGGCGTTGTGGCGAGAGGCATGATGTTACACCCTGGACGAGACGATGATAATGATGACGATAAAGGTTATTAATGTAATTGATTTTTGAAATGTTCCCGCTCTCTATTTCTCCTCTATCTTCCTCCCTCCTTTCCATTCTTCTTTTCACCCACTAACCCTCTCCCCTTCCTCCTCCGTTCTCTCCTCTCTCGTACCCCAACCGGTCGAGGTAGTTGTTCGTACATTCTGAGTCTGGCTCTGTCAAGTGCATGCTCATTGTGTTCCTCTGTAATAATTGTAATGTAAACAATCACATAATGTACAGTATACATACAATGTGCAGTATTTTTGTATTTTTTCATATTTAAATCTGCCTCCTGTCGACTCCAAGCCCTGTGGCTATTTGCAGAGGAGAAGCAGGTTCATGCCCTCTGAGGGTCACATCATCATGGAGTGTGTCCATCACAGGGTCGAGCCTCTGCTTTGGGACACAGCTGTACATTTCAGACTGCTGTTGATGTGCATCCATGTGCATCCAGACAGTATGCCTCGAAGATGATGCAAGCTGTGGTCATATAGCTCCAATTGCAAGCATCCGTTCTGAGATGACTGTTTAAATTATAGAATGCAATATTTAAAGAAAATATTATCAGTACATTTATTTGCTAACAATTGCTAAATCATTCTGTTGATGCACAGATGTTCACGTCTCTCTCATGAGCTATGATTACTCTGATAATCCTGTGATATTTACGTTAGCAGCAGCATCAGGTTTAAACTAAGCAAAGCTAACACGAGTCCCTTTTCCACCACAAGCACTTCTCTCATTTACCTGGGATTTTGAAAAACCTCTGTGCGTTTCCACCTAAATTACCCAGGGAAAACCTTACCTCGACTCTAAGCTATGACAAGGGATTTTTCAGATTACCAGGAACTCTGGAGGGGCGAAGCTGTGTGCTGAAGAATGCTGATTGGTGGAAAACACATTGTGCAGCTGTTTCAGTGATGCCAATTTACTCAGTGAGTATTCAGAGCCCTGTAGTGACAAAAAAACGACTTTTTGAGAAACTGACGTGGAAGTACGCATTGTTCAAAAGGTCAATTCAGAACTATTTTGAGGCTCGATTTACAAACACCATTCCACTGAAGCTCTTTTGCAACCTCGCTCCACACTTCTTGTAATTGTTTTATAGTTTTTTGTTTTTTTTTATCGAACCTTCAGGTGCAGTGGAAACACAATCCACACAGATTACTGGGAATTATTTTCCCCAAGTAAATAAATTCCTGGTAATTAAAGTTCCTGGAAATGTTGGTGGAAACGTGGCTGTTAACATCAGCCTCAACTGTCCTTTTTTTTATTTCTATCATGAGTGGAGAGAAAACATGAATATTTACTTAGTGTTGCATCTATGAATGAATGCTTTATCCTTGGAATCTCGTGGCCCAGGAAGATCAGTAATCAAGACCCACTAAGAACAGGCCAGGAACTGGTGGAAGTCACCATTAGAAGAAGGAAACGGAGCTGGATAGGCCACACCCTATGAAAGCCTCCTGCATCCATCACTAGATCTGCCCTTGAGTGGAATCCTCAAGGGAAGAGAGGAGAGGTGTCAACAAGGACTTATCCAAAACCAACACCTCGTGGCAAGAGGTGAGGAAGACCGCGTGTGACCGGAAGCGCTGGAGACACTTCACTGAGGCCCTATGCTCCCGGACGGGTGAAGAGGATTAAGTCAAGTCAAGCATCTATGAGCATGATAGCACGTTAACGTTAGCATTTAGCTAAATCGCCGCTACATAACCACTAAAAGGGACTTCTTATAAGTGAAAGAGTCTGTTTGGAAACATATTAACATCATTGTTGTTCCTATTTATTCTACTCATAGACAAACTTGCATTCATAAGTCCACCAAGCTATGAGATGAATGATGACTTTTCTTCTTAAAATGGGGTTGGTTTCACAGGGAAAAGTTGACCCACAAAAACAGCAGTTTCAATGAGGCTGTAACAGTGTTCCATTTTATAAACAATTTATTCATTTTAATCTAAGGCTTCAGATTGGATCCGACTGGAGCATTTCCTCTTTGACTAAATGCGTGTGTGTGTGTGTGTATATGGCTAACCTCAAAGCTGACTTATTTTTTCCAGAATTTAATAATTCACGAGGAACATGGACATGAAATTACTATAAGTTTCACGTAACTGCAATAAATTGACCATGAAGCAGCACAAAACGTCCTTTCCCTGGACCCAAACAGGTCTGATTCATGAGCAGTTTCACATAACAGAGACACAAATACCCTCAAACAATCTGAATAAATCCAAGGATTCAATCCGTTTCCATGAGTTTTCCATTGCTGTTGTGGTCACTTTTATAAAAATGATAATTCAATGAATAGGCTGTTGGATACTAAACACTAGATGATGAAAATCTTCAGTAAATAAAACATACCAGAAGATGTTTGGGATGTTCACAACATCCATTCATTTACATATTCAGTCTCTATTAAAGTTAGATTATCATTAACATTTCCAACAATGATTTAAACGTCAAGCACACAGTCTATTTCATTTGGTGTCCTGTTATTATGCTGTTCCTCCAGGACTCAAATGTGGCAATAAGTCTGTGAGTATAACTAAACATTAATGAGAATTTTAATAGACATTGTTCTTCTTTCTGACAGTGGATCATCTGCCAAAACCATAGACACTAGAAACAAACACTAGTCTCTCGTGAGAACGGGGGATCATCACGTAGTAGGAGTCATAAAATATATTTGGAGAATATTTGCCAGCTTTTTACCTAATATCTCTGAGCCACATGAGCTTGTTCACTTCTTTTAGCACAGTCACATTTTATCTGTAGAGCACGTTTAAAACAACCGTGGTTGACCAAATTGCTGTACAGAACCACATCGATAAAAATAATACAGTGCATAATAGCAGCGAACAATCGAAATACTATATTACACTGCACCACTTGCTTTACACAACACAAGAACACAAGAAACAAAACACTTGATATCTGTCACAATAGCTGCCAGCTGCAATAAATGGATACTCGGCTCATTAAAAACGGTCCAGCAAACATAAATCTCTTGGAAATGTCTTTCCAAATAATATCAGGTGTTACAGTAATAGGAGTAAAAATGGCCAGAAATGTTATGTCACGATTCATATTGTGAATTGGGTTGAAAATTATTTTTCATCTTGAAAAAGTGGATTATAAGAAACTACAGGGAACACTGACTCCGATCGTTTTGGTTATTAATGTCCCTATTGATGTCGACTATGTTTGTGTGTTGATACAATGCACGTGGGTTGATAACAAAGCGACATTGGTGTACACTGACATCAGCCGAGATAACATTTTACAAAAGATTCAGAGTTCAAACTAAAGCACAGAGAAGAGAGAGGCTTTGCTCGGATGCCATTGATCCAACAGCCAATCAGCCTGAAGGAGGCGGGAAGAGGCCATGATTATCTGGTCTCTCGTGACCAGTGTGCTGCAGAAGCCTGATTATTGGACTTGTAGGGGTTCTCCGCTGTCAGCTTCATGTATATTCTCTACTAGTTACAGATATTGTCTTTGAGTGACAGCTGAATGCATTACAGAAAGGAAGAAAGTTACTCACCAGCCACTATATTAGGTACACAGGACTCCTAATAAAGTGGCAGCTGGTGTGGTTTTCCTGCTGCTGTAGCCCATCTGCTTCAATTATGGTCTTTTGTATACTTTGCTTATGATGGGTTACTGCTGTGTGTTGCTGTCGCCTTCCTATCATCTCAAACCAGTCTGGTCATTTTAAGCTCTGTAAACCCGAGAGATGGTTGTGACTGAAAATCCCAGTTTCTTAAATACAGCCACAAACAATAGAGAGTGAGTTACATAAAATAAAGTTGGTTTGATAAACAATAAATTATCTCTGAATATAGAGATAAAACTGCATTTATTATATTCTCAAGCTGCCAAGTTAAAAACCAAGGAGAAATAACGCTGAACAACGTTAAAAAATAATCTCATATAAATAATATTAAAACAAAAAAGCATACATCTAGATACACTTTAAATAAAAACTAGTCTATGATGTGATGTATTGTTTTCTCTAAATGCCTTATATAAGGGATTGTACTGAAGTTTGTGCACTTTGAAATTTATGTTTAAAATAAAGGAATGACCTTCTGCCACAGAGAATAAAGAAGAGTCAGAGAGAGTCAATACTGACTTGGAGGAAATGAACTGTTTCAATAAAACAGTATTTAGGACAGATATCAAGAACAACTGTGGGTCTGTGGAACAGCTGCAAAGAGGAATTACAATTAACTACTTCACTTTTCCAACTTAAAAAAGCCATTTTAAAACTATCAATAGATATATGAAAACAGAGATAAATGTATTTTTCTTGTTTTGATCATAATGGTTTTTGTTTTATAAATCACATGCTGACAGGTAACAGAAGTACTTAGGGTAGGCAAAATAAGCTTGAGCTTCAGCCTGCACCTTTTCAGTCTATTTCTTTATGTGCAGAATGCTGCTATTTAATTTATAAGAATGTGTGTTTAACATGTGTCAACACAAATGAATAAAACTAACTACTCTTAAATCTCTTAAATTCTTCCTCATTCTGATTTTCAGTTTAAAATTCTGGTTGCAGGTCTATTTGACCATGTCTTTATGCCTAAATGCACTGACTTGCATATGATAATTTGATAGCTCGATATGTACAGTACATTAACCAGCAGCTGAACAGTTGCAGCTAATAATATACGAGCAAGCAGGTATACAAATACAATGCCTCTCAACGAGTCAATGAACCACGTGTTGTTTCTATATAAAGCCAACCTGCCTGTATTTCCATTTCCTAAGTACAGTGATGATGCAAAATGGTAAACAGAGTGAGCTCCGCCCAGTGCAGACCGACAGTGAGTCAGCCTGAAGTGGAGCTTGAGGAGGAGGATCACTTAATGCCATGCTCTCATTCACAGCCACTCTAAAATGATCCCTGACTGTGATTACACTAAGATGGCAGCGGCGCAGCATGCCAAGTGGCCACGCCCACAAAGGCGCACACACGCCTCTGTGACAATTATTCTGGAAAATGGCACCAAACACAAATGTCTGAGAAACGTGGAACGTAAAACATGGGGAGGACGCAGAAGAGGCAAGGTATTGAATGAACTAGGGAGAGTGGAAGGGCAGGAAAATGTCATCAACAGAACCAGTAGTTTAATGGCACAAAGAGACATTATATTACATTACATGTCATTTAGCAGACGCTTTTATCCAAAGCGACTTACAATGGAATCAAGTACAATTAGCCAGGGGTGGAATCGAACTTGCGACCATGATGTCTTTCGTACATAAGGTAGGGTCTTAACCACTGAGCCACTCCACCCCACACAGACAATATGGAAGTAAATCTGTGCCATCTATGTTTGAATTCAAATTTCTAACACCACATTTTTTTGCATAGGAATTAGACTTTGATTTAAAAAAAAACATCAAATTTCAAGCACTGATTTTTTTTTTTTTTGCTTTTGTTTTTTTTTCAAAGTTGAAATAAATTCAGTTGCAAAAAATTCAACGTCTTAAAAAATTCAGTTGCAAAAAATTCAACGTCTTAAAAAATTCAGTTGCAAAAAATTCGATGTCTCAAAAAATTAAGTCGCAAAAAATTCAGTCGCAAATACGTTAGTCAATATCCGGGTCACCGCTTGTGGTCGTTTCATTAAGTAATATATATTAGTCGACACGTTGCACATTAACATGATTTATTGAACAATATCTACACTGAACTTTTAATGAGGGGGCGTTCGTGAAAATTGTGTTAGCTAGATTTGTGAGCATGGTTTACTCTCGCGAACATTACTTACAGTTCTGAGGCAGAGAACTGTAGTTCAGTGTAGATATTGTTCAATAAATCATGTTAATGTGCAACGTGTCGACTAATATATTTTACTTAATGAAACGACCACAAACGGTGACCCGGATATTGACTGACGTATTTGCAACTGAATATTTTGAGACATTGAATTTTTTGCAACTGAATATTTTGAGACATCAAATTTTTTGCATATGATTTTTTTGAGACGTTGAATTTTTTGCAACTGAATTTATTTCAACTTTGAAAAAAAATCAAAGGCAAAAAAAAAACAGTGCTTGAAATTTGATGGTTTTTAAAATTCGAAGTCCAATTTCGATGCAAAAAAATTCAGTGTTAGAAATTTGAATTTAAACTCCAGATGGCACAGATTTACTTCCATAAGACAATCAACACATTTATTTTTGTAACTGTGAACTGAGCAAACAACTCCTGATAACCTGGCAGGAGGCATGTTTGAGCAGAGGAAAGAGAGGGTCAGTCACTGTGAGCTGCAACCACTAAAAATCTCAACTTTTAAGACATTTATGATGTTTCCTTCACCTTAGTCAGAAGTGACATCTACTGACAAAGAAAAGACATGAGTGTTTCTAGGGTGACGGAGAGCGAGAAAAAAACTAATATGGCCTGAGATGAAACACAAAATGGAAGGAGAGAGAGAAGAAAGCGTGTTGTCCCCCAGGGTCAGTGGGTGTGAGATCCATCTGTTCCTGGAGATCACACACAACACCCTGGCACACACACACACACACACACACGCCACATCAGCGAGTCACAGGACACAGTGTTATCAGAGTACTATTTTCAAGGCCTTGAATTTCACAAATCTATGTGCCAAAATTAGAAAGTTCACTCTCAGCATGTGAGACTTATTTAGCGACAGCAGCATTCGGCGGTTTCAGGAGAAACAGGCTGCGCGTGACAAGAGCACAAAGACAGAATTACTCAGTCTGCTGAACTTCCTTACACACACACGACAATCGGGATGTTTCTTCCAAAAAAAAAATATATATATATAGTTAGAGCAATCACGAGTTGGAATTGTTTGCACCTACACTGAAGTTACTGTCAATCAAGAAAGTGCATTTTCCACAGTTATGACAATTATTCAACAATTTTTTCCACATAATTGCAAGTATTATTCTTTCTTTAATGTATCCAATAATTGCAATTCCCTGCATTTACACCCCAATTATTTCAACTCTGTATTAATTCCACCTTTTCCCCAAAGGCTAACCTAATAATAACTTATTTTAAATGCACCCCCTACTGTATATTATGTATGGGTCACAGCCCTTCATAAAGTTCTTAACAGCTCTACCGACAAAAACTCACATGCACCGTCAATTAAAAGATATAAAATGATGCATCCAGCTCCAGAGCCTGACAGGTCTGCATTTGAATATAATTATCATAAATAATTTGCACAGCTAGTCTCTCTTGGTTAAGTGAGGCCACTACATTATCAGCCTTCTAAAGAGTGAGAGACGTTTCCACGTGCCCGCATAAACATACTGCATGTGTATAAAATACAGAGAGAGTACTGAGCATACATGTTCCTCTTCCTCAGTCTTTTATCTCCGATAGAAGACGATGAGAGTCAGGCAGGATGGAAGAGTTAAAGTCCAAAACAATAAACACCCAAACAGGGTACGACGTTAATGTCAATGCACCTCTGTATCTTTGTGTGGCTAAATGATTCACTGTTTTCAACTGAAAATGATGCTATTTATTTTAATGTCACAATCTATCCAAAGGTCCTCATTCAAATGCAGAGCGCAGAGGAGGTGAAGAAACAAACCTCTGCATCACAGTCATGATATTTGTGTGATCCCCAACAGGATGTTGTTTAAATGATGTCCACAGAAACGGAAAGCATCTAGTTTCTGTCTGATACAATGGTGTAAATGAAGTTTGATAAAACAATAAATGACTTATTAAAGCCACTTTTTTTGTTATATATCAATCTTTTGATCTGCCACAATAATGTAACAATGAATTTAATTGAAAATACCTCAAGTTAAAGGGCTTTTCTCGGTCATTTTTAGGTGAGATTCAAAAATAGATTCATTAGATCAACTAATTACAGATCATAATTAATTAATCTCTCCATTTTTTTAATCTCTTGACAGCACTAGTATTGAATGAACTGAAATTACAACTTTTGAAAAGACAGAATCAGAAAAAATAATCCTCATCATTATTTAGTACTACCAGATGAGTACAGGCTGATTTGTGTGCTTCATACAGAACTGGTGGCGTGAGGAAATCTCTTCATGCAACGTTAGACGTTTTCCCTTTCTTTAGGTTACTCTACAATGTAGGCTATTGTTGCCAATGCTGGAATTTGAATCTTTCCACCAAACTGATCTAAAAATGAAGCACAGTGTTCCTGTTTTTCTAAATTCTTGCTGAGCAGCTAAGTCTACAAGTCCAAAATGAACCTGCTTTAAATACTGATTATTTTGTCAAGTATTTGTTACATAACTGGTTATTTTGGCTCTTGAACACTGCTGCCACTTTCTCTCCAGAGAGTTGGTCCTTTCAAGTACACAATAATGTGGGAGAAAACCTCTGCTATAATGGTTGGTCTATCAGCAGATGGCCAGAAGCTACCTGCCAGATCCAAGGAAGGAAAGAAAGACGTCAGAGTGGAGAAATAAACGAGGGAGATCAAGATAAGACCAAGAGAAAACAAGCTCTTGTTGTCGTCCTTCACTCCACTAGCAAGTCTCCTGGGTTTAACTAGAGATGGTTTAATTGAGGCCATTTTTGTGTGTGCGTGTGAGCGTGTGCGCAGACTCAACTTTAAATAAATCCCATTTCCCCATCGGCTTTCAACACACCTTTGATCGTTCGTGTGTTGGTTCACATACACACGCATGTCCATCATGTGATTATTGTGTTCATGTGACCTAATGTCTGTGTACAACACGCACATGCATATTATGCAAACACTCAAAACCCCACTGAGCAAGTACTGTAGCTTACCACCATCTTGTTGAGGGAGACCCAGCAGTCCGACGGAAAGTCCTGCAGCATGGGCACCAGGAACTGGAGACAGCCGTCCCAGTGACACAGCAGCAGCATCATACCAATCAGGTTGATTATTCGCATCACAGCGCTGGCCAGGTCATAGGTCATGTGGAAGATCTGTCAGGAGGAGAAGAGACCGGTAGACGGGGGGGGGGTTACAGACGTGGAGACAAAAGAAGGCAAGGACAGATGTGTGAAGAAATCATTTCACAGTTTTAGTCAAAGCAGAACTTCAATTATCACTTAAATGTCTTTACTATAATTGATATTTAATGAAATAAGTGCAAAAGGTGGTGATTTGACCGGTGCTACGTTGATGTATTGGACGTTCACTGCAGCCAGGCTCCTATTGGACGATACCAGCTGTCAATCACCCCGCGGTGCACTCACATATGTGCTGTGATTCATCCTCTCTTTTCCCCGAAAAATAATTTGCAAAATTGACATCAAGTGAAACTAGCAATTGAGACCATTAACTCCTAAGGAAGATGTTTAATGGTATTATTATTATTATTACATATTATATTGGAATCGCCCTCTTATGGTCATTCAGGAAAATACAGGGTTCAGGCACTTCCACATTGGCTTCACAGATTAAATCCATCACACACAGTCTGTGCTTATGGCTGCTCGTTAAATCTAAGAGAAATTGTAGTCTAGTGATTTAGTATTATTCTTATCATGCATTCGTTTTACACCACCAGAAGTTACGGTGTAAGGGTTGTACAGCTTTAAATAAATAATCATCCTGGGAGAATAAAATGCAGTTCAAACTCAATCAAACTTTACTAAAAGCAGAGGTCAGGCTGAGGCTCTGAATTGTAACTAGGTGTGGAAAATGAACAAGCAGAGTCTGTGGTCTGCATTCCATCTTGATACAATCTCACGCAGACCCTGAAGAAGCTTTGATCAACAGGCGGGCAGGTTCGGCCGCTCTCGCCTTAGGTAAGAAGGCTTATTTGTGTGGAGATGGTGTTGTGGTCACAGCCTTGTAAACACCACTCAGTGTGGCTTTGCTGGCCACTGGCCAGGCCTTTTTTTTACCATTCCGTGCCTGTGTATTGCTCAACTGAACTTAATACCGAGGGGAGTAGACCAGATGTTTGTGTTTGCCTATAGAATATCAATGTATTTGATATTTGATAGTTTCTTGTATCAAAAACAACAGCTCATTTTTCACAGGAGACTTTTGTCCTACATGTGAAGTAGGCCAGACTCTCTGTGTGTCTGTCTGGAGACATGAAAGAGATGCCTCTGTTGTGATTTCACCGATTCGGGAGCAGACGGGTCGGGACGTTTGTGACTCATCCTGTCACCTCGGAGGCCGCGCGATGCTCAACACACAGCTCACTTGAATGTCAAAGCCTGCACTCCTCTTAAATTTCTGCGTGCAAATTCCTCCTGTGTGTTCCAGTGCCAACACAACGAGGCTGACCAGTGTAACATCATTCTCCATCGCACCTGACAATCACTCGGATTATAATTCCACCTTTTTAAGTTCTGTGTCAATGAGACACTGATTTCTCTCCTACAATGGCCTTTGATCGTCTGGAGAAGGGGAAACCACACAGTGAGTCCCTGGTCTGATTAGGAAGAATTCCCATCATGATTAATGAGGCTCCAGGACTAATGTTACCCCCGACACCAGACCAGCACCTGGCCATGTGTCACTGTCAGACCACAATCTGGGTCAGGGCACATTACCACGACCACAACTCACCGTGCAAGAACACACACAGCTGAGACACTTTTCTACTCCTGTCTGCCACACAAGTCGATCGGGAAGATTCAGATTTAGATTTAGTGACTCATGATGAAATTTTACCCTCAGTTCAAGTCTCCACCCTTGTGCAAACACTTTCAACCATTCACTATCATCATCTGACTCGCGTAAAAGGCACGTCAGACAGAGAGGGAGACATGCTTCCTGCCTCAGGAAATTGCTCTGGTTATTCCTGACAACTCTTATCTCTGCTGCTGTGTCGGCACAACAAACAAACGCGTGCACACACACACACACACACACAAACATTTGCATAGCATTCATAGTGAGGACACTGAGACATAATGCATTCCCTAGCCCCCTAACCTTAACCACCACACCTAAATGCCTAAATCTAAGTCTAACCCTCAAAAAAGCCTTTTCAAGAGGTGACAGAACATGAGGACCAGCCAAAATGGTTGGTTTTTTTGTCCTTGCAAAGATACCTATACAAGAACACACACACACACACACACACACACACACACACACACACACACACACACACACACACACACACACACACACACACACACACACACACACACACACACACACACACACACACACACACACACACACACACACACACACACACACACACACACACACACACACACACACACACACACACACACACCATCATCATCATCATCTATTCAAGTACATGCTGTTAAACAGCATCATTTTGAGAGATGTCCACTGTTCTCTTCTCTGCTGACTTAGAGCTGGGTTAAACAGTGAAAATCATCACAACTTGCATCTAAGCTGAGCTGAGCTAAACTGGGCTGAGCTAAACTGAGCTGAGCTAAACTGAGCTGAGCCAAGTCGAGACAAACAGAGCTTAGTTCATCAGCAGCTGATCAGGATAAGGAGGTTCAGTCTTAGTTAAAGCAAAGGAGAATTTGGTTGTGTGTGTGTGTGTGTGTGTGTGTGTGTGTGTGTGCTAGAGTCAGTAATTATGGTGCACAACAGGCTCAAATTACGCTGCTGTAATCAGAAGAGCAGTGGTTATTTTCAGAGTGAGAGAACACACATTTGATTCATACACTAGATGCCTGGTTGGGCCAAAATAGAATCATTTGTTTATATACAGTACAGAGAGCTTACAGGTCATCCTGCAGGAGGACGTCCTTTTGTCTCCCTGCTCTCGGGGTAGATGCTGCTGCTGCTGCTGCTCGTCAGTGACTCGCCACTTTATTAGGTACCCCCGACAAACTGGGGTTTAACAAGAATGGTCCAGAAGAGAAACTTGGCAAAAATGCAGCATTGATGCCAGAGGAGAATTATGTAGAAAACCTCTGCTCTGAATAGAAGACCACATGGGGTCTCCTGCCAGTTTATTAGGTGTCTTGTAAATGGTAAATAGTTTGTATTTATATAACACTTTTCTAGTCTTGATGACCACTCCAAGAAGCTTTACACTACAGTTTTGACATTCACTCATTCACACCCTTTCACTCACACTTTCACACAGTGCATTTTCTTTCATTCCTCTCATTCATATCTCATTCAGACCATGTCAGGCCACGCCCATTCACACGCTGCCGTCACAGCCGTCAGGAGCAATGTGGGCTTAGGCGTCTTGCCTTATTATTATTATTTTAAATATTATAATAACAAGAACAATAATAATAATAATAATAATGACAACAACAACAATAACAATAATAATAATAATAATACATCTTGTTTTTAGGGACATTGGTCTTGGATGCATTAGAATTTTAATTTTATCTTGTTTTATATGTTGTCCATGTGTGTTCTTAATTGTGTTGTTTGATTTTGACAAATATATATATATATATATATATATATACATATACAGCAATTATATAAATAAAATTATACCTAATAGCACAGGAGTGCTTAATGGATGACGAAGCATAGCAGCGCATTACTTTATTTCCTGCAGTGTAATGTAATTAGTGAAGCTGGTGCTCTTTTATTAGCCACTCTCTGCCACTTCTTTAATGCGTATTGGTTGAAATGCCATATTCAATCAGCTTTAGAAAAGTGTGCTCACATTACAGTGAAAATAAAAGATAGAAAAGATAGTCTTGATACTCTCTGTTTCCTTGGGAAATCCCTTTACGGTTTCCCACTGATGAGCACAAATTAATTTTTCATGAATTCTTCACTGCATCACAACATTGACTCACTAATGAGCTATCAGATTAATTGTGATAGAATTATTATTTATTTATTATTAATTACACCAAACATTGCATGGATCCAAAAATAGCTTGACTTTTGATATATATATATATATGTATATATTTATTTATATACCACTGTGGTCGAATCCAGTATTGCATTATTAATGAAAGAACAATAAAACCACTTTCTTTTTCTTTTTTGACATCAGCGCAACAACGGTGATGTTTATACAAATTTTGTTAGATCTTAAAATCCATGAAAAGGTTCCGTTTATAATTAAATAAATACATTCTTCTCTTTTTAAGTAACTTTCTATGAGCTGTACTCTGCCTATCACCAATGTCAGCTGAGAATAGCTTCAGCTCCTCCCTACTCTCACTCAGGAGGTGAGAAACATGAATAACCTGAGGCCAAGGTTTATGGAAAATTCACTTTTAAATCCAGTGTGCAGAAAAGAAACATGACTTTATATGTGCTTAAAGGACCAGAATGTAAGAATTAGTGATGTTGTATATTGTGTTTTCCTCACATATCACTATATGGATTGTTTCTCATATTCTTTAAAGTGTAACTAAACCCCTACAACACATTTTTCAGGTGAAAGTCAGTGTATATCTAATGTTATTTGTTGATCCATGATCCAAGTATTGTGTGTCTGCTACCTCTCTCTGGTCAAACACCAGCTACTGCATTCTAATTTGCCATTGGTTGTTTTTGAACCTTGCTTACATCACTGGTACACTCTTACATCACTCTCCTATCTAATCTAATCAGCATGAGGCTCATTGTTCCAGACTGTTGCTCTGTCACCTTTCTCTCTCTCCATCATTTGAAGTGCGATCTGAGCGGCTCAGTGTCAGGTTTCACTGCCACAGACCACGCCCCCTAACTAGTCTGCACTCTCTCTCCCTCCGCCTCTCCCTCACTCAGGGCTCAGCCCACTTCTTTTGGCATTTTTCAAATAAGGCGTTGGGTGGAGTTAACTACAGTAGAGGGGGTTTAGTTATACTTTAACATGTGGATTACGCTCACAAGATTCTACACATGATCTGTTGTAATCATAAAAATATTTCAATATCAACCTTTAGTGGCTGAAGTAGAGTAAACCCAAAGACCTCCTTTTACCCACAGCATTGCACAGTAGACTCCACCTACCTCCTCCCACTGGTGGATGTAACGGATGAGTCTGGAGAGCCTCAGCAAACGCAGCAGACTGAGAATCTTAGTGAAGCGGACGATGCGGAGTGCCCGGGCCGTCTTGTACATCTCCGAGTCAATCCCTTTCTCCACGATGAGGAAGATATAATCCACAGGTATGGAGGAGACAAAGTCCACCACAAACCAGCTCTTGAGGTACTTCTCCTTGATCTTCTTGGGGTCGAGGATGATCTCCGTATTGTCCTCAAACACAATACCAGTCCTGAAGTTGAGAACCAGGTCTATGAGGAAGAAGGTGTCGGAGAAGACGTTGAAGATGATCCAAGGTGTGGTGGTCTCCTCCTTGAAGAAGGTGATGCCCACGGGGATAATGATCAGGTTGCCCACCATGAACATCAGCATGGTGAAGTCCCAGTAGAACCTGACAGAGAAGAGACGTGGGGAGAAGGTGTTTCATGAAAAAGACAACACACACAGGAATAACAGTGTACAATCTGAGCCAATAAAATACTGATGTCAAAACTGCTTCATTTATTTCATGTCTTTGGACATGTGGGAGGAAACCGGAGAACCCGGAGAGAGAAACTCCACACAGAAAGTCCCAGACCAAATGCCTGCTTCGTTCCCACCATGTGATCTGTATCTGCTCCCGGTGAGAGAACCTACATCATCTGACACACAACAAGGTCAGGCCAAGGACAAGCAGAGAGACAAGAATATTACAGGAAAGTCCAACTGGGTGTCGAGTTCCTTTTAAAATCCAAGGACAAAGACACAGAGACCTGAGTGGTATTCATAGCCACCGATTTATACTCCATCACACGTATCCACCGGTTGGTGTCGGTGACATTTACTTGTCTAAACGGAGTGTGGCACAAAAGTCAATCTTGACAAACAGCTGACCTGTGGTTTGGAATTTAAAGCACTGGTTTATGACGGGCAACTCCTGTGTTTTTAGAGACGAGACGATTAAATGATAAAGTCATTAGCTGAGCAAGAAAATTAACTTCATTGTTTATAGTTAATCAAATTGTGAGCATGTGATAGTTAACTGGATTGTCTATAGGTTTAAAGCTGTTGGTCAAATAACGCATGACATTTGAAGGCCCCACTTTTTGCTTGTACATACGGGTGATGGTGGGAAAATTATGGACCGAACCAGATAATCAAGAAAGTTACTGGAAGAAGACTAACTGAGCGTTCAGAGTACACTGTTGCCTGATCAAGGGAAATGGGAGACTGCAAACGCAGAGGGAGGAATTTGAGATGGCTTTGCTGAGT
Source organism: Solea solea (assembly GCF_958295425.1). Classification (NCBI taxonomy): domain Eukaryota; kingdom Metazoa; phylum Chordata; class Actinopteri; order Pleuronectiformes; family Soleidae; genus Solea; species Solea solea. Next base: position 4,625,901 of record NC_081142.1, on the reverse strand, counting down.
CATGGGTGTCCTAATTAATTCATTAATGATAGTTAATAATTCAATCACAAATCGATATTTATTCATTCATCGTCTACCACATGAGGGTCGCAGGGCTGCTGGTGCCACGGTACATCCTGGACAGGTTGTATCACAGGGCCAAGATATAGACAAGAACAAGCATTCACTCACACCTATGGGGCAACCTCTGCGTGATTTTGGATACTGGAGAACCCAGAGAAAAACACACACACACACACACACACACACACACACACACACACACACACAGGGAAAAGACGCAAACTCAGAGGCCCAGACCGGGACACAAACCAGCAGCCTTCCTGCTGTGAGGCAACAGTGCAAGCCACATACACCACTATGTGGCCACAAATCAATATTTCTGTTTGAAAATTTGAAAACATTTGGGTCAAACCTCAGTCATTTTACAAATGAGATCATTTGGGGGAACTGTCCTTGGTGCTGAAACTTATCACAAAACATCATTAAAAAAACGAGTTTAAAATCAGTTGATATTGATATTATTCTAATAAATGGTCAGGTATTTAAAGACTTTGAAGAAGTTGAAGAAACCAGTTCATTGTTGCTTTTAAATGTCTTAATACAAATAAATACTGAAGAACATTATAAAGCAACACACTGTATATTGTTATTTAATTATCGCCCAGCCTGACATTCAAAGTTTGCAGAAAACCACAACAGTACAGGAGCAAATGAGCTCCAGCAGCAGAAAAAACACACTTGTGCCACTACTGACACTTTATCAGGAGTCGGGTGTACCTAATAAAGTGGCCGGTGAGTGTGTGTATGTGTGGATTTTTCATATTAGTTTGTAAAATACGTGGAGTAGGGTTTCTGTTATGGCTAAATGGAGGACCATTATCTCTTAATCCTTCACGCAGAGCCACGCAGATTACACTGTTATGAACTTTACTCAGTGGGACTCTCACCTGAAGTCGCTGTACGGATGAATAATCCAGTTCCCCGCAGACTTAACTCGCTCCTGCTCTTTCTCCACTGCCTTTTGGCTGCCGAACATGCGCAGGGAGAATTTGTTGACTCCTGGCTGAAGCATGGAGCTGAACTGCCGCTGCATGTAAGTCTGATTGCCCCTGGAGTCTCCATCGTCCGGCACGATCTGAGAGCCGTCCTCAGCTTTAGTGAATGTCACAGAACTTCTCGACTGCAGACTCGGGGTCTGTCCTTTACTAGTCGGGGCATAGGAGAAGGAAACTCTGGAGTCCTTTTTCTCCATCGCTGCCACGGCCCCGGGCCCCTGGTTGAGGGGCCCCGGTGAATTAATGGAGCCGTCCATACACGCAGCCAGCCCCTCTGACGCTGCTGCCGCCGCTGCTCCTACTCCATCTGGCTGCTTCTCCTGTCTTGAGATGAGAGAGGAGAGGCTCCCTGAACTGGTCGGGTCCCTTCTACAATCTCCGTTTTTATTGCATATCATTCCGATGGCTGTCTCTCCTACCGCTGTCTCCTCTGAGCTTGTGTCTCCTGCGCGCCTGTGCTCGCGCTCTGAGCCAGCAGCATCTCTGTGGCGCGACAGATCGGAGGAAGTGAGGGGTGCGCACTCCTCGTCTCTGAAGAGCCACAGCTCATTGTTGTTGGAGCTTTTACGCGCACCGGACGCGGCTCCGCCTCCTGGCACACATTTCTTCATCTTGGTTCCTCCGCTGCTCCCGTGGCCCTCGCAACCGCCCCAGCTGATTAGTTGATGTGGTGGCGGCAGATGCAGGAATTTGGGCTCCTCCTCGCCATCGTCCATCACCAGCAGACACGATACAAGGGCAAGACACGCGCACCTGCAAACTGGTGAGACCGGGCAGCGGCGGCGGACGAGGAGGAGGAAGGTGTGGAGATCAAAGCCACAGCAGCTTCCTCCTGCTTTCCATTCACTTTAGAAGAGGAGCGCCCCGTTGCTATGGCTGCAACCTGGCTTCTGTTATTTCATGCCCTGTGAGCGTGAGTGTGTGTGTGTGTGTGTGTAAACACTATTGTGACCTCTTTAAGACCCTTTCAGGCACAAACAACACTGTGACCTTGGCAGAACCAGGGGTCTGCAGATCTGACTGAAGTTAGGGTTCAGGTTAATGCTTTGTTGTGGTTGTTAAAATGAAGTGCACATGTCTCTTTTAGCCTGAGGAAAAATGTAGGTTCAAACTAGGGCTGCATTTTATTAATTGATTACTCAATTAATCAACTATTTGATAATCGGTTTGAGTTTTCTGATTTTTTTTTTTGCTTCATATAACAAATAAATAATTCTAACTGAATGATTTCGGTTTCAGGACAAAACAAGACCATTTGACAGCATCATCATTTTCAGGTCTGGTGAACATTTTTCACCATTTGCTGACATTTTTCAGAAAGATGAATCGATTATTAAAACAAGTGTTAGTTGCAGCCCTAGTTCAATGTGACGACATTTGGTCATCAAAACTTGAAGTGGATTTTTCAGGGTCATGATTCTGTTGGAGGGAGAGGGGGGAGAGAGAGAGGGGGAGAGAGGGAGAGAGAGAGAGAGAGAGAGAGCAAACACATGTGAACAAAAGCCAAAACAGGACACACACAAACAGTGTTATTAGACTGAAAATTCTTACAGATATCTCATAAATAGACACATGGATAATATATTAATAAACATTAATCAAACTCACCTTAGAGGAACATCCGGACTAAAGGTGACAAATGAAGGTCACACCACCATCTTTTGCTAAACACCACTGAGCACGAGAACTGAAAATGGCTGATTAGCCAATAATCAGTGGTGCCATGTCCAGGTAATCAATAACAATACAGCTTTTACTGTAACCGGCCAGGGCGCCTGCATCATCAGCGTCTGCCTGTTGCTTTGTGTTACCTTGTAATCTGCTGGAACAGGTCAGGGCTCCTTCTCTTGCGGTCAACAAGCACCACCTTGTGGTAAAAGTCACACATTACACTGGAAGCTTGAGAATTTGTAAACATGAACTTTTTCTTTTCAGACTTAAGCAGTACAAAGTATGTACAAAATCACACATTGCCATTATTGAGTACAATGTGTTATTATGTTAATCTGCTTTGTACACACAGCATCTATTACAGGTTTGTCCATCCTGAAAGAAGAATCAATTCTCTCTGGCTCTTTATGAGGTATCTTACTTTGTTAAATTTTAGTTTTTGGGGGGTAATTTTTCAGAGGATTGAGGCCCCTAAAAATAGGCAAAACATATTATAAAATACTTCAGTAAACACATAACTTTGAAATAGAATTACTGTATGTATTTTTTTTTTCTTAAATGTGTGTGTGTGTATATATATATACACATATACACACATATACATATACATTTACACACACACATACATTTAAGAAAAAAATTAATTATCACTGTATATACTGTTCTAGGCTCAGGGGCAACTTTGAAAGAAACAAACCTTTACTGACGGAACAATACAATGTTAAGTTATTATTTACCTATGACAAAGCTAAATATAATATAAAATGAACCTGATCCCAGTACTTGCTTGTATCTTAATACAGAACAATCAGTGTTTTCTTCTAGCTCTCAGCCCTCCATCCCAATTTACGGCACCATTGCTTTACATTTTTTTAAAAAATGTATTCAAATGCCTTTTTCACATTAAGGAAGATACAGGGGAAACAAATCCAAAATGCATTCATAAAAAAGGGGATGCAGCCGATGTTTACTGTTCTATCAGTGCGGTTGGAAGAGTGTAGAGTTCTGCTATGACTTTTTCACTTCTGTCTGTACTGTTGTTTTGGGGGTTTTTTTTCTCCATAAGAGACAGGCTTACTTTTTTTCACATTTGATTTAAAGCTCCAGCATGAAACTTCTGCAACAAAACACTTCTAGTGTTGTTTACCCCCTTGAGACTTACCCCGAAATCGTCAGGCGAGCCTGCAAAGCTTTCTGAAAGGACGACTACAGTTGGTCCTTATTCCAAATATTATATTATATTATATATCTCACAATTTCACTCGTGTTTCAGATTACTGGGGTTAAAACCTTCACTTAAAGCTCCCTTTCAACATTTGTTTCACCTCACAAATGTTTTAAAAGAACAGGAGATATTTCCTCAACCTAAAATTCACTGCAATTTCACTTTATTTGCATAGCTGCTTCCACTATCCTCTGTTAATTTTGATGTAAAACGTATCAGTGTGAGCAGATAACAAAACAAAACACTGAGAACTTATCCTTCTTTGGAAGAAAACCCTTCTATTCACTGTATTAAGTTCAGCTTTTTGCTGGACTTTCACTCAGGAGCCCTCCCTTGTGTGGAGTGATGGATGATACTTGACCTGACACTTTCATTGTACCAAGTAGATTTTTGGGCATTTTATCCAATAAAAAGTCAACATTTGAGTAAAAAGATGAAGTAAAGTACATAAACATGTAAAATTAGTTACCTTTATTCAGTTTGTGCAACCTGTACAGAAGATGTTATTCCAGGTATTTGGAAGGTACAACAATCTACACAATTCTGGCTAGGTCTTATTCATTTATGCAAGTCTGAAATGTTAACATCCAATCACAGCACGACTCAGGTTAAATGAGCATATGGCTTTAAATAATCTACGCAGTGAAGGAACAGAGACAGTGGTCGGACGATCACACAAATGTTTCCTTTTGTCACATCACCGGTAAGTGAAAAAGAATAAAAACATACCTACTATTGAGCATTAACTGCCATTTCATACATCAGTAAAAATGATTATTTATGTTGCATCCAACAGAAGTATCAAAACTGGCATTTCCTGTACTTGGTCCTTAATTTTGTCTGTGGGTATGACATTGGCAAAAAGAGATTGTGACTTATACCTGAAAATTGAAATGTGTTTTTTGACTAAAAACTATTAATTTCTTATGGCAACAAAAAAACAAACAAAAAGAAAGTCTGAATTTAAGTCATTTCAGTATTTAACTTTAAATGTTGTATTTAAAAAGGAAATACAAAGAAAACAAGAGGATTGGCGCTTGTTATGGCAAAGTTTAAAACTCTGCGATGGTTTATGTTGGTGTGAGGATTGATAAAACATGTGAATACAAACACTCTAGTTGCTGCTCTTAAAATGTAAGTAAAGTTTCATGATCACTGTCCAGATCCTTGAAACAAAACTTGATCTGGATTTCAAAAGTCTCCATTCCAAACTATGTTACAAAAGAAAAGATCAAACAATTTGTGAGGTCAGTGAACGAAGCATCAGCAGAAACGGAAAATAACCTACTAACTACGCATTCCTCGCATGACCATACTAATGATTTTACAACAAACACACATTTCTCTAGAACAAGTATTTAAACTCATGCGATATTTGACCCATGCCGGGCCTCAAGCAGGAAGTATTTCACACAATGTTCTCTGGTTGCACAATGAGAGAATATAGCTGAAAAAAAATAAAAATAAAAAGAATATCCTTCAGTTTCTTAAAACATCAACACCCAAGCACAAAAAGATACTTAAAGTTGCAGGGTGCACAGTATAATGTGCCTCACAACAGATCCTGGACCGCCATCTGCTTGTCCATCTACAAAAAGAGTGAAGTACAATGACATTAACTGTTGACAAAGAACAGTCATTTCTAATTAACACATGCAAGGAGCAACATTTGGGTAAAGGGGAAAAAATCCCATAACATTTAATGTTATTCTTGATATTATTTATTATTAAACTATTGTACATATTTAATTGGGAACTCTCAAATGGAAAACTGCTCCCTTTAATATACACACCTCTTTCAGCTTCTAGTTAGAATTCCTTTGCCTCACATTCTTGTCTTTGTGGTTGGTGGTAGAATTGCTCTTCCTGTAGAACGGAGTCAAACAAATCAGTGACAGAAAGACGACAAATTCAGAGACAATCAAGGTGCTACACCGTTCACTGGTACTTACAGAGGAGCAGATCCTGAGTCGTCATCTATGAACAATCAGTGGAAAAAGACAAAACGGAAAAGAAAAAAAAGAACGTGAGAAAAATAGAAGGTTACATTTGTGAGAGTGAGTAACACATGCGCCCTCCCCACAGATGATGGAAGGACATGTTATAACATAACATCCTCTGTAACATGAGGTCCAATGAGGTTATGATCAACTCCAACTAAACATGAACCGAAGCATGCCCGCCTGTTTCTGGCAATGAATGATACAACAAAATCCTCACATTAGTTTAAAAGCACACAATCAATATTGTGTGTAGAATGACACTCGACACAGTATGGTGCGTGTGTTTTAGTAAATCTGCAGCAGCATTTGAAAAATTGCCATTCACAAACTGTCCAGATGCAACCCTTAGCATCACAGAGGCTCATGCAATACAAGCAAAAGGACACCAAAGAACACTGCAGTGGCCACATTAAGATCAAAACAGTACAAGTCTTAAAAACTGGCGGAGATAAAACACACAACTCGGGCATGAATAGGGTCTGTGGTGACACCAGAGCAACAGCATGTATTCACAAGGTAAGGCAGAGAAGCCCATCTTTGTGGCCAAATGGTGAATGAGACACATAGAAAATGGTAAACTGGTCTGGAGAAGAGGGCTGTCTCTCATTTATCATGCACAGATTACAAGATGCAGAAGGCATGCAGACAAAATAGTGAAACCTCTCACTTTTCAACCTTTTCAATTTCATGACAAACCATTCCACTAGTTTAGTTCAAGTGTCTCAAGTTGACTCTTTCATTGGCTCAAACATGAATTAAAAAAATAAAATAAAAAATGAGGCCACAAATAAAGTGGAGAGAAAACAGCTGAATCTTGCTCTGTCTTTTTTTTTTGCCAGGCCAGTGAAAGAGTGAGCAAATATTTGAGCAGATTCCTCTTGTGTCTCTGGTGAACAAGGAAGCAGCTCATTCAAGCTCCCATAGCGTATTCCACGCGGTAATCCCAGCTCAACCACTTCAGTCTGACATGCAGTTTTGTTCACTTACCAAAATGCAAAATCAGCAGCGAACAGAGAAGTAAAAATGTAAATAATAAAAAATAATAATGTCTATCACAAACTGTTTACACAGAGGCCAATGCTGATTCTTTTAAAATGTAAATTATGAAAAAACCAAAAAAACAAAACAATAACGATACATATTGAATGCATGCCACCACATTGCTTACATCTCCACCTAAAAAGCTTGAATAATCTCCATGTTAATCCTCTCAGCGCACACTACTTCTACAGTTTATGGGCCCCATTTAGCTGATCTAAAGCGCATTGAGGAGTGCCCAACTCAGATTGTTGTGTAACATTTAAGACGACTCGTATCCACAGCATTACGTGTAAGACACCTCCGTACTTGGACTGGCAGCTGAGAATCAGGAGCGTGACAATTTTATCATGGTGGAGAGACAGAAGTACTGTCGCAGTTTTCTGTGTGCTTTTACGTGTGTGCTAATGAGCACATGGTCCTTAGCCGGTGGACCCTCTGCCCCCTCAACAACTCCATTACACTGCAAAGGATAAAGAAATGCACCGACATTCAAACTGCATTAACCTGATGAGAAGTGATGAAGCATGTCCCCGTTTGTGACACAAGCAGAGTGTATGCAGCGCATCTAATGCACTGCTTACATAACCGTTAAAATACTGTGCCATTCACTTAAGCCTTTTTTTAGTCAATGGCGTTCTGCTGCCTCAAGATGGCGATGTGCCAACATTGAGCCTGGTGACACCTCATTTTAAGACAAGCTCACCCACGAGTGCACTGATGAGCACAAGTACATTTGCTACCTACACAATGTGGGCGCTGGGCGTGAAAATGACAACTGCACTGGTTAGAAACTAGCAATAACACTTGCACTGCGGTTTGTGTGGGGGGTAAAATTGGGCCCTATGTGTTTTATTCTCTTATCACTTACAGTAAGCTAATTTAAACTGCTGTAGAAACATTGCTTCAGACAATGGCAACTCGCTGTTCAAAACATAAGGGCAATGTTTTCCAAATACAACTACTTTTCACATAAAATAGCAAATTGGCCACTAGGTTTTAGAGTTAATTGTGGCCAGTTGAAGTGTTCAGCTCCAGGTGTTCAAACAGCCTCACTGCTATAAAAATGTATATGAAACATTGTAAAATGAATGTTACGTTTTGGAAACTATAGGGGAAAAAAACTGTGGAATTGCCAATTTAAGTTACAAAGTAATAAAAATTCCTCTTCATGCTATTTTACATGTGATTAAAGTCCAGTGTGTAAGAGTGTAGATTCTAACAAAGAGGACTAACAAAGTGGACTTCATATCATTCATCATTACTTGTGTAAGCTTCCAGTTCAAAACACAAAAATGCACACTATGGCTGGTTTGTCCAGGATAGCAGCCTCTGCACAGCAAGGTTCTTACCTAAACTACACATAAAGGCATATTTTAAAGCCCCAAGAGCTATTATTAGTCTAAAATACACTACTGTATATAATATTTTTGCCAATAAACCCTCTTTAAAATGTTACACACTGGACCTTTAACTAACAAATGGATTTCAAATTATGTTCAACATTATGTGCTGACGACCTAGTGATTGTCTATGCAGTGGTGAATGAGAAGTTAGCTTATTACCACAGTACTAATGTCTGTCTGAACAGGACCTGACAGTTGATCTTATGTGTGGTGCTGTAGGTAACACCACGTACGTACCATCAGTGATCTCATCGGGCTTTCTCCTCTTTTCGTAGATGAAGATGATGGCCACCAAGATGATGACCTCAGCCACAATGCCAAGGAAGGGCCAGAGAGCAGCCAGGCGACTGCGGACACGCAGGTGGACCTTGTCGGTTTTTGTGCCAAGTTCATTGGTTCCAGAGCAGAAGTAGTCTCCAGCGTCTTCTTCGATGTTCAGCTCAGTGATGGTCAGACTGGTCTTGTTGGGAGTGCTCTTAATCTCGTATTTGTCACTAGTGCCGTTGATGATAGGCTGAGAGTTGTGTTGAAGGGACAGTTTTTCAGAATAAACAAAAAATACAACCATTCTGCATTATTTCCTGAGAATAATAATAGTGATTGTAAGGTTTAGTTTAAAGGTTTATGGTGAGAAAGATACATACCATTTTGACATCATTTTCCTCTTTGAACCAAGACCAGTCAGTGGGCAGTGGATAGCCATGGCTGTCACAGACCAATACAACCGCGTCATTCTCATTGCCATGCTCAGAGTGTTTGTGGGCAGAGACGTGGGGAAGAACTAGTGCATGGTGGGAAACATAAATCCAAAGTCAGAACTTTTGTGAATTAAATTAGCCATATTTAAACTTTTATCCATCATAGGCACTTTCACATAAAACAAAACCAGGTCCCACGAGTAAATGTGTAATTGATGTTTTCCTTTTTAAAATTCATATTCCTGTAACTCATAGGTCTAAATTTACCATAAATATCACATCTATAGTTTCTTTAATTAAATGTATAAATGACACCCAGTTTTCAACTCCCTTTGGCACATAATCAATTTATAGTCCGTGCACAGCACTATAGAAATAAAAGAACACTTAGTGTACAAACATGTAAAAATGTGATGCAAACACAGACATGAACATTTAAATGACAAAACTTACTTTTCACTTCAATCATCTGCTTCACCTCTGGCTCTGTCTGGAAAACACATTCATACTTCCCAGCAGAATGGTGGTTGATCTTGTCCAAACTATGTAAAGAGAACAATATAGAATTTGAGATCCACATGCGATAGGCAAATAAATCAGGTGTATTGATCTGTGCAGACCAACCAAGCTTGCAACTAAGCAGCTAGTGAATTGTAATGGATTCTCCTGAATACAATGTAATTTCCCTCTTTTTTTATAAAGTCCACATTATAAAGTAAAGAAATATCTTCACAGCTCAATTAAAGCTCCAGATCTGTGGGTAGGGATGTATCGGTCTGATATCAGCCAAAAACCGAGTATTGGATTATATCGGACTGCCTCTAAAATGTCCAATATAAGCCCTCCGATACAAACAGTCCATTCCGCTCCAGCACTTCCATCCAGCAGCGCCCGTTGTGCATCTGCAGGGCTGGGCTCCGGGTTTACCTGTGGGACGTGTCACTCACCCTGTGTGGGTTGGGCTAAACCAAAGTAGTGAAAACAAGGGGGGTGTTCTCTGAAGACACACTGTTACCTGTGAAACAGGGGTGCTCTGAAAACCCCTCCATTAGCACTTGGTACTTTCCTCCTGATGAAATTAACCATAGACTGTATAAAATTAACATGGCAAAAAAATCAAATATTCTTATGTTGAAGGTTAAAATTTACGTAACCCATTGGTTAATAATAAATGGGTCGGTTTTTCTCATATCTACTGTTGCTGACTATTGTTCTCCGTTTAAGTAATATCACTTGATCAAGCCTATTCCACACTACAAAATAAGTAAGTATGATTTGTGCCGATATCATATCGGATCGATATCTGTATCGGCCAATACTCAAGGCTGCAATATCGGTATCGCACCGGAAGTGAAAAAGTTGTATCAGGACATCCCTACCTGTGGGTGAACAAAAAGCTGCTTGTCCAAATGTTCAAACTTCCCCTTGCAATAACGATCACACTTTTGTTTGATGCTGCTGTCCCGTACAGTCCTGCCCACTCTCTCTAATGAGGAATTAAGGTCAGGGCAAGTGAGCACAGTGCTAGGGGCGCTTATCCCTGCTGCCAACACAACTGGCAAAGCTGCATATCTACACGGTCCATCTCTCTGCTAATCGAGAGCAGTGAATACCCGAATGGTGCCCCTAGCTATGCAGCTGATGGAGGCAGCAAGAGAGGAGAGAGAAAGGGGCAGGATGAGATAAGCGAAAAAGAAGGAAATCTGTTAAGGCAGAGGAAGAAATGAAAAGAAAGTGTAGCTCTTTCAAGGGCGAGGAGAGGTAAACAGCTTATATAACAGTAACGCTCTGTCAATATTTAATTCAGAACATGGGTAATGGAAGAATTACAGCGCACTAGGTTTGCTATTTTCTTATGCCGTTCGTTCAATCTGCTACTAATCAGAAAATACAATAAAAGACGTGCATAACCATCGAATGATGAGTGCCTTTATTGTACCACAGGGGCTGCAGGGCAGATATGCCCACATGACACACTTTGGTGGCTGTAGCTACTTACCTCAGAGACGTAAATGGAGCAGAATCGGAGGACTCTGACTTTTCAATTGTTTTGCCATTGAGCACCCAGTAGGATCCTTTGATGGGAAGACTGGAGTCTGTCAGGTTGCAGCTGAGAACTGCAGAGGTCTGATTGGTGACCTCTGAAGGGTCAGTAATGATGTTCGGGGCTTTGGATAAACAGAAAAAGATAATTATTTTCCACCCTTTTCCAAACTGAAAAAAGGCTTGTTGACATTTAACATTTTATAATGTTTAAACGTGTATTTCAAGGCATCTCTTGAAAAGAACCCATCATTAATTTTTCCTTTCTCTCTTGACACTCAACCATTTCTTCACAGAAATCAATAATTTGATGGTCAGTGACACAAACAAGCTCTTTGTATTCTCACTTTAACTTTAGGCAAGGTTTATAGAGATCTGTGAATTCACCTTGTTTAATTGTACCTCAATTATGTTTTCCATCACTGGGTTGTAAATACTGGTTAGGACTCGACAAGTAAGCATTGTAGAGACAATTGTTGAGTGCCGAGTGGCCACAGGAATAAATCTGTTCTTAGAATAAAGGAACACCGGGTGACAGGTTCTGTCCTGATGCACAGAGCTACAAACCAAGTGGAAAGACGTCCCAATATAGAAACATCTTTCCGACAAACATGGGAGTAGAGGGACATTTAGGAGCTGTACTGAAAGCTAATACATCTACAAGAGGTCAAAGGAAAGAGACATTTTAAAAATAACATGCAGAGACAGAGACCAAAGGGGGGGAAAGACAGGTCGTCGACCATTTCGCTGCCAAGCACATGATAAAGGTAACAATGGAATATTTAAGTTTTAAATCAGGTAAAGAACAAAAACTGTATAATACTGGAGCACAGGGCAGACAGATGCCGAATGGCTGAAAATGTGGCTTTAATAATTTGTTGCCATCTTCTGTACCAAAAGAACAGTAGAATACAAGAGACAGGAATGGTCTGCAAGCATAAATAAAAGGGGCATTGTGAGTGGTAATTAAGGAAAAGCAATAATTAGTATTAGCAAAATCATTGCCATTTATAATTCCTTATAAATGGTTATAATAATTTCATACAGGAAGAATTTACATATTTCCAACCCTATGACCAGTATTACTGCAGCTAAACCTTTGAAATAGTGCCTAAGCTTTGAAACTTGGCAAAGAAGGCATCAGATTTAAGACATGTTCTGTGTCTGGGAATACAGGATTTGGAGGGCGGCTCTACCACACCGTACGACCAGGTTCAAACGCTACTACGGGACAAATTAAGACCTTTAGGAGAGAAAAGGGAGCGTACACTGGACGAAGCAGGATAGAGGGGTTTTTGGAGGGAAAGGCATGGGAGCCAAGTGTAATGGGGGCGGAATGTCCAGTTTACTAATTTGGAGAGAATAGCCAAGCTACTTTGACTGGCATCTCTGCCACTCACTTTCAATCACAATAATGTTTGCCTGTGAGCGGATCCACTTGATTTTTGGCGTCTTCTTCAGTTCATTGCGGTCAGGATCGTTGGAAGCACGGCACTCATACATGCCCGAGTCCTCGAGGGTGAGGCTAGTGAGGTGAATGGTGCTGGCTGCGTGTTCTACATACGTGGCATATAGCTGCACACGGTCATCCCGTGCTCCATCAAAGAGCTGGGTGAAGTTCTCGTTGGGCTCCTCACCCGCTATAAACCACCACTGTACCTCAGGGATGGGGTTTCCGATCACTTCGCAGTGCAGTTCTGCACTGTCATTGATCAGCTTCATCCGAGACAGGGGAGACTTGATAAACCCGGCTGAGCACCGTTAACAATCGGTACAGCAGGCAGAGGGTTTAAGAGTTGTTAAATTTAATGGATTTAAAGCAAGCCAGTGAGTTTGTTGGTGATAACAGGCAGCGATGGTAGAAAGATAAAGCAAAAAAGGACAAAGAAAAAAAGAGAGACAATGTTAATAAAACACAACATTAAATGAAAAATGAAAGTAAGCACACAGAAAAGGTTCAGATCAGAGCAACAGTTTTACCCAGTTACTATGGGAAATATTTTACTACTGCTGCTGCTCTGACCCATTCAGAAAAAATAATATGCAACATAAAATGTTATTAGGGATGACCCAGATTTGGTTCCAATTTAATGGCCACATCTCGTACATCTACCAATGTACAGCAGCCTGATGGATACAAGGTTTTAGGGCTGGAACTAATGATTATTTCCAGGAACGATTAATCTGTCGACTATTTTCTTGATTCATAAATTAGTTATTTGGGCCATGACATGTTGAAAAATGTTGATTAGTCTTTTCCAAACTTCAAATGATGTTCTTAAATTATTTTGTAACACAAACTAAAATAATTCAGTTTGAATGATTTCTTTGTTATGGGGTAAAGAAACCAGAAAATAATTAGTAATTCATTAATTAAGAAGGTGAAAAGTGTGCTGGCTTGTTTTCATCATTATAAAAAACTCAAATTGATGATTTCAAAAAAGAAGTAATTGATTCATATTCAATTCAACAACCATGTTGCATTTTTAGTGGTCTGGTTGCATCTTGGAGGCTGGAGTTTGTGTTGAATCTTATTTAAACGTTGTAGAGTTTGTAATATTCAACACCACAGGCTTAAGAACTAGATATATGCTGTGGACTATGTTTTGAGACATCCCTGAAAACAGAATAAAACAGGACATAAAAAGCAAGTGATTGAAATGAAAAAAAGAAGAAAAGAAAAACTCACAAGAAATTAAATCAACAGTGAATGGAGTGTAGGATTTACACTAAGAAGTTTGGGCCGATAGAATTGTTTTCAGTGAGCCTAGAATAACATGATAACAGTGGTTGGTGTGTTAAAGCAAATGGTCACATCACAAGCACAAGTTTCTCAAGATATCCCATAGAAGATGAAATCAAGGCACATGACATCAACATACGCAGAAGTCACCAAGTCCAGTCTCAACTTATCAGTATTAAACGTGTTTACATGGGAAAAAAAACATGTTTAGCACAATGCACAATGAACGTAGACATTTAGCTATGAAACTTAAATGTTTGCTTTTAATGGGTAATGTAAATTAGATTTTTTTCCCAATGCTACTGAAAGTTCTCCACCGTGCTAGTAATTTTAATTAGGCAGTCAACTCCAGAGAGTGTGGACAAGTAGCTGTGTCACACACATTATCTTAAGGCTATGGATTTTTTGTTTTTCCCAGTATTGGGACTTTACTTAACTGTACGCACAGCAGGCAGAATCGATAGACAGTTTTGTTAACAAGAGCCTCTGTTACAAGTCCACAAATATATGGTCATGTTTCTGTTTAGAATAGCTTCCCCCTGATTACCTACAGAAGGTCTCTTTCACAGCACATACCGTTTGAAAGATCAAATTTAAATATAGACTAGGCCACAGTCCTTCCTGTGATTTGATGTAAACCAGGTGACTCTTGTTAGTGCAAGAATCCCCTCTGTAACATGAGAATAACCCACATGTTTTCAGACAAAATGCCACGGACACCGTTCCACGCTTATTTACAGCAAATAAAGGGCTTAAACAGTACACATAAAAGGCCTAGATAGGAGTCATTTTACCCTATTGTAAAATATTGACTTTTTATATGCAATTTTGAGATGGAATATAATTAGTTCATAACAAAGAGTGGCAAAAAGGGCCACACTGTGGAGGTACATGGTTTATCTTCTTCATATGAAGTTTGTTTGCATTTGTTTTACTCAACTAGCTGGTTGAAAACGAACTTCTCCTGTCGGAATGTAATCAGTCTTTTGACAAATGAAAGGGTGTACACACCATGCAAACCATACACCACTTTCAATACTGATGGAACCAAGTATGTAGAAATGTGCACAGTGGACAGGAAAGGCTTGTATAATGCAATATCCTTTTCTATAGAAGATGGATGCCATAATCCCAACATGATCAAATACTGTACATGAAACACTGAGATGAACTCATTGTTTTTTCATTACAGCCCTGTTTTAGTCAGTAAAGGTCAATGTTTGGAAAAACAATATTTTCTGAAGTAGAGTAGGGGCTATTAATTTGTGCAACATGTACCATCTGCCATTTTATGGTGTTGCTTAAAATAGTACAAGTGCAAGTAATTTGCATATGACCATGTTAGATGTCTGCTGTTGTACTGCAAACTAATAATTGTACTAAACGTGAAGAAAGTGAGAGTGAGTCACCCAGGAAATTGAAGTGGAATCATTTTGCAAAAAATCCCTATGACTAAACATGACATGGTGCTAAGTGTAAGTAGCTAAGTGTTTAAAACAACTTTGAGACCCAAGATCAACACCATCTGGCTGTAAATTGTTCAGTCAAATGACTCTTTATTGAATTGTGGTGCACAACCGGTCCGTTTCACATTTTGCAAAGAAAACAAACATAGCAGAATATTTATTTCTCCCCCTGACAGAAACCACTTATTATAAGAATGTCTAATCTGGAATGTAAAAGAATGACACTGTTGCTGCATTACAGGTTAAGCAGGTCAAGTCTCAAAATACAGCTCACAGACAAAAACAAGAGTCTGTATTCTATATTCAATACTACTACCCAAACTGGGATAAAGATCAAGAAATGAACATAGGTATAAAAAAATGGCTTTCCCCATTTTCCCCCCACACTAAGCCTAGCCTACTTGTCTGCCTCGCAACCTACTTTCTAAAGTTAAACTAGAGAAGCTGAATTATCCAACTACTCTGCCCTCGAGACGCTTTTGAAAAAGCAGGAAAGATTTGATTAGCACAAAATAGCCTACAAGCAAAGTAAACAATAAAGCAAAGTGTTATACTTTAGAATGAACACTGAAAAAAAATGGTAAAATGTTTAATGATAAGATAAGTTATTAATAAATAAATTATCATCAAAGGATGAAAGCATCTGTGGTTCAGTATTAAAAATCTGTATTGTTCATAATGAATTTAGAGGCAAGGAAAAACATAAAGTGGCATCACAGTCATTTCGTAAAAGCAGTCACAGTTAGGTCCCCACATTTTTGGTGCTGAAACCCGGGAGCAGGGACAGAAGATTACTATAGAAAATAGCCCATAGCTGTGATTAACAAATCGATAACGGACTGTACGAAATGCTGGAGCATTAACAGAGGCTAAAAGTGTGGCAATATACAAGTGGACAATTGAGGAGTAAACTTGCAGAGATAATGTTAGTCATGATCGCCTGCAAGAGCTACTGTCCATGTTGACTGTAAGAGAAATTAATCTCTAGGAATTGGAACGCAATTAACAGCTACTGCAAAGCTGACATACGCCTGGTGACACAAACAGAAAATCAATTACTGATCACTGGCGCCTAGTAAACAGCACTGATTCTTTGAGGGATAAAGTCTGTCAATGGTGACCCAAGTCGACAAACTATCAGGAAGTAGGATTAGTGGTTAGTAACCCTCCCCAAAGAAAATTCACAAATGGTGAATGTGCTGCGGCCTTCTCTACATGTGAACTTGAGTTACGCCCTGCTTCTGCTTAATATTTTGTGGTAGGAACATGCATGCACATACTAATATTGTACATGTGCTTATTGTTGCCTGCTTTTTGTGTGCGGATGTTACTAAAATTTACACTGTAGTTCCTTGCTCTTTTGTGTTGTCATTTAAACTGTATTATTGCTGTTAACATGGTACATTGTATTTCTGTGTAAATTGCAACTTCAGTCTTGCAACTGGTGTAAATCTCTTTCATCATCGGTGGGTGGACTTTAATTACTCATAGCCACGTTCTTCTAACAATAGGTGTCATTCCATGGATACAAGCACAATGTCACAATAATACCGCAAAAAACGCAATACAGTTGACATATTGAAAAATTTTCGAATCGTGGAATTTGAACGTTAAACAAACAAAATGGTGCCCAATTTAAAGCAGATGAGACACCAGGTAATAATTTAATCGCAGCAGGACGCCAACTACAGTTAGGTGTGCGTGAAATCCAACGTTACAAGACTGTGTTCTTATGAGCGATACTATTGTGAAAGATGTACCAAAGGACTAAAAATACAGCAACCCTTGATAGGCTTTTCTACAAAAACAAGACGATTCTACGCTGGATAGAAGCAGGAACCCTCTGTCGTGTTACGCAACAGCAACTTTGACATAAACGTTACGAACAAAACATTTTTTTAAACCACCATCGATCGATGATTGGTGAACTTTAAATGTGCCTGGTGTAAAACACAGACATGAAGCGGATTCTGAGACCTAACATCCGACGGTGATGCGGCCACGGAAGGGCCACAACAGCTATGGCAAATTAGCAAAATGTTTAGTTAGCATGACCGCTAACGCCTGACACACAGCTACAGTCAATGCGGCGGTTTATTACCGACATTATATATATTGTTATATATCATAATAGATGACAGTAAAAACACAACTGTCACAAGGCTACAATAGTCTGAATGAACATGGACAATGATAGTCAGGGTAAAGTCTAACATCTCCGACCAAACATGGCTGACATCTTACCTGTGGATGCATTCACTCGCCAACAGCTCAGCAGAAGGGCACTGAGCGCCCACAGTAACTTCATGGTTAATAATTTACGACACACTAAATGGTCAAATAAATACAGTGCCAAAAACTAGCAGACCGAGTCTTCTCCCTCCTAACCTCGTTCGTTTAGCGAACTTCCACTGGTGGATGCGGGAATAAATGTCCGACGGAAGAGCTGATGGACTTGCTTGTCCTCTACAAGCTCACGCACACGCCCTGATCAGCACGTACACGTGACGTATAACGCAGGGGCGTGGTCACATCAAACGTTGGTCTTCTTGTACAAACCTGTTTAGCTCATTTAATGGTTTTAAGTGTTATATAAGTAAGACAACGCGTTTAAAGATGAAACATTTTGAAAAGTTTAATACGTTTTCACGGTAGAGACAGAAGCCATTTTGACAGGTCACAGAAGTAACATGAACTTAACAGAGCCATCGTTATGGAAATAATTAGTAACACATTGTGCTTTTCTTGCTGAAACACGTCAAAATGGCTGCTGCGTAAAAGGCTCATTTCTACCCCGTCTCGTGACAGAAGACAGAAAAAACATAATAGTTTCAATGTTATACGGAAAAATATAACATTACTCCTTAAGCAGTATTACTTTTAAACTACTATCCCACAATCATTGTACTTAATTTATCTTACTTTTTTCTCTTTAAGTAACTAATTGTAGTTACAATAAATGGTTTTTACTTACATTTCATATTTGTTTTTACTAATTCATGTGTATCTTATTAAAGATATTCTTGCTAGTTTTTCTAGACTACACTATATATTAATAAAATTATTAAATTAACATGTACTATTTGTTTGTTGCTACAGTGTGAAAACATAAATAAGATGTTCTGATCTGATGGATCAATCAAAATTAGAATATTCCATAACCATATCAGATTATGGTTTAATCTGAATATGGCTTTACTCGAGTTTAGGTGAGACAAATGTTTTAAATTGGACAATATAAGCATATTCCTGCTGTCCATATAAACACAGTGCAAAGAACAAACACTGCAAGTTTCAGGAAATGTGTGGGTTGAACTTCAGGATCAACCTTTTTGGTTTTCAATAACTATCTTATGTCGTAAGTGCTAAATGCTCACAGTATAGGTTTTGACACCATTTCTTCTTGAATGAATTTGCTGGGTTAGCATGGGATATTACACTAAACACACACATTGTTGCATGTCAGATGCCAAATAACCACAGGGATAACTGGAGGTGGAAAAAGTGACAATGGAAAAAGTAAAATTAAGGGATGACAAGTCAAATACTAGAATAAACCAGTGTCATGAATTGTGTGTGGAACCTTTGTAGATTAGTTAGAATATTCACCAATAAATCAAACAAGTATGATGTTGCTGTATGTTGTATGATAGAAAAGACCAAAACTATAACTGTCATGCTGATACAAGAGGTTTCTGAATAAATTATTCTAGTACATTCCATGTTTTCACTTTTACAGGACATTTTGCAATGATACAAAAAACTACATTTTTTAAAAGAAATCAAACTGAATGACTTAAGAAAATCTACCACTCTTCATGTTCAGTTTCAAAGAAATAAACTAGAAGCTTTAGATACAGATATGCTTTGCCGTGTTTCACAAAAGCTTATTTTCAAGGTACATTGATAAAAAGGGCACAAATGTATGTACTTCAACGATGAACTGTGAATGTGAGGCAGCGTTTTAACATTTTAAATCAAACTCATTAGCACAAGTGGATCCATTTGTCTTTCAGCCGGACCGAGGACATCAGTCTACATTGATGAAAAAAGCCTTTGAACCTAAATCCCAAAGGAGAGTAGATGTTCTGTACAATGTGGAGGAAACACCCATACAGCTCACAATGCAAGGAAGCTGAAAATATTGACTTAGTTACCAAATTTGCAGGCAAGTACAACATTAAAGGATTGAGTGTAGTCTGTTTCCCATCGGCATGCCTTTGAAAATACCAGACAATCTGCATGGAGATCACGTTCAGCAGTGTTTTATAATGGGGTTATTGTTCCCAGTTTAGTTGTTCTTAGAGCCTGCAAGATGTCATTAAAGTACAAATTAATTACTCTGGGAGAGACAGACCATCAAAGCACATAACTCAACCCGAAACATTACTTCCAGGCTGTTCTTATTTAATACTAAACCAAACATGTAACAATTTTTGGTCAATTTCCACACAAAAAAATATTGGTCTTGAACCAAGAGTGTAATTTCACCATAGTATACCTCCAAATCTATTTTACAACTACAGTTGCTAATGTTAAGACTTATCAAATAATTATCATATAGTGTATACACACAGACACACTGAGAATACATCGCATGAATTTTGAGTGGTAGCACCCAAACATCTTTATTTCCAAATCAGTTTCTTTTGTATATATGATCATACTGCAAACCAATCATTTCTCAACAGGTAACTTTACAAAATACTTCCTTGAAGTTAAAAAGCACAAGTGCACAAAAATGTCTCTTGAGTGTATAATGTCAAAAGGGGATCAACATTTTGGGTTTGCAGATAAAAACAAACTTTGTCAAGATCATCCACATCACTACCCAAACGGCACAAAATAACTGCAATTGGACACTTCATGAGCATCAAAAGCAAACAATGGTACTTGTGTGGTGTCAGAAAACCATACAACTTTATTTATTTATTTTGGATTATAAAATACTATATTTCTTTTTGAGAAATAAAAAGAATCAAATTTGAGATGTTCCAAACCTTAATTGCACTCGTAAATAGTGTACTTTTAGAGATATGAATACTAATTGTTAAAGGAATATCTTATTTATGCATCACTGTCAAAAATGGGTCATTTGTAATTATAGTCTGGCAATAAAAAAAAGAAAGAAAAAAAAAAGACAGCAACTCTCTTGTTGTCCCATGTCCTCTACCTTCACTGGATTCCTTTGCACTCTGTTCCCTGTATGAGGTGATTCAGGCCTATCAAGCCTCTCATAGTATCCTTGCTTCTCCACATCCTCCCTGAGAGAAGCTGCACTCCAGGGCTTCTGGCCTTCCTCTGTTCAGACTCCTGTAGAGAGAGGGAGGCCCAGGATTGACTTAATATCACTTACCCCTGAGTCAGGCTTGAGTGCTCCTGGTGAGATGCACTCAGGTCTCTACCCTATGACAGGGAGAAACTGGAGGTCACCTCTCTGAAGTAAAGCAGCCTAGGAGCTATTAACAGCTCATAGGGTGATGAGGAGAACTGTTTCTCTAGGAGTTATCAGTGGAGTTCTCATTGCTGGTCGAACTTGAAGACTGAGGGGTAGAAGAGGATGAAGATGAGGAAGAGGAGGAAGTAAAGTTCATCCCTGATAGTTGTGGAGGGTTTGTTGCTGTGTTCTGTCCAGTCAAGCTTTTTCTGCACACAGGGCAAGTGTCATGCTGGAAGAAAGAGGGACAAAAAAACATGAGGGGGTTGTCTTACTGCTCCTCTACACCGTCTATAACACCATAATTCCAGATAACAACTAGTGAATGTGTGACTGAAAAGGGAATTCATTTGGTGATGGCTGAATGACTAATACCTGCTCCAGCCAGGGAACTATGCAATCATTGTGAAACATGTGATTGCATGGGAGCTGCCGCACATTTTCTCCAACACAGTAATCGTCTTTACACACAGGACATTCCAGCCCCGAAGCTGAAAAGAGAGTAAAATAATGAAATTATGGACTGTAATCTGATCATTAAGTTATTACTGCCATCTTAGACTACACAATTCAAAATCAATTAAATAATGAGACTACATTTAGTTTGTTAAAACTTATGCTCAATGTATAATTCTGAGTGAAATGGACGTTTTACATGCGGTCAATAGTGGCAACATTGTACTATCATATAAATCAACAGTGAGAGCCCTCCGGCTGCCAGGCATTATGTATTATGTATATGTACAAAAAAGGCAACTCAGAAACACAAAACTCCAAAATCAGGATAGCATTTAACTTACCAACGTGTTCTTCTGTAACTTGTACTGTAGGAAGACTTTTAATTTTATCTCTATCAGCAGGTGGAGGT
This sequence comes from Solea solea, assembly GCF_958295425.1. Lineage (NCBI taxonomy): Eukaryota > Metazoa > Chordata > Actinopteri > Pleuronectiformes > Soleidae > Solea > Solea solea. The sequence goes on along the minus strand of NC_081142.1, from coordinate 4,604,245 downwards.
CCTGTGTTCTCAAACTGGTTTAATAACTGCAGGCAGGACAAAAAAAAACACATGTTACAAACCCATTTCAAGTCTAAAGAGTTTATAAACTGAAGTTGAGAATTTAAGAATACCTGTGTTATAATTGCATCAAGCCCATTGGCACCCCAGGCATAATCCATGGGATTAGAATGAAGAACTCCCCTTAAAAAAAACAACAATATTTAAACAGCTGGACATAAAGTGCATATTCTTAAGCAGCTTCTAGTTAACTAGAGCTCTATTCCATTGACTCACCAAGGCCCAACACCAATATTTGGCATTGCAGTAGGTGCAATTATTCCATTCACTAGCTGCTGAATGATTCTACAAAAGAGAACATACAGGTGTTATAAATATGCGGTGGTTTCCACGTCAAGATAATTTAGCAATAAAATGGCACACTGAGGCAATACACCATAAATGAGACTTCAGTCCCACAAGTAACCAAGTACATTTCTCACCCCTCTAAAGTGGGTACTCCCTCATGCCTCCCAGCTTGCCGTCTTGAACCATGACGACTTCTTGGTTGCCTAGCACCATATCTTTGCCTTGATGCCGCTTCCCTTTCCCTCCTGTTCTCAGTTTCCCGGTTGTCCTCTGTTCCCAGTCCAGCCCCAAAGTCAAAACTATCATCAAAGACACCCAAAGCAAATTGACCATATCCTGAGGGGAACGTGAACAAGTGCTGGTCTGCGCTCTGAAGAACAAAAAAAGAGATACAATAGACTCAATCTGGGTGTTGTAATCTTGAAGAAAACAAAACAAAAAATAAATCAGCTTTACCACAGAACATCCTCAGGTTAAAGGCAACCATTTAATGGTAAGACAACAAACTAAATTCATCCAGGTCACATTTAAAGCCAATAAAAATACCACACAATTGTTGTTGATGTTAAATTATTAAATGGGGTGTTTTTTCAGCAAATAACTGCACAGCATAAACACAATAACATATTGTATATGTCGTTCCTGACAGGAGCTTAAAAAAGCAGAAGTGGAAACTCTAAAAAGACGTAAGATGTTAAGAAATGCTGATTTTATTATGCAACAGTGGACTGGAATCCCACAGAGAGATGTTACGTGACACACAGAGTCTGAGAAAAGAATGAGTTAGAAACCTCAAATGTTTGCTGCTGGTTCTGGGGCCCACTGGAGATTGTAGACCTGGAGCCATTGTCAGCACTAAACAGGGGACAGATTGACAGGTCATGTATTGATATATTACTGTTAAAGGAAATTGTTTTTCCACCATGTGTCAGTTTCCATCGTTCCTATTTTCTTGTATGATGTCATGTTTTGCTGTGTCCCGTTTCTTCCTCAAATGTTTATCCCTTCTGTTGTTGACTTCACATGTAGTGGCTGGTTTCCCAGTCCAACACGAAAAAAAAAAGGTAAGAGGTAGTAACGCAAAGTCAGTCTAAAATTAAAGCACCTGCTATTATTGTGCTATTATTGTTGAGCCAACAATTACTTTGATTTTATTTAGCTTATGTCAAGCAGGGACTTTATATAATATACAGCTTGACAAAAGTATTAGTTAGTGAAACAACAAAACTCCTAAAACCTTCACATGATCTAAACTACTTATGTGAGATAAAAACTAAATGTAAATTATTTTAATTGCTATTAATCATGCAGTAGTTATTGTAGTAATCAATAATTACACTGCATGTAGGCAAACATGTTGACAGGAAGCAAAGAAAGCAATATGGCCCTTATAGTTGGAGCAAAGCTGATTTTTACTCTCCTGTGCTTCGGTCCTAAATGTGATTAGTGTAGCATAACTGTTAGGAGTGATGGCCAAACATTGGGATTATTTGTAACAGTCAAAATATACACATTAAATAAAGTTTTAAAAAACACTTTGAGACAATACATTGGTACAAAAATGAATGGGAAAGGTTAATCCAGCATCTTAGATTGTGACAACTGAAAGCAGCATCACTTAACGTTTTTGAACAGCTGAAAGTGAAGAAATCGAGGATCTGAGGGACCTTTGTTGTTATACAGTAGGCCACAAAAGCTAGCCTGGTGAAAATCATTGTATTGTCTTATAAAATAATAATCAACAGACATACCTTCTTTCTTCAAGCAGCTCCTCAATAAACCCTGAATCACATCTTGGACATGTATAGTCCTGTAAACAAAGAAAAACATAAACAAAAAGATGATAAGCTGGACTGTGACAGAAAGAAGATTGAAGATGCTTATCTAAGGAATACACCTGGCTCTGCCATTACATTTATCTTTGTAAGACACAGGGCTACCGTGAGCTGTCAGAATAGCTGAGTTCTCCTGACATGATTTGCATTATTTCCATAGCTTAGCTGTCAAATCAGGAACCCCTCATTCCTTATAAATTGGGGTACTGTCATCCCATTTTGACACTTTATTTTCTTTAACATATCCACTCTGGACAAGAGAGCCCAGGTCAGCAAAGACCTTGCCTTCTCTTAAGTCAAACACTGTTAAAGGAAGCGTTCAACATGTCATGACAACCAGTGTCACTATCTGACATGGGAAGCTGTAGCACTGAGTGCAGCTAAGGCAAACAATTGCAGCTCAGAGAAACAATCTATATTTGATCCTTTCATCAAAGACAGACGATAACCTAAATAAAATCCACCAAAGGAATCACACCACACATTAATGGCCCAATAATGAACAGCTTCTTAGGCTATGAGGCGCCTTTCAATCAACCCAACAGTGATGATGTGATTTTATTATAAAAAGAACAAAGTACCATAATTTGTGTTAATATGCAAAAAATTATACATATTTACACAGATTCAATGCTCCAAATATACTCTAATCACTAATTAAATAATAGACAACAATGAATAGCCAAAGGCTTGTTCTTCTATACAAACCATGAGATATCCCAAAAAATTATAGTCTAGAGCCGATTATTAATCAATTACTAAATGAATTGACAACTATCTTGATTACCGTTTTAATGATGACCTCATCATACATATCTTTACATGATATTAAGTATCTATTTTCATCACAGTGTGTTGCTCTATTGCTCCAACATTACGCAATGTCATGTCAGAAGCATTCTTATGAATCGATTGACAAAATACACAATAACTAACACCCCGGCTACCCCGAACAATTGAGACAGCAGTTGCGCACACAGCTGTGTGAGGTAAATGCGATCACCAGTCACTACTAGCACTCTACACAATCCCATAGCTGATGTTTCTCATTCCGAGGGACACATACATTTCTGTGACAGATCATTCTAGCCTGTGACAGAGGGGGGCCACTTACTGAACGGCAAAACAAGAAAAAGACGTAGTGGCTTTGTTGCCACCGGTACATTCTTTTCGCACAAGGGATAAACATTCAAACGTCTAAAAGAGACAAATATAAACGCGTTTTGTTAGTAAATAAAAATATGAATTCACGCGCTAATGGCGTTGGAAGTGAATATAGCAGACAGGGTTATTCTTAGCATGTTAGCTTAATTCACTAGCAGCATACATTAACAAAACATCCCAGTAATACCACAAAATGTGCCAGAAAAAAGAGCCCTGTATTGTATGTAACAGATAAGCAGAGCTTGTTTACATTCTGGTCCGTCCAATAATAAAATACCAGGTTAGTTGACACTGAAAAGCGTTAGCATGTCAAATGGTAGTTGAACAAGCCTGCTAAAGCGGTTAGCATGCTAACAGTTGACGCCGCCGCCACAACGATTTCTATGATAAAAACAACACAACTACAGTGTCTTTCGTTTGTCAAACTGTCTCTGCGTTTACTTTCTAACTGTGTTACTCACGGGGAGCCGAGGACTGATCTCTGCTGAGCATCTGTGACAGAAGAAGCGACTGGGCCATGGAGGAGCTTCCGCCATCTTTAGCCACTAAACAGGGAGAGAGGGGAAGAAGTACGGAGCACCAAATAGGACAAATCTCCTAGAAAATACGATCGCCGTCTCATGCCTGCATTGTTCCAATAGATAATATTTAATGTACTGTATGAATAAATCAACGAAAGCCCACTTTAAATAATAATAGAAAAAATCATAATAATAATAATGAGTGAACGATCTACAGATATTACAATTAAATGCTACATTATCAATTAACTGTTATTTTTATTGTACCAATTAGATGTTTTGTTAACCGATCTTATATTGTGTTGTCATTTTATAGCAGTATGTCCATTTAAATGTAAGTACTCAAAGCAAAGAAAATCTGGTGCTAGATTCCTTGGATGTGTCAAAATACACATAATACACAATAAAGCTATATCTGTGACTGATTGTGAAATTAGCTTTCACTTAATTTAAAGTTTATTTCAAAAGAGTGTGTTAACAAACCAAATATGAATATCCCACTGGAAGGAATAGGTATGAAAAAACGGACTACAATTTTCATCTGGCAGCCTCTAACACTGATATGTCTTATAAAATACTGCCACATGGTGGTGCTTTTGTGTATCAAGCGTTGAGGAGTGTCACTGAATTTTACTTTGTAGTGGCTGAGGATATAATCTACTCTTGATATGTTTCCAGTGGAATTTGTGAGATATTTAGTCAGTTTGTTATGGGAATACTGGGTGAAGGTGTTCTTAATTCATATTCCATGTAAATGCAAAATATCCAGAGATGTGAAGAGGTCAAGAGGTTATAAATGATTACCCCAACCAATTTATATCAAGTACCATCATACTGTGTCTTACCTGCACTGAAGACATGTCTGATCCCTGAATGGTCAGTTCCCCCCAGCTGCTCATATGTAAACCAGAGATGTGTTTTTGCAATCTGGTATTGCACGAGATTTATTTTGACTCATTACTTTTCCATTGGATTCCTGTCAACCACCTCTTTAGCCCAAAAGACATTCAGCAAAGTCATGGAGCATCTGTTTTAGAGCGTCACATCTCGTCAGGAGGTGGATTTGTATTTTGACCTTGATCGTTGGACAGCAGTTGTTGGAACCATGTAATCATGCATCATCATCTGACACATAAAACTGTAAATAAGTAGCCTCTCACATGGGAACTACGTTGTGAACACACAACTAAGTTGTTGAGGGCAGCCATCTGGCAGCACTAAGATATCAGTGAAGGTCTCAGAGATCACTAAGTTCCATAAGTTCTGGGGAGACAAAAATGATTGATATGGTTTAGTTTTAGCGTCTGTTTTTTATTTCAAAGTTATAAATTAACATTTCCTAATTTTTCCCCCACAGGTATTCTTAATGTGATCACCATAACTACAGATTGATGGCTATAAACATGTCACAAGTTTGGAGTACCTCTAGTGCTTGGCACAACATGTGGAGTGTAAGTAGGAGTTCCCATCCGTCTGCTTGCCAGCCAATCACATCTCTCAAGCTGTCTGGCCTGATTTTTTTGCACGAATGTCCAGTTCCGTGCTCTTGAGGAGAGTAGCACTAGACGCAACCACTCATGTGGTGTTTTATGGGTTTAGGGTTTTGAATGAAAAACATATGGATAGTGATGCATCCACCTTGTATACAAGCAATAGTTGTAAATCCAGCACAATGTTTTCTGTTACATGTGTAATAAAACAATTTCATTAAAAGAGATTTACAATAAAAATGTTCCACAATGCAAAGCTAATCATGTAATGTAGTTATGTCCTATAGTTCTCTCTGGGCCATTGTTGTGTCTGATGTGGATATGTGGGAGCAGGAAAGACTTGGCTGTCCTATGCCCTGAGATTAGAGAGGGACTGATAGCACCGACGTTTGCAATGTCTGCCTGGCTGGAGATGATCTTACATCTCCTTGCGACACAGTGCATCACAGCCATCAGAGTCGAATACTCCTTGTAACAATGCACTCTGGGGAGTGTGACTGTGGGTCAGATACAGGTCATGTAAGCAGCAGATAATAGCTCTACCCAGACAGAGTGGCCTTCTTTATTGTGTAGTTTGGTGTCATTCCAGATCTAGAGCTGGGCTTTGTTGACAAAACATTAACTAACAAAAAAAACCCAGATAATTTTATTTTTCTGCGAAGTGGGTTGTGCTGTTTTTCTTTCTAACTAACTAAAATGTGCACATTTTAGTCTAGTTTATTCAATTTAATCGCTGTAATAATATCAGTAAAATAAAATGTGCTTTGTAACAGATTTAGCTACTAGTTAATCTGCAGGTGAACAGACACAATTAAATATAGAGCATACACACAAATGAGCATAGTGCACACACACAAATGAGCATAGTGCACACACACAATTGCTATAGCACTTGTAATACATGTTGGATAATATGAATACATATAATGTACACAACATAAAATATAAAATACATGTGTCCACTATTGGGCATAAGAGTTTAAGATACATGTATCTGAAGTTGTCAAATGAATTCTGAAGACTGATTACCTAAATCATTTTTTTTTTCACATATATATGATATATGGAAATCTGCACAAGTTGTCAGATTAACAGGAATGTGTACAGATGTGTGCATACGTCCAAGTGTTGTTTTCATGGCCTACTTTTACAGTTCCTTCTTTGGGCTAAGAGGTAACAAAGTGTTACAGCCAAGGCGTCAGACGGATATGTTGCAGGGGACACTGCTGCTTTTGTCACTTTTGTCTGAGTTTTTCCAGACACTCCAGTCGGGACTGCCCCACACAGTCCCTCTGGGCCCCCAATTCACACTCACATAAAAACAGGCACACATAGACACACACTCAGCAATAACAGTCGCCTGCTGTAACTTCCTGGGCCTCTAGTCATGCGCCACTTGTTTTCAGTCCCACCCATTGAAGACTCTGTCTCCTCCAGACACTCTCTGTTTTAGGACATGTGTCACAAGACCTATGTATCGGACGCTCTCACATGCACACACGTGCTCAAACATTAGATCCCAGCACAAACAGCAAGGGGGCTGTGTAGATCAACATGAGTGACATAAAAAGCTGTTTTTTGTTTTGATCATTTTTATGTACTCATTTATGAATTGCAGCAGGTATCCTTTCTATTTTGTGCAGTGTTTTTCCTCTCTGCTTGTGTTTCCCAACAAAATTCCTCAGCACTGCATTGGCACATAATTGTTTGGGATTACATCACTGAGCAGCTATCAAAATATAGATGTTTCTAGAGAAGCACATGGGTACAATTAGCAGCCCAGTCTAAACCATCCTTGTTGTAGCTGAGTGTTTGTGGTCAGTCACTACATATGTTTTAGCAACTTAGTTTGACTTTATCTGTTATTTTTGAGTCACCGGCTCATTACCTCATGGTCACGTCCTGATAATATGCAACCCAGTGGTTTTTATGTCTTTCATAACATTAGTGCCTTTTTTGTTTTTTTTACTTTCACAGATTACATTGTGATTTAATTGTATTTAAAATGTCTGATTGCCATAAAGCACTCTTGCATTTGCAGCAAGAAGACCCAGGTTTGTGACCCGGTCAGGACAAGGACCTTTCTGCTTGGAGTTTGCATGTTCTACAGGTTGTCCGGTTTCCTCCAACAGTCCAAAAACAGACAGATTTGGGAATTAGGCAAATTGGACAATCTAAATTGACCGTGTGTGTGAGTGTGAGAGTGAATGGTTGTTTGTCTCTAAGTGGCCCTTCGATGGAATGGTGACCTATCCAGGGTGTACCCCACCTTTCGCCCTAGGTCAGCTGGGATTGGCACCAGTGCCCCCATGTGGAGGAAAAAGTAATATGCAAATTCTATCATCATGCAGGTCATCAAGTTTATTATTGTCTCATATGGCCCGATCGCTTCATGCTAACAGTATAAACATACAAACACACAGCCATTCATCTTCTACACTGCTGACAGCTGACACTGGGTTAGCTGGAATTAAATTTATATAGCAATCAGTGTTAATATTGTGTCAGTGGCTTCAAATCAATCAATGCAAGGACATTAATCACTATTTTAAAAGACTGTGGGTCTTAGGGTCGTCAGCTGTGGAGGCGGTCTTTACTGTGATCCAAGATCCAAGTGGGACTTTTGTGACTGGATCCAGGACTTTTGGGATGGATTGGTAGCATTCATATCTGTATTTGGCGTGATCTGTATATGTAGAGAATCACTCTCTGAATGGGGTCTTAGAGTCTCCAGTTAACCTGCATGTGATTGGACTTCAGCTGGTAGACCCAGAGAAACCTTTCCACACACACACGCCGAGAGACTCCACACAGAAACTGGGGTTTGAATCGAGAACCTTGCTGCTGTGAGGCGCAGGTGTTAACCACTACATCATAGCGTGTCATTCCTGCTGGGTCCATAACCTCACAAGCCTCCAAACATGGTTGTAAATGCTCAAATGATAAAAGCAAATGATGCAATGCAGCCAAAGAAAAGACAAGCACATAAAGTACAAGATATAGAGGATAACATGTTGGAGAGATGCAGCACATACACGTAAAAGACCACCCATAAACCTACACTGTGGACATGAAAGGAACAAGACTTACAGTATCTCAACAATAAATAAATTCCCCAGCAGATGCTGAATCTGAAACTACAAGTGCTTGTACTGTATATAACGTTTCTTGTTGCTGTATTGGTTTTGGCATACATTATATACATTATTTTTGGCATGTGTTGCTGGGTGTCTGTATGTATAGGTGTGGATTTGTCTCAAATGTGTGGTTTCCCAGGTGGTGAGAAGATTTTGCGTGCGCACAGTGAGAGTGTCTGAGTTTTCTCATGCAGTTGTGGAGCGTGTCTCCAGTCCACGGCAAACAACACTGGCGCTTTTACTCCTGTAATCTAAAACTGATCAACAGCCTGTTTACAAGATGTTCATCTCTGTAGTCTGGGTAAATAGATACCATATGGGGCCTCTTGAGTTCATTTGTGGTACACTGTCCGATTTAAATACGTCAAATATCACCCAACAGATAATTTCATTAAGTGTCTCCTGGTGATTGATTTAACTGATAATGAGTAAGCAAAAGAAAAAAAAACAACTAAATGAACCAAGGAAACTTTCCTATTGTCATTTATTGCTGATTTTGGAGGGCACACTTTAGCACATTACAGCAAATTAAATGTTCAACCAACTTTCCATGATACACAAGCAGATAACTGAGCCAAGGTTCATAAAAAAGGTAGTTCTGACTTGTTTCTTTGTGAGAGCCACCTGAAAAGCTGAAGTGAAATTATGGTCACGGTCTGGTGGTCTTCCAAACCTCAAATTGCACAATTGGTCTCAATTGGAGTCAAGTTTATGGACTAACTGTAAGACAATTATCACACGTCACAGTTATGTGGCTTCGTGCTTTAACACAAATTCAAACCAAAGTGAATTCAGTGACAATTTGAGTGCAACAATCTCATTTACAATACTTGACTCAGGCGCTCACGTTCCCACACACTTTAAAACCCTCAAGTGTCAGGCTGCACTTAAGTGTTTACTGGACACTATATCTATATTCTTTTTTTTTTATACATATTTTATAAAGAATTACAGTATAATTAGTTGTATCGCGAGTGCATTTTATATTTCTGTTAGACAAAGAACATGTGGACCAGACCACACACAGATGTGCAGAAAATGTCCCAGAGGTCAAAGTGAGGAAGTGAAACAATTTACCGGGAATAATTTGGGACAATTAGCATTGGCACAACTTCCTAACTCTGCCGTTTTGTTGTTGATGATCTGATTCTGTCCAGATCACTGACGAGCAATGCACACGTCCCGTGAACCTGCTTGGATTTTCCGTTGTTGCTGACTTAGTCGATCCGTGATCATCACCGCATGGTTTCGTTTTGTCCTTTCCTTGACATTCCCCTGAGGCTCTGTCTAGGATTATTGGTTTTAAAGGACTAGTATGTAACATTTTGAAGGGTTTATTGGCAGAAATTCCTGTATATCTTTGTGTATTTTCAAAGCCTCCTCTATGTACTTTATGTATGTAAAAGTTTTTACATACTTACCATGATCGGAAAAACAAAACCTGGTATGATGAGTCTTGAGTTTGGCTTTTGATGGCTGATTGTTTAAATGCCACTGCCTGTCACAAAGCTGAACTAATTTGTAACTGGTTTCTTGAAATTGACAGGGAGTTCACTGTATTAAGATGACCTCCACCACCACCTGACATAAACCCCAATCCAATAATAAAGGACCTTTGGAATGTGGTGTAATGTGGTGTAATGTATGCGCAGCAACTGTGTGATGCAATCCCGTCAATAGTTCCCAGCACCTACAGGAGAATTCACTTAGTTCTAAATCCCAGTACTAGCATTGTGCACATAATAAACTGTTGTGTTATGCCTCCATATGAAAGAAGTTGAAAAAAATATTTCTGGGAAATCCAGAAAAACGTCATGGGTAAAAGTATAAATGATATAACTGGAGTACAGGCTCTTGTCAGTTTAATGATGAATTGTCAGAAGTTTCATATCATGCACATGTAAAAAATTAAAAGACAACCGAAATGTGGGAAATTATGTCTGCGGCAGAAATACACTGATGAAATGATGGATGTGATATCTATTAGTTTCAGATGTGAGACGGAACTGTTTACAATCCAGTCGTGCGATCCAGAGAGTGGGTGGTCTCGGAAAACACTCCACAGCGTCTGGTTCCATCACAACATCATTTCAGATCTAACTGTTGGCTGTTAACTTACTGGAAGTAGTAGAGCAAGTTGGCGGAAATGATGCCATGTGGACATAGTTGAGAAAGAAGCGTGACATATCAAAGCAGGATGATTACGCATCTCTGAAATGTCAGTGTGGGCGTCACATTATGGCCCCGTGCGTTTGCAGGGATATAAACAACTCAGCCAGAGGTTGTGATGTAATACATGTGGCTGATCCCATGCTCATTACAGGTGAGTGTGAGCTGGACAGATGCACCCACGTACTCACCCACACGTTCAAACATGGGGACAAACAAACACAAAGTGGACATGATGCTCTTTTCCCGCACCACAAACCATAATATACAGGGGGAAAAACAACAAGCGCGAAAAAAAAATATGGAGTAAAGTGGGCAAAGAATTCCTGAGGTCTCCTGTTGAGTGTAATTATAATAGTTCTGAAATGGCTCATAGGTTTACGCTGCGGTCGTGTCATTACCACCACTCATGTAACAGAGGTGCATCATATCCGACATCCATAAGAGGGCCGTGTGGTAATGAGACACAGGTTGTTTAAAGTCAAGGTATTACACAGTCATAATTACAAGGGCAAATGGGATTTTATGTGCCTTGAACCACATGCATCTACTGGGATGGTTTTTCCACATACATGCACCAAAACTACTTTATCAACCGATCAACCGAAGACCACAGCCATTTCAACATACTGTACAGACCCAAAAAAGTCATGCAGATATTAGGCAGTTTTGGATTTTAAAATGTTTTAGTGTTGGCAAAACTACAGTTTTAAACCAGTATGCTGTTAAATGATGTCTAAATCCACAAGATAAAATGTGCTTTGTTTATTCTGAAGTGTGATGAGTGGAACTGCATGTTTTGCTTTGCTTATACTCTTGAATGGTTGCAAAATGAATTGTACTGTAAACTGAGAGCGATGATGTGTATCATGACGTGACATCGCGTCGTACATTGCGATGACTAAACTGTCTTGAGGCCCTCATTAAACGAGGGGCTTCCACTGCCAACACTGATGACTACGTGTGCATGCCTGATGACAAAATCTGAGCAAACGTCATTTATGAATTTCAGCACAATATTAAGGGAAACATCAAAAGATGATTTTCTCGTACGTATTTTGTGTGGGGCACAGCAACATCCCCTCCGTGGCATTGTTACTTGGCTTGTTCGAACTAACAAAACATTTAATTCCATTCCCAGTGTAATAAAAGGGTACTTGGACAGGAATATAAACATCTCCCTAAAGTTGAACCAGATGCTGCTGCATGACAGAGCGCAGGATTTAGACAGGGGAGAGAGAAAGACAGAAAAACAAGGGAGGTACTACACAGGAAAGTGAGTCAATGTCCAGGCCTGAGTGCTTCAAAACATTCACTCCTCAGCTCCTTCACCCTCCATCCCCCTGACCTTGATCCTGAGCAGGGAGATCCCTGAAGAGGCAGAGGAGTAAAGCTGCCCAGCCTGGATTTGATTCTCTGCTGCCTCTCACGTGGGCCCTTAAGAGGTTTGTCAGTGAGGCTACTCAGCCACTGCACGCACAGGAGACAAGGTCTAACCACTGCACGCATAAACTGTGAGTGCCTTGCTGGCTGGAGCTGGACCCACCACCCCGAATGAGAGGAATGCCGATAAGTTTCCACATGGGTGCAAGTTTGGTCGTGATTCATTTGGCTGAAAGCAGCACAATTAAGACTGTGACACAGTTATGAAAAATCCAAATATTATAAAATACACGTCGGACACAGTTTCACGGTTGGGTTTAATGTTATTTTATGTATTGGACACGTGAAGGTCGACCATGATTGAATGAAGGAAAAGCAGATTGTAAAATGCACAAACCCCGTTTTTCAAAAACACTTTGTGAACATTCCAAAACATTACACATAAAAGTACAAAAATAGAATTTTGCAAATTTGTATATAAAACAAAAAAAGGAACAAAAAAAAAGCTTGATACCCACTCAATGAAAACAAACCTGGGAGAGTTTGCGAGACTGAAAAACAAGTAATGTTCTGGAAGTTTCAGGTAAAACCACTTTGTGATACGTATGTCAGTTCAAAGACAATATTCTCAGCTCAAGGTTGTAAAGAATTTAAGTCTTTTCTCATTTACACTTCAAAATACTTAAAAGATACCAGGACACCTTTACCGGGTGCGTAAAGGCCAAAGCTGGAAAGCTCTGCTGAATGTGCATGAACATCAAGCCCTTGGGAGGTCTATGAGAAACCGTTGTGCTGCTGTGATGGATGAAGCCACATGGGCTCGGAGCACTTTGGAAAATCATTGTCACTTAACACAGTCTGCTGCCGCATCAGGAAAACTAATATAGAGATTTTTGAAACTCAGCTGAGTTCGAGTTTGAGCCTAAACTCATCTCAGACACTCAAACAATGTCCATGTTTCAGCTTGTTTTTGGACACTGAGATTTATTGTGCAGGGGCGTTTCAAGGGACTTTAAGGGCACCGGGCAAAAAGGACCCAGGGGACCAAAATGTTTGATGCTGTGGACTAATGTGGACGACGTAGGTGCAGCTGTAGGAAAAAAACAGTTTGTAGGAGGCTTCCAATGATGCAGTGATACTGCTGCTTTAGTTTCTCAGGTGCCAAACTGCCAAATGTAAATGTAAAGGTAAATAAATTAAACACTTGTGTTCACAGTATGTGTTTAAATATGAAACAAATGTCACATTTATGTGATTATGGAGCCGTTTAAATTTTATTTATGGAAAACTCTTAAATTCAGACATTATTGCTTTAATAGCATCTTTAAGTTTAAATGCTTCTTTGTCTATGAACTGCAAACGGTTTGGTTGGTACAGTAACTGGCTTCATGCAACTGCACTTTTGCTTGACATATTCTTCTATTTATTTTTAGTTTATTATTATTATTATTATTGTTATTATTATTATTATTATGTAGTTTTACTTCTTTCATTGATTTTTAAGTGCGTAGTCGATAAATTCCTCTTGGTGTGGGAAAAAAAAGAAGCTCCAAACGACAGAGGACACGTTGTGACAAATATCAAACTTTATGTTGTTTTGGAGTGTCAGTACAAAAATACAAAAATATGCTGATGCATTCATCATTCGAGGTTCACAGTATACACAGTATAGGTACACATGAGACTGTTATGTACAGGTGGGTCATTAAAATGTTGCGTAGTATACTAAATCAAGACGATTCAATGTATCCAGACATCTGCTTGAGTTTATAGAAGAAGTTTGTACGTGTTGTGTGAAACTACCAGGTTTATCAGTGTTACAGTCCATTCCCAGACAAATTCAGTTTTCCTACAGGTCAGACAATGTTGATTACATTTGTCTCTCTAGCACGTTCTTAAACAACCCTCCATCACGTCAAAGCAGCAGAACAGCAACAGGAATACAACTAACATGACCTTCAAAACTCCCTTAACCAAACACAGCCAAGTGTCTAACAGAGGTGGTATTGTCAGGGGTTTGGGGTTGTGCCAACACAAGCAAACTATTAATTTTTAGTGATGAGTGAGGGCTACGAGATTGGAATGGGTTCCAGAGTAAACTGTGCGGAGGGTGAGGCGGACTGTTTAGGCTGAGCCCTCTCCTCACCTTCCAGACTAAAGCTTCAGTACGTACAGTGCAGCTGTAGCTGTTCTATTCTTGTTTGTGGTGGATTGAAACCACACTGGCAGGCTGTGAAGTGGTATCAACTTTCCAAACAAATTAGCATTGCTTTCCATCAGCTTAAGAGGGAAAGCTCTTTGTTTGTGGAGAATGGAGGGAGACTGTGAAAAGTGTAAGTTGTACAACGCCAATGCCAGCGACCACTATTGTATGTACACAATAAACGCAAACACAATAAATACACACATTTTGCATCAGCTTTCCCATGGGTAAATGCAGCTGTTACTAAGATAAAAACATAAATAGAGTTTGATACCTTCTCCAATAAATAGCAGTGGTATTCTATTTACAATATGCACACATCTCCCAAAGAGCTTGTGAGATATTTCTACCTCTGGACACATGCATCTCTGCTGACTCTAACCTCCAAACCATGGGCTGTATATAAAAATGGACGTAGTCTCCTGGTTTGAAAAGTGACGCCCAGGAAGTAGGGTGGAAAAAACTCGAATGGAAGTCTATGGGAAATTGAGCCTACTTCCTCATTGATTTACGACATCGTTAAACATCTTCCTGAGGAGTTGTCGTCTCAGTCGCAGAAAACGGTCATGGTCACTGTAAATCGCCAAAATCTCGAGGTTATTTTGCAACCGAAATACTACGTCCACTTTTTAAATAGAGTCCATGTTCCGAACAAAGACAAGATCAACACAAGGGGGGGAGTGATTGTCAAAATGAAAGAGGTCATTTCGGGAAGCTAGTGGTGTGTCACTTGGAGATCGACTCATCTCTTGAAACGGGGGGGGAGGGGGGCCTCATCTGGAGTCGCACATCTAGACTGCGTTCTCCTCACTGCCGTCAAAACTGTCAGCTTTCCGTGGAGGAGCTGCATCAAAGACAGACAAAGTTAAATGAAGGCATCATCATTCTTTTCTCTTTTCTTTTTTTTTACATTATGACAGATGGAAAACAGGAGTTTGCAGTCGTACTGTTGCAGTGGCCGTAGTGGCGGAGTCCTATGGAGCGGCCAAGGAAGCAGGTGGCCCGGCGCAGGTGGCAGGCACTGGGGTAGGTGATGTTGTCATTGCCACAGATTGGCTGCTCAGACGGCATTGGTATTGGACAGGGTGTCGTGCGGCACATGACACAGTGGGCACTGTTGGTCTGGTCAGTCACGCAGGTGTGAGTTCCCGGACAAACCACGTTGGAGCATGATTCTGTGAGATAGAAAGTAGAGAGGGAAGAGGATATCCTCATTTTTTTTTGCTTCCGTGCCGAGCAGCTGACAGACAAGATAAATCTTGTGCTTACTTACTTTTGCACTCTCCCTGGTACATGATCTCCAGGTCTGGGTGTCCCATGCAGCGAGCCAGCAGCAGAGCACACTCATCCTTGTATGTCTTTCCATCGCTGCCGCACACAGCATGCTTCCGGGAAATGTGAGAGCAGTCTGGTGAGCACACACACTGCGGCCTTCCCGTCATCATCCGGCAAACCTTCCCGGGACTGCATTTGACTCCCTCACAAGTCTCTACAAAAGCACAGCAAGTGGTATCATATGTGAGAGTGTGTGTGTGTGTGTGTGTGTGTGACCACAGTGCAGTGCCAGTGTAACATTACTGTATTACCAGCTCAGCCGACATCAGGTGACACACAAACATTTTCATACAAAACAAGTCTGGAATCTGGGGTTTTCCCAGACTGTTTAACATTTTTTTTTTTTTTTTTTTTTTTACCTTGCACAATATTTACATAAATCACATCTTTTTATTGACGTTACACTCGTGGGTGTCTCATCTGGTGGAATGTGAAGCCAGTGTGTTTTCATTGTGTATCTACTTGGCTGCAGGATGGGCTCCTGTAGAGGGACGGGAGGGCTCAGAGGTAGACAGAGTTCAAATAGCTGTCAGAGCTGTTTTCAGACGGAGAAACAAGGAAGCCCGGGGCTCTTCTGTCACTCGCGTAACATCATTGTCGTGCTACATTATGCAGAGTCAATAAAGACAACGCATATGGGATAGTTCCCAGGATCTTTCACGGTATACAGAAATGAAAGCTGATCAGTTTTTGAGTTCTGAGAATTCTGTAAACAGTGAGTCAATATCATTAAAGACTCTTAAAGTCTATGTGCGGCTCTTTGCAAGATACTTTGTTATCACAAATACAGCAATAACGGGTCATCTGGTAACAAATAAAACAACCTTAAGCTGACGTTTGAGTCTTCCTTAAGGATTCATTGACTTTTATTGCTTTTTTCTTCCCCATCACGGCTCACATTGTGAGTTCCAGACATGTGTCCATGTGGCAGGCATTTATTCCAGCATGCAGGAATGTGTCATCTTATTTTGTTCATGAAAGCAAACAGGGCTCATTTTTTAAGAGTGCAAGAGAAGGGGAATACTTGATGCTCCTGATTCTGTCCGCTTGTCATGCTGTGTCTACGGTGTGTTATTTGAAATGCATCTAAGATGCTAACACACATTTCCGTCTCTTCACCGTGTGATGATGTCACAGGAACCTGAGGCTGTGCTTGAGTGTGTTTTCCAAAAAAAGAAAGAGGGAAAAAAGAAAGAAAAAAAAGCTCATGTTTTTGCTGGAATTTAAATCCTCACAGACAAATGCACATTGTTGGCCCCCGATCACATATTGAAAGTGCTGCTTACGAGAACAGAATCTATCTGCAAGTGAACCTGAATGAACCTTGCTTAGATTCCAGGGGAGGAAGTGTCTCAGGACAGCTGAGTGGAGTGATGTGGAATGAACGCCTCTCCCCGATCCACGTCTGCATTTTGTTAAAAAGCTGCATCGGGAACTCATTGTGTAAATATGTTGATTCTCGAATGACGTGGTTCAAATTAACTTGTCTCTCCAGGAGCTGAGTTATTTTATGAAGCTGAATTAAAACTGATGAATTCAAGTCTGCATGTGATATGTAAGCAGTGGCTAAAACGTATAGTACTTATACAATCTGATAGTAGCTGTCTTTTAAGTTTAAAATATAGATATAAAGCATTTCAATTCAGAAATTCACTAATAAAACAAATCGGGGCAATTCTTTCGGCTTTTTAAAGGTTTGTTTGTTTACCTTTGCATGGTTTACAGGACACAATTCCCAGGAAGCCCAGCAGGCTGACCTCATTCATGGGCAGACTGGTGTTGGACCACGCTGTGTCCAGACGGTCCCCAGCACAACACTCTTCTCTGGTCACTCCTCTCATCAGCACCATGTCGCACCTTTGGCCCTGCTGCAGCCAGCACATCCCGGCTATAATAGTGCAATAAATACACATTTAATCGTCTTAAATTACGTAGAAACTAGTATATAAACACATCAGAATGAGTATGTTCAGTGTAAGTGAAATTCTAATACTGTTGTATTCTACATTCTATTATAAAATGCTACTATAGCACACTGTATGCTGAATATCATGATTAAAAAGTTTAAGAGTAGAAAACTTGTCTTTTGAACAATGATACACTACACTACTACTACCTAAAAGGCTCAAATGAGATCTTTGTGAAAATGAATGCACAAATACAATAAAATAAGAGAGAGAAGAGAAGTCCACTTACCACTGGCTGGATTCCTCCCAGTCTGATACAAAGTCAGTATCAACCCAAAAACAAAAATCAAAATGCTCATGGTGTTCTTTGCTTTGCACAAAAACCTTCCTGTGAAAACTTGTGAGTGCAAATGTCAGCAGGGAAAAGTGATGTTACTCGGACCAACGGAGTGGGATCACTCTTGCTCAGCTCTGGAAGTAGCCCTCCCTTATGTGAATGGATGTGTTGTGGATAAGTGATGTCGTTCCCCCTCAGTATAAATATTTAGCCCAGATGGAATTATGCTGCTGGGATGGGCGATCCTCTCAGCCAGTCATAAGCCAGGGCAGGACACAGTTTGAGTCTGACTCAATTTTCAGAGTCGGGAAATGATCCGTGCCCTCCAGCAGCAGACGCTGGGCACTTATATGACCTCACAAAATATTTTCACTCCATGTGAAGGCTACGCAAGTCCTGGTTTTATAATGAGCTTTAAAATAATAATAAACATTTAAATATCCACCAGTGTTTCTTAATGGAACTTTACTATGAGGTTTGGAAAAACACTTAATGGTATAATAATCTTTAAATATGATTTATTGACTTATTTCCAATGTTATTTGAATATTGGTTATAGTCGTTTTATATGTATGGTGTATGGTTTTGGTTGGGAAATAACATTAGTATTTCTTTCCACATTTTCATTTTTGAAGCAACAGTCTTTTGAAGCTGTTGTGTAAATGCAAGTGAAGGAAAGTGTTTTTTTTCCAAAGCATCTGTGGCTTAATTTCCCCATGTCTAGTTGATATAAAGTGCCTCACAAATACAAACGACTCTAATAAATGTTTCAGTAGGAATGACAGCATATGATGTTGTCATTCCTCCCTTTGTTGACTGTCTGGGCTTCTCACTGACTGCTGATATTTCAGCTGCGGTAGGAAAAACAAAGGGGAAGCTGTTGTGAAGGTGATCTGGTCTTGAGCAATATATTATGTACAATGATTACAAAAAAGCATTGGTGTCTGCCCACTCATTTGTTTTCAGTCTCTGATCAAACACAGACACCGCGGCAAGCGAGACAGAAAACAGTGGAGTACTGTGGATATATATACAGTATCTGTCAACTATAGGGACAAAACACCCTCCACTATTATCATCACCCTCTCTGTATTATCATCCTGTTTGATCAGAACATCTGCACACTGCTCTTCCCCTTCTCCTGCACTCATTCACCCCCTGACACACAGAGGTATGCTATGCACTCATGCTAAAGTAATGTGACTCTGCCCATTTGTCTGTCACAGGTTTTTGTTTTTTTATGTTTCCTTTTGATCGTTGGCGAGTGAGAGAGGAGGGAAGGGTGGGTGAGGGGGGGATCGGCGGCAGCATATGCTGTAGTATCAGGGTCTTTGTGAATGATGTTGAGGTCCTGAAGCGAAGATCCCCAGGGCACAGAAGGAATGCTGCGTGACCTAGGAGGGGAAGGGGAAGACAAAAAACGAGAGGAGTGAGTGATAGCTGTGGGTGGCCTGCCTCTTCTCTGACTGTCTGCAGATCCACTCAACTCCTCATATGGTTTGGATCATCGCTGCCGAGCCATACAAATGAATGCAGCATGGTGGGGATCCTTGATGCGCCCACTAATGTATGATCTTTATTAGGGTGCAGCTTCCTGTGTCCCTTCCCATTGAAATATAGGTCTCTTTCAAGTAGCTGGGGCCTGCGGGGTAGCATGAAATCAATGACGCCCGTGGTGCACTGACGGGAGTGTGTCTCTGAGACTGAGGGGCAGGTGGGGAGCTCAGAGTATGTGTAGGACTGTGGCCTGCATGTGGCTGGAACGTAAGAGAGAAAAGACAAAAACATCACTGCCATCTAGTGGAGGCGGTTGGAATGTGTACATACATAAAGTCTGAAGTGCTGGGTTGCATATAATGACTTTTCCTTAGTAGATCCTTAGTCCGAAAAGTAGTAAAAAACACTAGGCATAAACAGAGTTTATGCTCCTATAACAACATGGCTTGTTGTTGTTCATCCTGTTACATTTTGCATCTAAATAAAATAAAAAACTACATTTATCTGCCTATGTACAATGGTCTACACTCCAAAAAGCTACCACCTATAATATATATAATGGTGATAATAATAATGTAACAAATGTAGCTTAAGGTCATAGGCCAAAAGGTGAGAGGCGAAATGGAATCCAGCCGTTCATAATTACATAACGTACACGTGTGATTTGACTTCTGTGACCGGTAGAAACGCCATGCCATGAAATGGGCTGTGATTAGTCATACATGCCTAACATTATTTGGGAAATTGAAATGGTGCTTCTTCACACTGCAATTCACTGTTGTCCATATTCTGTGTTGTTGCAATCAACACAAAACGCCAGGTGAGGGCGCCACTCACCAATATTGTAATTTTCCATCCATCCGTCCCTCCTTTGAACCAGTGTTTAACATCACTGAAGCCTCCTTTACTCACCACATGTCCCCACTTCATGAAAAGGACATTAATCCTTTCATTCAGGACATGACAGGGCTACTGATTTGAATTTGTTCCCAGGTACATGTGTCGTCGTCTAGATACATTAGTCATGTTTGCCACAGTGACTGTCCTGAGGAAAGACAGCTTACTATCATAGACCAGGTTTAAAAATGGACTTAGTCTTTAGGGTTCCTCCTGAAGCCGACCAGGAAATAGGAATATATCGAGCAGCCACCAGGAGGCGATTCCACTGGTTACAAAAATGTAAGAATGGAAAAATTAGCTCTGAACTAGTAGATATTTTCCTGGGGAGCTAATGGTTACAATCACTACTTTCAGGTGTTCTTTAATGGAGTTTAATGGAGTAAAAAAGAAAGTGGACTCCAGAGTGACTGACAGTTATTATTGTCGAACAAGAGCCCGGTTGCAGGTGAACTTGGACTTGACGTCACGACTGTTTGCCACTTGCTTGATGATTCAGTGTCATTGTGTGAAGTTGCACTCATGACTTATTGAGACTATGAAGTGTGTCTCCTGAGCATGAAATAAAGCACTTTACACTTTATTTTTAACCATTGCAAATCTCAAATCAATTGACAAGAAAACAACACTCCCCCCTCTATTTCTGTTCACCCACAGGCCTGTCTTAAGTCATATAGTGCCGCTTTGGTCACAAGGCTAAACAGGACTCATTGGTGGTAATTGCTCAGTGTGGCTCAGACTGGCCAAAAGCATCTGCATCATCTCTCCACCCAATTTACTCCTAATGTGTGTTACTGATTGAACTGGCAACGAGGGCAGCAAAAGTGACGAAGCCGGAAAGAATCGCCCTCTCCGTCCGTCTGCACGCAGCCTCCCTCTCAGCCTCCTCGCCATCTCCTTCCCTGCTTCCTTCCTGTGTTAGTATATTGCCCATGTCAAGTCCCTCCAGCGTTTCATTAATGGAGAAGGTTAATGTTGGTGCACGCGCTGCTCATGCAAACAACAACCCCAACCCCACTCCTCTTCATCACCTTTCTCCCTCGCTTCCTCTTCACCAGTCCCCCCCCTCTCCTGCCCCCACGTCACCTTTTTCCACACTCTCTCATCTATTGGTGCAGTCGAAGCAGGACACCAATGAAGTCGTGACTAAGGGTCTCCCTGAGGACATGAGGAGTGTCTTTCATTTAGCTGTGACTGTGTGTTGCTGTGGACTTCTTTGCTCTTTCTGAACAACCCCCCCCCCCCAGATTTAATCTCCTCCTCATGGTCATGCATTCATCAACACTTGTAAAAGCTGTTGCATTCATTTGTCAAAGCTGTTTTCAGTTCAACTTGTACAACAAAGTCACTTTCTGATATGTGATGTAATGGACTTTCTTGAAGTCAAGAAATTATTAATGATCGACGTTTGGAGCTGCAGTGCATAACCTTTGGGATTTCTTTTTTTGATGATGTCAAGCAATACTATCAGACCTGACTGAGAGAGTGTTTGTGGATACACTGGCAGCACAGGGGCAGGTGGGGATAATAGAAGCCTTGTCTTGCGTTCCGTTATGTTGTCTTCTGCTTCTCTGAGTTGGGGGCAGCAGCCTTAGCAAGGACACCCAGACCGCCCTCTAACCAGCCACTTCCGGCCTTCTCTGGCCAGCCAAGAGATCCCTGCAGTGTCCTGGGTTGTCCCCGAAGTCGACATGGCCCCAAACACCTCCCCAGGCAGGCGTCCGGGAGGCATGAGCATGATGTGGAGGAGCAGTGGTTCTACTCCACCGCCAGGAGGGTCTCTGGGATGTCCAAGCTCCTCACCCTATTCCTAAGGCTGAGCCCAAACAATTGTGGAGGAATCTCATTTCGGCCGCCTGTTTTCGCAATCTCGTTCTTTTGGTCATCACCCGAAGCTCATGACTATAGGTGAGGGTTATAACGGAGATCAACCAGTAAATCAAGAGCCTCAAAGGGAGCTAAACCTTCAGGCTTAGCTCCCTTTTCACCAGATGCTGCCTGTCGATCTCGCGCTCCACCCTTCCCTCACTCATGAACGAGACACTGAGATACTTAAACCCCTCTACCTGAGGCAGTCGGCAATCCACCCTTTTTCAGGCTGAGAACCATGGCCTCAGATTTGGAGGTGCTGACCTTTATCCCCATTGCTTCCCACTTGGCTGCGAACCTCCGCAGCAAGAGCTGAAGGTCGTAGTTTGATGGCACTAAGGAGTAGAACCACATCGTCTGAAAAACATAGAGACGAGATCCTCCCACCACCAAACTCCACATCCAACAAATTAAAAGTTCTGAACAGAATGGGTGACAAAGGGCAGCCCTTTTGTGGGCACAGTCATTTTACGGAGAAACAGTTTTATATTGATCAACATGCATAATCTGTGTCTATATTATTGTCATATGTGGTTAATAAAGTACATATTTATTTCCTCAGTTGAAAGGCTTTGGCATGCTCCATGCAGATGACCATGTGACGGACTAGAGTGCTGGGATCTAGGAAGTTCCAGATATTTCTCCTGAGAAAAGAAAGAGTGATGTTCCTCTGTTCCTGTACGTCAATAACTGCCATAGTTCATTTCATTATACGAGCGCTGTAAACTGTGTCAATGCTTAATTGATAAATCCATGCTTTTGATGCTGTTTTTTTTTTTAAAGTTGAGAAACTGATTGATTATTATAAATCATGAGGTCCTGATAATTCAAAATAAATCACTAGGCCTGTATACTAGCACTCTACAGCACTCCTGAGGAAAAAGTCATACTCTTTTCTTATTCGTGATAACCATTCTGTGCTTTTGTCATCCTGTAATGTGCCATAGTGACGCACAACTTGTTTGCAGACATACTTCTCTGTGTTTTACTCAACGCACAACTGAGTATCTGATGTTCTGAGCTTTCCATTGTCTTCTTGAATTATGATCATGTTTTTAGCGTTCATATTTCATTTCCATTTTCTAAAAAAACCCAAAAAATGAATACTCTGCTGCTCATGACTCACCCTCACTACCCGCAGGCAGCCACGACTTACTCATGGAGTCACTCTCTGGCGCATCTGTCACAGACTTTGGAGTATTATGTAACAAGGGAAAAGTCACAATGATGTTTAGCAAACAAACAAACACAGAAGTCATGGAGAAAAACAACTTTTTGAAGTGTCAATGTAATGTTTTGTCCATTTCTTGCATTGTAGTGATATGATATTTAATCACGGTTGACTGCAAAACACAGGAACCGTAAAAAATTCCCCTCCCTCGTCATATATGAACGCGTTGGATGAAACACGGCCTCTTTGAGTTCTGGTTCCTGTTAGTATGACTTGTGTTGTGATACTTGAATAAGTTTCTTTTCGATTTATTGTGAGACTGAACAAACACTTGAGTACAGAGTTATTTGGCATCTACTTTAACAAAAGTTTGAACCTGCTCCTTTGTAATCTATTCTTGGTGATCAAACAGAGAGCGGCCAAAAATGCATTAGTGTTTGTTATGACACCATTTCCTCTGTTAGTATAGTCAGAATCCATGCAGTACACTGTATATACAGTATAATAGAATAGCCTTTATTGTCATTGTACTGTGTAGGTACAACAAAATTGAGGGTGAAAAAACAATTAACAAACGACAATGCAGCGTGGTGTAAAAACAATACAACACGATAAGAAGTATTCTCTTAAAATAGAGGTAAAGCAAATATGATAAACAGTATATAGTCATAAATATACACAGATGAGATTATGAATACATTTCAATTAAAAAAATAAAAAATAAAAAGTGGTTGTAAACATGGCATGGAGGTAGATTGAGTCCTTGGTTCTGTATGAGTGTGTGTGTGTGTGTGTGTTTGTATGTAACTGGTGATGAGGGAAAGGAGGGAAGAAGATAGAGGAGAGAAGAGGGAAAGAGGGAGAGCAGGAAAGGTTGTGTTTCAAGAATGAATTACAGATCATCCACAGAAATGAACAAAGGAAAACATAATTTAAGTAAAAGTTCCAGGTAAAATAAACAACAACATATTTTGAGGAATTCCTCTTCTTCCACAATTATAAACATATTATTACAACGTATGACTACTGTTAAATGAAAAGTCAGAGACGCTCATCACATGTTAACACGTACTGTAGCCTTTAATCTCACTTACTACCACAGTGGATGTGTTGGTAAAAGAAATATGTGAGAATATGTGAGCAGATTGTGAGCATGTTTGCTGTTTGCTGCACCACATGATCAAAAATCATTCTTACTTTCATACAGGTCTTTGGAGAGTGCTCCAAATAATGAAGCGCTGCTTGTATTTGTGAATAAATCCAACTACCCCTTTGATATGTCTGTGGGGAGCAGTTTGTATGTGTGTGTGTGTGTGAGTGAGAGAAATAGGCTGTTTGATTTTGTCATTTCCATTAAGCGCGGTCGTTTTTGTTTTTATCAAAACGTAACATTATTTTAAGCCCGCCATCCTCTTAAATTGTGTCTTTTGTTTTGTGCTGCTGGATTTGTTCCTATGCTGAGATTACACACTGCAGAATAAGGCAGAATGTTCCGGATCACACAGCTCAAATGAAATCATGTATTGACTCAAAGAATCCCTTTTTTTCCGCCGTATGAAATTTTCATTATGTTTTTTTGTTTTTTTTTGCAGAAACACACAGACAAAGCACCAGGAAAAGACAGATTTCACTGTATTGCATGGGTTTTCAGGTACCGGAATAATCACAGCGGCTTCAGCGTTTTTATATTTGTTGTCAGATCAGGAAAAACAAACAATCAACCTTTAACAACATCCAACCACCTGCAATTTTGCAGCCCGTCTCTCCGTGAGCGAGCCCTTTAAAGACTCTCCACTGCACAAGAGCTCCTGCTCCTGCTCCTGCTGGCAGTTACCATGGCGACGTATGAGTGAAGTGTATCTGTTGCCATTGTTACAGTGAATGCTGCCAGAAACAGCGATAAAAGAGTGGTGGGCAAGTTGTGATTGTGTCTTTCAGAAAGATATTTGCTGCTGCTCCTTTGGTTACACAACGACGTTGGACCTGCTGATTAATGAGCTTCCGTTACTTACCTCTTTGGTCGTGGACAATGATGAATTATTCCAGAAAAATGAATTGATCTTTTTTTTTTGCCATATATGGTCGCTTTTCTTCAGAGTGCAGGTGAATAGACGGTGACTAAAAAAAGACTGACTGCTGCTGCATAAATATTTAAACAGGCAAAAGGGCAGATTGATCTTTAGAATTAATTACCCCACTCAGAGTAAATATGAACATTAGGGGCTTACACTGAGTAGAGCAACCATGCTGGAGTCTGTGCAGTATTAATGACTGACGGCACCTCTAACAGTGGAATATGATCACGGGACTGCACATGTAAGTCTTTACCTTGAGAGCATTTCTATTAGAAGCTATTTAAATATGGGAAGCACTTAAACATTAGACTGCAGGTTATTTTACAGTGTGAGTGTTTCTCCGGCTCACAAACACAAACATGTGACTTAATTAAAGAGAGCTGAAGCAAACACTAACTGTTAACCTTAAAGTTATTGCTACACACACACACACACATGCGCATATACACACTTTATGAGTTATCACCAGCACTTATATGAGTATGATAACATTTTCACCATTAACAACCATCACTTCTTCTTCTTCATTAACCCTTAGAGCATTTTGGCTGCTTTTGTCCCTTACTAAAACATACAGTATATACAGATGCTATAAGAATGTGCAACATAGAGTGTCTTATATCCTTATTTTCAGCACAACCTATAGGCAGTCTGATGAAAATAAAAAAAGTTATCAACTTTCATCAACTATATAAACACACCTGAGCAAAAAGAATTCAAAATGTTTAAAATAGGAGCAAATTTCTGAAATTAGGAGACACGTCACAGTTCAAAGTTCACTTTTATGAACAAAAAAGAAAAGAGAAACAGTCTAATGTTGGGGCTTCTGCACAATTATTGCTTCTTTAAATCACTACTAAAAATTTGATATAAAATGAATCATTACTGTGACTCCACAACAATAAGAAGACAAAAAAAAAACACAACCCTGAATGAACCTATAACAACACACACACACACACACACACATTCAATGTGCTGTTTATAGCAGGTTTTTCTACATCTATTTATTACATGTTCACATCGGATTTTCGATAAAGCAAGTCTATGTTTCACTAAATCAAACTTGAAATGACCATTTCAGTTGACGTGACCAAACCCGACCAAAGCCAGACAATCATTTCTGTATTTTTTGCACTGCCGGGTTCTTTTAGGTCCCGAGAACCTCAGGTTGGTATCCATGCAGCCGTTTTCTAACATTAGAATCAGATTGTTATTAAAAACCAACAGAACTACGTCAAATCTGTTTGGGTTACATAGAGGTCAGTGTTGTTATTTGCTCTTATGTGATGCTTTTGTATTGTCAAATGTCTTGTTTGTCACTTATGGGTTTGCAGAAGCTTTATTGAAAATCCTTGTTTCATGTCAAGTAGTCCATGTCTCTTGGTCCCATTTGGGATTAGCTCAAATACCCCGACAAGCTTAAAAAATGTCACAATCAATGTATTTTTATTTTTTTTGCAATGAGCCAGAAAATGTGACGAAACCTTGTTACACAGCAAAGCACAGTCAAAAATACACTTTTAGACCTGAAGATACAGCATGACCCAAGTCCAAACATCATTCTGCTGAACACCTGTTCTTGTTCATTGTCAAACTTGTGGAAAGTGACACATAATAGGCTTTTTTCCCTCTGTCTTTTATATAACTGCAGTGATGGAGGTGGCGGGGGTAAGATGAGCTGCTGGAGAATAGGAGTGGGTAGATGAACACTTTTCGTTGCAGGAAAAAAGTCATTTCTGGAAAAAGTTGACTTTGACGACTGCGGGGAGGAGAAAAATAAAGTGATGTGCTCAATAACAAAGTAAGTGACATGTACATGTGACAACAGCAGGAAGCAATACAGTATGTTACAAAAGCAACATGTCCCACTCTCTCTCTCTCTGTACTTGTATTTGTTACCTCTTTAGGACCTGTTCTGGCATAAACACTAACCTTGAGAGGACAGAACCTAATTTCTGGGGAACTGGTTAAGTTAAACATTTCAATTGTGGTTATTTTATGGTTAGACCTTAACTGGTTGTACATGCACAGTGTGTGTGTGTGTAAATGTAGAGCATTATTATAACCTAACTGTGTGAAGTAATACACGGGTATGTGTGGGCACAAGTGTGTGATACGTGGGAGGTGCTTGTGTGCTTTCATGTACTCTAGTCAACACACACACACACACACACACAGATTGTGCAGCTATTATTCCCAGGACACAAGCATTCATTTTTACCGTTCTAAACAAACCATCATCCCTAACCATAACCAGTTAATGCCTCACACTAATCTCAACCAAACCACAATCCAAATCTCAGCCCCCGAAACTTAACCAGTTCTTCAGAAATGTGGTGCCGGTCCTTACAAGGCCAGTGTTAATGCCAGTTAAGGTCTTAAAGAGGTTACAAATACAGGTATACACACACACACATACACCCAACCACCCCCCCACACCCACACACACACACACAGTCATTAACTGCTAACCACCCCGTGCCCCTGTGGCTCAGCTGGCATCACTCATGCTCTGTGAGCTGTTACAAAACCAAGGTCTCTCCATCTGTCCACTGCCAAACATTACTCACCGCTCTCACACAGAGGATGCTGTGTGTGTGTGTGTGTGTGTGTGTGTGTGATATGCAGTGGGCTATACTCTATTCAATATTTCCCTCAACATGTGGGCTATTTTTCCTCCTGGATGGGAAGTTATTCTAACAGGAGAACGTCTCCTGCAGGGGACACATTGAGTTTTACAGTGATAGTGAATCTAAGTCTGTGTGAAGGCACCTTTAATGAGTCCCATTTTTTATTTTTTGGCTTTCATGCTTTTTAAGTTAATATTCATCCAAGTGGAGTGGATGTATATGAACAGGTGTCATCCATTTCCACCAGGGCCCTAATTAGAGCGTGTGTGTGTAGGTGTGCACTTGCGTGTGTTACGTGTCGCTTCTTGCTTTCTTTCTCTGTCTCTCTCGACCTCACTGCTTCCCACTTGTCCTCTGCACTCGTCTGCGCTTCATTCCAGTGATTACATCCCTGCTGCTGTGAGTGGACGAGAGGGCGTCATCGTGGGGAGGGAAGTTTAAAAGTAGGCCGGGGGAGAGCGAAAGCAGAGGACGAGACTCTTCATTTCCCCCGTCTTCCTCCTCCTCACGATTGTTTTTGTTATTAATTTAGACGATGAGCGATGGTGCCGACTTTTCTTCGGTTTTCTTCATTTAGTGGTTGGAGTCTTGTTATCGGGTTTTGTTTATTAAATTCATTTTTGTTCAGGTTCTGGGTCTTTGTCACTTTTTGTCAGGATCTCCAACCCTTTTGGCTCTGTTCACTTTGTTTTTGAAGAATTAAGAATTCAACTTTGTTAACTTGATTCAACTTCTGGCGTCCATATTTTATTCAGTCTCCCACTGAGCTTAGTGAGGCCTGTTACGTCCCTGGCCTAGGGAAACCAGGGGTAACGTGTGTGTGTGTGTGTGTGTGTGTGTGTTCCACCTCCTTTTTCTAAAGAAAGCCAAATAAACAAAAGTCTGTTCAAACAAGTGTAGCAGTTTTATTAATTTCAGAGAGAAACAATGCCAAAATAACAAACCAAAACTTCTATTTTTAAATCTAATGTTATCTCCAAAAGGAAAACAGAAAACAGGAGAAAAGAAAGGTGAAACAAAATGGCTTCTCTCTCCTACTTCTGCTACCTTTTAATTTAACTTAAAAATGAACAATTTCGCACAAATACCACAATTATTATTTTTCTAAAATAAATAAAAACTCTCTCAAAAGCAAATAATCTACTTACCGTAGCTTTCAAAATGAACTTAAACACCACAGTAAGTGTAGATTATTAGTTTGGATGCTGGCGTACACAGGCTGACCTTAGTCTTCTGTCAGAATAACTACTTTCAACCTTTTTTGCAATGACACAGACGCAGGATTTGTCTGGAGAGGTGAGGACGAAGGCCAGAGTGAAGGGTTTTTATAGTCCAGACCCAATCACTGCATCCACTCACAGTGCGCCGCCTGGTTACTGACATCCAGACTGACACTCACACACACACACACTCTCAAAGCAGGGGAGAAACATCATGTGACCTAGGGTCATAACAAGGCCGTAACAATGTGTATTTGTCACCTCTTTAGGACTTTGTCTGGCACGAACACTGACCTTGTCCTCTTGGAGACCAAAACCTGGTCCTAATGTGGCAGAACCTCATTTCTGAGGTAGTTTGGGGCTAAGATTTGAATTGTGGTTAGGTTAAGGTTAGGGTAAGGCATTAACTGGTCATGGTTTGTCCACATGAATGCAGTCATTGTCATTTTATTATGGGGTGTGTCCTTCATTGTCCACACTCGATAAGAAGCAGCACTTGTTGTGCACTTTTCTCAGAGCAAACTAATGTGTGTGTTGTGTCTCGGGGGGACGTGGGACGGGGGACGGGGGACATGATGTCATTTGGATTGACTTGAAAACCCTCAGGATGTGACTAAAAATAAACCCCACTGAATAATTATTACAACGCTGCAAAAGAATCACAATATCAGAGTATGAGCTGCAACACTGCACAATATGATTTATTTTGCTGCACACTGTCTAGACCTGTTGTCTGTGCCAAACAGTAATAATACACAGAGCAAATGATGTTCTCTGTAAATCTGTGATCCTGCCTGCCCTTATTCCATCTCCCTCATTCATTTTCCATACGGCTGACCTTTTTTCAGTCTCCTCTGACCCGATGCTCATTTCCATTGCTCTTTACTTGACAATTTTTCTCTTTTTTTTACTTTCTATAGCACTACACTCTCCTCCTCTGTTCTGATTGAGACACCTTTTGTCACAGGGTGATTAAGGAACTCCTCCATGTGGTGAGGCACTCATCACATGCCGTTCTGCAATTTTGTTGTTCCTGAAGCATTTACTGTTCCAGTACAATGACAATAAAGGCTTATTATTAGTCGTACTAATCATCGCAGGGTTGGGTGGTGTAGGAGGAGGCTTCATGTTAGCCTTCATGTGTGCTCATTTTATTTTTGAAGGTTTCCATTCTAAGGGTTTGTCTCCCTCTTACTTTGCCACAGTAGAAAATAACTAGCTGTCAAAGTTAACACGTTAATCTTTGAGATTAATAAAGCCGAGATTTAATAAGTAGAGATAAAATCATTTCTGGTGTGCGCTGACCTCTGACATGAAAGCTGAAAATGATCCGCGGGGAAAGTCAGTCAGAGAGAGACTGAGGTAGTGGTGGAAGATGGAGAGAGGTGAGGGGTTGTTGGGCGGAAGGTTTCATTTTAAGAAGCTGAGCGACTGAACCACGCAATAAAAATGCAATATGACAACTACCTGGGTGTCACAGCATAATTTAATGAATGTAAGTGGCAAACTAACCACGCTAGGCACTGATAGTGTCCGTAATATAGCCCGGTGACCTCCGTTTGGACACTCAGTAGTTCTGTGTTTAATATTAAAAAAGACATAATTAAACAATGGTGTCTGAAATGCACACACTCTCTGATTACTCAATAATTTAATCATTGGAAGAAAAGCAAACTTTTAATCGCAATGAATCCAGAATAACACATTTCAAAATGTGAGATTAGTAAGTTATTTTTTGTCTATCTATTGAATCTATTGACAGCAAATAAAAAACTATTCGTAGTGAGGAAACTCACAGACATATTGCATTCCCTAACCCCTTACCCTAACCTTAACCATCACAACTAATGCCTAATCCTAACTCTTACTCTAACCTAAACCTAATTCTAACCCTAAAAGCTTATGCAAACCCACGAAAAGCCAAAGTTTTTTGGTCCCCAAAATGAAACCCATACATGAACACACACACAGTCTGGTTTCCAGGACTTCAGAGGACATTGCATTGGTTTAGATTCATTTCCGAGAGATTTACTCAAACCTTTACTGTAACTTCACCTTAAAATGTAGTCATTTACGTCATAGAAACTTGCTTTTTGTCCCCATAATGTGACTGTGTAAACAGATTTAGGTCACAACAACATTAGTAATACCTGGAACACATGCACACACACACACACACACACATAATATACTTGACATCCGTGCTTTAAAGCAGTAAGAAAACTGCCTGTGAATAAGTTAGTGCTGGGATGCCACTGTCAAATCATTTCACCATTAAAAACAATAGTGAAAGTGACATCTGTGAGAGACTGTTGTTTGTTGGTGGGAAGCATCATATTTCTTCTGTAGCAGCAGCAGCAGCAGCAGCAGCAGCTGGTTGTGTTCAGTCACAGACGAGCGGCAAAAGCTTGAAAGTCATTGTGTCTGAAAGTCTATTTTTTTTTCCACTGTGAGTACATACTGAAAGGTGCAATAATAGAGTTATAAAAATTGATATGATATCGTATTGTTTCTGCGTGGCTCCAGTGAATTGGACAAAGATTTATTGCAGTAGCTGTTGAGTGCTGAGTGCCAACTGCTGAGGGCTCAACTCGGGTAAGGGTTCAGCAAAAAACAATCTTTACTCATTCACAGCAGGTTTATTACGCGGGTCAGCAGACAAGGAAAACAGCGGTCCCGCATAAAGCAGAGCGAAATCTAACTGCCACACTCTGGGATCAAATAAGAGGGTGAATGATGATGAAGGGGAAACAGTAAGAAAACAAAGGGAAACATAACCCTTTAACACCTAAGCCTCAAAATGTTTTATTTTTGGCTTATTTTAACCATAAAAGTTCCAGATAATGTCCTGTGAATAAGTGCTTTTGCCTATTTTTTATCGAATAACTTTCAATATCTGGCAGTTATTTACAATTTACTGCATGTTAAAATAGCGTATTAACTATTTAAAATGAAGTAAAACGAAAAGTTTTATTTGGAAAAAACACTGTAGTTGTACATGAACACCAGATTTTTCCGTGTTAAATTTGAAATTTGAACAGTATAACACATATTTAAAAAAAAAACAGGCCAAAAAAGATTATGTACAGGAGTTTTTCCAACTCTCTCCTCTTTGGCAACAGAGATGCTAATTTGCTGGCTTCCTGCAACGGAGCGAGTGAAATTACCGTAATAACCACATGTTGGCTTTGACTTGAAACTTCTCAGCTTTCGGAAAACCATTGGAATTACGGTGCTGCAAAGTGTGCTTGTGCAAATGTGTCGTCTTCGATTTGCTCGGTGTTGTTAGAGAATGCATCGTTTATAATCACAGCCTTGGGTTTCTCATCCACATCCTCCTGGAGGAGAGAAGCTACGTGGAACTGAGAATGCATGACCCCATGCATGACTCCGTGTCCCTGCTCTGCAGGTTAACTATCACATTTAACCCAGGTAGCACTGTCAACAGGGGGCACCACTTAGATGTTGACTCACTGCAGTTTCTCCACCACAGGCATGACGGCAGAAGATAGAGGCCTACGCCCATTAGGTGAACACGAAAGGATTTGCTTTGCTTTGAGGTGATGATGCAGGGTTAAAGGTGCTATCTTACCATGTATGAGGAGGACATGGAGAATGGGTGTCGCTCCACTCCACGAGCAGTTCTGCACACATGACCTTTTTTATTTACAGATATTTCAACATATCATAAACATAATTCATGCCCACGATACAGTATATCTAGGGTAATGCTTGCCGTCTTAAAAAGGACGACCTGCTACTACAGCACGCTGCAGTGAGTGACGCTGTGTGCAAGATGATACTGTGGTTGTGTCAGCAGTTATGGCCTGAAGAGGGATTTGCAGGCTGACTAACAGAAGGTGCTAGCAGCCCTCAATATGTCATTGTCTCTTGTTTGGCTAATTGCAACATGGTGTTGATGTCAGCCCTGTAGCAAGCCAACGCAAAGTGACACACACACACACACACAGTAAAAGGCACATATTCACATATCACATTTTTAATCATCTCAATACATGTGTTTGTACTAGTGTTGCCAGTTTAACGCGTTATTAGCGCAAAGCCATTTTAACGGCGTCAATGTTTTTATCGCGAGATTAACGTTATTTTTGGCCTAGCAAACTTTGTGGGTTTTTTTCACATGCTGTTGCAACAACTAGTAACGTTAGAAAAAGTACAACACCACACCGGATCTGGCTGGACAAACAAAACAACAGGCATGTTTGCACACACTTGTTTAGGCTTGCGGCTAAGAGTAGTAGGCTAGTAGTAGGCTAACGTTACGTTTTGAGTGGATGGCGAGCGCTGTGCGCTTCTACGTCTCTAAGCGGGCTCTCCGTATCCAACGCAGCCTGGGTCATTTCTCGACGCACTCCCCACATCCACGTAATGATGTATTACGTGGATGTGGGGAGCGGTCTTTGGAGTCCTCCAAAGACCGCTAGCTCCTTTAGCTCGGATTAGCTCATTACGGCGACAACACATTAAACCACGGGCACTTTATTCACAGCACTGCAGGGTGATACACAGCCTCTCTTATTATTGTGCGGCTCTCACAATAAGAGGAATAACTCAAAATATGCAGGGTGACAGAAATATTGTCTCAATAAAAAATAAAAAAAATAAACATTTGCACAAAGCAAGCCAATCCACTTTTCTATGTTATGATAAGAGCGTTAAAATGAGAACAAATAATGGGACAAAAAGAAATCAAGGGACATTTAGAATAGATAAAAATGTGCAATTAATTGCGATTAATCGCGAGTTAACTATGACATTAATGTGATTAATCACGATTTTGACATTAATGCGATTAATCGCGATTAAATATTTTAATCGTTTGACACTTACTAGTTTGTACCATGATTGTTCCCATTGTACTATGAGAGTATAATACATTCAATTGTAATGATATTATATTGTGTTTACTCACTGTAGGATGTTCGGTTTAAGTTTTAGGCACAATTCAATTCTAATATTATTCAAGGTGAGTTTACAAGGAAACCTCCACCCTGACAAATTCTACACTACAGCACTTTTTTGGAGGCCAGGAAAACTATTTGGAATTACAGACACACTTACTGCCACAGACCTTTGGTTATTATATATACACGCGTTTTGTCAATACTCCGTGTTATGAAGAGAAAGCAAGTTAACAAATATTCTCCCCTGATGACAAGTCTGTTCGTGTTCAAGGTGAGTCATTTCTGTTATTACATATCTGTCGTGACTTCGTCGTGACAGGTCTGACTCCGTGTCTCTGGGGTCACGAGGGGAAATTACAACTATTTATTTATCAGCCTATCTTGTTTTATTGTGTTAGTGTCTGAATTGAAACATTTATTTTTCCATAGTGGAGCTTAATGAGCTGTCTGGATCTGTGACTGTGTCCACAAAGGACCCAATTAAATTAAACATGAGTACCATCATTCTTCTCTCGTCTTGCTCGTGTGTGTTTTTTGTGTTTCCGTCCTCCTCCAGAATGGAGGGATGTGCAGAGGGGAACGGTCTGATTCATTTTCTGGTGCCAATTAATGGAGGGCAAAATGTCTGTGACCCTTGTATATTTGTGTGTGTGTGTGTGGGTGGGATTAGATAATTTCCTCTTCCATCTGAGCTATTATGTTTGCTAAACATAAATATATTAAAGTTTAAACTACTTACTTAATTCAGAGACATAATCAGGGAGGTCATAACACTTGATTATTTTAGAATTTAACATGCAAGGTCCAAATATTAGCTTTCAGTGATCTTGCTTTGTACCTCACCATATTATTTTGCTGAATCCGTCTTCTACAAATGCAATGTATTAAAACACTTATAATTATACAATTATTACCATGTTGTTACTATACTGTAATGTAAAGGTTTTTTTTTATATTTAACTTTATGGTCAATACTTGCACTTAGAGGCCAATGATCATAGTGAAAGCATATGAATAACGGGAACGAGCGCAACTTTGGCTTTTAATGAATCCTCAAAGGGTTTATTGTGGTGGGAGGTCAGACTTTATCCTATGGCTTTTACTCACCATGGGCATTCAAGCTGAACACCCACACACATCAGTCCACTACAGTGTGGAAAAAGAAGCCACTGGGTTTCATTCTGCAGGGCTGACAGTCACACACACACAAAGAGAGGGAAAGAGAGAGAGAGGTGTTGCTGCGGCGGCGGCTGAGCATTTTCTCTTTGTTTTGTTAATGTCGTTTTCATATCAAGGATTTATGCTCACTGTGTGCACCCATACGCTGCCCTCTGCAACCCCTACTCCCTCAGCGATTTCTGGATTTTCTACCCGTTAGCCGCCGCCTCAGCAGCAGTTGAAACAATACATTAAGAGAGAGAGAGTGTGTGTGTGTGTGTGTGTCTTTATGTTGCCATAGCAACAGGGTGAGTCATTCTACTGCAGTCAGTTTAGTCACACTCGTAGTGACTGTATGTTTTCCCTCTCTTCCCTGTTTTTATCCCCTCAGCTCACTGTCGCGCTGTCTTCCTGCACACACACACACACACACGATGATTCTACAGGCAGGGTAAAAGGTAGACTGTGCCTTTGTGATGTGTGTAAGAGAGGGCTGATAATAAGGGCAAGTGGAATGTCGCTGCTCTCGCTTTGATTACTTATTTATGGATCGCGTTAATCAGTAAACCCACAGCTAAGAGGCACAGTGTGAAGGAGGCAGGTGGAGTGAGAGGAGACGAGGGAGACAAAAGAGGAAGGGGCCACCTAACACTCATTTCCTTCTGAAAACACTTGTTATCTTTGATTAAATGAGCATCATTTACCAAAAGCTGATTATTTATTTATTTCATTTCCTTTGATTGCCTTAATGGGAAGCCGTTTCCTGTTTGTTTGTTTTTGAACAGGTTTTTTATTTTATTTTTTCTGCATCTTCCAACATTAGTCA
This sequence comes from Solea solea, assembly GCF_958295425.1. Lineage (NCBI taxonomy): Eukaryota > Metazoa > Chordata > Actinopteri > Pleuronectiformes > Soleidae > Solea > Solea solea. Next base: position 4,568,145 of record NC_081142.1, on the reverse strand, counting down.
TTGGGCCCTCATCACAAGCAGCCTCGTGGTCTGATAACAAGTGTTTGAAAACCAAATGAATATGTCGCATTAGCCAAAGACTGCAGCTGTCAATGCAGTGAGTTGTACAATCGTCAGACAATCACGTTCAAAAGTCATTGATGATGTAAGTGTCCACTGTGGTGAGGAACCGAAATAAAGGTTACACCATAGGTCTAGAGGTTTTAAATGACGTCATCGTTGATTCGTGTCTCTCCCCAGGTCGTCTTAGAGAGATCGGTCACCTGGGTTGACAAGACGCTGACCGGCCTCTCGGGAGTCAGTGTGTGACATGTGAACAGGACTTGTAGAGAGGTCTGGGAACAAGATTTTCCACTTTCAGCCATATGCAAATATCCTTTCTTCTGACACTGACTTGCACCAACATTTGATGAAAATGTTGAATGATGAATATTCAGCCATGGCAGGGATCTTTCAACAAGCTTCAATGAAACACCACTGCATCTGAAGGAGATTTACGGGCTGGTTGATGGATTTGTGTGGACTAATGTCTGCATGTGTGTATGCTCTGTTTTCTTGTTCGACCCGGCGTGAGGCAGAACCACGATGAACAAATACTGCAGAAGCATCAGTTTGCATGCATTGACAAAGCTATGGACAGTGGAGAGTTCTTCTCAGTCCCCTATAGAGATGTGGGGGGGGGGGGGGGGGCACACACACACACACACACACTGAAGAGGTGGATGACGCAGCTGGGAAAAGACCGACAGGGAGGGAGTAATGGATAAAGCAGAATCCTGAAGAAGGAGAAGAGAGGATGGAGGAGGCGGAGAGAGGGAGCGTAGGCAGACTGCGTGGGAGGGAGATGCTGCATGATCATCTTTCAAGGGTTTTCACCTGCCCTCGTTTTCCCTTTATTTTCTTCTTTTTAAGACATTTTCATTTCTGAGTGATGCCCCTCATTTCTGTCTTTCTTGGTTTTTGTCACTGTTGATGTCCAAATGTTTCCTCTTCTTTTCCTTTTTTGTCCATGATCACTCAGCAGCACAAGTCAGGGTATTTTAACAGACTCCTTGCGCCCAATTTGTTTGGTAAAACAGTCTTATATGTCAAATAGAGTGGGTTTGGGGTTGTCATTGTTGTTTAAGTGAAGTGGAACTGCCCTTTGGTTGTTTTATGCACACTAATTTGGCAGTGAACTAAACAGTGGAGCTCTTTATAGTAAGTAAAAGTAAGTAAAGTTCAACTGAGAGAAAATGATTTCACACTTGTGGCGTCATGTTTGTTTTGCCTCATATAATTAAGGAACCCGAAAAGCCTTTGAATCGTGAGCAAAGAGGAAGCTGGTGAGTCATCGGCATCTTGCACACGTTCAAACGACACCTGCGTTGGTGTACGAGAGAGCGATAGAGAGGGAGGCAGAGAAGGAGAAGGGAGAAGGAGGGAAATGCGTGGGTGAAGGGAGAACAGGGGGGCACATGATGGAGGAGGTGGTGGTGAAAGGGAGGGAGGGAGGGAGGCAGGGATAGATGGGGTTTTCCTCTCAGAAACATCCCTGAATACTGAGCACCTCCCTGACAGTCATCGTGCACAGTGTAGAGGCAGAGCAGGAGGAGAGGGGAGGTGCAGGGGATTGCGGAGGCAAAAGTGTGTTCATTCAAGACCGTAAATGTGCAATACGCGTGGGTGGGCGTGCGAGGCAAAGGTACGGAAACCGGGAACGCCATCGCCACCACGTTTTCAGGTTCTAGACAGTTTATGAGTAACAGTTAAGTTGTGAATGGTGCAGCCCAAACAAGTTGCAGTGTTTATTGAGTGAAGCAGAGAATGTGTAACATTTCATTACATCTACATTCATGCAATTTTTCATCCACCCCATGGAAATCAGTTTATATCTCCTGCATGAGGTTCAGTAATGCAGTTACAAAGCAGGAGCACAGAAGAAGACGTGAATATTGGTGGAAGGGAACATTCTGTACACATGTGACACACAGGAGGCACAACTGAAATCCTATGTGTCTGGACTAGCCCGCCCTTTTAGGTGTAATTTCCTCTATCTAATGTTGATGTTATCACAGACAAGTCCAAACTCAACTTTTGTCGAGCTCTGACCCTCAATATTCACATGATTTAAGAAGGAAAACATAATAGGGAAAATGCACCATCTGAAAGAAATTAAAAACGTGACTTTAATCTTTGACACAAAGGATGCAGTTTTTTTTTTCGCCTCTGCTTTCTTTTTTTTTTGGCACGGCTATAAACAGACTCTCAAGGGTGATTTGTTGGATGTGCTGCACCACACGGATGATGACGTCGCTTCTCATATAAGGGAAACCCCCTTTCCGATCCCCCAATTGGCTGACAGCTGAGGCGTCTGGCTCAGCGATTGGCCGCCAGCTTAATAGTGACTGACGATGAATAGTGATGGGAAAATGGCTCGGGATGATGGAACAGGGTGAAACACAGAACAAGGGAGGTCGTCTCACACAAACACTGCTCCCCTCTCATTCAGAAAAAGAATAAAAAAATCAGCAGACTGACAGTTATTTCACAGATTCTGCAGTGTGAGAAAAAGATATGAAATGACACGGCTTGAGGCAGGAAAACCCATATTTCATCTCTTTGAGAGATATTTTATTATTCTTTATGAATCTACGTATACCATGTTGGCATTCTGCATCAAACGCAGTCTCCACTCCCCTCCAAGTTTCTTCATCTTGACTGTGACTGAATCAGTTTCAGGCTGTGGTTTCTGTTATGACAAGCCAGTCCCTGGACTGCATCGATCTGGATCAATGTGTTTTCCTCACTTCCCGTCCACCTCAATAGAAATATGCCCCGCGCTGATGCAAATGAGAATTTTACTGTAGCACAGTCTTCAAACCCACACATCCATTCACCGCTGTGGCTCCAGCTGTTCTCGCATTAGTCACTGCGCCCTTTGTGAGGTGGCGTTGAATAAAAGCTTGGAATAATGCCCTTTTCTTCTCGTTGAGAAAATCCAAGTTTAGAAAGTTTGAAACATTGGTTCTTTATTCATGCTCACGCTGTTGCTCTGCGGGTGGCAACACGAGCTGGTTGATTACATTGACCTTTGGTTTCTCAAGCTGTGGCACGTGTACCACCAGTGGAAACTGTTCTATGCCAGGGTATGTGATGCTGAGGGAAAAAAATAACAAGAATAATAATAATTAGAGTCACCTTATCTCTCGCTCCATGAATATGTTCTTTCGTTGTCGATTAAGGACCGGGAACAATACCTAAATAAATTAGTACTAGCCGACAGCAACACTGTGCCTGACCCAGCTTCCATAAAAGATTGGGTAGATGATATTAGCACATGGCCAGATATTCACTCTAACGTTATAGATAAACTATCCTGTACACGCGAGAAAGCCACAGACCATGTCCATTTTTTTGAAAGGGATGAGATCCTGTAGGGATTCTGAAGAACTTGACACCATTGCTGGTTCTATTTTCACAGCCAACGATGCTACAAGTAGGCATCTTATGTGTTGAGCTGTTGTACAAGTTAATGGTACGAGTGTGTTTTCTGACCCCAAACTGCGAGCGCACATTTCTGTGACATAGCTCTGGAAAGGGTCTATACCAGAGTAAGAGGGGGATGATGATAGAGTGAATAAATCAGCCTCCTGTGTCACACCGGGACAAGGACTCGGACCCAATTGCACGTCTCGGGAGACAAAATGAAAAATAAACACTTTTATTTTCAAAGAGCAACAAAAAAACAACTCCTAAGAGGAAAATACTACTAACAAAACACAGAGTTAAAGCTAACTACGAAACAAAACCACTCTTTTGAGGGAAAAACTGCTAGAAAAAAACAAGGGCTTGACAAAGCAGCAAACAAAAGTACAAAAACTGTCACGACAGAGGCATGGAACAAAGACTGAACCTTTCTGACTGACTTCTGGTTCACAAGACCAACTGGCAACAGACAGACCATATATACACAGGGTAATGAGGAACAGGTGGAAACAATCAGGGCGGGGCAGACAATCAACCTGGCAGGAAAACACAAGGGGGAGGAGCAAGTTACCTGAAACGAGAGGGGAGACATTTCAAAATAAAACAGGAACCACAAGACGACAACTAAACACCACCAGCTTTCTTGGTCATGACATCCTGTGAAAAGTCCACAGCTGACTTTGCTCGACCTTTTTACACCACTGTATTTTCCTATTGTAACTATACTGTTATGTTGATAATGGTGTTACTTCTCAGGTGTACTTTGAGAACCTCTGACATAAACTGCATATAAATAATGGACATAGTCTCTTGACAGAGTGAAGCCAATGCAGGAATGCTTGAAACCTGTGTTTTCTTCATTGACCATCAGGGGGCGACGTCCGTGGTTTTGCTTCATCAATCTGGGGAGTAAATTATGATCTCATTTAAGTAAAATAAAAACATAAATAAAGCGCTTTATTCTTTAGGGCGTGGCTATGCTGTGATTGACAGCAGCCATCACACATGATGACCTGAGGATCTTCACACTCTCAGTATGATTCTTCCTCACTTCTTCCCCTCAGTTGCCCACACACTGGGTGTTTCTCCACTTTGTTCCACACTGAAATAGATAGACTACAGTTCACACACAAAAAAACGGACATTGTACCACTTTGATGTCCAAATTTGAGTCAAATATCTCAATAATCTGATATTTTATGTCAGATACTTTCTTTTAACTTGTTACCACCATCATCAAGCCATCAAGTATTGCTCGTACCAACTTCTTGTCATGTGACAAGTAACTGTCTTCTCTGTTTGGTTTGGTTTAGGATTATGATGTCAGCGTTGTATTACTGTCACCATTGAAATCACAGTTTCCAGACCAGAGGCTGACATCTTGCTCTCCCCCCTCTCATCCTGTGCTGCTAACACTGAAATAGTATGGTTATATTTACTTTAGGCTATTTTCTGAATGCTGGCCCTGCAGTTCAAGGTGTTTTGTGGAGAGGAAGGCAGACATTTTAGATGATCCCTTTCCAGGCTGGATTTGGCTTTTCTTTCCAATTAATTTGGGTGACATAATAAGGAGAGGCAAGAAATCAATAGAAGCCTGAGCAACAGAGGAATAATGGAATGAGAATTCAGGAGCGGGAACCTTACCTGTGCTCTGCTCTCACATCTTGAATAACAGCCATTTACTTGAAATAAGGCAAAAAAAAAACATCCTTTTCTCTCTTTTTTGCTTTATTCGTTTATTCACAGATTGAAAAAAAACAACCCTAAAAGAACACCTTTTTTATGATTTGGTCCCTCAAGGCTCAATAGATTTGGCTCAACAGAAGCAAAGTTGATAAGAAAGCTTGGCTTTTTTTTTTTTTTTTTTTTTTTCTTTGAGAAATTAAGCGGTTTACTAACAAGCAAGGAATTACAGAAATACTTCTACATTCAAGGAGAGAAATCTCACAAAATCTCATCAGTTACAGAATCCTAGCATGACTCTTAAAAATGGAGTCCATAAAATACATCCTCTGTAGTCATACCAATGTTTCAACGTCTGCCTTAAACAAATGAGCAGTAACTATGGACATGATCAGTCTGATAAAACATGAAGATTCTTTTTTTCTTTTTTGACTAAAATGTCGACTCTCATGCAGACCTACACACAGCTATGCATTAAAGCATCTCACAGGCTAGTGGTTAGTACATGAACACCATTCACCACAGTGTCCCCATTTGTACAGTATCTGTCTAAACTTATAGCAGAGGACACTGATTTATAGTCTAGCTCCTGTAATGTTGTGCTTTTCTACACAGTAAAGTCAAACCTTTGTACACGTCTACGTATTTTTAATCAACTTTTATGGCTGTTTTCTTTGAATTGTTTGGGACGCTGTACTGCTGCACCTCCTTCTGCCTGAACACTGGGATACATTGACATTTGATCTCAGGGAAATGCAGCTGCCTTCCTCATTTCCCAGAATTTGCTGAGTAATTATTATCATCGAGGAAACATCAGTTGCATTATAGCTGAGAGGGGAATAAGTAATGTTACATTTCCTTCCTGCTGATAAATGTCAATATATATATATATATATATATATATATATATATATATATATATATATACGTATATATATATAAATATATATATATATATATATATATAAATATAAAATAAAAAATTTAATTGCAAAAAATGGTTTAATGTGAATCCTGGGGAGCAAAAAAAAAACCACCACTATCCTATTTACTCCTCATTTGAGTTCAGCTCTTCTCACCTCAACCATTATTCCATTAATGAGGAATACAACATTTGCCTTTGAGCACTCGTAACAACAAAAGGGGAAACTCCTGCCACCCAGCAGAGGAACATCTAATCTGCTCAGGCATCATCATCATCATCACACTCAAACAACGTGAGGAGGATTATGCCTTTGCTCCTTGGATTTCTCTTTACTTCCTTTGATTAACTACATGCCAGCAGCCTCAAAGAACAAAGAAGGAAGGATGAAAGGGGGACTTCTCTTGTTACGATTACTATTCAAGACCATCCTCTGCAGTGGCTCCGTGTACTGCACAGGGGAGATTGTGGGGGGAAAGCCCAACAGCCCCACTGAGAATAAGATCACATGAGCAAAAGTGGGTTAAAGTCAACATAATGCCGCTGCAGCTGAGGATACAGACGCGGTCTCATTTTAAATGACAGTGCTGGTTTGTCTAAATCGCACGAGCAAGCCAAATGTCGCATGTAGAAAGAAGTAGCACGGATTTAACGACAAAATTGTTATGTTCTGGAGCTGGCAGGAAGTGAAGAGCACAGGCCCCGTGGGGAAATTCTACTGTGCTGTCAACTTTCTCAGGAAAAAAGAGCGAAAAGAATGTCAGATGTGGACAAATAAGGTCTGTTCTGGGAGCCACATGCACAAGAAAGCATGCTTTTCTTTTAAATTAAATAAACAGCAAATGCTTGTGAGGGCAGCCATCCTGTCTAATAGCTGAAATGTAACTACCAAACTGTGTTTAGTCATAGTCTGAGCTTAAGTTTCAGAGTACTCAGGGAGTGCATGGTCATATCTGTGACTTAACAGAGAGTTATCAGTTTCCATTGTTGTTCAAGCAAAGCAGACACACACACACACATCATTTACAGTTAAACAAAGTAATATAAAATTTAAAACACACAGCGAGAGTTTCATTAAAAAAAAACAAAAAACAATAAAAATCATGACTCATCATACATTCAGTCATGACGTTCAAAAATACCTTCCTTCTAAAAACAATTCATGTGATTATTGTTCATCTCTCTGGGCAATAAACCCAACATTGTGTGTTTGTTATCCATTAAAACTACATTTTTATGAACCAAAAAACTCAACCCTAGCCTACTTATGATTGACTTTCTCTGATATTTGCTCCTGATTGTTGAAGACGGAATCTTTCCTTCACATCTTTCCTGTGAACCATGTGGGGGATTCAGACCCGTGGGTTTAAAACAAGTAACCAGTCTGAACAAGTAACCTCTTCCACACACAGTCATTTAGCCTTTAGTTGGACATGTTCAAAAAGGTAAAACCCAGAATAAACCGACATCAAGGTAAAGAGTGCCACATTTAGTTTTGATTAATCGTGGTTGTCAAGCCAAGCTTTAAGCGTGTTTGTATGATAGAAGTACTTAGCGTGATCACACACCTTGCAGGTGCCTGTTTTGTCCAATTCAGTAGCTCTTTTCATGTGAAATAGCACCTAGTTTCACAGTGGATCAACAAGTAAAGAGACAAGCGGCCCTCAGTTTCATTTAAGCTTACACTAGAACAGAGACTGGAGTAACAGCTGCAGAAATGTGGGAATAGACAGTGTATAGACTACAGACACAAAAACAATGGACAGACGGTTATTACTAAAGCCATTATTTTGATATGTTAATTTAATGTTTTTACTGTAAAACAACAATGAACAGGTACTGAATGTTAACAGGCATAAAGAGAGACTGGATGCATTTTTTTACTGGATCACTTTTATCTAATTATCCCCAAAATAGGTGTTTGATTATCGACTGGTTTAAAGCATTTTCCATTGTTTTTGTTCGGGGTCTGGGTCACACCGTTCAAATTGTACACAGAGAGACATTTAATCTGAGGAAAGGCAAATCAGTTGTGTCCGTTGGTGTGAAGTTGACAGGGAAGTTGAACGGAGCTGAGCTACACTGGGCTGTTGTCTGGAGAGGCGTGTGTGGCCGTCACCGTCACACACTCGGCGGCCGTGTCCCTGGTCCTGCGAAGGCCAGTGTACAGCCTCTCATCCAGGCTAGCAGTTAGTTTGTCCGTAAGCTCTGCCGTGATGGTTTGCGGGCCGAAGCCTGAGGAATCAGGCGGTCGAGGTGGCGAGCGCTCGTCCGGAGGCTCAGGCGGGAGTCCTGACTGTTTGCTGTCCTCCTGAGGGTCAAGCTGCTCCCCCAGCCTTTCATTTTTGTCTAATGGAGAGGACGTGTGGTCCTCAGTGTCTCTGACAGTGATGCCCTGCCTTCTCTCTTTGCTTCCATCCTCCGCAGTTGTAGGCTCTACCTTTGGAGTGTCGGGAATGCTGCCTGTCCCATCGCTGGTCTCCTCATCAGGAGCACTGACGATGCGAGGCAGGGTGCTGTGGTAACTTGTGTCTAGTGGGTAATTTACACTCTCCCCCCTCCGTAATGGAGTCCGTTGTCTCTCAAAGGACGACTGGAGGTGTCTAACGCCCGGGTCGCTCCACTGCTTGTGCCGCTGCCACTGCTTACGGAGGTGGACACGGGACTTGTGTTTTCTTAGAGGTGACTCCAGCTGATCGAATTGAGGGTCGTGACGGAGAAACTCGTGGAACAGAGCATCTGTCTTCTCGTCTATGCTGTAGTCTCGTCGGTGTAGGGTTGGTGGTTGAGGTGAAAGTTGTGCAACATCTCGAGGCGTGAGCATCTGCCCGTATGGCAACCAGCTCAGCGAACCAGCGCCTGTTTCTATGGCAACTCCTCCACTCGCACCCAACAACAGCTCATCTTCTGGCTCCTCTTCAAACAGATGAGACTCAAAGCTGTCGCCGATAGTGCCACTTCGCCCCGCATGAGTGAAGTGGTGCCTCTTCTCGTGTGCTGTCCTGTCCTTTGGGCTGCTGCTGATGCTACCGCTTCCAAACAGTCGCAGGTCTTCTGGACCTCGAGATGGAGCTTCTATTGATGCATAGCCACTGTCCATCTGCAGCAGTTTACGAGTCCCTGTTTCTCCGTCACTGGCCCCTCGCTCTGAATCTGTGCTGGCCTGTTTCCTCTTTTTCACCTCCTTCATGCCCCACTTCTCATCCACACACATCAAAAAACCCTTGTCGTCCTCCCCAACCTCTGCTTCATCACCTAAATCCTGGGACGGGTTGCTAGGAAGCCCTAATCTTTCCGCCTCTGTGCGTCCACTCAATGAGCATACGCTGTCACCGTCACTGCAGATGGAGTTCCTGTCATTGTTGCTACTGTGGTCCGAGGTGGCGTACTGTTCCAGGGATGCACGGAGGGTCCAGATGTCTCTGTAAAGTGACTGGGGATCCTGGGGGTCACGGGGGTCTTGGGGGTCTGAGGGATATGCACCTTCCATTCTTGCCAGGTTCAGTGCTTCATCTTGGGGATCAGGGGAAAGGCCAATCACCCCTGGTCCTCCATGGCTGCAGTGGGGCTCCACCGTCACCTCTACCTCTACCCTGCAGTGTGCACATCGGGATAAAGAGGAGAGAGAAAATGAAAGATATAAAGAGAGAGAAGGGGGGGCAGGGAACACAGACATGCAAAACAAGTGTCAGTGCATTCACTCACACTCACATTCACCTGAGATGGCCGTGTTCACAGTGCATGAAATGATTTTCATGACTGGCAATGGGTGCTGGTGCATGTTCTTAAACTGAACTCAGCTGATGAATCTGAGTGTGTTTGAAAACTGTTTGAAATCCTCTGCTAAAAGTACATTTTAAACATGCATACTGATAAATGGAGTAAGCATGAGGATAAGCAAATATAGACATCAAATACTAATAAGAAGAAAAGGTATGCAAGAGCTTCATTTATTCATTTATTTTTGGTGCATAACCCAATATTCTACAGAAGCATTTTTGTGGGCACCATCAGATCATGTTAGCGATGGAATGGTTTATATCCCAAAGGTTCCAATTCTCACCTCCACTCTCCTATTTGAAAAAGTGCACACATGGAATCCCCAATATCTGCCTCATTAAATACATTTTTAAATATTAAATTATATTATTCTCATCAAAGCATTTTATAAAAATGTTTAGGACCATTTTAAGGGACACTGATGTTTTAAATGCACACTTCCATGTTTAGGCAGAGCGGTGGAGAACTGTGTCAATATTAGGGATGCACAATATTGGACTTTTTGCCGATATCCGATATGCCGATATATCTGGAGAACTTGGGCCGAAAATCATTACCAATAGCAGATGTTATTTAGTCGCTTTTGTAGTGAAGTAAACACAACATTTTTCATACATATTACGCAGCAGATGTGGATATAAAATATCTTTATAGATGTCAAGGAGGTAGAAGCTTCTTCAGGCTACTATTTTAGTTTTGTCTTGGCGTGTTTTTAAAGCCAACACCTGCTAATAACCGATATCGTGCTGATAATACTGTGCGTCCATAATCCATATACAATAAACATAACATTCAAAAATTGACATCATCTAGTTTCTGTGAAGAAATGAGTGCAAGGCAGCAAAGCAGTGGACAGGATGAATGGCAAGGGAATTAAAGATACCTGCCGAGGGAGGGGGGTGGTGTAGAGGGCGGGGCGAGAAGGCGTGCGGGCTGGCTGGGACAGTAGACGACGTCCTGCGTGCGGGCGATGTACTGGATGAGGTCTATGTGGTGTGCGTCATTGTCGTCCTGGTCCATGCTCTCACTGGCGGCTCGTTGGCGCTGGAACTGCCGTCTCTTCGGAGAGCCTGGCTCACGCCACATACAAAGAAGTGCGAGAGTGCTGTGAGTTGTACAGGTTATGTGACGGCAGGCAAGAGTGAAATGACACTTAATTCAGGAGAAAGCCTCCATCAACTGTGGAGGTCTCTGGAGGGGGGGGGGGGACTGAGCCTGAGGAGGAGCAGGGAGAAGTGTGTGCGCGCGTTTGTGTGTATAGGATGAAGGGGATCAGCAGGGAGGATTCACTCTGGGGCTCAAACCAACTTGGAAAGACCACTCTTTGCGTCACTGAGCCATCTGTCTTGTCCGTTTGTGCATCGGTGTGTATGTGCGAGTCTTTGCAGCCAAAAGGTATCTCACAGTTGGTTACTGGAGCCCCCTGTTTACCCATTGTCTGTGTACCATGAGAGAATATTGCCAAACACGACACAAACAAACACTAAAAAGAAATAATACATATATAGTCACACACAACTTTTGCTGATTTTTGTTGTTGATGATGATGTTATTATTCTTTTATAATGAATTAACATGATTTGTATGCTGCATCCTCCTTTGTGAAAATGGGCGTTGTCAAGCAATACTATCAGACCTGACTGAGATAGCGCTTGTGTGTATACAGCAATATAGCAGAGGCGGGTGGGGTCAAGAAGCATTTATATCGTCAAACTTTATACTGTCATTCACCTCTGAAAGGAAGACAGCAACTTGAATTGAAGTTGTGAATAAACTATAGCATTTGTTTACCTCTGATGACATTGTGGGCATTTTATGTCATAATACAACATATATATTTCTTTATGCTAAATGATCGTAAATGGCTTCCATTTTATTCGCTGTACTGGCACAGACACTTTCTAAAAATAATACAGTAGATAATAATACAATTTAGACTACCAAGGATCCATTACCTCTGGTGTCCAGACTCGATGCTCTTTGGCTGCTGTCCAGCTTCCATTTCTTGATCTTGAAATAGGGACTAGCCCCCTCCAAACTAGCATGGCGTCGCAGTTTAGTGAAGAACTGCAGCACCGGGCCCTGGCTTCCTGCACCACCACCACCCCCACCGGCAGCAGCAGCAGCAGCAGCGGCAGGAGGAAGAGCGCCACTGCCGCCCACCATGGCCCCTTCTCCAACACTGACACTGCTGCCTCTGCCCCGAGGCCCAGCTCCCATCATCTCGATCTGAGCAGAGACATAAACACAGTCCGGGGAAGAAAGCATGCCAAGATAAGTGGTGTGTGTATAATGCTCTCTGGCAGTTATATTCCACATGGGCTTCCTTGTTTGGCCATCAACCATCACTACAGCTAGTCCTTCCTTGGGCGCTGTGACCCTCTAACATCCGTGTGGATGAATCACTGGCGAACCGACTGAGGAACACATTCATTGACCTAGCTTGTGAGATATTTGGAATAAACTGCTTTTCACATAATGTAAGAATGAGTCATTACTGTAATAGTGTGTATTCTCCAGTAAATGGAGATAACTTACAGAGCTGTAGGTGGGCTCTTTCGTGCTGAGTGCTACAGTGTTCTCAGTGAAGCTGGTGTCCACCATAGAGTTGAGGGTATCTTCAGGGAGAGCACAGCTGGGACTGACACTCCGACTGGTCAGTGCTGTTTGTGGAAGGGGGCAAAGCATTGGCTGTAGGAAAGAACACACTCTTTAACCTTTTTGAATTCTTTTTTGTGTGTTCTTTGTTCTGCAAAGATTTTAAATGAATTTAGTTATACACAATAACTGTGGAATCACAATCTGCTGTAAACACCCACACAGTTAATTAAAAAGCATTTTACAAAGACCACACTACACAGTGTCTGTACCAAAATGGGAAATCAATGAGTGGAGTCAGTTTAAAAAATGAACAGACAAAGAGTTCTTAATCACTACTTTTTGGGGAACATGTGCCCGGATACATTTTCTTCCCCCGACCTGCGTGATTGATGGTGTAATTGTCCCCGGTTCAGGACTAACTATGCATCAAGACTAATAACAGGTTGTCACTGTCACCTGGAAGATGGAAAGCGCTGACTTTGTGACAGGACGTGTTGTCATGGTGATGGTGTTCTCGGCTGAGTCGCACTCATGGATGGTTACTATCTTGAGGGCTGGGGGAGGGATGTGCAGGTGCGTGAGGCGGGCATTCTTCAGGTGGTGAAAGTCACCCTCGGTCAGAGTGTACCTGCGGGGCAAAACACAAAATCCAACACGATAAGATTTGAGCCCGATGGGAAACGTGTTTCATATACTTATCCTTGCAAATATCCCTCTTCAAACCCATCACAGCGTCTCTGACTTCTGTTTATGGTCTTATCAGGAATCTGCATATCAGTTTCAGGACTAACAGAGAAGTGGGGAAGTAAAATAATGATAAATAATGAGAGTTCACAGTGTCCAAATCATAAATTGTGCATTTTGAATGGATTTTGAACCTTAAATTACATATACAAACGAGATGGATACGGACAAGTATATACTTTGATCTTTGTAAATGTGGACTTCTGTGTATCAGTTGGGTTGCTGACCTGCGGCCCTTCTCCTGGGCTTTCTTGCCATGATCGAAGAGTGCTGCCTCATTGAAGGAGACACGACGGCCCATAGTGCCCGTGGAGAGGAAGCGCTCCGTCTCTTGATCGTGAGCGCTGCCCATTGACAGGCAGTCTGACTCATCCACCCTGATGGTGATTGCTATAAAGAGAAATAAGAGGAAACTAGATTTAAGTGCATATCCTAAGTACAGATGGAAGAAGCAGTAAGAGCAACACAAAAAAAAGAGATTTCCATCTTTTCATCCAGTTTATTTGTGACTCGCTAGCCTTTGTGAGTTCCAGTTCCAGTTACATCCTCACAGCAGTGTTTTGTTATAATAGGACAATGTGGCCATCTTCAAACACTAAACATGGGAACGGCCCATTCTGGTTTTGCTTTGACAGTTAATCAGAGCACAATTTGGACAGCACAAGCGCCAATGAATGATGAGTTCTGTTCAGCATAATGAGTGTGATTTCACACACTCCTTTTCATGATAGGGTGCTGGGAAAAGTGGGCCACGCACCACCAATTTGATTCAGGACTCAGCACGTGACAAATATTGACACAAAAACACCTGCAAAATTGTCACGTGTCATGGCCACCGACATATTGGAACATATATGATTGACTAAAACTAATTTTGTAGCCACTGCAGCTACGACACAGTATGACGTGCATTAAAGAAGTAATCTGAAGCCAAACCACATATAATGTAGCTATAAAGCAGTCAACATAACTCTAGTCTAACATCTAGACTCCTTTCAGAAGTATGAGTGCTGACTGCAGAACAAAAAAGCCCTACAAAAGCAGACGGGTGACAAACGGGTGCTGCCTTTTCATGAATAGTTTTCACTGAAGTGTATTCACTGGTTCCAAAATAATAAAATGTGTAACAGGACTGGCTACTTTAAGTTATTGGGTCAAGATCACAATATTTTACTGGACAGGGACATTCCACATTTGTGCTGATGCTATAAAAAAGACCCCTGCCAGCTTTCCGGTCTCTATTACTCCTCCCTCTCTCAGTTACTCATCTCTTTATCTGTCTCTCTATTCCTAAACCTCTCTGTCCTTTTTTTTTTTTCTTACCATGGGTGGGCTGAGCCTCCTCCATGTAGGTGGCGTTGGGTTTTTCTGGGTCATCGCTGGCCCTAGGGGGGAAACAGCAACAATCAGATCAATAAGATGACATGATTTCACCTCAAGTTTCTCTATCATGGGAAAAAAATACCTTGAGATACCACTGTTTGACCTTTCCATTCAGTTAGAGATTACATATCGGGGATGTGCATGGCTAGAATCTGGCGTTTCAATACATTTACTGATACAGGTGTGACAGTATGACGTATTGAGATATATTGGGATTATTTCACCTCCAAAATAGTTTATTTTAAGAAAAACTCAAAGTAAATATAGCAATGTTGTATGTATAATCAATATACAGTCTTTCTTTAGTCAAATGGCCAAAATCCTGCTGCTAACTAGTGGTCTGAGGCTTAAATTACAACACAAAATTGTTAATTTCCCCGAGGGAACCTCCCAAAGGGATTAATAAAGTCGTCTGTCTGTCTGTCAAAACAACTCAGTAAACAAGTACATTTCCACACATTATATTATCTTCATCTTCCTACACATACAGGTCAATGGTTTAAAACAATCAAGAATATCATCATGACTGAATATTTCCGCCCATCAAAATGCATAATAAAGGCCACATTGTTTAGTGTACTATTCTGAGCAGCTGTTAAACTTCCATATTGCTGCTTAAATCCCAGGATTTACTTGATGAGGCAGAAAAGAAAGAAGATGAAAGCTATTTCCAGCCACCTAATTTCTCTGTGCAGAGATATGAGACGTTTGAGTGTGTGTGGGTGTGGGTGTGAAGTGACTTGAAGGATTTCTGCGTTCCACCCAGATCTGTGTTTCTCCTGCCTTTCATTTCCTCTGTGGCTGCCTCTTCTCTATACCTTGTCTGCGAGTTAGAGTGTGTGTGTGTGTGTGTGTGTGTGTTGCCGGGGTTGCGACGCAAGATTAATCACTGCCGATGGCTGCTATGAAATCTCATTACACTCATCATTTGTACCAGTCTGCCAATTCTCCTCCCGCTCTCCCCCGGCAAGCCTCGTCTTTTCACAGCTCAGCCTCTGTGCTCTCTGTTTATCTGTACGCCAGTGCGCTCTCACACACACAAGTGCATGCGCTGATGAGAGGGACAAAGCAGCTCAAGGGGGGGAGCCATGCTATCTGCTGAATTAACACAGATGCATCGCAAATACACAAGCATCAATATTGAATGTGCAATCTCCACAAAGGTGTTTTAATAACGGGTCTACAGGGGGTCCTGACACTCAAGCAGTGAGAGAACGCACTGCTTTAACAATGCTCACATGACTGGGGTTATACAATTATTGCAATCCAGCGTTCTTTCATTTGTTTAATGGATCTGAGTCTTTTGTGGCAGTGGAATCTAAGTGAGGATGAGTTTGGGATTCACTTGGGTGGAGTAAACAGGAAGTAGTTTCGCTTAATTTTGTAATTGCAATACGGCTTATCTATTATCTGTGTCTAAACATTTAATAGTTTAAAAAGCAGTTGTGTGAGAGCTCAACTCAGGGGGAATAATCCCTGTCTATGAGATTGTATGCAAGTACACATGTGTTTGTATATATATATATATATATATATATATAGATAAAAGTGCCTCTCTATGAAGGCTGTGTTTTGCTTCAAGATGAAAACCCTGGGAAAACTGAACTGAACTGAAACTGAATCTCCAACTATTTTGATAATACAGAACCGTACAAGTGTTTTCTGTAAAAAAAAAACTAAGTTCTCTGGTTTCAAGCTTATTAAATTCAAATATCTATGGTTTATTTGCTCCTCTCTTCAGTAAACCTAAAACATTTGGTTTAAAATCAGGGTTTTTTGCTGGGTGTAATAAATGATTTCTGCAGCGCACCTGTCACAGCATCGCCGTCCCCGGTAGCAGCGACGGCAGGTGATGAGGAGGATGGAGATGAAGATCAGCGTTCCTACCAGGAGGATGAAGAGGATCACCAGGATGAGCACATAGCCATCCTGTTGCTCCTTGGCCTTGAATGGGATCTCCTGTCGCAGGGAAGAGGGAGGGAGAATTAAAAAAAGCTTCCTACACAAACATCATATCACTGAACCCCTCACTGGATGAAGCAAAGGTTTTTCTTCAAAATCTTAACTTTTCCACGTCTTAGTCTTGATATCAAAGTAGGTCGACTCGTATCGTAATTCTGAGATAATTAAACATTAATACCTGATATACCTGAAAATGCAGCACTGCAGAAAAACTGTTCTCTTTGCAGATTCCCAGACATTCGTTTGCGACATGAAATGCATGATACCTCAACAGCAGATGAGATTTACAGTTGTTTTACCTTTGGCCGTAACAACATAGATCTTAAAAGATTGATTTAATCCCACTGGCTGTTTGGCTCGCCTAAAATGAATCCATAAGTGCAACAGTGCAATTACTCAATAAGTGCAAGAGCTATTAACCTGTCTGCAGCGCACCATAAGCTAAGGGAAAGAACTCGCAGGGAGGACTGAAGTGGAGTAAATTAAAACGCACAAGGGCAGATACTCTGGAGTACTTTTGTACCTCGGTTTTTACAAACAAGATCATTTAAAATCAGTTTACCATCTTTCATTTTTACAAATGCTTTTTCCTGTATGTAACTATATGTGTATGAAATCTATTTTGTTGTGTGTTTTTCATAAACAATATAAAAAGTGCATGTAATCTTCTGGTTTGCAGAGTGAGACCAAACAGGAAGTAACATTTTTATTGAGTAGCCATCAGGGGGCGATGCCACTGATTGCAAAAAATAACTCAATGGGAAATTCTCACTTGATTTATAACGTCAGTGCTCGTTCTTCTGAGGAGTTAATGGTCTCAATCACTAGTTTTAGGTCTTCTTCAATGGGGCATGATGATCAGTTTAGTAAATTCTCTTCCCATTTGCACAAAAAAGAAGATAAACACAGCGCATATGAGTGGACAGACTGACAACAGGTATCAATAGAACAAACTGACATGACATTGGTCAAATTACAAATCTCAAGGCTTCAAACCTATTTGTTTTGCAACCAAAAGATCAGTTCAATCATATTATCAACGCAGTTTTAACAGCAACATAAAGTTGTCCAATTCAGGTTTTCTTCAGCACCATGTCAGCTGCAGAACAGACTTCAAAACGATCAATAACATGATAAATGGCAGTTTGAACTGAAAGAATAGAGAGGGTTATGTGAAGATAACAGACTGTTGATATCAGAAAGATGATCTTGCAGTTGGAGTGTTATGTTGGGGGAGTGGAGAGGGAACGTACAGCAAGTGTTAATAAGCACCGGACTCTGACGTCACACTGTAATTTCTCTGCGAGGGGAAATTAGAGCTGAGATTAGATCAGAGATTTAATTATTTCAGGTCCAGGTCAGGATGTTCTCTATTAGCTAGTCAAACGATCAGAGGAGAACACGAGGCAAAAGGATGGTTCTGGTCGTGACCTGGACACAACACTCACACAAAACAGGCACCGGAAGTTTGAGAATGAGCCCGTGGTGAAAGGCAGACTTACCGTGGAGTTTTCTGGTAGGGTGTTCCAGACGGTAGACTCATTGCTCATGGTCCAGGCCAACTAAAGAGTCCCCCTGAGAGATAACACACAAACAGAGAGAGGAAATATCTGTTACTGTCGCTGTCCGTCAAGTCTCAAAGTCAACCACCAAAGTTACGGCAGTTTATCACCTTGAATTCAGTGGCCGAGAGGAAAGGAATACGGCTTGTAACAAGAGTGTTAGTTCAATGTTGTGTAATAAGGAATGGATTAAATGCAGAGGACAAGTTCACTATCACCAAACCACGAGCTATATCAGTCCAATTTAGTTTCATAACTCTTTTGCTGTGGAAGAAGATAACCCACTGTGTGGAAGATACCAACTCACATCCTGTCCCATGATGGTGGTGGCGGGCATTTCTCTTTCAAGGATGTTGCCTGTCTTTAATGAAGCATTATTGTCATATGTATTCCCTGATCATATAGAACTGTACTTTTTTCTTTCCCTAATATCCGATCCAGTGATTTTGGCCATATGTGTCATGTCGTCTCATTCCTAACACAAACGGTTGTCCACTGACGTTAAAATGTATAATGTGACATAAATGCTCACTGCTGCAGAAAAAAAACAAGAACTTGTTGCATCTTAACCAGCATCTTAACAGACTTGTGTATATGCTTGTATGCATGCAGTGGCCTCTTTGAATCCCACGGAAGATGCAAATGTTAGTATCTTGCCAGTAGATCATTACCCATAATCCCTTATCAGCCTAAAGACTCTATCTGCCTCCCACACACTCACACAAACACACACACACACGAGTGCATGCAGTGAAAAGAGAGAAACAGGTCTTATTAAACACAGGCTCCAGCGGCTGAGTTCCATTACTGTGGCTACAATAACGCGTCCATTCGTACACATCATAGGCAATAACACTGCTGCACCAAATGCCAACACACACACACGCACACACACACACCCTAGATAGATCTACTCACCCAGCATGGGAGAAGCAACATGCCAGCAGTACTCAGGATGGTTTGCTCACTGCTGCCAGTCAATGCAGCACTCAACTTCAGCACCACAACCTGTACGCTACAGCTGAGCTCTTTGCTGCCATCCTGCAAAAATAAATCCCTGCATCCACCGAGGAAGCATGAGAAGTGTGATCAGAATGCTCTCCTCTGCAGCACTGCACCCACATCCTGCTTCCTAACAGCCCAGTAGTCTTACCCTGATGGAGGGCAGTGCGCAGCAGCAGCAGCAGCAGCAGCAGCAGCAGCTCTGGATGTGTGTGATTGTGTTTGTCAGGCTGTGGCTCGGGGAGTCTCCTCCTCAGCTTCCTTGCTGCATCCTGAGCGCCTTCACCGACACAGCCTAGCGAGCCTGAGCAGCAGCAGTAGCAGCAGCAGAAACGTTGTTCCCCCTCATCAGGACTGGCCCACTGGCGTTGGAGCAACAGGATGGCAGTGCTGCATGGCTGATAACAAATATACACATACAGTACAGCAGCACGACTGTTTAATTATTCAGTTGTTTGGGAGGATAAGTTTTGCATTACATAAACGCCTGCCTTCAACAAATGCTTCCCCAGAAAACTGCAATCCTTGACACACTTGAACATGGAATGACGCCAAACTTCAGAACATTGTCTTCATAATATATATATATATATATATATATGCAACATTGTATTTATAACCTGAAACAATAGTGATAGATAGTCGTAGAACACATAAATCATGGGTAAATATGAAGTCTTTTTATTTTGACACTTGCTCAATTCTGTGGTCCTGCAGCCCTTGAAGATTGATTTATTGATTAGTTTCCTGAGCAGATGGTGAGACATGGGTGTCCCAGCAAAGGCTACCAGCTGCCTGGCATCACTCAGTCGATTCAAATCGCCTTTTCTCTATTTAGTTCCATACAATTATTCCCTCGGTACTGCCTCCACAGGCAATATGAGTGTTGTTTATTAAATTTGAACCGAGTACTAACTTGTTTATATATATATACATATATATATAAAAAATATATATACATATGTATATATATATATATATATATGTATGTATATGTATATATATATATTTATGTATATATATATATATATATATATACACATATCTATATCTATGTCTATATGTGAGTGTGTATATATAAATGGTGGAAGCAGCTCCTCGTATTGCTCGGTGCTACATGTTTCGTTTCTTCCTCTAGAACAATATAAGGCAGCATCGGTTCTGCCACTGTTTCCTGATACAATCATTTGTAAATACTGTGGTGAAATGATTGTAAAAACGGAGAAAAGCACTACAACAGCGCCCTGTCGCCTCATGTTAATAAATAAACCGCTCTGATGTTTCATGATTTCACACACACACGCTCTCACACACACACAGACACACACACAGAGAGAGAGAGGAGCTCACGGCTGCACAAAAAGACAAACACGCGGCGGAGGAAACACTCACCTACTCTCTCCTACAGCTCGGTCCACGGATGGGTGGGTGGGTGTGGGGGGACGAAAGCAGTGGCGTGAAACTCTTCCGTGAACACTTTAATGTGGATTTTAAATCTAAAACTATTTATGAATGAAACCTCGGCGCGTAGGACACGCCCACCACCCAGTCAGAGGCGCACCACGTGACACAGAGAGTTACTGGGAGAGAGAGAGAGAGAGAGAGAGAGAGAGAGAGAGAGTGTTTCTAAAAAAATGTAATCTCCTCTCAGCTGTGGTACACACACACACACACACACACACATTGACAGGCAGCCAAGTGAAGTGTCACTCACAACCATTTACCCACAGTCACTGCATCATGAAAACTGTGTTACATGTCTCTATTTCAGGATACATAGCAGCAACTATATGAAGCTTTTCCTATATGTGCCTTTAATTGATCCTTCACACTGTATGAAGGCAATGACCTGCTGGAAGTGGTTGAACAAGTAGTGTTTGTTCTCAAGATGTTGACAAGATAGTATCTTGGGGGCCCTTCTGTGGCCACAGGGGGCTCGTGTCAGCTGCGTGTAGTTCACTCATGTCATGGCTTTCTATTTCTACTCTCATTCCACACGCTGCATTTGAAGCTTGGAAAACAATGTGTGAAATGTGTAGTCCAGCGTCAAACTGAACTGAGTTTCAGTTAAAAAACCCTGCTTTCATTGTGATGTATTTGTTACTTTGTCCAACAAAAGTTACATCTTGTTGATTTAACTGTAATAATAACCTTATAATAAGACTAAAATATTCCTCTTGTGCAATATTGTTATTTTGTTTGACAGTTATTATACACAGTTAGTTGTTTGTAGATATTGAGAAACATGCACAAAGCAGGTCACATTCAACAGAGCAACTAACACTTGATACCACACACTGGAGTGGTGACTCCATGTCCACTGAGTCACGTGGTTTTAGCGCTCTCTAGTGGCAGTATAGGGTCAATGACATCCTCCTTGAATACATAAAATACACTATTATGGAATACATGTTTTGTCTTATTGTTGTGACAAATTAAAGGTTGTTTAGAATTCAGAAAACACTGTTTCAGCATCCACGGAATCATACTTTAACAACAAATTAATATCATTTCCTCTAAGGACACCCTTTGGGGAAGTAGGGAACTTCATACTAACTTTTTTATACATATTTTTTGATTGGAAGGACACCCATAAGAAACAAAGTTGCAAGGGCATCTTATAGGGCACTGCATCACTTTTCTCCAAAGGCACTCTTTTAGAAACAATACAGTTTTTTTTTATTTAAATTTTGCTGTAGAGGCCACATATGCAGTCAGTTGGGCACATTTTCATGTTTTAGAGGGTACTTAAGCATGCGTCTTGTGACTCAAGAGGGCACTTTTCAAAGCCTGTGAACTACAGTGACCTTTTTACATATAAAAACCCAATAGACCTTTAAATACATTTTGAAACCACAATAAGCTGTTTTAGAATTAACAATGACTCTATCTCATAACGATAATTATCGGTAATTGTCAACATTAACTGGTTTAATTTGGTAAACTTGCTTCTTCTTTTAGGGGACTTCACATAGACTACATTACCCACATAGACTACATTACCCAGCATCCTTTCCGGCACCTTAAAGGCTTATGGGTAGGTTACCAACGTCCTTGTCTCGCCAAGCACAGCACACTGACCGCCTGCACGGAAAGTCTTGGGGATACCTGCTATTCGCTTGCACTTGAATACAACCCTGTTTCAGACATGATGGCAGCAAGATTTCTCCGCCGCGCTCTGCCCGCGCTGAGGCAGACTCGCTGCTACGCCGAGGTAGCTTCGGGTTCCCCGCAGATGTCCTTCACGTTCGCCTCCCCCTCACAGGTAGCTAACTGACGGCGAGGCTTCATGGGCCCAGTCAGCCATTCATCTAATTAACTTGTTTATGTGTCACCACAGTTTATTCTAAACAATTTAAGACTAACTCTGCCTCTCTGGTTATGTAGCAGTTAGTGTGTGTGAGTGTTAGCTGTAGTTAACGCACGCAGTTTTTGTGCAGTGTCAGTAGAGAGTGTTAGCGTAGCACGCTAACGATAGCTAACCTAGCTGTCATTCATCGTCTTTGAACAGGAGTCTATACTCGACCATTGAAACCGTGACCCTCTCTTATTGTGACCTTTCATGATAAACGTGCACACCTGCCTGCACGCTTTTATTGTACTGTTTAAAGCCATCAAATGTGAAGCGTGAAATACAGCACTCTCTAACCTTGACATTCATGTCAGTGATTACATGCAGTAGTTGCACAGTTCAATTAACGACATGCAAACTGTCCTAATCCTAGGTTTGTAATGTTTACAATTTGACAGTGGTTTCTTTGAATAGATGCTATCTGTTGTCGATGTTCAGCTCAGGCTGGGTTATATCAATTCCCTCAGTATAATAAAAGGATAAATATATATACACTGGTATTGGGTACAAAATAAATCTATTAAAGTAGCAAGTGTGGCATCCGGTGTGTCTAGACTTTAAAAATATGGTTTTCTACATGCCTTGGTTGTATTGAATGTCAATTTTCAATAAACCCTAGAGAAGTTTGGAAAAACCCAGTAGATCAGCAGTGTTTGACATATTTAGACAAATAGACATTTCTGACACTCAGTTGTATCTTCAGCAGGTTGTCTTGACCATGTCTGCATCCCTAAATTAATTCAGCCAATCAGATTGCTTCAATGTGATTGGTTAATTGGGTGTTTACAGGTGTATAAATGACAGGTGTACCTAATAAAGTAGCCTGCAAGTGTATGTGTTTTCATTTAATTTATCATTATTCTGCTAATGCAAAATAAAACTGTTTTGTGTAAAGCATAATACAGTTTTTTTGTGTGATTCAAGAATAATTACATTTTGTATGTATGTATTCACATAAGTGTATAATTTTCCACATCTGTAAGATGACAAAATGTACCTTGTGCTGGCAAATTAGTTGAATACCTTGAAAAAGGTGTATCAACTGCTGAAAAGGTCGTCATGGAATTCTTAACATCCTTGAACTCTAAGAGGTTTACTCATTATCTGACATTTCTATCTATGAAAAAATGTTACCATGAGAACCTTTATGGCTATATTGCCCAACCCTACGTCATTCAGCAGTTCTTCAATCACCCCATGTATCCCTCCATCCCCTCTCTCCAGGTGTTTTTCAAAGAGGTCAATGTGAAACAGGTGGATGTGCCCACACTTACTGGTGCGTTTGGTATCCTTCCTGCCCACGTGCCCACCCTGCAGGTGCTCAGACCCGGCGTTGTCACAGTCTTCGGTGATGACGGCTCCACAGCTAAATATTTTGGTGAGATTGTGCTTTTAAAAAGGAATTTAATGATTGTCCACATGCCTTAACCGAAGGACTGTGATGTTATTTTCCTGCTGATTAAATGAATGATGAAACTAGTGTATTTCTCATTGCCGCAGAAAAGAGAGGCATTTGATTAGGCGTTAGATTCACCTTGAGGAGGTGACGGAAATGTTGAATGTGGAAAATGCACCCTGAAACCGCGACACAGGAAATGTACTGTCTATATTATACAATGTTGATTTTTAAAATGTCGAGGAAAAGATTTTGTCATTTGTATTCACACTTTTTGTGTGTGTCTGTGTACACAGTGAGCAGTGGGTCAGTAACGGTCAATGCCGACTCTTCAGTGCAGCTGCTCGCAGAGGAGGCTGTTCTCTTGGACCAGCTCGACATTGCAGTAAGTGTAATGGCTTAATCACATCACTTATACGACAGAGGTAGCTTTATGTACAGTAACATTGGCCAGTATGTATGGGAAAAACACTTGACTGAATGGTTTTCTTCTTAATAGCTTTTACAGGATTTTTATCAAACTTTTACTAACGCAACTACAGTTTTACGTTTGGGTGAGCAGGAGTTTGCAATACAAAATTATTAGATGTGTAGCATCATTGTTATCAAAATCTCAACGTGTGAAATCTTGATTTTTTTCCAAAAGTATCCAAAAACATTCTGTCCGTCAGACTAAAAGCACATAAAGATGTTTTATTTATCAAAATAACGTAAAACATTGTACTTGCCTTCATGAAATATGCTCTGAATTAGTATTTTAGTGTGTATATGTATATATATATGTATGTGTGTGTGTATATGTGTATATATATGTATATGTATGTATGTATGTATGTATGTATATATATATATGTATGTATGTATGTATGTATGTATGTATGTATATATATATATGTATGTATATATATATGTATGTATGTGTGTATATATATGTGTGTGTATATATATATGTGTATATATATATATATATATACTGTATATGTGTATATATATATATATATACATATATATGTGTGTGTGTATATGTGTGTATATATTTTTATGTATTAGTATAAAGTTAAATAAAACAAATAAATAATATTTAAAATAAAGTTATTATAATTAAATTCAAGTTAAATATTCTTCTGAATGTTATAGGAGACATGCTAGTGTCTATGTAGCTGCCTAACCTGCTGCTGTTGTGGTTTATTTATTTTTATTAAATGCCACAAGAGGGAGTATCTGCATCTTTTAGGTTAATTCTAAAACATTGTAATTTATCTTGTTTTGAAATTCCTTTTTTTTCCTGCCCTTTTTGCTTAAAAGTTCACTCAAATGTTTCTTCCTTTCTGTGAAGAGGAAAAAAAGTTTCTCCCCAAAATATAAGGTTAGGTGATTTCACCATTGTAAGAATCTAAATCATCATCGTACAACATCACAAAGAAAAACTCCTGCTGCTTGTAAATGGCTAAATGTTTAATTGCAAACCAGCACAGAAAAGTTGTGTGTGGACTCAACAACAGTTAATTATAGTTAGTTAGTTAATGATGCAGTTAAAAATGCATCAACACCTTTGTGACACAGTCCCAAGAAACTATTGATCATAATTGCCATAAAGGTGTAGTATCTAATGCCTTGATAATTGACCTGATCACATTATGTCCTGCAGGTTTTCCTGTAATTGGACGCGTTAAATATGTATTTGCTTCAATGACTTTCACAGCTAATGGTGACATTGATCTTTTTTAATATCAAGTGTGTTATGGCTCTGTTTGATTCTTGTAGTAAAGATTTTGAATGTGTTGTAAATGCCAGAGGTCAGTGTTTTAACCTGCCTGAACATGCCGTATCATGTCATATCTTAATTCTTAAGATATGAAGGCTGACTTCATATCTTAAGAATTAAATAAACATAAATAACATTAAAGTGAAAAAAGATTGATAGATGATAGGTTATTGGTAAATCTGTTTTACTTGCTGAATCCACACGACATCTTAAGAGTTAACTTCCCTTTGGCCTTAGCATTAATATTATCGGGTTGTTATTGTCCCATTGTCATAAATAATGAAACAACTTCTCTGCATTGATTATACAGCTGTTTTCTTCACTCTGCACTTCTCTTTTGTACCTGAAATGTCCTTGAGAGTTTGAAATCTGGAATGTTTCTACAGTTTTGACTTCACAGTGGAGGAGGTTAAGCAAACATGAAGTACTGCTTTATTATGGCGCTGTGTGGGTATCAACTTTCAAAGCTGTTGTCATTATGTGTCGGATTAAAAGGTTAACGTCAGTGTCTTCCTTTCTGTGTAAATGTGTATTACATCTCTGAGAGGAGAACATGGAAATTCTCATGCTTCGGCTGCCTTGTCGTACACCTTTTAGATTTCGTCTTGCTGCTGCTGGTTGTGAAATCAGAAACCTGCCTTTAACTTAAATAACTTGAAATTATAAGGGATTTACACTATTTTCCCCTTAAACACTTTTAGTTATCGTTAAAATGGATTTAACAGTAACTAAAGATGACTTTTGTACACTTGACTTGCTCCAGTGGATGCTTAAGTGACAGCAGGTTTCAAGATGAATTCGCTTTAGCCATTTCACTTAAACATCGTAAGCCCTCTCGCCCCCTTATCTTCTTTCTCTCCCAAAATAGAAATGAAAGGGTCTTTGATTTAAGCAAGGATTTTAATTAATGTAGGCTAGTCTTTGACTCTCTGAGTGACTGTCTCTGTCTCTCTCATTCCTCTATCCATTGTGGCCCACTATAGATTCTTATTTTTAAGATGATTCCTGTATTCAAACTTGCACTGTGGAGTACAGCTTAAAAAAAATAAATGCTTTTCAAATGGAAATTGCGATTTTAAACGATGCAATTAGGAAATGGCAAAGGCTGCAATTTATTTGTTCCATCGCTGATTGTTCTGTGTTCTGTGCAGATGAAGAAATGCCGGTAACATTACATATCTTTTAAGTTCTCATCTTGTTGCAAAACCCTGATTTTTTTCACTTTTTAGTCCTTTGTTATACAAATAATGTCTGCAAAATGTCAGCAAAGTGTGTGTGTGTTAGTCAATTTCTTATGGATCTTTTTGCGTTAATGACATTTCTGTGACATGTGTCCATATCCAGTTTGTGGAGGCGTGCATAATGACTGACTGCTCACCCTGGTTTGTCTCTCAGCAGGGACGTGGTCTTTGACTGCAGAGGCTTAGTCTGAACCCACTCAAGATTTCTTCCTCTGTCATTTTGATGTGCTGTGCTGATGAGCACCTTCCAGCTCGTAATTAACCATCTGATCAGAGCTGCAGTCGAGCCCTTGTTCAAATGTCAGTCTTGTTAATGGCCGGCAGCGTTTTTATGCACTCGCCGTGGAGGTGTTTGTCTTTGACCTTGGGCAGTACTGGTGTCACTGTCAAGTTGACTTCATCGCTGTAAATGAGTTTTGTTTTTTGTTTTTTTTTTCCTCCCTTGTCATCTTCCACTTTGCAGTAACAATGCACATGGGCCCACACTGTTAATAAGGAGAGAAAGGTCAGTCACTGTTGAATTATAGCAGATGTGTCAATTCCCTACTGGGAGACCTTTAACTTCCAGCTATGTTTGGCATTTCTTGCTTCTAATCGCGACTGTGACAAATGGAGCTTTCAGAGCAAAGAGGCAGAAGGGATTTTCTCCCCACTTTTGAGTCTTTCTTCTTCTTTTTCTTTTTTTTCTTCCAGCCTTTGACTTTTATGTTTCGGTTTGCCTGTGAGTGTGGATTGATGACTTGATACATGTTACTTGGACAGTGTGAGAGGTGAAGCAGGTTGCAGATATTAAATACCGAAAGTTAACAAAGGTAGACAGAAAATAACATGTTTGTGCTTAAACAAAAAAAATCTATATTTTATTGTGATTTTTTTTTTTTTTTTTTTATCAGGATGACTTTTCTGGTTATATCACACAGTCACAATGGCCTTATACTTGTAGTGTTAACACCGAGATAGTAAGTTTTGTCTGTTAATAAAAAGTGCACATGGTTGTTTCAGTAAAACTCGCGTTGTGAATCCTCAACATTTGCGATTTAATCTGTGCCATGTCAGTTTTGGAAACTGGAAATCTGTCAATCTCAGTGCTTTCCACTCTTGTGGGAAAATAATTAAGAAAATCCAAACTAGCGATTGAGGCCATCTTACTTCAAACGAGACGACTTTATCCATTTTTATAAACGGAGAAGGTGTAAAAACATTCAACGTTGTCATTTCTTGTTATTTAAATGGTATTTTTTTTTTGTTCCAGGCTGCCAAGGCCAACCTGGAGAAAGCCCAGTCTCAATTGGCCGGCACATCTGACGAGGCAGCGAAGGCCGAAGTTCAGATCAGCATAGACGCCAACGAAGCCATCGTCAAGGCTCTGGAATAGACTTGTGGTATGACGCCTCCTCTTCCGTGATCACATTATCCGCCCTTTTGACTTTGTTGAATCCAGGTTTAAACTGTATGACAGGAACAGTTGGATTTACTGAAATACAGTGATGTGTTTTGTGTGCATCATTCTGACTCCATGTTTTCCTCCCCCCCTCTAGGTAATGTTTCCTGTTTGGAAATCAATGGCTCATCAGTCCACCTCAGTCATGTTCATGTCCAGAGGCTTTCGTGCTTGCTTTGTACAGTGGATGAAATTAAAAATAAATTTATTTGGAATTACTCGGGCATGGCGTCTTTGGTATTTGTTTTATTTCTCTTGTGCTAGGATTCATTCAAACCGAGGTAATCCAATTGAACTTCTCCGTCTCTGATTACAGCTGTATCTTCATTAGGTGTTTACCATCTCCTAGGCCAGTTCATTGCAGTGCAGAGTTTTATTTGTTTCTGCCACTTGGGGGCAGTAGAGATGAGCCATAGTTTGCACCAGAGCAAAGCACACGTTCTGATTTACATAGCCGTCTTTTCAAAACCACAGGTTTAAGGAAGGACTGGTTACGGGACGTGATTTTCTTTTAGTCTTTCGTAATTACAGACATGTCCATTTAAAAAGCTTCAAAAAGGGTTTCATTTATTTGAACCCTCAGTTGCTGCCTTGACTTTTTTGTATCGGCTGTGCTCGTTTGCTGTGTGTGATCTCAGGCTTGTGTGACCAAGCCAGGAAAAGTCCTCCACTGTCCATCCTGTGGCAAACGGAGGCACTGATGTCACTCACGTGCCCTTTAAGAGTGCTCTTTAAGATGTGGAAGTATCGACGCTTACACAGAAATGCTGTGATATCATGTGCATAGTGAAACTGCTGCTCAAAGCACTGTTATTTTGTCTCGTCTAAAAATACAGTATTACTGTATTTAATAAGTTTTATAAACCTCTAAAGTGATGAAATACAGAATAGCACAGTGTGCAGACTTAGGCCAGAAACCATTAATAAAATATTCTCCTTCTCAACACCTCTCACACATCCAGCTCTCTGTTCTTTCTCCTCTGTCTCTCTGATCAAAACCTTATCCCAGCTACACACACACACACATTCACTCTCACTCACTTGGCAAAAGACACTCACACTCAGTCATCAGTCAGCCTCGGGGCCTGGAGACATGTGAGTGAGTAACACTTCGGGCAGAAGAGATGAAACGATCGTGCCAAAACCACGACTTCTTTAATCCAGATTTATGATGGGGGGGCTGTTGAAACCGAGCTGTTTCATTCTGCTCTCTGCTCCACTGAGGTGCCACTGTCGACGAAAAGGCAGAGCAGAGAATGATCGCCTGCTTCCCATGTGCATGCTCGGTTTTTTGTTTTTTTTCTGCAGAGACGTCGCGACTTTCCATCTTTTCTCTCTTTTTTTTTTTTTCCAGAAAGACGTTGCAGCGATAGAGGAAGTAGTATTTGTTTGGACGCGAACCATCACTGTATGCATTTTTTAGTAAGGAAGAATGAGTCATCTCCTCTTCAGCCTGAGGAACTCGACGTCTCGTACACAAACTGTCCCGACCAGAAAGCTGGAGTGCTGTACGTGCGTTGATATAGAAGCGGTGAAGTGCTGTGCATTGATAATGGATGATGAGTATCCATCCAGTGAGAGCACTTACTAAAGAGCCACTCTGTGCTTCAGGGCTGATGAGGCCTGTGATAATAAGACACTGTCTGCATTATCTCTCAACAGATGACCATGTACTGTAATTAAAAGATTGCACCGTCTGCAGT
Organism: Solea solea; assembly: GCF_958295425.1. Classification (NCBI taxonomy): domain Eukaryota; kingdom Metazoa; phylum Chordata; class Actinopteri; order Pleuronectiformes; family Soleidae; genus Solea; species Solea solea. The sequence goes on along the minus strand of NC_081142.1, from coordinate 4,538,140 downwards.
GTGGGGAGAGAATAATATGATACATAGCATGACGGTTCATGTCGTCATCTTTGGAGTGTTAATGTCGACACAAAGCTGCTCGGAGCCTTGTCGGGGTTCAATGGGTTCTTACAGTGTTTCACTGAGCCAACCAGGCGGGAATGAAGACCAGCCCATGTGAATCACCCAGTGTTGTTGTCGAGTCACTAAATATCGAGTCGAGTCTTGAGTCACCAAAGCGTCCGAGATGAGTCCAAGTTGAATCCCCATTGTCTGAGTCATTAAGGTGAAGTCCCAAGAGTGCTCCACTTACAGCTGACAGAGAAATGAAGGCAGACATGGACATCGATAATGCTGCCAGAGAAGTTCTGTTTTTGGCTGTCTTTTTTTCTTCTCTGAGCTACATAACTGATTTACATATAGGATTTTTAATTTTTTTATTTCAACAGATGAGAATTGTTCACTTGCGAAATCGGGGAGTGTGTTGACATTGAGGGAAATTTAGCAGCCTTGGCAGAGAGAGCACTTTCACACCAGCAATCGCCGAGTCTCGTTTGGGCTTGACTTCGGTTCGGAACACAGCAGCTAAGTGGAGGAACTAAATCATCAATGGTGGGCATTGCTCAATGCACAGTGTTAGTGTAAGTAAACATGACAGAGCTCCTGAGGACACTTTAATCACAATCCTTGATTAAAAAAAAAAATAGTGATTATTGACTAAAGAGCTTAAATGTCAATTTTTCCCTCTGCTGACATGAAAAGTAAATTGACAGGAATTAAAGACTCATCCATCGCTTGAAATGAAAATGGCTGCTCAACAGTAGCTCACAAGCAAGATAAAACACAAAAGAGATGAAAGAGTAGTTCTACCTCCAGCAGAGCAGAGAGTTCGTCCTGAGCCCAGGCATTTGTCAATGTAATGGAAATATCTGTCAGTCAAGGAGTGGGCAGTAAAATGAATCATTAACTCAGTGGAAAGAAATGAGGTGCTGATTTTTCTTTATACAACATTACACCAGCTGTGAGACCATGTGATATTTTCCTGTGTGCCTTCACAGTGCCTCGATACACTCACAGTCTCCGTCAGCGGCCGAATATGGAGCGACTTTAACCTCGTCACACCTCAAACACGGATAAGAGTCTCTGAGTGAACACTTCAACCAAAAAAAAAACAAAAAAAACCCTTCATCTCTTTTAATATCGATGCTTTTATTAGCCTCGTAAAAATCGAGGGACACACTTCACATGCGCAACCCAATTGACATTTCACTCCTCATGCTAATGATAATTCATGCAGCTGACAGCGCTACGAGACCTGCTAATTAATCAGGCACAATTATGTAAAAAATATTAATAAAATGTTGTAACTGGTGAATTATATTGGAGTAATGCGGGGGAATGGGGGATGTGACACATGCCAAATTATGAGACAGTGACACAGTGAGTCAGCAAAAACACAGCAAGATGCACGTGTACCTGTGATGTGACGTCATGTTTTGATTCTATTCTTTTTTCACTGGAAAGTTAACTTCTAATTCTAAACAAATGTCATTTACATTCACACCGCTGTCAAATGACGTCCCGCGGTGTCAATTAAAACCTCAGCTCCACACGACCCTCTGTGTTTCTATGGTGGCGTTTAGATTGCAACGTTGCTTGGCAACAGTAACACCCAGCACACGGGAAGTGATTAATGTCAAGACAGATGGAGGCAACGGCAACATTGTGCTAGTAAAGTGAGGTACCTGCAAACCAAAATGAAAGGTGTGAAATGAAAGCACAAAGAAGCACCCACAAAAAACAGAAGTGAATTCTACCGCTCAGTCATTCAGCAGCTTGACAGTATAAACACTTCTTCTTCCCACCCGCCCCTGTGCTGCTGGTGTATTCACACAAACGCCCCTCAGTCAGGTCTGAAAGCGTTGCATGACAGAGACGATTTCAGGTGAAGACCGCGGCCTACAAATAACGTGACATCGTTTTTGTTCATGAGGAGCGCAACGTCAAAGTCACACACTGCAGCTTTAAATGAGATGAGCTCCAGTTCTCAATCATCCACACAGAAAAGGTTTTCTCGCGTGCAGCTGGGAGGCTACAGGATATTGAGACTGTGTGGTGGTGCAAAGGTAAATGTGAGGAAATTAAAGGTAAATGCTTTGAGCGATGAGCCAGCGCTGACTTTGGAGATTGCAGTTTTTCAACACAACAAAGTGTGGCAGTAAATTACACGTATCATCTGCCCTGGCACTGTGGCTATCATGTGGGACACCTGGGATCCTTGGCTGGCTTCATTGTTGTGTGTGAAATCTACCTTTCCCCTTCCAAGACATGGTCTGTCGCGGCTAACTGTGCTTTAAGGGGGGCAAACGGAGGCTGTGCTGCAGTAAGAGAGAAAGAGAGGCTTCCAGAGAGCAGAGCTGACTGAAGAACTGACCTTTTGGTAGGACTGTGTAAAGTGGGGGCCTGCAGACTCTCAGTCAGCTGTCAGATACTGCATCCAGCCTGGTAGTGGGAGTAGGGCCCTGACACCAGCCTCCCACCACTCTGCCCTGTTTGTGTCATCCATCTCTCCATTCTTACAGCCTTCCATTCCAATCAAACACCCACCCGTCAAACACACACACACACACACACACACAGCCACACTCGGCCAGACACAAACACTCATACAAACACAAATATATTTCAGTCTGTGCCAGCAAGGTAACATTTCTACAAATAGCCGTGTGGGCATTTCGGAGAATATCGCAAAGCCACAAACAGAGCCTGCTGTAAGGGTGAGATAATCAGCTTTGTGGTAAGAGCAAATGGCCTCTGAGTGGCAAAGCAGGTAATCATGACAGTGTTTTTGTGGGAGAGGGAGGAATGCTTTTGTGTTTTTATGCGTATCGGCTGCAGATGCAGGGACATGCGTGTCGAAAAACAACCACTGTAGACGCCTATATCTGCCATCTACAGTATGCTGTTAAAATAAAGGGAAGAAAACAACTAGAATTTAGCACCCAGCTGTTTTAAATGCGTCCGTTGACAAACATTTTCAGGCTGCACAACTTTCAGTTGTGGGTTGAACTTTAAGCATGAACTGGCAAAAAGGTCTTGTACTTACTAACCCCAGCACTTCCTGTTCACACCCCCTTTTTCTTCTATGTAACATGCAAACAATCACAGTTCTAAGCAGTGAATCCATATAAGACCTGGTAAATGTGAAAGATTTACTCCTGTGTCATTCTTAAAATATTGGGTGACCTTGACTTTTGTTGACCACCGAAATCACATCAGTGATTCCTGTGATATCACGTTCACAAAAATGGGACAAATTGGCGGACGGACAAACGAAAAATCCCAACGCCTCTGGCCATTTCCGTCACTGGCATGGAAGGACAAGAGACAACAATATCCCCTTTTATAGTATCATATATTTTTACAGTCATGAAACCTGAACCTGGTCTTATTTGTGACTCATTTGTGAACCCAGTTCATATCACAGTTATAGGTCTCCGCTGTGTCAAGAGTGGCTCGTTGCAGCACGGTGAGGCACATTTACACGAGCCGAAAAGAAAGAAAGAACGAAAGAAAGAAAGAAAACACGCTGCAGATTTGCTTAAATCATGCTTGGAGTTCATCCATATCCCCAGTCTGTTTCCAGTTTACGGTGATCTTCACTCAATTACACATCACCAAAGAGAAGCACCCACTCTTCCATTTTATTGTAAATTCAAGGTCCTAATTTGCAAATGTTAATAGTTTCACGCACACTTTCACAGCATTTTGGCATAAATGAAGACTAAAGGATGGAAGAAAGGAAAGAGAACACGAGGATGATGTGAGGCTTACTTTACCTGGGACACATGTGTAAAAACATTCTCTTTTTTTTCCCACACAGCTGCTGACAAAGACGGTAGAGGCTGTGTGGCATTCCAGCCTCAGGTGCCACATGTGACAAGGGTCAAGTAAGTGCATCAGCAGGGTGGGACCCATGTGTATACACAACCTGAGTATGTGTGTATGCCTGGGTCGGATGCAGGTACAATTATAGGGACAAAGGTGCTGCTGGATAGGGTAGGTAAGGTAAAAGGTAAGACAGTGTCATGCGGGAATTGATGAATATGAATGATGTCTTTAACACCCATCTCAACCCCAATAAGTACATAATTAAATAAAAACAAGTGTATCCAGATGCAGCTGTGAGGGGAAGTTCAACTTTCAGGGTGAAGATCAGGGTTAGATGTGGTTCGGACTCTCCCACGCTGCTAACAAATGACAAGTGCTGGGCGTGGTCTGAAGGGGCAGCAGCTGGGCCCTTCTTTTTTGAAGAGGACATAGCCCGGAAGTGCAGAGTAACGCTGCGTTTTTGAAGCGTTTATGAAGCCCTAAAAGTCCATAACAATCAGTGCAGCCACTGCTGAGAGCGCAGGGTTTGATTGTTTTCCTGAGCTCGACGAAGCGGAACGGCTAGTTACGTCACTGGCGAATTTCACCACTTAGTCCGGGTGCTAGAGTCCGTACTTTCAACTTCTTCTATGGTTTAAAGTAGCAATATAAAGCAGGACACAGCACCAAACTTCACCTAAAGGAAGGAGCAGTGCCAACAATACGTATATAACTGTCTTTGTGTGCTTGTTTTGTCGTTTAGCATTAGCGATAGCTGGCTACAGGCTAAGCTACACGCTACGCTCGTGTTTCATTTGTATGTGTGTTTATCATCTCGGGAACCACAACGTTATCCAAGCTACAGGCGTCCTGCAGCAGTCTTTCACTTGTCACAGTGTCTTCTGACTCTGGGTCAAAAGCGTAAGGGATGACGGCGTTACTCAATGTTTTGATAATTGCTAGCAGTGCAGCTTCCTTTCCAGAGGGGGAGCTGACGTGCCAATTACGTCACTTCCAGGTAACTGGCCAATCACGAGACAGTCTGTGTTCTGTGGGTGTGGTTTTGGTCTGAAACGGGGCAGCTGACGAGAGCGTCAGTGATGAGGCGTTTACATCGGCTCGTTTGTAGCAACCAGGACGTTTTTGACCACAAAAACGACTTCATGTTTGTAAGTACACCTCCATATCTCACATATAAGTGAGATAAGACCATGCTATGGCCTCTTTAAATGCTAAACCAGGAACTGTATCAAGCCAACTGTGTTTTTCTTCTTGCTGCACAGTAATAGTGACGTAACAGACGGACGGAACAGGTGGTCTTTTCAAATGGGATGTCATTTTGAGAAACTCTGGCGGCATCATGTCACAGCAATTTGGACTGAGCTGTAAAATAAGGTAAAGACGGACATTTTACTTTTTCTTTAATAACTCTGTAATGCAGGACTTTTAAATAAAACCACACGGTAGTGTAGTGGTTAGAGTTGTTGCCTTGCAGCAAAAAGACCTGGGTTCATGACCCGCTTGGACAAGAGTTTTTCTGCACGGAGTTTCCATGGGTGTTCTCCCACATTCCAAAAATCATGCAGATGCTAAATGTGTGTTTGCCCTGCGATTAACAAGCAACCTGTCCGGGTTGTATCCCACCTTTCACCCCAAGTCTGCTGGGATTGGCTCCAGTGACCCGTGACCCTCATGTGGAGGATGTAGTGGTAGAGAATAGATGGATGGATTAATTTATAAATATGGACAAATTACAAGTCAAATGAGTTCAAACTTCACATCGCTCTCTCAATATGTGGTCATACTGGTCATCTTTTTTATGTCGCTCCAATCAGCTGACTGTGGTGGGTCTAGCTCCACCCATACCGTACCATTACTCTGGTACCCCAAGGGAAGGGTACTGATAAACGGAATGGTTGGGGTCGGTAAATTTGGCAATATTCTTAATAGAATATATCATTATTTGTAGGCTGCATCCTTCATGAAGAAGGATGCAGCATACAAATACTGTAATATTACATTATTTCTGTATTTGTAGGCTGCAACCTTCATGAAGAAGGATGCAGCATACAAATACTGTAATATTACATTATTTCTGTTCACAAAGACCAAACAGTCGCCAACAAAGTTACTCACTAAATATAGTAAAATCCTGAGTAGCCACTCATTTTGATGGAGCCTGAACCTGTTAGCTTGAAATAACTGTCAGGCTTTGCCAAGACGGTTGCCGATTCCTGTAAGTGTAAGGACTCTGATACTGGTGCCGTGAGAGCACTATGGCCTTTCCAGCCCCCACTGACAGTATGCACAGATCTATGTTTAACCATGAGACCAACGAGGAGGCTCATTTCAGGCTGGTTTTACATTTCTAATGCATTTCGCAGTAGGAGGTCGGTGTCTAACTAACAAAGCAGATGTATATGAACAGCTTCACCGTTGCTCTGCAACACCGATTCCTAACCAGGAATACTTCAACCGCAGAGGTACTTTCACAGCTGGGGATACATTTAACGACTGTGAGTATCTTAAGTAATAAAAATTATTCAAATATCTGAGTCACTTGTAAAAACCTGCACACCACCCTAGTTGGAAAGAATGCAGAGACACTGAAACGCCCAAAATAAAGTTCAAACTCATCTAACAGTTACAAGAATAAATGTGAGGGGCAGCCCGTGGCCTAGTGGAAAGGGAACTTGGTTTGTAACCAGACGGTTCTTGGTTTGAGTCCCCATTAGGTAAAACAAAGGGCTGCAGTATTCCTGGGCAAGGTACCCGACCTCCATTGCTCCCCGGGTGCTGTTCAGTGGCTGCCCACTGCTCCTAATTCTAGGAAGGTTTCTAGTAGAGGATGGGTTAAATGCAGAGAAGGAATTTCCCCTGCGGGAGCGGGACTGATGAAGGACTCATTTAATGAAACTAAATAAGTCAAATAGCCACAACTCATGGAAGCACATTGCTGCCATGCCATAAAAAAATAAAAATGAATCAATATCACATAATATGTGAGATGTTACACAGATATTTATGACATTAAACTTCATCACATTGTAACAGTGTAACTTGAAATGATCTGATTATAACGCGATAGCTTATCACATCATGTGAAACATTTCCGTTTATAAAGAGATGATTTACCTTTTTTTATAGTTTCTCGTTACAATGTGATAAAGTTGTGTGTTTTGATATAAAAATGTCTTGTTAAAAAAGGTGAAAAGTATCACATGGTACAAAGTCATTTTTTTCCCATGCTTGTGTGGCAACAATAACGAAACAATAAAGGCTGAGCAGTTAAACTTAATTGCTTAAAAATAATAAAACAAAGTGGTGAGATTGCTGGTGGCAGTGCATCTGACAAACAAGGTTGGGAAACAGTGCTGTAAATAATCTGGCAACTGGAATCATGACACAGTGATTGACGGCTATTAAAGACAAATGGTACATTTTCCATCTGTATGACAGTTCATGTCAGAGTCATGCAGGGACGGGGGGGACGGGTGGGGCTCAAGGAGGCTGGAGCTGGGGGTTTGCATAGCTGACAGCTGTGGAGCAAAGCTAACTGTGGTACCAGCTCAGTGCTGCTAATCTTGGCAAAGACACTTGGTCCATCCCAAACAAGGGACCAAGCGCTGATCCCCGAGCAGTGATGACGTCTGATTGCTCCGCTCTCCGTTTGCAGGGTTAGTCATCACTTGGATAATGGGAATTTTCCTGTCCAAGCTCCCATCCCCCCTATGTTTGCATCAGCCATTCCCATGTGATCTGTCCACCAGACCCAGGGCTCTGGTTTTTTTTTTGTTTTTTTGTCCCCTGGCCTCTTGAGACTTTTTTTTCACACACACACACACACACACATTTTCATTCAGTGGGTTTGTTTGCAGCTACATGAAGCTGCTCTAAGCTCTGTTTCCAAAACAACCACAGGATCCACCATGAGCACACAACCACACACTCACACACTCATCGTTAAAGTGGAGTCAGAAAGGTGTTGCCCTTTAATTGCATGTTTTTGACAGGTGGGAACCTTGTTTTATGTGCGTGTGTTCCAGTTATTATTCATGTTGTAGGGACCTAACTCTGTCACATTATGGGGACTTGTCTTCCTCATGGGGACAAAAAGAAAGGTAACATGTTGTAGGGTTGGAATGATTTAAGTGTTAGGTTAAGGTTAGAGTTAGTAGTTATGGTTAAGGTTAGAGTAAGTCTCCGGAGAATGAATGCAAGTCAATGCGGTGTCCTCCGAAGTCATGGAAACCAGACTGTGTGTGTGTGTTAGTGTGTGAGTGTGTGTGTGTGTGTGTGTGACATGCTGAAAGAGGAATTGAGGCAGAGTGTAAATAACACTACAGAAGCACCGCTGGTTTGCCTTTCCTTCCTCTTGAGCCGTGTTGAAACCTCGGTGTCATTGTTTCTGTTCTGCCACCTGTGCTGTTTTGAAACTTTCCAACGGACACAGGATTTCTCCGAATCTCAGTGTCACAAATGAGGAGATGAGAAAACTCAATGTGTCTCGTGTGACGTCGCTTAAGGGAGAAGGTAATTAATGCCACCGTGTGATGTAAACAAGCTGGCCTTGTTGCTCTGCTGACTCATATACAAATTAGGTAGAAAGGCACACATGGAGCAAGGACTTTTTACCACTTCCCTTTATGTTGACATGAACGCATCTCCACTTTTATTACAACAAGATGGATAAATGTCACTGATGACATTCAAGTAACTTCCATTATCTCACCCAGAGATCTCCAACTTTTTCGTCACATTACATCACCAAATGTTTTCTTGTTGTACGCAGAACTGTGCGAAAATCCACCAGCTTTGCTGTTTTTATGTCTGTAAAATTCTGTGGCCATTGGCATTTTGGTTGTTTAACTGATGTCAATCCGTTAAACTCATATAACGTGTGTTTTAATGCTCAAGCTCGTCTTTAATAAAAGGTGTAATAGACCTTTTCAGCAGCAGATATTTAGTGACAGGAAATACACAGGTTTTAACCTTTTAAATGTCACCTGTAGAAGCTGTTACTATACATATATATGTGTATATATGTGTATATATATATATATATATATATAAAAATTGCATAAATGTTTCCCTATTTTCTGGATTTGTTCCATTACAGTGGTTGATAAATAATTACATTGCAAATCTAATGATGGCCTAAGACTTTTGTTGTTGTTGTTGTTTTTCAATCACACAAAATAAATTAGGGAAATGAACATTTTGAACCTTCGTCAAATAGTCCGTGTCAATATAAATTTTTTATTAGAGAAATAAGAGAGCAAATTGCAGAAATGAAACTAAATGTGACACGCTTAAAACACGACAGGCCGAGTGACCTCTGTCACTGTAGTGACTGGCAACTCAATGTGGCTTCACAGTCACAAGACTCTGCTGCAGCACTAGAGGAAAATATGCCCACAAGCTAATTTCCACCTTGCACTCCCAAAGCAGGCAGAAATAACCACTCTAACATGCATGGACCGGCTCTGGCTTGGATTCCATGCCTGGGGTCTGTCTCATGCTAGTGGCACCTATGAGTGTGTGTGTGTGTGTGTGTGTGCTTGTGTAAAATCAGTCTTGTATAAAGTACCTCAAAGGAATACTTGGGTGAAAGAACAAGTATCTTACCAGAAAAGGACTTTGGTAGAAGTTGAAGTCACTTTTTTATAATATTACTTAAGTAAAAATCAAAGTAAGTATTAAGTATCAAAAGTAATTTGCTGATATAAAATGTACTTAGTTTTAGAAGTAAAAGTTTGAGTGAAGATTGAGCCATGGTAGCTGTTCCGTCAGCTGTTGCACAACTGAACAAGCAGTATTGCAAATTATCTATGTATGTATTTATTTATTTATTTTGGGTTTTTATTCTTTATTTATTTATTCTAGTATTTGGTTCAGTTCAATTTCATTTATTTAGTCTTTGGCAGTGAAGCCTGGAGCGCTTTTACTCTTTTTACTTGGTTGTATCATGTTTTTGTTTCACACATTATTATGTTTGTCAAAGGGTACGACTGTCTGAAATCTGCAAAACAAATCGAACAAACGGGCACAAATGGAGTGGCTTGACTTCAAAGTTGGCATTTGAATAGATTTTCCGAGTTGATTTATTTATTTATTTATCTCACACTCGCAGTACAGTGCTACTTTCATTTTAGACGTGTTTAATATGTCCAAAGAAATAAATGCCAAATGCCAGTGTAGCTTGCTAATTAACCCCCCCCCCCCCCCCCCCCCCCCACGGCATCTGGGGCAGATCATCTTCACAATATTACAGAGGGGACATTTTCCACCTTTTTGGAGGACCCAAAACTCAGTTCACTTCTGCCACAAACACGTATAACTCTACGTTTGCCTGCTGTGTTGTAACATGCCGTCCATATGGCAAATAGCTGTGGCTGCATGTGCACGTGTTTCCTGAGAGTTCATCTCAGACTAGACGTCCTCTGAACGCAGCCACTGACTGACTGCACATGTGGAGACTTGGAAGGTGGGGGTTGTTCCATGCCTCCAAATAGAAAGCTGATGTACAGATCCCGACTCTGAAAAGGTCAGATGGATGGATTCGCGAACAGAGGCACTTCTTGTTACAAGAGCTGCTTGTATAACCAGCACGCAGTGTTAGAAATGTGAAAAAAATATTTAGAAATTGGGAAAAAAAACACCCAATGAATTCAATTCTCTGTGTGTGCGTGAGTTTTCTCCTCCCACAGTCCAAATACATGCAATATGGGGATTAGGTAAATTGGACACTCTAAATTGAGTGGGTGGTTGTTTGTCTTTGTATGTGTCCCTGTGATGGACTGGCGGACGGTCCAGGGTGTACCCTGTGACGTGCAGTGACGTCCATGACTGGGGAGGCACTCGTCGGATGTTCAAATATATGAACAAAATAGAAGCTTGTATTTCAACTTTGACCTTCATTGAAACATTAAGTTGTTTTAAAAGCCTTTAATTACGCTTTAACCAATTGCATACTGTTCAAAAATATGATAGCAAGAAAATCAAAATAATATTTATTCATATAAGGTCAAATTATTACTATTATTATTATTATTATTTTTTTAATTAACATTGAAAATCGTGTATGGTCTGGATGGATGTTTCAAAAAAACCTAGACCCAAATGCAAGTCAAAACAATAGGTTCACAAGAAAATGGGTAAGTTGGGATTCCACATGCTTTGCTGGTCTTGGGGCTTGTGGCAGTGGCATCATATTTACAGTGGCATGTAAATAAAAGTTGAATCGCTCTTTCAGTCCAACTCTTAGAGGGAAAGCGAAAGAGCTCACTGCCAAATTATGTCCAACTATTTCTGCTCCAAACATTTTCACATCCATATTGACATGCAATGTTTGCACCGTTGCCCGGAAAATAAATAACACACAGCTTGTGTTATTGCCTAAGTTGATGCAAAAGTATATGCCTTTCCATTTGTAATTCAAGGTTCATGAGTCATATTTATTGTTTTGGCATCACCTTGAACATTTATGGTGTAGATGGAGGTGGAGGGCAGCGGGCCAGAAAATGTGTTTGTACAAACTCTTGCGAAACATGATCGGTATGATCCTACCAAAGAGGAAATCATAAATGTTCTATAATTAAACCAATTATCATATCTGAACTGAGACACTTTTATTATTGTTTATAGCATGTTTCATTAAAGACGGTACATAATCAATCAGCACAGTCATAAAATAAGGTTAATTAAAAGAAACAAAGGATGACAGTACTCAAATGTATATACAAACGAACACAATGAGTTAAACTGGTTTTATTTCCAGTTTCGACTAGGACACTTTTACAGCCTAAGCATGTAAAACAAAATGGTGAAACAAATTATTAGCACAGTCGTCTTACTACAGTCTTTTCGACATAACATTTTAAATTATGACGCACATGTACCAGCGAATTACTGCCTCCACACCCATTTGTAGTCAAATCAACCTTTAAACTGCCTCTGCAATTTGACACATCACCCCCCCCCCCAACCCACAGAGAAGTGTGTCTGAGTATTACATCGTTTTCCTCCACTGTCTCAATTTGTGCAACAAACACTGGTGAATCCTGTATAAACACATCCTTAACAAGCAGTCAACACCAGACATGTCAGCTGGTATAAATAGACACAACTGACTAATTAATCATCGCTGGCCTGCTGGCTGTATCAAGTAGCATCACACAGAAATAATGGACATGACTAAACATAGACAAGGCCGGAGCCTGGTGGAGCGAGGGAGGTGATGTTAGTTATCATTTGGTTTATACATCAGCTCTTCAGGCATGTTGATGAAGCCCAAAGAGCAGTGTGATGGTGAGAGATGGACACACTGCTGTCAGTTGTACATTGGCTGCTGAGCTCTGTCTGTTCTTGTGGCTATTCTGATTCCGAATGACTATTTTTAAACGCCGCTGGTTCCTGATGTGCTTTTAGCGCGAGACAGCCAGCACACAGGGAAGTCAGATTAAAGCTATTAAAGGCCTGATGATGATTTAGTGTCTGATTTTATATTCATTTTGTTTTCCGTCAGCATGTACTTTGACATTTTATGACATGATTGCCTTCCCCATGCAGGGCTCAAGCTAAACGTATAGACACAGAGTTCGGAACAGGATGGCTATAAAGGAAGTGGTAAGAATATGCATGTTACCAGTGACCCGTGACATTTAAGTGGGCCTCAGGGAAAAGGAACCCAGTGGCCCATAACGCAACCTCAACCACCCCTGTGTCGTTTTGACACGAGGAGGAAATTATGAAATTGTGAAGCTTTTGGCAGCAAGTTAGTACTAACCATGTGACCACGATGTCCTGGCTGTCCCCAGTACATCAGCTAATCGTTGAATTTAAAGGTCCAGTGTAGTTCTGACTAGATAAGTGACTTCTAACTGTGAGACTGCAAAGGTTTGTACATTAGAAGAAGTGCTGCTTCAGAGTTCACTGGCTTGTCGCACATGTTACCTACAGTTAGAACAAACCCGTTACATTGTGCTGCTTTAAAGCATTTAAAGACGTACTTATAGTTGTATATTCTGTGGACTAATGTCATCAGTCATTCTCAGGGAACCCTCCTCAGCTTGAGGTCCACAGCAATTGCCTGCCTTGTTGCAACTGCACTGCACGGGACTGAATATTTAACTACTTCCTTATAATGTTATTGTCAGTTACAAGTAATTACTATTATTATTTATATTTATTATTTTTATTTGAAACTGACGTCTGCACAAGAACATTAAAAATGATGTCATAGTGAGTCTGTTGTTACAGGTAATGTGTTAATAATTGCACATGAAATATGAATACACATGTCTAGATAGAAGTAGATAGACGTACTACACTAATCAAGTGAATATTAAATGTCTAAATCTAATCTCCCAGGTTATTATACATACTACGTGATAAAGACAGTTTCTAATTTAACTCTTATGGAGCAGATACAGCACGTCAGTTTTGCGTCAAGCTATTAAACCCATACAAATATTTAACCACACGTCATCGCTGTCATTCTGTTTTCAGAATCCAAATCAACCTCTTCTTGGAAATGACGCCGGTATTTCATTTATTTTGGGAATAATGCTTGACTGAGTCGGGAAAGCTATGCCACTGTTATCGTTTTTCAAAAGAAACTCTGAATGGAGGTTTCCATGATGTAGCTGTGCGAGCTAGGGGCCAGTCAGCATGGAGGACAATGAACCCTCTTTTACGGAATTATTGTTGTTGTTGTGAAACACAAACAGGGCGATGACAAGGACGAAGAGGGGGCCAGCATAGCCTGGAAAGTTAAAAGAGGTGGTGGTGGAAAAAGGAGAGCTAACCCAGAGGAGGGTAGGGGAGCAGGCAGAGCCAGAGGGAGACGGGAATGAATGACGTCGTGAGTGGGGATGAACGGCTATTTCGAGAATATGATAGGAGTCCGCGGTGCGCACTCTCCTGGCGTGACGTCAACCCTCTGTATGGCCTGCCAGTCCGATCATGTGACCCACAATGACCTTTGCTATCAGTGATGAGATTACTGCATGTTAACTGCAGAGAAAAGGCCAGAGAGCAGATACACGGCTGCAAAGTAAACAACAGGGGACAGAAAAAGGAAATGTAAAAATAGAACGCTAAATCAAGAAAAAGAGACGGGGGGGTTGAAAAACAGAAGGAGAGTCAGGAAAAAAACTAATTAAGCAAGAGTTTAAGGACTAAGGGTGAAGAACGGAAAGAAAACAGGAGAGATAGAAAACAGATGTCCATATCAGCCGAGATTGAATTAGCCCGCAGCCTTGGCTACCCCCTAAGCGTGGGATGGAGGAGGTTTAGTGGGCAAAGATTCTGGAGAGTGTGTGTGGGTGTGTGTGTGTGTGTGTGTGTGGAAGTATTCAACCATGTGGGAGGAGAGCAGGATTTGGCAAGTTCTGAACTTGCTTGCACCAACAAAGGAAATGCCTGCATCTGGTATTCATCACTGTGTACAGTTTACACACAAACACACACACACTGGTGTGCACAAGTACACACTGCTACTACATCCTATCTGTTTTCTAACAGAGCTTAAGTGCTGGGAGTACTGGTGAGCATGATAACACGGTGTCCGTTCAACGCGCACTGACCTCAGAGAGCAAACTTTCTTACAACTGATACTAACCAGTGAATGGATAGAGCCATTGCAAAAGTCATCTCTTTGTTTTACCAGAAGTAATGCGCAATAAATCCATTCTGCATTGCCAAAACCACCTACCCAGCCACCCACACTTCCTGCCCTGAGTCTCTCTCTCTCTCTCCTCCACTCTCACTTACTCCTCTATTTTCTCCCGTACCACACTCTCTCTCTCTCTCTCTTTCACACTTGTTCTGCTCTGTTCTATTTTATGCTCTCCACACTGACACCTAACCTTTGTCGGACCACCAGTCCCTTTTGGCGCTCCACCACCGTGGGCCGTCAAACAGACAAATAAACAAACAGATAGCACTAACACCCTTCCAGCTTGGCCGAGTTTCACAGCTAGAAAGGTTCTTATCGTGCCTGGCTTGTGTCCTGTGGGTGGATTTCATTAGCTCATTTAGCACATTCAACCCAGTTCCAGGCTGAGTCCTATTGTGGGCCTTTTTAGTGTGAGCAGACCAGCTCTGTAAAAGGCAGCAATTATCAGGACCACTTTGTGGGGGTGTTGATTTTACACCATTTGGATGAGGCTGTGCGGTATAGGCTGAGCGGTCGACAGGCCTGGATTTGGCGTCGTCGCAACACTAGTGTCCTGTGAGTTGTGCAGCGTCATGACACGAGACTGTGAACAAGACAAATGGTTGTGAAAGATCCTCTCACAAACATGACAGGCTTAGTCTCAACAGTACATTGTATTCTCACAGGATCCGTGTGGAGGCTGAAATCACTGCGGTACAAGTCAAATGTACTGTAATGACATTGTAGTGCAAACATTAGATAACATATGAAGAGCGCACCCTCACATCTGTCTGCGTGTATGACTTTCGAACTTTCACACATGCAGTACACAACCACAGATGTTCCATACTGAGAGGTGTCGAGGTAAGTTTCCTTGTAAGAAATTAGGGCCATGGTACATGAGACTACACCGTGTAAATAAGTTGTACCTCCAATCTTTCCATCTTCCCATAGACCACAGCACATAAACAGGATATATGGTGGAATTTTGGATTGACCTGTACTTATATTCTGTTTCCTCTCATGGCTGTTGAAACGGGGGGGGGGGTTCTTCTGCTTAAAGGACCACCTTTAAGCAGAAGTACACAACCTTTTGGGTTAAACTTGTTTTTCTGAAGGTAAAAATGAGGGCAGAGTGCAGCGCCCTGTGCTTTCACTGTGTCATCCTGTTCGCTACGAGGAAGGAGATTTCACGGAAAGACAAGAACTCCATTGACAACGCAACTGAACTGCAGTATTCCATGTCTAATACAATGAGAGGGAATATCCTGCACCCAGTCCCTGTCATGTTTTTCACCAACAACATACAGGACATGAACTCTTCCATGAGATCCTCATTTTAATTTAATCTCTTTTTTTTTTTTTAGTCATCACATGTGAATGCGGTGACTCTTTAATGTTCTTTAGTGTGACACAGAAACAAGACAACATGTTACATGAGCAGGACATAATGTTATTTGTCATGCGACACACACACACACACACAGCCATACGATTGATGTGTCATCTGCAGAGAATGAACACAGCAACGATTGTGAAATATTTGGCTCGTGTCCAACGCGCTTCTGAGCCCCGTTCACTCTGTCGAGGTTGTGATTAGTGATGACTCACTCACTCACTCACTCACTCATTCACTCACTCACTCACTCACTCAGCAGTGAATGAAATAAATGAACTTAAAAAGTATGTACACCAAGTTCATGTTGTTGTGACTCATTTGTCCGCCGTTAAATCTGCACGCCAGAAGTATCCACATCCTGAAAAAGTTTTCACTGAAACTTTTCAGGATCAAAGTCAATGGAATGGATGTCGTGACTCGCGATAACTGGAAACGGGGGTCTGGGCGAAATGTTCCTGGCTCGCATGTTTAGAAGTTACTGTAAACTGTGACTGTGACTAAATAATAGTCTCAAGTGACACTTTCTTTTCTTGTCCCGTCTTTGCACGTTTTGCACATTTTCTCTCTTTCCTTTCTCCAGCCAGGGCTTTGACACTCTCTGTGGCAGGCTGTCCACTTTAGTGTGTAAAAGCCGTAGTGCTTGAGATGAGTCATCAGTCATCTGTGCTGTGAGCCGGGAGAACGATCAAACAGGGCTTTTTCTGCAGGTGTGGGATCAGACGCCCTGTCCACACTCAAATCATCCCCACTCCTCCTCAACTCATCACCCTCTTCAATCTGACAACACTTCTATTTTAACTTTTACTTCTTTACTAATTATCCCATCCGACAATTACCGGCACTGTAACCAGATTTCTTCAAGCATGAAGATAAACATTGTACGATTACAACAAAATCCCAAAGAACGAGTAACATTTGTAGCAAAAACATAGGAGGAAATCTGCATTTCTGGGAAATAGCGACAACTGAAACATGTTTTCATTCATTGCTACTGTAAATGAATCAGCCTTAACAATAAAAAAGGTTTATTAAATGGTTAGTTAATGTTGTGGTAGATCTGTTTGTTTTTTTGAGCAGTGTAACTTCAAAGAATGTTTTAAAGCTGAAATTGACAAATGTTTAACTTGAATACATGTTATGTTTGTTTTTGTCATTTCCTGTTTTATTTTGGTGAGGGTTTAGGGTTTCCTGTTGGTCTGCACGTCGTCTACCTTGTCCTTGTCTTGTCTGATTACCTTGAGTGTTTGCACCTGGTCCCCTTTCCCCTTCTTAAGTCACTCATTTCCCTTTGTCCTTTGTCAGTCTCCATGTTCATCGTTACCTTGTTCATGCTTCGCGTGTATAATCAAGTTGATCTAGTTTTTGTTTTCATGTTTGGAGTTACGATCCAAGTTGATCTAGATTACGTTTTTTCTTGCCTTTGGCGTTCTTTTATTTCCATGTTTTTGGAATAGCATTTTTGCATTCTTTTTTTGCTCATGTTTTTGAGAGAGCAATAAAGCCTCATTTTTGATTTCACGTATCTGACTCCCTCTTGTGCATATTGGATCCAAGTGACTACGTTATTCTCCTGGCTGTTTCCCCCGTGGTTTTTGCAGATTATTGCACAAAGGAAGGTGGAATTATTTGTGTCAACAATGAAGTGTTCACCCAGTACCTACCTGTAACAACAAAAAAAGACTTCAGCTTGCTACTGCTGCTACTGCTGCAACTTCATGACAGTGACCAAACAAGAACTGTCAGCATTTGGCAGGCAAAGGAAGGGAGATGTGCTGTGATAGGAGAGTCGTCTGCAGCCTCTTAAAGAAAGCTCTGACTGAATTCTTTCAAAACAGGGAAAGAATGAACACAGATCATCCACATCATTGAAACCACTTTCCTGTTTTATTTATTGTTTTGGTCTTTTCAGTAGGTATCTCCTGTTTGTGATTGTCTGTCCTGCCCGTCCTCCTTGTCAGTTTACATGTTCTCACGTGTTCTACTATGTTCTGGTCCATGTTCCTTCTTCCCATGTGTGTCAGCTCACAGTAGTTGAAGTCATGTTTTCCCTAAACCCAGGCACAAGAGCCTGTCTGCATGTTCTGCATGAGTCCACGTCGCTTCAAAGATAACGTGTAAATAAAAGATGCACTAATATCTGGACCTCGTGGAGTAACAAACAAAACAAGAACATGGCAGTTTAGCGTACAACGCAACATGTTTGCATCTTTGCCTTGAGTTTACACCAAAATGTCAATGTGATAAAAACAGCTTTGAGTGTGCGTTCCAACACTAAGCACCAAAGACATAAGGAAATGTACTGCTCTGTTTCCTCTTTGCCATGTGGCCAATGTGTGGGAGTGACTATGTTTACATAGACAGCAATATTCCCATATTAATCTGAGTAAAACACTAGTCTGAATAAGACTCTGCCATGAAAACAGCATTTGGCGATATTACCTGATCAGAGATAATCAGATTAAGATGTGGATTATTCTGATTTTAGGCCTGAAATGAAATGTATTTGCTCCTCGCATATCCTGGGTCTTGTTGTTGTTGTTGTTGTTTTTTTTTATTGTGTATTTTATTTTTAACACTTCTGCGACCTGGAGTACTACCTGAAAATAGTGAGTGAATAGTGTAATCTTAGCTTTAAAAATCCACTGTACAGAACTTTGGAGTGTAACTCAGTCAGGAACACTCTGATCATAATTAAATAATTTACTACAACAGATGGAAATGCAGTTAGACTTGACGCTGATGGCTCCGCCTTTGAGATGTTCCCTGGATTGGCCAAGCAGCATGATCTGCCAAACGGGGATCAGTGCAGGAAACCCCTGTACAGAGCTAACCCAAGATAGAGTAACAAGACATAAAATAACATTTTGAATGCTTTGGCCTTCTAAATTCTGACTGGGCAGCAGTCGTGTGTGGCAGCAGTGGTGTAGCAGGATATGGGAGAGGGAGGAGTATTAATTAAAATACGCCTTAGTGTGAGAAGGACCACTAATAAATTGTGGTCATCTGGCTGTCAGCTGATTACAGCTGGGGCGAATGACCACTGTGTCCGGTGTAAACTAGGCTTCATCATAAATCATTTGCTTTTCATAACCTCAAACTAAGCATTTTCTATGTATTTTAGGCATTATAAAGGCCGCCGTCTAGCACTATTATGCTTCTACCGCAGCCTGAATGGAAGCCAGAGTGGCCGTTTGAAGCGGGAACTTTCTATACGGAAGAACAATGTCCTTTCTGGTGTGTCAAGGCCACCACAGTTCATTGATGCAAGGGGAGAGTGGAGTATAGAAGTCTCACTTTTAAATTTCACTCATTCCTACACACTGGACCTTGAAAGGCCTCGTAGGCAATCTACAGGTTACCATAACCTAACCCCCTCCGGTGTGGCCAAATCCAAATTTAATCATTCCGTACAGTCTGAGTTCAGTGTGGTGCCCTCTGGTGGAATAATAGAAGTAATATGCTTAGTACACGTGTAGTGCACAGCTAGTTTGTGAACAAATACGCTTATGATACATGGGAACAGCCAATATTTCGCTTTATACAAAGATACGTCTTCATCAGAATACAAGAGCACTCCAAGAGCACAGACCTCCACCACAGCTTAAACTCCAGCTTAAGTTAAGATGTCGCTGCGATATGTGTAACATAATCTTGTTAAATTGACACCAAATCCGTAATCTGGATCATATAAAGCTATATATGAAATGTATGATCTGATAGTAGAGCATCTGACCATACATACGCATACACAATGACACAGAGGTGAATTGTTGCTCTCCATAGTTTGAAGTTCCTTATTTCCTCTGTTTCGTCCGTTTCTCATCCGTCACCATCGCGGCTCAAAGTTCTCCAACCATCTGCTCAGCTGAGGTTATAATGTCCTCATTTCCGCAGCAGTGGACGGAGCGTTGACGGAGTAATCATCACGCACTAACATGATAATCAGAAGATGAATGGGATTTTCAACTAGCAATTTAGGTATGTATGTAAACACAGCCCCTGTTTATAGTTGGGAACATGGGATTACGTGGCATGAGGGTTCAAAGTTATGTCAAAAAGGTGGAACATTCACTCTCCCACACCTAATCTGTCCATGCACTTCAGCACGAGTACATGCCCCCTATTATTTTTACAGTATCCTCACATCTGTCACATCTGCCAGAGGCCACCCTTCCTGTATGATGTATTGAAAAGGATTGACTATCACCTTTTGTATTGTATGAAAGGTATGTGCGCATCTGTTTGTATCGGGTTTCCGGTGGTGGGGGTGGGGATGTTGTTGTGAGCGCAGCGTTGCGACGGCGAGGTGTGTCCACCCCACTCACAGGGTGAATCAGGAGGAAACGGTGGCAGGAGAACAACAGCACCAGGATGAGTGCGTCGGGCATGGTTCATTTTTCTCCTGAGGCAGAGGGCGGTCCACTTGTGACTTTGATGGATAGGAATGCTGCTCAACCCACCCACCCACACACACACACACACACACACACACACACACGCCCACACATGTCCCATACACTCTCACACAACTACTCATACGTTGTTCCTCGGATATGTACATATACGTACACAGAGTGGACTGGTGTTTGCACAATGGCACACGTTGTCCGACCGCATCTGACGTCCCATTTGAAATGTTTACGTCCCACCCACGCGCCCCTTCCTCCCTTGTCAATAAACTCTTAGCAGAGGTATGTGTAATACATTACTCTGTCATTTGCGGTATACATGGGTTGCTCTCACATCCTCCATCACAGGTTTACCCGTGTGCATCTCACTGTGCTCACTGACTTCTAAGCCACATGATGATAAATTTGGCCATTAACACAATTCTTTCACTTAATCACATTACAATTTGCCACATTAGGACAGACAGAATGAGGGGCACACACTGCACCCACTACTGGGGATTAAAATTAATGACATACTTAAAGCAGTTTCTTCAACTAAAATACTGAAAAAAACACATAGTTGGGAGTTGTACTTCTGTGTCAGACTACAAGGTCTAATTACGGCAAAACGAGGTCAGGGAGTTCTGCGTGACCTGTACTGAGGTCACACCCAAAACCCGAACGCAGCCAAGCTGTATCGCAGCCGAATGAAGAAGAAGAAAAACATGGCTGCACCTTAGCTTCCTCCCAAACTCTCACATTCACAGATCCCACAGGAATGTGCTGCTAGATAGATAGATAGATAGATAGATAGATAGATAGACAGACAGACAGACAGACAGATAGATAGATACTTATTCATCTCACAGAGAAATTCACCGTGCGACCGACACGGCAAGCATCCAAACAGGTTGCAGAGTGTGATGGTTCAAAAGTACGACGTTTGACTTGAACAAAGGGTTGCGTTTCAAGTACAGGAAGGCGTTTAACCGACTCCTTTCATTTTGTTCCGCTGACTCAGCATCTCCCAGGCAGAAGTAAAGAGGAAGGAGTCTGATAAAGTGCGAGAAAGGAAGCTGCTGGGGCCAAGCAAAGACATGCACCTTTGTCAAATTTCTCTGAGAGACAATGTCAATGTTTCTATTGAACACTCATTCTCCCTCTCACACACACACACACACAAGGATGATTCATTCCTCAGACAGTGTGATAATATGCTGGTGGGGCACGACGTCCGCTGCGCAGCAGGGAGGAATGTGTCTGTCATCAGACAGACTGTGCTGGTCCTGAGGCTGGAGGGAAGGACACTTGTTGGCTGGTGAATGTGGAATGCTGACACATTGCACAACAACTCGCTTGTCCTCAAGGTGAACCTCGTTGTGATCATTTCATCATATACAGTATATAAGCCACAGATGTAATCGGTGAGGAGGAGGTTTCTGCCAAACATGTATTCAAACACTAGGGTTGAGTACAAATGTATGGTATTTTTTTTACTTTGATTAGTTCCATTGTACGTCTCCTTAACTCCACTATAGTTTGACTGTGAATATTTAACAAAAAAAAACAAGACAAACAATATTCTGGGGGAAATCCTTATGTATTTCTCTATAATAGTGACTATAAATTGTTTAATTAGAAATTAATTCATGGATATTAAAAAATAAACATGCATTTATGTTGTTATACTCCAGTCATAGCGCATGAAGCAGGCGATATATATGATTTTTGGATCGTGATTGTACATTTTTATCCTATCCAGTGATTTTGACCAGTGTAGGTTATCGTGTCGGCTCATCTCCAGTCAGAACGAGGATGAAAGGTGATTGAAGTGACTTTGAACGTGACATGTTGGTGTCAGATGGGCTGCTCTGAGTGTTTCAGAAACTGCTGATCTCCTGGGATTTTCAAACACAACCATCTCTAGGGTAAACAAAGAAAGAAAGGTCCAAAAAAAGAGGAAATATCCAGTAAACAGCAATTATCTGGGGGAAAATGCCTTGTTGATGCCAGAAATCAGAGGAGAACGACTGGGCTTGATCAAATTAACCGACACAGTAACAGTCACTCAAACAAAGGTATGCATTAGACTTATAGTTTATAAAAACAGACATAATTCTGCTTTTGCCACTTTAATAAGTGTCATTTTTTTACCTAGTAAAGTGTGCAACCTGGTCATTTTAATAAAGAATTTGGCAACTTTTTAGACCCCCGAGGGTCCTCGGACTCCCATTTTAGAACCACTGGGTTGTACTTCATCACTAATAATAATAATACTAATCCTGAGCACTAATATAAATGATATAAAGTTTTTTTTTATATCACAGAGTAGGAATTATGGGAGAATAAGAGTTTCATTTTCATCTTTAAAGTTAGTCAACATTTCTATGAGTGCTTAATTTATAAGAAGTCCCTACTTTGTGTCAAAACGTTCTAAGGTATCCATGTCTAATGCACATCAACACTATCTAACATATCTACTAAACATGTATTTTCATGTTGATTGTTTTGTTTTCAAAGATAAAACGTCATAACATCCTCATTACACACGTGCGTTTCCCAAACACAGATAACAAAGTGCCAGTCAAGCTTTACTTGTCAACAGTCTACGTGTGTATTCTCGTATCCAGGCAGCGTGTTTACCTGCTCTGTTACCCGGTGACATTTTTCTCTACGTCGTCAAAAGCTGGTAACACCCAGCTGATATCTTCAAATCTCATTTTGTTTACTTATTTAAGGTGGAAAGACACGCGCCGATTGTGATTCGTCCCTGTTTGGGCGTCTGTCACATTAAATGTCACTGTTTTCCTTCTGCTCAGTGAGACACGTTGGCACAGTTGTGTTATTTTCCCCTTCATCTGTGGCAGGTCGTGCGTCAGGGCGCACATTGTATTCCCGGCGTCCACAGCGGCCAGTGAAGGCAGCAGAAGCGGGGCCACCTTAATAAATCTCATGCTGACATAACACGAGCACTCGCTTACTCCCCACCCATGAATCCGCTGAGAGGAGCCAGTTAAAGACGCGGCTCACCTTCCCGGCGCAGTGTTCATTTAACCGAAAGTCACCGGTGTGTCAACAACACTCTGCAGAGGACAGACGGCGTCTCTGGACGCAGAAGCAGCGGCAGCAGCAGCGGCTCCTTTCTTATTGGTCAGCGTCACGTCGCGAGCTGGACACGCACGGACCTGCCAGAGAATAAAGTCAAGATTAAAAGACAACAGTGGATATTCCGGTGGATTTACTTTATCTGAGAGTCGTGTTTTACTGTACATGCCAAAGCTGGGGGAACACACTGGAACACAACACACTCCTGTGCGAAGCTTCACAGTTTTCGCCACAATAATTGGTGAGTTCACTTTGTATATATATATGTATATTTATATACATATATATGTATACATATGTATATATATATATTTTTTTTTTTCTGAGGCAGCTCATATATGTATATATATATATATATTATATTTTTTAATTTTTCTGAGGCAGCTCATTGTTGTTTTGAGGAAATCGATTAGTGACAAGTCTATCGTGGATCGATAACAGCGCGGCACGCCGCTCTCACGTGAATTTTTAAATATGACATAATGAGGAGATTTTAAGATAATGGACCTACAGGTGTTATCGTAAGTTACGCGGAGCTGTTGTTTGTGTCGTTGTCTGCTTCAGACGCACAATAACAACACGGAGTGAATATTATATATTATCAGTGAATATTATATTGTTTGTAGACTAAACGCGAGAATCCGTGTGTATCCCCACAGATATACAAAGCTCACTTTAAGGTCTGAGGTAAAAAATAATGTAACTTCCACAAAGTTAAGATCTAATTTAAAGGTTTTTGATTGTGGCAGTTCTCCTGTTGGCCACTGGGTGGCGACAGAGTATCTTGGTTTTAGTGTTGAAGAGCCTGCTTGTGTAGGAAAACGAGTCTGAACAGTGTCCCTCTTTCTCTCTCAGGGTTATTTGGTTGAGGATTTTATTCATGGCCTCTTTTTTTTTTTACTGGAAACATTAAATAGAGGTTACAGTCTCTTACATGAAGGAAAATAACATACAACCCCTGAAATAACACATTCTTAAAGTATCCTGTATATTTCCTCCTGAGGAGAATACTTCCAGGATTGTTTTGCCAGTGAGTGTGTGAGTACAACGACTGCTCCTTCTATGCCAACCGAGGCCTTTAAAACAGCTGCTGTCGTGTAACTGTAGGTTTTCATGTTTACTCTCTCAGAAACAGAAACATGAAAGGAACTTAACCCCTTTAAATCGCTGTTTCCTTATGACCCTCGAATACAGATATCTTTCATGTCTTTGTGTGAGAACACGAGATAATAACAATAAACATTAGTAATAACACATCTAAATAGCTCGTTGTTTACACTGATCCAGAGATTATTATAAAGTGCAGGAATCGCTTTGCTGTGGTAAGAACACACACACACACACACACACACACACACACACACATTATATATATATATATATATATATATATTTGCTCTATGCTGTAATTTATTATGAATGGCTTTAACTCGCCTGTTCTCCACGTGGGTGTGGAGCAGAGCCTCCCATTGGCTAAGAGCAGCGGCGTCCTGAAGGAGCTCTCCTGTGATTGGCTGAGCCTCCTCGGCTCCTGTAGGCGTCTTTCGTCGATGGTGGAAGTGGGGGATACTTTGTAACAAATGTTCATTGTCGATATTCCGCCGGAGCTGCTGTGGGTATGAGTGCGCAGCGCGGAGCCTCTCGTTACTCCAGCCTCGTGTGTGTGTGCGTGTGTGAGGCTGTTGCAGCTCCTCTCTGAAGCTTTTTAAAGAGGAACTCGAGTTCTTTTTTCTTTTTTTTTCTCCCTTCGCTCTTTTTGTTTTAAAGCTACACGCCTTTAGCTGACAGTACGAAGAAGTGCTCGCTGTTCTTGGCATTTGCACATCTCATGTAGCATTCAGGAGGAGAAAACAAAGAGAACAGAGAGACAGAGAGAGAAAGAAAGAAGAAGCGAGTTTTTATGTAGTTTACATTCCTGTGGGGATTTTCTCATGGTATCGACCGGAGACGAGAAGGACCGGGTTTTATTGTGACTCTTGGAGAGAAAGACAGAAAGAAAAAAGGCTCCAAGATCAATAGACAGAGCGAGAGAAAAAAGGCAAAAAGCTGTCTGAATGCTGCCTTTGATTAAAAACCAAAATAAAGGACGATAGCCGAAGCGACGGGATCTTGCTCCACCATCATATTCCCATCTCTCAGTCTTCAACCCCGGCTCTGGTCGTCTCGTGTGTCCCCCTTCTCTGACCACAGGTTATCGGATGGACCAGCATCCCAGCGCCCGGAGCTGCACCAGTCGCGGGGCTTCGTCCTGCGAGGCCGTCCCTGCGGAACCCTCCATGAATCTGTACATACACTCCACCACCGGCACACGCTTCGAGCTCTCGCTGCCCCAAGAGGAGACCGTGGAGGGACTGAAGAGGAGGCTGTCGCAAAGACTCAAAGTACCAAAAGAGAGACTCGCTCTGCTGCACAAAGACACGTGAGTAAAGCTCAATGGAGATGTGTTTTGTTTTTTTAAATGCAGACTTTCTGTAAATGACAACAATCATATAAAACTCACCAAAAAGGTTCTGCTAAACTTTTTAGCCCTAGTTAATGTGTATTAATGTACATGCCATGTTTTTGTATTAATGTATTCATGTCTGAAGCTCTCTGGGGCTTCACACTCAACCTTGGCTGCTTCAGTCAACCAAACATTCAAGGAAAAACCACTGACTGTATTGGAATTGCACATATGGGACACACACACACACACACACACACACCAGTCACTGGAACAGTATTGACAACAAGGCGATCTGTAGACGTCCATTGATTCATACCTCCTTCATTATAAATACACAAGCGTGACTGAATTGCTAATGCTTGTGCAGCTCCTGTGTGTTAAACATTGATGGGCAAAGTCACACAGACTTGCTTCCCCCCCCCCCCCCCCACACACACACACACACGGTCCATGGTGTGATATGTGACTGCATCACAAGAGCTGGGTTCGTGGATGGATTTAGCTGTAAGTGTGTAATTACATGGCTGTAGCTTCTACCTTTGGTAGCAGAGTAACCTTTAATGGTCTCGGTGGGTTTCTGGGTGTGAGTGTATCGGCCGGCGAGAGCACATCGCGAGGGTGTAGTGCAGAAAGAAAAAAACCTTTATTATTAAAAACGAACCAAAACCTATTGTATTCAGTGTTTCCCAAATGAATCAGGCTCAGGTTAAATGAGCTAACAATAGTGCAGGTGGTGTTATGCAAAACGTTAAGGGGGTGGTTCCGTCTATGCAAACTGTCAGCATTGTTTTCAGCCCCTCCTTCTCCTCCCACCCACTGTAATCACCCAATAACTCACATCATTCTTTTAAAACCTGAAAACCCCCTTTTAATCCCCTCATGCTCCTCAAACCTTAAGACCTACAGCATGTCAGTGCTGAAGGCCTTTGTTCAGATTTGGGTCATGGGTGTATAGCAGGCTTTCCTTAACATCCTACACGAGCTATAGGAGGTAAAAAAAAAAAATATCTGGACCCGAGAGGCTTAAGTGCATCGTGACCTGAGAGAAAAAGGCTTTTTTTATATCCTTGAACAGATCTGGTGCTCTGCACAAAACACTAAGTCTTAAGACTTGCAGAAACAAGCAAGAAGTGTACATTTGCAATGTCAGTGATCATTCAGCACGGCAGGTTTTTTTCCATAATTATGGAAAAGGACAGTGTTTTGATTTCATTGTGCAGCTTTACGCTCCCCATTTCAACAAAATGCCAAAAGAAAATACTCACCTCCACTTAGGCAAGTGGCAGCGGTGCCAAATATCCACTGCGAGCAATTGTCAAGCTCCACTATACTCGAAATTGAAATATGACAGCCAAATCAATACTTCTCTTTCATGGCGCCTTTCACCCACGGCGCTTTTTTCGAAAGTAGATTTGAAGTCTGTCTGCTCCCCGCTTCTGGCTGAAGGGTGTTTGTGTGTCTAAAGAGAGAAGGTATTGTCATCGCAGTCTAATTATCTTGGTCTCTCCAACCCTGCAGGCGACTAAGTTCAGGCAAACTCCAGGATCTAGGCATCTCTGATGGGAGCAAGTTAACACTTGTACCAACAGTTGAAGCAGGATTAATGGTAAGTAAGACCTGTCTGACTTATTTGATTTCAGTCCAAATATTAAGAACAAATGCACTTTGCATTTCTAATACACCTTTTTTGACATCTATTCATTAGTGATTGCTTAAAATTAATTTTTTTTTCTTTCTTTCTGTGCAGTCTCAAGCATCAAGACCAGAACAGTCAGTAATGCAAGCCTTGGAGAGCTTGACAGAAACTCAGGTAAGAAACAGTTTCTTTGTGTTCTCTGTTCCCTGAAGTAAGATGGTGTATAAAGCAAAGTTTGATTCATACCATGGCTGCACTCTGTGCAGAGCTCTGGAACCCTTTTCTGTGTCTTTGCATAAGGAATATGGGAGGTTTTAGCTTTGGTCAAGTACAGCAGCAGCAGCCACAGCCCTGACAGAGACACACAGATAGGAGATGAGCAGGCTGCACAAGCCTCTTTGCTTGTTTAATCTCAGCCTCTTAAACAAGCCAAGCCAAGCTCGACATCCAATGTGAGCTGTTAGGATATAATAAGCAGCAACACCCTCCGGTATCCTAGTAACATCTGTGATAGTGTGTGTGCACAAGTGTTTGTGCGTGCACTGCAGGAAACTCGGGGTGAACACTGGGGCTTATTTGTGAGATGCTGAGAGGATGAGCACATAACACCCACTTCCACACTGCTGTTTAGATATTTATTTGTAATCTATCTCCAGACCTCTGTATTTCATTCTCCAATGTGCACACATGGACAGGCAGTGTTTCCAGGAAGTGTGCAGTGGCTGCTTGGAGACTAGAGCGTGTGTGGCCTCGCTAACTCATAAACAGTGTTGGATCATCAGATTACAGCCTTTTTTTTTCACTCTTTATTAGCATAGGGTTCCTGGAAGCCTTGCATGCAGTACACAGTCAGGCCTACACCGTGGGATATATATACGTACAGTGAAACATTACTGAGGACCCAATGCAATACGTTGTGTGTTTGAGTCAGCGTGGTATGACTCACCAAAGTGATCAATAACGAGAGTAAAACACACAAAAAAAAGGCATAATGTTCTGGCCGCAGAGTGAGCGAGAGCCGGATGAGAACGAGATAAGGCTGAATGCACACAGGCAACGGTGTGACGTATGAAACAACACTGCACAGCTGGCTGACTGAGATCAACTTCCTTTTGCAGTGTTTGGTAACACTGTTGTGTACGTAACTGCATCGATGATGCACTGCTGTGATGTCAGAGCGGGGTACAAAATGAAGAAATTGGACGGCTGCGGTTAGCAGACGATTTTTTGGCCTGGGAAAGGACATTTTACATTTTGCGCAGTTTTATTATCAGAGGAAGTGAGAGTATTGCCTTCACTCCCTGCTGATACTTTTATGGGTGGAAATCCTGGCCGTGTGTGTGTGAACTCAGCGTGCTTCTTGTAGCACCGACAGCAGATGACTGCGTGCGTAGGTGGATGCGTGAGCGTCTGGTCACTGGATGTTTGCATGTGAGAGTGGCCTGTAAGGAAGTCTATGCTGGCCGACCGTGAGTGACTGGCATCTTCAACTGCTGACCCAGCCGAGAAGAGTTCTCACTCTTGTCACATACTGTAACCCTATTCCTCTCTCAGGTTCATTATGACTCATGTGCTTGTGTTTTTCTCATAAATTGCTCACCCTGTGTTACTGCGAAGCATGTTTCTGTTGTGTTGTGTAGACAGAATGACGTACAGCGCAAGAATAATATCAGAGCAAAACCATTTTTAAAGGCATACTTTGGTGTGTTTTCATCTCGAGAAATTGATTCCTTTTAATAATTTACCGAGCGAAAGAGAAAGATATAAATTGCGGCGAGATTACAGATCCGAGTATGATTAGAAGAAAAAAAAAAAAAAGGAACACAAAAGCTTTTCCTCATTTCCTCTCTTCCACCAATGCTGGGGCTATCAAAAATCAATCAATGCACTTAGCTCTTTAAAAGTGTCTGACATGAAAACTGATATGCCCATATCCACCCTAAAATAGCAAAGATGAGATGTGGGCTGGTTGTTAGTTGTTCAAGCCTTAGACAAAGTGAACACCTGGAGCTTTTATAATTCATCACCTCACCTTATATTTTGGTCTCATTTCCAGAACTAGTGGTTTCCCATGAAGTGTGTAGTTTTTTCATGGACGACCAAGTGGGACACCTTATGTCTTCTCTCTTATCAGCACTCTTGAGGCAGCTTCAGCGAGCAGCAACCAGTCAGGCAGAACATGACAACTTCAGCAGAACACGTTGGGTAGAAAATGTCTTTTGGAAATTGAACCCCAGCAATTATTGAAATGGTACTTTTTTTTTTTTCTTTGCGCCATCTTCTTCCCTCTTCGCCCCGTTTCTGCTCAACAGCTCTCACAGGGCCCTATAATTTAAATATGCTGCGGTTTGCAAGTCCAGCAAGCTGCCTCGATGTCACCGGTATGGCTGACTTCTTTAGCAAGGACAATCCTGGCTGCCATAATTCTTCACCCTGGAATCTCTCTAGACTTATTGCATGACATCTAAGCTGTATTAAGCCACTGCCTCCTGACAGCCCGTCAGAATATAGTTCCCTGTACCGCTCTCCTCTCATTCTGTCTGCTAAATAGAGGTTGTGTGTACAGCTTACTTATGCAATCATGCACGGGCACACACACAGCCAACAGCATTGAAAGGATATATTTAAGAGGATTTCTGATGCTGCTTAGAGAATGAGAAAATGTCTGATCCGAGTAGTAAAATGAATGCATACTTACAAGACAGACAGTGAAAGGCAAATGAAAGCAATGTTCACAGTTTCTGGCCATATGTAGACGCCGACATCAGCCCTTCATATATTGATCTTGGCATTTGACAGAAAGAGAAGGATTATATGTCCCTCTCAGCACACAGGGACTATTTGCTCATTGATGCACATTGATGTTAGAATAAAAGCCAACCAGGCAGGCAGGCATCACCCTTACCATCCCCCCATTGCCCTTCCCCCATACAGCCACCTCTTTGTTCCTGTCTTAAAGCAAACCTGCCCAGCTGACAAACCCCTCAAACACACAACAATGATTGAGGGTCACTCTTTAAGTTTTGCTCTCCCCCACAATCCCCTTTCATCTGCCATACGTCCATAGTCGTCAGCTTTATTCAACTGAGTCCTGCTACAGCGATGCGCACGGGTTTTTAAATCAATGCACTGCCCAGCTGGAGCGAGGCTCAGTGGGCTGCAGATTGATAAATTTTGCCTTGAACACTAACACAGATTGCTTTGGGAGGAGGATGTGTGTTGCCATTCCAGATGTCCCAGTGGAAAATGCTGCCACATATCTGCTCTACTTTTCTCGCTCCTTCAGACAAGCACCTCCCGTCCTCATCCACTCCTCCTCCTCCTCCTCCTCCTCCTCCTCGAGGAACAACAGGCCTGGATGTGGCAGTTTTGTCATTGTGTCTAGAAGCAGACAGATGCAAAGTAGAAGAATCTTAATAATATGAAGGGAGTCACCTCTGGGTCACCATCACCTCATTTCCTCTGCGATACCTCCCTCAGGGGGTGCAACAGTGGGCCAGACAGGTGGCGCGAAAAAAGAATGGGAGAGCTTAGTTTGCACAAGTCATTCTGTGTCAGGTCATTCTATGTGTGTGTGAGCAAGTTCTGTAAGTTGGAGGAAATGTGGAAGATGAGTACATAGCAACTCACAATGAGAGACAAGAGCGTTTGCTCTCTACAAAAACTGCTCTGTACGTTTATTTATACTTGTCTAGATGCTCAAAAATCCAAATTTGTTACTCGGCAGCATCGACCTGTCCTTGTTCTTTGGAGTGTTCTGTGCTCATTAATTTGTTATTTAAGAATAAAACTACAGGAATTAATTTTGACGAATGTGTGTGGTATAAAAGACACAAGGCGGTACTCTTCTGTCGCTGTGAAGATGATGCCCCATATTGCTCGCTATATTGCTGCATATAGCTCGTTTACACTGATTCAACAAGTCGGCTCATTGTCACTTCAGCGCGTGATTTGAGGTGTGACGTGTAACACCAACGCGTGTTCGCGTCTATCCTGCCTTGATGGCTCCACAAACATCGATCCAGCTCTCTGACCACCTCCATTGCTAGTAAGACAGTAGAACAACAATGAACTCCCCCAATTAAGAATGGCAAAGTGGAATAAGACTGTAACCTCCCCGCCTTTAAAAGGGGCTGATTCAGCCTATTCAGTGTAAAATCCTGGCCTTGAAAATGAAATTGCATTAATGAGCTGATCATGCAGTATTTTGCACCTGTGTAATCCCCTTTGTGATGCTTTGGTGCACCGTAGGATGGAGATGTTGGGATGTATGGAGGGATTTAAGATGTGTTGTGGGGCAATTAAGGGAGAGATGGATTTTGCAGGGGATTTTATTGTCCTATTGTGTATTTGCATCTGTTTGCATGTGTGTGCCTCTGCCAACATCCATTTCTAATGTCTAGTGTCTCTTGTGTGTTCGCTCATTCAATGGCCAGGCTAGTCTTACTTCTCCACGTCTGAGTCGTGACCGTCATTGTCTTCCATCCCCTCGTGACACTGAGCTTTTGTGATTCAAGAACCAGGCGTCGTGACTAGGGGGGGTGACTGTGTGGGAGGATGGAGACCAGGAATATCACGTCTGATAGCCACCACCAAGTCTAATTGAAGTCAATTAGCCATATGCAATCTACTGTTGAAACAGAGAGATACGGTTAGAATACCCAGGTCGATCCACTAAGTCGTACAAAAACACATGCCGACTGCACGTGCTTCATGCAGCATAACACGAGACAGTGAAGAAGATGGTGTCCACGAACGCTTGCTTTTGATTATACGAGGAGGTCCATAGGTGCCTTCACATGTATGACTCAGTGCTCAGAGAAGAGCTTCAGATGATGGATCACATTTCCTGGAATGGAATGTGAGATTGAGTACACATGCGTGGCATGCTGTACTGATGTGGACCCTTCTCTTTGGTATGGCATGTGCTTGCATGTGGAACTGTGAAGCAGCTCTGCGCGGACATGGAATGCAGAAAGTATGTTTTCTTGTGCTGCTGCAGATGTTTAGAAGTACTCACACAGCGGTCCGCGTTAAATATAGATATTAATCAGCATTCAGTGGAGTGAGGTGAGTGTAAGCAGAATGCAGGCGAGTTACAGTGGATTACTTTGCTGAGTTAGATCTAATGTATAAGGGGTGGGCGAAGGATAATAGGCTTGTATGTGCATGTGCATCGGCTTGACGTAGCTTACCAGTTTGAGCTGAGTGTGAGGGTTGGTTTTCACAGGAACCTGATCGTCCTGAACTTTGCCATTCTGAGCTCTCTTTTTACTTGACTGATCAAATTTAGTGATGGCCAGCTGGTCTGCTCCTCTCAGTCCCCTCTGTTTCTTATCAGGCACTATTGCAGACACCTATCTTTCTAATGGGGCCTTTGAAGAGCCCCCTGGCTGCTTGTAGGATTTGGAGCATGATGCAAGTCATTGATTTTTTTCTTTTCCTGCACTCTTTTGAGAGTGTGTTATTGCATCTTTAGCTGCTGTGTGTTTGCACAGAGACTATCAATAGTGTCCTGGTGCGATCAAAACATCTAGGTCAACAGGCAGGTTAATAAGCAGCTTTTTGAACCATACATTTCGCCGTTTGACAGGTGAGCTGCATTGGAACCAGACTATGGCTAAGAAAATGTCTTCCTCCTCTCATGACCTCCCTCTCTCCACCCTCCTGTCCTGCCCTCCAGTCCTCTATCCTCTCTTCTTCAGCATAAAGCTGCTCAGTTGTTCATGAATGTCAGCTCAGTGCAGCCTCTATCTTTCCCTCCCTGTCCCTCAGCCTCTCTCTTCTTTCCCCACTCCTTATCGCCCTCCTTTAGTTTGCTTAGTGTGCAAAGGAAGAACGACTGCAAATGAGTTCCTTGAACCACAGGGACCCCAATAAATAAAACTGTCAGCTAGAGATGTCGAAAGGAAAAAAAAGTAGGAAGGAGCCAGAGGCACACTCTCACTGAATATTTCATCACCCACCATCAGTACCACCACTCTGACACCCTACCCCCATTGCCCGCATCCTCATCACCCCCCCCCCCCCCCCCTGCCATCCTTGCCCCCTCTCTTTCTCATGCCGTCCCTCCCCCTTTCCTTCATTTTTTTCAACTCCTCCATATCATATTCTGCCTTCATCAATACATGGCAACTGAAGCCTCCTGCTGCTGCTTATTAAAATACCAACCTCCTGGACCCAATCAGGCAAAACAAAATGGTTGATGCAATCAGCTGTGGGGTCAGTTGTTGAGCGGTGAACGCAGTTAATCATCAGCACCTTTATCTCCACGAATAGACCCTGTCATGCCACCGCACTCGTGCAGTTTCTGTTGAGCACAATCACCTATATACGTACTGTAGGCTGTTTCCAGCAAACACACACCTTGTTCTTCAGGCATGAGCTGCCCCTCTCTTTGCATACCATCGCTGCTGCATCAGAAAAAGAACAATGAAGGGCTGGTTTCTCTCCGTCTGCCTAAACACAACAAAAGTGGGGCCCTCCCCTCCCCTTGTCTTCCCGCATAGAAAAAGCACTACAGACCATAAGTTGCATTTGTAAAGGATTGGAATTTGTCGAGTGCCCTGTTAGGTACACAGTCGAAACAGTGGAGGAAGAGGAGGACTTAAAGACAAGCCTAGAAGCTATCTTTTGTTTGCCTGTGATGTTCCAGAAGGCTCTATCTGGTGTTTGTCCTGACGTCAGTGGTAGCCAGCCACATTGGCTTTCTTGGCTGGGCTCCTGAGAGCAGACAGACATGTTTGGACTGGAGCTGAGCTGCTAGCGGAGACCTCTGGGAATCGTTTGCTCACCAGCTCTCCAGCACTAGATAACAACCACCACCACCCTCCCCCACCCCACCCCAAACACACACATGCACACACTCACTCCCCTTGTTTCTCGCCCGGTCTCTGTCCGTCTGGAAGCGGCCTGTTGTTACCTGATCACTCTCACCTATCTCGCCTCTGGCAAGCAGGCAGGTCGAGCTGTATCACCCCCCGCCTCCTCCCCTCCCTCAGGAAACAGGCCCTATTTCAGGTGTTCCACTCCACAGCTCCCGGCTCCCAGCTTCACAAGCTGTTTGCTTTGCTTTTCTCCGAGCCTCGGGAAAATAGCATGTCCGTCGAAAACGTTGGAGGAGTGTAATTGTGAAGGTTTACTTTCTTGCTTTTGTTTCTCTTCAGAAGGAAAGGAAAGTGACCAATCAGATTATAGTAGTTGAGATGTCCTCTATCATTTCCCCTTGGAAATTAGACGTCTATGTTTATGTGGGTTTGTGGTTCTTTTTAAATTCTTGTCTAAAGATGACGTTGCGGTGCATGGTGTGTGTGTGTGTGTGTGTGGAGACCCTGTATGAGTCACATGCATATATTATAGAGGAGTTCTCCATGCGTTTTAGCTCTCATGTACGTGAGAGTATGCTGTGCCTGTGTGAGCAACCTCTAAGTTGACTTTATGAGTCAACGGCAAAGATGCAGAAATGAGGAGTGACAAAGATTGACCCGAGGAAGGGGAGAAGAGAAGAGAAGAGTGTGCGGGAGAGAGCCTGCCTCTCATGCAGTCTAATTTGAAGCCTGCCTTGTGGTGTTGGAAGCTCAGTAGGAGTACATGCATTTCATCTTGGTGGTTTTGAATAATCCACACCAGTCATTATAAAGATAATCAAGCCTCCTCTGTTTCTCCTGCTGTCACTCACTGTCAGCCCTTTTTTCTCACTTTCTCTCACATTGCTTGCACACATACACACATAGAAAATCACAGTGCTAAAGCAAAGGTCCTAACCAGACCTGGCATTAAGTGACATTTTGGATAATACCTTTCAAGAAAATTGATGTAAACAGATCTTCCGCCGCTCTCGTCATCTCATTTTGGAACAGTATGAACAAAACACGAGTCCATGACCACATTTTAGGTAGTGAGTGTGTAATTTAAGGTGCCCCCCCCCCCCCCCCCTGTTCTGTTTAGCTGCAGTTGCAATTTGTTAAGAGATAAAATCAAATGTGAAAGCAGGATCGAGGTGTTTGAGCTGTACCATAGACAAACACTTACTCTCTTCTTTTGGCCGTTTTCTCCCCCAACCTCCTCCCTCCCTTTGACTAAACACGGGGCTGGCGGTCCCCCTCAGGGCCACTGACTGTTGCTTGAATCCATTTGTGTGTTTCTGTTATGGGTTAGCAAACTGTTGACTCTCTTGACGGCTGTCAGTCACGACCATAGTCAGCGTCTCCTCCCCCTACTTTTCTCTTATCTTTCACACACCCACCATGGGTGGATTCTGCTTTCCCCCAAGGCCTCAAACAGAAACACACACACACATATGTGACCTTTTGTACATACATTTTCCCAGAGCAATTGCATGTAAAAACCCTGCCCCTTTCCCCACCCTTGCATCACACCCTGCCTTGGGCCTGCTGAGTTTATTGTCTTACCATGATGGGGTAATCATGGCGGGTGTGGACTGTATCAACAAGCTATTAGTGACTGAGTTTACACTCTGAAAAGGCTGAGTTTCTGTTTATCCTGCAGCTGCCTGTATGCAGATTTTCTTTTTCTGCTGCCTTAGCTGTTGATTATTTACGTGTTGAAAGCCAGCCATCAGATAATCCCAACCCCCCCTTGCCCACTCACCTGCCTCTCTTCTCTCTCCATCCTCTTTTCCACACCATGTCAATACCAATGTGCAAAGGTCACCCTGGCAACAGAGAGGCAGCGGTCGATAGAGAAATAAATAAGCAGAAAGGGAGAGAAGTGATGGAGGGCAGAGCCTGGTGGTTCATAGGGTTAACTACAGGCCAACGTCTCGGAAGCACACTCCAAAGGCTTCAGGGTCTACAGGGAGTGAGGCCTGTGCTCTCAATTGCTGTCTCTCGATGTATGTTTTATTACTTGTTTTCTCTTCCTTGTCATTAGTCTTTCTCTTCATCTCCCATCCTCTTGTTGCTCTATCTTCTTAATGTAGCCTTTGCTGCCACTTCTTTCCTCCTGTCACCCCATTCCTCCCCCTCCTCTCCGGGGACTGGAAGCACACAGGCAGTAAGGGTTGTAGAAACCTTTTTGGACAGAGGCGTCACTTTGTATTTGCCAGTGCTGTTTGTTTCTATTTGCTTCTATTTGTGGACAACCTGACGTGTCATTCCTGCTGAGTCTTCATGGCCCAAAGAAGCTTGCTGACCCTCCGATGACTCTCACATAAAAATACACACATGCATAGGCTTGTGCAGTGAGTGGTGATACACAGCTAGGGGGCCACAGGCTTGTAGGATGGGGACAAGAGAACTTTTGTTGCTTGTGAATCCCCTAGCCAATTTGTGACAACTTTGCTGTCCTGTGTGTGTATTTGTGTGTGCCCATCCGGGCCATGGGTGGATCAGTGGAGGCCTCCACACTCGGCTCTTGTCACCCATTGCCAGAGCTCCAAAAATG
This sequence comes from Solea solea, assembly GCF_958295425.1. Lineage (NCBI taxonomy): Eukaryota > Metazoa > Chordata > Actinopteri > Pleuronectiformes > Soleidae > Solea > Solea solea. Next base: position 4,501,249 of record NC_081142.1, on the reverse strand, counting down.
GGCAGCCCTTCCAGTTCCGCTGCAGACACCGGACAATTGGCCATTCTGTGTTTGAGAGGCAGACGGGGAGTATTTCCTGGACGTGGGACTGATTTTTTCAGGCCCTGGGCCAGAGAGAAGGGTGGCTTTTGTCTCTAAATGACACTGCTGACTAAGAACAGACTGAGGGGGTAGTGGGAAGAGAGAGATTGGGCTCTATTTGTGTTTTCCAAAAGGTCTCTTCACCCTGTGTTCCCCAGCAGATCTAAATAAGCCAATGTTACAGAGTAGTGATTGATTGCATTTGTGTGTGAATGAATCTTAAGGGCCTTCCACGATGTAGACTACTCATTTACAAAAGGGTCAGTGTGAATGAGGTGGTTTTGTAGTTTGTGTTGTAGTTCTTTTATAGTGTTCTGCATATTTTACTGATTGTCATTTTGCTTATTCACTATGTGTTAATACTAGATAATTTTTGTCAAAAAACTCAAGTTTTCTTTTTTTCTCTGTGCAGGTCAGTGACTTCCTGTCTGGCCGCTCCCCCCTCACCCTGGCTCTGCGTGTGGGTGATCACATGATGTTCGTCCAGTTGCAGTTGGCGGCGCAGCAGTCTGGTGGTCCCCAGCTACAGCACAGACACCTCATTACCCGTGGCAACACAGCAGAGACTGCAGTGGGACAGCCTACAGGGCAACCCCGTGTTCCCCACCCACACCCACACTCCCACCACCCCCCCCATCACCCTCACAGTCACCCCAGCCCCCACTTGTCCCAGCCTCACCCAGTCCCTCCCTCCCCATCTTCCCAAGGCTCCCATTCCTTCCCCCTGCCCTCCACACACCACCAGCCGCTCCCACCTATGTACCACCAGTCGGCCCCCTCTGCTCATTGTAGCCCCCCTACTCCTCCACCTCCACCCCACTCCCCTCGCCCGTCGCACATCCCTGGAAGTCTTTACCGCACTCCAGCTCATCACCATCATCATCATCACCACTACCACCAGCCCTCCTCAGGCCAACCCAGCCCCGACATTGGCCAGGCCAGCCCTGTAGCCCCAGTCGTCTGCCCCGAGGTAAGCCTCAAAGATACTGTTATTCAAATAATGGATAACATTGTATATGTTTGTGTCCTAGCTGAATTTAATTGAAGTAATTGTCATTGTAAGATGCCACCCGAGCCCTCTCATGACTGAAAAATGGAGGGGATGAGTTTATGCATGCAGAGTAGATACGTGAGGACAAAAAACAGCTGTACACACATGCACACACACATTCAACTCCACCAACCAAATTAGTTGTTTATACGTTGTCCACCTCCCCAAGTTCCAGCCAATGGTAAGAGAATAAGAACCAGATGTCAGTGGACGATGTGGGAGAGATGGTTCACAAACGCAACTCACAGACAGGCCAGTTTAGTAGTGAGAACAAAGAAATGGCAGTTCCCCATAAGGCTTTCACATGCATGATAACACAGAGGCTGTTGTATGGGTTTCAGTTTCACTTTCAGATGTCAGTTGAGTAATCCCAGTTGAGATAAGGTGCAGTAGTGGGGTTGTCAAGTTTGGTTGGGACTCAGGTTTGAGGTAACAGGATATCCATGGTGCTCTGGGCCATCAGCTGGCAGAAAGCTCGAGTTTCCGTTCCCCTTGAGGTTTCTAAGAACAGCTGCCTTTATTGCATAGGTTACTTACATAGTGGAAATAGTAGTTACAACACCCCAAGGTAAAGGTCACTTACAGAACTCACAGAGGTACCCTTAGGACAAAGCTGCATGATTTCAACATGATGTGACAGCTCATAAGCTATGTATAGTATGAATGTCTTGAAGATGTTGACACAGAATGAGTTGTGAATATTTTAGTAGATAGAGGTCCCAAGTTTTAAATGATCAAACAAACTGCTCTTTTTGATTATTTGACTAATCTCATGACAACTTTTTCAATTAAGCAAATTACTACTTATTTTTACCATTATTTAGTCAATATAACTAGGACTGCAACTTACAGTTATGTTGGTAGTCAACTACTTAACAAATAACAAAAAAAGCTTTGTTATTAATTGTTAACTGCTGAGGGTGGAGGTTTGTCACAGGCTTGACTGATTAATACTGACATACTCCAACCTTCAGACTAACTGTAACTGACTAACTGTTAGGTGGACCAACCCTGTCCCACATAAGGAGACAGGTTAGTTGGGTGAGGAGTTACAGGAAATGAGGTTTGTTGCTCAAGTGTTCTGCACTGTAGAAATGCCTGGACAATGAGCTAAGCTAATATAGCATCTGCATATGAACACAAGCAATCAACTGCGTCAGCTCGACAGTGACCAGTGAACATTAACGTGTTTTGTATCTTCAATAATACGACATGTTAATGTTTTATAATCTACTATACTACGCAAAAGTCTTTTAGAATGCTTTTCTTAGCAATGCTATTTTATTACCATATGGTATAATCAGTTCTCAATTACTTGCTTTCTTGTAACTGGAGAGGAACAGTAGTAATTTAGTTTAAATCTGTGTTTGTTGTGCTATTTCCTGATGAGAAATATCTGCTGTGAAAAAGGTCTGCTACACAAGCTTTATTCAAGACATGTTTGATCATTACATGCACATGTTGTCGGAGTTAAACTCATTGACAATTTGTTAGTATATATTAGACTAACTTTCACTCATATCTTTCCCATCCAAATGCCAATGATCACAGAATAGACATCAGACATGAAAACAACAAAGCTGGCAGTTCACTGAGACTTTTGCCAGCACTGCATGTCGTTGATTATGTTGACTATTCATAGCAGCCCTAATGTGTTGTTCTGCTTACAAATCTCATTGTGTGTCTTTTTCCCCTTCAGGCTAACTGCAGCTCCAACAGCCCCAGCAGTGGCGCCAGTCCCTTGTCACGCTCCCGTAAACCTGGTGCCATCATTGAGAGCTTTGTCAACCATGCTCCCGGAGTCTTTTCAGGGACCTTTTCAGGTAAGGGACCCTGAGCTGCCATTAAGATTTATTGCAATAACCATTCACATAATTGGATCCACCTGAAAATCTATTCTCAACCCCCTTCTCCCAGGCACTTTGCACCCTAACTGCCAGGACAGCAGTGGGCGTCCAAGGCGAGATATTAATACCATCCTGCAGATCCTCAACGACCTCCTGAGCGCCACACGCCACTACCAAGGCATGCCCCCATCCCTCACCCAACTCCGGTACCAGACCCAGTGCGCTTCCCCAACTTCACCGACCCCGCCTCCTTCACCCCCAGTCACTGGTGTGACAGGCCTCTCTGCCAAAGCTACCTCTGTGCCTCCCGGCAGCCCTAGCAGCCCTCCGCCGGCTCTTCATCCCCTGGTGCAGTGCCAGAGCCAGATCCGTATGTGCAAATCTCCTGGTAAGAGACTCTACCACGCGCTCCTGCTGCTGACTCTAGCATGTCTGAACACAAAGACACTCATAATAAGCACACACACAAGCCATTGTGAGTCCCTTGTAAACCTTGTGAAGCAGATGTTCAGCAGTTGCCACGGCTTTGGAGGAGTGTGTGCAAAGACTGCAGTCTGGAGCCTTCTGTTTTACTCAGCCCTTCTCCTCCATTGCAGGCTACAAGAGTTTATTCTCATCTTTATCTTTCTTTCTTTTCGCATTGTAGAAGCACTTATTCTCGTAAAACAAATTCTGACAAAGCTTGTAATATAAGATTATAAAAGTCGGTTTAAAGCACAAAAACAGTCACACGGATATGGCTCTCTTGGGTTTTGAAGCAGAAGAGAAGAGGAAGCGATGTAGGGTGGGGGGGTTGTCTTAGTAATGCAACACAAGCCTCTTTAGACCTGTTCAGTCAAGCTGCACTTGTCAGGCAGTGGAATTGGCTTTTGTTTTTGTGCACCAAGGAGATAGGTTTACCCCTTCAAGCCTGGGCTGGGCCATGTTTAGATTAGATTAGGCTTCTGGTGGTTTAACCTACCTCTTAAGGAAGGGTTGCAGCTGGGGCGTGTATGGGCTGGGCCACATTGGGACTGGACAAACCCTGCCATACTAGTGCCCTAGGGCTGGGTCTATGCAGTTGCTGGAGTTCAGATACCGTTTAGGGACTGGGTTTGGGTGTTTTAAAAACTCCTTTTCCTTGCAGAGACACAGGATGTTGAGTGTTCGACAGATGTCCAGTCCTGATAACATTCAGTCAATGTTGTAAAGGTTAGAAAGACTGTGCAGAGAGAAACAGCATTGTCCTCTGTTGTCTCCTTATCTCCTGCTGAGGAAATTGAGCCGGTCTTTGGTGAGCTGTTGTTAGCTTGTGTTGTGTAGTCGGACTGGGAGGGTTCGGGAATCCAGTGATGAATGTTTCATGTTTTCTTTTGTTAAAAAAAGCAAGAGCATGCATCTCTCTTGTCTTACTTGCTCGTTATGACCTTGGGTTGCAAGCACAATGGCGTCTTTAAGCTGTAGCAACTGAATACTGATCGTCCAGGAATGTCCTGTATTCCTCTGCATTACTCTGGGCGCCTTTACAAGTGTTCAATGAACAGTTGGAATAACATAGACTTATTTTCCTAACTCAGGGAAGACCTTTCCTTTGCTGCCCCCACCTACTCACAACTCCCGTTCCCCACGTCTCCCGTGCTTGTCATCTCTCTTCGTCTACACTGAGCAGCCCACACTGTTTCCCCCACTTGCTGTCCAAAAACAGCTTTGTCTGTAAAATCCATCTCTCCTTCTTTCTCTCTCTTCCGCCTCCATGTCTGCGTTGTGCATTAATACATTGTCTGCGTTCATTTGGCCTTTAAGTAGATAGATTTATTTCGAAATGCAGCTCTGAAAAGAATTTGCTTTGTGAAGTAAGTAGAGGGCAGTAAGAGGAGGAGGACACGGAAGAGGAAGGCTGCAAAAATCACAATACTAAACTTCCATTCATCATATCAGTGTAATATCCTGTCCATCTGTATACTTACTTCTGACTGATTAATCACAGAAGAAAAAGAAAGGGTGAAAGAGTAGGCTTTTTTCCTATCAACTTCTATCCAACTTCCTCCTCACAATGTCATTTCCAGAAAGTGATGTGAATGGTTAACCTGTCCAAGCAGGCACAGTTCAGTGCACTGAGACAAAGAACTTGGATTTTTTATTTTTGGGGACACAAACTGCGTGCCTTTCTGTATCCTGTTCCACATGCTAGCGTACGGAAGCCAGTGACTAAGGCATTCTTATCTGCCGACACCTGACGGAAGACTTACTGGACTTAACACAGCGGCTTAACTCTGCTTCACAGAAACCTGCCTTCATTCAGCTACAGGAATAACCCGAGCTTCCCATCTGAGTGTGTTTGTGTGTGTGAAGTGAAACTCAGGTTGAGACAGCCTCTTGAAAATGTCACATAGCTTGGCTGTCTCCTGAGAGCATTTACCCTTTCCACTGCAAGTTCATGTGTGAGAGGGAGAAGACAAGCGTAAATAAAAAGCTTGAACACACACATACACACACACACACACACAATCTCACTTTCCATAACTGCCTGGTTAAAGGCTTGGGTGACTAGCTTGGTTTCATGGCATTGCTGCATAGTATTGCTGAGTGTGGGGATTTGTCAACCCAGGACTCATGTTGGGTTTGAACAGGAGGGCTTTAGGATGGCCTGGCAGGCTGATTGTTAGCTAAATTCCTTTACTGAGTTAGATGGACACCTCCTCCTTCCTCCAGCCCTCTAGCCCCCTGACCATCCAAACCTATTGTGCAGGGGCCAGGGCCAGGGGCTGCATACAGGGCACCAGGCTGAGCCATTATGGGGCAGATGAGGGGAGGGAAATGGGATTATAGGGCTGCCTTTTAGTTCCACTCCCATTGCAGCTGCCTTAGTTCAACAGAGGCAAACAGAGAGGGGCAAAGCAGGGGCAAAGTTAGCTCTGAAAGCTCCTCCAGCACCCCCTTCCTCTCTTGTGTCCCTTCCGCATCCCTTCAAAACCCCCCCCATCCACTCTTGTCCCCTTTCGATTTGTCAGGTCACGTTAGCTTTGTGGTGGCTGGGACTGGGCAAGCTAAAGGAGCAATGAGGGAGGGCAAGGGAGATGGGGAGAGAGAGAGAGAGCGAGAGATCCTATGTACACAACCTCACTGAGTCCTGTATTTAAGCCTTGACCCGCATGACTGAGAAAACTTACATTATCTGCCGGAAAGGCTGTATGCCTCTGACGTCGCTCACTGACGTTTGGAGTAACACATGTGCAGCTGTAATTTAGCACATGCCCTAGCGACTCAGCTCAGGGCTCCGCTATCTCGCTGAGCCAACAAAGCACATAAGGTGCCCTTTCATTATCAACAAGGGAAGAGAGAGAGAGAGAGAGAGAAAGAGAGAGAGAGAGAGGGAGAGAGAGAGAGAGAGAGAGAGAATGCAAATTAAGTCAAAAAGTCATTGAAGAGCTTGTGTTCCTGCCGGGCAGTTGATGCCCTTTCACTGTGCTGTCAAATGCTCATATTAGCTCTGATTTGATTGGTTGCCTCACTGCATGTTTGATAAGTTGTTTTTTATTGGTAGGAAAAGGAGAGCTTGTTTTTTAGGCCAACTTTCCCATGAGACACTGACCAGTTCCCTAACCCTTGTCTTCAGTTGGTCAAGTGGATATGGAGTACTTGGTCTGTTTTTGAACGGAAATGGCTCAGTCCACTTTAGCCCTGAATAAGTCAGTTTAAGACATAATCTCAAGCCTCATGTTTAGTCGTTACATCATTAATACAATTTTATTATGTTATTGGCCGTCTTGGTTACTGTTGCAATTGTATAAAGTGAGGTGAACCAATAAATCAGTGTTTTCATTCATCATCTTAAAGAGATATTTAGATGTTAGAAAAAGCTTTTTTCATCTCTTGATCCCTTTAGGCTGCTCTGGTCATATAACAGCTGATTTGAGTTTGAATACCACTGTAGTTAACGTTCCACGCATATTTTTTGTTTAGACCCAGAGCACAGACGGAGGCATCAGCAAGAACACACAGTAACACATAAGGAAAGCAAGGCTGACTTTGCAGCAAAGTGATTTTATTTTCTCCTCACTGTCTCTGTCCTTCCTCTCCTTGGATGCTGAGCAAACACAATGTTCTCTCTGCAAGATCACAAGACTTATCAAGGCAAACAAACAAACAACAGCACTAAGACAACGGCAAATGAAGGCCAATCTTTATACAATCAATAAAAGGAGAAGCTCCTTTAATCTCCCTCCACGTCCTGCACACAGCAGCCCCCTCCCCTTTTTCTCTAACACCATCCACTGCCGCTCCTCCTCCTCCTCCAACACCCACTCCTCAATTCCTCAATCCTTCCTCTCTATCTCAGTCCATGCTGTGTTGCTGGACTGGACTCCAAGGCAAGGAAAACTGACTGACCCATCAATTATTCATAGATCACCCCTTCTTTCTCCCCTGCCTGGCTTACTCTACAGAGCGTGGTGTAGTTACAGGGCCAGTGTCGAGGGTGTTCAGGAAGTAGCGTTTTGAGATGGAAACACTTGTTGCCTGGAATTGAGAGCTGTGTTACTGGCAGGCAAAATAGTTTCCTTCCTCTCTGTGCCCTTGACCTGTGTTGAGCGTTTCTTAAGAAAAGATCTGCCGTTGCTTAATCATCTGTCTTTTCAGAGTCAAGCAGGGCAGACTCTACCCCCCCCCCCCTCTCTCTCTCTCTCTCTCTCTCTCTCTCACTCTTTGTCTCATTTATCCCCAATGTCTCTCATCCACCCGTTTTCTGGGTCCTCCAAGGTTATTGTGCTCACGTCAAACCCAACTATCTGCAGGCAGGCTCGGGCCCAGCCTGTGTGTGTGTGTGTGTGTGTATGTGTGTATGCATGCTGTGTGTATAGTCTGTCCTTCTTAGCCAACCCTAATAATAGCCCTACTGTCATAAACATAGTCTGGAGATCCCTGCGGCCAGCTGTGTCCGGCCCAGTCGCCCAGGGCTCCGGTAGTGACGCTGATGAATGGACACACATACACACCCGCACACACACATACACACCCGCACACACACACACACACACACATTTGGTTATGCTCCAAGCACATTCCCAGAGCTTTTGCCAAGCCAAAGGCCACGACCTCCTACAGCACCACCAAGCTGCCCTTTATGGTGTGTGTGTGTGTGTGTGCATGTGTGTATTTGTCTGGGTGTGTGTACCCTGTCAGGACCAGTAGTCCTCCAAAACCTGGTCCTAATAAGGCAGAAGCTAATTTCTGAAGAACTGGCTAAGTTAAGGGTTTACATTTGTCTTGTTGTTAGGTTAAGGCGAGGGTGAGGCATTCACTGGTGAGGGATAGTGCTTTGTTTTGGCTGTCGAAATGAATAGATGTCAATGCATTGTCCTTAGAAGAATAGCTGTACAAGCGTGTGTGTGTGTGTGTGTGTCGGTTTGTTCTTGTTGTTGTTATGCTCATAAAAGCATCCTTTGTGGAAAAACAGGATCATGACTTTTATCAGATAATGATAAAATTTAAACTGAGACACCCCGAGGACAAACTGTACCAGAACTAACTCATACTGTATAGGGGCATTTGTGAGTTGGCTCTGTGCCTTTTCATTGTGCGCGGCCATATTTTTCGACATCCCCGAGGGTAGCAGTCAAGGCAGGAGGGGAATAACGGGGGGAAAAGGGAGGACCAGAGGGGGAACAAAGCATTGTATGTGTCTGTCACATGGAGCCGAAGCAGTGGAACAATCGCTCTAATGTTGGAGAACCCCCCCCCCCCCTCTGATTTACCCCCTGCTTTCCTCAGATGACATGCTGCCCTCACACACACAACATCTGGATGCACACACATTTGTATCAGGACACAGAGAAACCCGCAGTCTGCCTTTGTGGCTGAGCGTAACGTGAAAAATGTTCTTTTCTGTCTGCGCTGTGCCAGTGTTCAAACTCTGTCTGTTGTCAGAAAACAGTTGATTTAAACGACAGCAGTTTATTTCTTTAGTGTGCACTGTGGTGAATATTTATAGCGGGGGTGCAACGCTCGATCTGATAAACAAATGAGGGAAAAAAGGTAAACTAAGCCCACACAGAGTCCGGAATTCAGTTGGAATGGGGATGGAGCGGGCAGGATCGATTCGGAAAAAGTGCCACCTACAGCGGATCCTTTACCCTCCACCTCCATCCTTTTTTAACCCCCACCCCCAGCTCCCCTTCCTCACCCCTGAGGGAGGAATTCCTTCACCCACAGTATGCTATCACCCCTCCACTCCTCCACTTCCCCTTCTTCATGCTGCCGCACCTAGCTGTCTCTAGGGAGACATGGGGCAACAGCTAGAGGAGGGAGGAGGAGGAGGGTGCTCTGTGTGTGTGTGTGGTGGAAGAAGTGGGGGGGAAGGGAAGATGGTGGTGGTGGTAGTGGGGGGGTGTTGGGTCAATGAGCTGAGAGTAGGAAGCCACAGCCATAATAAAGAAAAAACTGAAGAAGAGAAAAACCCAATCCCTCCCTGTCTCTCTGCCCGCTTACAATTTCCATTCGCTTGCATTTTCTATTGAAAGCCAATAGCGTTGTCCCGGGCCCTGAGATGGATGGCTGCACTAGAGCTAAGGTTTAATCAATAGGTCTTTTTAATTTGCCATCGATTCGCGTTAAAAGCTACTGCGGTTGTTGCTGCTTCTGCTGTGTGTGTGTGTGCGTGCGTGCACCTGTGAGTGCTTGCTTGTATTATGCAGTTGTGTGTGTGTGTGTGTGTGCACGCGCTGCTCATGTGTGTCCGTATGAATACATGATGCTAGTGTGTGTGTGTGTGTTTGGCTGTGAAACAGAGGCAGAGATGGCCGATGTGCTTCGGCGTATCGACATTCTAGCCCCTTTATTTAATTATTTAATTCCCAGACAGATACTAATGGAGCTGGCTAATAGATTGCGGTTGCTTTCCCTTCCTTCCAAGCTCCCGAATATACATATAAATGGCATTAGGCTCGGCTCGGTCACTGAAGGAGAGGATTCACAGTGCGATTCGAGGCCTCTCCCTCGAGACTGCATTCTCCTATAGGCACATCAACAGCTAGAAATGCACTTAGCAGCACACCCAGTCACTGAGGCACGTCAGCTGCAATTACACATGCACATACCACAGACTGTAATCTGAGAGTGTCTTCTCTGGCCTGTGTTTGTACATTTTTTGCCGTTGTTATTGCTTCTCAAGGAGATTCATGCTAAAGAAGGTCTCCCTGCTCAGCGATAAGAGGATGAAACGGCACCGAGGGGGCAAATGATGCTCAGTGGGGGAGATTAAGCACTAGATTCCACTGTAGCATTGTGTGAATGTTGTGTGTCAGAGCCAAGGGAATGATCCTACTTTGTCTTATCATTACCATCAAGGCCGTGGGGCTTTATCTACCACCTGCCAAACACGCACACACACACACACATATTGACATCCTCCTCAAACCTGTTATTCTGTTAACTCCTGCTCATGCAAACAAAAGCCTAATGAACCATCTCCCTCCTCCCTCGTCTTTTTTTTTTTGTCCAGGTGACCGCGTGCGTCAGACGGAGAACCGCGCGACTCGCTGTAAGGTGGAACGCCTGCAGCTGCTGATGCAGCAGAAGCGTCTGCGCAGGAAGGCCAGGAGGGACCAGCGTGCTCCTTATCAGTGGCTGCCCAACCGCAAGGCTGGACGCAGTAACAGCAACAGCAGCATGTCCAGCGACGGCTCCCTGGACCTGGACTTTGACGATTCAGTGTGGAAACCCGATGTCAAGGCTGATTTGAAGTCTGAGTTTGTCATGGCCTGAACCGCCTGATCCCTCGTGCACGGAAACCAGATTCAAAGATGGTGCAAAGCATTGCTCGGGATTTGCTTTACGATTAATCTGAGCGACTGGATTAGCAGGAGGTGACGCCGAAACTGTGTGAAGATGTCCCGAGCAAAAGTGGAAATCAAAGTTGTCCATGCGACTGGCTTCTGTCACATGAAAAAAAAAAAAAAAGAAAGGCTCCCTGCAGACTTTAATCCCACTCTGTCCTTCACAGCTGACCTTGTGAAAACAGCAACATTACAAACAGTACCTTACCTTCTTGCCATGCTTGGATTTAAAGAGGCAATGACTGGACTTTAACGGTGTACAAGACTATTTTTTGGTGGGGTATGATCACAGAGACCATACCTAGACTTGAGCATAGCAGAATTCATTTGGTGGTGGTGGTGGTGTTATTTTCAATTTTTGTTTTTGTTTTTTCAAAGATTTGCTTTTTTTAAGGAGCACTCTGGACAGCAATGAAGAGATCCACACTGGACTTACTCAGAAAACAGAAGCACCAGAGGCTTCCATGTTTCCTAATTGAAAAAAGGCAGAACTGCCAAACTATGGATTATTCCAATGGGCATTCTTATTGATCTCAAACTCACCAACCAGAGTCCAGTTTTTACCTGTTATGGGGTGGTTATGTTTTTTGTTTATTTCCCTTTTTTCATTTTGAAACATACTATTATATTTTATAAACAAAAAAAAATATGTAGCATTGTTCACAAAGCATTCAGGTTTTCATGTAACAGTTGAAAGTAGTTGTTGATTTTCTTGATTTATAACGGTTGGTCAAAGTGTGCAAGGACAAGGTGGAGGGTGGGGCCTGATATAGAGCGACAAAAATGAATATGGAAGTATTGATATCAACCTCAGTGACATAGGGTATCGATAGGAATGATTAATGAATAAATAAAGTGAATTAAGATTAACAGAAAGTGCTTTAGAGGATTTTAAAATCTTTAAAATGTATATGAACATTAAAAATCTATTTTTTATTTCTCTTCCTATCTGCTGTTTTCAAAAAGCAGCAGCCCTCTGTGGCTTTAGTCAAGTCATTGACTACTAACAAATACATCCATTCAATCATACATTAGCCTGTTCATGAACTATAGCCGTGTAGACACAACACATGATATGGAAAGACCCTTTTTATCCAGTCGGCCTCATGTCTCACAGACCCCAATTGACTTGTCGAGGGTTTGTATTAGTTTGTGTACATAAATGTGACAATTGGCAAAGGTTTATGAGGGTGTGTGTGTGTGTGCATGTGTGTGTGTTTGAATTAAGTGTACATTTATTTAGAAATCCCATGTTTTTTTTATTGGTTGTCTTCTCTCTGTGGACCCCGTAGTTTCTCAAAGATTAGCTGCAGTGAATGCTTGGGCCACCACTCGATATCATAGCAGGATAAAAGTTCCAAATTGTTCCAGTTCAGACCAATTTAATGTCTATTTATCTCAAGTCCTCATAATAATGACTATTTTTTTATCGGCAAAGAGGGAGAAGAGGTTTAGATACATACCCAGCGTCATGAACTAGTGCCTCCACCAGTACATCCATTTACATATCAGGTTAGGCCTTTCACAGTTTTGCTGCTACACATGGGCACTTCAAATGAAAAAAAAGAAGTCAAAATGAAATAAAATAGTAACGTAAATAAAAGCGGGAGGGGAAAAGTGACTTTTCTTTGCATGCAGACGTGTGAAATTACACTGATCTTTTTTCTACTGATGGCAGATTTAAAAAAGAAAAAAAGAAACTGGTGCTGTGGGAATGAAGGTTAACAACATGCATGAATTTGTGAAGAAAATAAACAATGCTGCTTTTGTTGGTTAGGTTTTATTTTGTTTTTTTGTAACTTTTTTGTTTTTCCTTCTTTCAATGTGAGAACAACAGTGTCCTGCTAAAGTATTACGACGCAAAACCAAAACAGATGAAGTTAAGTGTGGACTCGGCTCAGTTTTGTTTGCTCAGCACTGAACATTCCTGTTGTGTGACAATGAAGATGATGATGAGCAAAGAGCAACTGACTCTCTCTCTCTGTCCTTACTCCCTAAACGCTGACTCTAAACCCCCCCAAGGACTCTCAAGGACCCAGACAGCCTAAGAACTGTTAACCCCACCTGCGCTCCATGCAGCCTGAACACCAACCAAGGCTCTTGTGGATGTATTTTCACAGGGAACCATCAGGCCGGCAGATTAACTGTACTGTCTATTTAACCTACTCAAGAGAAGCATCTGTCTGGCATCTGCCTCTTTTATCCGTCTGTTTGTCTGATCGAGTGACCACCCTACCACAATTGCACTCCCAGCGATTGCAGTGAGAGATTACCTTTTTGGTGAGCCTCATCTTTTTTTTAAGTGGCCTTACCTTTCACAGACACTTGGGGACAATGGGGACAGGATTTTATTTTGTTTTTTTTACTTTCTGTTTTTATCATTGTCGGAGTCGTTGTCTCCAGGTTTTTTGTTTTGTTTTGGTCACTGAGGACACTGGGCATCTGTTGTTTAGTGCTTTTAGCTGGTGGAGTCTCTATTATGTCAAGGCTTCTGTGCCTTAAAATTGTTGCCCTTGCAGTGACGGTGTCAGATTTTAAGTTTGTTTTTAACTGTTCGATACACAACTGAGTATTCGCAGCCATGAGAGTCATAGATGTTCGGGGTGAAACGTGTTTGGGTGAATCAGGAAGTTGGTTTGCCTCAAATACTGCTTTGTCCCGCCTCTTGTTTTGTTTTCGCTCGTTTGTCTCCGTCATTCAAACCTCACATCCCTCTTAACTCAGTCCTCCCACCAACAAGCTGCAAAAATCTACAAATCTGTAATCTGTAACTAAGATGGCAAAAAAAAATCCCCAGCCCTAATTCAAAATAAGAAAAGTCCTGTGAGGACTCCAGACTACATGCACTTGCTGTTTCCTTGGATACAACATTATAAAAGGACGGCATTATCCCCTGCCCCACCCAAATTTTTATTTAATTTCTTTTTGTATATGTATAAACTATACTCTGTGTGTGCCTCACTTCTGTGTGAAACTCAAAAAGATGAAACGAAACAAAAAAGATGACAAGCATTACAGAGAGTTTAAAAAAGATAAAATTAAAAAAAAAAACAGTATGTTGGTGGAATTCTGGTCATGTCATTTAAGTTGCCTGTTATTTCTTGTAGCCAACTATTGAAAATAACAGGATTCAAGAATACAATTTACAATGTTCTAGCTCTAGACCGGTGTAGCACATGTGTGACTGTATTAATTTATGAAACCAAAATGGTAACTGTGAATTATGTATTTCTTTGTGCATTTTTTTTTTAAACAGGGGAGATGGTTGTCGGGACACAGCAGCAGCTGATGTCTGAAAAAAAAAAATAAGTCTTTGTTTTTGGTGGAATTTAATGGAAACAAGAATGTGTTTCCAAAAAAGAAAAAAATTAAAAAAAAAGAAGAAAAAAAACCGAAAAAATATATGAATATATTTTTTTTCTTAAGCAATACATTTCAGTGTGACTTGTGATAGAACATTTTTCTTTTTTTAGGTAATAAATAAAAAAAACAAAATGAGTACATCAGGTTGTCTCTGTGAGTATTTATTACAAACCCACTCAATGTTATTGTGTTAAAGTGACGACCAGTCTTAATATATCAAGAGAGAATCTATTTCATTGGGTAACATGATATGAAAAGTGTATAAAATATGCCTTAGAATTGCATCGATAAGATATTACCTTACCTTATATATCCAGCGCTCATGTAATGGCACTTTGATACAGTTCCAGCTCTACTTTGTTTTCCATTAACATTGTACCTCCTCAACATTTTTCAGTGTGCTGAATCATTAGATTCACTTATTTAAAAAGATGAGTTCAGTACTTCCAGCATGACTAGAGACTCTGACACAGTCACTGAACTAATATATAATTAACTCATCAGCAGTCTGTTGGCGTTCCATTATAGTATTGGCTCAGCTCAGTGTGAACCTCACAAGAGCAGGTACTAAAAAAAGCACTAAGTAACCAGGTACGATCACGAATGGAAAAGCAAAGAAAAACAAGTAGAGTCGAGGCGAGTCGTGCTAGAACTACATAGTGGAAAAGTGCCATAAGTCGAGATCGGAGTGAACCTTCTCAGCAGGTTGAGGGTGTAACATGAATGAGTTACTTGACCCACTTTACTAAACTGGTCCTGAGGCAATTGTATTTTTCCCATTGAAAGTGTTTTCTTATTTTCCTGATTCATCCGCCCATCCCACTTACTCTTTTAAGGTCCCATAGGGTCATAGTGGCGGGTTGGAGCCAATTCCATATGACACTGGGTGAGACATGGATAGGTCGCCAGTGTATCACAGGGCCAGCATGATCCGATACAATCCAATTTAGTAAAATCATTCATTCATCTACCACTTTATCCCTAACAAGAGGGTCATGCAAGGGCGCTGGTGCCAAACCCAAAAGGTGGAGTAAAACCTGGACAGGTTGCCACCAGTCCATCCCAGGGCCACAAAGAGACTAACAGCCTTACACTCTCACACTCACACTCAATTTAGAAAGTCTGATTTGCCTATGTTTGTGGACTGTGGGAGAGAACCCACACACACACACACACACACACACGGGGAGAACATGCAAACTCCATGCAGAAAGGCTCTTGTGTGAGTCAGGAGTGCTAACCCCCGACACCAACCGCGTGGCCCTCCAATTTAGTTGTACGGCACATTTAAAACAACACAATTGACCAAAGTGCTGTACAGTAATAAAGCAAAACAACCCATTACATTCACATCTGAGCAATTAAGAGATTCTAATTCATCTATACCAAATCTGCAGGCGGGAAATGGAAGTCAAAAAGTGTCCTGGAGAAATGACGTCAGATACTTCAACATTTCACTTTGTGCCTATTGTACAAGCCTGATATATATATATATATAGATATATATAGATCAGCTGACCCTAAATATACTAAATTAACCAGGTTTTTCCACAACTGGAAACAGTAGCTCAGGAAAGCATGAGTTTTCATTTTCACACATGGGTTAGTCACCATGTGTCCAGACCTTGAGAATCTTAGGTATGTGCTACTCCAACCTAACTAGAACATCTTGCATCTAGAACAAGACTGCA
This sequence comes from Solea solea, assembly GCF_958295425.1. NCBI lineage: Eukaryota > Metazoa > Chordata > Actinopteri > Pleuronectiformes > Soleidae > Solea > Solea solea. The sequence goes on along the minus strand of NC_081142.1, from coordinate 4,485,405 downwards.
CACACAGTGCCATGACGGATGATTGTTGTAATCAAGCTTACATTGGCAGGGCATATATCCACATTCAAGTTCAGGTATCCGTTTTCAACCTTCGACGACAAGTTTCGACTCGGTTAAACCTGATAGACACTTCTGAAAAGACCAAGGATTTGTGTGGGTGTGTAGGTGGGGGGGTTGTTAATAGAGGGCAGGCGGTTCAGTGAGCAAGCCGGCCGAAATGTTCTCCACATCTGCTCGAGACGGCACGCAATATGAGAGTGGAGTGACAGATTGCAGATGGAGAAAGAGCCGCAGCTCGCGTGATGCCCGCGTCCTGACACATGCACTTGCAGTGAAAGGTGTTTTTGAAGCAGCTCTTGAAGCTCGGCGCTCTCTTGTATCCAGCGAGGCTGACAAAAGAGCTCGAGTCTCAGCACATGAAAGGACCGCGAGAACACAAAACACATGCTGAGTGAAGCCGCATGTTGACTTGCAGTAGTTATTTCATGTGTGATTATGAGGGGAAAAAAGTCTCCTTTGCAGACCAATTACACATAATTACAATGTTTGTGTTTAAAGGAAAACCTTGTATTGAATGTTCACCTTAAAAATGGTCAGGGGTTTCAAATTTTAAAAGCCGTACGTGCTTGAGCCAGTTGTTTACAGTCTACACCTTCAGACTGATAATGGCCAATGACAAGAAATGTGTCCTTTGCCCCTCCTTCCTCTTTCTGTAGGGACGATTCCGGTAACGAAAGCCTCCTACTCAGTGGCCTCCTGCAAGTAAGCAAATACTCTTCCTCTCCGTCCGTGGCCTGTGGTGAACGCAGGGCCAGCAAAGTGTGATCGGGGAAGACTGATGAAAGGAGAATGTCAGAGAGATAGAGAGATGCTCATTCATTGATTAGTCAATAGGCGATGGGTCATGTGTGTCACCTAAACCACATAGACAGATAAAGGAAAATTGTAAATATGGGGAAAAAAAAAAAATGATTTACTTGAACCTTTGACTCTCTATGTTTAATCAGCCTAAACTGAAACGTGGAGCTAAAATACACATAGTACGAATAGGTGTGTGTGTTCTTGTATGGGTATCACGTTCTGTCACCCCTTAAAAGTGCTTTTTGAGGGTAATAGTTAAGGGATAAACATTGAGTTGTGATAGTTAAGGTTAGGATAAAGAATGCATTATATCGATGAGTGTCCTTGACACAAGAAACCAACCTCTGCCTGAGGAACACATTCACAGTGACCAAACTACGCACGACTGATTCAGATTTGAGTCTCTTGTCGCGTCCTCTCTTCTCAGTGTTACATTCACGAACATCTAGTGCAGCTGCACTAATAGATTCTCAAGGCTTCCAGTCATACTGCAACTATCACGAGCCTCTTCTCAGAAGTCGCTGCCTATTTCTGACTGCATCTGACTGTCAGCCCCAGCCTCCACACATACCTGCTGCCGCTTTCTGCAAGCTTGCGTTCTATGGATGTAACTGACTTTTAAGACCGAGAAGAACTGAAAGAGCAAGAGGGAGGGAGGGAGAGAGAGAAACACACAGTTTGTGTGTGTGTGTGTGTGTGAGGTGTGTGTGTGAGAGAGAGAGCGGCTCAGCTGCCACCGCAAACTGAAACCCTGTGGCTCTGGGATTGAGAGGAGTTCCGCAGAGTTGGGGTTTCACACGTCTCTGTGTGATCTAAGATAAGACGTGCTCAGCTGTATCCTCCCTTCACTTACACACACACACACAACGGAAAATATCCCAGAATGTCAACACTGCACAAGTACTGTAGACCTTCTTGTCATTATGAAAGTTCACAGCATGGCGCATGGGCTGCAAGTGTTGAACGTCTCAAAACCCCTGAAAGACAGGACGTTTAAAGAAGTTGACACAAAAGATGAATGTTATTACTGTAATGCAGATGATTTTGTGTATTTTCCCAGTATTGTTCTTGTTAGAAATAGCAGAAAATGAAACATGAAAATGAAAAAATGTTAGTTTTCACTGTCTATTACTCTTCAACATTCTGCCAGTAGAACTTTCTGAAACTAAGCGAGGAAAAAAAAGAGGAAAATCAGCTTCAGGTTTTAGGTTTTTTCTCATTCCGACACTGAGCTGAAAATCTCATCTGAAACAAACGTCACTCATAAGAATCTGAATTTGAAGCCTCCCGAATCTCGAGTTGACCATTTGCAACCAGAGGTTCAGAGACATAATCAAATTTCCTCTAAAAGAGAACAATATTTATAAAGATTGACATCATTCTTTAGCAAATCAGAAGACTACAGCCATGTTTTATATATATAGTCTTTAACCTTCAGTCCTTGGTCTAAAAATGACATGGCTGTGACGCTGACATTCAGCGTCACATGCGTTAAAAAAAACTTCTTCCATTTCCAATCTGGCCGTTCCTATTAAAACATTTTGCCATTATACACTTCCTCTCTTTGAGTAGATGCGTTTATCTTTTTACATAAGGACCACAAACAGCCTATTTTTCCCTGATGAAAGAGAGTGATGAAGCGAACACACTGAGAGAATGCATTTTCTTCAGGCACAAGAACTCCAGCCTTACTTTCTTCTCCTCTAAAAGGCCCAGCGCTGCTCGCATGGTCTCCAGGAACCTTGTTGTCTTCTGTCTATTCTTGTTTGTGCCCCGCACTGTCGGATGAGAGGAATTGCTTTCTGTTTGAAACATTACCTGATGGATATTTATGCAGCTGTGAGGCTGTGAAGAGAACCTTTAATCTTTTTTCAGGGCTCCTCTCTCACACACACACATACACATATCGGACTCAGAGGTGTTCAGCTGTCTATCCCCATCAGTGAGGAGCCGACCTCGGGGGCCTGAACTTGTGACCTGGGGGGTAATGGCACAGAGGTCATGGTTAAAATAAACCCTGGAAACTGGGTAAACAGGATGTGTACAAGCACCCGGACATATGGCACACACTAATCAAAAACCACCGATCTGGGAGAAAAAAACAAGTGGAAACCATCTCCATGGAAGCTTCTAGGGCTCAGTATTTGTTTTTTAAAAAAACAAAAAAATCTTGTACTGTTAGTATAAATGGATCAAGCTGCTTAGCAACAAAATCAGCTCCTGGAGCTCAGGGAAAATGTTTTCTCATCAAATGTAATTTGTTTTGGGACCGAGTGGAGGAAGAGTGGGTGGTTCACGAACAAGAAGGTCAGTGGTTCGATTCCCCGGCTCCTCCAGTGTCCTGGGGCAAGACGCTGAACCCCAAATTACGCGTGACAGCTTTGCCAGCAGTGTGTGATTAACGTGTGAATGTGACATGAAAAGCTCTTTGAGTGGTGGTGAGGACGAGTGACGCGTTATATATCCACGCACATGCAGTCCAGACAACCTCAACGTACCAGGGAGGAAATGGTTCAGACAAGCCTGTCGGTTTCCAGTGAGACGTACAACTTGTTCTAAGTTATTCACATTTCCTTTCTGAGGACGTCGGTGTCTTGTGTTTTTGTTAAACGTTGTATTCCAGAAGCCCAACTTCGTTGTCAGGTCAAAACAAATGCTTCTCCTTCGTTGTTCGTTGCCCACCAGCGCAGGCAGAGATGTTTTGTCTGGTCTGTCCTCCGATTGGCCCGTGTGGCTTTACACGATGTGTTTTTGTGGTTTCATGTGGATGAAAATGTTCTTGAGAACTTGCCGTGTGCAGGAGGAAAACAAAAATACAGGCCTACACGTGGACTAGGACTGAGGACTGAGGAAGTACGTGAATTTACACATTGACAGTTTTTGAAATGTGTTCTGGTCTGTAAGTAATGTTACTCCCATTCTCCTTTCACTGCTGTTGATGGCTTCTTTTTTTGTGATTTTACAGTGGTTTGTTTTTTCTTTTTTCATTTTCTGATATCACATTTCATGTCATATCTCTTGTTGTTTCAGAGCCTGCCCTCCATGCAATCGTTTCATTGCCCTCACCTGTTGTTCCACACCCATTCCCCTCACCTGCAGCTCATTAGTTCCCCTGTATAAATCAGCTCACGTTCTCCTCACATCTGCCAGACTGTCTCCGGCTAGTACTTTAACCCTGTGACCAAGTAAGCCTGTGGGTTCTTCTCTTCCACTATACGTCACAATTGTCATTTTGTGGCTGTCTCTCTCTCTTTGTGTGTACACCTGCACTCTGTCTCTCTCTCTCTCTCTCTCTCCCCCTCAGTGTGTGTTGCTGTTCCTTACAAATTTAGCGCATGGGAGGTTTTGTGCAACTGTCATATGTCAAATGCTCTTTTTGTCGGGGTCCCCCACCTGTCTCTTCTCTCTTCTGAGAGAAAGATCATGCACCTTTCAGCAGTTGCTCCAGTGACCTTCAGCAGCTGTGGGGGTGAAATTGACTGAGCTTCCTCCACCTCATCCTTGTTCTTTTTCTGTATCGCACCCTTTCTCATGTATTTACAGATAAAAGCAGCCATATCACACACACTCACAGTCAGCTTTCTTTTCCTTTGCTTTGCATGAGAATAACTGAAGTGAAAACATCAATTAGTATAGTAAGGGATCCCCATTTCCCCCTCACATGATCCTTACTTCACAAAAACGGTCCTGTGCAGACCCAGACCCAGACCCAGACTTGATTTGAAATGATTTCACCGCTGAATTCTTAATATTACAAGTTAATATTAATTCACAAGATGTCAAAACCAAATGTTGTCTTCTAACTTCTGATCACTGATGTCTAACATGGCCTGGGTCAGGTTCTCAGGTCCTCTTTGTTCTAATGAACACATGAGGGACCTGCAGTAATGACACTGTTCACTGGAGTGATTACGTTGGTTTATTCTCACCGTGGCGCATCCGGCGCAATTGTGCATGTGCAAGAAATGTCATCATCTCTGTCTGAGCATTATTATAAGCAGCTAGAGTGACAATCACATGACTCCTCTTGAGCTTTTTATGGAGCAAAAAAAAAAAAAAAAAAAAGTCACGCAGGAAATGTGAGACCCAGAGACTTCTCACATTTATGAGACATCTGTTTTACTACTTTAATGCAGCGCGTTCGATGTGCGAGGGGCGGGAATGCAAAAGTCATACGTCTAAATAAAAGCAGGTGACAATGTCAAATCGGTTCGTCCTCAGCTGTCCACAGCACATTTTTACTGACCACTCAGTGTACCTGGCAGTACAGAGAGCTTTTACACTTCTGTGTAACATTCAAATACTGTATATCACAGCAGAAGAGGCCTGGTGACAAAAAAACACCCTCAGTTGTATATAATATACTAATAATATTCAGTTCTCCAGAACCTCACCTACAGTAACTTACAGTCACTTAGTTTAGACCTGTGGCTGCGAGAGGTGCAGTGTGGCTGCTCTATGCTGACCACGTTTCCTATACAAATGATAGTATTTCTCATTCTAAGCACTCCGAGAAAAGGGCGGGGCAGTGGTTTGAATGTCCTCTGGTAGGTTTTCATGACAGCAAGGGCTGCCAGGGCTCGAGGGCAAAGAGGGGAAGGAAGGGACACAGAGGAGGAATGAGAGAGTGGTTCAGGGAGCGGCACATTTTGTCATCTTCCTCGCTGCCATCTGCACTCTCCTCCTCGATCCCTCTTGCTCCACTTATTCAGTCACCCTTCTATCCATCCACCCTTGGCCCCTATTAGTAAATTTGGCGCTATGAGTTATGGAATGGCTTTACACTGTGCTGAAACAGCTGAGGTCATGGAAACAGACAGCGTGCATGCAGTCTCGTGTGCTGAATGTAAATGAGTTGGCCTTTCTCCAGCTGGGAGCTGATCGTGATCGTGTCTGTTGCTCCCTCTGATTCGCAAAGCAGGGATGCTGCTAATCAGCCTGTAAGACAGAAGAAGAATATGATCCTTTCCTAACAAGGATGCGGTTTTTTTGAAGATCTCTCAGTCTGTCTTCCCTCCACCCCTCTATTTTTACCCAGCAGAACATGTAGTTAGGATGCACCGCTTGTACGCGTGGGTTTCACGTCGTTTCCACTGAGAGAAGGTGCATTTTATGCCTCCTCCAAAGAGAGCAATTGCATGAGGGATAGAAGAAATGGCACAACGGGGAGAAGAGCTCTACAAATGCTTGTTTGTAAGACACAATCTTGTTAGCAACAGGAAAATAGATTGCTCACATGCTGTGTGGAGCAGTGTAATGTTGTGTAGCCTCGGCGTAATTAACATTAAGATCAAATAACAGACTCCAATCTAAACTAAACTGCTTTATATATTATCCTTTGTTCAGTAGTCCAATGAAATCCCATGTGGACTAGTGTAGAGTGCACATTTATGTAGCTGCAGGAAAACAGGCTCAGTTTTGCATGTGTGTATAGTGTTAATGGTACTTTTGTCTTTGGGGGAAGCCCTGTGCCCATTGTTCAGAAAACCCCATATATGGTAATGTAAACACTGCACTTTAAAAACTCCTCTGGAGCGTGCAGACAAAACTGAATGAACACAGGAAGACCCACTCTGGCAGGAAGCGGCAGCTGCTGCCATGGTAACAAACTGAAACCCAAAAGCAGCGAGGGAGAGAGAGAGAGACTCAAGTTTCGCAGCGTTCTGACGTCATTTCTTGTACGCCACATCTGAAAGGCAGTCACACTCACAGATGCAAATAAATAAGTGAATTTAAATGGGGACTTTTTGCATGTGCACAGAGAAACACGACTTGAGACTTGACAAATATTGTGTCAGCACTGTCCTTTTCAAGAAAGTCACTGGGATGTAAAATCCCCAGATGCTCAACAGTATCAAGGGCAATGATTTAAAAGCCGCAGCGGCAGCATTAACGGTAATAACACAAACGATCAAAAGTGGAACTAATGAATATGCAAATCTCCGTTCTCCGGGTTTATGCACATCATGTGTTATTATTTTCTGCGCTGCCTTTGTGTCTGCTGTTAGCAGGATTATGCAAAAACAACTACATTGGTATCTTGATAGGAGAGTTAAGTATGGCACAAGGAAACCATTAACTTCATTAACTTCAGTTAATGGGTTTCTTTAAAACTGGGGTCTATAGTGCTACATCCATATTTAAAAAATAAATAAAAACTGACAGAAGTTTGTATATGTATGATCATACACATAATATACATTTTAGTGTATCTTTAACAGTGTAAAATAATAGATTTTATTATCACCAGCTGGATGGTACCAATTACGTGGTATTACTTTTATTACTCACCATTTTGTCTCCTTTAGATTGAACAGTTGTTCCCACAAATATAACTAAAGTCCCGTAAACAAGGACGTCCAAGCAGGTGATTTGTTTCCAGTCAAAGGAGTAAAGCGAGAACGACTCCCCCAAGGCCTGGCTCATCTTTTCACTCACTTTTCTCCCTCATCCCCCCTAATTAAAAACTATGCATCTGTCCAGATTTATCCAGGTCAACAACAGTCCCCTCGCTCATTAGCCACAGTCTTATCCTTTGTAATTTGCTTCTTAATGCTGCTGCTGCTGCTTTATATTAAAACTGTGGTTTAAAGAAAGGTGGTGGTGGTGAGGCGGGGGTTTCAGATTTCATTTGGCCCCAAAGGCTCAATCCGGAGACAACAAAAGTCATTAAAAAGGGACACAAAGGGTCCATGTAGCCCCCTTATATGCAGTCTGTTCATTGCTGGAATATCGACCCCCCCCCCACCCCACCCCATTCATTCTGTTCCCTGAATGAATAAAAGGCACAAACTCATAATGGGGGGGGGATTGTTATTCCAACCATGTGACAGCAGAAATGCTTTCTATATAAAAGGCAAAGGTGGAACAATCTGAGACGCAGTGATGCTGTTGTTGTCACATGTCATGCTTCTGATTTCACAGTGTTATTCACAGCGTGTTTGGTTTCATGTAAAACGTGCAAAAACAGCACAGACAGGAGTCTTCATGACAACAAAGTGGGATCTCGTCATACAAAGAGTCTTGTGCGTTGACAGACTGTGTTGGTGTGGGGGGTTTACAGTGAATGAGACACATGTGAGGGAGTGGGAGAGCTTAGAGGAGGTGGAGGTGCACACTGGGGAGATGGGGTAAGCCCTGAGCCCATTTCACTCTTCCTGTGTCACATGGTATGGGAGGTTCACCTTTACAAACAATATCACCTACGAACAAACATCTGTGTTTTGGCCCCATTTATCCACTCAGATTTGTTCCGCACCTGCTTCGCCCCACCTCCACAGTCCTTTTGCCTCCAGCACTCTGAAAGGACAGGGACAGGTGCTGCTGCCTCATGGGTTTTAAGCTCCTCCGAAACTTCCACTCATTAGCCCCTTGGACACCCCACGTGCACACAGACACACACAGACACACACAGACACACACAGACACACATACGGGTTTGTACAGCTATTCTTCTTAGGACACTTATTTGATTTCTATTCATTTGGACAGCCTAAACAAACCCTTAACCCTAACCTTAACCTAACCACCATTCAAATCTTAGCCCTAAACTTAACCAGTTCCTTGGAAATGAGGTTGTGGCTCATTAGTACCAGGTTTAGGTCTCCGTGAGGACTACAAGTCCTGACAAGGTCAGTGATTATGCCAGAAAAGAGCTGAAAGAAGGTACAAATACAAGTATACACACACAGTGATGAGAACTCTGGAACGCCTTTCCGCGCCTGTCACTGGTGATTTATGTTTGAAAATCTCTCAGAAGAAGCGTACGTCGAAACATCTGTCTGTGGGATTCTAAGAAGTCAGCAGTTGTTTTTTTGCCAAATTGTGCTTTTGTTGGAACCATTTTTTGCCCAATCTGTTGGTTCAAAACACGGCACTATTGCAGACATGCGCTGAAGTCATTCTGAAATAGTTTGGAGAGCTCCATGTACAGTATGTGAGACAGCCAATGTCCAACGTCTCACGCCAGCTCCCTAATCACATTTACAGATGTCCGAGTGAGCTCATGTAAAAACATAGCGGGATTATTTACAGCAAATGAACGGCAGGTGTTCTGCCCCCTGCATGTTTAAGCTAGGCTCCGCCCCTTATTTGAATATCCTGGACTATATATATATACATATATATATATATATATATATATATATATATATATGTTTTATATGAAACACTTTCACGAACCCTAAAGCAAATTAAAAAAAGCCACAATTCTTATGGACATTTTTTCAACCTGGCTTTCAAAATAAGAGCCACTGACTTCGTCTTTTTATACTACTTCATATATTAAACATTTGCCATAACGTTTACTGTATTAGTTAATTCTATACAATAAAATAAACATTTTAATGCCATTAAATGTTTATTTAATGGCATTAACCGTAACCCTGACCCTCAAGCTTTGTAAAAGTGTCTCGCATTTCATAATCACGGTTTGCACTTCCATGCAGGCCACCGTATATAAGACTGCAATTCTGGGAAACAACGGAGTGGGCGAGGTAAAATAGTGTCCCGTCATTTTTATTTATTTATTTATTTATTTATTAATGGGGTAATGTATCCGTCAGCTCTGTGTGGTAACAACAGATCCGTGAGTGACACATCACCAGCCCTGCAATGGATACCACTGAGTGTGATCCAATTGTTCATGGTGGGATCAGTGGATCATTCAGCAGCCTCCTGCTATGCTGCTCCCCCTCTCCTTCCTACAAAACAGTGTGGGGCTTGTGGTACAATGGAGGGGGCAGTGATCAATAAGGATTTTGTGTGTTTGATTGTCTGTGTATGTGTGTGTGTGTGTCTGCAGTGTTTTTCGGTGTCTGTTTCCCAGTCTGTGAGTATTAAAGTGATCTGAGGAGGGGGAATGGGGGAAGTGAGGTGTCTTAGTTCACTGCTATGGTTGTGACTGATAGGGCAGCGGGCCCCCGTGTGTGCGTGGGCCCAGGGGACCGTCTCTGTATTGGCGGACTCTGTAGAGAGGCTTTCTGTTCCTCCATCGATCCCAACATGTCAATTAGACAGACTCAAATAAATGTGCCCTCTACCTCAGCAGGCCGGCCATATGCAGAGCCTCCCATGTAAACGACACCCACACATCAGCCCCTGTGTCACCGGAGCCGGGCCGATACCAAAGGGCCTTCATGGGTTGGAATCGAGTGAGCGCTTTTCCACTGCACAGATTGTTTTTCATCCTGACCCTGGCCTTTGCTCGTGCTCAGTCGCACTATGCTCATCATGTAGGTGAGTTTCCTTTTATGGTTCAGACTCTCTTTTTTGGTTTCTCTGACAACCAACTGCAGGTGATTCAAATTAAAACACAGGCGCCCGGAGCCTTTTTGTTTTTTAAATTTGCAGAATAAAAACATGAAACAGAGGGTTGTTTTTTTTTGGATAGAAAAAAAAGTGCAAAAAGGTTTTGCTGCAAGGGAGGAGCTATTTTTGTCAGAGTAACCTTTCAGTGTGATTAGCTGAACATGAAGCTCTTTTTGACTCAAGCACTAACTTTGGTAACAATATAGAGCAAAATTGATCGTTTAAAGCAAAGGTTTGACAGATCATACCAATATGAATCCGGAGCCCGTAGGCAGTTTTTTTTTTTAACTAAGCCTGAAAATTGGAAACAGGGAAAATGACTCACAAAATCCACCACTTGTACAACTCGTGATTTACACTAATTTTATGTTCTTTGTTTGTTCATTATGTCCAAATATCGAAGTGTACACACAACAGGATTATATGAAGCATTGGGAACTTGTGTCCTTGTGTTCTTTGAGCGATCAGTTGCACAGGTGTGGGCGCCTGTGAACCACCTTGCATCTTCAAGCAAGTTTCCATGGTTACTGTCTTCTTCTTCATTGTCTCTTTTGACCGCAAATAAAATAATTAACTGGACTAGAAACTGTTCTGCCTACAGGGAGCATGTGGAGTCAGTTTGCATGGTCGCATGGATCATAACAGACCTTTGACCTAAGGATGTTTATTTTTATCCTTTTAAAAATCTTAAGTCAAAGGATTCACATTGAAATTCACAACAATTCACATTACTCACTATCAGATCCATTTGACCTGATAAAGAATGCTCATCCTTTCTCATTGCAGATAAAAAAGAGAATAAAAATGTTGTCAGTCTTCTCTAACTTTCCACCACAACAACACATTTGGATTTGAACACACACACATAAATGCACACGCAGACACAAGCAGAGCCTGGATGAAACCATAAGACTGACTGCGTCCAAACAAGCCCGCATTATAGAGGCCGATTGTGGGAGAAGCCTCTTGAAGATAATGACGGGGCGAAGTGTGTGACCCCCTGACAGATGGTGATAAACGATACCACCTCCATCTCTTCCCCTCTCTCCATCACATATTCCCTCCTCTCCATCACTCCTCTAAACCCAACTCTTCACGCCTCCTTCCCTTGAGCAGACACTGCTGTGAGAGGCCGGCCCACCCCCGGTCCCACCCCCTACTCTCTGCCCGCTCCTACTGATCACCAGGATTTACTGTGCACTCGTCCACAGTTCTCAGCCGGTCACACACGCCCTCTGGATCGATCCAGGTCGAATTCAATTTGTAAGATATTATGTATTGATCCATGTGCTGTGTCCTGCCCCCCCCCCCCCCCCCCCCACACACACACACACACACCCACACCCTCAGTGAAACCCTGGCAGGCGCTCATTGACCCAAATGCACGATTCATTGGATCATCCTCATCATCACACAAGTGTGGCAGTCTGAGCTAGTATTAGGGTCGCTGGCCTAAGGCCGATCGAGGTGACCCTCCATTAAATCTGCTGCCCAACACCTTGCACACACGTAGCACTGTAAAACAGGCATCTGCTTCAGATGATGGCACAGCTTAGGCTTAAAGATGCAACACAACATCTTATGTGACAGCTTTGTCATTAATCAAATTGTGAAATGTTTGCATGAATTGGCCCTAATTTCTTATTTTCTATCTATTTATTTATATTTATTTGCCTCTTTTCTGCAAAAAACCTCACATGCTGCCGTTTAGCTTAGCCAACAGGCTCTAAATCTTTCAGATCAATAGCTGTTCCGTAGTCTCTCCATCAAACCCACTAGTAAATAATTCAAATGAGATAGTTAAGCCCCTTAGAATATAAATTATGGAAAAGAAATCCTCGTTGAGATTTGGATGTGCGATTTACGGGCAAAACAGTCGCTGTGGTGAACCGAGGGGGAAACAGGAATCAATGGTTAAATCAGCGGCATTTAAATCAATGGCCGCTTTGCCTGGATAAATTAGGATCTGAAGGGCTTTTATGACTTTTCTATTACATTAACATCAAATATTCAAGAGGCACCAGATCACTTACCGTTTAAGGTAGATCGCGGTATTACTGTGTCGTCGAAATAAACAACGACTGCACATTCAACTCAGACCCAGATTCTGCTGAATCTCTGGTGGTGACACATAAACACAAGAGCTCAGGTCAAGCATGGCGGCCACAGATAAGGGAAATAAGGTCACTCACTAACAGGGGAGAAAGCGCTACGCCAAGGTGAGCAATGGCTATGACATTTCACAAACTAGGCTAATTCCCCAGAAATTTTAGAAAGGGCACGTTGCACATTATTGCATCACGATCGTGATCATGTTCGAGGCGTATCAGGGTCACTCTTTTTCTCTCCTCGTTTTTCTCTTTTCCTTTTCTCTGCCCAAAAAGAGACATAATCCATCACAACAAGCATGCACCTCTATTACCACACCTCATGCTGTGCACTCAGTGGATATATACTGAGTGGAACAAAGCAAGAATCTCCCTGTGGACAAATGTGAGTCAAATTCTTATCTCTGCCAGACGCTGCACAGACATCCTTGGTCTCAAAATGGAGGACATGAGGGACCATGCGAGTGCACATGTGGACTTAAATGGGGCGCAATGCCTCCATGTGTGTATGTGGATGCGATTAAGAGAGAGAGAGAGAGAGAGAGTGTAGGAGTTTCCTCGTCAGCATGTGGGATTCCCTCTGTTTACCCCTCCACTTCCTGTCCCAGCAAGGAAGCATGAAACACTCTCCAACTCCCCTGGCAGGAAACACGAGCCCGCTCTGCTTTGTGACTCATCGTGACCTTCAGCCAAACTCTTGTCACAGGACAGTGACCGAAGAAACCCATGGGGCAAATTTAAATGAATACAAACATTGTGTTTTTTGGGGGGTTTTTTGTACTGAAAGTGTTTTTTTTGCAATATTGCTTTAAGGGTAAATTTAGCCACTGCAAAAAATAACACTGAGCTGAAGTCATAACATTTTTATATACAGTATATAAAAAAAACATTGGTTGCAGTGGTTCTGCGTTTAAAAAAGGTTTCTCGATGTGGAGTAGGTGCTGCATTTACACTGAGCCAAATAGCAGCAATGCTGCTTGGATGTCATATTCAGATAAATAGATGCATTACTACACTGTAATTTTGCCTGGAGAATTCTGAGACTGATGAGAGGATTATTGAGTCCTCAGATCCGAGTAACTCCACCTCCGTCAGGAAACACCGTAGCCAGGTGGAGCCGCGAGTTGTACAGTACAATATAAGTATAATATAACTTCACATGTGCCTTTGATAGATGACACTGAAGGAGAAACCGTATTTGGATCCACTTCAAACATCATCCATGATTCAGCTGTAGACTGAACATCTGGACACATGGCAGAATGTGGATTTATAACAACAGGGAGCTGGAGAACCTGAAATGATGCTTCTATTAGCGATGAAAACATTTCTAATTTCAAATCTTCTTATATAAATGTGAGAAAAGTTCACTTGTAGCACAATGAGCACTGACTGACTTATAACGGTTATGGCCACAGGCATCTTCGATGTGTGCGGCTCATTAATGAAAAAGTGTCTGTTCAACATCAGCGTTTGTAGTTTCCTTTTTCCTCTGTCAGGCATTGAAATGTCATTTCTCACTCGTTTCCTGTTATTCGTTCCAAAAAGGTACTCCCATAGGAAGTTAGAATATTTAGGCTATATTACTTGTGATATTACCTCTCAGTAGTGCCCCCACTTTGGTAATTTAACACTCATTTAGTTTTCATTAAAAACTGAAATAACCTGCTTTAATCAAAGCAAATAGTAATTTCACTCTAATCTCTGAAGGCAGTGTCTTGGTTGGATTATTACAAAATCCCTTACTAATATATAAATAGTAATTTTTGACGTTAGAAATTGTATTAAAAGCAGATTTCATTGATTTCTTTTCTATTATAGGATTATTTAATACACAAACATCTTGATATTTATGTTTAATTTGTGACATTTTGCTACAAGTGAATTTTTGCAGGTGTTTCATTACCAACACACGGGTAAATCCACACCACCGGCTTGACCAAAAGGCAAAGGATTAGAAAACTGTGTTTTGTTTCAATAGGAGGAAATGTTCTTATTTTGGAAACTGCGTGAGAATCGAGTCTATTTTCATTTCATTTTGTCTTTATAATCCAAGGAAAACAACTCGGCAAAACCCTTGAACTGTGTCAAAGTGCTTACGCGCTGACTGAGCGATGAGTGGCTGGTGTTTTTCTTTGAGATGTCTGTCTTGGAAGTGTGCGCTTCCTTCCTTTTCTCCCCTTCAGATTCCAGCTCTGTCTCTGGTGTCATGGGCCAACAGGCGGAGACAGGACCGGCTGACTGTGAGGCTGGACTACATCAAACACAACACCAGACACTCTGCAGCCCGGAAGACAGGCAGGAACTGTGAAGCTCTGCTCGACTCTGTCACTGTCTATCTTCAAAAAAAAAAAGAAAAGAAAAGAAAAGAAAAGAAAAGAAAAAAAAACAACAATTGACCTGTGGTGCAGTATAGATGAGGGTAGAGGGTGTTGAGCGGGCGGGAAGCGATGTAAGCCATCACTCGGCCTGCTTTTTGTCAGCACGTTCTTCTGTTCAGTCTTGTCTGAACTTTATGTTCAAGAGGAGAGAACATTTGAATAAGCAGCAGTATCCTCATTCATTTACACGCGATTACAAAACACAGCGCATGCAATTTTGTATTAAAGGGTTATTTTCAGGGGGGTGAAAATAAACTTTCCACTTGACCTGTGAATAATCAAGCAGCATAACAATAAAACCAGGTTCTTTCTGTGGTTTCCCCCTGCAGCTTTTTGACATTTACCAGAGTGGTCTTCTGATTTAATAACTTGTGAACGAAGGGGAAAAGAGAGGTAACGTGTGCACAGCATTTACAGCACGTGATCCATCCGTCATTCCATGTTTACAGCAGACATCTGTAGAATAAATGAATGGATTACGTCCAAGAATAGAGGGTTTGTGTTTTTTTTAAACGCGGTTACTTTGAAGGACAGTCGGTTATTAAAGAATATTGATCGACGAATTGAGACACGGTCTTGCTCACGAACTGTACATTTCAGACAGGAATCCAAACATGTCAAATGTGAACGATTGCAGGCAAAATTTAAACCAGACCAAAGCTTAACTAAGCTGATCGAAGACCTGAGAGAAGTAGCAAAAAGCTGGATCGGATCAGATCAGCCATAAGATGTCAGTCAGTCTGCACAGATTGTCTCAGCCAGTCTGGGGAGTATTGATCTCTCTGATTGATCTATGGCTCTGTCCATCTGCCTGATCTGGACCTTAATGCCACAGAGTACACAGGGAAAAAAACAAAAACAGGTGGGGAGGGGAGGGAAGCATAGCAAAGGGAAGATAAAACAGATAAGTGCACACATAGCATGGTACACCAGGAACTGAAGAGGCAGAGTAGGAGGGGATAGAGAGTCTAGCCAGTCTAGTCTGGACAGCTGGTGTTGATAGCTAATCTGCCCATTGCTGGCTCTTTCTGTAGAACATGAAACCCAGCAACCTGATAGCATGAATTAATAAATGAACAATTTCTTCTACAATGGGGGCCCCCTGTTCCATTGGGGTTTCTTTACACAGACACAATACATACTTAGAGGGGCCCACAGGGGTGTTCATCCCCTCAAATACTAACTACCCAGTCCACTGGATGACTGAGAAGCACTTGATCAAATAATGACACCAGGAGCTGATATCCTCGCTCATCTAGCCATTGGAGTAATGCACAGTGTGGGATCTGTGAATAGCATTCGGGAGGGAAGTGACTGCAGCTCCTCGGTTTCTGTTTCTTTTCTTGGTTATTTAGAGCAGGCCTAATAAGCAGCGTGGGCGGTGAATGAGGAACCATTAGTTCAATAGCTGAATGAAGCAGCCTTGTCTTGCTTCTTTGCCTTTCACCCACCGGCAATGGGAACACCTGCACACAGAGACACAGAGACACAGAGACAAGGGCAGAAAGGGAAAAGAGGAGTGTTGGTGTTAAAGGGTGGAAAGGTGAGAGGGGAGGGGGAAAAAAGAATGAATGAAAGAAAGAAAGAAAGAATTGTGCCATTTTGTTTTCTTCTTCCTCCAGCTATTGTTAGTGATACCTACTGCACATCTGTCCATCCTGGGATCTCTCCTCTGTGGCTCTTCCTGTGATTTTCCCCATTTGTTTTCCCTTTACAACAGTTTTTCCTCACTGGACGTGAGGGTCTAAGAAAGGACAGAGTGTGTTACCTGCTGTACAGACTGTAAAACCCTTCGAGGCGAACTGTGTTTGTGAATGACTTGACTTGACAATTGATGCAGGGGCTCTGTAATGACACCTTTCCACCATACAGTTGTAGCATGGCTCAGTTTCTTCTTTTTCTTTTTTTTTCTCGTGCTTTTCCATTAGTGATAGTACTTTTTAGTGCCTGCTCTGGCGAGGTTCCAAGCGAGCAAGGACATTTCTAAAATCTTAATATTTAACAGAAGAGTCTGGTGTATTTAGTGACAGCACTGCTGAAAGCCGGTGACCGTGAGCAGCATCACAACCCATTCAGCTGTACTTTACGTCAGTGTCACACGCAGCCTTTGCGCTGGGTAGCAGGAAGTACTAATCTTTTAAATGAACTGATTCTCATAAATCAGTACACTATAGTTTGTGTGTTTGTGCCGCGTATAAACATCATGCACAGCATACCGTGCAACTCCGCTCATGTTGGGGTGGTATTATAGTAACGGAAGAACCCAAAGTGCCAAACACAGTACACTGGTCGTTTTAAGAGCATTTGCACTGTTTTCAGTCGCCTCATGGAGCATTCACTGTCTGTTCCTTTAAACACATAACACACACATGTTCTCACCTCGTGCTCACAACACAGGAGGTTTTGCAGTTGACAGCTGCAACTGATGAGATTGATGACGAAAGGTGAAAGGGAGAAGAGCAAAGATATTGTGGGTGCTGAGTGAGGCTGCGTCAGAGGACTGATGTATGGCGAGGCAGAAGCAGCTGGAGGGAGGTGGGCTGTGGGTGGTGCTTATAGGCTTGGCTGAGGTAAAGCCGGCAGAAAGGGCACAGAGGAAAGCGGAAAGAACAGAGAGAGAGAGAGAGAGAGAGACAGGGGAGCAGGAATGCAAGCTATGTGATGATTATCAGAAAACACAGGGGCCGTCTGTTCCCTACCCTGCCCAGGCTTGGAGGCACAGGGCTGGGTCCCTGAGCAGGTGTGCAGGGTGGGTAAACAGGAAGAAAAAGGAGGAGGGGCTGATACACAATCATGGAGTCAATAGTGGGAATGAAAAGGAGAAGAAAAGACCAATTAAACGCAGACAGAGATATACGCTGTTGATATAAAAAGAAGCTCTTGATGACATCATAGCCGCCAGCGATCGTACGCCACCAGGATCAAACCAGAGGTCAGCGCTGGTGGAGGAGAACGGCGCACAGGCTTGCTGGAAGCTATCCTGGTCATTAGTGTCTCTCGCAAGGCTTAATAAAGAGCTCAGACACTGGTAGTCTGTATGCCTTGCAGCATTAGTCTGTATGGTTAGATGTCAATATAGAAATAGCAGTGTATCAGAGGGATCAATGAAAAGGAGAGGTGAGTATAACTGGATCACTGTGACCCTGCACTGACCTATCATCACCAGAACACACACACACACACACACACACACCTGTCCACCCACTTGCTCCTCTCTCAAACACACATACACACACACACACACACACACAGTTGACCTTTCACCCGATTGGTTTATTGTCACACACACATAGTTCTCATATTTCCTCATTTGTCTGTCTTGTGTTCGCAATCCTTTCAATGTACTGTCAGCAGGATAGATAGAGGGGTATAAACACGTTTGCCTTCAAATTCAAAGCTGCTAGGTTAAATAGTACTGTATATATATATATATATATATATATATATGTGTGTGTATACGTTGACTCATCTGCCACTTTATTAGGTACGCAGGACACCGAATGAAGTGCCAGTGTGTGGTCTTCTGCTGCAAGGTCTGACATGTGCTTTCATGGTTATCTGCATACCATGTCTGTAACAACTGGTTAATTGAGTTACTGTTGCCTTTGTGTCTTCTTGAACCAGTCTGCTCATTCTCCGCTGACCTGCATTCAACCATGTCACGTTCAATGTTAATTAAATCACATTTTGTCCCCATTCTGGCTAAATTCTGGCTAAATGCATTGAGTTGCTGCCATGCAATTGGCTGATTAGATAACAAGCAGGTGAACAGGTGTAAAGTAACCAGAATGTATAGCATAATATCATATTTTTGGATTTTAATAACTGTCACTAAGACTGTTTTGCTCATGAGTCATGATATGAAATCCCAACTATGTTTGAAAAAGGAGCATTTGTGTAGGCCAAACAACGTACGCATGAGCAGCACATCTGTTAACCGTGCCCGAGCTAAGAATAAGACTCTGTTGTTTTTATCTTTCTGAGCATGTTAAGCTTTGAAAGGGCAAATAATTGGCTTGTGACTCTGCAGAGCAGCCTAATTAAGCAGAGATAAATCAGCAGAGACCAGCATAGCCCTTCCTGTGTACATACAGTATGTGCACACATGCGACACAAATACACACACTGTCACTGTTGCCTTGTCAGCCACTGCAGCTTCTGGTAAAGAGCGCAGGCTGTGGGAGTGCAGGGACATTTCTCGCTCAGGGAAGTGGTTGTTTTTTGTGGTCTCGTTTTAGCTCCGCATGTTGAGAAATGGCCAAACGCTGCTTTCATTTCGAGCTGAGAGGCTGTAGCAATTACACAGCGCGCGTCACGTGACCGAGATGCACGGATTTTTACTGCACCGCCGAGGCCCTCCAAGGCTGATATGCCAAGAATGAAAAATAACGAGTCCGCCCCTCCCCCTCCCCCCGCCGCCACTCTGACCCTCCCCTTGCCTTGCACGCACTCAAATAAACTCACGCACACACACACACACAAGCACACACTTATCTTGCCCTCTGAATGGCTTCCAGGCCCATATGTGCATGCAGCTCATCTTTGCATTTATCAGTCTCACACTATAATGAATATCTTGCTCTGGAATGAATGGATTCGCCAATAACACTCCAAATGTTCCTGGGCTAACATGGCCCCAGCCCGGAATGCTCTTATTGTTCTCAGTTGTGTTTGCTCTATTGAAATATAGATCAATATCCAGAGACAATAGATGACCAGCAGCATCAGATGAAAGCAACGAACACTCATTTAATTGGTTTGAGAGTTGTCATTAATCTACACCGGTGTGTGTGTGTGTGTGTGTGTGTGTGTGCTTTCTATTGTCTGTTTGCCTTCTTACTTTGTTTTAAAGTACTCGTCGATGTTTTCTCGCTTTCCCAAAGACAGGCAGAGCGTCTTTTTCTGGTCAAGGAGGACATTGATGAATTGCTGTGAGTCCAGCCGGAGAGGCACAATTAAGATTCCATCAGGATAAAGGTAGAGGTAAATTATTTACATTAACAAGCAGACTCCGGCCCTCAAAGATCCCACCATAAACGGAGGAAAAAATGTACCTCTGGAAGCTGTAGGAGTTCTATAAATTGTTAGTGCTTTTAATTAATGAGCCAGGCAAGTGTGTGTGGTGTGTGCCACACCCATGAGTGTTATGTGTTAGATCCATGCTTTCCAAAGACATCCCCTTTCAATCTAATTCAGTCATACATGTTCGTCAAATGAGACTGAATAAACTATTCAGCCTATTACCATAGGACCAGTTCTCCAAGTCAGGGAAAAGTAAGTTTAAATTATTGTTATGTTATGTGCATTTATGCTGACATGTCAGATTGGAAAATAGCAGATTGTGTATGAACTGAATATATAGCTGGTGTGAAATAGACAATCGACTATTTTTTTAGGACATGTCTCGCCGCAGAGCCTCTTTCCAAGTCCGTCCAAAAACCACAGGAACCAGGAGTGAGGTGAATCGTAACTATAAAATATCCTAAGGCCACATTTGGACAATCCACATTATCCTCTGGATCACATTGCCAACCGAAATCAGATTAATATCAGAAATAAAACTGTTTACAACAAAGGCTAAATGCTGACTAAAAGAAAAACAGAGCTGTACCCATTAATTGTTTTTGGTTTAAGATTTATTTGACAATTCTTATTGTGTGTAATCTAGTTCAGCTTGCAGTTGTTACATATATGCATTAGAGCTGAAACAATTACTCGATGAATCGATTATTAATCGATTAATAAATTAATCAAAAACTATTTTGATAATCGATTAATCAGTTTGAAGCTTTTTTCATGACCTCGTCTTCCCGGACCCTCTTTTTTGGGTCCCTGTTCGAAAATGAAATTCCCAAACTAAATAGAGTGTATCTCTGCAATTACAAGCTCTATGTGAATTATCTTGGTCTCAAAATAAAGATAACACTTGTGAGATTCCACCAGAAGTGTAAGTTTCACTGTAGATACACTTGTGCCAGAGTAAATGCAGATGGGACCCACAATAAATGAAGGATTTTTTCCCTCACCCAAATAAATATTGCATTTTAAAATAAATATCACCTTTAAAAATGTGCATTAGGAGCTTAAAAACTCACGTAAGTCATGTAACAACACATGGACATTATCTGTGCAAAGTCTGATGATGCTGAAGTGAAGCAGAGTGAAATTACAGAGGTTTTAGTGAAGAGATGCCTATGTGACTCTAGTTTGGCACTATCTATGATTACTATGGGTAAAACATTATTAAACCCATTTTATTTTATTTACATGTCACTATTGTTCTAAAACTTTTTTTGAATTAAAAAAATAAAAAATGATTAAAAAATCAATATATTTGGGGCATTTTTCTCTGGAGCGTCAGAGACAACTCTGAGCCTCAGCCTGTTCTGGGCCATAGCTCCGGCTAGCATTGGCCAATCTGGGTGATTGACAGCTCGTTTTAATCCTCTAAACCAATAGAATCAAAACAATGGCCGTCCGGAATGACCAATCAGACCAGGAACAGGCCCCCAAAGCATGCTGGGAAGTCTAGTTCTCCGTTAGAAGCGGTTTGTTCCGGTGAAAACAGCTTGTTTAGCTCAACAACAAAGGTAAGACAACATTTCTGGTTGTATTTCTTGAAAGTGAATTGTTGTTTTGCTCTTATTTTGTGGCTGGGTCCGTGAGTTTTGACCGTAGAGTGATATACATGGCACTGTTGTAATCTGTGAAGTCTCTACTATCGAGCAGACATGTTTTTTTTTTTTCGACGTGACGGCGCTGATTCTCCGGTGCCGCTTTTAAATGTTTACACTGTTATGGTGTTATTAGCTTGTGTTGGTTAGATTACTTGGCGTTTAGTCTGTGTTTGGTGAACATAAGAATGTTTTTTATGAACTGTTAGCCCAGTTTCTGAGCTTTCTGTGGGTATGCAGCATGTCAATATTGGTCAAAGGTAAACGTGCCTTTGATAAGTGTGTGTTGTAGTGAGTTTTACTGCCCCTGTACCGGGGGCAGCCAGGAGGAAGTTAAACAAGATTTCTAATTTTTTATCAGCTTTTAAATGTGAATATTTTCTTAATTTCTTTGCTCCATATAACAAAGAAATCATTAAAAGTGAATCATTTTGGTTTGTGGACAAAACAAGACATTTGAGAACCTCATTATTTAAAGGTTTGACAATCACTGATAAACATTTTCTTACCGTTTTCTGACATTTTATCGACCAAACGATTACTCAATTAATCGTGAACATAATCGACAGATTGTTTGATTATGAAAATAGTCATTAGTTGCAGGGACAAGAGTTGCAAACTAGCAATTGCTACTGTATAAACTCCATGTACAGCACATCAGTTGCATTATTTGTATTGGAACTATGTTAACTCTGTTGTCCCTATTTAAATCAAATTCTATTCTATCAGGTAACAATCATAACTGAACTTAAAATGAAAAGGTTATCCTGTGTATATACAGTAAATATACACGGACACATCACATTGGCTGCTGAGTCATACACATCACCATGCTGACTAAGAATAGCTAACAAGTAAACAGGAGATGCAGTTTGAAAAACAGGTCTATCATTATACACTTCTCATCTAATTTTGAGTTGGCATTCAAGGGTGTATGACATACGTGGAAATTAACAGAAGGCAACGACAAGTTCTGCTTTTCTGTCTGTGGTTATTATTTGACCATGTTATTATTAATATAATGGATTCATTTAAAAATACTGGGATTGGAGCTTTAACCCTTAGTTCTCATAGTTAACCCTTGGTAATTTGCCGTGGAAATAATACACAACTCCTTACATGGACATACTGGGTGTGTGCATTTATAGGTCACATGTGCAGGCTTTGCAAAAATGTGTTTCTGGGTCTTCTTATGTGTCATTGAGTCAAAGTTATGATTCATTTCATGTTGCATATTTTTTAGAACAAGAACAAATGGCAGAAGTGACAAAACTGGGACTGTTTTTCTTTTCTTTTTTTGTTCATAAAATATATATATATATACATATGCATACATATATATATATATATATATATATATATATATATATATATATATATATATAAGATATATAAGCATCCGAAATGCTCTGTGTTTTAAGGATTAACCAGAACTGGCATACTCTCAGATTCACTTATTCACACATCCAGCCGATACAAGGCAACAGTAATATTATGTCCTTATGTTTACGTTAATTTGGTAAATAAATTCCAATATTCATCTTATAAATGTGACACCTTTCAGTCAACTAGATCCACTAGTTAAATGCTAACTTTGTGCCATTCTGCAGTTTGTTTTGACACATTGTTAAAGTGAAATGTGAGCTTATTTTTTGTTGCTTTAAGTTTGTTTTTTGGCTGCTTTCTGTCTGGATTATTTTCCAGAGTTCATGGATGAAAACCTGAGAATGTTTGGTTTCCAACTGCTTTCCAACTCCATACACAGGAGAGATAGAGAGACAAGAGAGATAAGAAATCAGTAACCTAAACACATCTGTGCTACAATAAAAAGTCACAGCGGAAAACTATCTGGTTATGAAACACCAATTTTGGACTGGATTTGTTTGACAACTTTCCAAAACAAACTTTTCCCTCGTGTGACATTGAGATAACTCTACTAAAATGATGACCTATGTCACAATGGGGTTTGTATACATGCTAACAATTCCTCAGATTTATAATGGTGGCCTGTCTCCTGTTATATGCTTCAATAAAGTCTCCACTCTTTTTTACAATGATAGGTAAAATGCACATCTAATTATACCACATGACGGCCCATTTCCTCTCAGAGATTGAGTACAAACACAACGTACAATTTTAATAGGTGCTCTTGTTATGAAGCCAGACTTATGCTTTCTTTTTCCTTTGTGAATGTGTCTGCATGTAAGTGTGTGATGGGTTGCAGGTGTGCTCGCTTGATTGAATGACGTGTGTGAGTGTCTCGGTGGATCCTGGCAGCTGATTGGTTCTGTAAAAGGAGGTTTCTGTATAAGAGATAAGTATCCAGATCATTTTGAGCTTGTTTTAAAATGTGTTTGCATTCAATCGTGGGTTAAAATAGTTTTTTTGACCAGTGGGAATGTGTGTAGTCAGTATTGGGTCAAATGGCTACAGAAGCAGCATGTGGGTTTTTATCAGCTCTGGCTCCGATCGCCATTAGTGGGAATGCAAGACTAGACTAAAGGTGCTCATTTCTCTTGTAGTGATGCAGATTCTGACGTCATTTATCTTCTAGTCCAGGAATGGTGTTTATCTGCTTTTAAAAAACTGGGTTAAAATATCCCAGATAAACCTAATTCTGTTGTGCTATAGTGTGGTGCAAAGCAGCTTTTCCATATGTCTCACTCTCTGTAGAATCTTTTAGATTAAAGAGGTCCTTAGGTGCAGCTTTTACCCTCTTGTCCTTGATCACTGATATGTGATTTGCTGGCAGAATGAAGCAGATTACCACATGAGTCTTCACAGTCAGAGTTGCCCTTGGCTTGACGGGCTTAATCAAGCAACATGTCTCTGAGTTTAGGTCCTGTGTGTGTGTGTGTGTGTGTGTGTGTGTATACCCACCAATGTATATGTATGCCCACACATTCTCAACATGGAAGTGTAAAAAAGAGAGAGATCGTGTGTGGGTGGGATACATTTTGACAAAGTTCCCTATTTTTCAGAAATAATCACTTGTTCCCTTTACAGAGACAAAGTTGTGTGACTCCGGGGCTGCTGGGAAGGCAAAGCCATAATAAATAAAAAACTGTCTGTCTCTGTCTTTCTCTCTCTCTCCGTCTGTCTCTCTTTGCCTCTACCACTCCTGGAGCATCAGACTCTTGTTCTTGTGGCCACTAACAAGGGGGTGTGGCTGTCACTGGAGGCGTCCGGGGCTAAATTACCATATTAATTAGCTCATCCTTTGACCGACAAACACAGAACTGAAATGTCACCACACTCACATTGGCCAGAGGAAACACAATTAGTGTAAGTCATTATTGTTTTAGCAATGCCCCATGTTTCGCACTCCATTTCCTGCATCCTCCACTCCTCCCACTCATCGGCTTCTTCTGCTCTCCCTCTCCTGTCTTTGTTGTTTGACCCATACAGGCCTGGAACTAGAAGTAGAGAGTGTTCATTCAGTAAAACATGTTAATCCTTGTCCATCTGTCTGTGTGTCTGGCTCTTCCAGTCATCCTAATGCTTGGTGTGTCTATTTGTGAGGGCCAGAGGAAGCACGCGAAGGAAGCGGAGGAGGTGTTGCCTTTGGAAACGTTTGGATGACAGTTTTCAAAAAGGCTTGCATCACCTCTCCGTGTAACCTGAAGAAAGATATGAAACGATGCAACGGTAGTGCAGCACCTGAATAAAAACAATGCACACATGCCAGGTTCTGTCACACACTCATTATCTGAGTGAAGAGGGGACATAAAGACTGCATATATATTATTATTATTGTTATTATTATTATATATTAATATTAATTCTAGACAATTTTTAGGAGTTTTCCATCCACATACGACATGGTGGGAGACTGTCTAGTCCAAATGTGTTTACAACTGTAAAAAAATGCCTGTTTATATCAAGGTGAGGGCTGAAACCTATCTTGAGCCTGCAGGAGACAAGTCACTTGCCCATTTGCTCACTGTACTTTTTCTGGAGGTTCCCATCTGAATTTCTCACACGGGCTCATTCAGAAATTATCTGTACATTTAAAATAATTTCAGTTCTGCATTCTTCAACTATGCTTCCTTTTTCGGAACGACTGCAATGACTGTTTTAATGACGTTTTAAATTCATTGTGTTAAAGGAATAACTAAAACTGTGTTCAGACACAAAGCAGAGTCACTGTTAACTCGGAAAAATTGACAAAGCATTCAGTTGCTTTATTTAATATAGGTAAATATAGGGAGGTATAAGGGGGATGTTCCCACTTATACAGAGTGAATGAATGTGCATGTAAAAGTGGGAAACATTATTTTTGGGTATTGTGTCTGGGTTAAATGTAATTTTGTTTATGTAATTTTATTTTGTTAATTTAGAGATTTTGTTTTGTAATTTAGGTCATTGGGTTTTGTTTTGGTTTTCTTTCATTTTCCCTTGTGTTAGTTGTTCAGTTGTTATATGGTTTATTTAGACTGGTGACCTGCCCATTTTTATAGTTTTGTTAAGCATTGGAATTCTTTTTCTTCTGTTTTGACTGTATGTAACCCCACTAATTTGTTGTTATCCTCCCCTTTTTCAGTTGCTGTAGTCCGGTGGTGGCGGTGCTGGTGGTCTGGTGGTGGCATCCTCCCGTCTTGTCTTGCTGTGTACCTGGGAGCGGGTTTTTCGTCACTGAGAGTGTCTGCCACGTGTGCCTGGTGATTTTTGCCTTCGTCCATTCACTTTTGCCTCAGCCCGGATTAGGTTTTTCCCCCTTTTTTGTTGGTATGAATGAGTTTCATTGAAATTTTAGCATTAATGTTTAATAAAAATGATATAATAACTTGGAACCACGTCTCTTGCCCCCTGAGTAACCTGAACTGTGTGCCTTGTAGTTCCCTGGGTGAAATTCCCAGGGTGGCGTTGTCGAGCTTGTAATATTAGTAATCTCATCATCACAGTGATATAGTCTGATTTGTTTGATCATGCTTCATATCCTCAAATCCTTCAAATCCTACAGAAGAGTATGTTAAGATTACCAAAGTTAGTTTTGGTCATAAAAGTTTTAAAGTGGCTGCATCCAGAAAAGAGATTTCCTCACGTCTACTGTCCAGCCATCTTTACTTGATTCAGGAGATGGATGTGAATTCGTCTTGTGTGCCAACTTTTGAAATTTATTGGAAAATACTTAAGAACAAGGAGGTCGATGCGATGCTGTCTGTGTAGTGAGCCAGAAAAAAAGCTTGCAGCAGACATTACAATGTGTGTACCACATGTAGTGTGTATTTCTTTTTGATCCAAAAATCTACATTGTGGCGCAGCACCCTCCCTCACAGCACCAGTGCTACTTTGAATCACTATTAATGTCTCTGTGTATTCTTGGTGCTGACATCAGATGAATAAGTGAAAACAGAAGGGACTGTGAGGCTCAGATGTCCTCCTGTGTAGATCTAACACTGGACTGCTGCCTCTGTGTTCTTGGATGCTCTCGCGGCGCTCTCATCATTTTGACATCAAAGATGCTGTCCAGATCTCAGCCCCTTCACATGCATGATAGCTGCAGGTTACCTTGGAACCTCCCATCCACGTTTCTGGGTCGAGGCTCACGTGTGCATGCATCTGTATTCTCTGCCACTCTTGCATTTGATCTTTATATAGAAGTGGGCGATGCAGTGGACCAGATGAACACTGCAGTCTGATGCTGGACAGGAAGTAGTTTGTCTCCTGTTCCCTCCCATAATCTCACACAGGCAGACCACTGTCTCATTAAGGTAATGGATGTGTCGACTAATTCGAACACAAAAGGTGGTGAGGAAAAAGGTGGAGGCACAGTGGGCTGTCAGTATAATTTGAGCAATTCAACTAATCAGTGGAGAATTTGTGTCGTACCTGCTAAGAATTTTAAAATCTCATTACCTCTTTATTTTGTTAAGATTTTTTCCAGTTTCTTTTGTGCGTTGCGGAGGCCCTGCTTGTGGGACTAATCCTTCCTTGTCCACTGTTGTTCCACAATGTCCCGTCTTGTTAGATGTCCTGGTACGCTCAGACAAATCTTTGTACTATCACAATCTCAGATGCTGCAGTAGAAATAAACTTGTTCCATATGCCGTTTTTAAAGTTGATCTCAGAAGACTCATAAACAGTTCACCCTTAATTACAACACATATTCTTTTTTCTTATCTTATAATCTTAAATCACCCCTTTCAAACCCTGTCAGAAACTGTTTTATTATTGCTGTTAAATAAACTATGCTGAGCTTAAACTCATGCAACCGAACAATCTAAGAATTTGTAGAGAAGGGGAAAAACATTTCTGTGACTCTGAATAAGAGGCACCACAACCTGTGTTCATCTACATGTTGCATTAGAATTAATATCTGTGACTTAAATTAGTTTGAATTTGTTCTCACTCAAAGTTTTAGCCCGACTGACAGCCCAGTCTAGAAATTGTAATTGATGAGCAGCAATGAACAGGATCATTTTGCATTTGCCTGTGTTTGTCTTGTCCAATATGTGCAGTATTTCAGCTGCAGTGCGTAACCTTTAAATAGAAATGAATGTCTGCTACATTCAAGTCTTTGCCAAATGAGTTCACTCAGCGCTGGTTAAGCCTATCAGCTCCACACAGATCTCCTCTGTGTTTGTCCAGCCCGTCCTCGCTCCGAGAGCGTCATACAGCGCCGCTCTGTCACTGTCCCTCAGTGTCGCCTTACAGATGCATGAGGTAATATTCTGTGTCTGAAAGAAACGGCACATTTAGACGCTTAGATCAGAGTGTGAGCCAACAGTGGATATCCCCTAAGCCTAACCCGCATATTTATCCTAACCCTAACCTCAGTCCTTTTAATTGGCCCTGACCTTTACCTCAGTCTTATCCTGGCCCCTAACCCGGAGCATTTTAATGCTTCACCAATGAAGAGAATGTATAGCAGCTACAAAATGTTTCCGGAGTTGAAAATACTGCTAAAATGTGGTGTTCAATAGTTTCATGGGAGTGATGCAAGATCACCACAGGAATACATAACGTGGAGACGTACTGGAGCTTTAAGACAATCATCAAGGTTTGTGTGCGTCCCCCAGAGCTCGACTGTTCACTCGCCACTCGGTGACTATAGTTGTTATTATTAGCATTGAATGGAAACGATGAAAATGATGAAACTGACTCCCAACTAGAATTACCTGTGATGTTTCCCTGAATCCCCGTTGAGTGCAGTGTTTTCCTCTGCGGCGACGTGGACCAGAGCTGCTGCAGATGCTACGTTTCCATTGATGGAATTAATAGGTACCAATAATGATGTGGTTTGTTCGTCAGCACATGTGACCATCTGCACTGATGTGTGTGTGTGTGTTTGTGCTCTGGCTCTGTTGGGAACCTTCACTAGGGCCCATGAAATGGGTCAATTCCACTGTGCAGTGCAGCATTGACAGGTCTATGCAAAGCAGAGAGTACGAGGGCGGGTGGAGGGTGGAAAAAAAAAGTTCCCGCCAATCAGATGCTGCGTTGCATGTGGTAGTCAAGGTATCTGCTTCAAAACATACAGCATGTGTGCATGCAGCATGCGTGTGTACGCTGGATGCTGCATACGTGGGTGGACTGAGCGGCGACCTTATCAGACATGTTATTTGTGTGGGGTGTAAGCAAGCCCGTGTTTGACCTTGACTCTCACTTTTGTGCTGCTGCACTTGAAGACTTGTGACATGTGGTCTGATTTAGATGCGTTTTGACGGACAAGCCGGGGGAGGCAGAGGCTGAGGCTGAACACACCCCTCCCCGAAAACGTCATACAATAACGCATCAAAATGAGAAAGATTTCACGAGGCAATAAAAGATTACCCCCATCAAAGGGTATTGTATAGAGTTGCACGTACAGTAAATACTAAGCAAATCTAACTTGACAGTGGTGTTGAGCTCTGAGTTATGGGTCTTGCTTTGATTTTGTTTGCGCAGTGGGGGTGTTTTCTCTTTCCCTCTCTTCTTTTCTTCTTCCTTCCTAATAGCAAATGCTGTTAGAAGTCCTCTCCCATGGGAGGAATGTGACAGATCCTACATTGTTCATTGTTGTTTGTCTCTCCTTGAAATAAAGGCCAAAAAAGTCACAATGGTGTGGGCTGGGATGGGGGAAAAACTGAATTACATGGATCGCATTTTTATCCTCTTTGATCTGATGTGTTTTGGTGAGTCGGCGTGTGCGCACGGGGAGTTGATAACATTGACAATGTTTATGCGAGTGTGGTATATGACAGAGAGGAAAGAAGCTGAAGTGAAATAAGTCACGAGAGACAGGGACAGTGGACGGGAGAACTAAAGGTGGTGGCGGTGGTTGGGTACAGTGATGTGAAGCTGTCCTTGAGGGGTTGACATGTTATAAAGGAAGAGACCGGTCTGTGCTCCATGCAGAGAGAGTGGGTTGTTTATTTACTGCAAAGATGCTGTTTTCCTTCAGGGCTTTCCAGGGGAGCTTGTCCCCATCACTACCTCAGCTCCCGCACCATCTTTCTGGTTAAACACTCCAGTTAAGCTCCACCCAGCAAAAGGAGGACAGCTGAAAGAGAGCAAAACAGAAAGAGAGAATGACTCTCCTCCCATAGCCCTTGGCCGTGTTCTCTCCTGCCCCCGTCTGGAGCTGAAAATGGGGGAAACCATGCAGTGCCTCTGCCTCAGCACCAAGGAAAACAAGCTGACTCCTAATGCCAAAGAAGTGCTTATTAAATCCCAGGCAGCCTTGCAATTGTGCTGTGCAGCCAGTCAAAATAAGAAATTGTTTGTTGTTGGTTTATTCACCCTGCCTCCCTCTTATTCCTTATGCTTTCTTAACCTCCTCCAAATCAGCCCAGTCTGTTTTCTCAGTTTCATTCTCCCCCTCCCTTCTTTCATCTTGCTGTTTGTGAGAAATGATGTGGGGCTGAGGCAAAAACACGGGACATGACAGCCAAGCAGCAAAAATCCTGCAGATGTGACAGTATGAGAGGGCCACTGGAGGGCAAAAAAGTAGGAGGGAGTATTAAGGAGAGAAAATGACAGGCACAAACAGAAAATCTGATAGAGCTGAGATGAGACATTGCAAAAAAAAATATATAAAAAATTCAGGAGGGAAAGAGAGAGAGAGGAAGAGAGAGAGAGAGGATGCCTGAGGGATGGAATATTTGAAATAGTGAAGGAGATTGTTAGTGCTGAGAGAGAGAGAGAGGGAGGGAGTGAGAGTGAGAGAGACGCTTGGGGTACATTGTGAACAGCAGATTGTGGGGGCGCATGTTGTCGAGGTGGCCCAGGTCCCTGGTGCCCTCCTGTTTCATGGCTCTCGCAGCCTGTCAGTGAAAACAGCCCAGCCATGTAGACAGCTGTGCTCAGGAGGCTGCGGGGGCGAGAGGAGAGGAGAGGAGGCTAGGAAAGGAAAGGAAAGGAAAGGAAAGGACGGAGGAGAGGACCTTTTGTTTTCCATTTTGCGCCTCATCTCTATCAATGTCCTCATTTTTCTCCATGCTTGCTGAATGTCCTGTTTATTTCACCCTGATTTCTGGCCTCTGCCCTGTTTATTCGATTCATCTGCACAAAGTACAATGAAAGAAACAAACTGGCAGTTTTCTGTCCGTTTGTTTCTTCGCGTGTGGATTTGTTTTTCCCGTTGTCTGTCAAGTCAAACTGTGTCGACCAAAATGTCCGCCTCCTTCATCTTTGCCCCAAATTAACCCAATTCCCTGAGGCAACAGATCACTTGGGAGAAGTGGATGCATGTGTGTGAGTATGCTCGTGTTGGTTGGTGTGTTTATGTTTTGGAGAAGAAATCCGAGTTGGAAGAGTTCCACTGAGTGATATGATGGGCAGAATTACTAGGGCTGCCATTTCCACTTGCTCGAAATCAATCACTGGTTTGCTTGAGTGATTTTTATTGGCCCTAAAAAGTCCTAGCCACAGGCTAATGAAAAAGATTCATCTTCACCCCGACAAACAATACATCTTCCCAACCTGAGGACTTAAAAGAATATGACAGCTTGTCAACTGGAGCGTCTCTATGTGTTATTCCCTTTTTGTGCTCATGTCCTCTACATCAGAGGGATTGCACAGATCAATGCGCTCTCTTCTTTCCTTTGAAGGGACAAGTGCTATCCCCTCGCCACCCCCGCAATTTCCCTTTTCCTGTCCCTCACGAAGGCCTCCTCTTACCCTGCCTCCACTCCATCTCCTCTCCAGCTCCTTCAGCTCTTCCTGCCATCACAGCCTTGTTTACGAGCCTCTCCCCTGGAAGGACAGGTTAATAGAGGACCTGGCTCAGCTCAGGCCCGCCTGGTTCCTATTCACTCTCTAATAAGACATTTCATCTCCTGCCTTAGTGCCTGCTCGCCAGCGGCAAAGCTCTCCCCAAAAGCAGACTTTGGTATGTGTGTGTGTGTGTCCATGCTTGTACTTTGACTTGGTGGCCTTGATGTGCAAAGTAACAACCACATCAAACAACAATTATAAAGACCTTCTTAGACACACATTTCAACTTCTTCATCATATATATATATATATGTACAGTATTCACTACCAACTATTTAAAAGTTCTTGTTTGTTAAATATCTGTAAAATTCTGATCAGGGAACGCAAATTGTAAGGAAAGGATAGACACATTCAACCCTTGGATCAAATCATAGAAAAAACAATAACAGTGGATAAAAAATACGAATAATAATAATTATAAAGAATTATAATTGCAGGAGGCAAACTTCTAAACATTCTAAGCATTGTAGGTCAATACTTCTCGTGCTATGCTACATCCCACAAACTAAATATTTGCAACATATGAAATAAATTATGAGAACTAACCCTAGTTTTATGTCTTTTTGTGGGTTTATGTTCATGTGCTTTCTGACATGTTTGCCTTTTTTTTTTTTTTTATAGTTCATGTGTTTTCTGAAATGTTGTGCTCAGAGTCACCACACTGCAGCCTGCAATTAAAGACAGAAGAAGAAGAAAACCAATGAAACAGCTCCCAGCACACAAGGTTACCTTGTAAATCAGCTCCCAAGGACACAATAACAACT
Source organism: Solea solea (assembly GCF_958295425.1). Classification (NCBI taxonomy): domain Eukaryota; kingdom Metazoa; phylum Chordata; class Actinopteri; order Pleuronectiformes; family Soleidae; genus Solea; species Solea solea. The sequence goes on along the minus strand of NC_081142.1, from coordinate 4,453,108 downwards.
GCCTGAAAACACTGAAACACAAGGACTGTGATCTTTTTACTGGGGGATGAATGAAAGACAGGAACTGGAGGAATGGGGGGGAGCCAGGCCTGGTCCGTAATACTGGGGCTTTAGGTGTTTTAAATCACCTTGACTGGCTGAGCTCTAAAAGCGAGCCGACTCCCTCCTGTCCAGAGGGAGACCAGGGAGACTCCAAGTCCAGTAAACAATGTCCGCCTCGCCCTCTGGAACATTACCAGGGAGAGGAAACGGCATGTCCTTGGGGCTTCAACTTTGACCCCCCCTCCCTGATGAAATATGGGTCCTGCCCTGTGGTGTAGACTTGTTTGAACTTGGGTCCCTAATGGGCAAGGGCGTGTGTCCATTTTTCATCGTGTCTTTTGTGCACGTTGCTGTACATTTGCAGCACTGGACAATGTGTTAACGCAGTTGTGACTTCAAGAAAATTGATGATGATGATGATCATAGCATGGTTATCAAAACAGTAGAAGATAACTGTGAATTCTTGCAGCATTTTCTCTGGTATTTTTCTTTGCTGAGTCACTTCAGATGGCTATCTTCTCTTCAGTGGAGTTCATTCACATTCACATACAAGAGCACCGACACGTAGGCAGGTTGGTTAGTGACAGAGAGGGCTACAGACCCTATGTTATTCATTTATAGATGGTTTTAAAGGTGTGAATAAATACCATACATGCCTCATCCTATTTTACTACCTTAACCCTCCATTTTGTGATTTCACATGTAGCCTTAGCATGTTCAGGTAAACAGGTGGTAAAAGTGTTAACTAGCCCATTAAAAGAAGATTTTTCAGGAGGGTTAACATTTCCCACATGTACCAAACCCAAAGAAACAAAGCTAACATTGGTTAGCATGTTATATACTTATACTAACCCAGTGGTTCCCAAACTTTTTCTGTTGGGCCCCCCTTTGGAGGTAGAAATTTCCCGGGGGCCCCGCAACATTTTTGCTTTAGCGATACAAATAACCTCAATGTTGCTTTGTGAGAAAGCAATTTTCAAATAAAAATATGAAATGTGCAATTATAACTATAGTAGTGTCCTTTTTTAAACAATAAATCCATTTGGATAACAAAGAATACTTTACAAATATCAATCATTTGCTGTGCAATTCATTTTTTTGTTTTAACAATACAAATGCTGTCCCCTGCATCCAATGTTTTGAGACACAACACACAGAGAGGTCTTTGGTGGCATTTTCTGGTCTTGGGTTTTGGTCGTCATGAATCATTGTTCCGTTCAGGCTGACGTTGGCTTGTTGTTAGTTGCACAGTTTTCTTTTTGCCCCTCAGAAACTTCTCTATTAACTTCTCTACTATCCACCAGTATTTTCGGGTGTTTTCTGACGTTTCCCCTCTTTGGTGCAGGTAATAGTGGACGTATATATAACAGCAATGGATAGCCTTGGATGTGTCGTCATGCAGTAGCTTCACTGAATGGCTGTTCACTTTAAAGCATTGTACTTTGGTCAACATGGGTTCAACTCCCATGTTAAACATTTACACATGTTAATTTTTACAAATTTTAGTTCTTAATTTGTACTACCTACTTCCATCTTTTTTGCCCTAACCTTACCAACACCTGTGCAAAGTTGAGTTGAAAAATACTGGACCGACTTATTCTAAAAACATGCCTATGGGTCGTATTCAGGGGTTGTGTTCAGGCCAAAACAACCTACATTTGAGGACAGGTTATCAAAATAACAAAAGCTACCACACATATGTTTTTTTGTTTCCTTCTTTTGACTATGGCATGCTATTATAGACGACCGATGACGTGTCGCATGATTAAAGAAGTGTCCCATTTCATAGTGATAGTGATAGTTAACCACACAACAGATTGGACTGGGCAAAAAAAACCATAGACCCTTGCTTCAATTTGTTATCATTATAATTAGGAGTACACTTAAAATATTATGTGTTTTATTGTGTTTTTGTCAAATAAGTGAGGGGAAAGGTAGTGGGTGTTAAGAGCTAGGGCAAATGTTTTCACAGGCATCTCTGATACTGATTATTGTGGCGGGAAATGACCTATGTGTGCGTGTATGTGTAGCGATACGATACAGGCAGGATGAATTGTGTAGGGTAAATGACCTTTACCATAAAGATGAAGAGCCTTTCACTCTGTTCCCTTTGTGTTTGAGATAAGGGAGGATTTATGTTCTCTGAAACCGCTGCATATGAAGTTGTACTGTGACATTTTTTAAGGATTTAATGGGAACCCTTAGCCCAAGGAAGCGTCTATAATACATAAGCTAGTCCTCACTTCACCTCATTTCCTTTTCCTCAAGACTCTAGAAAAAGAAGGTTGCTGCTGCTTGGTCTTTATGTTGTTTCAAGCAAATGTTTCAATAGAAAATACTGGTAAATTTGATGTGATGAACAGCAGGTCAGAATTGGCTTTGGGGTTCAGTATAAATAACAAATACACATACAACTTTTCCACTTCCTTTCAATTCCTCCTGCAGTGGCTGTTCACTGTGATCATTTAGCTTCGCCTTTGTACGAATTGATCTGTAGGATGCCCCTCACACTGTTCCTGGTGTTCCCCTAATTGACGATGCATGCGTTTCCATTTCTGCCCCTTTAAATTTCAAATCATGGATGAAAATACAAGGCGGCTTTTCGAGAATGCAAAAAAGCACCTTCCGACTGTGTGGATGACGGCCACAAGTGTCGTAACCTAGCAACCAGGGAGTCGCTGTGTGAGAGAGCAAGTGTGCACACACACACTCACACACAGAGGGGCTTCCTCTTGAAAGAAAAAAAAAAAAGCCCCTCATACTGATTCTAGTTTATTCATGCCTTTGTTTGACCAGCTATTTTAAGACCTTGGAGCATTTCGCTCTCACTCAAGGATTCATTTATTTTTAGGGTTATCAAGCTTCCTGCCTTTTCTTTCGGCCTGCTTTATGGGTGAACACTGCTTAACCTTTTTCTATTTCTGCTGTGCTGCCTGCATCTGCTCCTCAGAACCACATGGGAGGATGGATTTGTGGGGAAAAAAGGCAAGGGAGGATGGCATTGGTCTGTGTGTGTGTGTGTGTGTGTGTAAGAGGGCTTAAGAAGAGGGGAGGAAAAACAGGAGGAAAGAAGATGAGGGGAGAGGAGACCGAGGGAGTGTTTTCCATCTGTTTTTTTGGCTGAATGTATTCTTTTTGTTTGAGTCGATCATGCCGGGCAGCATGTTTTGTTTTTGAATCATGGTTGTCTCACCATCTGGACTTTTACCTTTTACAGAACACTGCCTTTGTCCTTGTCTTAACAACATTTGCGGTGGATGCGCACACACCCAGAATCGTGTTTGATTGAACACTCGTGTGTTGCTGTAGAACCACGGACTCTTTTTTTTAGTGTCAGTGCAGCGTTTGATGAAAAACTAATCTGAGTTGAGAATCACAGCTTCTCAGACTGAGTGAAAATATTACATTTGAATAAGTGGAGTGACAAAGTCAGCTTTGTTTACATGATTAATACATGTTAATGGGATCACTATGGTTGGCTTTTATCTCCATCTTCGTTTGACATTAAGAAAGATATTCCAGCCCAGTCACCAAGATTCCTGTGAACCACTGACGCACGTGAGCTCGTTTTTAAAAAACAAAAACAAAATTACGTTATTATCTACAAACATATGCCACAGTGTTTTATCTGTGGTGAGGAAAGAAGAGTGGTGATAACCTTTTCCTAGTTATGAATTAAATGTGGTTATGGCTCAGTGTGTCACCTGTGGTTAGGTTTTGGCACAAACAGGTTATTGCTAAAAACAAATATGATCCTCTGTAAAAGAATCCACATCAGAAGAAAACCACAGCAAATCCTCTGACTTTGAGTCATGCAACCGTCTTGGTCTTTGCTTCAACAACATGTTACTGTCCCTTTGGAAATGTTAATATAATAATAATAATTATATGAGCGAATTAGCCTAAATGTAGCGTGCAAACATTTGATTCCGAGGACAGACGTCAGAAACATTTCTATACAACTCGATGGGGATCATATGTAATATTAGCAAAGTTGTCTTTGGGGAGATGTGGCTGAATATTACTTTAACCTTTAACCTACTCTCCAATATGTGTATTGTAAACCTTTTCAAATGTAATAGTCAAAGACATCAGTTACACAAATAACATTTCAATCAGACACAGAGATACAAGGCTTCACAAAAGGTTTCTTTCTTTGACTTTAGCTGTATTTGCATGTGTTTGAATTATTAATTGTCATGTGTGCCTCCCTGATGTGTGTAAAGCACGGATGATACTTGAGACTGAAAATGAATTGCTTTCTGCTCCTCATCACGCTCATAATTCTCTCTGGATTACCGTCGTCAGAGCTGCGATCATTTACATGATGGCAAAGGTACAATTATTTTCCAGGCTGAAGAGCGACAGCTCCGGTTTGGTGTGTCTGTGGGGAACGATGGTGGGGGGGGGGATAAATGAGGAAATCATGTAGGGGCGCTCAGTAGCTGATGCATGCATCTCCAGTGGCAATGCGATTTTTACTGTCATTGGCTGGAGAAAGGTCAATGAAATGGGGGAATAAATATGCGAACATACTGCAGCGCATAGGGAGAGTGGGCCTGCCATTGAAGTCCCAATCTATTCCCCTCACGCTCCCTGTTCACTCCCATTACACACCTCATCAGCAGCAAATCCCTAGCCCTCCCCCCTCATATACAGTATGATCCTGCTTTCTCACACACACACACACACACACATCTCATTTGCAGGCCTTGCAAAAAACAAGGCTATTTGTTTAAATCTTCCCGACAGTCTGTGTGAGTGTATACGTTGTGTATGGATTTGCGGGTGCACGTCGACTGTTGTCCGTAATTCTAACCGACACATAACAGCAGCCACTCAGCTTGTCACCCCAGTTTCCATGGTGGTCATTACCTGCAGCTATAACCAAAGAGTCTGAGGTCGACAGAAAGGCGTCACTCTACTTCTTTTCAGATAGAATGACATTTATTTTAATGTTGATTTTTAGTACATCAGTTAAAAAAAAAAGAGTTAGCATTGCCCTGCAGCCTGGCAGCCCACAGTCTGTATGAAACAAAGAGGGCAGCAACTCCAACTCCTGAATGCTGTTGCATTTGCAATTTTCTGCAGTGGACTTTGTGTTACCACAGGCTTATTGCACTTGCAATAAATGGATAATAGATAAGCAAATACATGTAAAATGTATGGTTTTTGCAGTTAGTGTCTTTGCATTCATTTGATATGTAATCATACTGTCAGTTTAAGAGTCACATTTCAAATGGATGTAAAAACTGGATAAACTATTACACTTTTGCAATTAATCATGGTTAAGTAAAAAATTTATTGTTTGACAGTGCTAATATTTTGTTGAGGTGTGTATTTACATGAGCCAAAACATCTCCAACACTTTAAATCCATAGAAATCCACATTTTTATTCAAGGTAATTGCATTTTGGCTGCCTTTTAATGACGTCATTAGTGAAAATATGAAGTTCAACTATTTATAATTGTCACTAATAGATCAGGACGATACTCGCAGATGTTTGCTGCACGTTCTCCTCGCAAAGTACAAAAGCACCGGGGAACCAAACTACACAACAAAACAACAATTCCCATGACCCAACACTGCTTCCCAAACTCCTTTTTTGCTATTGTTTTGATTGAGTGACCCCCGGACAGCAGAAATGATTTAATGTGCATGTATTTATACTGTGGAATAGGAGAGGGAGACGCACACAGTGCAACAATACATTTATTAAAATGTAATTGCTATTTGCTTTGCGATGATGACTGTCTGGAGGTCATAGTTTATATCAAGCACTACATCACTGCCCCCTCAGCCGCTATCATCCCCGCCTCCTTCCTGTCCTCCACACAATTTCCCGTACATCCACGTGAGGCAGTGGACCGATACCTGCTGCATCCAGACAGACACAGCGCCACCTCCACCACCTCGCAGTCCTTTACACCCGCTCTCTGTCCACCTCAGCTCAGCTCAGCTAACATGACAGGCCGGGCAGATGATGATAAATGCAGAGGAGGAAAAGCAATTACTGGATCAGTTAGGTGTAGTGGGGAGCACTGAGGGCACTCATTACCAGCAGACTGTGGAGTTCAGGATGCACACACACATGCATGTCTCCATAGGATGCATCAACAACAAGCATTACACTCATGGAAAATGAAATTCTTCCCAGTGAATCTTACATTCGTTCATTTAAGGCTTCACATGCAAACACAGAACACTGTTGGTTTTTGTAAGGTCTGAGGGTTAGGGTTAATGATGTTAAACATTGTTGTTTGTTGTAACGTGCCAAATTCAATAATCACAATAAAACAACGAGTGGCAAGCAGATGACAAACACAGTGTCCCACACGCGCACTTTATCATTATAAATAGGTTGATATCATTGTGGCAGTAACATAGCGGGTGCGGTTGTTGACGTGCCATCTGAGCACCTGTCAAACGCAGAGGGAGCCGTGTGTGTGGAATATAAGCAAAGGAGGACAAGGAAGTCTTGGTGATTGACAGTAGCACTGAAGTTGTCATAGGGACAGTTGCAGTCCTCACTGTCCCCCGAGGAGGATGGAGAAGTTCTAATAGAGAGAGAAAGAGAGAGAAAGAAACTCAGGCAAAAGGAAGAGATGAATTTGTATTTATTCTTCACACACACACACACACACGCACACTCAGGGGCAGTTGCCCAGGCTGTGTGTGTGTCTGTGAGTGGTGGGTGGTGAGATCGCAGGTCAGGCCCACGCAGTCCCCATTCAGCCGTACAGTGTGCAGCACACATTATCTACACAGGGGCCAGAACAGCAAGAGAAACAGAAAGAGGGGCGCAGACATGCATGCAGAGCAGAAACACACACACACACACACACAGACACACACACACACACACAGAGACACAAAACAAGGCCATATCCATTGCCAGAAATCCACCCTGAGTGCCTGCTTCACCTCAGGATTGCTGCCCTCTCACAGTCAAGCACATGATTATTATTACTTTATCTGGCTTTCATCTGAATGTTACAAGTGTAAACATTAGCTTGGTAAAAGTTGGTAAAAACACAAAAAGTGAGTGTTTTACTTTATAGTGCAGTGTTCTTCCAAAGTTTTTATGCGGCTATAATTTGTGCATGAATCAGATGAGAGAGTAAAAAAAACAACAACATACAAAACAATGAAGGCATGTTTATGAAAACAGGGTACCTGACTTTTTCTTTTTTTTCCCCAAAGCCGACGTCCTGCCGCAATTGCACCATTGTCCATAGGTCTTAATTATGGGTTGGCTTTACCGCCGCACAGAGTAAACATGTGATTATAAAACAGCTTGATTCTGTTAGACATCTAATCACCGTTTGCTTTGCGGTTCACCCTGATATCACTTTCCTTAACCTGAACTGTCAGAGGAGGTGTGTGTTTGACTTTGATAATGAGTACAGTTGGTTGTTTAGCTCGCAGGGGCATTGTGTCACATGTCTGACCACATTTGGACTGGACAGGATGTTCTAAACAAGTTCATGCTCGAGTGCCGGTGGGGGAGGATGATGTAGTGGCATTGTAGGTGGCAGAGATATACAAAGTCTTAAAGTGTGTTTGCATGCATTTGTGTGTGTGCGTGTGCGTGTGTGTGTGTTTGTGTATGTGCGTCAGCACCACAGTGAATGTTTGTGTATATGGGCGAGTGGGGGTGGTAGGGCTATAATCTGCTCCAAACTGCTTGCGGGCAGAGGCGAGGTGGGCGAGACAGTGATACAGAAAGAGAGCAAGAAAAGGAGAAAGTGAGGGAGGGAGGGAGAGAGAGAGGGAGACAAGTAAGGAAGAAATTAGTTGGAAAGAGAGAATAAATACAGAAAGTAAGTAAAAATAAGGAGAGAAAGAAGGAGGAGTAGAGGTGAGTTGAGAGCAATGTAGATTTGTATAGCTTACGGATGTACTGTACTGCTACTGTACCCACTGTCCTCACTTCCCTCCCACTCATTGTCATGTCAGACACAGTGGGCGCTGGCAAAATTGTTAATTCCTCTGACATTTCTGTTGCTTTCGCCGCAGCCCACCGTGTCCTCAGGTAAAGGAGAGCTGGTGGACGGCACAGAGGATGAACCCTAACTGGTGCCTGGCCAATGAGCCAATGAGTGGGGGCCAGTAGAAACACGTTCAGAGTCAAAGTCTTGTATGTTGTGTTTTATTTTACAATATGTTTTAGAAAAAAAACGAAAAAAAAAAACAGGATTAGTGTGGGTGGAAAATACGAGAAGAAAACAGTGTGGAGAAAACAAGTGAAAGAAGGAGGTAAGGGAGAAATGGAAATTTGATAGTGCAAGGGATTTTCAATTTTTTCTTTCTGTGCCAAAATTTACACATGGGAGATAAAGCAAGGATTTCATGAATTCAGCAAACAATATCAAGTAATACTTAAAAAAACCAAAAACTTTTCTGTAGTATGGCTTCTTCACCTTCCATGACATCACTCCGCATTACTAAATCCCTCACGACTCTGTAAACTCTACACTGCATCATTTTCATCTGCTTTCACAGAGCTACACTTTTGATTATCAAAAACAATTGAAGCGTAGTTGTGGTAAACAACTACATCAATTTTCACTTTCATTTCCATCTTTTTGCCTTTGTTTGTGGAGAGGAAACTCGCTGCAAATATCAAGGTTATAAACACGTTGTTTTTGCCTCGTCCTGGGTGCACCGTGAGAACCCGTTTTCAAAATGACATGAACGCTGTTGGGAAAAGTAATGCTTTGAATAATAATTGTACACTTGATTGTCTTAATGAAAACTGATTAAAACATCTGTTCTGAGCTTGTTAGTGCACTTAAAAACAAACCAAAAAAACAGATGCAGTACAAACAAACAGAGTAGCAGAGGAAAGATGAATCACAGTAATGAGGCTTTTTCTATTGGCCAAAGACTCCACTAAATCATATCATCAATTATCAGATTGGAAGTAGAGATGCAGGCTTGATGACTGGTTCACAGTTCACCTCCCTTGACAGGTGAAAGCAGTCTGTGCAAAGTTATTCAGACTCAAAACACAACTCTGAAATTTAACCAACATGAATGCACAACCTGTCCTCCAACTGAAACGTACATATAGGTCATTTTTTCAACCCCTGAAAACGTACATATAGGTCATTTTCTGAAAACGTGACTGTGGGTCGTTTTTTTCAAACCCCTGAATGCGACATAAAGGTAGTATTTTCCAACTCGAAAATACAACTTCCTCACCATCTGTAGGCAGATCTCAGTCCTCTGTCAGTATTGTATTACTGAGGGTGAGACATTTTAGGACTGTTTGTTCTTTTAAACTCTGTATGGGAATGGGAAGCTATTGGCTTGAAAAGTGTGGAAACAAAAGAAACTCAATGTATTACCTTGCCAAAGCACCTCGTTACACAAAGGTCAATCTGTAACCAGTAGTGACTGCAGTAGACTCTGCATTCATTAGACTCTGAGTTTAAGTCAGCACGCTACTGCAAGTGCCTGTCAATAGAGGCAGCTGACAAGTCGGGTCAGGCTGGTATAGGATTATAGTTAAATGGTGATGAAACGTTTATACTTAACGTTTATTAATTATCTGACCTATATGCAGCACATAAATAGAAAATAGTAACAAACCCCAGATTGGAACCCTGCGGCACGCCATAAAGGAAATGGGAAAGTTAGGATAATGTGAGAGAGTGTACTTTTAGACTGTACTAAACAAAGTGCACACCCTTTTTTAGACCAACTCAAGATCCATGACACTGTAACAGGATAGAGTGGTGCTTTATACACATGTTTTTGTATAATGGCAAACTCCAGGGTTGAACCTGCAGCTTTTAGGTGTCAACACATTAACAGTTTGATCCTCTGCCTGCCTCTCAACTGTAGGAAAAGCGGCAGGTACGTGGTTTGACTGGGTGTCTCTTGAATATAACAGAGTGTACTCTCACAGTCATATAACATGCAGAATCCTGTCTCTTTATCAAACAGCCCAGAGGCTAATGGTGCTCACTTTTTCGACAGTATCTTATCTCTCCCTTTACGTCTGAGTCGCTTCCCCTCCTTCCCTCTTTGAGCTCTGCAGGACACACACACATTCATTACAGACATACAACTCACTAACATGTACTTTGTGTTACACAATGTGGAATGCACAATCAGTGGCATTCTGGTACCAGACACGACATGTAAATCCATGATTCCAGCAATGACAGAGAGGCATTTCCTCTTACAACAGACGCCCCTGTCGTTCCTGAATTGCAAAGTAAATGCAAATATTTCTTTGTTGCTTTTCAACGCTCAGAGTTAATAAATGCAAATGATCTATCCTCAGGAACAGGGTTGTTGACCATTGCCTGTGCAGCTTCTATTTCTAGCTCACTTAATATTTCATTTTTTTTGGCAGTTTCTCAGTGTAAGAGTTTGTAAGAGTTCTGCATGCTGGTCCCTCCGTCCTCTGTCCATCCACTGCAGTTTAATGGAGCTAAGGCTGTAGTCCGACTAAGACAGGCAACCGGATCAATTGCTGAGTACATATGGAGGAGAAAATCGTGGGTCTTCTCCGTAGCTTTCGCTCTCGTCGTCATGTTGTGTTGTCAGTGCAGTTTATGCGTTGTCTCCTTCTACTTCTGGGTCAAGAAGAAGCTGCAAGAACTCCAAGCCCCCTTAGGATTCAAAGCTTTTATCATCATTATTATTATTAAAAATGGGACTGCAAGAAAGACCTTAAGACTAGCTCAATGTTGGACTAACGTGTTTAAATGACATTAACTAAACCAAATGATTGTCCTAGTCTGGCTAAAATCTGACTTTTAACATGCATTTAAACGCGTCGATCCTCCCTTTGAACAAAAACACTTTTCCTCCTCTCTGATGTCGTATCTTTTTACCTGCAAAGGTGTGGATTCAAATAGAGTTCAGTCATAATGAGACGAGCTCTGGTGGAACATTATCATGGGTGGGAGGGATAATAGGAGTGGCTCTGACCACAGATCAGATGGTGAAACGTAAGATTGGTTTCACCGTCCCATAGTCATGACACTGATGACAACCGCTTTCGGTGAACCTGAAAACGAATAGTGGATCAATTAAGCTGAGTTTGTCACTTAAATAATACACACACACACACACACACACACACACACACAACATTGTCACAACGAGAAATCTATGTATTGCGTGCAAGTTGCTCTCCCTCGATCAAAAAACACACTGTACATACATATACATGCAGACTGAAATGAATATAGACATGGAGTCAACATCAAAGACGTGAAGATTGATGACAAATTCATTATGATTGAGCTGCAGTCTGCGAGCCACCTTCATCGCTGCCTGTAGTGCTCACCCGGACAAATCTAAATGATATTGACAGTTGAATAAATTTTCTGCATGAAATCATGTCAGCTCGAGCATGCCAATAAACCCCCCCCCAACTGCCTCCCCCTCCTCTATAGCCCCTGAAGTGCTAAATAATTACATTAGTGTCCAGGGGCTAATTTGACTGAGAGCAATAATTTTGGTCCCATACCACCATAGCTGTTTTCACATACACACACACACATCAAATATTGGTATTGCTAAATGAAAATGAACCACAGGTTACTATGATACCAATATTGAGTGTGTTTTAAGGCGATAATCAAGAATTGGGACTGTGCAGCTTCCACATCAATAAAGATATGGGTGACTTCTGTCACTGGGAAGTGAACGAGGTATTCCCAACTACCTTCTGAACTACCTCCAGCATTAAATGATCCATTTTAATATGGAGATAAGTGAGAAAGAAGGACTAACAAATAAAGAAAGTGTTTAATAGCGTGCTCACCGTGTCATGAAATGGAGCAGGGAAACATGGGAGATCCACTATTCAGATACAGAGAGTCATACATTAAGCACTTAGGGTAAGTGATGGACACATAGACATGCGTATCAAGAGCAATACAAATAAACACATCTTGAAAATCAGTTAATGTAATACCTGGGTAGTTAAATGAGAGTGCTTTGTCTGTGCTTTGTTCATGCATAATATCTTATCTGACTCAGACTTCTAATAGATCCATTCGTCATGATCTGTCTGCAAACAGTGTGACTTATGAGGCTTAGATGGCTTTTATGTCTGTTTAATGACAGACTGTAAGCCTCTCTAATAGTCACTGTTTCGGTTACTCACGGTGACACTGTGATTTATGACCTTGCCAGACCTTGTATGTGTATTTAATTACAATAACCCAAATAACCCCGTATTAAACTACGGTGTAGGAATACCTGACGTTCATTTCAGCTGCGATGACCTCTGCAGTACAGCCGTGTGTCTGAAGATGGGTTTCTGTGTTTTCTTAGACGACACACTGCTGTCTGTGAGCGGTGTTGTGTAACTGTGTTTGGGTCTGACTGGTCTTTCCACTGCCGGAGTTTCTGCCCCCTGGTATTTGGAACAGAAAACATCTGACTCCTGTGAATACAAGAGTGCATTCTCTCTGTTGTGTGTGTGTGGAGGGGCGTCATCTAACAGCACAATAAAGAACAGTTACATCATCTAAGACAAAGGCTAAATCCATTATTGTTGCCTGCAGGCTTTCAGTCAAAACAAGGCACCACTTGTTTCCTATTAGAAATGCCTGTGCGTGTTTTCACTGTTGGTTCACCGTCGTGTAGATATATTTTATTTTTAAATAGTCTCTTCTCACCTCGTCCTATCGTCTAGGAAGAGTTGTGTGGGACAGGAAGTACGAGGGTTGGAGAAGAGACAAAGGTCATTGGCTGCAGGGTTAAGGCAACATGGGATAAGTAGTGTTAAAGCTTCCTCTCACTGAAAGCCCTTTAATCCTGATGAGGACAAATAACTTGCTCACATACACACACACACACACACACACATACACAAACAGATTTTGCTGATGTGAGAGCCAGGGGTCACCCTGAAGGATAAATGCTGATAATGACAAAAACACTCCTTCCTCAACAAAACTCCAGACAAACACACACAAAAAGAGACATATGTGCACCACATATATCAACAGAGTCCTCATCTACGCGCCACAATGTTATTTTAGGAAGCAAGATCATGTTCTGAGAGTCAAATGTGTTTCCCAGTTTGAATCCTAGACACACATTTCCACTTCCCCTCGCCTGTCATCATCATTCCATCTCACAGTCATTACCCCTGACCCCGGCGCTCACAGCGATTCTGCCCAAATTTCTCTGTCCCCCTCATGTCATCTCCACCCCCTTGGCAGCTGTGTCAACACCCACAGGCCTCAAGCTTTAAACAAACCATCCACACAGTCACTGAACACCACGCCACTCCCCTGATGCAGCTGCAGAAAGGCTGCACTGACGACTCCATAAATGCTGGCAGTCAGTCCCTGAACCACATTGATTTTGTTCCAATCAATCCACAGAGATTGCATTGCATGGCAAATGACACAGCCTGTGTGCCATAGCGTACATTTTAGCATTAACTGTTGCCGGGCAGACTTGGTCACTCGCTGAGTCTCTGTGGGGAGGCCCAGCTGTCCCCCATACCTTAACTCAGACTGAACAAACTTGATTCCTGTCCAACAAAAATGGCCTTCACTATTATTTCAAACAGTACAGTCGTAGCAAACATAAGGGATTCTTACTTAAGGCTTACTTAAAGTTGCAGCTTGTAACTTTTGGTCTCTTTCGGACAGAAACAATGCAACAATGTTGTGTCCATCTGTCGAGCGGAAACATCCGACCTGACTGAGAGAGAGTTTGTTTATGGCAAGTTTCCACCGAGTGGAATGGTTTGGTTTGGTTTGGTACAGTACTTTCCCTAATGGTTTTTTTCTGTTTCCATTAGGAATAGTACCAAAATAACTGGCCTCATCCGTTCCATATTTCCATACCCTTCCCTTGGGGTACCAGAGTAATGGTACGGTAACTCCCTCAACGCCCGCAGTCTGTTCTCATACAAAGCTTGACACACAAACCGAGCAGCTGGATGTCCTGGATGCAGTGTTGCCTTCATTGTTTGTGGTTTGTTGTTGTCAAACCGGTACAACATCACGCCGCGTATCCTTACCGTACGGCTTTACCGTTCCTAGCTGTGCCGCGCTGAACCGAACCGAACTGTACCGTGATGGAAGCAGGGACAGGAAGCATTTATCCAGTCAGACTGATGAACAATTAGGTTTTTTTGAGCAGCAGAATTTATTTCTGAGTCATTTCATTTGCCCTGCTTTGTGTTGCAGCTGTCTCGCTTTGCTGGTGCATTGTTGTTCTTGCCTCCATCCTTGACATAAAATGAATACTTTCTTATGTGCAGCATGGGAATTTCACTGGGCAGCACAAGAAATACAAACCCTGAGAAACTGAGTCATGTAGAGCTGATACGTGAAATCAGCATTGTGTGAACTCACTTGCCAATGGCTTCAATTTGTTTTCATTTAAAAGACAAACTCTACAGCTTTAATCTAGGTGACAATGATAAATAGTTTAACTCTATGCCTTTACTTTACTTTCATTTAAAGATATAGACATGAAATAAGTTCACTTCCCTGCTTAAGAACGTGATAAGGTTATTGATGGCAGACTTTTGTCTCTCTGCTTAAAGCCAAGTCCACGCCACACAATGTTCACATTTTAAGGCTCATTCACACCTCACAACTCGCCGTCGTGTGACTGGGAGTCATGCAGTCATCGTGAAATCACACTACAAGTCCAAATGGTGACAGAGGTGTTACACGATCTTTCACCACAGCAGGAGGAGCCCACAGCTTGCAGGCTATGTCATGTCTCTAAACCAAGTTTGGTCACAAAAACATATGTGAGAAGTGTGTGTTTTTTTTTTTACTCACTGCAAAAGCAAATTTCTTTAAAAGCAAATGTTATTGTAATTAGCAAATTGCAACGACGAACCTGTGTGTTTTCTGCCAAAAGGGATTCAGTGTTTTTATGATTCTGCCCAGACACTGATGACAAGGGAGAGCTCAGGAAAATGTTATGATTTGGTTTAATCTAATGCAGAAAAAAGGTTAATATAAGTAGAATAATAAGCATGTTTTAAATATCTATTCATCAAAACCATGATCTCTCTTTGGCTTTAACCAAAGTGCTTTGGTTATGTAAACCTAACCCTTGATCTCTGGATGTGAACCCCAGTCTCTGGTGAGTTCAAACAAATACACAAACACATTCATCCAGCACATGAATATGTTTCCTGGGTTTGAGTTGCATCAAAATAGGTAACAACCATATCACCCCAAATGTCAGTCTATTCCTGTAATCGTTATTTTAGTTGTTTTACAGGAAACACCATTTCCTTCTCCACCTACCAGCTTTTCATTGCTAACATAAATTGATATTGCAGACTCTTGCTGTAGGAGCGTATGATCGGTCAAGGAACTGCTGTGGCTGTTATTCTAGCTGTCAGGCTTTGTTTACCTTTCATTTGAACATTTTCCTGTCTCTCATTCCTCAGTTTTGTATGTTTTCTCTTCGCCCAGCCTGTTGTTTTGTGTCATAACAAAGTGAGTTATGGTCCCTCCTCCAATACTTTCTTCATCCTTTCTCCTTATGGTGGATTTTGCTGTTTATGTTTCCACTCCATCATTCTTCTCCCCTCGGACAGAACAGAAATGGGACAAGGCCTACTATTCTACTCGGTGTCATGGGAGTGTGTGTGTGTGTGTGTGTGTGTGTGCGTGTGTGTGGGTTGATTCTGGCACAGGGCATGTTAGAGAAAATATGTCAGGAGCGGTGTGAGCTCGGTGTGTGACGTCAGTGAAATGTCTCTGCTGATGCAGGCTGACGACTGTGCGTCTTACAGGAGCTGCATCACACCGCATTTTATCTGCCTTCATCTTTATGGGCACAGATTGTAAGAGCGTGGGAGGGAGGAGTCCTGTGCTGACAGCCAGCCTGCTGCCTCCTGACTGTAGAAAAATATTAATGTACCAGTGAGCAGGAACACTGCCAGTGCTCCTTTTCTCTCCGTGTCAGTCCATGTTTGATTGCTGGGAAAGACTTCTGGACTTTTATGAGCTTTGCTGCCGGACCTGCCGCAGGCTTGGCTAAAGGCCCTGACAGGGATCAGAGTAGCATGGCAGCACACACACACACACACACACACACACACACACACACACACACACTGGCTTCCATGACTTCAGAGGACATTGCATTGACTTACATTCATTAACCCTAACCTCAGCCTTACTTTAAAACATGTCTTCCCCTAAAAATGTAGTGATTTTCTTTCTAACCCACTGCCATCAGTATGTATATGTATATATATACATATATATATATATATACATATATATGTATATATATATCATTTATTATTTTTGTATGTATATTTATATACAAATTTTATTTAATACTATTTCTTGTTTACTTTCAAAGTAAGAATTTCATTGTACAGGGAAACGTGTTTTTTTCACTGTGCATATGACAATAAACACTTTAAATCTTGAATTGACATTATAGGGACTTAATGTGACTGAGGTCCCCACAACATGAGGAATACCAGCCACACACACACACACACACACATTCTTGAAATGCTACCTTACTGAGGACACACAGACATAATAAAATCACTAAACTGTTAGCTCTATAAAAAGCCCTTTTAAAGCTGTGAGGACAAGCCCAAATGTCCTCACATGGTCAACATGTCCTTGACGTAGTGTTGAGAATCCAGTACGTCATCGCATACAACAGAGGAGCTAATTATGATGGATAATAAAAGATAAACATTTGCTCTTCAGGTTATTTCCTGAACCTTATGCTACCTTTGGACAAGTGACAGCAAAGGAGCGTCTCACCCAACCCAATCCACCTGTGGCTCAATGCCATTTTCTTTTATGCTCTGACCTTTTCTCCCACTCGCTCTCTTTTCTTTCTACAGTACAGGGACACATAACAACAGAAACCAATACATAAAAAATAACTAATTAATCCGTGACTCATGAGTAACACACTAAAGCAGAAATAAAGACGTGGTCACGGGAGTGTGAGTAGACCTGAAAAAGTGTTAGAACAAAAAAGAAGACAGGTACTGTCCCTCCTGCTGAATATCACTCACTGCCCTTTGTGTTTTGCTTAGAGGAGAAAAACAACCGGCGTCATCAACCACAGACCTTTAACTCATGGCTCAAGCCCTTTTTTATGTGACCTTCATGTTAGATGTGACATGTCGGCAAGAATACAGGTACTTTTAAAAGGAGAAATTGTAAATATGGAGCATAAGAATGTGAAACAGCTGCAGCCAGTGTGATAGAAACTGAAAGTTAGCACTCACATATGATTTAAAATAGATTTGATTTTATATCATGTATAGTCTGTTCTCATACAAAGCTTAACGTCTTGTTGAGACAAACAGCCACAAGCCGAGCAGGACACAAAGAGCTGCGGGACGTCCTCCATTGTTGTACATTGTCGTTGCACCGGTATGACGTCACACGATACATATCTCGCTGACACGGTCTATGGGTACACCCCACACCAAGTGAAGTGTTCTCAGGCAAACCACCGTTACCGTGCTGTACCAAGCTGAACCATGCCATGATGGACAGCTGGAGATACCACATGCAACAGGTCAAACAGGACATGTTCGGGTAGTTGTATAATAACTGTGATTTGCAATCATTTGCAGACACATGTGACCACATTCTTGAGCTTTATGGAAAAAAAAAAGGACTGATCGGATCTGCTCAAATTTCACTGGGCTGAATTTTTTTTTGTTTTTATATTTACATATGTGTGTATATATATATTGTATTAATCTGTAGCCAACACCACAATATTAACACTGTTTTTTTTTGTTTTTTTGGCTGAAATTAAAAAACAGATTTTCCTTTTACAGCAGCTTGAGTAGTGCTTTGATTCATATATGAGAGCCAATAATGGCATAGATAGTTAATAGTATATGTGTGTGTGTGTGTGTGTGTCTATACGCATCGTTGAGACTTTTTCATATCACTTATAACATTCATTTTTAAATATTAACAGATGACATGGTCATAAAAGCTGTGTCCTGTTGTGAGAACAATAATTCATATTAAACCATGTCTGCTCTGGAGTCTCCTGCAGTGCTGTGTGTCTTTCTGAGCACTTCTTTCTGAATCCCGCTGTGTCTGACAGTCCTGCCTCTTCTCACCTCTGACTGTGTGCATTTACTAAACACTGGCCTGGGACTGATTACCTCTCCTCCCTCCCTCTCCTCTGTCTCTGTATATGTCTGCTGATGTTGTTTAGAGCATCACAGACCACTTCATATTGTCCTCAGTGTGGAGTGCCGCGGTGCATTCTTACATGACACTTTTTAGCACACACACACACACACACACACACACAGAATGCTTATTCTCTGTCTCCACATTGAGTTTGTAGTGTGGGCAGAGGGTGATGAATACAACGGAGAGAAAATAGAGGAGAAGAGAGAGAGGGGGAGAGGGGATGAAGGAGAGTGTGTGGGTGAGCAGATAGGACTGGAGATGAGGGGGAGGGGGGCAGGTTAAGTCAGTGCCTACACGGGTCTCTATCCCACAGGCTCTCTCCTGTCTCCCACGCCTGGCCCCTCTAACCTGGCCTAGCTTCTGTTTAATGTCTGGCTCTGTCACACCTCGGCCCACTCCCTTGAGATCTGCATGTCTGTGGCGTAAAGTACATTTCAAACTATTTCACACGCAACAAAAGAAGACTTCAGCATGGATTTCATGAGCCTTTCATCTCTGCAGCGGCTACTGTCTTTAGCACTTGATCATTTAATTTCTGCTCAGCTCATTTATTTAACCTTTCATATGTTGAAAATATTCCCAAATGGTCTCAGTATTATGATGTTGATTATGAGTATGACTATGTGGACATTACTGGCATGTGTTGTCTTTATTGTTTAGAGAATGGTTTGTTTAAGTGTGTGATTTTTTAAAAAGCAGCAGCTCTTTGAACGTTTTCTTCTTCATTGTTTTGTCTCTTGACTCTTAATAACGTCAGAAACTTGTGGGAGAAAATATGAACCTTTACTCCATGCGGTATCTCCATGGCAGCCACAGCTCCCACATTCTTTGCCATAAAGTATAATACCATGCTATGTAGTGTTTATAATGACGTACACTGACATGTCTGTTTAAAAGGAGTTATAGTTGTTGCCACTTTTAAACACATTAGTGACATGTAATTACGTTTTTTTTTTTTTTTTTTTAAATGTTTAATACAGGGGTTAAAGCTAAGTGCTGCATTCCCAGAGAAGTGTCAGCGTTATAATTGATGCTCTGTATACCTGCTTATTTATGACTAGACATTCCAATCAGTTAATAGTCTATCAGCAGATGAAGAAGCCAATGAGTGTTAAGCATGAGTGATTTAAATAATGCACTGAACATAAGGTTAAATGTTCAAATGGTGTGTAATTTGTTTCCAAAACACTTTTTTATCCTAGTTATTAAAATACTTAAGGTTCTACATCCCCATAAATAAACACAGTAATTGCATTCAGATCACATGGAATGATTGGCTGGTGCCTGTCTGTGACTTAATGACCTGCTGTCGTGTGCACATCCTGCCTGTGCGCTTGCAGCAACAAATGCAAAGACGATAGCCAGAGGTTAGTAAGTAAGTCTGCAGACACGAAGCGCATACATTGCTCTTAGTGCCGATGACTTTTTTTTGAGGTGATGCTTTCACACGTTTTGTCAAAAGCTGGTATATCGCTCTACAGTCTGCTTCATGTTTCCACGGTGGCGTGACCGTAAATGGTGTGACAGCATACCATGAAACAGTGTAATGTGCTAATAATTTCAATGACGAAGAGGAAGGCAAGACATTAAACACTGTTACGTGACATTATTTGTTCAAAAAGAAACAGCCTTGAATCTTGTCTCCTGTCTTAATGCAGAATAATGCAGGATTTTTACCCTAATTCCACAGCTTTGGAGTGATGGTTACAGGGAGGTTGGGGGCCGTCTTCACTCCCCCCTACTGTCTCTTAGCTGAAAACCCAGCCTTGCAAGATCAGGGCTGAAGTCTCGGGTCTCATGAGAAACACAAATTGCTTCACAGCACTGCACACACACACACACACATACACACACATACACCCTAGGCAGGTACCAGCTATAAGATCAAGGCAGCGATAGTGTTATTTTAGGGTTAAAAAAAAAAAACCAGAGGAAACCATTGTCGGAGGAAGTGAAGAAGAGGAAACGACTGTCTGACACACCAGTAAGAACTGAAAAACACAGAAGTGTGCAAAAAAAAGGATGCCGGCCGGAATAGACATAGACATGGCTACATGACTCCATTGAAAATAGATGCACATGACCAGGAGAGGGGAAGAGAGGGGGAGCATCAGCAGTGAGTTTTTACAACAGTGACGATAAAGTGGACAATGGATGGATGAATGTTTACGGTGGTGTCGTAAAATGATGTACTCCAAAACTCTAGGGGGAGCTCCGAGGATAAAAAAGGAAAGCAAAAGTTTGGACTTAATGCTATAGGTTTATTTAAAAATGACACATTTTGTAGGTGCCACAACAAGAAGGGTGCAACGCTTTGTAGTGTTCCAATTATCACTGTTTCTATTGGTTCTAAAATGTAATATCTACATTTTGAATACCAACGCCACAAGGTTGGTGTAGTGGTTAGCACTCTTGCCTTTGCAGCAAGAAGACCTGGGTTCGCAACCTGGTCGGATGTGCACATGGGTTTTCTCTGGGTTCCCTGGTTTCCTCCCACAGTCCAGATTTGGAGATTAGGCAAATTGGACTCTCTAATTGGACCATGAGAGTGGAAGCGTGGAAGTGTTTGTCTCTTTATGTGGTCCTGTGATGGACTGGTGACCTGTACAGGTTGGACTCCGCCTTTTGCCCTATGTCAGCTGAGATTGGCACCAGCGCCCCCTGCGACCGTCATGCGGATGAATGAATGAACTTGATATCTTGTTCATTCAAGTGCTTCATCTAAACAGGATTTTCTGTCTGAATGGTGGTTTCCCTCTTTGCAGCTCTTCATCAAACAGGTAATACTTTATCAAATGCTGGTCGACATCGTGATGGAGATATTCAGATCCACATGAGGGCTGGATGAGCAGATTAATAGTATTGACAAAGCCTAATTAGTGTCATGCTGAATCAAACGATTAATGTGAACAGTTGTTAAGGAGGCAGTGTGTGTCTAAATAGGCCCAGAGGCTAGATAATACAGTAATAGCCTATGACTCACACCAGCACTGTTCTAATGAGAAATAAACAGAGAGACAGAAATAAAGCGTGACAAAAAAGTAAGAAAAGACTGAAAGCAAGTGAAATGACATTTGTGTCGCCGTGCTGTAGTCAGCCTGCCTTGCTGCCTGGCTCCCCTCAATGTTTTAACACCCTGAGTTTCAAGCAGCGATGGGATTAGTTTGTAGGATTGTTGGCTTGCATTGTGTGCTGAGAGGATAGGCAGTGAAATCCCCTTTTCAGCCACCACTACTTATCCTTGTCCCTGTGTTGTCTCTTTCAAACAGAAGCGCCTCGCTCTACATGCATGTAATCTTGGTGACAAGAAAGAATGAAAAGAGAACCGAATGCGTATGAAGCGAGTGAAAATGGGACAGCTGACGGGAGGAAGAATGCAGAGAGTTTAGGGAACCAAGTTGGGGGGGGGGGGGAGGTGGGATGTGGAGCTGAATATAAGATGAATTTTGTGTTATATACAGAAGGTGTTTTTTTTGTTTTTGTTTTGGTTAATTCAAAAGTGCGGCACAGGCCTATTTCACGAGCACAGTGTATTTATGTCTGACATCAGCATGTGAATAATTCATCCTAAACTTCATGTCTGAATTATTGATGTCTTAAAGAATACAGAAAGCGGCTGCAGAAATCAGCAGTCCACAGGGAAAGGGGGGCATGATGCAAGTTGAAGAAAAGAATATATGATTTCATCATTATTTACTGTTTCATTCCAAAATGAGGAACATTGGCCAAAAAAAACAACATTTATTCAGATAATAATGGAAAAAAAAAACCTCTGTGACATTGAAATGAAATGTAGATTTTGTAATTATCTGACTTTTAATTTAATTGTACAAAGCAAATGTATGCTTGCGTTGGTGGAATCTGGAGTCCCTGGTGCAGCAGACTCAAGCTGCTCATACTAAATACTGCAAACTGAATTTTATGCACTGTATATTCAATGTAACTATTGGACAGATGGCAAAGGAATTCATGCCCCCCAGAGGATAAGTCCATCCCCACGTTGCCTTAGCACCATTACAAGTTTGCCATATGTAGTTTGAAGTGAAATGGTTTGCCAGGTATATGATGGATCACCTTGAAATTTGCGGCAGATATACTGTAAATGTTTCTCCATTTCCTGATGCTGAATTGTCATGGAGTTGGTTGTGCGGCTGATGTTTACACTGGTTTATGAAATACCTGGTCACCGTGCTACAGGAACCTGCCATCACACTAGGATAGATTAGCATGACTCAGCATGTCTGCATGTTATGGCGCTTTTTCATTAGACAGCTCCTAGCACTAGACGTTTTTCCACATAGTATGATGCCATGATGTTGTTTTTTCCCCGACGCACACAAACTAGTGATGATCAAAGCAATTATTTATCAGTTTTTAAAAAGATTACTTCACTACTTCCTGCGTGACCGGAGCACAGACTCCTGACACAGTGACTGAATTAAAATACGGCTGAACGGGTTGTGATTCGGCTCACAATTGCCGCCTTTTGGTAGTGCCTTTGCTAAATACACCAGACTCCTCTGCTAAATACTGAGATTTTAGAAACTTCCTTGCTAAAAGTTAGAGACTAACGCATGTTTTCGTGGGATTTTTAAGTCTTTTTAACTGAGTTCGGCTCAGCTCACTTATGACCTGCCCCTCGTTTTCAAATTAAAACGGAGCAGTGATTTTGGGATATGGCGTATCCAAAGCAGGATGTTTGTTTTTTTTACATCCAAATATGGATGTAACCAGGCTTTGTTTGTGGATACTGTTGTAGGATGTTAGTGCACATGAATACTATACTCACAAACCAATGCACAAATAATGCTAAATATTGAGTTTGGAACTGAGATACTACAATTCAATCTTGAGTAAAAGCCAATGATTCTTCTTACAGCATGGAAGAAAGAGACCACCCCCCTATTTCTCTTAATGTCTTTTGTTTACTGTGTTATCCCCCTTCTGTTGCATCAAATGTGTGTGCGAGTGCTGATGTACATCTTTCTGTGGGTGTAACTGTGCGTGTGTGTGTGTGTGATGGCTGTGCTGTCTGCTCAGGGAGGCATGGGGCCCAGACACTTGGAATCATTTAGTGAGAATTTGAAGTGTAGGAGGAGAGGAATGTGTGCCCAGATAAAAGAAAGAAAAGTAAAAGGAAAACGGAGCAAAGGGAGGGGGTGGAGAGTGCAAGAGATAGACACAGAGATAGACAGACAGAGAGAGAGAGAGAGAGAGAGATCATGCAGAAGAAGTCTGGCCGGTGAAGAAGAGGTGGAGGAAAGATTGGGAGCATTGGGGAGGAGCACTAGAGGTAGAAGAAAATGCTCAAAGCGAAGATGGGGGGTGAAAATGAGGGTGCGCAGAGGGAAACAAAACTAAAATGGGAGGCAGAGCTCACAAGACAGAGATCTGGAGCAAATGGCAGACAGTGGGAGCAGCAGAGAAAGAATAGAAGAAAATGGCTGAGGAAAAAAAAGTACACGCTGCCCACTCCTTACCTACTGTTCTCCATTAAGCAGATTTTTTCAAATGGCTCTTGCAGGTCTCGCATAGGGGGAACATCTATTCCTATCACAATGCTGCCTACACACACCTTGCAGTGACAAGCATAGCAAGTCAGAGAGTGAAAGAAGGGGGGGGGGGGGGGGGGTGCACATGTACAAATCAACAATGATTTTTCTATAAGGAAATAGTGGAAAAAAAAGGAAAAGAAAGAAAAGTTGGGGGTGGGGTGTGTGCAAGCCTAAAGTACAAAATGTTATTTTGCTTTTGTGACATTGTTCCCTTGTAAATATACTTTCTGGAAGCCTGTTTTCTTATTGCAGTGACTCAGTGGTGATAAAACAATTAGCCTAAACACTTCTATTTTCTTTCCAAACAAGTATGACGCCACATTTTTCAAGTCCAATGTGTTCTTTCTCATTATTTATGCATACAAACTGTTGTAACCTCTTTTCCTCTTTTCTGTGTATCTGTATCTGTTCGCTGTTCACAAATATACCCTCCCACATTCCCTCCTCGTGCTTCCGGTCTCTCTTCCCTTCCCTGGCCAATGCCAAAGCTAACAGCCTTGTGTTCCAGTACTGTGTGTGTGTGTGTGTGTGTGTGTGTGTACGAGAGAGAGAAAGAGTCTATGTGTATCTGTAGGTGTGTGTTTGGGTGTGTATGACAGCATGCATATCTGTAGTACAGTCCGACAATTTCCATACAATTCAAATGATTTCCCAGATTTTGTAAAGAGGGTTTGGACTCCCTATATCAACCTGAGGGATGGATGCCAAAAAACAGCTTCAATCAGCTCATCAAAAGTATATTCTGCCAAGATAAGCAACAAGCTTTAGAAGAAATGTTCACAATATCTGCTTTCCAGCAGGTTAAGAAGGCAAAGGATTTCATTAAAACATGTCTATCTATGCAAATCTGCAATTGGCCTCCTGACCCAGCTGATGAGCTATGTAGTTTAGTTTGAAGGAGTCTACACCGAAAACAACAGCAACTCAGCAAGCATTGTTCACTATCGACAAGGATCAATCCCTCTCTGGGCCTCTGCCCGCAGGTCAAGATGATTGTCATCCAAAATCAATCTCGGGGTGTAACGTGTGCATCTGCACAGCCAGTCTTCTATTTTCAAGGGAATAATATGCACAGGCTATGAATTAAAAAATCTAATGACAAATCAGACTTCAGTTGACGGACGCACAGCGCTATTGACCAGCCGAGGTCACTGAATGGACTGGGCCACGCTGACCTTCATGGCTCCTGGCAAAGAGCGGGCACATTCAATCTCACTTGACCCACTCAGCTTTGACCCTCGACCCCTGGCAATGCTGCCCTAGTGTGAACTCTCACCTCTGAGGATCAATAGCTCTTGAACCATTGCCTTAGGCCATTGGCCAGAGCAGTGGGGGTGAGGGAGGATGATGGAAGTCGGGTGCAGGCTGGTAGAAGTAGCTGACCTCAGAGGAAGGGGCCTCCGACTAAAGATGATGCAGGGAGAATTGTTCTGAAATGGGTAACGTTTGGAGAGAGAGAGGGAGTTCCATTGGAACATAAAGAGGACATTCAAATTTGTAGTGCATATCTTTTAAATGTAAACAAATAACCGTTACATCCTAGAAGTTCAGCTTAGCGTTTAGCTTTTTCCTGAGCTGTTCCTGCTCACCTTTTGTTTGCTGGTTGGGTCAATAAAGCTCTTTTAAAACCTTCTTCTGTTTCTGGCCTCGTGCATTTGGGTCCAAGCTTTGTGAGAGCTTGTAACATTCATTCATTCATTCATTCATTCATCTTCTAGCATTATATCCCTGCCAATCCCAGCTGACATAGAAGGCGGGGTACACACTGTACAGGTTGGTCTGATAGGTCGGGTCAGGTCTGATAGTATTGGCTTGACGGAGCCTGTTTTCAGATGAACGACACAACGTACAAGTAACGTTACATTGTGTCCACGCAGACCAAACAGGGACAAAGTTGTGGGTTTGATTCCATTCTCCACTAGTCTACATGGCAATGTGTCCCAGGGCAAGACACCCCATTGCTCCTGGTGGCAGCATGTGAATGAGTCTGAAAGATGTGAAAATTACTATATGTGTGTGTGTGTATATATATATATATATATATATATATATATATATATATATATATATATATATATATACATATATATATATATATATATATATATATATATATACATAACCTCAAAAACCTCCAACTAAAAACCCAGCAGTGAGAGGATTTCTCTCATTTACTGTACAGCATGTCATACATGAATGCATCTGGCTCCGCTTCAAACTCGGTTTCCACACTTTGAGCCGCACTCATTGTGTTTTTTGTTGTGTAGTTTAACAAGTGCGATCACTAATCCTCTTATGCCAGAATGTCGTGGCGGCACCGCATCTGAACGTTGAGCTGCCCTGCATTCTAATCAGCAAGGTGAAGTTCTTTGATCTCGAGTTTGGAAAAGCTCACGCCAGTCTCTGCCTTAGAGCAGATATACTACGTGCGGCTTTATGCTCTGAAATCCCTCTGCATTTGACTCCTTTCAATCCTTACTCCCATGTGACACTTTCCAGACTCATTTAAAAAGTTAAGCTTCCACCTCTGGGTTTCAGCTCATGCGGGATCACTCCGGCAGCTTGTACACGTTAACAAATACATATTAGGTCTCATTGGATGTCAGAGAGATACGATGAGGGGGGTTTATTACAGCAGTGAGTCATCAGTGGCACAGTAACACAACACATCACTGAATGCATTCTGGTCTCCGATGATAAATAATTTAACCGATGTACAGTAAGTTTTCTAGACAGTGAACGAGGTGGCATGAAGAAACTTTGCAGCTTTTCTACCACTGAAAAGGTGAATTTTCAGGCTTAAATCAGTACACTCATTCATCGCAGAGCCGACACACGGACACAAATCATTTCAGGAAACTGAACCCAGAGAAAAAAACATGCACCGGGTTCTTTTTGAAGTAAGAATCATCACAAAACCTCGAGTTTGAGACGATTCACGAGTTCGAGCTGTGAAAGCACAGCACTTGATGCGGGGACTCTGTGCTGCTGCCTTTCCATTAAACTGAAATAATGTTATGTATCAATAAGGTTGATGATGACAAAACATACGCAAAGGCCATGTTTTCAACATCTGAGTCTCACGTCTGAGTCTGACAAGGGTAATGAATATGAGGGCTTGAGTACAACTCCTTGACTCAAGTACAAATGTACCAGCTAATGTTCACAAACAGGGAGATGTTTACTGCTTTGAATAATGGGTGTTTCTTCTTCTGTGGTGAGCGACTAAACTCAGCCCAATCAAATCAAAAGAACACGGTGAACTTTTTCAATGACTTTGCAACAAACAAATAAAAGAAAAGAAAACACAAACACTGAGATACAGTAATTCACCAACTCCTCAACCCTTATATGACTTTGATACAGAAAACAAGACCTAGAATTTCCCATAATATAACTAGATTAATACAATCAGTCACTGAAATCTTAGTGTTCATGCCACGTTCAACATGACTTCACTGGAGATAAGTGCTATAATCCAAGTTTCTTCTTAACAGACATTCTCTGTAACCATATCAGTTAAACTGCTAATGTGTTTCATCATCTTTTATTTGTTTATTAAATGAGTTGACACATGCTTTCTTTGTTTGCATGTTTTCCAATGTCAATGGGCTCTGAGCTTTCTCCAACAGTCATATTTATTTTTTGTCAGACCCTTTATCATTAACACCCTGAGCCAGAGTAACTGCTGCAAACATAAGGTTTCATATCGTGCAGATATAGAGCTGAAAAATGAAATTGCAATTTGAAACAATGCGACACATTCATGTGTTCGTCCTTGTATTAAAATATAGAGCATTGTTTTAATGATGTTGTGTAGTAATGCTCCATCGTTTTTAAACCCTTTGGAATCGAAACTAAACCTCAGAAAATGTCACAAATCAAATCGCAATCTGTCAGAAAATGTGATATTTTCCCAAAATTGTTAACCGGGCCACGACTCGGAGTTGGAGTTGGAGTTTGACATTTTGGCTGATCTCCAATAACAGCTATCTGGCTGTGTGGTCTGTGTGTTCTTCCCCTTTTAACGTCCTGCAGACGAGGCTTGCTCAACTGTCATTGATAAAACGGGAAACCAGAAGCCTTCTGCTCTCGAAATTGCGTGCATGGTCTACAGATTCGGCATTCTCACTTGCATAACCTGTTGATCAGTGTGTGAAGTGGGTGAAAAGAACGTCTGTCCGTCTGTCGGGATTACCAAATCATTAAACACCTAATTATGATTTCTTTTTTTCACATCTATTTATTCAAATACATAGTTCATAGTAACTAAAACTAAAAAAATAGACTTGTGAAAAGGACACAGTCCAGTTTATTTGGTGTCTTCCAGGACAGATAGATATTGTCCTTCTTTAACAATACAAATGAAAACTCTAGAGACGAGAAACAGCCTTGGAAATGATTCTTCTGGGCCATAATAATGAACACGACAGACAACCTAAACAGAATACCAGCAACTTTTGACAAGTGTTGGGAAGGAAATAAAAGTTGCACTTATTCACATTATAGTCACATGTGATTGTTAGTTCTGAAAAACTGAAACAGCCAACAATCATTGTTAGGAGCAGGTGCGTCAGTCTGCCTCATAGTTTGATCATCCCGAAAAAAAACAACATATATAACCCTTTGTGTGTGCGTGCGTGTGTCTGTTTGTTCTCTCATTTCCCATCTCTCATATCTCACATCTGTGGTTTCACAAACAGCAGGGCCCATCTCACAAGAGCTGAGGGCATGACTCAGACCGACGCAGACTTGTGGCTGGCGGCTGTGACTCACAAAGGAAGGCAAAAGGGAGGGGAGCCACGTTGTGTGCAGAAACAGAGAGAAGTGGACAGTGCAGAGATGGGATGTCGTCTCCCCACTCGCCCTCGGTGGGAGCAGCTGGCCATGAATACATGAGTGGCGGCATCACTCATCGCGCAGAATGCAGACACATTTCACTGATACACACATGCAGACCCACAGGGGCAGCTGAAAATAGCAATACAGAGGCCTTCCACAACATCTGCTAATTATCTGGCAGAAAGCGGGCCTGGACCCAGGATCAGAGTCGTCCCAGCTGTGGGGCTGGACTCCAGGATGGCACTGATAGAAAGAGGAGGGAGGATGAAGAGAAATTTTGTCAATAACAGACAAAGGGCTTTTACAACAAGCAAACTGGCTCCCAGTGCGACAGGCACATAGATCAGTCTGTCATAAACACATAGATTTATTTTATCCACATGTGCCGCAGAGAAACAACCAGGGTCCCAGACTTCCCATGGCATCGGCAGGAATCACAATATCCTTGACAGTCAGTTAGTCTGCCCACCTTCCCTCCATCTCCATCGCTCGCTCCCTCCCTCCCTCCCTCCCTTCAGTCTCCTCTGCACTCAGAAAAAGAAAGACAAACTCATTTCCATACAAATGGAGTGAGAGCCTGCAGCCCAGGGACCCGGTGGAATTGCAAATATTTCATCTTTGCCTGGAAGCCTCCGCTATTACTCCTCGGCCATTATCCCCTCTCTTTCATTCTTTCTCTTATTTTACTTTCTTTTTCTTCTTTGCTCTCATACAATATCACCTTTGCTATCCACGACCCACACCTCCATCTATCTTTTAGTCGTCTAAATCATGCATCCACCCAGCAGGAAAAAAAAAAACATCCTCCCACAAATTATTACAGCATTACTGCCATTCACTACCTGGTCAAAAAATAACTTTGCAACAAAGCTAAACTCAATTTAAGCTTTGTGTCTAGTGTTAAATTACATCCATATAGTCAAAAAGTGTTATTATGTTGTCTTTATTATTATGTTATTATGCTGTTGGCTTATATATTGGGTTGAATTAAACGTCATGACCCGAGAGAGCTGTGAATCATCATTTTATGCAGACAATGACAAAGGTACAAAGCTACTTCTTATATTGACAACATGAACTGAAAATAACGTGAACTTGTATTAATATTAGGGTCGCCAACAGTTCCGTAAAATAAGGATTTGTTCTGTATTTGAAAAGTTAATAGACGTGTTCCGCATTGAACAGATAAGAAACGCACTTTGTTCCTTATTTTTGATTATCAAAGGAAAACCATGAGAGAAAAATACAATCGTCCTCCTGCTGTCAGACCCTCTCCATCTATCATTTATTACTCTCTTTTGAATTGGTGCGTCATAGCAACGGCGATGCGCCAAGATGTACATGGTAAAATATTTGGTTGATAGAAAGTTACATACATAGAAATACTTTTGTTAGACAGTGAAACTGCATCTTTGACTCAACTTTCAAAGTGTGTGGTTTGTGGCGGTGATGTAGCCTCCTCACACACACACACACACACACACGCTTTGTGGTCCTAAAATTTAACAACAATACACTGGCTGTACTATAATATCCGTGTCTCCATAGCTACAGTTTTACTGTTCTTGTTTTTATTCTATTCCATGCAGTCAAAGTCCTGCAAAGTATGATGATTCACATCTATAACTTCATTTTGTTGGGTCACTTTGATGAATCCAATGTTGGGCTCAGTCAACCTCACCTATGACCCAACAGTTGTGCAGCCACTGAGTTTTCAAACAAAACTACAGCCTGCAGCGCTCTGCAGTTTTGGGTCTGTAAACTGTAATGTGGACGGCGGGTATCGCATTTCAGGCGACTGCCCTTCTGCGTCAACTTCTGCTTCTCTGCCTCCTCGCGCAGCATCCCTCCATCCTTACCTCCTTCAGAGCATCTGCCCAGTGCCCACATTCTTGGGCACACATGGTGTCCAGCAGCTGCCGGGTCAGCAGAGGTGCTCGAGCACAGATTGCCTGGCGCTGGCCTCCTACCCAGGCGAGCTGCCAGTTGTGGACACAGAGACAGCAGGGAGGCACTACAGAGGGTATGGGATATGACAGACTTTAGACAGCACACATCGTGGCTGTGTTCTTCAATTCTTCCACTAGTGATCACATGTGAGGAGAGGCAGGAATGAATTGCCAGATATTAATCCATACATGGGTGGTAATTGCCGAGTACGAGTATTGGATTGCCGGATTGGAATCATTCAATTAACATTAAAATTTAAATGTGACATTTTAGCTACCACGGAGATATTGACGGGGGCACTGAACCTGCGAATCTCAAAAGCATTTAGTATTCCGTTTCCGTTCAAGCTTGCCAAATTTCCAGCAAGCATACAACACTCCTACTTACTGTCTCATATTTTGGTGCTTGCTCTACATTTAATTCTCAGGAGGAAGGCGCTGGTCAGGACATAGGGAGTTCTTTACATGGCTAATTTGTACTAGTATACAAAGGAGAGGAGGACAGGCTAGGCCACAGATGGACAGTGTGTAATGTTGTTAGCTATAGTTAGCCAATTTAGTCACACTGCCAGCAGCTCTCATTACATGATCTAATTCTCCCTCTCTATCTCTTTCCCCCTCCTATGTCTCCAGAAAACACACACACACACACATCCACACAGGCCAGAGATGATGGCAGGAGTGCCAGGAGGTGAAAGACAGACAGACATGTGTGTGTGTGTGTGTGTGTGTGCAGGCGGAGGTGGTATAGAGCTCCAGCAGCACCAGTATGTATTGTAGAGGTTATGCACGGCCTCCATACTCAGGAACTTATAGTTTTCCAACATGAGAAAATGCATCAAAATTGAATGAAGATATTAATAATTCACCGGACAGATTTCTCAAAGAAAACAGGTTCTCAGAAACGATAAGGCAAAAAAATCAATGCCGCCTCTCCTCTCCCTGTCTGTCTTTCACACCACATCTCTTCATGCATGTGTGGGGGAGAAAAGAAGCAGAGGGGGTGGAGAGGATCAGCTCATGTGGCTCCATGCCCCTTTGTTTGCGCCCCGTCCTGTTGGTGTGCCTCTGTCTGTGTTCTTGCGGCACGGACATCAGCTTCGTGCCCATCAGCCTGCGCTGGTACTCAGTCCATTCCCCAGAGGCAGAAGCGCTGCTTCAGCCTCGCCACCTCCAGACTGGGTCAGAGGAGAGGAGACACCACGCTGAGGGAGGTGCAAATCCGCAGGGAAAACAGGCACGCACACACACATGTGTAAAGCACACACTTAACAAAAGCCCTTGCTGTGAGGGAAATAGGCTGCTCATGCCTTCGAAACAAAGCTGCTCCTTTGACGTGGTCGAGTGTCCACTGTGAGGTTGATGTGTTGAGTCAAGTAGCATACAGCATGAGCTAATTATCACCTCTGTATGAAGCTGTCTGCAGAGCAGCAGGTACACGCGCGGTGCACATGCATGCGAATCTTTCAGAGTGCAAAGTGTCCGGTGTCAACTTAAACCGACTAGACAGTAGATTTGATTCTAAAATTAAAATGTGTCATTTTGCTGAATTTATGCTCATTCATTTTCACATGGGGAGTTTGAGGCAGTGACTGTGTGGGCAGGGGTGTTTACTAATGTTGTTTAGAAACACTTGACTCACGGGGTTAGTTGGTTTGAAGGAAATGTAAATCAGACACAAACTGGAGAGGGCTGGTGTCATAATTGGGTTGTAATAATGTATTTGTATTTTAATGCATTATGAAATGGTCATTGTGGTCTTTTTTTTGACCTTACATTAAAGTCTTTGTATATTTATTTATTATTTAACAAGTTTGTTTTCTGGACTTAGGAACTGGGAGAGGCTATTCTGTGTTATACCAAGCTTCTTCGGTTGAAAGTAAACGTCAGGTCATTTTTCCTAGAGGCAAATCATGACTCGTATAGTTTAAGCACTTTGACCTCATAGATGACACAAAGTAAATCATTACAGAAAAGGAAAAATCATTTTGAAAGTTGGTATTTATAGTACCTCTATTATTGTTTAAAAAAAAGAACAATAATTGAATAGGGATGAGCCGATACAATACTCAACAAACCAAATTGTTGTATCAGATATTGGGTATTGTTCACTCAGCGTATAGGCAACATCCTGTAAAGAGGGATGTCCGCTATCACAGTTATGTGACCAGGATAGCTGTCATGCAGTTGGAGTATTATGCTTCAGCACACTTCCTATTAACAGTTAAGTTGTTAAAAAAGATCTAAAACACAATATTGGGCTGATATCTATACACTGACAGAAATTCAAAGTAGTAATATCAGACACAAGAAGTCATATCAAGCCATCCCAACACTCATAACAACTTGACATGCATACAAGATTTCATCTCCCTGAGTAAGTCTGTGGCAAAAACATGCAAAAACATCAGTCATTTGCTGATTATCAAATCACACAGGTAAAAAAAGAAAGCAACATGACATCATACAATGGGAATACAAATACACAGGAAAACACCTACCAGGTCAGTAACTCCTCCCACATTATAACTGCAGTTCCACCGATACCAATAGTTATTTAAAGCCCCAGTGCAGAACCTCTATCGCCCCCTGTGGACCTCTGAGTAACTACCAAAACACTGCTGCCCTGATGTGACACATGTTTTCTCTCCCAACCTAAACCTCAGTCCAACTTACACGTGTACACATATAGACACACACACACACACACACACACAGCAATAGACACAGAGCTGTGTCAAGACAAGTTCTTAGCAGTTGTCTGTTATTGTAGCATTACTTGTCCTGACTGTTTCCAGGAAAGGTGCAGACACAGGCAGATTGGCCCATGCATGTTCCTTTAGTGAACCACTCTTGGCAGAGCGCGCGTTGTCATTATCAGGCGATCACATGCGTGCAAAGCTAAAATCCTGATTGTGATGAAAATCAGATTGTCTAAAAAAGAAAAGTGGGATTGTCACCACTCACAGAGAAATGCAGAGTCATGTGGAGCTAATAGGTTTGGTCATTATTATCATTATTATTAGATTATATTAGTAAGTTACAAACTAAAAAAAAATAAAGAAGAAGGAAGAAGAAAAAGCTTTTTAACATAACAAACAACTCTTTCTCTTTATGTTCGCTGTATGGCGGTGATTGTCCTTATTTGGAGGGACACGTCCTCCATGGGGAGATAAGAAGAAACACGGACTAACTTCCTGTGATTGTAGAGGGCAAACGTTGAGGCCTTGTGTGTTTGTGTGTTTGTGTGTGGGTGGCACATCTGGCACTGCAGGCTTATTATCTGTGTGAGTGTCTGTCTTTTTCCTGTGTGCCAATAGGGACACAAATCTACTTTTGTGCATATGTGTATTTGTACATTAGTGAATGCACAAGGCTGATGTTTCACATGTGCGTGTGCACGTTTGTTCCACTTGGTGTGTCGTTAAAGATGGAGGTGGCTCTGCTCCTCTGACAAAGCTACTGTGTCATGCACAGATATTTTCAGAGTAGGAGAAATCATTACGCTATTCTCCAAAATAAATTAGTGGGTTGAGGTAACCCAAGGCAAGGTAATACAAGGTTAATATTGCACTTTTATTCCCCACTGGCAGAAATAAACAATCTCCTCTGTTTGTTTGCCTTCGCCACACTCCCACGAGAAGCCAGAAACAGCAGGACAGAGGCGTGGAAAGAGGGGAATGGAGGGAAAAAAGAGAGCAGGATGAGAGTGAGAAAGATAGATGACAAATAGATGATGCTCCGTTCCCTCTCTGACACCCACCCACCCCTCCTGCCGTGTCCTTGGTGTTGTTGTGGAAAAAAAAAATTAAAACAGGTCGACCCACGTTCTTTCTCTCCCCTTTTTCTCTCATCCCTTTTCCTTCCTCCACATCAGGCCATCTCGCTGTGTTTATCTGTCTTCCTTTCTCTCTCTTCCTCCCACTCTTCTGGTCATTGCATGGGTCAGGATGGGAGTCACGACAGGCTCTGGGCTGAACCCCCCACTATCTGTCATTCATCACATCCCACAATTGACAGCTGCCTCTACCCACTCACACTTTCACCTCTGCATTTCACATGGCAGACAATGTGTTGTATGTTGTAGTGAGATACCAGTGTGCCCCCTTTTGTCAAACGCCATAGAAATAAACCGCGTTTCTGAAATAAAAATCCCCTGTAAGACTGAAACTATCACCCTCGTTTCTCACTGCACACCCTCAAAAGCAGCCAGTAATTAACCGTAGGCCGTAAACTAATGTGCATTGGAATTATTAACTGTGAGACGCAGATGAAAAAGAAATTACGCCTTTTGATCTCCATGTTAACCGTGTGTGCGTGGAGTTATTCAACATATAGCAAGCTCAGTGTAGGTAATTATATTAAAAGGAGAGCAAACAAAGAAAGAATGAAAAAGAAAGAGAGAAAGAAAAAGACATTGTTTGCCGTCAGTATTTTGTGTCATCAAGAAAGAAAGAAATGGGCTGTCTCTGAAGATGTACTGTATTTCGTGACTTGTGTGTGGAACAGTGCGTGTCTTCATGATCGTGCAGTGACACAACAAGAGCAAGGGGAGAAGATGAATTACCAACTTGTCACGTTTTATTGCAAGAAATGGTGTTCCTTCTTCATGACAGTCCCGCCCCCCCAACACAGTGACACTCAGGCCCCCACAGCAGCCATCTGATGATCTCATAGTTGACACACACACACACACACACAACCACACACTCACCTGCCCAGTCACAACCTCAATACTCTTCCTGAACAGCCAATTTCGTAGAATACTGCTTACTTTCAGCAGAAACGTGGCGAGCCCACACATTAACGCCAAGACACACATGTACCCACACACAATGCAAAGCCTCGGCTGAAAGACGAAGCGGACTGATCTTTGCACATGCAACCCGCTGTCACCTGCACAGTGAAACGGGACTGATAATGAGAGAGTAGGAGGTAGAGGCCAGAGATGCAGAGCGCAGTGAACAGCAGAGTCAAATAGGAAGTGAGGTATGGCTTAAAACAGCTCACATGCGAGGCGAGCCTGTCAGAGGAGCGACTAAAACCCACCACAGGGACTTACTAACTAGGTCACTCAGGACCACTGGATGTCTACAAGAGCACTGCACTCTTCAAAGAGAGGCCAACTTCTCTCCATTAAGGTAGAATATAGGAGTTTGGGATCTGTCATGTCCACCTTAAGCTCCACCGGGGGAATGCTTATTATGCCCTATGTACGTCCTATGATCATTTTTTTTTTTAGCATTTTCATTTCCCAAGACAAACACTTCCTTTCACCACCGGCCCGCTCGTTTGTGCTGCGTGTGCATCACTGAAATTAGGTCGACATACCTCTATTGATTTCATTCAAAGGAGTATACTTCTCTGTAAACTGTAATGCATTACATCTTTATTCGTTTATTTGTTAAACGTTACGCAATGCAGCTTTAAGGGGAAGTAACCCGCATTTGCTATATCCTCGTTTTAATAAGATTATTTTCATTCTCATATGAACAGTGAGTTTCTTTTTCTTGAACTTTCAGGACGGAGCTTAATAGAATAGAACTATTTACGTAATAAAAATGATTTAAAAGTTGTTTACTGAAATGTTTACTGTGGTCAGACATCAGTGTTCTGCACACACAGCCATCACAGCTGGATGGTAGAGATGCTGGGCAATGTCATTCACATATAAATGCATTAGGATTGACCAGTTGTAGACGGACAATGTGGTGCCTCGCTCCGTCGGACTGCTGCCTTTGCCTTTCATGAGGCTCTTGACAGTTAAACTGCACATTTTGATTCTTTTATGCTTTAGTTATGCATATACATGGATGTTTATTCTTATATTTTCAGCAGCAAGCAAAGGACCTGGAAAATAAACCAAGTAGCATGCTGCAGTTTACTCCATTGCACAGACTGTTTGATAGGAGCACCCTATTTTGAAGTATTTTGCAAACTGTCCAGGATGTACCCCACCTTTGGCCCCAGGAGGATAAAGTGGTAGAAGATGGATGGATGATTGTGCAATATGTCAACCATTCTAGTCTATCCAAATATAACCCAATAGCTTTTTTTCTGTGACCATTAGAATTCTAAATCAGAAAGGTTTTTTTGTGCAATGGAAGACGCTCAGGTCAAACTACGGTATTGACTGTGCAATATGGTTGAAAGTTAAAACTCATTCATAGACAGATTCTCCTTACCATTTATCTGTATGATTTGATTAACTCTAAAAACACAGAGCATTTAGGCTGCTTTTGTTCCCATTACTACGTTAAAACATATATAAAGTGGCTATAGAAATGCACAATATAGTGTCTTATATGCCTTTTATCAGCACAACCTATCGGCAATCTGATGAAAAAGATTTAAAAAAAGAAGTATTGAAGTTGTTCAAGTTCAAAGTCATAAATCAATCTTTTTATAGCACTCTTACACTTCAACATGTAATCCTGATTTCTAAAGATATGCTTATGCTTCTCTCAGCCAATCAGCAAAGATTTAGCTACATCACAGATAGTGATGTCATGCCATTCAGCAGTAGGGTTAGGGTTACAGTTACAGGCTAAAGGTTCTTTGACTGTAACCCTAACACTAAAAATACAGTGTTAATGTTTTTCATATACTTTACATATTTTAGAAAATGTTTTACCCTAGACGGGCAAGGAGCCATATATGCTAACTTCATGCAAATGAAATATCTTTAAAAATATAGTATTAAGAACACACTGCACACATTGACAATATACTGTAGCTATACAGTACAAACTATCCGTGTCCATGTTATGATAGAGGAATTTAGAAGTAATAGTTCAACAATTGTGTTTGTCAGTTCTATTGTAGTTCTCTGCTTTTGTAATAATGTGTTCACTGTCATGCTCACACAGGACAGTAGTACCCTCCACGCTGGTGTGCACACATCTGCTGTGCTTTGGCTCACACTTGTGACAAACAGAAGTGCTAAAAGTTCTTGGCTCCAAGACGCTGTAATCAAACCGACAGTGTGTGTGTGTGTGTGTGTGGGGGGGCCAGCAACCCACACACACGCACTCTCACCCACACGATTGCACGTGTCTTTGCACGGAAACACATGCAAACGCTGTTTTGTTCATGGATGGACACCTATGATTTTGCATTACCTCTAACCACTTACCTACAACCTTTAATTGTGCTTCTTGTTCTAAACTGTAGACACCCACTGCCTCTCTGCTGCCTCTCTTTGTCGATAATCCCTTTTCCCTCCCTCGAGACGCCATGCAGTCAGTTTCTTTACGACTACACCTGTGAACCAACTCATTACACACACCCCCTCCCCCTTTGTTTTTTATTATCTCAGCAGTGTGCTCATTGTCCGGCACGTTTACATACACAGAGTGCATGGTCGGTTCCATATGGGCAGTGAAGCGAGAGTGTGAATGAGAGCCAAGCATTTCTTTATGATTAATGTGGGATGACTCATTCGCCATAGCTTCCCGTCACACGCGTACACACACACACACACACACACGCATAGGTGTTTGTGCGCAGAACTCACACATCATTAAATACATAAAAGGAGTATATGTATGTATTCACTCTGCACAACCCACACACATTTCAGAACTCGCAGAGTTCTTGCCAGATGTCAAATGCTTTTTTTGTGAACTTAATGTGTAGGCTGTGGCTGTTGATGTTCTTACTTAATCCGACAACACAAATGGTCTCCAGTCCATTCAAGGGCAACCGAAGCCTCGTCGCGAGAGGGTCTCCTTTCATAGAGCGTTCCCGTATACTACACTTTTCTGTGTCTGTGTGGTTTGG
This sequence comes from Solea solea, assembly GCF_958295425.1. Classification (NCBI taxonomy): domain Eukaryota; kingdom Metazoa; phylum Chordata; class Actinopteri; order Pleuronectiformes; family Soleidae; genus Solea; species Solea solea. The sequence goes on along the minus strand of NC_081142.1, from coordinate 4,414,764 downwards.
AGGCAGTATGGTAATTCCATATGGAATTCAAGTTTGGGGCGATTGTAAAAAACATAATTGCTTGAACATAAAACCCCTGACTTTTCCCTGAATGTGACTCGTGTGTAACTGGATGATCTGACACATGACATGTCTCCTTACCACCACCTCCCCTCCTTTTCTCGCCATCATGTCATTTAAACTTTGTAAGGACTGAGAGGCATCTGCTTAGATCATTTCCACCTCTGTGTGGTAGCCAAGCGACGAGTGAGACACACCCAGGCACCCAGGCGCTGGACCATATGGCATATAATCACCCCACTTTGAATCAGAAAAAGAAGACATGGAAGTTATGGTGTTTTGCTGTGAAACTAGACGACAGAAGCTGACGCTAATTGTCTGAAAAGTAGATTTTATATAGTTCAAAGTAGAAAATCCAATCTGTAGGCAAAGCTGTCAGCTCACAGCACTATTAGTAAATGTAGGGTGTGGAAAATGTTCAAAAATCTTTGAAGGAATAGCATAATGATGACGATGTGGGGAAGATATCATGTATAATATATTATTTTAAGATTCCTCCACATTCTTAATAAAAGTTACCGGCTACTGATGGCCAATAAACATGTCCTGCCTTTCTCTGCCTGCAGTCCCCTGTACTTTATCACTCACAGCTCCTCCTGTTACAACCCGGCCCCTCCTGGGGGCCTCTGGGGCCCACTGGCTAAATTAGTTTCAGCAGCACCAGGAATCAGAATTGCAGGCCTCTAACCTCTCTCTCCCTGGATTACAGAACTCTAACCCTTCTCCCCATCAAGGCCTCCCAAAGCCTTTGAAGTTGCTCATGGCTTTTCCTTCCCCACTCCATCTGACTGTGAATGAATGATCTACCCCCACCTCTGCCCTCCACTGACCCTTTTACATACTCTTACCCTCTTTTTTTCTGCTATCTCACCACTCCTCCTCCTTTCCATCACTCTGTCTCCAGCCTGAGGTCTCTCTCCTCCCTCCCTCCCTCCCTCCCTCGATTTCCTCCCACTCTTCCAGGCTCACTCTCTCATACTTTCTCCTCGTTCTTTGTCTTTCCAAATGTGAAGGCTCATCTCCTGCCGTCTACAGATCTGCCCTCTGTCTCCATCTTTTCTGTCCTCCGTCACTGTTTTCATATCATCATCACTTAGTTTTCTTTCGAACTACTGTCTTGTTTTCCCGTTCCCTTTTCCTCCCCCCTTCCTTCCTTTCTTCACTACTCCCTTCCTCCTTTGGACTTCGTCCCCAGGGTTTTTTCATGCCTTACACATTCCTTTGCGCTGACTGGCTGTGTTTACACTGAGTCTCTATCCTATGTGGTCATTAACCCTATTCTCTCTCACTCCAGAGGAAAAAAAAATAATGAAAGTGAGAGTAAAAGTCCTGAAATAAATGTGAAACAGAAACAGAAGACAAACAATAGAAATATGCCATGCTCCAGTTCTTTACATGCTGGGAACCCTTGACTTTGTCTCCACTAATTACACTTGCACATGGGAGTGGACATTTTTCATCAACATGCTAAAGGACAAGGGGGATAGATTGAAGTTCATGTGGAATTCAAACACATTAGAGTACATTAAGTGCCAACAGAGGTTACAGAGTGAAGTCAAGAGCTGCCAAATTGTAATGGCCCCTTTAATCACGTACACCTGATCCTGCAAAGTGAACTCAGGGAGGCACAGGCCGGATTCATTGATAAATAAAAGCCGGCAAGTGGATCTTTTTATAGCTCCTGCAGCCAGAGGACAATATATAACCACGTGAGCAATGTTTATTTTATGAAACAGAATAAAAGAGGGTGGCAGTGGGGCAAAAAGACAAAGGACAGTGACGGGGCTTTAGAGAGCAAGGGAGAGGAGGAGCAGGAGGGAGCATTAACAGTTGATCTATCATAAGGTCATCTTTTTCCATGCGCACACACGTCACCTGCACGTTGCTTACCAAAGGACAGTCAGCACATTCAAATGTCACTGTCTACTGCTTGTATTGTGTAATGCAATGCTCCTCCAACCACAGACACACACACACACACACACACACAAACGTGTGGCATAGAGTGATTGCATGTACTTTCCATGCCCGGCCTAGTCCATTCCAGGTACTGTGTTGTGCAAGATGTTCTCAGCCACATTCCCCTCCTCTTCATAACGCGTCCGTATTATAATGTTATATCTCCGCCACTGTGACATAATGTGCCGCATGTGTGTCACCATTTCCTGTTCTTGCATTCACCTGTCAATCTGGGTTAATGCGCATTATTGGTGGCTGAAATAATAGTCTGTTGGGCTGTGCACAAGCCTTAGTTACGGCGCATGGTTACAAAGTAACAGCTGGCTTTATCACTAATCTGGTATTGTTCATAATGCTCATATTGCCAGCATTCACTTTATTAAAGCAAGTGTTTATGGGTTAAACAAAGGCGTGACTAATTTAAGGCTCCTCCCCGGTTTTACCCCATTTCATCTTGTGCTGCTGCTCCCTCCTCCCTCCCTGACGGATCCTCTACTATATCTGTGCATGGCTTTTTGTGTGTGTGTATAAGTGTGCTGACACATCTTTCATGCCACTTAATTGCCAGTTAGAATACAAGGTGTTGCAAATGGATAAAAAACATTTGTGTAGTGAATCATTTTGACTTTACCAGCACACACGCCTTCACTTCCAGTAAGGATCTGTAGCAGCACGCCCGCCTCTTTCCCAAGCCTCCATGAAAAACCACCACTGATGCCATTGGCTCTACAACTGCCCAACAAGGAGTTAACACCTCAGATAGAGAGACATAGTGGAGGGAGGAGTGGGAAGAGGATGGTGTGAAGGAGAAAAGGAGTGGTTGGCAGGCGCAAAGGTGGTGAGCTCAGGGCTGTGGAATCAGGAACTGCTCTTTGCTCTTTACTCTGATACGCCCCTGCACTCCCACCACCGCAGCACCCGCGCCTCCACCCATGCACTCTACCCATGCAATCTATGCTCTACTGTGGTCTAGCTGGAATGCTGACTTTCACCCCCACCCACTATACCCTCTCTGTGTCTCACCCCTCCTTGTCTTGCAAAACAGGGAAAAATGAAGTGGAAGCAGCGTCCTCTGTTATAAGATCTGACTTTGTGTGACCAGTCGTCCATCTGTGAATATGAATCAAGCGTGTCTCAAAAAAACAACTAAATAAATGAATATATACCATCTGTGTTGTTTTGTGTACTCGAGCAGGAATACCTCAGTCTGACTAAAAATATCTCCCTGAGCAGTGCAAGGAAAGTCTGATTCCACACTATTGAAACCCACAGTTTCAGCAGTGCAGACCTTAGTGTGATTGCAGTGAGGATCATTTCTGCCTCTTCTGAACTCGGTGCAGATTCCAGTAAAAGCAATTTGTGTACATTTGTGTCCAGGGAAAAAATTATTTCAGACTGAGTGTGCTGATTTAAAAAAAAAATATTAGTTTAGAGCTTCAAATGACCTGTTTCCACAACTGCTGTAATATCACTTGGTCATGTGTGGGGCTCTATGTGTTCTCTATATGGTTCAGGGTACAGCGATAAGGGATCTTTCATCTGTCAACTCCATTTGGCAGCGTTGCCTCTTCGACAAGCTTGATCAAGTCAACCTTCTCTGTGAGTTCAGACACTTCAGGCAGAACTGACACAAAGTACTCATCAACAAATTTGTCACAATCTATATTTGGTGATAACGGACTGTGGACATTGTCTGTCTCCTGTTTCCAGAACATGAGTCACAGCACCATACTGTATGAATAAAAGCCTTACTGTGTTCTCTCTGTGCAGAACATTTCCATGTGGCTTTATAATCTGTTTAGTTTACGAAGGTAGAGATATTAATACGACCGAGCAGTTAAGCTTTTCCTTCGGGGGGAGAGTTCAAGGTTCTTTGCTGGATCATCAGCTGAGGAGAGGTTTGGTGCTTAGAAGAAGAAGGAAGAAAGAAGGAAGCATCTGTCGTCCAGGGAAAGGACGCTTTCTGCTTACCTGTGCATCGTCAGCCCAGGAGGGGTGCGAGGACATTTGTCACAGAGCTGGGAGTAAATAGTGAGGGAACAAACCGCCATCTGTCTGGGCCCATTGATTTTCACATGAAAAGCAAATACATCCATTCTGTTTGCGCTGCCTCCCAGCCCTGTCTGCCTGTTGGGCGGGCGCAGAGTTGAAGTTTACCTTTCGACATCATGTTCCTTTGATAATCCCTATATATGACTGAAACATCTATGGCCTGATAACTCCCTTTTGTGGGTGCCACCGGCAGCTGAAAAGAGGAGTAAACACGATGGGCCTGAGCCCATGTGAGTCACTGGAGGGAACAGTGAGCAGGTGCAGCTCGAGTGGCGGCCGGTCGGTGAGCGTGTTCACAGCGAGGCATTGACGGCGCAGGGTCCATAGTGAACGAGCATTTACTGTACATCCACACAAACCAAAAACGACAGAAACAGCGCGATGCGGAGATTGATTCTGTGACAGAAAGAGCTTTAATGTCTTGTGTCACCACCACCTGCCTCTTCAAATGAAATCCTGTCATGTTCCACCCACAGAGTTTCCAATCCTGGATTCTGCCCTTGAACAGACACTAATTCTAATCCCGGATGTAAAGACCTGATGAATTCCTTTCACCGCTCCCATGTAAATGTTTATCATTAAATGTAGGGCATTCACCAAATTATCTCTGAGGGGTGTAATGACGTTTTATTAGGTCTGACTAAGGTTTGTGGGTAGATAACCTAACAAAGAGTGCCCCGGTGCCCTCTGTGTGTATTACTCTCCCTGTTTGGCTTTGATCGTTTTGGCATTTTGCTGCAGACACTTTAGATATACAGCTGATGAAACCAAAATGTCATCCCTCTTTCTGTACAACCGCTGGAGAGAGGGCCTTTTCATTTAGGGCGAGAATTTGAAACAGCTCTAACCTTTCCTCAACAATGCTGCCACTTTACGCTGTGGAATTCCTAATTCAGTGAGAGGCGTAGCAAGGCACCTGATAAGGTCCTCTGAGAAAGTCTGTCGGAAGAGAAAAAAGGGACGAGAGAGAGAGGCAGCGGCAACGTGTTGACAAGACAGATGTGTCACAAACACAACGAAACAAATGCCCAGCAGCTTGTGACGTCCTGTGACAACAAACTGGTTTTTATTGTTGGCAACATGACAATACTTATCTCTCTGACACACGTACACAAACACAGGTTTACGCAGCTATTCTGCTTGGGACACTGCATTGACTTCCATTCATTTGGACAAAGTGTTATCCCTTACCTTAATCATAACCATTTAATGTGCACCCCTAAACCTTAACTTATCCTCAACTCAAATCTTAAACAACAGTTTAACAGAAATGATGTTCTGCCTCATTAGGACTACTGGTCCTGGCAAGGTCAGAATGTATGAGATCCCTGGAGAGTTAACAAACACACGCACACTTTTCATTGTTGTTATTCGCTACCTTACTTTCTTAAAGCGGACATAGACCGGAAGTTCCAATTAACGCTGCTTTTGTGTGTGTATCTGCGTCATTACCTCGTTTATGAAACTCTAACGTTTCAGAACAAACAGTTCAGCCACTGCTGAGAAAATAGGGTTTTATTGTTTTCCTGGGCTCTGCAAAGCGGAATGGCACTTCCGTTTGCTGATGATGTCATCAGTAAACCTCACCACTCCTCTCACCACCATAGCTCCTCCTGGTGTGGGAACTAGTCCGGGCACATCCGGTTGCGTAAATTTAACCGCAGAAGAAGAAGAACTACGCTCGCTGTAGCTGCTGAGATGCAGAGCATCCACCGTGCCAGAGGGGGAGCTGTGTATCTGAGAGCTGACCTACTAATTATGTCACTTCCAGGTACCTGGCCAATCACAGGACAGTGGGAAAGCTCTCGTTGGCTGGCCAATCACAACACAGTCTATGTTCACCAAAATCACCAAATCTGATATTTCGATCGGCTCATTTGCAGCGACTAGGAGGATTTTGACCATGAAAACAATAACCCAATATTGCAACAATAATATAATATTAATATTAATATTAATATTAACAATAATATACGTAAGTAGACCTCCATAACTAACATATATGTGCGATACGAGCATTCGGTGTCAACTTTAAAACTAAGCACACGACTCTCGAGGAGAAAAACAGCTTCCTGTTTGTTCTGGTACATGCATGCCCACTGTACCTGAACGGTAACATGATAGTTGTGTTAGTATGGATGCAGATTACTGTCGAGTCAGAGCTGAGACGCTCAACTGGATACAGATCATTTTCAAAGAAAAAAGTCTTCCTGTGCAGACTTAGTGAGACACTGACACGTCACACCTCACCACAATAATCACATTTAGAAGTGCATGTACAGTCAGTGTGTCTCTTTGTTGCCATGATTTTGTCAGACCCCACCTGCCTAGAGTGGAAATGCCTCCGCCATGCAGCACCCCCCCTTTTAAAATGGCCTCTTCTGCATTGTGGGCCAGCCTAATGTGTCATCTGTGCTGGCGTTGCTGTTGTATTTCCTTCCCTGCTCTCACATGATCAAATTTGATGAGGACACTCTCAAGGACCATTACTTATTACGGTAGTTCAGATTTGTATTACTCAGTCATTCCCAGTATTTCTTTGGGCTACCCTACCCTCTAGATCCCTGCTTGTCATAGCCCCCTCCTTCACCTCCCTCTCTCCACATTCCTTGGTGAGTGGGTGGAAAGTTCAATGGGGATGTGGGATCCCAGAAGGCGGGGTGTGTGTGTGTGTGTGGGGGGGGACTCTTACCAGAGTACAGTGTGTGTGTGTGTGCAAACTAGGCGCTTATTATCAGCCAATTCAATCTTTTCCTCTGCATAGCCACAACTCAGCAGCAGCTCTTTGCTCCTACACAGTGTCAGCAATGTAAGTGGCTGCTTGTTGGTGTGGAGCTTGTTTAAGAAGGTGTTAAAGATAGAAAATAATAATGATAATGATAATGGTGGTAATAATAATAATAATAATAATGATCATCATAATGATGATGATGATGGTAATGATGATGATGATAATAGGATCAACAGATATAACTGCTCCACAACCTGTTTTATGGCTTCAGCTGACATACTGGAATAGTTATAGTTCACCTTCATCACCTATTCATGAACATTCACGTTCCCCACGTCAGACACTGACAACACTTAATGATAGAAGGACCTCTGCTGGACGAGTCATGACACTGCAGTCCCTCTGTTACTCAGAATTCCTCTCTCAGATTGGCAGTAAAACTAGGTGAAATTTCTGCTGAATTAGGACTGATTAAGGTCTGCTGAATGAGCGTATTTTTCCCAATACTGCAACTTTGATTGTGCCGTAATGAGACGAGGGCGACAGAAAGCTCGTCATTTTATCTGCCGTTGCTTTTGTCCTTGTAACACTTTGGCAAGCTGAAAATGAAAGGGTAGGGCCGCTTGGGCAAGTCATTTCCAGGAACTTGCATAACCTTCCCGCAGTGACAAACCCATCACTATTCTGTCTGCTGCATTCCTTACCCAATTGTCACAGTTTATCTCAGTTCCGTCTTATCTTTGTTGTGTTGCAAGCAAACAAACTAGTTATGGAGGCAGCACTGGTTCGTGGGCTGATAGTGTGGGAGACACACAGGAAGTGGTGGGCGACCAGTAAACTGTATTTCCCCTTCCTGTCTATGTCCTGCTGCCAGCCCTTTGGCTATTAATGCAACGCCGAGCTACCCACCACACACACCCACATCGCTACTGGGAGCCGGTGTGCATAGAAATCATCAGACACACATGGGTTAGGGTTAGACACATGCATGCACAAAAATAAGGCTGTCTATCATCCCAGTGGCACATGCAGAAGTGAAATCAGTGAAAATAATTAGTCGATAAACAAGCAGGCAGCTGCAGAGAGACACACAGAGTGTACAGTACAGTATGCACGCTCCTGGCAGGCTCTTCTTGCTTCTTATTCATACCTGGCTAAATAGACAACAGACAGCAGGGTCCAGTAATATGGCGGTCCATCATTCAATCATTATGTCTACAGCAGCCAAGGATGGAGTGATTTGCAGTGTGCATGCACAGTTACCTGCAGCGTGATAACAAGCTGTCCTCATTCTTAAAGCAGCTCCACCTGCTCCAAATGCACAAAAACAGGCACATGTACAACACACACGCACCCACAGTAGCCACACACATGACACTTATACCACTGCAGTTCACTCTGAGAGGGAATGAGCTTGCCTGCCTCCTTTAAGTGGGCCTATTTTATTTCTAGAAGTGGGCTCAAAAGTGGGCAGGCTAATTTTGCACGTTCACTTTCTCCATTAGTTCCTCTCTTTGTTCAATTAACCACTCACACACATGCCACGGCCTACACACACACATGATCCATGTTCCCAGTCTTTATCACCTCCCCCTGGTCATCCAGCTCATCTGTGCGAGTACAAGAGAGAACACACACACTGATATGATTCACAGCGAAACATGCAGCCCAAATAGCACCCTAAGAGAGGTGTTGCATTTAACCAGGACACAGACTATTTATAATTGCCTGGGCGTGCACATTCTCATTATAAGCGACGGAGGATGCTGACAATGGACAGGCAGAGGAGGGGGTAGTGACTCCCTGTAAATGTCACCAGCAATGTGTCTCCTTATCAGCAGGCCGTTCCCGCGGCAGTCCGACTGAGTACAATATCTGATATAGTATGTGTGAGTGAAATTTCATAGGCACAGGCACTCGATCACCACATAAGCATATTGATTATTTTATGTAGATTAGTCCAATTTTTAACACATAGTATTTAACTTCTGCCACTAGGGGTCTCTCAATCAAAACAGTAGCAAAAGACTAGTTTTGGGAATTCTCCGAGGAGAGTTTTGGCGGCAAAATGCGATGAGAGCTAGATCCATTAGTGTGATAGTGTCTTAGTGTATTTTTGACAAAGAGCTGATTTGTACGAGACGTCCGCCAGGATACATTTGATATAAATTTCATCATACGCCCACTTCCGTGTTGGTACCTACTCCACTCCAGCAGGTGGCGCACTCTTGTTTGGGTCAAAAGAGTCAATGAAGACGATGGTAACCACAGAAACATGTTCAAGTACGAACGTAACAGCAGGCGCGTACGCAGATATTGACATATGAAGAAGTCACTCCACAAGCATGAACCGGCCCTAATTTCATTATCCCCAAACAATAATACTAATAATAATAATTTGTCTTATATTTTTCTGATATTTTAATGCAGCTATTTTACATATTATATCTTTAAATGTTTCAACTGGTTAGAGTCATTTTATCATTTCTTTGAGAGAGAAAGAAAAAAAACAAACCTTCCAATAATATAAACAACAAAGTGTCTTCCGTGAAGACTTCTGTCTAATAAGTTTGCTCGTTAGTGCGACAAGTAGCAGGAAAATAAATAAACATAATTATCATATCAAATACATTAGTTGCTGGGGATGATAGATTAATATGACAAAGACTTTGTTCTTCTGCTTTCTTTTGTCTTACTCTCTCTCTGTCTCTCTCTCCTCATGCCAATCAGTGCATCACATAAGGACTGAGTTGCTAAGTACAGGCTCACCAGCCTGTCACAAGCGAAGATTCAAATGACACTGTGTCTGCGTGTGAAAGCCACAATGCACTGAACCCTGCCCCCAGAATTATCACATTAGCACGGTGCGGTACAGCTCTCAGGTGAAATCCACTTTGAGAAGCAATCAGCACCTGAACAATAACATCTACTGAATTGATTATTGATCGCGGGGCGCCAGATACCTGACCAGAATTGTAGAACTCTACACAGAAAGACACGGTGTGACTGACAAGGACACAAAACACTGGAGCACCATGACAGATATCCAGGCTTTCTTCTATTCCAGCAGACGAGGACAAGATAGGAGGGGCTATTTTCATTATCAGCCAACATGTAGGCTCATGCTGCACGGCTTTACCTAACCAACTGTTGTCATGGTAGCAATTTGTCATGTCTTTTGCGTCTCACCTTGAATGAATGGAGCCCTGCAGGACAATGTGCCCTCTCACAAGAGCATGCACGAGGAGAGTAGTGCGTCAGTCCTACGAGCAGCTGGGGACACACCCACAGCACCATGGATTACTGCTTGTGTGCATGTGTGCGTGTATTAATGGGCATGTATCTGCTTCCCTAGGAGGTGGCGTGCAAAGCTGGCTTCCTTAGGAACATGTTATCACCACAGGGATGGCAGCAGTAGTAGCATCAGTGGACCAGCTGCTCTTCCATCTGAAAAAAATGCTCTTTACGTGGTGGTCTGCCAAGCACGGCAATTCCAGCCTTTCCTCTCATCAAGGAGCTCTTTCAGTGTCTTTGTCTAATCTATAGTCATTTTTCCTTTCCTAATGGTTTTAAGTGTAAGAATTAGTGACGTGTAGTGGCGATACAGCAGATGAGAGGTCTTCTTCGCTCACCCCTCCGTGTCCCAAGTGCATCAAGGAACTACAGTGGCCTTCACATGCCAGAAAAGAGGGTAAACTTTGCATTCAAAATAAGAAATGCAAGCTGTGGCTACTTCATCTGTCCGGGTGCTGTAGAAACGTGGTAGCGCAAGATGGTGGCCTCAGTAATGCAAGTCCCCTCCCAAAAGTAGTTGCTTTTAGGCTAAGCACTTTGTGTTATTGTGATATTTTTGTGCAGTAGGATTAGATAAGTAGGTAAAGTGGTCACTCTAAATTGACCGTAGGTGTGAATGTGAGAGTGAATGGTTGTCTCTATATGTGGCCCTGCGATAGACTGGCGAACTGTGTCGCCCTGTGTCAGCGGAGATTGGCACAGCGCCCCCTGCCACCCTCCTGTGGAGGATAAAGAGGTAAAAAAATGGATGGATGGATGGATGGATGGATTAGATAAGCTCAAACTGAAGTTATGATCCATGTTGGTGGAGCCTCATCCAGCTTTAAACTTGGTCTCCATTATGATCTCAAATACAGATTCATGTCAGTGACAGAATTTGTTGAAGCCTGTAAACACATGCAATACCAGCCATGTCTTTGTGTTTTGCAGCTGGTAAGGAAGTCTCCTGTTGTCTGCACTGCTTCTCTGGGATAGTGTGCTATTGTCCAACTGGGAGCTGGTATTTGGAAAAACAGCTTATATGGTCTAGAATTTGGTCTATATGGTCTATAGTATATGGTCTATATGGTCTATAGTTGCCTTTTAAAATGTAATTCTGACATTCTGTCTGTTTCAGTTTGCACATATCGCCTATTTTGATTAGTATGCCATTACATGAGGATATTGGTTGCAGTGTAGGCCATTTACAGTAAAACAATAAAAAAATAAAATAATAGCCACACTAGGCTGAAATGCTGTTATTTGTACCTTTTATACTATGTCCTATCTGCCAGTGTTTTCCTCTGCATTCTCACTCTGTCTGTCTCTGTAAGAGTTAGACGTCTTTCCTGCAAGTCGCCTCTTGAAGATGTTGCTGTCTCTTGACTGTTTGTTCAATAGATTTACGATAGCGCGGTGTGTGTATATGTAGGTGCACACATGTCTGTACAAGTTTGACTGTGCTGAGGGGAGAGGAGGATAGGCATGGCAGGTTTCCATGACTACAGCTTTTTTTTTTTATTTCAGCTTCCCCAGTAGTGCAGATGAGATAGTACCCAGATAGATAGATAGATAGACAGACAGAATATCATAGTTAACTAAGCAATCAGGTTTCCTGATCAGGAAGACGTTACAGGACCTGCAACTGAAACCTTTTCGCTGCCCCCATTTAGTTTGATGCTGAGACCACATAAAACTAACGCCCACCTTTAGCAGGGGAGTCAGGTGACCTAAAAATACAGCCTGTGCATCTGCAATAAACAAATAGACTAGTGATGAGAGCATAGAAGCATATAGAGAATAACATGTGTGGAAATGTATAATAAAGACGTGAATGCATTGCAACTAGTCCATTTAGCAAACATTGTTTATTGTATTTAAGCGACTGTTTGATGCTGAGCCATGTGAATCCGACGCCCACCTTGGGAAATGGGAGTCATTTGGCCTAAAGACCAAAGATTCAATCACTATTCATCTGCAGTACACACAGATTAACCAGAGATATATCCACTGCAATCGGTATAAACAATCACAAAAACAAACACACAGCGATGCACAGTGTCCACAGTGGTAGTCTTTTTTTATCAGTCTGTTGCTCACAGCGCTATTTTATTCTCTCAACAACAAATTTGGACGACACACACACTCACACGTACACGCACACGCGTTGATAGACTGTCTATCTGTGTAGGGAATGACTCACCTCCTCCACCTGGAGTAGAGCCAAGCCTTTCTCACCTCCTCCCCCTTCATCTGTGTGAGCCCTTCATTTCACTCACTCCTGCTCCACTATGGAAGCATTTCAATCATTCAAATTAGCTGTAATCACAGCCAAAGGCATAGAGTGGGAATGGCAGCACGTCACTCTTCATACTCGAGAACACTTAATACATTGATTTTATATATTGAGCATGCTGTGTTTCAGAGAAAAAAAGACGGAGCAGGGGAGGAAATAAATAAGCTATCCAGGCCAAGCCTTGTCTGCCACGCATGCTGTCAAGACAAAGGGTGGAAGCTGGGATGAGAGGCCGGCTTTATAATGAGCAGTGCTAAGACTCCTTTCAGTCTTCAGCTCTGACATGTGAGAAGCAGTGCATCAGTGGCACCAGCTGCAGTCCTCACATAATGACACAAATTATTGGCTCATTAATGGGCAGCTTAGCCTTGAGTGTTCAGCCTGCAACATCATTCTGGAGAAGAGGGGAACACAGGATCCATCTCTGAATCCCTGGACATGCTGTAAAACAGGGAATGCATCCAAAGGGTATCTTATCAACATCTCTACCCCTCTCTCTCTCTCTCTTGCTCTCGCGCGCTCTCTACCTCTTTTTCTGATCCGTACCGGCCCCTGGAGACTCATATTAAGAGACTCCTACACACACACACCCCTCCTACACCTTCTCTTTCCCCCACACACACCACCCTCAGAACCACTATCTGTCCACCTCCACAGTCGGCCTGTGGACAAACCCAGAATAACAATATGATCTCGCTTCTTAAAGGCACACAGGCAGCTTTGCGATTGTGTATTATTCACAAAAATGTAAATGTTGTGTAGAATCAATAAGAAAAACACCTCATGTGTGCATATCCTGTATATATGAACAGCAGAATACACCGTGCATTGATTTTTGATGGATTAAAAACAAAAATCATTTGAGGAAAAACAACAAGCAAGCATAGTCACAGTCACATTTAACCACTGAAGCATTGAAACACAAAGCCTCTGCAAAGCTGTGGCACCGGAATAGCAATCAGCATCAAACAGAGAGTCAAGTGTTGGACACAGCTTTTGTAGGCTGCAGTCAATGAACCTCTCAGAGGAGGTGTTGGTCCTGACCCCAGCTTCCACAAGCGAGCATGCTCTATAGGTTTGTTTAGACTGCCCCCTTCTGTCATAGCAATTAAAATCACTCAAATGACGTGGCAAAAATACAAAAAAATGACAAAAAGGAAAAACAAAACCTTTCCTCAGTTTTCATACATTCTTATGTTGTTGTGATGCTTGATGATTGAGTATGTCAGGCCTTTCCAAGCAGTGGAAATGTCGGCAGGGCTTGATAAACATCTACTAGAGAAGACTGGGTAATACAGTTGCAAAACACTGCCTTTGGTCAAACTGCTTTCTCAGTTAAAGGTGTGTGGAAGTGGAATTCAGCTCCAAACACCAGAGACTGTGTTTAAAAGAAACCACAGGTCTCTGGATAAAATCAACTTTGATTAGCATCTAAAGTAATGTACATAAACTTATGATCTTAGTAAATAAATCTGGGGGGGGAAAAGGGAAATTATACCAAGTGTGTTCTACTTAATGCTTATATGCACACATTTGTTCTACACACTGAGTCCATAAATACCTCAGCAGGTCTGTTTTGCAGGTTCTCACCTGACTGTAGAGTTCTGTGAAGCTCACCACAGTGGAAAACTGTGGTGGTGCACAGGAAGCCATGAGGTGCGCTGGTGTGTAGGAGGTGCTGAGGGTAGTTCAGAAGTTAAAGTGATTACTGCAGCAGTATTTACTTCTATTTTTAACACTGGCTTTAGTCTTAACTGTATGATCTTAATTGCCTACAGTTGGTTAAGACACGGTCTGAGATGCAATATTTAATATGAATATATATCAGCCAGTGGTCTGCAGTTGTAAATAAAAGAAATGAGAAAAGATAATTGTACTTTTACTGGAGTATTTTATTTAATTATCTTTAAACTCTTGACCATCTGTCCATTTTGGATTATTTATTTGTCTCTTTTTGAAAGTTAGTTTTTCACCCATAGTCCATGCTCAATGCCATTGATAGTTTTATAATTGCAGCTTGCGGGTCAGATAACACTTAACTAATGTCCTAAATGTGGCCCAAACTGTGCCTCAAACTGTCCACTAAGGGATTTTATCAAGATTCAATGCCACCATCTAGTGGAATTAAGTAGAATTGCATGACTTAGTTCAAGTGTAGTAAGTTTCGTATCAACATCACTGAAGATAAAAGAACCTGGGCAGATTATTTTTAGATAATGATTAGATTTAGCGTTCATTACTGGCACCAAACCCCAATTAGACATATCTGCATGTGTCTAATGCAGCTGTAGAGACAATGATACCTCTCTTTTGGGCAACATCAATGTATAATGGACCTTTATGCGTCTTATCGACAATCACTTACAAGGTACCTTTGGCAGATTATATATCCTTATTGTAAAAGCACTCATGTAAAATGGCCAAAGTCAGTGTTTTCTCTACAATATAGTTTTGGAGTTCATTCTTGACACACAAACACACACGTTCAAAGTGACGACCCTCAGAGACATAATGCGTTCCCTTGTCCCTTTCCCTGACCTTAACAATCACAACTAAATGCCTATCCCTAACCCTTACTCTAAACCTAACCTCAACCCAATTCTAACCCTCAAACCAGGTCGTAACCCTCACAAAGCCCTTTATAAATGTGAGGGGCAGGTCTATGGTTTAATATGATGATTGGTCCTCACAAAGCAACACACACACACATACTGAAGGTTAATTCAATGTTTTAATCATCATATTTTATAAACCAATACCAAAAGAAGGCAGTGAAATAAAATGACTTCCACACCATATCTAAGTGCCGTGTTAGATTGAATGTACTGTGACAGATGTTCCGTCTACGGATGCTTAAAGGCATTAGCTTCAAGCATTTGAATTGCGGTCAGTGCACAAGTGCAACAGTTGGCATGAATGACAGCTGTAGTCAAATGAAGTGACACAGAGAAAATCGTCTGGCATTTGGTGATTTAAATATGGAGCAGTTTCCTGTCTAGTCAGCATGTTTTAATAATGAATCCACACCAGTCCAGACAATTGTTCTGCTTTTATGAATTTGTTTTGGAGCCACAGTTTAGATGTGGATGGTTTGCCCCTGAAGATTGCAAGGTCACATCAAAAGTAACTAACTAACTAACTAACTAACTAACTAACTAACTAACTAACTGTCAAGCCCCCTGCCTCAGTCTCTCCTCCTCATTAAGAGAGAGTGTGTGTATTCCTTATGTTGTGGGTGTTAGAGCCATGGAAAATATGAGGCTTATGTTTGCATTTTATGCCTAATTAGTTAATATCTATTTTGCTTTACTTTATAATGATTAATCATAACTGATATTTAGTTTTTTTAATACAATTAATGTTTATTCAGTTAGATAAGGTTTATTATGCTCTTATTTTGACCTGCTGCCACAAACCGGTACTGCCGTAAAGCACAGCTTATTGTAGTAAATGGTAGTAAATGAGCCATGTGGGCATCTCTGCTTTCTAATTAAGTTATCGGAGCAGGACAGGATTGTCTTTTACGTCAGCCTTGTTTTCTTCTTGGATTTTCTTCGGAGTTTACTGCCTCACGAAAAGCACGAGTACAGAAACTTCATGTCCTGTAAGACCGGCAAATAGGTTCCCACTTCAGTGGGGACACAAATCAAGTCCCCATAATGTAAATCCAAGGTGAAGACATGTTTTAAAGTTAGGCTGAGGTCAGGGTTAGGTCATCTGAAGTTGTAACGAGGAGGGAGGATGGAAAATAAAAGAAAATGGCCGACCAGTTTTTCTCACCAGAGCAGGAAGTAAAGGGAGGAGGGAACTAATAAATCAGTCACACCTGAGAGCTGAGGAGGGAGAGGGAACAAACAAAAGAAGCTGGAAGGTGGAATGAATGCAGGAGTGCAGACAAATGAAGAAATATTCTGAAGTTTGATTAAAATACAATAGAAATGTAATGAAAGACAGTTCGGTGTGGAACAAAAACCCGAGGAATAAGCCGATCCCTCCTGGAACAGGAGACCCTGATGGTCTTTTAAAACCTGATTGGATGCAGTGGCTGAATTCTCGGTTGGAAGACACCTAGCAGATAAGTTAAAAATTCTTCTCTCCTGGCTTCCAACCTCAAGTTAAACCACCCACTCTCTCTCACGCCCCCACGCACATACATACGTATACACATACACACACATACATAATAATCCCAATCCATTCATATCCTACTGAATTGAAATTATATCCAACACCCCCCATCTATCACCAAAAGGACATTATGATTGAAAGACTTTTTGATCTTTTTTGATGCTTTCTCTGATTGTTGATTTTTGAATTATGTTTTGAGTTTGTGGGTTGCTCCAATTCAATTATTGCTTGAATGTTGAATTTTATATGAAGATTGAAGATTGAATGAAGATTGAATGACTTTATTCCTCCCCCAGGGGGGGAAACACACACAGTTCAGTTAAGAAATGAGAATAAAATAAAATAAAATAAAATAAAATAAAATAAAATAAAATTAAATTAAATTAAAAATAAAATAAAATACAATATAATATAGTAAGAAAATTACAAAAAAAATAAAATTACACTCTAATATAGAGTAAGTATCAGGGGTAAGTAGCACCAAGTGCATGATGGCTTATTCATTTCTTTTATATCATATTAATGTTGTCAGCTTTGTTGTATTAACTTTAGGTACTGAACTAGTATAAATGGAAGGTGTTATCTGATTTAATACCCAAACATCTGAAAATCAGCATCAGGTTATTTCTATAATAATCAGCAAGTGAACAGTGAACATGTTCCTGTTGCATGAATCAACTTTGCTCACAAGGAGGCAGTGTTGACTTGTTTTCATTGATTTTTTTTAAATTCATGCTCAGACACAAGAGTAGACAAAACAAATGTACTCTTAATTTTGAAAAGCATAGGGCCCAACAGTCTTAATGTATGCATCACGACTGGATTGTTTAAATCTAACCTTGAAACATGCTTGGTTTTAATGATGAATTAGTTTAATTCACAAAAATAATGCAAAGATAACATTGCAGCCACACACACTTACGACATTCATGACTTTGCAATTGACTTACATTCATTTCGTGGAGACTTACTCTAACCTTAACCACAATTACTACTGGCCTAATCCTAACCCTGACCCTAACCTTACCCTAACCCTAACCCTAACCCTAACCTCAACCTAACCTTACAACATATCTTCACCTTAAAATTTAGTCATTTACATTGTGGGGACTTGATTTTTGTCCCCACAAGGAATGTGGAATGTGACTGTGTAAACAGGTTTAGGTCCCCACAACATTAATAATACATGGGCACACACACACACACTTTGTCTCAACAACATTGTACACTGTATGTGTTTTGTATTTACAAGTATATTGTGAATAAATTAGTTTAAAGCAAGCAAATCCACACTTTGGTGTCTGGAAGTCAACTCAATATCACAGCTGCGCATATTATTTGAGGTTTGAGGCCATGGGAGTGTGGTAATTAGCTGAGTGCAGTGGCAGAGACACAGGGCGATGGACAAACACATGAAATTGAAATCCAGTACAAAACGCAGGAAGGTTTAATTGTGAACACATACGTCTGAAGGGGGTGAGAGGCGCAGCTTCAAGGCTTCAGGAAAAGTGTTTCATCTGACCTCGTCTTGTGATCTCCATGGAGATATGGCATGTTACGTAATCATCGTTTCCCTGTCCTAATGTGGTGGAGGCCCTTGATGACTGGGCCAGAGCTAAAAGTACCTGTAAGAGTGGAATGGGAGGCAGAGCCTTCAGTTACCAGCCTCCTCTCCAGTGTCGGGTCTGGAGGTCAACACCTGCGTTTTAAGTTTAACTTAAAAAGTTTCTCTTACTTATGCAACAGTAGACCTATATTACTGGGAAAACTCCAGTACTGCACTGAGCACACACTCTGTCTCTCTCCTATATGACACTAAAGATGATATACATAAGAAATGTATGACATTAAGACATAAAATGACCATGGTGTGTCACCACAGATTGTGGAAGTATGCTGAACTGAAGTACTGGCTTCATAATTGTGCCAACACAGTATTTATAAAATGTATTTTTTATTGAAAAGCCTTTTAGTCCACCACCCACCCAGTAACCCAGCTCATAGCACTTCAACACATGCAATGCCAGCAGAGCAGCTACAAATACCAGACCGAAAAAGTCGTAACCTTTTCAAAAATGTCTCGACCAGAGGAGAAAAACAGTAGACCGTGCACAATCTGCAGATCGGATTTGCAGATGACCAAAAAACTCAAGAAAATAAATAAAATAAAATGAGTCATTCATATTTTTAAAAACTATAGTTTGGACTATTTTCACAATATGAATAAAAGCTATAAAAACCTTTCTATTTTGTTTTATAAGGGATATTTTATTTAATCTACTTTACTTTTCATTTATATATTTACTTCTTTCTTTCTTGTTTTCTGTTTATCTCTTAATCTGGCATGGAGCAACTGTGTGACCTCAGGGATTAATAAAGTGTTCTGATTCAGATTCTGATAGAGAAGTTATCATAACCACAAATCATGCATCAAACAAACAGAGGCGTACGTTTAGAGTTTAACTGTGACAGGAAACTCTCAGCTCTGTCTTTAACTTGTAAAGAATCTCTTCTTGTTGCATCAATAATTATGTTCACACGGAGGCAGCGTTGTATTTTATTTAATTTTATTTTTGATTATTGATTGAATACATTTCCAAGCAGAGAAGCAGACTTATTATGTTATTTAAAATATATTTAATATAAGCAAGGCTTAGCATGCAAGTTATGCAGCACAACAGCACAGTTGTTACATGCATTTAAGAAACATCATGCAGTACTGAATCGATCCAGCGTCTACTGTCTGGTATCTTGGTGTACCAGTACAAAAGCACTCCTTGCGGTCCTGGCTTAATGTGTGACACCACGCCATATGCCTTCCCATCTCCACAGACTAATGGACCACCAGAGTCTCCCTGCAAGCATATAAACAGTTTGCAGTGATTATTTCAGCAATATTTAAAATGTTGTTAATCATTTTTATGAACTAATGCATATGATCATTTTACCATACCTCAGCCGGTCCGTTGTCTCCTTTAGAGCAGTAGCAGTGTTCTATACGACACTGCTCATTGTCAATGAGCGTTACATTGACTTCCATGAGCTTCACAGACGTATACCTTGAGTTTTCGTCATATCTTCCCCAGCCGGTGACAGAACAATTTGTTGGCAGAGAGGGACTGTTCTTGTCTGCCATGGCAATGGGTTTCACCGTTCTACTGATGTTTGCCTTGGAGCTTAACTGGAGGAAAAGAGAGTTTGGAAAATGTGAAGAAAAAAAACAAACAAAAGAAATAGTTCAAACCTCTCCACTGCTCACTAATTCATCTATTTGCTTGTTTTATCCTGTAGTGATATTACTGCGTAGCTACAATATTGCAAGCGTCCTTTTCAGTCTTTCTAACCTTGAGAATCATTATGTCGTTCTCATTGGATGTGTAGTCTTTATGTGGAAAGACCTTTGCCACAGATATAGTCTGTACATCCTTTCGATGATGGTAATTGTGAAGTCCTAGTATGGCGTTGTATGATCTGAAAAAACAAGGAAAGAAAAGCTGTCTGAGCTTAAACACATTTTTTGTATTCACAAAAAAACAAAGAAAAACGATTTGCCAGATCTAACATTTGAGTCCGGGTGGTTGTCGGGATAAGAAGTCTCAACAAAGGCCTCAGAAATGAAATACATACACTGAGTTGTATTGGCAGTGGCCTGCAGTCATTACAAAATCCTCAGTGAGAAGGAAGCCGCCGCAGTATTTTATGCCATCTTTCGTGCGCACCTCCAAAAGCACCATGTATGGCCTACTATGTGGCACCACTTCATGGCCTCCAATGATTTCCCCCGTGTGAACTGAAAAGCATGGATTGGAGACCAGTGATCATACTCCTCATGTCCTTAATAACGGACCAGAGAATTATACAGTGTATACATATTTATCTTTGTACTTCCCGTGTTCCACCTAATGTGTTTACACTGACCTGGAGTAAAAAAAAAAAAGGTGAATTCAAACTTACCTTGCCCATGAAGAGACAGTGTGATTATCAGCACAACCAGTTCACAGTGGAGGAACATGGTGAGATCACAGTGCAGCTCAACCACTGAAGGACGCGCCGTCTTTACATGCATTTAAGTACTTCCTCATGGGTGGATAGAGACAGCGCTATGACACACACACACACACACAAACACAAACACAAACATTCAACCTTAATAGACCTATGGCAATGATGGACAGACATTAACTCTACCTTGCAAAAGTATTACCACAGTTGCAGTTATACAACAAACAGTCGATTCACAGACAATAGATTGTACCTACCCTAAAAACACAAAAAATAGTAACCACAAAAATGCAAAATGTGCAAGAGAAAAGTGTCTGACTTATCTTGACCCGTTTCCTTGTTGAAGCTCAAGAGTTTGAGACTCTTGGTTTTACATTTGCCCACTTTTAAAGATCTGCCTGAAGGTTATAGAATTTATTCAGTCATCAGAATGTTCATTTGTCGTTATTTAGGGTCTGAAGTGGTGGATTTTTTGTTCACGCTTATTGCTTTCATTACCCTGTTCTCATATCAATACCTTTAATGCTCTACTTTTTTTCACAGATATTTGACATTTCCATGAATCTGATATTAGACAGTTCATGTCTGAGCATCAATCAGACCAGTGCAGTGATTATTATTGGTCATAATTATGATCTGGTCTGTGTGGTGGCAGTTGTAGCTTTGAAGAACTCCATTGGTAATCCATGTTCAAAGCTGTGGCTTTCTCAGAGAAGCCTCTCTGTCTGTCACACGGCCCCAAAGGTAACAAAATATTCTGATGTTAACATGTCATAAGACAGTGCATAAGACACAAAATAGGATTTGTTTGAAAGTGTGGTTCAGGGAACTTACAGTGAAATGCGACCCCCGAGCCACTGGAGGAATGAAGAAGCATTAGGCTTCTGTTGAGGGCAGTATCGTTTTTATAAACTATAGCTTCATAGCAAGAGAATATTTGAGTCTATTTCTTTCTTTTAGGGTAGAGAGCTGATCTATTGTACAAACACCATTTGCAGACGTTCCACAAGACAGTGTTTCTCACTTTTTGGTATTTCATCATCTGCAGTACACAATATTGTGAAAAAGGTAAAGGCTAATGGTAAAAAAAAATGCTGCTGACTATGCAGGTATATTGGGCCCTCAGGTGGAATTATGAGAAACGGTCATGATAGTTTGAAGGACATAGCCGCATGCTTCACGCATCAATTTTCCTTTAGT
Source organism: Solea solea (assembly GCF_958295425.1). Classification (NCBI taxonomy): domain Eukaryota; kingdom Metazoa; phylum Chordata; class Actinopteri; order Pleuronectiformes; family Soleidae; genus Solea; species Solea solea. The sequence continues at coordinate 4,393,063 of NC_081142.1, read as the reverse complement.
CTTACAATATGTCATCCTCACATTTTTTGCGTGTGACATATAATAAATCGACTGCAAATGTAAAATGTACACAAACTATTTTTAATTTTAGCAAACAGTGATGCAATGTAGAGGTGGTTGCTATAGTATATATAATATTATTCTAACAGGAATAGTAATAGTAACAGGATTAGCCCAAGATGAAGAGGTGATTGATTTCCTGAAGAAGTATGGTGCCATTCAGTGCACTGTTTTGGTTGATGATGAGTCCTCTGAGTTTCATAAAAACCTGATCGTCGAATACTCCAGTGGCTCAGCTATAGAAGCTTTGGAGTCACTATTACCCTATAGACACACACCAAAAGATGACCCCAATGTTGTGTATAATGTTCAGACCTTACGTAGTGTTTACACTTCCAAGCTAGGTAGCAGTGCTACTAAAACCTACCTAACAGAGCTAAAAGAGGGCACAACACGACTTAGATTTTGGGCGAACAGATAAAGTGGCCCATCACATTAAGCTTTCAGAGGAGACTCCTTTTAAGCAGTGGCCTCGGCCTATACATCCAGCTGATGTTGAAGCTGTTCGCAAGCATATCCAAGAGCTCCTCGATGCTGGGGTAATAAGGGAATCAGAGTCACCTTTTTCGTCCCCAATTGTGGTGGTCAGAAAGAAGAACCGTACCGTCCGACTATGCATCGATTATCGCAAGCTGAACCTGCAGACGATAAAGGATGCATATGCGCTTCCCAGCTTGATGACCTTTTCTCTGCACTTTCAGGTTCTCAGTGGTTTTCGGTCCTTGATTTGAAGTCTGGATATTACCTGATTGAAGTTGAAGAGAGAGACAAATCCAAGACAGCATTTGTATGCCCTCTTGGGTTTTGGGAATTTAATAGGATGCCTCAGGGTGTGACTAACGCACCAAGTACTTTTCAAAGGTTAATGGAAAAATGTATGGGTGACATGCATTTGAGGGAGGTCTTGGTTTTCCTTGACGACCTGATCATCTTCTCAAAGACGTTGGAGGAGCATGAAGCCCGACTCATGAAGGTTCTTGGTCGTCTTAAGGAGTTTGGCCTCAAGTACTCTGGGTTAGGGTACTCTAACATCGTGAAACCTCTGCACGGCCTAACTTCTGGGTACCCATCTCCACACAAGAAATCCAATTTGAAACAAAAAACTGATCAGACTTACCATAACCCAAAGGAACTCTTTGGAGGTTGGTGGACACCAGTTTGTCAGCAGGCATTCGAGCAGGTCATTGAAGCACTTACCACTGCTCCTGTATTGGGTTTCGCTGATCCTCAAAAGCCATATGTACATCACACTGATGCCAGCACCAGCGGCCTTGGAGCCGTTCTTTATCAAGAACAGGAAGGTCAGCTCCGCGTCATAGCTTATGCGAGCAGAGGGCTATCATGGAGCGAGAGACGATACCCAGCCCATAAGCTGGAATTTTTGGCACTTAAGTCGTCAGTTGCTGAAAAATTCTGTGACTATCTCTATGGTAATCACTTTACTGTAGTTACTGACAGCAACCCATTGACGTATATTTTGACAACTGCAAAACTTGATGCAACAAGTTACAGATGGCTTGCAGCATTGTCTACTTTTACATTCAAACTTGTGTACAGAACTGGAAAACAAAACACCGATGCCGACGGACTGTCGCGCAGACCCCATGGCGAACTGTTAGACGATTCCAAATCACAGAAAGAGAGGGAGCGAATTTGTCAGTTCACTCGCGACCATCTCTCTGACCCGGACAATATTGATGCAGTTGACCACGCTGTCGTTCAAGCTATTTGTGAGAGAAAGCTTGTCTACAGTGACAAACTTGATGTCCACGGTTGTGCGACTTTGGTTGAAACTCTTACCACCTCCACAAGAGCTGTACCTGATAGCTATGGGAAAGAGGATCAGATTGGAGGTTTGCCGGTCATCCCTCACTTAACTGAGGATGAGTTGGCAAGCAAACAAAGAGCAGATCAGTGTTTAAGACATGTCATTCTTCAGCTTGAGTGTGGGCAGAAGCCACCCCCCACACTAAGGAGCGAACTTCCAGAACTCCCACTCTTGTTGAGAGAGCTACAGCGTCTTGAGCTCTTCAATAATGTGCTTTACCGGAGACGGCAGGTCAGCTCACAGACATCTTATCAGCTGGTCTTGCCAGCTGAGCTCCGTGACATGGTTTTGACGAGCTTACATGATCACATGGGACACATGGGGGCTGATCGTACCTTAGATCTCGTAAGAACAAGATTCTTTTGGCCCAAGATGGCTTTAGACGTTGAAAGGATGGTGAAAACCTGTGGCAGATGTGTACACCAAAAGGCGTTGCCTGAGAAAGCAGCGCCGTTAGTCAATATCAACACGATACGGCCTCTTGAGTTGCTTTGCGTGGATTTCCTTTCTTTGGAACCCGACAGCAGTAGAACAAAGGACATCCTTGTCATTACAGATCACTTTACCAAGTTCGCTGTAGCCATCGAATGTCTGTGTGGTGGCAGTTGTAGCTTTGAAGAACTCCATTGGTAATCCATGTTCAAAGCTGTGGCTTTCTCAGAGGAGCCTCTATGTCTGTCAGACTTCCCCAAAGGTAACAAAATATTCTGATGTTAACATGTCATAAGACTTGATTGATTAGAAGATTTGAAAGTGTGGTTCAGGGAACTTACAGTGAAATGGGTCCCTGAGCCACTGGAGGAATGAAGAAGCCATTAGGCTTCTGTTGAGGGCAGTATCGTTTTTATAAACTATAGCTTCATAGCAAGAGAGTATTTGAGTCCATTTCTTTCTTTTAGGGTAGAGAGCTGATCTTTTGTACAAACACCATTTGCAGACGTTCCACAAGACAGTGTTTCTCACTTTTTGGTATTTCATCATCTGCAGTACACAATATTGTGAAAAAGATAAAGGCTATAACCACCAATGTAGAGGTGGTTGCTATGGTATATACAGTATAATATTATTCTCCACTCTCCCACTTGGGCAGTCTTGTGTCTTTTAGCTGTTCCTAGGACTTTGCTCTTCTGGACAGAGACACAGCTGCTGTTCCTGGAAACTGCTGGAGCGATGCTTTCCCAATTTGAGTTAGAGCCCTTAGTACTCCTCTTACCACTGGGACCACAGTTGCCTTCACTTCACACATATTCACCCACATAACTCTTCTTCTAGCCCTTCTTCTGGATGTTGTTGTTGACTGGGATTGCCAGATCTCTCACCACTGCTGTTTATCAACCACATCTACTGTATGTCCAGTTGATTTGCCACCTACAGGTTGTCTGTCTGGATCTTTAAGTCTCACAGGCAACGTAGCGCTACTATTCTTAATCACCTTTTGTTGGCATCTTCCATCTTGACCCTGGGACCTCCAGTTCTTGCTGTATGCAGATGCGATGATTTCAACCACATCTTACACCCTGCCCTGCAGCTCTTTTGATCTGGTGTTTAGGGCCATGATTTCTGCCTCTATGCTGTCTTTCAGTCCAGTCATCTCTAGCCATTGATGTGTTTATCCAATTTCTAATATCTGTTGGTGGTGTAACATGCCATGTAAGGGCTTGTCCACAGATGTTTGCCCCTCTGGCACCTCGTCGAATGGAATGAAATAAATGAAATTCTGCTCAATATATATTTTATCTCTTTATGAAAAGCAGTACATTCTATCATTTTGACAAGCTGCAACTGATTAAGTGATGAAAAAGTGAGGCAGGCTTGCCAGTGAGAGAAATCTAGTCTCTGTTGGGCTGGAACAAGTGCACTGAAGTCAGGCTGAAAGTCTGAGTTGGATATGCGAAGGACAGCTGACAGGTGATCGTCAGTAACAGGGTCTATACCTGGATTTGTTCCACTTTCACATATGTAGGCTGATGCCAAGAGAACCAACCTCTGAGTATGCACCTCCTCATGTGTGGAAAGTTCTCTTCATTAAGAGAAGAATAGAAATCTAACAGCGACACGGACTGTACGTGCTTTGCCAGTATCGCATCAGACTGCCGGTCAATGAGTCTGAGCTTAACGCAATGAGGTGCATTATCCACAGTGCAAGTGAAAGGGAGAAGACATCACATGTATTTCTCTAACCCTGGACATCCCTCGGTTGTAACATATGTCAATTTGTCCTCTGTAATCTCCAAGTCTTTCATTATCCCACGTACAAAGATGAGTAACTATAGGTTCACAGTTCACACCCACCCAGTAACCCAGCTCATAGCACTTCAACACATGCGATGCCAGCAGAGCAGCTACAAATACCAGACCGAAAAAGTCGTAACCTTTTCAAAAATGTCTCGACCAAAGGAGAAAAACAGTAGACTGTGCACAATCTGCAGATCGGATTTGCAGGTGACAAAAAACTCAAGAAAATAAATAAAATAAAATGAGTCATTCATATTGTTATAAACTATATTTTGGACTATTTTCACAATATGAATAAAAGCTATAAAAAAAAAATTCTATTTTGTTTTACAAGGGGTATTTTATTTAATCTACCTTACTTTTCATTTATATAATTACTTCTTTCTTTCTTGTTTTCTGTATATCTCTTAATCTGGCATTGAGCAACTGTGTGACCTCAGGGATTAATAAAGTGTTCTGATTCCGATTCTGATAGAGAAGTTATCGTAACCACGAATCATGCATCACGCAAACAGAGGCGTACGTTTAGAGTTTAACTGTGACAGGAAACTCTCAGCTCTGTCTGTAACTTGTAAAGAATCTCTTCTTGTTGCATCAATAATGTTCAAACGGAGGCTGCGTTGTATTTTATTTTAATTTATTTTTGATTATTGATTGAATACATTTCCAAGCAGAGAAGCAAACTTATTATGTTATTTGAATATATTTAATATAAGCAAGGCTTAGCATGCAAGTTATGCAGCACAACAGCACAGTTGTTACATGCATTTAAGAAACATCAAGCAGAACTGAATCGATCCAGCGTCTACTGTCTGGTATCTTGGTGTACCAGTACAAAGGCACTCCTGGCGGTCCTGGCTTAATGTGTGACACCACGCCATATGCCTTCCCATCTCCACAGACTAATGGACCACCAGAGTCTCCCTGCAAGCATACAAACAGTTTGCAGTGATTATTTCAGCAATATTTAAAATGTTGTTAATCATTTTTATGAACTAATGCATATTATCATTTTACCATACCTTAGCCGGTCCGTTGTCTCCTTTAGAGCAGTAGCAGTTTTCCATAAGACACTGCTCATTGTCAATGAGCGTTACATTGACTTCTCTGAGCGTCAAAGAATTATGCGAGTTTTTGCCATCTCTTCCCCAGCCGGTGACAGAACAATTTGTTGGCAGACAGGGACTGTCTTTGTCTGCCATGGCAATGGGTTTCACCGTTCTACTGATGTTTGCCTTGGAGCTTAACTGGAGGAAAAGAGAGATAAGAAAATGTGAAGAAAAAAAACCAACAAAATAAATAGTCCAAACCTCTCTACTGCTCACAAATTCATGTATTTGCTTGTTTTATCCTGTAGTTGTATAACTGCGTAGCTACAATATTGCAAGCATCCTTTTCAGTCATCTTGTCTTTCTAACCTTAAGAATCATTATGTCGTTCTCATAATATCTGTAGTCTTTATGTGGAAAGATCTTTGTCACAGATATATTCTGTGCATCCTTTGCATCATGGTAATTGTGAAGTCCTAGTATGGCGTTGCATGATCTGAAAAAACAAGGAAAGAAAAGCTGTCTGAGCTTAAACACATTTTTTCACAAAAAAACAAAGAAAAACGATATGCCAGATCTAACATTTGAGTCCGGGTGGTTATCGGGATAAGAAGTCTCAACAAAGGCCTCAGAAATGAAATACATACACTGAGTTGTATTGGCAGTGGCCTGCAGTCATTACAAAATCCTCAGTGAGAAGGAAGCCGCCGCAGTGTTTTGTTATGCCATCTTCTGTGCGCAGCTCCAAAAGCACCATGTATGGCCTACTATGTGGCACCACGTCATGGCCTCCAATGATTTCCCCCGTGTGAACTGAAAAGCATGGATTGGAGACCAGTGATCATACTCCTCATGTCCTTAATAACGGACCAGAGAATTATACAGTGTATACATATTTATCTTTGTACTTCCCGTGTTCCACCTAATGTGTTTACACTGACCTGGAGTAAAAAGAAAAAGGTGAATTCAAACTTACCTTGCCCATGAAGAGACAGTGTGATTATCAGCACAACCAGTTCACAGTGGAGGAACATGGTGAGATCACAGTGCAGCTCAACCACTGAAGGACGCACCGTCTTTACATGCATTTAAGTACTTCCTCATGGGTGGATAGAGAGAGCACTATTACACACACACACACACACACACACACACTCAACCTTATTAGACCTATGGCAATGATGGACAGACATTAACTCTACCTTGCAAAAGTATTACCACAGTTGCAGTATTCAACAAACAGTCGATTCACAGACAAAAGAGGGACACAAAAAATAGTAACCACAAAAATGCAAAATGTGCAAGAGAAAAGTGTCTGACTCATCTTGACCTGTTTCCTTGTTGAACCTCAAGAGTTTGAGACTCTTGGTTTTACATTTGCTCACTTTTAAAGATCTGCCTGAAGGTTATAGAATTTATTCAGTCATCAGAATGTTCATTTGTCGTTATTTAGGGTCTGAAGTGGTGGATTTTTTGTTCACACTCATTGCTTTCATTACCCTGTTCTCATATCTATACCTTTAATGCTCTACTTTTTTTCACAGATATTTGACATTTCCATGAATCTGATATTAGACAGTTCATGTCTGAGCATCAATCAGACCAGTGCAGTGATTATTATTGGTCATAATTATGATCTGGTCTGTGTGGTGGCAGTTGTAGCTTTGAAGAACTCCATTGGTAATCCATGTTCAAAGCTGTGGCTTTCTCAGAGAAGCCTCTCTGTCTGTCACACGGCCCCAAAGGTAACAAAATATTCTGATGTTAACATGTCATAAGACAGTGCATAAGACACAAAATAGGATTTGTTTGAAAGTGTGGTTCAGGGAACTTACAGTGAAATGCGACTCCCGAGCCACTGGAGGAATGAAGAAGCATTAGGCTTCTGTTGAGGGCAGTATCGTTTTTATAAACTATAGCTTCATAGCAAGAGAGTATTTGAGTCCATTTCTTTCTTTTAGGGTAGAGAGCTGATCTATTGTACAAACACCATTTGCAGACGTTCCACAAGACAGTGTTTCTCACTTTTTGGTATTTCATCATCTGCAGTACACAATATTGTGAAAAAGGTAAAGGCTAATGGTAAAAAAAAATGCTGCTGACTATGCAGGTATATTGGGCCCTCAGGTGGAATTATGAGAAACGGTCATGATAGTTTGAAGGACATAGCCGCATGCTTCACGCATCAATTTTCCTTTAGTCTTACAATATGTCATCCTCACATTTTTTGCGTGTGACATATAATAAATCGACTGCAAATGTAAAATGTACACAAACTATTTTTAATTTTAGCAAACAGGGATGCAATGTAGAGGTGGTTGCTGTGGTATAAACAGTATAATTTTATTCTCCACTCGCCCACTTGGGCAGTCTTGTGTCTTTTAGCTGTTCCTAGGACTGTGCTCTTCTGGACAGAGATCTCAGCTGCTGTTCCTGGAAACTGCTGGAGCGATGCTTTCCCAATTTGAGTTAGAGCCCTTAGTACTCCTCTTACCACTGGGACCACAGTTGCCTTCACTTCACACATATTCACCCACATAACTCTTCTTCTAGCCCTTCTTCTGGATGTTGTTGTTGACTGGGATTGCCACATCTCTCACCACTGCTGTTTATCAACCACATCTATGTCCAGTTGATTTGCCACCTACAGGTTGTCTGTCTGGATCTTTAAGTCTCCCAGGCAACGTAGCGCTACTATTCTTAATCACCTTTTGTTGGCATCTTCCATCTTGACCCTGGGACCTCCAGTTCTTACTGTATGCAGATGCGATGATTTCAGCCACATCTTACACCCTGCCCTGCAGCTCTTTTGATCTGGTGTTTAGGGCCATGATTTCTGCCTCTATGCTGTCTTTCAGTCCAGTCATCTCTAGCCATTGATGTGTTTTTCCAATTTCTAATATCTGTTGGTGGTGTAACATGCCATGTAGGGGCTTGTCCACAGATGTTTGCCCCTCTGGCACCTCGTCGAATGGAATGAAATAAATGAAATTCTGCTCAATATTTATTTTATCTCTTTATGAAAAGCAGTACATTCTATCATTTTGACAAGCTGCAACTGATTAAGTGATGAGAAAGTGAGGCAGGCTTGCCAGTGAGAGAAATCTAGTCTCTGTTGGGCTCGAACAAGTGCACGGAAGTCAGGCTGAAAGTCTGAGTTGGATATGCGAAGGACAGCTGACAGGTGATCGTCAGTAACAGGGTCTATACCTGGATTTGTTCCACTTTCACATATGTTGGCTGATGCCAAGAGAACCAACCTCTGAGTATGCACCTCCTCATGTGTGGAAAGTTCTCCTCATTAAGAGAAGAATAGAAATCTAACAGCGACACAGACTGTACGTGCTCTGCCAGTATCGCATCAGACTGCCGGTCAATGAGTCTGAGCTTAACACAATGAGGTGCATTATCCACAGTGTAAGTGAAAGGGAGAAGAAATCACATGCATTTCTCTAATCCTGGACAACCCTCGGTTGTAACATATGTCAATTTGTCCTCTGTAATCTCAAGGTCTTTCATTATCCCACGTACAAAGATGAGTAACTATAGGTTCACAGTTTTGCAGCTGAAGCTCCAGGTTTCCCACAATGAGCTTGATCCTCCTTGTTAGGTTTGCCTGGAGAGGGTTCCATGCCCACTCTTCATTAGTCAAGTTTTTGTATTTCTCTGCGTGTTTAGTCTCGTGATGGCGATCCAAATTGTAATCTTTAAACACCACAACCTGTTCTCCACAAGGTTTTTGAAAAACTATGCCTTCACGAAGGGCGGACTTCCCAATTTTCGTTATATTACTGGACCTCCAACATCACTAAAATACTAATTCAGAATGATAATGTAGCACCTGGCGAGGATGGAGGCCTCTTCTGCTCGCTTTTCACTTTGGTCTATCGTCTGCTCCAAACTGCCTCTCTCCATTAAAGAATCTACCCAATTGTGAGCAACACCCTTAGAATATGGAGCCAGTTTAGGAAGCATTGCAGTTTGCACACATCTTCAACTCGGTCCCAAGCTCTCCACAACTATGAATTCTTACCATCCTGCTCTGACTCAGCTTTCAAACTCTGGCATGAAAAAGGTGTGCAGACAATCAATGACTTGTGTATGAATGATATTTTTGCCTCATTCACAGACTTGGCGGCCAAATTCTCCCTTCCAAGTAGGAAAAGGAAATTAAAGCATCTTTATTGTCATTATACAACTGGTATTGCACAACGAAATGTTGAGGTCAGCTCGAGTCACCTATTCTGTTATTTTAAAATCAGGCACTTTATAGTAAGGCATTTTCCACATTTCCCTAAACGTCTCCCTTATTCAGAGATGGATTCTCTCTTGCAGAGAGACACAGAAAAAAGAAGAACTCAATAACGTCACATTTGAAACATTAAACCTACTTAGCTAACTTTACTTAAATCTGTTTGGGAAAATGACCTTGGCCTGATCATATCGAATGACCAGTGGAAATAGTTCCTCACCCAAGTGTATAGCTCTTCAATATGTGCAAGACAAAACCTTATTCAGTGCAAAATACTACATAGGGTCCATTTGGTGCAAACAATCTCCCGCAGATTACCTTCACATGCTCTGGACATGCCCATGGTTAAAATGCCAAAATTCTTTAAACCTTTGGAATATGCTCTGGTGTGACTGTAGCTGCTTCCTCTCTGACTGGCCTTTTTTGCATTACAACCAAATCGTCTCTTTATGTCATTGCTTTCACCGCTCTCCTGGCGAGAAGGCTTATTCTACTCAAATGGATACATGCCGCCTCTCCACCCACTTATAATAAATGGATACAGGAGATAATGCATTAGAAAAAACTATATTGACACTTTAGGAATAACCCTATATTTAATTTTTTACTTATATCCCTGTGTGTGTGGTTGTGTGAATGTAGGGGTAAATGACTGTTTCCTTTTGAAAAAAAAAAAAATGCACCTGTGAGGTCATTCAAACTAACACACACGGCTTCAAAATAAAAGCATGAATGATTTTCATGCATCTACAGTCTAACTTAGCAGGTCATCACCATCTTCCCTATGTCGTGACTTTGAGTCTCCTTTCTTCCACTTAGTGTACAATCTTCGGGTGCTGGACTTAAGGTGAAACCTTCCATGCATGCTGAGGAGCTTCCTTACCTTGATGCCAGTGGCCTCACTTGCTATCTTCAAGCTATTGGCCAAAGGGTATCTATGACTGGCAAGACATAGATGGGAAATAATGGCGTGGATCTTGTTCTGACCATTCAGCAAACTCTTGAGGACAATTCTCAGTCAGTGTAGGTATATCTCCTGCGGCAGATCTCCTTGGGAGCTCTTCAAATGCCTGTTGGATCCCAGGTCCAAAGCCCAATCCAAATGCCAGTGATCTAAAAATCTAACAGACATAATAATAAGAACAACAAAGTTAGAGGTGAACGTTCACAGTCTAGAATCAAACCATTCCCTCCTATAAAAGTCATCAAAATGTATTGAAAGAAGCACAGTGCAATGTACACGTTAAATAAGGGGAAGAGAAGAAGGTGCAGGAGGATGAGAGAGGAAAAGAATGAAGAGGGTTTTGTTTTTTGATACGAGTTTCTGGAGTCCAGTGTAGTAATGGAAATTACAGCAAGAGATGCAGAGAGGAATTTCCTTGGTAGAACGGGGTCTTCACCATTACTCCATCACTTTTATGAGGACCATGAGGCAGAGGAGGCTTACTGGTTTAGCCATTGAGCACAGCAACAAGGACAAAGGGAGAATGTAATAGCAGCCATAATAAAGCGATGTATTATCATTATTATCATTATTATTATTATTATTATTATTATTGTTATTATTATTTAAAAAAGGAAAATTATAACAATAGCAGTCAACAGGAACACACTCCTGCATCAGTCATAATTGACTGAAAGGAAATCCCATAAGGAGACAGAGGGTTTAAGGCCTTCTGGTCCTGCTGATGTGACACAGTATGGGTTCAGTGATTATCCTGATGTGTTCTGTCTCTTGCTGTTTCTGTTCTCTCAAGGTTTGTATTTACATGATGCCAGTGATTTCTGATTGTCCCCAAAGTCTTATTATGGGGGCTGAGTAGGTGGAGAGATGTTCATGCCTAAGTGTTCTGAGGTAAGACACTTCAAAAAGAAAAAAAACAGTTCCTGGCTCCTCTGCTGTCAGCATGTTAATAGGGGTGAATGGAGAGTCAGAAACTGTCAGCACTTAACATGCATGTAAAGGAAATAAAATATCTGTTCTGACTTGTTCTGTCAGCTTAAAAAAAAGTTTAAAATCAAATCAGGTGAAATTCAGCTAAATTCTCTGCTCCTTCAAACACAGCACGCACTTTAGTGGGAACCAAAGCAGCTGAACGTCATTGTTCATCAGTGTTACTACAGAATATTCATTTAAATGCTTGTTCAAAGAACTTGTAGCGAACCAACAATTTCACCATTTTGGTCACAGTTTGTGCACCAACATAACTCGGGCTTACACTCTTGCCCTCTCGCTCCCTCTTACACCATCACTGGTACTTTCAGTCTCACAGCAGGGGACTTTCTATGCTTCTTCGTCTCTACTTCATTTTGTGATCTTTAGGAATTTCAAATCAAGTGCTAGAGCTTTCCTGTGTGTTTTTGCACCAAGGCAAGGTGCACCTTGCCTTGGTGACACCTCAGCTATAAACCAAAGGCAGTAGTGTCAGCCGTTTCCAAGGCCCTGATTATGGAAAAGAGATAAGATGTAAATTGTTTTTAGTTTAAGGGTTATGGTTAAGCATGAACTGGTTAAAGTTAAGGTTAGGGACAATGCTTTGTTTAGGCTGTCCAAATGAATGGAATGTCTTTACAAGGAGAGCTGGACATGCTTGTGTGTGTGTGTGTGTGTAGTCCCTTCGGTAAAGCTGTTTTACTTCTGTCTGGAAACAGTCTTCATCTTCTGACTGTCTTGCCATCATTGATGGCAAGATGGCTTAGCTGCAGTCTGCAGGAATCCAGACTTGTCTTGTAATTTTATGTGGGCAACAAGTGCTCCTGTTTGGTGGCTTCCACCTACAGAAGGCTCGTGTGACACACACATGCTAGTTTTGCATTCTTTGTGCAGACACTCACAGACAAAATACATTATTTCCCTAACCTTTAACCTAACCTTAAAATCACGTCTTAATCCTTAAAAACACCTGTTAAAATTATGTGGAGCAGCCAAAATGTCCCCACAAAGACAATTTAAGACATGTATATACACACAAACTTGTTTTTATATAGAATGTTCTCACAAAGTCTTTGTTGGACCTCACAAAGATATGAATAAGTGCACACACACTCACAGGTAGGCTATTGTCTTCCTCCACAAAAACATTTAGTTTTGGCGATCAACACTGTTGCTCCTCAGTTGATAGGTTGCTAAGAGAAGATTAGTGATGGTCATTTTATTGTGCAGTAAATTGAGCACAGAGCTACATCACCCAAGAGTGATATTTAGCTCTTGGGTGTCCAATATTAAATCGTGTTAATAAAATACAGTACGATTACAGTGATTGTCTTGGTCTATACCAGGGGTCACCAACCTTTTTGAGACCGAGAGCTACCTGAAGGTTAGAGAATAATATGGAGGGCTACCATATTAACATTTTATGCAGTTTACCATTTAAATGATAAATATTATGCATTCAATTGCATACACATTAATTCCAGTGCTTACTCCTAATGATTATCACAGTTTTTATAAACAATATCAAGGACATTTTACTCAGTGATCATATGGATACATACAAGTGAGGTGAAGTGAAATGAGCCCGCGGGCACCTCGTTGGCTGCTCGCGGGCTACCAGGTGCCCGCGGGCACCACGTTGGTGACCACTGGTCTATACTAATCTCTATACAAGGGCGGCCTCTAACCAGTACCACAGTAAAACAGTTGAGCACTTGTAATGCTTTTAAAATCATGATTTACTTTAAAAAAGTAAAACAAAATGAGTGCATTTATTTTAAAGTTTTCTGAATGGCAGTGCAGCTTGGAAGCTATAGCTGGATATACAGACAGAGCTGGCAGTTCATGCTTGGAAAGATTCTGCAGGAATCAGAAGGCATGCTTGGTGTGTACACCTGTGATTTCCATCTAAGAGTTTTCTTCCAAGTCAGGTTTTGACTTTTTATATTCAATTAAAGTTAGATATGTGCTCTTGAAACTAGTCTTGACACTGCATAATAAAAAACCTCCAACAAACTGGAGGAGGATGTAGAATCATAGTGTACTCTCTGCAAACGTGTTCTGTGTGTAGTGCAGCTGTCAAAAGAGTGACAAATCAGATGTAGATGTATCCCTTGTTTTGCTTTCGACTTTCAAGGTATTTTAATAAAGCTGCTCAGTCCAAAGGTGTGTTTATTTTCAATTATAACCTACATGTGCAAATAGCATGAGTTGATATGGCATGAGAGGTATTTATAGCAGACAGTTTGGAATTAATATTTCCAATACAATAAAATTATGGTCTTTCTATGTGACTAGACTATGGGATGCCAGCTGTGTATGTGCTGGACACATTAGATGGGGAAAATAGGAATTTAAGAAATGTCTCTCTTCCACCACAAACACACAGTAAAGACATGATCCACATTTTCACAGTCGGTACATCAGGAAAAAACATCAGTTATGTTGTTAGTACGAGTGCATGCAAACATGTTAGTCTGATTGGGATTTTACGTAATCAAATTCCTCAAAGTCGAACTAAAGGTGTGCTTTCAGACCAGAGCTGTTTGGTACGCTGAAAACGGGCCATAGTCTGTTTCCTCGGATTTGTTTGGGCAGGTGTGAAAGCTCGTCCAAGCTCTTGTCCGCCTGAAAACGTGCGTCTCGGGTTCACTTGCAAGTGGGAAATGCAAAACGAACTATCCAGTGAACCAAACAGAGGAAGTGAGGATAGATGGCTGCCTCCCCTGCTGCTCACACTGGGCAGCTTCTTGTGAAAAACCAATTAGCTTGGAACACCAAAGTAAAACCAGAAAGCCCTAGACTGCATACATTTGGTGTTGCTCCATTGTTTGGTTTTGTGGTGAACAAACTGACGCAAGGGGATGGATTTCCATTTTCAGACGTGGCCAGTTGATGAGCCGGGGTTTTTCCTTCCTGGTCAGTGCTTGTTTTGTGCAATACCACCCCAAAAGAGCAGCTATTTTAACTGCGTAATGTTGTCCATGTGGTTTGGCCTGCTTACAAAAGTGCAGTGTGAAAATGAACCAAACTTTTTCGAACAGCCCTGGTGTGAATGCGCCCTAAAAGACCCAGATAATGCCATTGGCAATTATAACTGCATATATACTTTCAGTCGGACCACAGTTGGACTCAAGCTGGCCTTGGTACTCTGCACATGCACCACAGTTCCCACATGTGACTAATACCTGACAATAAAAGAAGATGCTGGAATAAGACAATGCTGACGGTAAATTACATTTTTTTTTAGATGACGAAGATAAGAAGTTTATACTCTGTATAAAGTTCATGGATGGTAGAAAGATGCTGAAAACACACAGACACAAACAAGAAATCACCCACTACTAACAAGCTTAAAAAGGTGTGTAGCCACCTGGCATAATGGTGGGCACGTCCAGTATTGTGAACTGGGAAAACGACAGTCGTTGACATTAATGCGATTAATGGCGATTAAATATTTGAATCGTTTGACAGCACTAGTACTTAATCATTCTTACTACACTATCACATTTTATCACTTAGACCTACATGACCTTGTGTTGACTTCTCTCACTCACAGCTTGTTAAACAACTTCTTGTATCGTATGTTATTTTGCTCCACCACAACGAGCCCTTGCTTTGTTTGTATTCGTCTCATACTTGGAGGCTGCATTTGGGTCTCAACCACAATCTAATGAGCTCTGGGGTTCAAACCATCATTTCCCCGCAGTGCTTTTGGTCATGTTTCACAGCAGGGGCCCAATGCACTTGTGTACAACCCCCAGTAACGATATAAACCTAAACAGCACAAATACTCAATAAAGCCAGGATTTTCTTATTGCCATGAATCCAACTTCTACTCACGCAACGTGGACAGCAAAAAAAAAAAAAAGGAGAGAGAAAAGAAACAAATCATTTGAATGACATAAATTATGTCAGCTGTATGAGTGTTTTTCTGTTCTGCTTGATCCATTTCAATCCAAAAAACACATGGTGACTATCCACTTTAGACATGGGATTCATATTTAGATGTATCAGATTTAAACCAGGATAATAAGAGGATGGGAATGTTTTTCTTGCCTCCTTTTTTTCATTTTGTGAAAGAGTAAAGCATTTCCAAAAAAATAGTTAGACCTCAATTTTTTGGCAAAAAAAGTGATACCAGTAAAGCTAAAAGCTCTCCTGTCTGAAGGTGAGCTATTCATCAGGTGTTTCGAGAGGAATTGTCACAAATAAACTCATATTTGATTGCGGCAATGGATTACATGTCATCATAAAGTGGCTGTCTATTTTATTCTATTCACAAGTGCTTATATTATAATGTGGTATCAAGGAAGTACAAAATCACATTTTCTTTCAGTCCTGTATAGTTTTCTGTGGTTTTGAAGTTTTTAATTTCACATGGAACACGTTCATTTCAGGGTAAAAAAAATAAAAAATCACACAGGTCAATAAAACAATCAAAAATAAAACACAAAGGCCCCACATAGTGAATGGTGTGAAGGTCTTCTTGTTTTGATGAATGTTTTTATTCTTCTTCCATGAAAAGCCACTTTCCCATGTATTTAAAAGCACTAAACTTGGTGCAGAGGTCCAATTCCTTTGCAAATGTCATCACCAACAAAAGGCAGCCAATTTTCCTGATGGTGGCGCTATAGCAACCCTCTAAATTTCAAATTTTGAAATTTGTTTGACTCCAAATCCGCTCCATTTAATATGAATATTAATATAAAATACACCTCTGTCGTGGATTTGAATTATTTTCATATTCATAAATAAACAGTCATTGTGAACTATATATTGTTCCACACAGACACGCTCCATTATCTACCGCTTTATCCTCAGGTCGCGGGGGGATAAAGCATTCACTCTCACATTCACACCTATGGTCAATTTAGAGTGACCAATTTACCTAATCCCAATAATGCATGTTTTTGGATTGTGGGAGGAAGCCGGAGAAAACCCCCCACACACACAAAGAACATGCAAACTCCATGCAGAAAAGCCCTTGTTCCAACCAGGGCTCGAACGCGGGTCTTCTTGCTGCAAAGGCAAGAGTGCTAACCACTACACCAACCATGTGGCCCATTCTGTAAAATATCTATCATATTTTACTCATACTACTATTTTTATTTAGATATCATGATAGAATATTGTCATATCATTTGATGCTCAAATTACCCACCCCTTCTGAACTTGCCCCCTACTGGCCAGACCAGATACTTGGTGCCCCCAAGGTCATTTGAATTTGAGACCCCGGATAAAGAGTGTCCAGTTAACTGAATCACACAGTGTTTTGCACTGTGAGATGAGTACTTATGTAGACAACATAATATGTGATATAATATATTAACTCACCACCCAGTTTTAACATTTACTCGCAGTAAAGCATCCACACCATCACAGTGTTTGTTTTGCATTCCTTACATTTTACATTTTTTTTAAATGCTGAAAAACCAACAAAGTAATGACTGGACAATCCGTGGTTTCTTCTGAATTATTAATATATAAAAAAAAATCCAAAATGTAAGTCATTTCATTACTCATGTACTGTACGTCTGTAATTGTAAATCAGGCTGAGACATAAGAACCCTCAGGGGATCAAGAGGTCAGTAACTGAAAGCTGCCCCTCACACACATGCACACACAGAGAGAGACACTTGATACCTTGACATTATACACAATCCCTTTGCTGTGTCTCCTCTTCGGGTCGTCTGTCTGAGCTCCAGTGCTCTTACCACAGAGAGCGCCTCTGAAAGAAAAAAAGACGTGTTGGTCAAACAGCATGGAAACCAAAACAGACCTTTGAAACGTCGCCGTCTAAGTTTTCACTGTGGTGCAGGAGAGTTGTGTTAGCAGGCAAAAGGACTAATACAGAACATCAGCCCTTTTCATGGCGAGCTGTGTCGGGTCAGATGTAATTAATAGCAATGGTAAGCTGATATTTGGATGTTCCCTCTAGCACAGTATAGCTGAGGGGAATGATCGAAGTGCCAGATGTAGACAGTGGTATATTGGATTAGAGCATTGACCATATTTCACTTCTGTTTTTACGATGGACTGTGAGTGGAATTTTCTTGTTTTGTTCGCTTGTTTTCTTAGGAGTGAAAAGGAAAATGGAACAGGATGTCAAATCGTGCGGATTAGAGTTGGCCATTTTAAAAGTGTCCCTATCATTTTTTTAATGGCAATATTAAGGACCAGTGTGTAAAAATGAGTGACATGTAAAGGTGAAACCACATATGCAACAACCAGAGGACTCCTTTACTCACCCCTCTCTTTTCCAATCATGCCTGGGAACTATGGTGGCCTTCACTTACCAGAAAGGATGTCGTTCTTCTTCATTTGCATAAAAAACACAAAATGCATGGTCTGACTATTCAGGTTGTTGTAGAAAAGTTCATTAAACAAGTGATTATTAAGTGATTATACACATATAAACATAGGAAATGCATCACATTTCTGCCCCCAAAGGGTTTCAAATTGGACTTTAAAGGAATTTTAATGATATTTTGCAATGTACAGTCATCTTTTTGTGCAAAGCACAAATACCTATGTGGAAAGCCTTTTATTAGGCCAAGTGTCTCAGTGCTAAACTCCCTGAGGTTCACTTTTACACAGGAAACCTTGAAAATATTGGTCCCTCCAGATGGAAAAGGACACTGGTATTTTGGGTATTTGGCTGTGAGTGCGGAGAAGGAAAGGCAAGTATTTGAA
Organism: Solea solea; assembly: GCF_958295425.1. NCBI lineage: Eukaryota > Metazoa > Chordata > Actinopteri > Pleuronectiformes > Soleidae > Solea > Solea solea. The sequence goes on along the minus strand of NC_081142.1, from coordinate 4,375,010 downwards.
GGTACTTGGATTCCTAGTGTACAGACAGGATCAGGATGAAGAAGATGAGAGTGAGAACAATAGAGAGGGTATCTTTACTGTGGCTTGGGGTGGAAGAACACTCAGACAGTCTGTGTTTGTCATTTTGTGAGATTTCTCTATAGAGAAAACAGATGAGCCATTCTTATCTGATGGTTCCCGACAGCTGTGATCAGACAGAAGGGAGGATCAGTTTGTTTTTGTGTGTGAGCATTTGTCTCCTTTTATGTATTGTTTTACTTCCTTTTCTCCCACAGACCACCCTAGTTCCCACAGATGTGCTTAAAACGCTCTGCTGCGTTTGACTGACGCGTCAAACTTCCAACAATAACATCAAAACGAGCCTCTGTCTACTGTCACTGTCACAACCTACCGCTGAAAACTTATGTCAGCGCCATTTAATTGCTGAGCACAGAATCGTTTTTTCGAGCTTCATGCCAGAATAACTTCATTTTTGTTTTGCTCCTCTGCACACCAAAGCTATTGTGACATATTTATTTTCTCCACGATATAGCAAATGTTACCCTGACTTCAACGTTCAAGTCCATCACTAATGGCCGCTATTTATCAGTGTCACACCTGCTGTTTACTGACCTGCCGCTGAATTTTTTTGAAGTTGTTTAAGTCGTTTGAATTAGAAGACACACTCATGTAGATTTTCTAATGCACAAACTGCTGCACATACTCTGCATTTTCATTTGGAAAAGCTTGAGCTAAACTGTGTTTCTTTCTCTGGAAAAGAACAAAACCAAACATTGTATTTCTTTCGTTTGAAATGCTTAGGGGATGAACAACAACCAAGGTCACAGAGTTTTCCTTTAACAGACCTCTCATGTTCTGGCAAAGCAAATCTTGAAATAAAGCAGGATACGGCTGGGAACACACGCAGCTTTGCTTTAAGAACCATCAATAATTGTGAATTAAGCACTTTCAAAATACTAATTGGTGCTAATTTGTCAATCTGATCTTGCAAACATGCAAACACTGAAAATAGGATGTTTGTAATTCATGATTGCTGCTCCACAGTTCTCAGTACCAGTTAGTGTTTTGTGTATCAGCAGTTGAATCTGTAGAAAAGAAGAGCAATGTCAGCACTGATGATCTTTGACTCAAACTAAAACATACAATTTCAAACATTGCGTGAATATTTAACAAAACCAAACATTCATTCATTATTATTTTAATGACGAACTGGAACTTTTCATATTCCCCACATTTGTTTGAATCATTTCAGTGCACATTTTGCTTTCTTTTTCATTCCTTCACATTTTGTCCAAACCCTTTAGACAAGTAAAACCAAACAAAGTGAAGAGAGAGATGACTGTGTATGTGTCAAGTGTCAGAGCAGCTGCTGCAGTTCAATCTGAATCAATGTGAGACCTCAAACAAAACCTGACAAGTCAATTCGTTTAAACGGAAGTATAGATTAATATCATAAACCACTTCCTTTGCCGTGGATGTTCTGAGGCAGAATATTGTACCTTTGTACATCTTTCAAACTTTGAAGGCTTGTATTTTTCTAAACGGTATATCTTAAGGATGCAGGATGACCAAATGCCATTCCTTTCAGTTGGTCATGGAAGTACTGGTTAAGACAATTGTGGAACCTTTGGCCTTGCAGATACAAGACTGGAAAGACACTCGGCACCTCATTAAATAAATGTGTTCCACTGTGACTGCTCCAACTCACAGTTAGAGGAAAGTCACAGAGGATTCCCTGGGCAACACGCAGGTTATTCCTACCAGGTAGCTCCTACCCTGACCTACTTTCTAGCAAGTGCAACTTATTCTAGCTGTCAGACCTGAAGTGAAAATGTAGGAACATGTGGAAGACGAGAGATGTCTGAGAAGGCTCGGACGATTTTGTGAGGTCAAAACAAAACACCAAATCCTCACACTTTATTAATGCAATGGATTAAACAGGCCTTTATACGGCAGTCCATCAAGGATCGGATATCGGTCACAGTAAGATATGATTTTGCATGCGCTTGAACGAACAGTAAGTTTGAAGGTGGCTGGAGAATCATGCAGAACAGACATAAGACTTTCCCAACTGGTCCTAAACAATGTTGACGATTGGCTGTTGTTGCAAAGTGGTCTGGTAATATACATATTTATAACTTAAGGGCCTTAAATAGATAGTAACACTAACAGATATTTTGTTGGACCTGTGTCTTTGATCTACGGTGTATCAAATGCTGCTTTTTCAGTGCATATTGTTGCTATAATGAGGTCTACATTGATCCATTTGCTTCAAACTGCTACTTTAGATTCTAGTTTAGTATCTGGGAATCCAGGCGAACACAGAATAATTAGAACATTTAAAAAAAAAATGTTTTTGCAGCTTTATGATTGAAATCAATCACTGAAATTCTATTTTTATATGATATAATGACTATTTAATTCTCAACAAGAGTGAGTGAAAAACCACCCCACAATAAAGGTTTAATACTGGTGACTTTAACATTGCTGTGGTCACATTAGCAGAGTTATCTGCTGCAACACTCTTCCTCTGTGAGAACCCATATATGCAGATTTGTTATCTTGTGCACATCTGTTAACATGCAGTTTCAACACCACAGAATATCTGCATTTTGTAAACAGGACATGATTCGCAGAAAGATTTGATGAAATGATTGCAAAGGCGTTTTGTGATGGAATCGAGTTATGCATATGAGCCTAAACACTGGTACGTGATAGTATGACATGATAGTGCTTCGTTTTCTCAACATTAAATGTAAAAATGTCTTTTGTTGATTTACATTTACATTTACATTGACTATGTTGCTCTTGGATTCAAAAGTGAATCATTTCTGCACAGCTAGAGGTAAAGATGTATGTTTGGGCCTTAGAAAATCTTAGGAAATGCACCGTTTGCCTCCGTCACAATAAACAGAAATGTGGACCGATTCACATTTGACACAAAAGCAGTGTGTGTGTTTCACAAGCACTTTCCCTAAATGCTTGAATAATAGTTGAATCTCGGCACAATGTTGAGTTAATCTTCAAGAGCCCTTTGTTTCTGAATATTCCCTTTCCCATATGGATTTGTTCCTCTTGCAAATGAATCTCCCTGTGCTGTGAGTCCTTTGCGCTCTCAGACTGAGGTCGTCTGGCTGGACAGACTTTTAGCCTCATTGCTGTGATGTGGTTAGAACCTTTGAGCCAATGCAGATTTCCTCTTTCCCTTCGTAATTTATTTTCTTAAATCCTTGCATATTACACACAAAGACTGAAAGCCATGTCGAGTTTTGTGTTCAGTCATTCACTTTCTACTACTTAATCCTCACAGAGCTCGAGGCCATCCCAGCTTACATATAGGGCAAAAGGCCGGGTACACCGCTGGACAGCTTGGGGGGTCATTGCATGGCCCAGCTTTGTGTTGTTTTTGCTTGTGTTGGTCTTGCAAGCTCACAACTGGGGAGGCATCGCTGAACGAATGCAGTGTTTCATGATTTGTCTTTATGAAACAGGAGACGCACATTAATGAAATGTGTGTTTGCTTTGTGAGAAAGCCATTGGCCCTTATTATACAGCCTCTAAACTATCTTGTTCCTCTGATACTGACTGTAATATTCTTGCATAAAGCATCCCATGACTGTTTTTCAAGGCCTGGGGAATACACTATGTCCCTTTAAGAGTGCTGTTATGGGACACATGCATGATCAGTAAAGCTTGAAGTATCCGTGAGAGGAAAACTGAGGCTGAGTCTGGGATGGAAACTGCAGCAGCAGCAGCAGCAGCAGTGGTCCGCTGTGTTAATGGCAACAGATGGGAACAAGTTTAATGTCTCCATGGGCAATTTTCAAATGCAATGTCCCAATAACTATTTTCCTCTCTTTTATATACACTCACTGGTTAGAATATATATTTGATCATGTGTCCATGCATTTAGTGACTGACAGCCTAGCTTCTCATCTCTAAATGTCTTCCTGGAGAATGTTGTAGGTAGTTTTATACAGAAAAGAAACTGTTTTTCATTTTATTTACCTGCATAAGCACGAAGTGTTTTGATTTTCTTCTTCTCATGTGACAAAATTAGCAGTTTGCTAAGGGCCAGCTCATACTTATCGCGTCCCCTGTCCGCGGAGAGCCGCCTCCATTTCTGCACGCGTGAAGAATCCCGCAGTTTAATTCATACTCAGATGCAGATCTTGTGTTCCACACATGCATGCTAATGCTCATATTTCATTCCAGTTGCGACAATGTCTCACCAGGAGACTGCCCTTATTTGTGTTTCCTTGTTTTCTTTGAGTGATGAGTTGTACATAGGCGGGCACCTCCTGATACAATCTAAAGCACGTTTCCATGGGAACCATCCTTTTCACTGTCTCTGGAAAACAAAAGCAGAGTCGGTGCACTCAGTCCATGTGGAATCAAACTGGGATTTGTCCACACTGTCTGTGTGGGCCCTTGTGTAAATGGGCAGATGACAACATTTACATAACACAAACCCTAGCGGACCTCTGTGCACGGCCCTAATGGCTCATAAGGTGTAATAAACAGCTGGCTGTTTGCCGTGTAGACACACACACACACACACACACAGTTGTTCTTTTTAGTTGCTGGTCTTTGTGTGCCTCAGGTCTTAATATGAATAGCAGGTTGATGTGAGGGAGCTTGATGTTTTTTAGAGTCCCGTCTGTTGTGTAGACGTCTGCTGACTGAGGGAGCGCTAAGTGATTAAAGTTCTGTGAGAGGAACACTGTGTCCAGTAATGTTTTATAGCTATAGAGTGTGTGTGTGTGTGTGTGTGTGTGTGTGTGTGTGTAAGAGAGAAAATATCTTTTTCTTTCATCAGCAAGTTTGAAAGTCTCTTCTGTATCTGACAATCTCTCTATCTCTCACCATCACTATCTGTGAAGAGTATGTCGCAACCAAAATGTCGAAAGGCGTTTTTTTTTTTTTTAGAAAATGTACAGAATACTTGGTTTCTACTTTTTTTTATCATTAATCTCTTCTTCATTCACTCTGTATTTTAAAAGCGTACCAAGACCAAACCACTTGGTGAATAAAGAAGGTGTAATCCAATTTTGTGAAAATTAACCAACAAAACCACATAAATACAGGGAGATTATAATCATCCTAAAATGATTATGTTATTGTGCCTTCAGTATGATAGTCATGATAACAATAATGTGATCCTTCAGTGCTGGGCCCCAGGAACAGTCCTCACTTGGCCCCTGTTCCAGTGCCACTGGTTGGAACGCAAATACACCAAACTTGATAAACATTAAGACTTGTTAAAAATGATTAACTTGTTAAAAATTCAATAATCGACAGTGATGTTCCTTATCTTATTTCCCTTTAATCTAGTCTCTTGGCACAGTACAGCAGGAAACATATGGCACACTGTAAAACCATCATCACAGGAATGTCATGACAGCTACACGTCTGCATTTTTTAGATGTGAACTCCCGCCTCTATTTCCCCTAACAGTCTGTCTGCTAATCTGGGAACTTGAAGAACAAGATGTATTGTGTCTGGATATAATCAAGACTGAGGACATGAGTGAAGGAATGTAGCATGGTCTGATCTCTCCTGCAGACCTGCACACAGTGCCGGGTGGAAGACTTCATAGAAAGTGAGTCAGCAGCTCATTGTCATGCCCTTGTTGTCTCATGGGGAATTTTTTGGGGACATTTCTTTTTTTTTAAGGTCAAATAAGGTGCATTTTACAAGAAGATGCCATCTGGAAACTAGGTTTGACTCTTGGTTTCTGTCCACCATAGTGTTAGTGTTTCTTAAGACCACATTTGAGGATACAATGCTGCACAGAATCACCCCAGAACACATGTATCCTGTCAGGTTGCAGGAAAACGGCTCCATGTATCTAAATGTCAGCACTAACCTTTATGCATGAGGAATCGATGTGAATTTGCACAGAGACGAATGTTGGCAAGTTGAGACGGTGTGTAGACAGTGACATGACGAAGAGTGGGAAGTGTCTGTGCGGCTCAACGCCATCAATCAAATTATAAAATCAAGTCCAACAGGAAGAGGAATAAACAAGGTAATATATAATACTTCAAACTCTACTTATTCTCTGTTTGAAGCTGCTGTCACTGAAATATTTCTGTAAAATATGTGTGAAACCTCTCTATATTCTGACAATGACGATGCAGGAACATCCTGCAGTTTCAAAATCACCAGATGTTGAAACTAAAGCCCAGGCTTAGTGGCTGTCGTTTGGCTCTTTGTCTGCATTTAAATGAAGAAGATGATCTCCCAACTCTTTGTAACAAAACGCGATTGATCTTGTTGCTGTGTAAATATTGACACGCCTCTGTAGCAACAGATTTGAATTTATTTATAGGCATAAATTATTATTTGGGGAAAAGGCATGTGAAACAGTGTGGCAGTGTTAAAATAAAAGAGTGAATTTAACTAATTATATTTAACTTTTGTGACACTAACAGGGTTAAATTTAACACAGTTCTTATCAAAATCAGTGTTAAATTGAAACTTTCAGTGTCGCTTTAATAATTCAAAATGTACTTCGTAAAAGAAGGCAGAGAAATTTCACATTGTCCCTTTCAGTCAGTGGGTTTTCATTACCCTGGTAATGGAAACACCTCATTTTATTTATTTTTCAAAACTCAAATAACGCTAAAACATTTGCTCTCATGAGGTTTTAAAGTTTATCGTAAAAGTGTAATGGAATCATTTACAACATCCCCAAATTGGAGTCTCACGGGATGAGATTTTGTGGGTTACAGCTCATATGCAAAATACCATTCAATGGAAACACCTGTAGGCTGTCGAAATCTTAGAAAGATCACTTTTATTTGCGAAAAACTGTATTGGAAACACAGTGAATGTTCAATTTCACAGTCGCTCTGTGAAAAGACGCAACCATGTTTGGAAACTGGGACACAACATGGGTACATCTTTACCTAAACAACCATCAGAGTTATGTCTAGTTATGACTTGACGCACAAATCGAATTTGATCACTTAAAAGTCAGACTGAAAAGATGTTATTTCAGAAAAAAATAAATCTCATTTGACTCCATTCTGAGCATAGCCTAAGGCCTGAGTTATGTGTCCACATGTGCACTGAGCCCCACGAGGATCCATGTGACATTACATCTGTCAGTCATCCATTTCTGCATTGGTCCACGCTCTGCGCCAACTGCACATTCTCTTTGAAGCACTTTCCAGTCCTCGTTGGCAGCACACCCTTGTTTTGGGTGTGCTGCCAACTGGCACACCGCAAACAAAACAAAGAAGATAGTAACCATGGAAACTTGGTTACGTGAGGAAGTCTGTTATCACACACACACGCACACACACGTACAACTCAGTGCACAAAGAATACAAGGAAATACAAACTTGGGAGATCTTATCTAAGTATGAACACACATGCGGTAAGTCTTGGTAAGTCTGATCCAGCCCCAAGAGCATTCATGAGGTGACATATAAAGAAGGGAGGGGAATGTGAGCAGCAGCGACAAACACAGGTTCGCCAAAGGTTATGCATAACGCATCGCTGACAGCGGCTTTTAATATAAGTCACTCCTGAAGTGGACAACATCTCATAAATTCAACTTCACAGGTGCCCTGTTTCCTGCAAGTTAATTCGGGTCATCTCACAGACAGGCTTCGTGTTTGGAAAGAGTGAAATGCTATACCTGCATGCACTGCTTTGTGGGATCGTTTGTGCCATTAGACCGAGTTTTTGCTCTGCATGGTCATCAAATAAGACAGGTTTTACTGGTCCAGTTGGTGAAAATACTGTTCCTAGTTTGATCCAAGATACTGGTGCAAAGTGTGATCTCATGAACACTGTTAAGAGCGATATCCTACTGCGGCCCCAACAGTGACCAGGTTTAAACATTATTGCACCTTTTATGGGATCGGGAACAGAGAGTGTGGAGTTACCTCTGTCGTCCCAGCCGTCAAAGAATTGGAAGATTTCCTTCTTGACAAATAAAGCTATTTTCCTATATTACTTGGTTTTATTATATTGTCCATCCGTTGGATGAAAGACCAGCCAGTGTGCTGTTCCACACTCTCGTCCAGTATGACTTCTGGGATGTTGCAAAGGCTTTAAATGTTTCACGAGACAGCGCTTGAGATCACACACTGTATTAACGGGGCCAAGTTCATTTCTGCAGCCACCGAAGTATGAGGCAAAGTTTGCGTATTTGACTCACGTAGCGTTTGAAATGGTCTGTATTTACTGTATTTAGCACTATTCTAGTCTTAATGACCGTTCAAAGCTTACAGCCAGTCACACCCATTCACTCACACGTTCATACAGTGCATCTATGTGCATTTTCTGTCACTCATCTTTCATAACCCATTCACACGCTGTCAGGAGCGATGTCGGGTTAAGGGACACATCAGCATATGGACTAGAAGAGCTGGGAATCAAACCCACAACCACTAAGCTACTGTGGCCCCCCGGGACTTCCCTACACTTGCAGACTTCTCTACCACGATTCAAGTCTACCAAGGTCCTCCTGTGAACTGTCTGGAGACTTCCAGAGTGTCTGCATGAGGTGCCAACCTCACATTACCTAAAGCACATAAAAATGTGACTTTGATTACAACCATGTGTGGTTGTTAACATGTTCCCTTTTTAACTTTTGATGTTTACACCTATTGATGTTGTGGGATTTAATAATATAAACACAACATACACGATGACTAAATAATTTGGATTTGTCTGTTTTAATCTTCTTTTGTGTGAGGGACATGTGGTGGAACGATGGAGTTCCACCTGCCCCCACTTCTACCCCCCCCCCCCCCCCCCCCCCATGGTGGTATACTGTAGCGTATACTGTTCATAACTGAAAGTTGCAGAGTTTGGGAGAAGACCTGCTATGCACATTGTTGAATTGGAAAAGAAAAAGAAAGTGCCATTTAAAGATATTTTAGTGGGCCACTCGCCTCTATGTAGCCAAGAGAAGTGCTCTGGCAAGAAAGTAACGCATGTAGAGCAACTCAAGTAGAAGTGGAACATTTTTGCTGACAGCCACATCTAGCTCAGTCGTACCTGCAGTGCATAAGCCGTACGTTGTCAGTGTCAGTGCCATAAGGAAGCACCAAGACAAATAGTCGTCTCAAAGCACATTTGATCCATTTGGTGTCCTCACAGACTTGACATGATGATGGCGAACACATGACAGTAAATGTGAGAAGTCTGCGACGGAGGGGAACGAGTTTGCTGCTGCATGAATGTAAACTTATACTCTTGATCGTTGCAGACTGCCCGTCATCTTTATTTTTGACGTTAGAATTGTGGCTTATTCCCTAAAGCAAAGTCAGCAGCATCGCAGACTTGTATAAAATGTGCACAAACGTGTTTTTTTGAAGAAGGTTCTCAACCACTTATCGTTTTCACAGCAGGACAGTGCTGAACCTTAATGGTAATGCAGGTCGGTGATGGCAGACAGTGGGACTGGGCTGAGGAGCCAGTTGTGGCTTCAGTTTCCTGTCCACTACACATCAAAGTTCAGTCTGGATTTACATTAGAACGGACATGATGACATTCATGTTCCATGGAGAGAGGACTTCAAACAAAAAGCAAACAACTGTGTATACACGTGTATGAGCGCCCTTATGTGTGAGCTTTAAATCGTGATTGATTCAGGAAACACGAAGCACTTGAGGGATAATAATCTGTTTGAAAAAGGCAGCAAAGCAAGCAGGTAGAAGTGTTTTGACTTTGGCTGAAACATTTGCTTAGCTAATGAAAACCACACCAGCTGGAGAGCTGGTCTTCCATCCATCCTTGGCCGCTGAGTTAAGAGACTTTTGAGGGTGGTTGCTGGGTTGTAGACAAGGCGAGTCTAATGATGGATGAGTTTGGGCTCCGCTCTCAGTCTAATATCTCATCTGAGTCAGACTTTCTTTACACCAAACTTTACCCCATGCAAATAGTTACACTGTCCGGCATTCTGCAAGGAGAAGTCGGGTAAATTTATGGACACTGCAAAACTCCAGTGATACCTTTGGCATGTTCCTCACTGTCTACCGCTTTGTTTATTAATCCCATCCCGCCTGCTGATTCAAATTTTCCACAATAGATCTTTCTCTTTTCTATAATTCCTTTTTTTTGTCTCCAACAGCTAAAATCATATGGAGGTCATTTAAGTAGATTAACCACATGTACACAGTTTCTCACCTTCCAGTCTGCCATATCAGAGCAGTGGGTGATGACAGTGTTTGTCGAAGTATTCTGTCCATTTCACAAGCTCAGGGGCCAGCGGTGCACTCTGTTGAAAATAAACACATGTTGGTGATTTTCCAATCCGCTGTGTGATGAGCTGTGTTTTCACTGCTGATTATTTGGGATTTCATTGCTATTTCAACAGAAAAGCCATAACCACAGATGGTTAAACTCAAACTGAAAATCACAAATTATTAAACGTTTCATGTTAAATAGCTGTCGTCTTTATTATTTATTATAGAGCACATTTTTAAAAAAAACAACCGAGGTTGACCAAAGTGCTGTACAACTAAAGACTACTAAGTCAGGCTTTAATTAAATTCCTGATTGAATATTACTAACTTATCTGTCTTGAGTAGCCCATCTTAGATTCCAGTCACTGTAGGCTACTACGAAATCAAGAGATGCTTAAAACTGAGAGCAACAACAAAAACACACTAACACTATTGCATGAAAAGGTTAGATTTTGTTTTTTCTAATCTCTTTTGTGTGGACCGGCTTCATCAGCCTTCATACCCAACACATCCATGGATGCAGCTCAAAAAATATTAAATATCTGTAATCAATTATTTAAGAGAGTGAACATGTGATATATCCTAGACTCCCCACAAATACAGCACATTTTAATTTAGATAATTACAGCCTACAGCTAAAACAAAGTATCTAGAAAGGATCAATAAAAATTCTATATTATAGTATTTTATTATTCAGGCTCCTTTAGCTCAAATGACTGCACTGTTCTCATGACATATAGAATGAATTATTATGACAGTAACTTAGCACACAACACATTTCAGTCTCGCAGCTCCAGTTTCTTTACACTGGCTTCCCCTATGTATACTTCAGTGATTTGACTTCACATTCACTTTTGCTGGGATCCAACGTCTGACAAGACACAGTAGTATTTTTTTTCTTTCTCTCTGCCCATGACACATTTTCACAACATTAACTGCTCTCATCTGTGCTCAGAGGTGCAGCCTTTACATGAGTCAGTTTCTCAAAGTCAGGAGTCAGAACAAATGGCCCCTGTTATGCATCACTCCAGTCTAGACAGTAACTCACTCACTCACTTACTTACAAGCTCAACTGCCAGCAGCATCATTACTGGCACAATAAAGCAATGCAGACAAAGTGAATTAAAACTGAAGAAATGCAGATCTTCATTTATGCATCCTTGTTTTTTTTGCAGTTTGCCAGTTGGACACATTTGTAGGTGGCACACGGCTCAGCTTCGGTATTTCTTGAGAGGTTAGCTTCACACTCCAATGATTAATCTGCGTCATAAATCGTATTTGATGATACACAGACTCAACATAAAACTACAAAAACAAATATGAAGGATCTCATTGAGGTTAAATTGAAGGAAGATGGGAGAAGATCCAGTTTTGTGATATTTATTTCTAACTTCTGGTTTTATTTCTGCTATCAGCTTCACTATAATAACATATCTGCTGACCAAAAGGGAAATTTGTTTGTAGTGACAGACAAAAGCACATAGTCGGCTTGCGAGGTCGACATCTAAAACACAGAAGGAGACATAGAGTTCACAAATAGTTTGTAGTGATGCTAAGAAACTGCACGGTGGAAAAAACTCCAGCTGACAATTTCAGCCAAATACCTGTCTGGAGCACAGAGCCGTACAAAGGCAGCCATGAGAGAACAATAACAGGCTTTATAAATGAGAAACGATTTCTCAACTGTTTTCACAGTACATGAAAAACTAATCTTCCATATTCACCACATCATTTGGGGACAAGTCCAAGCGCCCTGTAAATTGACGTTGTTCTCATTGAGCTCAGTAGGCCACTGTGATAGCCTAGATTTGTAAAACTGAAATGTTTGAACATAAAACGTTGAGTTAATGTCACTGACTGACCCCAATCAAAAGAACAGGAAGGGTCTGTCTGGGTCCATTCATAATAAAACATGTGTTTATGACGGGAGGCAGTCCTCACATTATAGGCTTTTTGCTCAAGTTTAACTTGTGGGTCTCGGCTCACAAACCACAGCTCGCTGAGCTTTGGGTTTATTTTTTAGAGAAGCTGATGATGTGCAAATAACGACGAAACCCTTACAATGAATTTGTTTTTATGGCAGTAATATTTGTGCTGCTAATTAATCGCCAGGGTCAAAGATTACAATCACATCTACAACTGTGTATTTCTTTATTTGGGAAAATATTATGAAAATTCACACTTAAATGTTCCAGATTATAGCCATGAGTTCATTTCCACTCTGCAACTAAACTAGAGCCTCTGCAACTAAATACTAAATAATAGTATAAAGTGCCAGCGAGGATTACATGTTGCCTTATACAGTGCAGTGAAGATGTTACGTCTGTTTATACATTGCGTATAGGTTGGTTGGTTTAATGTTTATTTTTCAAAGTTAGGACATCTGTTGTGTTGGAAGGCGTGTAACAAAAATCCCCAAAACTATATACACATAAATAATAAAGAAATAAAGTCTGCATGCATCAGATAAAGTAGTAGAGGTAGAAGACATCTTAAATTGCTTTACAAAAAAATTGCCTGATTCTAATATCATAATACAAATGGACAATAAAAACAAAAAGTGTGTCATTGTCAACTTCTCCCAGATCACACAGCTGACATTTACTATTTTATACCACATCCCAACTGAGCATCGGTGATGATCCGTGTAATTAATGACATTCACTGCAAAATGTGAACAAAAGCTAAACTTACAGCTATCCATCGTCTGAATTAGTTGTCAATTTTAATCTGAAGTTGGTGACATTATTTTCATTATAAAATAAATATATTTAATTTTATGAATTGTTGTTTTTCATAACCCCAGAGTGAGACTTTTGTATTTATGTCAGGAGCCGGATCAGCTCTATGGAGGCCACTATTTTGTTTCTACGACAGCCCACAATGGACAAACTAAACATTGTGTGAGTTCTGATGCTAAATTAAGTTAAGTGTGTTCTCCTAAAACACTTGTAAGGGAAGGGTGAGGTGATGTACATACAGCAACAACATGCAACTTCCCCTAGAAATATTGCTAAAGTTTACGCACTGTACCTTTAATTAGAAGTCATCTGGAGGTGAAAGAGCTTAATGTTCTGTGATCAAACAATATTCTCATGCCGAGTTTACATCACATTTAATTGTAGTTTCAAGTTTAACCACCGTCATTACAATGACATGTGTTCACTTTTAACCTACTTCCACTGACCTTATCTCTTTAATATTGTTCAAATAATATTGTTTTGATTTGTTTAACCTACATAATCATTTAATTGTGTGTATGTTGGAGCCCTGCTTTACTTTTAAGTGTATTTAATACACTTAAATAAACAATGTTTGTTAATAATAAATAGCAGATACGTTGACTATTGTTGATATATTGCTGAAACAGTTGCACATGGTGGTTAAACATGTTTACAGGCAGAGCAGCAGCGTGTGTGTGTGTGTGTGTGAGCCTGTAGCACACATTAGCACGGTTAGACATCGACAGTGATGACTGTGTGAGCGGAGGCTAATATGGAACATTCGAGAAGCGAGAAGCCAAATGTATTTGCGTGGGCGGAAAAAGGGAGCCTCGTAGTAGCGTGAATTAGAAAAGCGGTCGTTTTCGCCGTTATTCATGGCTGCTTCTTCTGCTTCGTCTGCGTCTTCTTCTTCTTCTTCTGCTTCGTCTGGCTCCAGAAATGGAGAGGGGGACACGGACGGCGTTTCGTGGAGACTCATAGGCGCGGCCTCGGAGCTCGCCAACAAGCGCTGCCGGCTGATGTACTCCTCCCTCGGCTACAACTCTGACGTCTGCCTCTTCTACGTCAAGGGCGAATTTTTCGCTATGGATGCCCGCTGTGCACACTCCGGTAACGCTGCATCCCCATAAACACACGCTAATTAAAACTGTCTGGGATTTATGTGCGTACAGCATCATAGCTGTTCTTGCTACATATCCATGTACAGTAACAAGATTTATTTTGAAAAGACATTGTGGTTTCCTGTCTCTTTCAGGCGGTCCTCTGTGTGAGGGGGACATTGAGGAGGCTGATGGAGTCCTGCAGGTCATCTGTCCATGGCACGACTATGACTTTGACCTCAGGACAGGGAAGTCAGGAACCTCATTACAGGTCAGTGATGAAATGTGTCCTTAGACTGACCAGTTCTATATGTATGTATATATATATATGTATGTATATATATATATATATATATATATATATATATGTGTGTGTGTGTGTATATATATGTGTATATGTAAAATATGCATTAAACACACACAAATGTACATAAATAAAAACAATTTATACATATGTATATATTTATATATACATATGTATATACATATATATGTATATATATATTTATATTTATATACATATACATTGTACATTTGTGTGTGTGTCATGCATATTTTAATGTGGTAGTGAAAAACATTGATTTAAACCCATATATTATCATTTTTAACCACTTTAATGGAATGGTTCATTTTATTATTATCGTTTTTTAAAGTGTGGTTGTATTAGGTATCAGAGTATTCTGCTTAAATCATGCTGGAACCCTCTCGGTGAAAGCAGCAGGTTCACATGTAACAAATTGTCTGCAGGCGTAAACAAAACACAATGTACGATTTCAACCTTCGAATCATGTCTCCAAGATTATTCCGATGGTACATCAACTTACAGGTAATGAATGACACCCTTGTCAAAGCCTGAGCAGGTCTACATCGCCTGCATTGGCAATACGGAACTTCTGGTGTCGGGTCTGTGCCCCAAAAATCACAACAAAATTCTACTTTACAGGATACGTCACATGCAGGTTTTGGCTGGAAAATCTGTGTGCACTGTAATGTCAGGAAGTGAATGCGGATATAACACAATCCTAAAGGTGAAAAACCCTTTTACACCTGGGATTTCACTTTTTTTGGCCAGTGGGAATGGAACATCAGATTAAGAATATGTTTGCCATTTAACTGCTCCCTCTCCTGCACTAAACTCCATAGAGAAAATCAACAACCACACTTCCAATAACTTTATAAATTATCCCTTTAACTTAAAATAAAAAAAAGAAAAATGTGCACCCAGCAGTTTTCACTTGCTGACTGCAGCTGGAGACGATGTGAACTATTACACTGTGACTTAGTCAAAACACCCACTTTTATTTATTAGACATTCAAAGTTCTACTGATTGAAATCAGTCAGAGTAAATGTTACGTTCTTCCCATATGTTTGGTCAAACTGTTATATTTTTCCCTCATCTGCTGTTTGGATGAATCAATGAACAATCCAAACAAGAGCTTCTCTTTCTATAAACATCTCCTCGTCTTTTCCATTCATCATGTTTTCAAGAATCTGCTGTCTCTCCCCCGTGTGATGAAATATAGCAAATGTTCTTTCGGTCTGTTTCGCAGGAGGATTTATACCTTTATAAATGTAACCTAACAAAAGCTCATACTTTGACACATTAAGGTGCTGTCAGAGTAGCTTCCAGTGGTGTATTTCTTTTCCATCCTTTAGCTCCTCTGTCTTTGATTGTTCCAGCAACAAGTGTATGAAGTGAAACTGGAGGACGGCAACGTGTACGTGAAACATGCCAGTCGTCTCTCCTTGCTGCCTTTCCCTGCAGAGAAGAAAAGCTAGACGACCTCAACCCCGGCGGCTTCTTCCTTCAGCCGACGGTAAGACCTCAGCTATTTTTGAAGACTCGTTCCACAAACACAGGCCATCTGAAAACATTCCTAAGCCTTATCTCTTATTTTCTCAGAACTCTGTCTACTTTGATTGGCGTGAACTCAGGGACGGTGATATCAGGAGGACTATCTGATGACGACATGACATCATCAAATTGTTTCACAGTTTTTCTCGCTGGGTTTCCTGGTCATCACAGACACACACGAGCTGTGAGCTCAATGCAACACTACATTTTAACTTTCTTAACTATTTCACAATAGTTTATTAAGAAAACAATATTGCACCTGAAATATAGCAGTATAAATATATTATAATATATATATATTTTTTTCTTTTTTTGATTTTCATATGTAAACAGTGAAGGTTTTGCATTAGCCAAATTCCCTCACAGCCAGAAAATCTTCTTTTTCGTTATTAAAAGGAATAGAAGTGAAAACTCGATATGCAGAGTGCAGTACCAAGTTGTAGATTTATAAATGCAATTCAAATAAATAAAACAAGTCTTGCAGGTGCTAATTATCACTATGTCATGTGGTGTAATGTGGAGGTCCAAAACAGAACAAGTACATGTTTCCTACTTAATTTTATGTAAGCACAAAATAATCAAGTGTAATGACACTTTCCATGGTGTGTTTTTTTGTTCTGAACAGGCATTTGCGGTCAGTTTCACAGAAAATTACCACACTTGCAGAGTTGTTGCATTTGGACACATTTAGCCACTTGTTCCACTGATGTCATGCAACTGAAAACTCCTTCTGAATTTCAGTTCTGGGGTTGTTTTGTCACACATTTTCTAACACTGAGTTCCAGCAACAGAATACAGACAAGGGTCATTGCACTCATGACCGGTAGCTCTTGGTGTGCTAAGACGTCTCCCTCATCGTTCCTGTTCACAGGCAGGTTTTTCGGTTACTGACGCAATGGGATTTATCAGGGATGGTTAGTGAGGCGCTGGAGGAAGGTTCATGACCTGAAATGCATCAGTGGGTCAAGAGAAATGTGTTTTTCTTTCTTAATGTATGTGTGTGTGTGTGTGTGTAATGTATGAGTATTTCTCTATTCCCTCTCAGTGTGAGAGAAGTCACTCACTGTATTTTCTGTCAGCTCTGTTTTCTGGCCGACGCACTGAGGTCAGTTAGGAAGGTGTCAATGACAGTGTGGCTCAACACTCCCCCTGTCCTCCCTGCTGTGTTCCCTGTGGTGCACCTTTTATTACAACAGTAATTCCTCTGCCTAAATGTGTGTGTGTCTCCTGTGTGCATTATAACTCACCACCTGGAGGGTAATGGTAATGCACTTTGAGATGCCGCAGAGAGAGAAGCGCTGTTCGTGTTTCTGTGTTTTTAAAGTTAAATTAAGAAACGGAGGAAGCCACAATTCAGACTATTACTGAATGTTTATTGTTTTTTTTGTTTTTCATATGTTCTGCTGATTATGTTTGTGCCTTCCTTGTTTCTCGCGGGAACCACATCTGCCGTTGAAAATACAGACTGCAGATTTTCAGCAGCTGTACGTTTCATTTTTGAAGTGTGTGTCCATTTGTTTTTGTTATTTACTTGACAAATGAAATGATTCTGCTAACGTTTTGGGAAACGTGTGTTTATTGTTGAATTCCAGTGTCTGATTGGGATTATTTGTTTGTTCTGAATACATAGTACACAACTCGGAGATGAACAGGTAGCAACGTTTTACACAAAATCATTTATTTACAGATTCTTCATCGTACCACTAGTAGATTTCATACAATACACAATTTACACATTAAAACTTAATTCAGAGGAAAACAATGACATCAGCATCACCATGCAATAGTTACGTGTTTATAGAAGATTACATGTTTGTTTATGTTGTTCTTTTACTGGAGCATTGCAGTGGCAAATATACAACTCTCTTTGTATACTCCAGAAAGTGGTGGAGAGGTTCAAGG
This sequence comes from Solea solea, assembly GCF_958295425.1. Taxonomy (NCBI): domain Eukaryota; kingdom Metazoa; phylum Chordata; class Actinopteri; order Pleuronectiformes; family Soleidae; genus Solea; species Solea solea. The sequence continues at coordinate 4,357,218 of NC_081142.1, read as the reverse complement.
ATGACCTCCTGAATAAATTATAATCTCCCTGAGACCAAATGGACTGTGCAGAGGAGAAATTAGATGAATGTGTTCATTTTTGAATTAATGTTTCATGTGGATTAAGAGACTTGTGCTTTTTCTGCTCAAGTTAAATAGTAATTTTGCTACAGAGAGGCAACACCAAGAAAAGATATTGAAAAGATAATGTTTTTTTGTTTTTTTTATCAAGCAAACCAAGCAACATCTGCTGTATATTGTACTCAGTATAAGAAAACCCTCATTCGCTGTCATGAGGACATTTACACTGGCCTCGTGTCTGCACAGTTTATTATAAAGAGTTGCTATTTCCCTTTTTCCAGTTTTCTTTGCAAAGTTTACTGACTGTTGCCTGTGATTTAATCTTTCCTGCACATGCGTTTGGTCATTAATCTGCTCTAACACTCAATAACATTCATTTTTTCTTTGCTTTACATGTCTAAAAAGGAGGGAACACTAAGCTCTATTGATTTGTATTCATGGAATATTGGACGACTTCCCGTTAGAATTAATTGTGAATTTTATTTGAATGGTATAAACATTATTTTTATTAAAAAGGATCTTAGTGATGACCTGGATTCAGGCTAAATTGCCTGGTTTTTGATTAATTCTAAAAACTTTCCTAAGTCATTAAACCCAACAATCACAGAGGTTCTTTAATGTCTTTTGAAGTTCTCCAGGAGACAAAGTAACTGTTTGGAGAGCCCTGCTAACTTTCCCATGCAAAGTCTTACATAATGGTTTACACAGCCTATTATTGTTACCTTGTCCCTCAAACTTCTCCTCATGAAAAAGCCAATGCTCCTGTCAAAGCATCCAAAGAGGAACCTGCATTCTTCCATGTGCAACCACTTTGGAAACCTGAGAATCTGTAAGTGATGGACAGTGAGGCCAAAAAACGACTAACATTTTCCCTTTCATAACATTACCCAAAAATGATTAAATCCATCACTAGATAATCGCGCTCATCGTTCTCTTGATGTCCTTGGTCTAACATTTCCTCCAGTTGCTCTACAGCTGTTGGGTCTTCTCAGCTGACACCACACCATTGCCTTTTTTACACGATGTATCTCTCCCCACACCTGGGTTCAATCTTTGTCTTGATTTGAACTGTTCAGCCTGTGGACAGCCCACAGGCCTGTGATGAAAGAGGTCACTCATAATAGAAGGTATCCTCGGCTGTCACTCAGTATTTTTCTGTGTCTGAAGTGAGCGGCTCATACCGTTGTATATAAAAGAGAACGATGCTTCTGTCAGAGTGTGGGGCTGTTTTACATTTACACAACATCACGCTGGCACATTTTAGCAAATGACTAAACTTTCTGCACATGAGGAATACAAATGTATTTAAGTCAATTGAATAAGGCAGGAAAAACGCCTTGAAGATTTAAATGTACCTTGGACTGGACCTCATTTTAATGGTAAACATGTCTGACCATAATTCCCTTGAGCCCACTACATTGTTTATTACCTAATCTCATCCTTTGTTTCCTCCAGAATTAATGTGTTTGGCTGTTTGTGAAAGTCTGGGACGAACAGTTTTAGGAATTCTCAAGAGATTATGTAATTTATTTTCTAATTAACAGGAGGCTTATATTTACTTGTCAGCCTCTCCTAGTTTCTCTGTGGACCATGGTTCCCCACATTAGCTTTTGGATTAGTTCAGCTTGAAGAGCTTCTCCCACAGGTCTGCCAGAGCCCATTTTGCAGATAAACAAGTTTGGAGCTTTTAATCACTGGAAAAGTTTCTTCTTTTTAATGGCTTCAGTTTAAAAAAAAACCTTTTTCCTCTTTTATCCAATAACTTATTTTTCAGTGGCTTGTAATGTATACTTTCAGCTTACTGATAATGTTACTTTTACTGTCACTGACCTGATTTATGGAAACTTGGCCAGTAACATCACTCCATAATTATCAAGTCTCTTGTGTAACAATCGTGCAGGGGTTTTCGTAATGAGGAGAAGACTCCACTGAGAGTTTGAACTCTCAGTTGAACAAAACAATGTTGTCCTCTGAAGCTGAAAATGTTATTCTGGTGTACAAATGGTAAAAACAACTGCGTCACGTGGCAAAGCATTAAAAAGGTTAATATATTGGAAGACCGATTGCATAGCTGTAAAATTGCATGTTAGAAAAATCACTCAAGATGAATCCTCTGCAAGATCTCTTACAGCTATCTTGACCTCACCACCTGCTGCATGTACTTAAAGTCATTTCATAAACAAGCACCATTTTCCATGCATTGTGATAATTTGTTACATGCTGAAATTTCTAAAAATGATACTGCATATTTATTGCACACATAAGGTCACAGACACATAAAACCAAAGTCGATTTAGACCCAAAATGAGCCTCAGTAACAACGACAAAATTACATGTTGAGGAATTTGTCACTTTGATAAACATTTTGGTTTGGTGATGTACTCTGGAATGTGAAACTAAAAACTTTATAGTGCATGAAATCCATCCTTGCATAATCTAAATAGGTAAGAAAGTAACTTTGGCTTAGTCAAAGTTAGCGATGTAGCATGCTGATGAACATTACAAAGCATGTCTAAAAACATCCTCAGTTCCCAGGGTGACGTGCCTTATGCCACTGCCTCTTTCAAGTGTACCTTCCCATTCAGGGGAAACGGTGTCTCAGGTTGTCAAAAAAAATGGGCTCAGTGTCTGGTACAAACACCTGGCTCTCTTGCTTTTAATGCTGATCTGGATCAAAAGGAAAGTAATGGCCAATTCTGAAATGTTTGGGGCCTGTCATAGTATTAAATATTAAGTATTAATAGACATCAGGAAAAACACCCACCATGGGAAAAGTGGAATGCCACATTCAATAAAATGAGACCAAAGCCAATCAATTACATGTTACATCATTTTAGGAGAGAATAAAGAGATTAATATACCAAACATTTCAAGTATAAAATAGAATGTCTTTACTGAATTGCTGTCTGCTTTGGTTTTGTGGTTTTCAGAGTCCAGAGGGAGTTCACTCTCAACAACCGACGGACAAGATTTACTTGCACTACTTGATGCCACCGTATCAGTCTCAAAGAATACCTACAAATGAAAAGGAAATAAAGTATGAATCATTCAGCCTATATTCTGTCAATGTAAGAGTGCATCAAAGCTATTTTATTTAAACCTACTTCTTGGCACCTCTACTGGCGCTGTTGTGTGCGCATGGACATTCTCCTCCGGGTTGTAGAGCTGAATCTACGATTCTGGGTTATGCTCTGCTGTTCTGAAGGATAGGCCACCACCTGGGTGGATGATCTCTGCATCTGCAGACCCTGCGACTCTCTCATGTCCCTCGCCATTTGAGACAGTGTCTGACCCGGATTGGTCTGCAAGCGCTGGAAGAGGCTTTCCCTGTTGATTTTCCTCTCTGGACAGCTAAAGGTCAATGCCACTCCAGAGTCTGACTTCATCTCCCTGGAGAAACCATCTGAGGTGCCATCAAAGCAGCGCCCAATGGCGATCTCCTTGGCTAATCTTGGATTCTGGTCTGTAACTGTATAGATGCCATAGTTGTGTCCAAGGGGATCAACGGGAGCTAACATGTTGAATGCATGTGACTCGTTGTTTTGAGTGACTGGTGGATGTTTGATGAGATACTCGTGAAGGAGGTTGTTGGTGCCGATCCTGCGACAGTTCCCCTGTGGAAGGATTGAAATGAGGGACCTGTCCACCTCTGCTTGATCAAACAACATGCCACTGCATTTGAACTCCACACAGGCTGCCGAGGTGTTGGCCTCTCGCATGTCCCGGGTGCTGCGAATGTCTCTAATGCCGTAAAGTTTGCCTGTTGTTTCCCTGTGTGTGCCTCCCAGATTCCTTGACCTGACCATCACTTCCTTCTGTCCATGGATCTTAACTTTAATGAAGCATGCTCTGAATTCCTGGGGATTTGGCCACCAAGAAAGATAGTCACCTGTCCAGGTTGTCAAATCACTCTCCTCAAATGGAACTACATTGTATTCATACTTGTCCTTTTCCACTCTGAAGAATCTGAAATGATTTGCATCAACAGGGGCATTCTCACAATCTATTAGGTTTCGATATGGATATATTGGCCCATTGGTCTCATCTAGATTGTTTTGGTTAGGCTTAGGCAAGTTGATTCTGAAGGCTGTTTTCTTCAGAGCTGGATCCTCATGATCTGAGCGCTGATAGTCTATTTTATCTAGATATGGTTGAGACACTCCAATGATGTTTGGATTCATTTTAGGGGAGGAAGGAGCTGCCTCCAATTCTTCTCCACCCATCATTGCAGTAACATAAGCTGTGTAAGCATCAGGCCTCAGAGCATCACAGAAAGCTGGTAAACAGCCTCCGTTGGATCCAGTCAAGACACTGTCAAAGCGGCCCCATGCCCTGGGATTAGAAGAATATCCAGGTTTGGGCTCCAAGTTTATCAAAGTGATCACAACACCTTCCAGCTGTTCAGTTGGAAGAAACTTGTCACTCATGTAGGCCCGGACCTTGACGTAGCAGCGTCTGTTTTCAGGTACATCCAAGTTAAAGAGTCTACGTTCTCGAATCTCCATGTTGCCTATGAGGAATGTGCGCTCCTCTCGCTTGCTGCGCCCATGACCACCGGAAGTTCTTGTGGTGTATGAAAAGTCACTCTCCTCCTCCCAGACTCCTGTGTCTGGATTTAAAGACCACAGTTTCATTTTGGGAATATGTTCTTGCATTTTGACATGCTGTGTGTCAAGGAGTACTTGAACTCCTCCAGCTCCTAGTATTTCCTTATTAGTCTCATCTCTGAAGTCAACGGAGAACATGCCGTATGTCCTCAAAGGGAGCATGTCACCCTCATCATTCACAAAGTTGAGATCACCAGGTGCAGCCGCAGCAGTGGTGATGTTTCTCGGGTCAATGAATGTGACACTAGCTTTTACAGTCCCCTCATAGATTTCTCCATTGTCTTTGTGAAAGGAATTGGGAGGAATGACCAGCTGCCCAATGGGGTCTTCCCCTTTAATTTCTCCAAGGTCAATGGAGTTGGTTTCTCCTGCATTGATGTCAATTGGTTTCTGTTTTCTCATCACCTTCACATCATGGTAGATTGATCCTCCTTTCTTGTCCAAAATGAATACTTTAGGTGTGTCAATAAACTCCTCAGTGGGATCAACAAAATTTACCACCAGTCTTTGTGTATCAGGAGTAATTTGCAATGTGAACCCTCCCTGGTATCCAGTGGTGCCCATCCTCTCTTTACCAATGTAGATGTGCCCAAAACGTAGAGGGTCGCCATTGTCCGCTGAGATCACTCTGCCTCGAACTAGCACAGGTGGCTGCACGCACTTCTGACAGCCACACTGCATGACAGCCTTAATGGGGAGGTTGTATCTCCCACAGTCAATGATTCGACTTTCCATATTCTGGACCCCGCAGCAGAATCCGGCACCATCTCTGCAGCGTGTATCAAAGTCTAGAGAGCCAGCACATTTGTTGTGAGGGCAGCGGCCAGCATTGTAGTACTTGGAGTTAGTCCCACGTTGAACACAGTCCAGCGGCAGTCTGATGAGGTGCATCTCAGGGGTGGAATTGCATGCTGGTGTTCCCCTCGCTGCGAATTATGTGACAAATTACATTAAGCTTGTGTCGATATGACACATGTAAAAAAGTAATTAGTCATTCACACACACACACATCTGCATGACCTGAAAATATCTACGAGTGGATGTCTAATATGCGTAAAATGGTGATTAGACATGAAGTTGATGATTTATTTTCTAACTGTCCAAATGGGAGTTGGGGAAAAAAGACCTGTTATTCGCTACATTTACTAAATAATGAATGTGTATGATATTATGGCTAACCTTATAGTCAAATATCTGTTCCAGGTTCCCATGTCCCAGGCAGACATAGAGTGATGCATATGAAATATTGTTTTCCTGGACACATCCAGTGCCTTCTGCCATAATTACTTTTTGAACGCAGGGCTTTTCTATGGTCTAAAACCCTGTATGTTAACCAGTGTTTTAGCTAACTAGCACTTGGAGGATATGAGCAATGTGCAACTCAAACACATGTATGTGGAAACACATATTTGTCTGACTCATGGAGAAAATGCAGGGTTTTCTAAAGAAATTGGACGTGCGGTTTTGACTGTGTCCAGAGCCATATCATACAATAAAAAATCTAAACAGAACAATAAAGTGTTCTCCCCAAACAGCCAGATTCTGCGAGCCTTGATGTTTTTATTTTCCAATTGTCTCTGCATGTAATGTTTTGACTTCCCTGTCTCCCTCAGTTGTAGGACACTGTGGTTTTGTTTGAAACCCATTAATGCATGGATATGGTTCACAGATGACAGTTTGAGCTCAGTGCTGACATTCTTCTCAAAGACTGCATTCAATCTCTGTGGTAGCTGTTCTTTATACAGTAAATGAACTGTGGTTTTTTTGTCACTGGTTTTGCCTGAGTTTGTGTTGAACTATGACTAACTATACGTACGTCACTGTCAATTGCGCTGGGATAACAGCCATCCAACACCATAATCCCATTGTGCAGCTTGCTATCGTCAACGTTAACTATTTTTCTCATGGCTGACGAAGATGAATTACCATTTTCATTACATCACTGTGACATTTAGTAGAAGCGAGTCTTTGTATCATTTTAAAGGAGTTGTTAGCGTGACTTAATGTTGTCTCGGCTGCAGCCAAACCAGCGGATTTCTGTGGTAAATTCTGTCCTCATATTGAATAACTACACTTGTGTTCAGACATTTTCTCAGTTTAGATTTATACATACCAGTCACAGTGAGGGTAGCTGGAGTGGACTTGATGCTGCCTGCTGGGCTGCTGGCTTTGCAGTAATACTCTCCCGAATGCTCTGGCTTCAGGTCTCGCAGTACGAGGTCCTCTTCATACTTGTGCACCTTCCTGTCCAGCAGAGTCCCATTGTGGTACCTAGAATGGTCACAAAAGAGGAGAATAAGAAAATCTGCTATATTTTTGTTTTAAAATATTAAAATGTATAATTAGAGTAAACCAATGTTTATTTTGTGTGGTTATTGTCATCCATATAGCTCAAATAACTACAAAATAGTTGTGTTTTACAATTATTTCAGTTTTTACTGTTTTGTTTTGGATTTACACCCAAAAGCTTCACTGCTTTGCTTGACTCTCATTAATTTCCATCTCTTTACAACAAAAAACTAAACAGCAGATGGGAGTAAGGTACTAGCTATAGAGCTTAATATTAAGCAGCTAAGGAGACAGCTGTTTTTCTGGACCAAGTTAGACTTTGAAGTAACTGCCTAATAGTAATACTAATAACAAAAATCGTCCATCTTGAGCATCTGCAGGGAGATTTATTTTATATTACTCCACATATAAATTCCAGCATATGGGAACGCAATATCTCAGATTTAAGCTATTGCTGGGGTTTTATGCTTAATACTATTAATAATGTGCCAACACTGCTATTCATCTCACCAGTAGTATTTGTCAGGTGTTGGTGACCCTGTTGCCTTGCAGCAAAACAGCACCCGTCCTCCCTCAAAACGCACTTTGTCCTCTGGATGCTTCACAATGTACGGCTTTTCTGTGGGAATTCGGAAGAAGAAGCAAACTCTCAGTATCTTAGTCTGAGACCTCAAAAAAACTAAATATGTTAAGACCTACAGAGAACAGGGTGTTGTGAGTCACAACAGTAAGTGCTCTTTTATTGACTCACCGGCTGATTTGAGGACGGCCTGTACCCAGGACATTCCTGTGGCGTTAGTGGAGGTGGAGACCGTGATCGGGACAAACTTGTCTCTCCTGATGTTGACCAAGGTGGAGCTGGAGGAGCAGACTCCTGCAATTCTAAACTGACCTTTGGCATCTGTTCGCGCACGGATGACTTTGGGCTGGCTGGCTAGTGTCACCCCCGCCCCCTCCACAGGGACGCCGGCCACACTGTGGACTTCTCCATGCAACACATGGCTGTCACACACGCAGTGGCTGCAGTCCTCACTGGGACGACCCTCAGTGCAAACGTGTTGACATTTGGCTGTTGGTAGAAAGACACAGAAATCAGGGCACAGACTGAATTAGGCACAAGAGTAAAGAAACAGTATTAATTAAAATAATGAATCATCATATACTGTATTTATCACCTGGGCATGGACTCTTCCCACATTTCTGTATTTCAACAGGCCGTCCATTACACTGCACTGTCACTGAGCTCCTGACACAGGTCCTCCTCCTAATCCTGCGACCTCCACCACAAGTTACAGAGCACGTCCCCCACCGGCCCCAGGGACCCCACTTGGCTGATCGCACAGAGAAAAAGTGTGTGATTTGAAATGCAATTTAATTATTAATTCAATAATCATCTAATCTTCTAGCACCCGCCAACTCCCAAGACAATAAACAAGTCATTAAATTGTGCAATTATGGTATTTTGGGCATAAAACATTCAACTTGATAGATGATTAAAAAGTGCAACTGAAAGATTGATTACAGATATGAAAAATTGAGACAGTTTTCAAAAACTTTTTACTGAAGAAAATTTTCTCTGAGGATTCTACAGTTTAGAGTCTGATTTCTAAGATTCAGATTTCTTCAAATTCTGCATTTGCATGTACAGGAATATGTGCAGGAATATGAAGAAGCTGGTAAAAGAAAACAGTGTCAAAAACATGGCAAAATCCATGTTGGTACATTTGTTTGACTGACAAGGAGACAGGTTTTATGCTCTGTCAGCTTTAAAGAATTTAGTATTTTAAACTCGGGGGGGCTGAAAGAGGGCATATCACCTGGTATAGCAGAGGCGGATACACTTCCTTTGATAAACTGAGTCCCTGCTAACACTCATATACTAGTCTTATTGAAATGGCATAGTCTGTGCATGGAAACGTGCTTTCGTGTTGTATAAAGCTTTATAAAGAAATGTCAAAATATGATTTCTTATTATGGTAGTTGTGGAGTCAAGGGTCATGTCCGCAGTGACCAGTATGTGACCTGCGAGGACCAGTTTTTAAATGCATCTAATTTAGTTGTTTTGTTCATTTACATGACAACCTTCATTGGGGTAGTTCAGTCAGTCTTGTGCTCTTATATTCAGTTTAGTGTAAACCAAGGTTATAGGTTATTAGCTCATAGGCCAACTATTTCTTTTCCTGTTGCCTTTGCAGTATTTTAGTAACGTTTTAATGAGCACATTGACTGTTTTGGCTGAGTATGCAATGAGGGGTACTCACCCATTACAGAGCGGAGTTTAGCAGCTGGAACTTAAAACTTTGGACACTAACGGATGTTAAAAGATGTGTTTGTCTCATATCAGCTACCTGAAAATACTCTTGTATTTGTCCTGTGTCACATTTGCTCCGACCACATCATACAGCTGTCAGAAAATAAGGTCCTGTGTTATGACTCTCACCGGTGCATGGAGGCGTGGAGCACTCCCTCCTCTCTGAATGGTGCCCCTGGCATGCTGGCACCAACAGGAGAGGCGTGGGCTGGGTACTGACGCATTTCCTCTGGCGGACCTGGATGCCGACATCATCACATGCTGTGGTAGTACAGGGACCCCACTCACTCCAGTCAGTCCAATAGCTCTGCACTGAACATACAAATTGAAGAGCAGGGTGAGACTTCCTGAGCAGCGCTGACATTACGTGATGCTGTTGGCAAACGGACTTAGACATTAGGAGTTATTTAAACATCTAGTGCGTGTAACATTTGAAAGGTTCATTGACAGAAATTTAACATACTACCCATTGTAAAAGTGTACAATTGTTTTCTGATAGAACTCCTTTGGTTTTTGAATCCTGAGCTTAATCCTTTTATATGTAGCTGAGGCAAGAGTCTTGCTTTATCACATTTTAAGATGCATAAGCAAACAAAGCAGAATGAGTAAATGGCAGAGATATGGGAAAGTGGAGAGATTTGTAAAAGTTTCACATCATTTGTGGTGTGCAAGGCCATAGTTCCTTGATATGCTTTAATTTGTAATTAAATTAAACCATGGGAGCCAAATATGAAGGCCCACATGCATTATAAAGTATTTGACCTGGTTGTGAAAGCTGTTTAAACTCATTCTCACTTGTCAAAAATCCTTTTCAAACTCTGTTTTTTTTTTGGACCAGTAGTAATGGCATACAATTCTGACACCCTGGACCTTTTTCCATGGCAGACAGTGACAACAGAACGTCGATTTATAAGCTTCAAAAATATGTACTCATGCAGGAGTTTGAGAGGTGTGACCCAGAGCTGCAGGCATCAACCTACCCGGGGGACATTGAAAGCGAACGTGGTAGTTGGAGCAGGCTCGGCCGTGCGGCTGCTCTTTGTTGACACACCAGAAGCCCTTCTCCAGACTGGAGTGGACCACTTCCCCGGTGTCTGATGCTGCCACCCAGTCTGTAGTGCGAGCCTCCATGGCTGTGGGCCGTGCACAGACTCTCTCCCTGTAATAGAAACGGATGGCTTCCAGCCGCTCATAGTCTCCATTCCCCCCAGGATGGTCAATGTTAAACCAAGACGTCCACTCTGTCACGCCTGGGTGCACATGGAGGGGAGACATGGAAATAAGCCAAAATAATATTGTGGAAGAGTCATGAAGTCACGAAAACAATTCAGCACAGGGTCAGGGATAAATGTGAAGGGGTGAGAGGGGTAGTGGGGACTGGAGTTGGTTTTACATGAAGCGGAGACACGGGTCAGAATAAAGAAAAATTCAACGGGAGGAACACGAAGGAGATGGGTTACAAACTCTGAAAGTTGGTCTGCTACTGCCATTTGAACATGACTTCATATACCCCAGGGAGCTTTGCATTGACCGGCTTCTTTCAAACTTCTCTCTTGATTAATGAAGCGTATCGTCTAGTTTTATTTAGATTTTTTTCATTTTAGTCTGCTATTTTTTTCACTTTAGTCTGCTTCGTGTTCTGAAACCTGAGTATTTCCACGGAAAAAAAATAATATGAGTAATTAAAAATAAAAAAACATACAAAGGGAGTATGGTTCATTCACAGGGTAATATATAACTTCAGTCTTTTGGTAAATGGAAAGGAAAATGATGGAGGGTTAAGTCATCAAAACCACGCACATTCAGATTTTCTATCTTCTTTTTTTTTTTTACTTTACAAAAAAAAATCTTCCAAGGTCAATTGGAGATCTGGTAATATCTTAATGCGGTTAAATATATCCCCATATTTTTTCAAAGTAAGGAATGTGGAATATATTTTGTGATGTAATTAATAAAATGGATGTTAACGCTGACTGTCAGAAAACTTCCACTTAGTGACATCAACATTGTTTCTTAGGAAAGGTCTAACGTTTATAAAGAAAATCTTCTGTTTGTAGTGCAAATGTGAATTTTACAGGTTTTTAAGACCTGCAGGAAAAACTAACTTCATGTTCTTTTTACGCATTTATTTCACCAGGCTCTCATGCAGGCTCCTGCTGCCCAGTATGCAGTTAATATAGTGTCTTTACCTGTTGTTTGTGTATCAATGAAAGGACTGGGGGGCACTCTCCTGTTCTCGTCCGTCTGGATCCTGCTCCTCACAGATCCTGCAAACGGGAAGAAGTCGTGACATTTAAATTCATCCATTCAACAGAAATCCTACCTCTTTAAAAAAAATGAATGAATGATCACACTAGATAAAAAGCACAGTAAGTCCATTCTTCATCTTTCACCTTTGATTGTATCCACGGTGTAGTAATTACTTTTTTTTGTCTTTTGTAATAGAATAGATTGCATTTATTAACACATGTTATATGAGGAAACTACATCATCAGCTTCAGAATAGATGATGTCTTTTGTTGCTTCTTTCTTCTTCCTCCTGATCTTTATCCATCTCTCCCCCCTTCTTCATTAGTTAGGTCAGTTAGTGCGCATGCGTCAACACGCGTGCAGCCTGTTGCAGTCGCTCCGTGTAACTTTCCTATTCTTTCTTATTTTATTCGTTCTTTCTCTTGTTAAACTTCTTTACTTTTAAACTATTTAATCTTATTTAAAACCACTCTATTTAAATATGCTGGTTGTCAATATGATTGCCTTTTTGCTCGCTGTGATACTGCTACAAACCGGCATCGCAGCACAACGAGTCCAAGCCGATCGGATTGTTTACTCCAGAGAACAGCTGACTGACCTGAGGCCGGCTGGTCTAGCGGACAGACTGGCAGAGGTTCCAGGGGAACTACGGAGAAAAACGCATCGGGGACGCAGAGGAGGATTGAAACAGAAGAAAAACGATGGGGTGAGACAGCGGAGGTTAGAAAAGCGGAGATTTAAGACGTGTCTCCCCTCTCTCATCATGGGGAACGTGAGGTCCCTGGGCAACAAGATGGACGAGCTGACAGCGCTAGCCCGGAGTCAGAAGGAGTATCGGGAATGCAGCATAATGTGTTTTACAGAGACATGGCTGCACCAGGATATTCCTGATGACAACGTCTCCATCGCGGGCTTCCACACCGTACGGGCCGACAGAGACTGCGCCAAGAGCGGCAAGCGCAAAGGTGGGGGCGTCGCTGTGCTGGTAAACAACCGATGGTGCAACCCCGCTCACATCACCATCAAGGAGATCATCTGTGACCCGAACATGGAACTTTGTGCTGTTGGACTTCGACCATATTATCTGCCCAGGGAGTTTTCACAGGTAATCATGGTGGCTGTTTATGTCCCCCCCTCTGCAAACCCGACATCGGCAAATGACTCTATTCACTCTGCCATAGCCCAGCTACAGACTCAGCACCCAAGTGCATTCATTGCTATCTCGGGTGACTTCAATCACATCACCATGGACACTACACTCCCCACATTCACACAGTATGTGAGCTGTCCCACCAGAGAGGAGAGAACCATTGACTTGCTGTATGCTAATGCTAAGGAGGCATACAGCTCCTCTCCTCTCCCCCCACTTGGCAGGTCAGATCACAACCTGATTCACCTCAAACCCTGTTATGTGCCTGTGGTGAAGAGCCAGCCTGTAACCACAAAGATTGTGAGGAGATGGTCTGATGAGGCCTATGAGACACTGCGGGGATGCTTTGAAGTGACAGACTGGCAGACGCTCTGTGAGCCGCATGGAGAGGACATTGATGGGCTCACAGGGTGTGTAACGGACTATATCAACTTCTGTGTTGACACCATCGTCCCACCGGAGACCGTCCTTTGTTACCCAAATAACAAGCCGTGGGTAACAAAGGAAGTCAAAACCATCCTCAATGAGAAGAAGAGGGCCTTCACAGCTGGCAACAGGGAGGAGGTGCGAACAATCCAGAAAGAGCTGAAGGTGAAGATCAAGGGGGCCAAACAGAAGTATAGGAGGAAGCTGGAGTGGAAGCTCCAGCAGAACAACATGAGGGAGGTCTGGAGTGGAATGAGAACCATCACTGGCTTCAGACCAACCAGCAATAGAGGAGTTGGGGGCAGCATGGACTGTGCAGATGAGATGAATCTGTTTTTTAACAGATTTGACTCTGTGACCCCGGCTCATCCTCCCATGGGCTCCTCTACTGCATGCCTGCAGTTAGCGCCCACTCCACTCTCCCTCCCTCCCCCCTCCTACAGCCCCTCTTCCTCCAGTGATGGCCCCCCGCACACCGCCTCCTCCCCTGGCTCCCAAATTAACGACACTCTCCAAGATAACACCCCTACCCCTCCCCCACAGGTCACCTCCTCACTCCACATCACTGCTGACCAAATCAGGAGGCAGCTGAAGAGACTCCATGCAGGCAAGTCTGCAGGACCTGATGGTGTGAGCCCCAGGGTTCTGAAAGCCTGTTCCCTCCAGCTATGTGGAGTGCTACACCACATCTTCAGCCTGAGTCTGAGTCTTCACAGGGTCCCCGTGCTGTGGAAGACGTCATGCATCGTTCCTGTGCCCAAGATACCACGCCCCAGCGGATCGAAGGACTACAGACCTGTGGCACTGACGTCACACATAATGAAGACCCTGGAGAGACTCATCCTGGATCAGCTCCGGCCCATGGTGAGACCACTACTAGACCCCCTCCAGTTCGCCTACCAGCCCCGACTAGGAGTTGAGGATGCCATCATCTACCTGCTAGACCGTGTCTACGCTCACCTGGACAAGCCGGCGAGCACTGTAAGAGTCATGTTTTTTGACTTCTCGAGTGCATTCAACACCATCAGGCCAGCTCTACTGAGTGAGAAACTGACAGCTATGCGGGTGGAGCCCCCCCTTGTGTCCTGGATTGTGGATTACCTGACTGGCAGACCACAGTATGTACGCCTGCAGCACTGTACATCAAACAGACTGATCAGCAACACTGGGGCACCGCAGGGGACTGTCCTCTCTCCCTTCCTCTTCACCCTGTACACCACAGACTTCAGCCACTGCACAGAGACCTGCCATCTTCAGAAGTTTTCTGACGACTCTGCAGTAGTTGGACTTATCAGTAAGGGTGAGGAGACTGAGTACAGGGGTGTGGTGGACAACTTTGTCACGTGGTGTGAGCAGAACCATCTGCAGCTCAACGCGACAAAAACTAAAGAACTGGTGGTGGACCTGAGGAGGACCAGGGCTCCAGTGACCCCTATCTCCATCCGTGGGGTTAACGTGGACATAGTGGAGGATTATAAGTACTTAGGAGTGTACGTAGACAATAAACTGGACTGGACTAAAAACACAGACGCACTCTACAGGAAGGGTCAAAGCCGTCTCTATTTTCTGAGGCGGCTGAGGTCCTTCAACATCTGCCGGACAATGCTGCGGATGTTTTACGAGTCTGTGGTGGCCAGTGCTATTCTCTACGCTGTGGCGTGCTGGGGCAGCAGACTGAAGGTACGGGACGCCAACAGACTTGACAAACTCATCCGCAAAGCCAGTCATGTTGTTGGAGAGGAGATTGACTCCCTGACAGCAGTGTCAGAGAGAAGGATGTTGTCAAGGATTAGGTCCATACTGGACAACTCTCTTCATCCTCTCCATGATGTGCTGACCAGCCACAGAAGCACATTCAGCAAGAGACTCATCCTACCACGCTGCACCACAGAGCGCCACAGGAAATCATTCCTGCCTGTGGCCATTAAGTTGTACAACTCTTCTGTTTGATAAATAAGCTTATATTTCATCTGTATATATTGTAATATGGGGGGAGGGGGAGGTACAAGCTTTAAAGGTATATTCTGGAAATTTTTAACTGTGTAAATTTATTCTTATTTTATTTTATTTTTATTCGTATTCTTGTAACTTTGTACTTTTATTCTTTGTTTTATTCTTACTTATTCTTATAGTTTTTGACTTTGTAATTTTCTAAATTGCTGCTATAAGATCCGTTTCTGCTATTACATTCGTTACCTTTGTACACTGGAGCGCTGTGACGAAGGAATTTCCCGCAAGGGATTAATAAAGTATATTCAATTCAATTCAATTCAATTCAATTCAAAACCTAAGAACATCTTCATCTATTGCCTCCACCGTGCTACTTTGCATATCTCTTCATCATCTTCATTTATTTTTTTTCTATCTCTGCTTGTCCTCCTCTCCTCTTCCTTTCCCGTCCTCCCTTCTCTCAAACCAACAGTTCAGCTGAATGCACATCTTTTTTATCGTAATGATTACATGATATATGATATATTACATATCATGTGATATGTAACCCCTCAAACCTTTTTTGTACACATGATTATACCAAAGTCATATAACATGTGCTTCACACACACAGCACTGTGATATCCATACTCTCACTGATTGGCAGTGCCGCCGTGTGATTTGTGAAACATCCACATGTGACATGTTGTTCTCCCATGTGCTTTGAAGTGCGATGATTCATTTTCCAGCGGGCGCTAATTTTCTCTGCTCTCAGAAACGTCAGTTGTTTGCTCGACATTTCATCTCTGCGGTTTGCAGCTGGGCTGCGAGGGGGGAAAATAAATGCCTTTGGTCCGTGACAGAAACAAAAGTAGCTTATGTGGCGTGTGCGTGCGTGTGCGTGTGTATGTGTGCGTAATATGTGCAAGCACTTGCAACTGCTGAGTTCATGAGCAGAGACTCCCAGCACAGGGGTGAGTATCAATCCCAGTCTTTGCTGGTTTTATGGCTCACTTTAAGGCTTTATTGTTATGCCAGCACATTTCTTTTGGAGCATGAATGTTTTTGATAGGTTTAGAAAAGAAGCAAAGTAGCTCGATGGAACAAAGGCCCACTGTCCAAAAATTGCATTACATAATGTAACGAGTCAGCTGACCTTCATGGTTGTTGTTATTTTCCTGCACCTGGCTTTAAAGCTATTGGATGGTTTCCACATTAACTTTGTCCCTCCGATACCACAGAATGGCTGGATGAAGAGAAGCAAAGCGCTTTCATACTGATCTGCTGGGCAGATGTGGCTCCACTTGCACATTATATCAGTAAATCAAACAACTGGTTTTTCCACTTTGCCTCTTTTGTCTCCTGATTTCTGTCTGTGGTGATTACACCTTGAATGCAATCAGAAAAAAAAAAGAACGTTTCCCTTAATATGACACTCATTTGGTGACTTGAGCTTTCCTTCGAGAAAACACACACCACGTGGAAACAAACAAGCCCTTTGTTCCAGTTAATTAAGACGGAATTAAAGAGTTGTGACTAATTAATTGCACAATTTCTCCTGAAAGGCAGCCAAGTGGTTTCACAGAAAACATACGGTGATTTCTCTCCCCTTGTTACGTAACATCTCTTCCCCACCTCACACCAAAACAAAGGGAATTCGCAGAAGAAACAATTTGGCTCCTGATAACCACTTCCACATGTTTGATAATGAAAGTAGCAGACAGTTCTTAGAGTTTTATGCGGCAAGTAATGGTTTAAAGAAAAAGAAAAGTTGAAAAGAGGAGACTCCGATTAGATTCATTATGGGGTAGTGACCTTCTTTGTGGCATTTATGAACCGGCTCACCTCCTGTGGTACAACTCGCAGAGTGTATTGTTTATATGAGTGGCAGGTTAGTGCTTTATGAATTTTAAAAGTCAGTGGCTTTTAATGGGGCACAGCTGAGATGTTACCTCATCCAGTCATACCAAGGATCGAGGTTAGAACGTATGATTTCCTCCTCGTGAAGTCGAACACAGGTGTCAATGATTTCTTTTCTACTTTGGAACTTCTGTTAATCAAAGTAACCACTGTGACAAAACAACCTTATTTTATCCCAAACCATGACCATAGATGAACATAAAACCAAATGGATTGTGTACCTAAAGCTAACTTTGATTTGTGGCCATTGTCACATCATAAAACAGATCTCTTATGTTTTTTTTTTTTATATTTCTTCAACTAAATGATGTCATAATGTGAAAGTTAGAGTTCTTGGAGTAAAATAAAGAAAACCTCCGCCGCCGTCATCACAAAGATAATGTCACGTTCTTTTCTTGTTGACTCAGCTGTCCACCCCGACCTCCTCTTCATGTGGAATTTGTTCGTCTGCAACAGCGATTTCCGTCTTCACTTCCACAATAATTGCTACAGCTGCTGAAGGGATTTGTCACTTAAATATAAACATGTGTTGACGCTGTTCTCCTTCAGTTTAACCCCTGACATGACCTCTGTTATTATAAACCTCAGTCAGCCCTGTGGGGACTCTCATAAACCCTGGACAACAACAGGGTACATGATCGTGGCACAGGTACAGTATATTGGGGACGACTTGCAAATACAGTAGTTCCACATATAGCTGCATGGTAAGCGCTTGAATTCCACAGTGTAAATAACGTGCCTGAAACATAGCTACTGGATTAGTTTGTATTCATCCTACAAAGCAGTCATTGTCATTTTTACCCAGCCTGACCTTGTTGTGACAACTGTAAGTCTTATTTTAGACTCCCAGCTTTTGATTTAACGATTTACGTCACAGCGGTTCTTTCTGAAATCTGGCCCATGTGCTTTAACGACCAGGATACCCAAAGGCAAAACTTCTATTAATACTCAACAGTGTCTTTGCAAAGGACAACTTCTCATGTGTTCACTGTCTGCGCAGGATTTCTTGGCCTTTGCCAGGATCCAGAGCTGCAAAAGACAGAGAGGAAAATGCTGAATTTTATGAAGTTGCACGCAAAATGGCTCCAGTCAGCTTTGAGAAATATGGCTGTGCCAGATGTATGTTGGCCCAGAGACGAGGCTTAAATGAAAGTCTGGGTCCTGCTTATAATATTGGAGATCCTTACAAGAGGGTGAGGACGTGTAAACACCGACCCCCTCCCCTGTGTAATGTAACCTACTGGACAAAGTTAAGCTCACTAAGAGAAACAAGGCTGCACAATATGAGAGTGGGATGAGCGGTGTGTGCTGAGGCGTCTGTCACAGACGTCTAGACTTGTTTAAATTTAGCTCAAGCAGATTATGTGGATGCATTTTGTGAGTGGGGGCCTGGGTATGTGATGATCTTTTTGCCATGTCATATGGAAGCTGTTTATGCGTTTGGCTGGCTTCTCCGCTGAGGTGTTTGTGGTTACCGAGGAGCCTGCTCTTTTTCTCCATATCCATCTCTCTCTTTACCCCGACGCTCCTTATTGTCAAAAATCCAAGTCTGATCCCTTAAACATCTGTGGCTCATTAAATTTTTTTTTTATTTTCCTGACATTAACTAATGATACAAATCAACCTTGTGATTAAGGGATTTACAACAAAGGTTTTGTGTTATGAATATTTTCCCCTGGATACTTTAAGAGAATCACAAATACCAGGGTTGGATTTTTTTGCATTAAAAATATCGGGAAGTCCGCGTTTGATTCTCTGCACCTGTGTTCACGTGCAGAGCCAGGAGCTGGAAATAGCTCAGTTAAAAGCAGCTGATTAGTCCTGCAATAAATAATCCTATCTCGGCACATTTTTCTTGTACAAATAAATACATAGAGAGATTAAAGAAAAGCTCGGAGGTCGTCACTAATGGGAATTTACGCTTTTTCCATTAATCCTCTGTAATTCCTGTGTCAGTCATTAAAGTCAGCTGGCCAGACGGCGCTCTAGCAGACAGTGATCAGCATCTGGAAAACTACCCTGCGTGTCTTTCTCCAGCCGCTCGAATAGAAACAATATTGCACAACAGACAAAGTGGATTGGTAATCTCTGGTAATGGATGAAAGCAACTCACTCACTAGGTGGTAAAGCTGCTGTGTTCCCTTGAGTTACAGTGGGAATTCAGCAACAGGAAAGCTGCATATAAATCTGTAACATGGTGTCTGGAGAGAGTGACAGAAAACAAGGTGAGGAGAGAGCGATTGATGGAGAGGGGCAGAGAGACATGGGTGGAGAAATGCGAAGGAGAGAGTTTGATGGAGCGATGAAAGACAGAGGAGAAGAAGGTGGGGAAAGTATTTGTGGGGAAATACCTGAGGGAGATCAAGATGAAACACAAAAGGCAAACAGATGAAGACAAATGGACACATGGAGAAATGCATTCATTATATTAAAGTTGGAGTGATTTAAACAATTCCTCAAAAAAGGGAAAAGGAATGAGTGAAAGCTGTCCTGGTGAAGTCATTTTATGTTTTATTCTCTATCTCACTTTTTGTTCCATTCTGTCACCAAACCAAGCACAAACCCAGTGGGTTAAAAAAAAAAAATTGGCTCCCTTGATTTGTGATTATTGCTTCTTGTTGCCATGGTGATGGTGTATCTATAGGGAGTGCTGGGTGAAATGAGGACAAAAATGCACCACCACCTTACTGCAAGATGTGGCGCGAGGCACAATACATAAAACTTACACTTAAGTTGGCTGTAGCACAATGTTCTCTTTCAGTGGGAGTCAATCTGAATCACCATTCATGCATTTACCTGCTTTCCCACGCAGAATCTTCGTCTAATCGTATAATACGGTCATCTGCAAGTGGCACAAAACCACTGCGAGACATTTTACGACAGAGTCCAACAAGATATGGAGACCATTAAGGTGTATTCACACTCGTACGCTTTTATGGACTGCCAGCTCCTTTTCCTTTAAAAAAGTTAATAGGCAGCAGCTGTAAGGCGGACAGAGTGACAGCTACTGGAGTTATTCAGGAAGTGTGGCAAGTTTTCAGAGAATGATAAGAGTGAAGATTTTGGGGGCAGAAGTTTCTCTCTGGAACAGATATGGACGAGCATGTCCGGGGAATTACACTGAGAAATGAGAGCAAATACCAGCATTAGAATCTGGATCATTGCATGGATCTGAGGACCTAAATTAAAACTGTTAATAGCGTCATATTTTTTTTTTCATTATGATTTCAGCATTATTTCCCTAAAAATGCATGAAAATGTTAAACAAATATATAAAAAAAACACCAGATTCACTGCTAAATGTGATGTTTTCTTCCATCAGCCACACCTGACCCTGCCACAAAGTTCCAAGGCAAAATGGTTGAATAGTATTTACATAAACCTAGAGACAGACCAGAATGGAAAGGCCAAAGTCCAGCAGTTCTGCACACAGGATTTTACAGGTTCTTTCTTGACCTCTAGCTCTATGAAGTTTCATGAATTCTGTTAAAAACCAAAAGGCGGTCAAGGTGGAAACATAACCTCACTGGATGTGATAATAACCTAAGAATTGTCTCAGATTAAACACCTTAGCTGCAAAGAGCTGGCCTTCTTACAATCTTGTCTGAAAATAGCAGCCAGTGTGCTGAGCCCGTCGTTATGGAAACAAAGTGTGAGCCTCCCTGCTTTTTCTTTAATTAAACCGCACCGCGGGGTGAGAGAAAGCAGAGGTGTAACTGTACACAATCCTGTTAACCTTCTCTTCTATCACCATGTGCTGTTGATTAGCCCGGTGGTGAAGCGTGCTGGTGAACCACTGAGGGTGGTCGGTCACCCATGAGCTCACCACCAGACCTTTCCCTCCACCAGCCCTGATAAACCTGACATCCTCGGGGAGATGCCCGAGGATGAGATGAGTCATGTCACATGTGAACACTGACTCTCTGTCCTCACCACAGAGTGATATTAAATGATCCGTGTCAATAGAAAAACAGCAAAAGGAATAATCAGCGTTTTACTTACCTTGGCACTGGGCCACTGAAGCCAGGACGGACAGCAGGAGAGCCGCCTTGTTCAATCCCATCATGGTGCTGCCCCCTTCACTTCCAGGTGACTTTGTTTTTCTCTACAACACTAACACACAAACAAGAACTGAGATGGCGGTATAGATGGCTCTTCTTCAGCTTTCAGGTAAGAGTTGAGCGTAACCAATGGAGCCTCTCAGGTGTGAGTGATGCTGCGGGTCGAGCAGAGCCTCTCACCACGGCTCTTTCTCATGTGAGTCAAAGTTGCTGCGTTGGAGACGGGAGATCAGGCGTTTTTAAAAGAAGGGGCATCAGGACTCCACACCAATCCAGCCCCTCTCAGCTCACCATTGGCCAGTGAAATGTAACATCTGGGTCCCCCATATTATCTTCCCTAAAAAGGTGAGGGTACGGTGGGGGGAGAGAGGGAGAAAGACACTCATACACAGACAGAGGGGGGAGAGGGTGTGTGTATGTGTGAGTGTGTTGCTCAAAATAAGGTGTTCTCCTTTTTTTCCCCCTGCTAAGGTCTCATAAGTTGACTCTTTTTTTTGCACCAATATTGAGGAATTTCTGGCACAGAGCAGGTGTGTGTGTGTGTGTGTGTGTGTGTGTCTGCTCCTCCTTAAATGCATGTCTCTGCCTTTGTGCTCAAAAGCACATGTGGATGCAAAGCTGTTTGTGTACAGCTTATGTGCATTCCTATATGACCGTTACTGTTAACCATTCAAAGTGCAGACGTGTGGTTTTGGGTTGTTTTTTTTGTGCCATTCATGAAACAACTTTTTATTCTGCGTGAAATAAAGACATTTCCAATCATCCTCTTTAAAATGTCATGTCCTTCACTGCCCCCATCTGTCTTTCCCCGTCTCGCGCTCAGAGTCCATCTCACCCGTGAACACAGGACAGCACCAGATGGGGCTTTTCTCCCCGCTTTGACTTCTGGTTCAGTTTTGTAACTTTTTAACAGTCTGATTGCAGGTCCACACTGCCAACGAGTGGAAGTGGCGTCATATGGCATTCCATTCAGGAAAAACTGCTCAAGACGCAGACAGGAGACATGCCTATATGAAGTGCAATGTCCTCTGGTTTATTTGCAGCATGTTAATTGATGCTATTAAGTAATGATGCTTGTAAAATCCTTGGAAATTAAACAGCACATTAAAACCTCCAGTCTGAAAATGAAAAGGGCAACACAGGGTTTTGTTTTTTTTGTAGAAATTTATTTTCAAAATAAATGCACCTCTTCAAAATGTCTTTTATTGCTCAATATCTGATTTTTTTTCTTCTTTAAATTCATTTGTAGAAAAAGCGATTCAATTTTTAAAAAAATGAAATGACTATTTACAGTTGTGTGATGCATTTTATTACTTCCAGTCCACTTATGTTTATGGTCATGTTTACAATGTTTCAGATTAAAGTTGTATTTACCAGAAAAGACAAGAATAGAGTCTACAACACAGCACTGTCAAAAATCCATTCAGTGTTTCCAATCCATTTTTGTGGTGTGGTTCCTTTGCTTATTTTCAGATGTCTGCTGCTGAGACATTGACGCATCAGAATTCCATGTTTCCATGTCGTAATAAGTAACTTTACCTCATTTTCAGGACATTTTAGCTGACTACATTTATTCTCCATAAACAGTATGAACG
Source organism: Solea solea (assembly GCF_958295425.1). Taxonomy (NCBI): domain Eukaryota; kingdom Metazoa; phylum Chordata; class Actinopteri; order Pleuronectiformes; family Soleidae; genus Solea; species Solea solea. Next base: position 4,334,620 of record NC_081142.1, on the reverse strand, counting down.
TATCACGTTGTAATTGTTGTACAAATGATCTCATCTTCAAAAAACACAGGGTCAAGAATAAGCGCTCGAGCGTTATTCTGCTCTTACTAAATCATTTAACCACATTTCATCTCCACGTAAGAATATCTCTCACTGGATGTTAAAACAAGTGCAGCTGTCAGTTATGATTGTTCAATTCCACGGGCCGCCGGCATCTCCAAAGCTTACTCAACCGTTCTCAATAGAAGTGTGAATGACAGAGTGGTGACAAGTCGTTGTTTCCTGACAGGGATTGGACAGGCATGAAAGACGGGACCAGGGAACATATTTCTACAATCCTCTTCACTCCTCTTGAAGGATTTAACACCACGAGCAAAAGAACCGGATTGACATTCCTTTTCACTGACTGTGTGTGTGTGTGTGTGTGTGTGTGTGTGTGCACACTGTACATTATCATTATTTGGAAGAAGCTCCATTGTGTAAATACACATGACCTCATTTATAAACAGCTCAGCAGTCCGTCCGTGTAAACCATTCTCACTGGAGCCTGAGCTCAGTCCACCATAGTGCGATCCCACCTGTTTATGTTCATTACCAAATCCAATCCATTTGGAAACCAGTAAACACAAGTAACAGTGTGCTCTCATCTGGAAAGCACAGTTGTAATTGCTTGTGATGTGCATACAGCACAGCTAGTAGCCGCCTACTGATTAGTGGCTATGTAACAAACAAAGTACATGATACCTTTCAAGATAATCCATGCTTTAATAACCACTTAATCCACACTCTTACGCCTGCAGTATGTGCAGAAATTATTCCTGTGTGAGATCTTATTTCTCCCATATTTGCCTATGTCTCAAATCAGTTTTGGAGTTGATTTTAAAATTGTATTACATGTTTTTAAATCAATTCCTGAACTTAATCCCACTCACCTAACTGACACTTTAATCCCCCTACACACCAACGAGATCAGCAATCACTTTTACACCTTTCACACTGGCAGGGCCCCGTGCCGGTTCAGGTCCCCCAACCTAATTTTGAACCGGCCGTGCGTTTTGACCAAAAAGAAAATTGATTTGTAACCTAAAAAGTTGGTTCTCAGGAGGAACCAAATAAAATCGTTGGTTATTCCTCGCGAACCGTAACATCAATAGTGGCCGTGTCATATTCTGGATAGTGAAAATTAGTTGGATGTAGAGGAAGCATGGAGAAAATGTGGTATCATCAATTGAAAAGTGGAGTTTTACAGTTTATGAGTCCAATCAGGAGGAAACAGTTCATTAAACAGCCACCAGGGGAGACTTCTCACTTGATTTATGCAACATCAGTAAACATGTTCCTGTTGAAGTAATGTTCTCATTCACTAGTTTTGGGTCTTCTTCTCTAAATACCATGACATTTTTATCTCATTTTGGACGGCATGCTACACTATGACTTTTTTGTCTCATTTTGGACGACCTACTATACTATGACTTTTTTGTCTCATTTTGGACGACCTACTATACTATGACTTTTTTGTCTCATTTTGGACGACCTACTATACTATGAGTTTTTTGAGTGATTTTGGACGACATACTTACTATGACTTTTTTGTCTCATTTTGGACGGCCGACTATACTATGACTTTTTTGTCTCATTTTGGACGACCTACTATACTATGACTTTTTTGTCTCATTTTGGACGACCTACTATACTATGACTTTTTTGGCTCATTTTGGACGACCTACTATACTATGACTTTTTTGGCTCATTTTGGACGACCTACTATACTATGACTTTTTTGTCTCATTTTGGACGACCTACTATACTATGACTTTTTTGTCTCATTTTGGACAACCTACTATACTATGACTTTTTTGTCTCATTTTGGACGACCTACTATACTATGACTTTTTTGTCTCATTTTGATCGACCTACTATACTATGACTTTTTTGTCTCATTTTGGACGACCTACTATACTATGACTTTTCTGTCTCATTTTGGACGACCTACTATACTATGACTTTTTTGTCTCATTTTGGACGACATATTATACTATTACTTTTTTTAAAGTTTTTGGACGACATACTATTCTATGACTTTTTTGAGTGATTTTGGACGACATACTAACCTATGACTTTTTTGACTGATTTTGGACGACATACTATACTATGACTTTTTTGACTGATTTTGGACGACATACTGTACTATGGCTTTTTTGTTTCATTTTGGACGACATACTATACTATAACTTTTTTGACTGATTTTGGACGACATACTATACTATGACATTTTTGACTGATTTTGGACGACATACTAACCTATGACCTTTTTTGACTGATTTTGGACGACATACTAACCTATGACTTTTTTGACTGAATTTGGACGACATACTATACTATGACTTCTTTGAGTGATTTTGGACGACATACTATACTGTGACTTTTTTGTCTCATTTTGGACAACATACTATACTATGACTTTTTTGTCTCATTTTGGACGACATACTATATTATGACTTTTTTGACTGAATTTGGACCAAATAGTAACCTATGACTTTTTTGACTGATTTTGGATGAGATATTATACTATTACTTTTTTTGGACGACATACTAAACTATGACATTTTTGTCACATTTTGGACGACATACTAAACTAGGACATTTTTGACTGATTTTGGACGACATACTATACTATGACATTTTTGACTGATTTTGGACCAAATACTAACCTATGACTTTTTTGACTGATTTTGGACGACATATTATATTATGACTTTTTTGACTGATTTTGGACGACATACTATACTATGACATTTTTGACAGATTTTGGAGGACATACTAACCTATGACCTTTTTTGACTGATTTTGGACGACATACTAACCTATGACTTTTTTGACTGAATTTGGACAACATACTATACTATGACTTTTTTATCTCATTTTGGACGACAAACTAACCTATGACCTTTTTTGACTGATTTTGGACGACATACTAACCTATGACTTTTTTGACTGAATTTGGATGACATACTATACTATGACTTCTTTGAGTGATTTTGGACGACATACTATACTATGACTTTTTTGTCTCATTTTGGACGACATACTAACCTATGACTTTTTTGACTGAATTTGGACGACATACTATTCTCTGACTTTTTTGTCTCATTTTGGACAAGATACTATACTATGACTTTTTTGTCTCATTTTGGACAACATACTTATAATATGACTTTTATAAGTGATTTTGGAAGACATACTATTCTATGACTTTTTTGTCTCATTTTGGACGACCTACTATACTATGACTTTTTTGTCTCATTTTGGACAACATATTATACTATTACTTTTTTTAAAGTTTTTGGACGACATACTATTCTATGACTTTTTTGACTGATTTTGGACGACATACTAACCTATGACTTTTTTGACTGATTTTGGACGACATACTAACCTATGACTTTTTTGACTGATTTTGGACGACATACTATACTATGACTTTTTTGAGTGATTTTGGACGACATACTGTACTATGGCTTTTTTGTTTCATTTTGGACGACATACTATACTATGACTTTTTTGACTGATTTTGGACGACATACTATACTATGACATTTTTGACTGATTTTGGATGACATACTAACCTATGACCTTTTTTGACTGACTTTGGACGACATACTAACCTATGACTTTTTCGTCTCATTTTGGACGACATACTATATTATGACTTTTTTGACTGAATTTGGACCAAATACTAACCTATGACTTTTTTGACTGATTTTGGATGAGATATTATACTATTACTTTTTTGAGTGAATTTGGACGACATACTAAACTATGACATTTTTGTCACATTTTGGACGACATACTAAACTATGACATTTATGTCACATTTTGGTCGACATACTAAACTAGGACATTTTTGACTGATTTTGGACGACATACTATACTATGACATTTTTGACTGATTTTGGACCAAATACTAACCTATGACTTTTTTGACTGATTTTGGACGACATATTATATTATGACTTTTTTGACTGATTTTGGACGACATACTATACTATGACATTTTTGACAGATTTTGGAGGACATACTAACCTATGACCTTTTTTGACTGATTTTGGACGACATACTAACCTATGACTTCTTTGACTGATTTTGGACGACAAACTAACCTATGACCTTTTTTGACTGATTTTGGACGACATACTAACCTATGAGGCCCTGCGATGGACTGGCGAACTGTCCAGGGTGTACCCTGCCTATCGCCCGATGTAGCTGAGATTGGCACAGCACCCCCCGCGACCCTCTGGCAGAGGATAAAGCGGTAGATGATGACTGACTGACTGACTGACTAACCTATGACTTTTTTGACTGAATTTGGACGACATACTATACTATGACTTCTTTGAGTGATTTTGGACGACATACTATACCATGACTTTTTTGTCTCATTTTGGACAACATACTATACTATGACTTTTTTGTCTCATTTTGGACGACATACTAACCTATGACTTTTTTGACTGAATTTGGATGACATACTATACTATGACTTCTTTGAGTGATTTTGGACGACATACTATACTATGACTTTTTTGTCTCATTTTGATCGACCTACTATACTATGACTTTTTTGTCTCATTTTGGACGACCTACTATACTATGACTTTTTTGTCACATTTTGGACTACATACTAAACTAGGACATTTTTGACTGATTTTGGACGACAAACTAACCTATGACCTTTTTTGACTGATTTTGGACGACATACTAACCTATGACTTTTTTGACTGATTTTGGACGACATACTAACCTATGACTTTTTTGACTGAATTTGGATGACATACTATACTATGACTTCTTTGAGTGTTTTTGGACGACATACTATACTATGACTTCTTTGAGTGATTTTGGACGACATACTATACTATGACTTTTTTGTCTCATTTTGGACGACAAACTAACCTATGACATTTTTGACTGAATTTGGACGACATACTATTCTCTGACTTTTTTGTCTCATTTTGGACGGCATATTATACTATTACTTTTTTTAAAGTTTTTGGACAACATACTATTCTATGACTTTTTTGAGTGATTTTGGACGACATACTAACCTATGACTTTTTTGACTGATTTTGGACGACATACTAACCTATGACTTTTTTGACTGATTTTGGACGACATACTATACTATGACTTTTTTGAGTGATTTTGGACGACATACTGTACTATGGCTTTTTTGTTTCATTTTGGACGACATACTATACTATGACTTTTTTGACTGATTTTGGACGACATACTATACTATGACATTTTTGACTGATTTTGGACGACATACTAACCTATGACCTTTTTTGACTGATTTTGGACGACATACTAACCTATGACTTTTTCGTCTCATTTTGGACGACATACTATATTATGACTTTTTTGACTGAATTTGGACCAAATACTAACCTATGACTTTTTTGACTGATTTTGGATGAGATATTATACTATTACTTTTTTTAAAGGTTTTGGACGACATACTATACTATGACTTTTTTGAGTGAATTTGGACGACATACTAAACTATGACATTTATGTCACATTTTGGTCGACATACTAAACTAGGACATTTTTGACTGATTTTGGACGACATACTATACTATGACATTTTTGACTGATTTTGGACCAAATACTAACCTATGACTTTTTTGACTGATTTTGGACGACATATTATATTATGACTTTTTTGACTGATTTTGGACAACATACTATACTATGACATTTTTGACAGATTTTGGAGGACATACTAACCTATGACCTTTTTTGACTGATTTTGGACGACATACTAACCTATGACTTCTTTGACTGATTTTGGACGACAAACTAACCTATGACCTTTTTTGACTGATTTTGGACGACATACTAACCTATGAGGCCCTGCGATGGACTGGCGAACTGTCCAGGGTGTACCCTGCCTATCGCCCGATGTAGCTGAGATTGGCACAGCACCCCCCGCGACCCTCTGGCAGAGGATAAAGCGGTAGATGATGACTGACTGACTGACTGACTAACCTATGACTTTTTTGACTGAATTTGGACGACATACTATACTATGACTTCTTTGAGTGATTTTGGACGACATACTATACTATGACTTTTTTGTCTCATTTTGGACAACATACTATACTATGACTTTTTTGTCTCATTTTGGACGACATACTAACCTATGACTTTTTTTGACTGATTTTGGACGACATACTGTACTATGGCTTTTTTGAGTGATTTTGGACGACATACTAACCTATGACCTTTTTTGACTGATTTTGGACGACATACTAAACTATGACATTTTTGTCACATTTTGGACGACATACTATACTATGACTTTTTTGAGTGATTTTGGACTACATACTATACTATGACTTTTTTGAGTGATTTTGGACGACATACTATACTATGACTTTTTGAGTGATTTTGGACTACATACTGTACTATGGCTTTTTTGTCACATTTTGGACGACATACTAAACTATGACATTTTTGTCACATTTTGGACGACATACTAAACTATGACATTTTTGTCACATTTTGGACTACATACTAAACTATGACATTTTTGTCTCATTTTGGACGACATACTATACTATGACTTTTTTGAGTGATTTTGGACGACAAACTATACTATGACTTTTTTGAGTGATTTTGGACGACATACTATACTATGACTTTTTTGAGTGATTTTGGACGACATACTATACTCTGACTTTTTGAGTGATTTTGGACGACATACTGTACTGTGGCTTTTTTGTCACATTTTGGACGACATACTAAACTATGACATTTTTGTCACATTTTGGACTACATACTATACCATGACCTTTTTTGACTGATTTTGGACGACATACTAAACTATGACATTTTTGTCACATTTTGGACGACATACTTTACTATGGCTTTTTTGAGTGATTTTGGACGACATACTAACCTATGACCTTTTTTGACTGATTTTGGACGACATACTAAACTATGACATTTTTGTCACATTTTGGACGACATACTATACTATGACATTTTTGAGTGATTTTGGACGACATACTAAACTATGACATTTTTGTCACATTTTGGACGACATACTAAACTATGACATTTTTGTCTCATTTTGGACGACATACTGTACTATGGCTTTTTTGAGTGATTTTGGACGACTTACTAACCTATGACCTTTTTTGACTGATTTTGGACGACATACTAACCTATGACTTTTTTGAGTGATTTTGGACGACATACTATACTATGACATTTTTGAATGATTTTGGACGACATACTATACTATGACTTTTTTGAGTGATTTTGGACGACATACTATACTCTGACTTTTTGAGTGATTTTGGACGACATACTGTACTGTGGCTTTTTTGTCACATTTTGGACGACATACTAAACTATGACATTTTTGTCACATTTTGGACTACATACTATACCATGACCTTTTTTGACTGATTTTGGACGACATACTAAACTATGACATTTTTGTCACATTTTGGACGACGTACTTTACTATGGCTTTTTTGAGTGATTTTGGACGACATACTAAACTATGACATTTTTGTCACATTTTGGACGACATACTATACTATGACATTTTTGAGTGATTTTGGACGACATACTAAACTATGACATTTTTGTCACATTTTGGACGACATACTAAACTATGACATTTTTGTCTCATTTTGGACGACATACTATACTATGACATTTTTGACTGATTTTGGACGACATACTATACTATGACCTTTTTTGACTGATTTTGGACGACATACTAAACTATGACATTTTTGTCTCATTTTGGACGACATACTAAACTATGACTTTTTTGAGTGATTTTGGACAACATACTATACTATGACTTTTTTGAGTGATTTTGGACTACATACTGTACTATGGCTTTTTTGTCACATTTTGGACGACATACTAAACTATGAAATTTTTGAATGATTTTGGAAGACATACTAAACTATGACATTTTTGTCACATTTTGGACTACATACTATACCATGACCTTTTTTGACTGATTTTGGACGACATACTGTACTATGGCTTTTTTGAGTGATTTTGGACGACATACTAACCTATGACCTTTTTTGACTGATTTTGGACGACATACTAACCTATGACTTTTTTGAGTGATTTTGGACGACATACTATACTATGACATTTTTGAATGATTTTGGACGACATACTAACCTATGACCTTTTTTTGACTGATTTTGGACGACATACTGTACTATGGCTTTTTTGAGTGATTTTGGACGACATACTAACCTATGACCTTTTTGTCACATTTTGGTCGACATACTATACTATGACTTTTTTGAGTGATTTTGGACGACATACTATACTATGACTTTTTGAGTGATTTTGGACGACATACTGTACTATGGCTTTTTTGTCACATTTTGGACGACATACTAAACTATGACATTTTTGTCACATTTTGGACTACATACTAAACTATGACATTTTTGAGTGATTTTGGACGACATACCAAACTATGACTTTTTTGAGTGATTTTGGACGACATACTATACTATGACATTTTTGAATGATTTTGGACGACATACTAACCTATGACCTTTTTTTGACTGATTTTGGACGACATACTGTACTATGGCTTTTTTGAGTGATTTTGGACGACATACTAACCTATGACCTTTTTGTCACATTTTGGTCGACATACTATACTATGACTTTTTTGAGTGATTTTGGACGACATACTATACTATGACTTTTTTGAGTGATTTTGGACGACATACTATACTATGACTTTTTGAGTGATTTTGGACGACATACTGTACTATGGCTTTTTTGTCACATTTTGGACGACATACTAAACTATGACATTTTTGTCACATTTTGGACTACATACTAAACTATGACATTTTTGAGTGATTTTGGACGACATACCAAACTATGACTTTTTTGAGTGATTTTGGACGACATACTATACTATGACATTTTTGAATGATTTTGGACGACATACTAACCTATGACCTTTTTTTGACTGATTTTGGACGACATACTAACCTATGACCTTTTTTGACTGATTTTGGACGACATACTAAACTATGACATTTTTGTCACATTTTGGACGACATACTAAACTATGACATTTTTGTCACATTTTGGACGACATACTAAACAATGACATTTTTGAGTGATTTTGGACGACATACTAAACTATGACATTTTTGTCACATTTTGGACGACATACTAAACTATGACATTTTTGTCTCATTTTGGACGACATACTAAACTATGACATTTTTGTCACATTTTGGACTACATACTAAACTATGACATTTTTGAGTGATTTTGGACAACATACTAAACAATGACATTTTTGAGTGATTTTGGACGACATACTAAACAATGACATTTTTGAGTGATTTTGGACGACATACTAAACTATGACATTTTTGTCACATTTTGGACGACATACTAAACAATGACATTTTTGAGTGATTTTGGACGACATACTAAACTATGACATTTTTGTCACATTTTGGACTACATACTAAACAATGACATTTTTGAGTGATTTTGGACGACATACTAAACAATGACATTTTTGAGTGATTTTGGACGACATACTAAACAATGACATTTTTGAGTGATTTTGGACGACATACTAAACTATGACATTTTTGTCACATTTTGGACGACATACTAAACAATGACATTTTTGAGTGATTTTGGACGACATACTAAACTATGACATTTTTGTCACATTTTGGACGACATACTAAACTATGACATTTTTGTCTCATTTTGGACGACATACTAAACTATGACATTTTTGTCACATTTTGGACTACATACTAAACTATGACATTTTTGAGTGATTTTGGACGACATACTAAACTATGACATTTTTGTCACATTTTGGACGACATACTATACTATGACTTTTTTGAGTGATTTTGGACGACATACTATACTCTGACTTTTTGAGTGATTTTGGACGACATACTGTACTGTGGCTTTTTTGTCACATTTTGGACGACATACTAAACTATGACATTTTTGTCACATTTTGGACTACATACTATACCATGACCTTTTTTGACTGATTTTGGACGACATACTAAACTATGACATTTTTGTCACATTTTGGACGACGTACTTTACTATGGCTTTTTTGAGTGATTTTGGACGACATACTAAACTATGACATTTTTGTCACATTTTGGACGACATACTATACTATGACATTTTTGAGTGATTTTGGACGACATACTAAACTATGACATTTTTGTCACATTTTGGACGACATACTAAACTATGACATTTTTGTCTCATTTTGGACGACATACTATACTATGACATTTTTGACTGATTTTGGACGACATACTATACTATGACCTTTTTTGACTGATTTTGGACGACATACTAAACTATGACATTTTTGTCTCATTTTGGACGACATACTAAACTATGACTTTTTTGAGTGATTTTGGACAACATACTATACTATGACTTTTTTGAGTGATTTTGGACTACATACTGTACTATGGCTTTTTTGTCACATTTTGGACGACATACTAAACTATGAAATTTTTGAATGATTTTGGAAGACATACTAAACTATGACATTTTTGTCACATTTTGGACTACATACTATACCATGACCTTTTTTGACTGATTTTGGACGACATACTGTACTATGGCTTTTTTGAGTGATTTTGGACGACATACTAACCTATGACCTTTTTTGACTGATTTTGGACGACATACTAACCTATGACTTTTTTGAGTGATTTTGGACGACATACTATACTATGACATTTTTGAATGATTTTGGACGACATACTAACCTATGACCTTTTTTTGACTGATTTTGGACGACATACTGTACTATGGCTTTTTTGAGTGATTTTGGACGACATACTAACCTATGACCTTTTTGTCACATTTTGGTCGACATACTATACTATGACTTTTTTGAGTGATTTTGGACGACATACTATACTATGACTTTTTTGAGTGATTTTGGACGACATACTATACTATGACTTTTTTGAGTGATTTTGGACGACATACTATACTATGACTTTTTGAGTGATTTTGGACGACATACTGTACTATGGCTTTTTTGTCACATTTTGGACGACATACTAAACTATGACATTTTTGTCACATTTTGGACTACATACTAAACTATGACATTTTTGAGTGATTTTGGACGACATACTAACCTATGACCTTTTTTGACTGATTTTGGACGACATACTAAACTATGACATTTTTGAGTGATTTTGGACGACATACCAAACTATGACTTTTTTGAGTGATTTTGGACGACATACTATACTATGACATTTTTGAATGATTTTGGACGACATACTAACCTATGACCTTTTTTTGACTGATTTTGGACGACATACTGTACTATGGCTTTTTTGAGTGATTTTGGACGACATACTAACCTATGACCTTTTTGTCACATTTTGGTCGACATACTATACTATGACTTTTTTGAGTGATTTTGGACGACATACTATACTATGACTTTTTTGAGTGATTTTGGACGACATACTATACTATGACTTTTTGAGTGATTTTGGACGACATACTGTACTATGGCTTTTTTGTCACATTTTGGACGACATACTAAACTATGACATTTTTGTCACATTTTGGACTACATACTAAACTATGACATTTTTGAGTGATTTTGGACGACATACCAAACTATGACTTTTTTGAGTGATTTTGGACGACATACTATACTATGACATTTTTGAATGATTTTGGACGACATACTAACCTATGACCTTTTTTTGACTGATTTTGGACGACATACTAACCTATGACCTTTTTTGACTGATTTTGGACGACATACTAAACTATGACATTTTTGTCACATTTTGGACGACATACTAAACTATGACATTTTTGTCACATTTTGGACGACATACTAAACAATGACATTTTTGAGTGATTTTGGACGACATACTAAACTATGACATTTTTGTCACATTTTGGACGACATACTAAACTATGACATTTTTGTCTCATTTTGGACGACATACTAAACTATGACATTTTTGTCACATTTTGGACTACATACTAAACTATGACATTTTTGAGTGATTTTGGACGACATACTAAACAATGACATTTTTGAGTGATTTTGGACGACATACTAAACAATGACATTTTTGAGTGATTTTGGACGACATACTAAACTATGACATTTTTGTCACATTTTGGACGACATACTAAACAACGACATTTTTGAGTGATTTTGGACGACATACTAAACTATGACATTTTTGTCACATTTTGGACTACATACTAAACAATGACATTTTTGAGTGATTTTGGACGACATACTAAACAATGACATTTTTGAGTGATTTTGGACGACATACTAAACAATGACATTTTTGAGTGATTTTGGACGACATACTAAACTATGACATTTTTGTCACATTTTGGACGACATACTAAACAATGACATTTTTGAGTGATTTTGGACGACATACTAAACTATGACATTTTTGTCACATTTTGGACGACATACTAAACTATGACATTTTTGTCTCATTTTGGACGACATACTAAACTATGACATTTTCGTCACATTTTGGACTACATACTAAACTATGACATTTTTGAGTGATTTTGGACGACATACTAAACTATGACATTTTTGTCACATTTTGGACGACATACTAAACTATGACATTTTTGTCTCATTTTGGACGACATACTATACTATGACATTTTTGACTGATTTTGGACGACATACTATACTATGACCTTTTTTGACTGATTTTGGACTACATACTAAACTATGACATTTTTGTCACATTTTGGACGACATACTATACTATGACTTTTTTGAGTGATTTTGGACTACATACTGTACTATGGCTTTTTTGTCACATTTTGGACGACATACTAAACTATGACATTTTTGTCACATTTTGGACGACATACTAAACTATGACATTTTTGTCACATTTTGGACTACATACTAAACTATGACATTTTTGAGTGATTTTGGACGACATACTATACTATGACTTTTTGAGTGATTTTGGACGACATACTAAACTATGACATTTTTGTCTCATTTTGGACGACAAACTAAACTATGACATTTTTGTCACATTTTGGTCGACATACTATACTACGACTTTTTTTAGTGATTTTGGACGACATACTATACTATGACTTTTTTGAGTGATTTTGGACGACATACTATACTATGACTTTTTGAGTGATTTTGGACGACATACTGTACTATGGCTTTTTTGTCACATTTTGGACGACATACTAAACTATGACATTTTTGTCACATTTTGGACAACATACTAAACCATGACATTTTTGTCACATTTTGGACTACATACTAAACTATGACATTTTTGAGTGATTTTGGACGACATACTAAACTATGACATTTTTGTCACATTTTGGATGACATACTAAACTATGACATTTTTGTCTAATTTTGGACGACATACTATACTATGACATTTTTGACTGATTTTGGACGACATACTATACTATGACTTTTTTGAGTGATTCTGGACTACATACTGTACTATGGCTTTTTTGTCACATTTTGGACGACATACTAAACTATGACATTTTTGTCACATTTTGGACGACATACTAAACTATGACATTTTTGTCACATTTTGGTCGACATACTATACTATGACATTTTTGAGTGATTTTGGACGACATACTATACTATGACTTTTTTGAGTGATTTTGGACGACATACTATACTATGACTTTTTGAGTGATTTTGGACGACATACTGTACTATGGCTTTTTTGTCACATTTTGGACGACATACTATACTATGACCTTTTTTGACTGATTTTGGACGACATACTGTACTATGGCTTTTTTGAGTGATTTTGGACGACATACTATACCATGACTTTTTTTGAGTGATTTTGTTTTTTTCTGTCTGTTCTTTGTTGCTTCTGGCTGCTCTGTTGACTCTGTTTGCCTCTACTTTGTCTTTTGTCTTGAAAAACACATGGCTAGATTATGTCATTTTTAAATGTGCTATTCAAACACATTGGACTTGGCTGGACTTAAAGCAAATTTTATCTCCGTAAACCAGATGTTGAATCACTATCACATCGCGACAAAATATGCTTGTATAGCTATGACGATATAAATATTCAGAATAAATGTTATCAGGACTTTTCCGTGTGTGCATGCTTGTCCAGAAATGTTTCTTTGTGTCTGGGTAGTGGAAAAAGCTGAAACAACGTATTAACATAACAGCCTTATTAAATATTATTAGTCATTCTACTATACATAGTTAGCCATTTTATAGTCATCCTACTAATGTGTTAATATAAAAAAATTACAATGAATCATTGCAGCTGTAGTAAAGTGTAGTAAAACAAACTGAAGCATTGTTTGAATTTATCTTTTATTGAACAGTGAGAAATGACTTGGACCTTTCTTACCTTACAAACAAAATACCTGAAACAGTAGTAAAGCAGAGGTGCAGTTGACCAACAAGACATAAACATAATTTTTTTTGGAACTGCCATCCTTCATCACCTCACACTCAGCCTGGTCTCCCAAAAACACACAATGTTGTTTTTACTTTTCTGCAAACAATAGAGAACATTTACATTTTTACAATCTGTGCAAATATTTGAATTTAATATTGTGGCAACTTAAAAAATGACAAGAAAATTTGTTCTGAAGAATCTGAGGCTTGGGTGAGGCCAAGACCGCAGGTATAGACCAATTCTGCATCTTTTTCTAGCCCTAACCAAATGATTTTTGTGCCTACTACTCACTGTCTAATATAATCCAGGAAATTGTTATTATCAAAAGTGCCAGAAGTGGTTAAAACTATAAGACTGATAGGCATGTCGTCTAATTTGGCTTTAGCATTGTGAGCTCATACCAATGTGGTTTGCACAAATTTAAAATGGCAACAAATGGTGACTGGGTTTAGCACATTTCAATATAAACTTAAATATGTGAATATAAAAGCTTGAGGATATTTTTCAAGGGTCAAAAATAAAACTCCACATATTGGCATCTTACAAAACTCGTCTCGTCTTTGCCGACGAAGAAGTCAGATATGTCTGTGTTCTGCAAAGTAATCAGAAAACGGTGCAACGCTACAGCTTGTACAATTAGAATGACACACAGAATCCTTATTCCATTCCCTAAAGAGACACAACTCAAACCACAATTTTCTAAATATCATCCTTCTACTGTAGCTCAACAGCACATTTGGCTAAGACGTAACTTGTTTTACACAACTGAGGTGGGAACATTAGGTCACAGTAACAATCTATAAAATACAAAACAAAACAAGTTGATTAACTTTGTCAAAATGAGGTTTGGCCACACTGGCTCTCATGTTTCCCATGTGTTACAATTCGATGAGACAGTCTGTGCCAGGGTAGTCTGGGAGGTTAAGCTCAAATTTCTTCTGGATGTCATAGGGCAGGAAACGTCCGGCCAAGAAGTGCTTCCCCGAGAAACTCATGGAGCACTTCTTTGGTGCTGTGAGTGAGATGAGAACTTCTGGGTTTATCCCGTCCTGACTTGGCTCTTCTACATCCCAACCTGAGACACACAGATAGAGGCATTTAGTTAGTAAGATTTATCTACCTCATGCACCTTTAAACTCCAGCCTGGGAGCCAATGCTCCCGGGCAACTGCCTGGAGGATCATTTATCATGTCTTCCATACTTTTTTTTTAATTTTGACTGTCTGTATGAAAACCCACCTGAAGGCACATCCACACTGGCAATGGGGATCTTGACTTGCTTCAGAGTGGCCAGAATACCAGGGTAAGGCTCCTTAATATTGGCGCAATCTGCATCTGGGCCCAGCATGGCATCAATCACTAAGTTGTAGGCATCGTTTATGAGTTGCACCTGGACAGAAGAACACCTCAGTTTGCACAAATGAACTTCCTCTAATCAGTGGTTCCCAACCTTTGGTGCATGGCCATCCATTCATTTTGATGCAGGTTAAAAGTGGCTATCATTCAGAGGCCAAATGAAAACTTTATTCTTCTGAATTTAACAGCATCTAACAATTAGTAGTGCTATTTCTGTTCAAAGCAAATTCTAATTGAGCTACAAAAATGCAGTGAGCAAAACTGCATTACATTCACACCAAATATGAAGTGAGTATAGGGCACAATGAGATTTTATAAGATGTGTTGCCTGGAGAGAGTAAAGCAAACATGACGCAAAGTGGATGGTGTTGTGACGCACAACTCATCTTTAACTGTTTTAGCTTTAAAATGTTTGAATGTGAACAAAGGATTGAAGTCAGTCGAAACTGAGACTCGTGGAGCGTGGTGGAAAGAATCCCACAACCATTCCACGTGTTACTCATGTGAGAAAATGCCAATGATTCACTTCACATTTGGTGTGAATGCACCTTAAACCAGGGAACATATTGTTCATCTGTTAAGCTTCCCTTTGAAAAACATGATTAAAAAGTATAAGTTTTAGCAAATTGGCTCAGGAGTGAATTTTAAAAACATTTCAAAAACAGGGGTGGCCAGGTTGTAGCTGATCTTTGTTTTTATCTAGTCATTATCACTCACTTGAAATAAATGCCTGCATTCATCTAAAACAACACACATGGAACTCGGTTCTTTTAACTTGATTCCTGTTGAGTAAGCCAACCCAAATGTGTCTCTTCCAAAGATACAGTCTTTCCTCTACAGCATTTCTTCTTTGTGTTTTTTTTCGCTGGGCGTCAGTGGAAGGATGGTAACACAACGAAGAAACTAAACACACAGTAACTTTGGAAAATACCCACTTTCTTTGACTATCTCTGCAAATTGCTAAAAGCTGTGGCTTTTGCAGACAAAAGTGGAAATTGATTTTATTCCCATTCCATATTGGAGTCATTTTAAGATGGGGATCTGTTTTCACAGCCACAGCCAGAGAATAAGTAAGAATAAGTATATGAGTATTAAAAGTGTGAGTCTAATCTTTATTAGTGGCACATCTCTGCACCTCTGCAGGCCTGTATTATTATTGTGCTCAGATTAAAAAAAAAAAATCAGTATATCAAATTTGGATTTCAAATACCAACCCTAGTTTTTCACATTTTCAAAAGCCAAAGGGTAGCAACCACTGGAACTGACCCACTTGACTTGACACATGATTGAAAAGTTCAATTGATGTTCTTCAAATAAATCACAGTGTTAGACGAAACGCTGCTGACCTCTGTGGGGAGATAGGAGAGGAAAGGAATGTCCATCTTTTCACACTGAACCGTGAAATCCTGGTGTAGACTGTGCGAGGAGCGTTTAGGATGGTAGATGGTCGGCTCATATTCCTACATGTGACGAGGCCACAGGGGATGAGGGGGAAAGAGGGAAAAAACAGGGAAAAGTTTGCGTGTTTTTCAACATTAAGACAGTGATTTCTACAAAGGTTGACGTGACTGAGCGTGGATGATCTATCGCTGTACTTTTGGCCTGACAGTACTGTTAACAAGATATCAGCAGTTGTGAATTTCTACAGTCTGTTTCCTGAATGAATTCTTTCTTTCTTTCTTACTAAACCGGAGGCGGAGAAGAGTAGAAATCCAGACACCTGCAGTCTGAAAGGTCTGTGCTAAACGGCAACCTCTGCATAGTCACGAGACCTGGCAAAATCTGGGTCCCAGACATTCTTTGGATTTTGTTGATTACATACAGAATATGACAAATGCAGCGTGAGACTGTCTGGCAGTGTGGCTTCACAGCAGAAGGAGTATATTAGAAGGATCCTGCTGACGAGACACTATCTGGTATTAGGCGTGCGGTATAGGCCGAACACTCTGACACCTGACTGGAGGATTTCTGGAGATTATCCAGAACAACCTCTGCGTACATTTACGCTCTCACATACAGCCCTGACAGACAATCTCTGGACAATGTCCATATGTCATATGCCATGTGAAACCAGTTAATGTCTATGTGAGTGTTGTTCATGCGTTGTCAAAAAAATCCCTCCTCACATCATGTTAGTGTAAGTTATTAAATTTGAAGGTTCACTGACTCTGGAGGAACTGGAGCCAATCCCAGCTGATATAGGGCAAAAGGCACAAGGTCACACCCTGGACAGGCCACAGGACACAGAGACGAACAACCATTCACTCTCACAGTCACACCGACAGTTAATTTAGAGTGTCCACTTAGCATAATAATCTATTTACATGTTTTTTGTACTGTGGGATGAAGCTCGAGTACCTGGAGAGAAAATGCAAACTGCACAGAGAAAGGCGCTCAGTCACACCGGGATTCAAACCGGTGACCTCCTTGGTTGTGAGGCAACAATGATATTTACTCAATTCCTGTAACTGAAGCTGAGTATTAAGTGTAATTTAGATGTAACTGTACAGTACATATTAGTATTTGGCAGCTAATTTCCCACATTATGGAAAAACATGATACATTTCAACCGAAGTAAAGTAATGATACAAGCAATCAAACTAATTTAACTTGCCTAAAGTTATCTTAAATCATTGACAACCATTTACCCAGGTGGAATTTTTATATTTGTTGATGCATGAATGCAAAAGTGTAACATAATAAAACTTCTTAGATGATGCTGCTCTGCGGAACAATCGTTTTTTAATGGGTGACTCACTGGTAATAAAGGGAGTTTTACAGTTGCATTGTATTGGCTGTGTATTGTATCGTACTGGTACCATTCTTCAGGTTAATTATTTAAATACTTCTCCAGGCTCTGCTTTAAGCTTTCAATAAGGGTTATTGTTGTTACAAGGAGAAGCGGCAAGTCTCTCAGACATTACCTCAAAGTCTGGGCGAACAAAACAAAAGTAAACTAAAATCTACATTACTCAATACCCAGTGAAAGTATGTTGTGTGAGGTAATATGTTGTAAATCTGATTTAAAAGGAATTGCATGTTGTGTCTTAACATCTGGACAGTGAATCCACACGGGCCCACTAAATGTTTCATCCCATAAATGACTACAGAGGTGGAGATTGTTTCTTTGGAAGGTGGGCGAGCGGTGAGCTGCTCTATGAAGGAAGTGATCTGTCAGGTGAGCCAGAACGCTGCGTCCTAAGGGGAATCTCAAACCAATCAAAGCACCACCGCCACTGATCACCTGACATCATCTCCACCATGAGCTCCACAGAGCAGACAGCGAGCAGCTGAGCCAAAAACAATCTCTTGCATGTGTGTGTATTCCAGTGTGTGTGTGTCTCCCCTGGGCTTTGGCCTTGACCTCATCAGCAGTTACACCATGGTGTGAAACTAAGAGCCCACGTGTCTGTCAGTGTTACTGAGCCTGAACACAAACAAGCAGAGGGCACAGAGAGGGTCTTTTTCCAGTCAACACTCTCATCTAACAAGGTTATACATCCTCTCCTTCAGGGATGCTGCTGCTGTCTTGTATTATTAGGTTGTTGTTTTTTTATGTTCAACCCACTAAAGGAATGAGGTCTGCAATAAGAAATTATGAAACAGCTAATATTTCAACAGCGGACGAGAAGATGAGGAGATGTCGACTGTTTAAGTTTTGACCTCCATTGAAACACAAGTTTCCAACTGCGTGCTCCAGTCAGTTGATTTTAACCACATATAATGACAATTTCTTTCGTGCCAATTAAAACGAGACGAACTTCACAAATGGGAAGTTTCCACACGGAGACTGAAGCACATGGAGTGAGCCAAACATAACATTGGGTCCACTTGTTTTACAATAATATTGTGCTTTTTTTGGGTATTTCTTTTAACATATACTCATCTACCACTTTAATCAAAGAATATCAGTGTTGTCTGGTATGCTGCCGTATGTTTTTATGGTTTCCTTACAAGATAAACAACACACACAACCTGATTTTGTGAACACGAACATCTCAGAGTGACGTGAGAAGTGAGCTGGCCCACTCGTCTGCAGCTGATCATTCTTTTCTATGCTCCGTCTGATCACATTCACAGCTTTGCATCAGGCGCTGAAAGCCACGTGTGTGTGTGTGTGTGTGTGTGCGCGCGTTTATGTTTGTGTCTAGCGTGTACATGCGTGTGTCTCCCAGCCGACAGGAATCACATCACACCATGAAAAACATACACTCTTACACAAGATCCACAGTCCAAAGTAAGTACTCAGGTTTCTGAAGTCAGAGCAAACTCAGACAAGTGTGGTCTCAGTCGGCCTATTTAAGTTTGTAGTCGAACATCATAAAAAAGACGGGAAAAAAATGGCAGATGAAGCACATCAAATATGGAAACAGTGTATAATGTTTTTACAAAAGCACTATTAACTTTTATATATGACCAAATGTGGTTCAAATACTCTTGAACGCCCCCTCAGTCCTGATAGTATTGCTTGACAGAGGACACTTTCAGATGAAGTACGCAGCATACGGAATATTCACATCGACAACAGCAACAAATATCTTAAAATATACCTCTCTTATATAGATGAACTTGAACCTCATCCTTGGAGTTAAAAGGGAAAAAGAGTGGGAGGTGAACGAGAGAGAGAGGAGAGAGAGATTCCACGGAGAACCACGACTGCACTTAAACAAAGTCTGTCTAATGTGGTTTTAATCAGAACTATAAATGAATGCAATGTAAATCCAGCATGTCAGAAACATATGGTAAAGTCTATAGATGCATTCCTCTCCAAACCAAAGCAAAAGAGTCGGGGGCAGGCGTCGTGCACTCGAATGAACTGCACCGTCTCTAAAGGATACCGTTTTAGCCATGTAATGTGTTTGGAGAGGATGAGTCCTGCCTCCAAAAAACCGTTTGTCTTCAACTGACAGTCAGTATGTGGCAGCTGAGGCGCAGACCTCATGCTCATGACTTCATATGGTGGCTGCCGAGCGTAAGACGCAGACGGCTTTAATGGGAGTAACAATAGCATGATATCATGGCTGTCTGAGTGTGCTTGCAGAGAAGGTAATGGGATAACGTGTCTGAGCCATTTACAGGAGCTGGAGTGAAATCCTATAAAGCACAGAGGGCCTGTATACACGAGCCCCCGTTAGTCTTTAAGTGAGTGAAGACTCTTTTCTCTTTCTACAACTGAGATACGATCTAAACGGCTGCATTAACGATGACTCATTTGTGCTGCACGTGTGGTTTACTTACAAATATGCGCAGGTGGCGGGCACACACCAGGCCGATGGAGCCATTTTGATCTGGACCACAGATCACCAGCACTGTTGGTTGCTTCTTTGCTAAAGAGTTGAGAGGGTAGGCCTGGAGGAGAGAGAAAACAAGAGGCAAAAGAAAAGTGAACTGAAGTTGATTTGAAACCCAATAGAATACAATCATGTAAAAACAACATGATTGTCGGGCACACACTGTTGGTGACCATTTTGTTGATGATGTTCAGATGAATGGAAATTTGTCAGACAGAGGGATAGAGATAGAGATGCACAGAGGAGAAAATAGATGTGGTTACTAAGAGAGAACAATAGTGAGACAAAAACAAGAGGATTGATGGGTGTCAGTGTTATCCCTTGGACTTCAGGCTTCTTATTCAGGGCAGGTAATCTGATCTGTCCCTCGGCTTCTCCCTCATATTCACAGTGACCTCCTGCTGAATGCCAGACATGCCAGACAGGGGTGGAAATGGAACCATGTCCATTGTCTCTTCCATCTATTAGAAATGGTCCTTTCTCATTAAAATAACCCTGGCAGCAGTGGAAAAAATACCAGCATTTTTGCAGTGGGATGCCTTCATTTATATGCCACACTTTCCATCTCAGCCGTGGCTACAGCGGGTTGCTGGCATCTGCTTTTTTTTTTGGTGACCACACGATGCCTCATAAAACACCACACACTCTGTTAGACAGGACAGGTATACGCCTGCACAATTGTCTGCTAATCTTCCAACACCTTGACTGCATTACATCATTAAACAAGAATGATTGTTCATCATTGTAATTGCAGGTTACATTGTAGGTTACAGCATAATTCCCTCAACTAGAAAAACTGAAGGAGACAATTCATGCAGACTTCTGGAAATCGTGTCCAACACGAGCCCAATAAATGTGTGTCAGAGCACAAGCTGCAAAACCAGTTAGGCCCAGAGTTTTACTGCTGTCATTAATAATGTGTCTACTGAAGGTCACAAAAAAAAACGGCAGGATATTAATAGAACAAAACAAGTCTAAAAAGTCTAAAAACAACCTATAACGTGTAAATGAAAAGGTGTTTAACTTTTAGCACATAATAGGGGATTGTGTTTTGTCTCAAGAAAACAATGGTGAGTCTTGGACCCGGTAAAGCTAGCTCTAGCTAGTTATGTAGGATTACCAATATATAAATATACATATATATATATATATTTTTTTTTTTTATTTTTTTTTTTTCCCTGCACCCGACTGTAGAGGTTAAGTCTCTTCTGTAGTGAAATTAACATAATATTTAGCCTGCTCATGTCACAGCAGATGTAGAAAGATATTATATTCACTAAGCAAAATAAATAAAGGTAAAACAAAAAAAATAATAATAACCCTTTAAAACCTAAGCCTCAAAATGTCTGTCTGGACTTTTTTGCGTATTTTAACCACCTAAATGCTTTTTCCCATTTTACCAGAATAACTTATAAATATCTGGCAACTGTGCATTAACAACTGAACAAAATTTGAACAGTATGAAACATATTTAAATAACATTTGTTTGAGTTTTTGTCTCAGTGTCCAAAAATAGGCCAAAAAATGGAAACTATGCAAAGGCGTTTTTCCAACTCTTTCCTCTCTCGTAATTACAGTAATGCAAAATGTGCTTGCAAAAATGTGTCGTCTGTGATATGCTCGGTGTTAAAGGGATAATAGTTTAGGGCGCCAGGAGGTAGAGGACTATTAAGCCTACTGTTGTAGTCATTAGTCATATGATAATATCATGCATCTCTACTGTTTTATGTCGTAGTATGTAAGTATTCATTCATTTTATAAACTTGTTTTTTGTCTTTTAACATAACATCTCTAAAGTATCCTGTAAATCAAAGGTTGTACAACCTTGTATTATTAACACCCATAAACATTGTTGTTATTATGATTGCACCATAAACTACCTTGAATGTGGTAATTTGCAGGTTATGACATATACTTTTACACAAGTTGTATGAAAGGTTTTTGTTCATCCACCGTTGTTGATACGAAACCTGCCAATTTCAGAGTTTTATTCTTCCACTGTGCACAATCCTATTAACTTTCACTCCCATGATGACAGGAGAAAATTCATATAAAAGAAATAGGACACGCTCCACATTTGATAATTGGACATAACAAGACATAGGTTGCATTAACTAGAGTGATGAATGCAGGAGAAGAGACAGCAGCTGTTTTCTCTGTCATAACAGCTCAGCAGAGAAATCATCGCACAGATTCAACGAGATGGAGGAGAGAGCGTTATGGCCACTGAGGGCCTTGGATATGATGGTTATATCAGGAGAGAGGAGCCACAGCAGGCAGAAACTCAAAGCCAATACAGACAATAATATCATAGGGCAAGGTCTTTCATTTCAATATCTAATGAGGCAGAAGCATTTAGTGGGTTTGATACTGTGTGACCTGATCTTGATGAAATGACACCACACAGTGGGACTGTCTCTAAATGTCCTGTTGTCCTTTATATTGTGATCTGCTCTTTAAAAAGAAATGGTAGCTGTAATAAGTGTAACCAGCCAGTAAAGACAATCCATTTCTTACAACTGCAATGTTCTGCCTCAGCCCTGTGGGGATTTTGTGCAGACAAATAGCTGGTTGTTGTGTGTTATTTGCTCGGCGATATAGACCATTTTCATTTGTACACATACATTTTTAGATAATTATCGCTTTTCCTTGTTCTGGTTGTTAGTTTATGTAAGAATGTATGTAGAAATAACCGGGCCTGAAATGAGCTTCCCCTGTTTCAAATACCAGCAACTGCCACTGATAATTACACAGTATAAATACACTCAACAGACACTTTATTAGACACACAGGACACCTCGTAATGTAGCAGGAGATGCTCTCTGTGTGGTGACTGTGGTGTCTCCATCACATCAAACCACTCTCGTCTGACTGCTGGCAGACATTTTCACCCAGAGAACTGCAGCTCACTGGATATTTTCTCTTTTTCGGACCATTCTCTGTAAAACCTAGAGATGGTTATGCTTGAAATTCCCAACAGATCAGCAGTTTCCCAGACCAGCATGTCTGGCACAAGCAGACACGCCACGTTTAAAGTTACTTCAATCACATTTGTTCCCTTCTCTGATGCTCGCTTTGAACTTGAGCAGGTCATCTTCATCATGTCGATGCTTTAAGTTGCTGCCATGTGAATTGGCTGATTAGACATTTCTGTGAACGATCAGATGCCAGGCGTACCTAATGAAGTGGCCAGTGAGTGTATATTAATAAAATATAACAATGTTAGATTTAACTTAAGGAGGCACTTTTAGGAAATGTGCGGGATCAAGGGCCAGGACCAACTTCACACACACACGTCTCAAAGAGTATAGCTGCCTTGATTGCAATACGGTCCCTAAGGGGGTGTCCCTTTGAAATAAATGTTAAAGACACATGTGCCTTCACTTTCAATCAACCTGAAACACACACAGGGCCTGAGAAAACATTATCAGGGTCCTAAAAAAACAAACACCCTCTCAAAGGCAGAAGAAATAGTGCCTTTAATCGTGTACCAGAGGAGCGAGCTGAAGTCCACGGGCTCCTGTAAACTATAGACTAATTTATTGCCGTGTGGTAACAAAAACATCTCCTGTCTCCACTCAGGTGATGAAAAGCCTCAGACTGATAGAGAAACACTCGCAGTCTGGAGCTGATGGCTGCGGCTGCTGGAACAGTAAAGGGATTACTTACAGAGAACCTAAACCCAATCTGGCAACCAGAGGTGTGTGAATGAGCACACACTCCTCTGTGTGGTATACTTGGAAAGGCAGCAGCAGTGGGTCTGTAGTGAAATCAGTGAAATCAGACTGTCTGCATCTCCATCTACTGTAATTTTCCTTAAATAGCAGTGATGTCATCGTAAGTGGTAGCGCTCGGCCGCCGGCGGCTGTGGGCAGCAGCGGCCCACAGCGTTCAGGCCGTGTTTGTCTAGTAAGAATATGCTGTTGCTGGGGCTGGTGGTGGAGGGTCGGGCGTCAGGCCAGTGGGGGTTGATGATAATCGAGGGGAAGTGGATGTGGTGGGTTTAATCACATACTCACACACAAAGGCTCCACTTCTGTCTAATGCTGCCACTCTGACTGTGTGAGCTTCTACCTCCAGGGTTTGTTTTTTTTCTACATTTTCTACTTTTCATTTCTTTAAATTGTTACTGTTATTTTTGTCACACTCTTTCTTGTGGGGTGGGTGTGGTCAAGAGCTGTTTATGCTGTCAAACTATCAATCAATCAATCAAGCGTTATTTATAATGTACTTTTCATACAATGCAATTTAAAGTGCTTGACAAGATAAAAAACATAATCAAAGAAAGAAATCCACCCAGCAACCGTTTCAACAGCATTATGTTAATAAATAAAAAAATTAAAAAAGAGTAAGTAAGAAGGGAGGAAAGGAAGGGAGGAAAGGAAGTGAGGAAACACTCACAAACAGCCACAAGCTCGGGAAAACCCTGGAGACTGATCTAAACAGGAGATCGAACAAGGTCAAAGAGATATAAAAAACATAAGTGGTAGTAAATAATAAATCTCAGGTTAAAGCCAAGTTAAAACGGTGGGTCTTGAGTTTATTTTTAAAAATGTGAACATTGGTTCTTTTAAACTGGAAATCTGAGCATCCACCTGCCATAATAATGATGAGCTACATTCACCTTGAAAACATTAGGTATGTGAGGGTTGATAAGCAACAAAAGTTTTGTCTGGTCTGGGAACCATTTCTTTCCCATTTCTCCTCTTTTGGTGCTGCTGAGATCTCCCCTCAGTCATCCGCCTGCTCATTTTTAACCTTTAACCTTTAACCTTTAACTGGAGAACCTTGTGTGTGTGTGTGTTGGTTTTACTGAGAGAGGATTTAAAGCTTCCTCACCTAAGATCACCTGCCTGCACGCAGCAGGAGTAAAGTTTTATTAAAAGAAATGAATGACTGGAACGATTCTAATACACACACGGGTTTGTTGTCACAAGTGGTCCCAGTCACGTGTGTTATTGACTCGTTGATTTTACGACATAAATCAACTTTATTTTCATGTTGTGTTGATGCCTTATGTTCAAAAAACAGTGTTTGAATTCCATTACGTCTCTAGGCCTTTTTCTAAAACATTTGTTTGATTTTTAAAGCATGAAACTTTTGCTGCAGGTGCTGTCGCTTTAGAAAACTTAAAATTTAAGCAGATGGGAAGGTGCTGCATCAGATGGAAGTCAGTGAACCATCAGTGTTATTTTGGAGTTGTTGTTTTAAGCTAAAATAAAGATGCATGATTCAGTGTTTCGGCTTCTTCTTTATCGCTCTTCCTGACACCAACACAGGGTTTCAAGTGTCTCAGACTCTTATTCATCGCAGCCTGTTGAAGAGCTCACGAAGGAAACCGGTGTGGCATGAATCTAAGCCAGTGGTCTGGTCAAAGGGAACCACATGTGTTCCTAACAGCCATGCACATGCAGACACACACACACTTTCTCTCTCTCTTGGCTCAGCACAGTGTAGAAGATCATAACGGAATGAAGCTGCAAACCACACCAGAGGAGAGGAGCAGCGGCTCTGGACTGGTGTCTGTGGTTGAGGAGCGCTGAGCACAGAGTGAGTTCAGGTGTTCTGCCCTGATGTTTGGTGGTGGTGGAGGTCAATGATCCGACATTTTGTGTGAACGTTAATGCAAATGAGGAGAGTGTTAAGTAGCAGCAGCTGTGACCTTATGCCCTCTTTTATAATCAAAGAGTCAAACTAGGTTCTTGCTTGGTTTAGATCAGGGGTGTCCAAAGGGCCAGATTTGATAAGGTGAAGATTCCCGGGAGGCAATGATCCCACAGATTTATAACATAATATTTTCTTTTCCCCAATTACCATTTTGAAATTGCAATGTAACCTAATCTAAGCCACACAGGAGTGAACAAATGAGAAATTTCTGCCTTTCTTGTACATCTGGAGTCAGATTTGCATGTTTTTGCAACATAAACATTTTTAACTGCAACATCTTGACATATTATTAAGATATGATTTTAATTATTAATTAACAGTTAATTCTCCATCAAACTGTTCTGGAAGTTCAGTGGCCCCCAAGTCATTTTGAGTTTGAGGCCCCTGCATTAGATTGTGGTTGGTTAAATCCACATCTTGGATTTATTTGAATTGAACATGCAACTGTGGGACTGGATTTGATGGTTTTATGCAGAGAAGGGACATAATTGGAAGGATTTGCATGACTTCCTTTGATGTGGCCCCTTTTATCCACAAAAAAACACTCAATGGATCTGAAAAAATTGCAGGTTTTCTAAAAGTTAAATTGAGTTTATATTGGGTTTTTTTGCAGATTGGTGACATTTTCAAACACTTCTGTCGTGAAATAAGTGGAACAAAAGGCAAAAGTTAAAAAAAAACCTTGACAACTCGTGGAAAACATGATTTGAAAAACAATAATGCCAAAGATCATAATACAAGTGATTTAAAGAAAAGATGAAAAATAAAGTGGAATTGCTGGCTGAATCAAACGCACACAATAACGAGCAACCACTGTTCAGTGCTTGGTGTTTCAGGTTTAATGGTCCGAAGAGCTTTTAAAAAAGCATAATATAACTCCACATTCAAGCATGGGGTCCATTTCACAATAAAACATGAAGCTCGGGCATTTATGAGCTGGAATTTGTCTCTGTTTTGATTTATCGTGTTGTGCACGACTGGATCAGCCAATAACCACACAGCTATGTATGGATGGAAATTATGAATGACTTACAGTATGCTGTGTTGTGCTTGGTGGGGGGGGGGGATAGAAGCAAAGACAGTGAAATCAAATGAGATCTGGAAGACAGAAGGTTGTACAGACCTTAGTGATGGCGAGAGCGCATGCTTGTCCCCAGATTTCTATCAGCTGCTGTTGTCCAAACCTGTAGTCCCTCAGTAGCTCTGTCTCAATAGCGGCGGCCTCCCCTTTACTGTCAGACACAGAACAACATGGTCAGTGAGAGATGAACAGGATCATGTTTGCTAATCAGTATCATCCATACAAACATCATCAGCTGCAGGTCGAGGTGCAAAGGAGCAAAAGTGGACGGTGACGACAAGCTTTCTGCTCCAGGAAATACTTTGAACATGATTCAGATTTAGTGCGTCAGCAGAAATGTAAAGTATTTATAGCACCAATCGCATTCATGCCGAAAATGACCATGACGCTTTTACAGATGGAACATTCCTTTTAGTTATTTAGGTTTGCGTGCTTTGCAGCCTCCAAACAATTACACAACCAAACCAAATTTGTTTTTTGTTTTTAAATTGCCATGACACTTGTTTATTCATTCATTCATTGTTTACTGCTTTATTCTCCACATCCAGACAGGTTGTCAGTGCATCGCAGGGCAACACAGAGTCAAACAACCGCTCACTCTCACATTCACACCGACTGTCCAATTAAACTCTGTATGTTTTTGGACTGTGGGAGGAAATCAGAAACCTGGAGAAGAAGAAAAACACGCACACACGGGGGAGAACAGGCAAACTCGGCCTCGGGCACAAACCTGGGTCTTTTTTGCTGTAAGGCAACAGTGCGAGTCACTATATGCTGCCATGTGGACGCATCATTTATGTATTTATTTATGCATGCATGTAAATATGACAGATTATGAAGCCATAATCAGAAACAGAATAACACAAAATACTAGACTGCAAACATTGAGAGATAACAAAGACAAGAACAAAACAAAACACACACACATGTACAGTATATCTATATACATAGCAACAATGTGTTAAAAGTACGGTGATATTGCGATAATACAACCTTATTTCTAGAGTAATCACCAACTAATATATGGGTGATAACAATGTAAAATGTGTGTGAATTTCACCTTTTTACAAACACTTTAGGTATTATCCTGATTCACATTACCAAGTTTTTACCTGGATATTATTACTATTGTAATATTAAAACATACTGTGACATTGTTATTACTGAGCTGGACACTGCATTAGAAACAAGATAGTATTATCAAAATAGTTCCTACATATGTTACCACACTTAGCCACATTATTACTGTAATGTCATTTAAATTTAATAAATAAATTAAATTGTTACCCCTTTTTCCTTTTTTCTGTGCCAAGTTTACTTTTTAGTCACTTGTTGTTGTTCTTTATAATCCTGGCATTAAAAGAAACACACCAGTGTCATGTGCTCTTTTTTTTTTGCAGAGCTGTAAGGCTCAGGCCGACACCGCAGCAGCCATTTACAAGGTGGCTTTCCGTTTTAACCTGATTATTAGTCTGTTTCCAGACACTCGGAGGTGACTGCCATACACAGTCTGCTTTATAAAGTGTGGCCACAGAGTTTTCCCTGCAGACTGACTCACACAGGTCTGTGAGTCAAGGTGTTCTCATGTATACCTTCACAGATTCTATCAAAGCCAAATACATGAGTGATGAACTGAACTGTGGCCTTCATAGTTTTGGGTTCAGGTTTCTCTCGTGTCAGTCCTGAACTGATGACCATTCCGCTTCCCTTGGCTGATCTGGTGACACCGTGAACGATGGATGTTGTGTGAGTTCATGTGTTTGTAGAGTAGAGAACACACTTGTGTCCCCTTTTATCAAGACTGTGCAGAGCAGCAAAGGGCCAACACAGACCCTTGACGTCTGCCTTCTTCATCTTCACAGCCGATTCCCTTATATCCCTTTCACTCTACAGACACCTGGTGGTCATTCTCAGCACTGCAGCCCCTCTTAGTGTCTAACCTATTGACGATCATTCATCAGAATAACCCAGTAAGTGCACAGGACAGAAGGATCAATGCACAAAGTCAATGTGGCACTTCTAATCAGCACGGAGCCAAATGATCACTTCACTGCCTCTCAGAGAGTATGAGCAGCTCTGTGTCTGTGAGACACAGATCAACGGGGCTTTGTTTGAAATGACTGCAGGACATATAGACTGTACACACTATACAGCAACAGTGTTAACAGCAATTTCAGTATTAAATAGTAAATAGTACGGACTGCATGTAAATCTGTGGATTCTGAACTATCCTGTGACATTATGTGTGTGTGTGTGCTTGTATTTGTATGTTTTCTGGCTGGTCCTCATCTGTTAATGGGTTGAGGATTTAGGGTTGCATCTTCTTGTGATGGTTAGGTATTTAGTTGTGATGGTTAAGGTTAGGCTGTAAACGTGTGTGTGTGTGTGTGTGTATGTGTGTGTGTGGGGGGGGGGCCCGTGGCATTTACCTGAGCCAGTGGAGCAGTGACAGCAGTCGTCACCCACAGCTCACCTCGGGGAAGTTTCCTGAGTCACTGTGACAAATTGATCTTTGGAAAGTTCAGCCCCGTCCACAGGGTTTGCTCTGTGTTTCACTGAGCGCGCTACACTATGGCACCAGAGCTTCTTGCAGTTTGCACTCAGCATGAATTGATTCTGAAAGAGAATGGGCTACTTAATTAGTCAGGCCTTTAGGGAGGAACCCACTAGTGTAAAACAGGGGAAAGGAAATCAAATGTTGTTTTTGGGGTGGAGACATGTCACACTAACAGTACTGCTACTGCTGCTGAACAGGATATTGATTCTTATCATTACTGGCAGAACAAAGTGCTGTGGGTGTGCAGCTCAATATATATATATATATATATATAAGCCAGTAGGATTTACCACAAGGGAGCAGCACAGTGTTCCGGACTGACTAAGGACAGATGGCAGTTTCATGCTGCATGTTAACCATGTCTGATCTAATTATAATTTAGAACCAAACGTTCATTTACCTGCAGCTATTATTAAAAGACACTGGGGAACTTGGTAAATGTAAAGGAAAAGTGGTTATACAGCTATATGAAACCCAATCCTCAAATAGAAAAAT
Organism: Solea solea; assembly: GCF_958295425.1. Taxonomy (NCBI): domain Eukaryota; kingdom Metazoa; phylum Chordata; class Actinopteri; order Pleuronectiformes; family Soleidae; genus Solea; species Solea solea. The sequence continues at coordinate 4,303,658 of NC_081142.1, read as the reverse complement.
GTACAGGTTTGTGCCGCTTCAGAGGAATGGGCTCTCATTCTCTTGCACCTGAAGTCACAATCATGCCGCAGGCAGCAGCTTCTCCCCAGAGGAGGAGATGATTTCCCCACGCTGGGCGTCATGTGCCTCTGCAATGTGTCGCCGTAATTGTAGCCGTGCTCAACTGTGATCATAGCCAGCTTAATGAGTGTGTTTACTTTACACATGAGATAAGGTAAAATGAAACTTTAATGGCCCCTGGGAGGAAAATAGTCACACTGCAGTGGTTAATGAAGATGTGTACACAGCAAAATAAGAATAAGAATAATAAGAATAAAATAGATGGTGGAGAGATTTGGGTCTATAGGAACATTCAAATGAAAAATGGAAACACGTTCTTACTGTTTGTGCAACATATGAGTAAATCTGTGATCATATAACAACCTGCAAAATGCAAAGATAAGACACACTGACACCTATTATACAATCTATGAAAACCTCTACTGCAACAGCCCTGCAATAGATGTACTGAATATAAAAGTGTCAGGTGAAAACACCACTGAAGAGTTTCTATTTTCTACCAGTGACGGACTGAAATAGCCACTTCTCACCACCACCTCCTCCTCCTTGTCCTTTTGATTAATTTCTATCTTTCCAGCATCATCTGCTGGTGAGATAAGTAGCACAAAAATAACTGACGTTAATTTAGATTTTGCCAGGATGCAATTTTCAGAAACACTTAATCTCGACACGATTAAGTGAAAAAAACCCATATTGCTAAAAGCTCATAATACTCGCACTTACTTACAATTAAAATGTTTCCTCAAAAAATGCTTTGGTAGTAGTTTTATGATTTGGTGTAATAGAGATCTAATGTCAAGTCAAAAGTAAAATATACATACATAACAGAAAGATTAAAAATAATAATAATTTAGATGTAGTGTTTATTAAATGTATTAGACCACCACCCAAAGCCACAGCTTCCTTATAAATTAACAGCATTGGTAATTATCAAATCATAATTTTTTTATGATTCTGTAATGGTTAACACACCAGTTTGTAGAAGCTCTTTAGCCAAAATGATATTTTGAATGCTAAAATATAATTATTATTGTTATCTGTGAATTTACTGTTTTACAAAAAAATTGTAAAACGTGTTATTAAGATGTCAAATTTTAATTATTTACTTGCATTCCTGAATAGAAAAATGTGTATTATATATGTATACATATATATATATATATATATATATATATGTTTTCTGATTTCTGGGTGGTCTACAAAACGTTTTAATCACTGTATATTCAGGTCATCGATCCAGTTGCAGATACAAAACCTTAGAGTCTTCCGATGAAAGCACGTCACCATTAGCGACAAAAGTTCTCGCCTTAAATATACTGCAGCCCTGTCACCACCCATCCCAGATCTACAGTCGTGTAATTAAGTGAACTGCCATGTGCAGTGGGGAACTGCTCTGTTCTATTAAAGTGCAGGTAACAATTAGTCCCTCTCCTGCTGTAAAAAAAGAAAAAAGAAAAAAGAAGAGGACAGAAAGAACGAAAACACTCTGTTATTAGGTTCACAGCTCTATTCTCTGCCTGTCCTTTCTCCCACTTTACGTCCACCTCCCACTTCATCCCCATACTCAACTGCTGTTAATGACACTTCAGGCCTTTTACACACAAATTAAGCACCACAAATAGTATCTTAATTACAATTTCATAATTTAACTCAACAATAATTTATGTTTTTCTCTGTCTATCACTGTTAATAGAAAACAGTGATGATTCGGCCTAAATGCAGTGAAGTGGAGGTTTTTTTGTGAGTGAGTGGACTCTTGTGTTTCCTCACTGTTTAGCAAATAATCTCTCAGTGGAGGATTATTTATGCCCGTGTTGTTGATCGCTACCAAAACAACAGACAGTCATCCTCAGCAGAGCAAAGATGCGTCTTCTTTCTATTGCGATGTTTGCGGTGTTGTGATAGAACTCGTTTAATGAAGTCGTTTTCATTGGGGTCTTTTTGATTGAGATTATGTTAATTGGAAATTGAATTGGACATTGGTGTGAATGTAATACCTGCCTGATTTTCCAGTCTGACTAGATTTTAAAAAGGTGGGAGACCACAGACACGACAGACTCTATATTTTATTTTCAGTGTTTTAATCATGAGGAAGCTCAGACTAGACTTCTATTTCTATTCTATTCTATTCTATTCTATTCTATTCTATTCTATTAAGGCCCTCATTCCAACTGGGGCTCAAACCCGGGTTTTCTTGCTCCAAAGGCATGAGTGCTAATCACTGCACAAACCGCGTGGCCCTCGGATGCACCCAAAAACATTAAAAAGGCATCAGTTAACCCCTCACACTACAGCATAATTTGGCCAGATAATCTGTTAAAATCTGCCTACAATCAGAAGACATGATTATCAGAGGTGAGGGCCAGATTTTGTCTCTGTGTGTTGGCCCTGTGATTAACTGCTGACCTTTCCAGGTTGAACCCTGCATTTTGTCAGCAGGGATTGGCTTCAGCTCATTTAAAAGGATAAGCATATAGATGATGTGTGAGTGCATTTAAGTGCATCTCTGACTTGCTTCCACAATTTAAACCCATTAAACCACTTTATCAGGTACCAGTTTGCCAAGTGCTGAATGGATTACGGCAAAAAATTGAACATTTGCGTTCCCGTATTTTATTCTATGTTTACTGTATTTAAACTGTGAACTGTGTCATTTAAAATGAATTTATTTTTCATGTATCTCTCACAAAGACCAATATAAGCTTTCTTACAATTATGCATAAATGCATAAATGCATAAATGTGCATCCCTGTCTGTGGAACAAGAACAACAACAAAAAAAACTGCAGTATTTTCCACCTTGCAGTGCTTCACCTCTTCTGTACTTAACACTGATGAATTTTTTTTCCCTCCGTCTTTGACGATACAGAGCGATGGCAGATGTAGGAGTGACAGCAAGACAAGAGACACGTGCAGAGAGAAAACAGAAGGGATGACTCACCCCGTTTGATTCAATCTGCTCTGTTGTGTGATTTTTATATATATATACAAACATGTTTTTATCTGAGGAATGCCTTTGAAGGAACTGCTCAAGCTAAAAGCAAGAACACACCACTTTATTTTGAGTCTCACTTTCATCACTTCCCTGAAGATAATCTCGTTACAGATGCACTCAGTGTTCCAGCTAAAAGGATTCGGTCATAATTTTGGTAAGCCATGCTCGTGTTCTACAGACCATTACAGCAGGCACTGTGCTGCTGCTGGGATTATAATCAGATTATCAGTGGGTTTTCCACATGTATGTGTGTGAGTTCTTGTATTTATTACCTTAAACACTGACCTTACCAGGACCAGTAGTCCTAGTGGAGATCAAAATCTGGTGATGACATTAAGAGTAGGAGGGGCTGGACCATGGGCGGAGCTAGACAACACCTGGACAGAAGACTGTAAATGACAGGTAGCCTCATCAGCTTTTGCTTGTTTGCAGTCATGACTTTAGCACGTGCAGAGAACTCTGTGCTCTCATTGGTTACTGACGTGATGTAACACAGCCAAAGCTGCTAACTAAAAAAATAGCCTGTGAGACTAAATCTGCCACATTTGCATCACAAATATATGAGGTGATGACCTGTACAACTGCATTTCATTATCCTGACTGAAGCGTGAGAGGATACCATGTCTCCATCGCCACCATGTGATGATAAAGCTGTGCGGGAGTCTCATAAACAGCCTCAGCTGACAGATAGCAGCTATAGCCCATGTGCCATGTGCATATGTATGTTCTGACTTCCCAGCATGATCCCCCCCTTCATCCTGCTCAATTCTTATCAAATCAGGATGCATGATTCACTTTGTCTCCAGCCTCCTCTGAGCAATCATCTAGCTCTGGCTATATGTGGTGGTGAGCATGAGAGACACAATCACGTCCACGCGGCTGTCTCCACGAGTATCATTCTTTCAAATTGGGCTTAATCAGTTTATCAGCCTGCTCATGTTCTTCATATCCGGTACAACGAGGCAGCCATTCTTTTGATAATGACAATCAGTGGCTCATGCATTTTGCTCTCATCCATCATTTTGACCCAGATCAGACGTGCACCTGTAACACAGAGGAGATGACGGAGAGGCTCTACCCAAAGCCACAGGTGTTGCACAGCTCATTTAAGTGCTTTATTTCCTCTGGGTTGAGCGTCCCTGCTGCTGATGTCCGTCCATGAGTCATTGGTATCCCTCACTTTAAGAGGTCATGTGACTGAAGAAAGGGTGAGGTCGGTGATCTATAAGAAGGAGGGAGCACCCAGCGACAAATACACACAGATATCTCAAAGATATATCTATATGTATGTATATATATATATATATATATATATAGTCATTTAGTCACATCCCTTTCATTTTCACTGTTGCAGGGAGCAGAACAGTTAATAAAATGCCTAAGCCCACTGGTAAAGACATAGCAGATATATGCCGCTGAGTTTAATAACAACAATCCATCAGCTGCACCACGCTTTAGGTGGATCGTTGTCTTTAGAGACAGATCTGGATCTACAATCTCTGTCTCTCTGATCCTGCTTTGGTCAGTATTGTATAACCACGTGCATCAACGGAAAACCTGAGACGGACTGCATCAACAACGGCTAAAACCAAAACATCGATTTTCTACTCGAGCTCAAAATGAAAGCATTGATTCTGCTGTGTTTCTATGAGACCAGCAGACAATAATTCATTATGTACAAGAAAAGAATGACCTAATTCTTTTCTTACTGGCTGGCGTGTCCCTTATGCACGTTCCTGGCACCATGGCAACAAAGTTGCCATAGATGTGACAGCACATGAAAAGTGAGAAAAAAATAAAATGAAATAAAATAATACATGGCTCTCACAAGAATAAGCCATAAATCAATTTTAACAACTACCAGATCAGAATTTGCATTTTCCACAATGTCACACATGCTCTGATTGTCAGGGTTCTTTGGATGTGTGCATATTATTATTATTTTTTGCAAATGTCCCTTTAGTGAGAGCAGTTAGGAATGAGGCCATGTAAAATGAAAGTGGATCTTTCTCTGGTTCCCATAAGGTCCACTGAATATTTGACTATATTTTCATTGTGTGCAACTATCTACTGTAGCTGCTTAGCACCAAAGAACAGACCGGCACCAGCTGGTAAACATGGCGAGGCATTCAGCTGTTAAAGAAGCGGACATTTGTCTTGGGAAATGGAGGAGAGAGCAAAAAAAGACAGAAAAAAGAAGGAGAATATTGTATCGCGTTGAAAGACACTTGGTCGTGGACGTGGTCTTCTGGTTAGAAAACAAACAGCCTTGTTTTGTGATTTTGTGTGACCAGGGCCATGAGAATGTTTGAAACTGAACTGAAGTTCATAGATGTCACGTGGAAACATGTAGGCACCTATGGGACGTTGATAGCTGTCAATCAATTTGGATTTCCACTCATATGTGTTGTGTTTTTATCAATTTATCAATCGAACGACAAACTCCCACACTCACACCTACAGTCAATTTAGAGTGTCCAGTTTACCTAATCCCCATAACCGCATGTTTTTGGACTGTGGGAGAAAACACATGCACACACGGGGAGACCAATAACTCCTTAGGAAACATTTTACTGACATTATAAATCAAGTTTCCCATCAAAACAGATTTTTTTTTTTGCAACCAGCAACAGAGTCGCCCCCTAGTGGCTAATTGCTACTTCCAAAGCTTCACCTTTCAAACAGGGAAGACAACATCCATTTTCATTTGCAATCAAAGTTGAATTGTATCACTGTATTGGTACAGTTGTGTACTTCTCGTACGTATGATATGATGCCTCAGCGCTGTGGCCACACTTTTAAATAAACAGTATTTGTTAGCGACTTGCAATTGTACTGTTGTGCAGTCTGATGGCAGTCGGCACAAACGAGCCTCCCCAGTGCTTTGAGGCTCGTGGCTGAATGAGTCTGTGGCTGAACAAACTCCTGAGCGTCCTCAGCTCAGCGCAGAGAGGATGAAAAAGCACCTGATAAAAAAAAAGCACAGAGTCCCCCCACTGACTCTCCCTCCCACAAAAAACTGCACATTGTGTTTTGTTGCAGAATATCAAAGTGCAATGCTTGTTATGCCAGCTGGAGTGTGTG